>NC_051862.1:219742193-221070943 GCF_015732765.1 Culex quinquefasciatus | reverse complement strand
TATCAAATTTAATTCCTAAAAGATTTTTGCACGTTTCCTCCTACTCATCTGAAAGATGAATGCACTATTGGGTGCCCAGAAAAAATGATCCTCTGAAAAGAACATTTTCAGCAACTTTGGTATTCTTGAGCAAAATTGGTTGAGATTACCTCATACACCCGATCCTGAAAGTGGTGAAAAAAATGTTTTTTTATCATGCAAAAAATACTTAATAAATCGCTAATAACTATTCAGGATTAAGTTTAACAGCTTAAATATGATCGAAAAAGTTTAAGAGCCTTATATTTCCGATGAGAATCTCACTTCTGGGAATATTTCGATAGAAGTTACGCACCCTGCAGGTAACATCGTAAGAAAAATATACATATTTCCGATTATTCCCATACAAACATCACTTCCAAAAATCTATGGGTAAATGTTGACTTTCTTGGCACAGAGTCCTAAAATATAGAAAGAAAAACTGAAGCAGTGAAATGTTACTATCCGTGTTCTAATTGAGCTATCAAATCGTGGTTCCAGCCGGGCAACATGACCTTAAAAGGAAAAGATCAGAATCACTTTGAAATATGTACACAAAAACAAACAAATAAAAAAACTGCTTAATATTATGAAACTGTTGTTCAAAATAAATATGACTATAAACAAAACATCACGAAATATGTAACGAATGGTGCCTTGTTAAATGTCTTATTTTCACCCGACGCTCGATTGGAATCCAGAGAGTATATTCCGCCTCTCCATATAGGTTTCTTACTAAAATAGCTCGGCTTGTGGAGTGAGGTTTTGATAAAAGTCTTTTATTCTGTGGATAAGGGTACAATCTTAAAAGAATTTTCATAATAAGTAGGTTTTTTATGCGTCTTCTGTTAATATTGAAACGAGGAAGGTATAGAAAGCTAAATCTATAGAATAATATTTATAATGGACTCGGAAAATTTCCTATGAAATCTTCTTTTATATAATGAGAATATCGATTTTTATTTGAATAACAACTTCCTTTCTTTGAAATCAGTGCTGGTTTAATAAAGTTTTTTTTTTTTAATTATTGCAATCAAAATATTAAGAATGTTAGTTTATTTTTGTGAACTTATAAAAGTTGAAGAGAATGATATTTTTTTACGCATACAAAAACCCAACTTCATGGAGACCCAATACCCAATTCCCAGAAAAATTAATTTTTCATCCCGTTGGACGTATTTTTTTTAATTACCAGAAAAATCTAATTTTTATTTTTATTCCAGATTTGTTCATGCTAAAAAAGAATATTTTAATAAAACCTTCAAAGTTTTATAACAAAAATTAGACTTTTATGTTTATTGAATTCGAAATAATTTTTCAAGAATATGAAATATATGGTCATGCCAAATTTCATTACATTTATTTTTAATGCAAAATCAAATTTGCCATCAGAAATTGTTAAATCTTAATTTTGATAAAGTTCACATTTTGATGTTCTAGACATCAACAGGTAAATCTAATGAAAAATTTCATTTTTTGCAAATATTTCATGAAGAAAAAAAAGGAAAAAAATATTCAAATTGTCGAGACTTTGTTGACTTTTAACAGCTAGTTGCTGAGATACAAAAAAAAATTCTCAAAGTTAACTTATAAAACCCCCTTTTAGAAAAAATATATATTGATCGCTATTTGAATAATTTTCGATGTCAAAAAAAACTGTTTCAGATATTTTCTGCTCATTTGAAAAAAGGCCGTTCTATCTAGTTTATGACCCTTGAATATTAGACTAACTTTTTAGTAAATATTTTGCACTGTAAAGTAAAATTTCACGATTTGTTTTGTGGAATCATTCTACAAATTCCGAAAAGGCTGGGATATGCATTTTTTAAGATGTTTGCACGTCTCCTTAATGTTAATAAAAATAAACGTGCAACTTCAAAAATGCATTTACAGTCTTTTTGGATTTTTTATAATATTCATCAAACTTTAAATTATTTTTTGTAAAATTTGATTGTACAGTAAAACATAAATGTTTTTTTTTCGTTATTAGCTAAGATTTATGAAAACTATTTTTTCAATCTTTTTCTCGTTAAACCACATAAACTTCAAAAAAAAAATGCATATACCATTTTTTTTTTTGATGGCTCAAGGGTGCACAGCAACGATGAATGAAAAACTTACGAACCCGATCCTGCAACAATGTCATTGTAAAAATAGTTAAACTTTGTTGTAAATTACTTTGTAAAGAATACAAAAATGTCTGTAACAAAACTCTGGTTGATGTGCACCGTTAAAAACGCGTATTTGGATCGTTTTCAAAATTTTAGCTCAAAAATATTCATTCTGCATTTTATTGATATTTTTTGCAATTTAAAATAAACATTTTTTAAGCAACATGAAAAGCAACATTGCTGGCTTAGAATTGCCGTTTGCAAAAAGATTCTTTTGTGAAACTCAAGATTGCGGTTTTTTTTATTTTGCTTGGGTCGATATTTTGCAAACGGAAAGGTTCAGAATTTCAGATTATTTTTTTTAAGATAAGAAGTTAGTTCAAAGTTATTAAAACTAAAAACAAATATTTTCAGTCAACAATTGATTAATTGATTTGTAATTTATTTGAAAATGCAGTTTTTTAGTAATTGATTTTCACTGCTTCTGTCTGGGTTTTATTCTTATTATAACAAAATAAGTAGGGTATATTAAAAGATCTCCCAAGGATTTCCATTATGTAGTATGCTTATACATTTAATAACGATGCATTGAATTATATCTTTAACGTATTAATAATTTAGCTGAAAAACAATAAAAATTCAATAAAATCGAATGAGCTGCCACCCTGTCGCAAAATAATATTCACGCACTGCCAGCAGGTAATTCTTCAAGTCTTGTGCGGACCAGAGCTCTAAACCACCATCAACCCCATTGTTCAATGCAAATCTCCTCTCGGAAACTCTTCCATGCCCGGCTCCGATCTCTAGCCCAAAACTCTTCCAGCCAGCCAAAAGATGATAAAAAAGCAAAATAAAAGAGTGAAAAAATAAGCACCCCAAAAACAGCCCCCGAAGAACGAGGGGCATCATATCTGACATCTCAAATAATTTACCACTCCCGCGGGGGCCTCCAGACTGCTGCTGCTGCCAAGTTCTGTCTGGCTCGGCCAGGTCGTCGATGTCGATGATGATGACCGGCTTGACGGACGAACAGGTTCGTGTTCCTGATGTGATGCTGATATGATGCCAGCCAGAGAACGAACGATGATTTTTGGTTTCTTTTCAGCGTAAAACGGTGTGCTCCGGTTTCGTTTTGGATGGTGGTAGAGGTGGTGGAGAGGTCCAGAAAGTCCAGAACCGAAATCGACGGTAATCACCCGGGCAATCGCGCGACTTGCTGGAACCATCAGGCGCGCGTTATTAGGTAAAAAGGTGGCAAGAAATTAATTTTTAAACATTTAATCACTTTTTTTTCGTTCGTCTCATCTCAACTGGAAGTTGACGACGACGACGACGACGACGACGATGAAGACGGGTTGATGAGCGTCCAAATGATGATGGGCACCCCATTTTTAGTGGCCGTTGGTCATGGCTTGGCACTGTGGGGGCTCTCCCTGATGAGCTGCGATGGCCATTTTTCGCCACAATTGTGAGATTTCTTGGAATGGTTGAAAAAAGCAAGGTTGTTCAAAATTTATCGATCTTGAAACCTCGCAAAAAAAGTTGGTGAAATTTATGGTCCTCTTGGTTAACCTTTGACAAAAATGAGTTTCATATTTTTTACGAAACGGATGCGATTTGCTGGCGCTTCTTCTGGCACTAAAATGGCACATTTTACCAAACTCGACGATATGGTTGGCCATAAATTAGGCCACCTTCTGTGATTTGACTTACAGCTTTGTGAGAACTTTGCAGAATTCCTTCTTTCAACTCAGATGCTGAGTCCTTACCTGCAAAAAGAGAGAAACAAACGGTAACAAATTAGTACTTAAAATCGCATAAAATTAGCTAAACACTCTAATAAAGTAAACCACACTGACGCCAGAATCAACAAACAGGTTCAAGCTCTGCAATCCTCATTAACATCTCAACCTGTACAACACACTTGAGTGCAGTTAGGTACTTGCTTAATTAAGATTCATCTCCGCTGGCAACCAACTTGACAACCTTTCGACCTTGGCCGTGGATTGCACAATCGCAGAGGCTGACTTGAAGCTGATGCACAATCAGCGAAGGTAATCATTTTAATCGAGTGTCCTGCCCCCTTCCCTCTGTTCATGCTTGATGCTAGTGATAAGACACAGCTGATTGAATGATCAAGTTTTAGCTAAACAATCTTTTGACGAAGGTTTGAACACAATTAAACATTTCAATTAAAATTTCAAAAGGTGCAGTGATTTTGTTAAGGAATTATTACTTTATTTATTTCTTTAAAAACAGAGCTACACAAAATATTTTTTTTATATTTTCTTGCTGAGTTATATTTATTACAATAATAATTACGATTTAGCTTAATGTTTTCAGTTAACCTTTCATTCTTATTGGAAATCCAATTTGAAAGTGGTCCGATATAAAGTAGCATTTTAATCTTAATTTGGTGCTTGCAAACTTTGTATTATTACATCAGAAAGATTAAAGTGCCGTTACGACCATGCCTGAGCCAAAAAGCCTAAGTTTGAAAATTATTTTAGGAGGACCCTTGGAAAATTTCACAAAATAAACTGAAAAATGGAATAAGCCCATTGCCAATATTTCAAGATATGGGACCATCCATAAACCACGTGGACACGGGGGGGGGGGGGTTATGGCGATTGTCCACGATCCATACAAAAAAGTTTTTTTTTGTATGGACAATTGTCCACGAGGGGGGGGGGGGTAACAGATTCCCAAAAAAGTGTCCACGTAGTTTATGGATGGTCCCTATACAGCTCTTTGAATTGTCTTTTTATCACAATAATTTTGGCGTCTAAAAATGTTTAGTTTATCATTGTAATCTTAAACACAACAACACAATTTTTTCGTTATTTTTTGAATACCGCAGGTCTATTTAACTTGTAACTCAATACAAAAAAAAATCTCCATTTTCCCAATTTTTTCAGTGAAATTTTGCAAGGTATAAATATATATATTTTCAGACGCAGACTGAAAGTTGCAGTTGTTGATGTAGTAGCTGTTAATTTATTTATTTCTGGCAGCTGTAACCTTCTTGATCATTCACTGCCCTAGACTTTAAGTAGGTATGGTTATAATTGCTTTTTTATGTTCCATTTGATTTTTTTCAATTGATAGGCTTCATTTTTCAATCCTCAAAGATTTTTTTTCTCAAGAGATTAAAATTTCATGTTGAATTGTTATCGAATTATGTTATTTTTTTAATTCGCACCGTAATGTTTCGTTAAGCAATTGAAGTCATTTTTTATTTGAAATATTTTTTAATATTAGTATTGACTAAAAAAAATATTCGAGATGTGAAAATTTTACCGATATACATCTTTGGTTTATAAATGAAATCTAATTTAAAATTATATTTAAGGTGATTTTTCACAATTTCAATTCATTGCATGACTATTTTGCAGTATCTAATTGTCCAATTTATATAGTTTTAAATAGGAAAATGAACGCAGTAAAAATATGTGTAAATTAAGGAGGTGAAAAATTTGTTGGTGTAACATTGCATGTTTTATGATGTGAATTAACCACAATTAAGCTTCAAAAAGTTGTATTACACCAGAAAAGTAGTAAATTAACACTTTTGTAGTGGCACAATTAGGTCATTGCAAATATTTTATGAAGTTTTTGTAGCATGTGGGACTTACAGCTTTTAAAATTTTACTCTGATAACAGTTTATGACTTGCAGACTTAAAAAACATTCTTGAATAAACTGACATTTGTTGATAAAAATCTTTACGTTTTTTTTTTAATATTTTATTACACTTAGTTTTTGAAATGTCAAGTTGACTATCAAGAAATATCACCACATATACATGACGTAAACATGCGAATGTCAAGTTGTCTTTCAAGAAATACACCAAAAAAACCATTTTTGCAATTCCACTGTGAAACTGTCAACTTTTCCTGCCTTTCTGGAGAAACGAAACGGCCTACTTTTCCCTACCAAAAATAACAGAATGGAAAATTAATACCTTTCAATAACAGTGCTGAAAAGTTCTTCTTTTCAGCACTGAAATGGGTGCTGAAAAGTTGAACTTTTCAGCACTAGTATCAAAAAGTAACATTTTTCAATATTGTTTTGTTTTGAACGATGAATTTGCTAAACACATGAATGTTTGACATAAAATTCCATTAAATAAGCGTTTTTCGGAATTGCAAAAAATATTGTAAGCAACTCGTTGCAAAACTTGATTTTTTCAGCACTCTTCGTATTTATCCAACTCGGTGAACCTCGTTGGATGAATGTACGACTCGTGCTGAAAAAATCCTATTTTTGCAACTTGTTGCATAAACTACTATTATCGATTCAGATTTTAACAGGAATTTAATCAACTAGAAACCTGGATGCTGAATAGTGGTTCGCAAAACGGCCTCAATTTTGAGCATGAGCATGAGCATGAGCATGGTTGACTGCCAATGAGCTGCTACTCCGTTATTGACAGATCAGCTGAAGTTAAACAATGAATCAAAAATGATCAGTGGGAGCCAACCATCCGTTCACTGTTTAACCTCTGAAGATCCCTACTTTATTAGTCAATACCGGCGCCCTCCCAAGAAGCCTGCAGTTCAACGAAAGGGAGGAATGTTAGTCCGATAGTTGAAGTTGCAGACTCATCAAGCACACAGTTTTTCGCTATATACTTGTTGATACCGCTTGAGACCGTTGAATCCACAGCATCTCCTTCAAGCATCACGTGATTATTATTTTTTTGGGTTAGTAGGATAAGGTATTGGCTTTTCGATGCCTCCCGAGCTACGATGCTATGGGGAGGACTTTCATAACAGACCCGTCGGCGAGCCTTCCGAGCAACGATGCTATGGGAAGGTCTTTTTGGTTAACACACAAAGTCACTCACACATAATTATTTCACTCCACTATTAATTAATCCAAAATGTCAGTGCGTCTTTCGATCATTATATAGAAATGGCTTTTTCACCATTAAAAATAAAACCTTATTCAAAACATTATACACAATTTACCCGACGCCGTGCCTTCCGATCAACGATGATATAGGAAGGGCTTTGAAAATCACAAAACAATTAATTAAGATCTCAAAAAAAAAATCACAAAAAAATCACAAAAAAACACCAATTACTCAACGGAAATTACGCTCAAGACACAAATAATTCAGTAAGTCATGCTATTTTTCGATCACCACAATCACTCACCCCATACGAATAGCGACACAAAAGCACACAAAAAAAAATAACCTGCATAATCACGACTTCGCGTCCCCACTTCCAGCGCACCAATGATGCTATTATTCGATTACCACAATCACTCATCCGATACGAACAGCGACACAAAAGCACACCAAAAATTAACCTGAATAATCACGACTTCGCGTCCCCACTTCCAGCGCACCAATCCGCAAAACGGCCTCAATTTTGAACTGTCAAAGTGGAACCAATTTACTGTTCGCCAAAAGTAGAGAGTATTGCTATCGATCATTAATTTTTTTTTGTTTTTTTTTTGCAAGAATGAAAAATGTGTGGCTTTTGAGGACCAGAAGTTTAAGTCAAGAAATCTTAAGAAAGTTACAGTCGAGATCGTCATTTTTTTATAATTATGAGTGGAAGTTATGGAGTCGATGCGGTTTTATTCATCCAGAAGTTGTCTTTATTGTTTGATTCAGTTTGAAAATTTGGTTTACTGAAAATCTTCTCTGTTTGTTGGATCAATTTCGCTAGAATTAGCGATGTTTTTTCGCTGGACCACACACAAAAAAAATATGTAAATTTACACAGCACGTAATTACTGTTTCTTATGTAAACTCACTCAATGTAATGTTGAAATATGATGTAAAGAGTAAAAAGTCATGGAAATTACTCCAATGTAAATCTAATTCTAATGTAAATCATGAATCTAATGGAAACGTTGAGCATGGAAACTCAAATCTGATGAATTTCTACCTGTGTTCGGCTTCCTGTAAATTCCTATTTAATGTAAATCATATATCCAATGTATTTCTGCCAAACGTTGACTTCAAAACTACCCGAACTAAAAATAGTAATATTTGGTTCTCTTTCTATCGCTCTCATACTTCGCTGGCCCACTGCCTGAGCCTCGCCCTGAACAAGTTGATGCTTTAGCCGCTCGTTTATAAAATGCGAAGATGGCTCAGTCGGCAACGGGTAGCAGCAGTAACACCGAACATCCTACCCGTCGTCCGTTCGATTCCAGTCCAGCGTTATTCCACTTGGCCGTCGACGAGAAAGAGTCCCCTACCTGTGAAACAACTTTTTATAATCATAATTTCCTGTTGCTGCCCGCTTCACTCATTTTTAAATAGAACATAGGCCACACCCTTTTCCTACTGCAATCCAAGTCGAGCTTCTCATTCCCATTGGCCAATCAGAATTAGTTGATTTGAACTAATGTAAATTTCAAAACTAATGTAAATTCCAAAACTAATGTAAATTTTCAAAACTAATGTAAATTTCCAATGAATCTAATGTAAATTTCCAATGAACCTAATGTAAATATACATCATTTATCATGATACCTTTTGGTACATGATAAATAATGTAAATTTACAGAAATATTTTTTTCTGTGCAGGAAGAGCTGCAGGATTCCAAAGCCAACCAGAAAATTTATCTGCAACATCTCAGAATTACACCCTCGCCGCAGATCTTCGTCACCAGCAAAAAAGAATAACCTCTTCTAACCGATCGATATTTGAAAACACACACAATTTTCCAGCAAAATATGTCAAATACTAGAAAAAATAAACACATACCTACTACTTATTATAAAACAGCTCATTTTCCAGTAAAAAAAAGTCATGCTTGTGCATGAACAGCCTCCTACTTTGTAGATGTAAACAAAGTGGGATCATTCGAAAATCACGTTACGCATTCTCTCTATTCATCACCCATCTAGAAACCCATCTCAATCCACTATACTTTAAAAAGCCTTGCCTTGTTAAATCCACGCATTTTTTTTTTTTGCGAATTTGTTTCTAAAGAATTTGAAAATATTAGTTTAAAACCAACTTTTTTAAGTGGAAAACACAGAAAACTATCAAAATATTCATTTAAAATCACTCCAAGAATAAAAAAAACTTATGTTTTGAAAAAAAAAATAACTTAACAATATACTAAACAAGAATTTGCTATTGTGGAAAGATCATGTAACTAAAAGTGGCAGTTGGAAAGAAGTTAGATCTATTATGTTTTTGGAACCAAGCATCAAATCAAAAAGCATTAGTTAAAATAATGGCAGTTTAAAATTGTAAAGTTATGTGTAAATGATACCAAAGGGTGTTTTTTTTAAATATTTTTGTAAACACAAACAGCAGTGAGGATTATTTTCCTTGCAGCGTAACAAACCCAAAATTAAGTCAATGGAACAAAAGTGAATCCCCAAAACTGTCTCTTTCAAATAACATTTAATCTCCTCAAAGAAATAAAAAAAAACGACAAAAATTCCCAAACTTGAGCCGTCTGCTGGACTGACATTAAAAGCAAACCTCCAGTTCTTACGCGACTGACCCCGGCCACGGTGTAATTCCGTCCAAATGAGGGGATTAAGTAATTTAAATATTATAAGTTGGTTCCTTTGATGTGTCTCTCCCCTCCTAAGCGGGGACGACGACACACGTTCCGATTGACTGGCCTCGAAATTGGATGACGAGATGTTCCGCGTGTGAGTCGGCCGTCCCGAAATCCGCTTAAGTCTCTTTTATTTGATTTGAGGTTTTGTTCCTTTCTGGGTTATACATTTTTTCTTTTTGTTAGGTCTATTGATGTTTCAGGACGCAACGGGGTGTCAGATTTCAAAATTGAGTCCCTTTTTACTAGTTCTTCCTAGCTACAAATTGGAGCGAGGTCTCATTTCGCGGGATGGTTCACTGCTTCCCCCTCGCGGAGGATTGATCACTTTAATTGCTTTATTGGAACTGATGCTTTACAAGTGCCCTGCATCGGTTCTTCCGCTCATTATGATCACTTGTACGGATTTATGGAAGCGTTTCTCGGATCTTCTTCGTCAGATTGGCGTCATAAATCTGGAAAATTTAAATTCATTTATTGCATTTTGTATTGCATCTCAGTGTTAGATCTCGAAGTTCGTGTACTCGTAAATTATTAATATGCCCTCGGAGGTGCCCCCTGCGAGGCCAAAGGGGGACGACGGCTTCGTGTTCCTGACGGCTTGCTGTCAGGTGCAGCAGTCAGTCAGCCTTCTCTGAGAATCACACTGTTCTGTTCAGATATCTGTTTCGAATTGATTTACGGCTGGCGAGAGTCGTGTGGTTATTGTGCGCTCATCAAGTGTGATCTTGGGTTGAGTAAAATGATTGGAAAAAATAAAGTGAAGGAATAAAGTTTTTTGAACATTCTCACAGTCACCATGATTTTTTTATGATTTCTAACATCATCTTGTCTAACCTTATTTTTTTATTTTTCATAGAGTTCTACAATATTAATTTGCAAAAATCGGAAACAGTAAAGTTATAAAAAAAACGAATGCAATTAAAACATCAAAGTATTATTCCCCATCAAAAGTATCACCGAAGCCAATGTAACGCTTTAAGCCGCCCTTAATGGCAGGGTATTGATATCACCCAAAACCCGCCGAATCAAAACAAAACCCAAACCCATTCTGGTCGCTCAACTCCAACACCCCAGCAACAAATAACCCAACGACTTCGCCGGTCAAAAGGCCCCGGGAGGACCGGAGGGGGGACAGTTCCGTGGTTCTTATTACGCGCTTTTTTGGCCGCGCCATCGTCCATCGGTTGGCGCCAGCCCATGACAACAACAACAACAACGGCAACGGTAACTTCAACGCACAACAGGGGGGAACCCGCCAAACACGATCCATCCCAGAAGGCCATGGTGGAACGAGGGGCAGCAAGAGAAAAAGTTTTGATTTAAACGTGCGATCCTTCTCGCGCTTTGCGCGATGGGTACTCTTCTCGGATGTTGTTGCTGTTGAGGCCACGACGGCGATCCATCTATCAACGCGGGAATCGCTGGCAATCATCGCAGCTACGTGATAGGGATACGTTGAGGGATTTGGCGAGGGGTCGCTCGATTGTGTTTAAACGTTTTGGGTTTTCCGGATATTTAAAATGACTCTCATTTAGCTGGTACGATCAAAATTTTAAACTTTTTAAAACTATTTAATCGATGGACCCCTCGACCGACTCCCACGATCGTGATAAGATGACGGCCGGCGCGACGATGATGCTGCAGATTTAGCCCCTTTGGAGATCACACTCCCGCCGATCCGTGGGTCTTCCAACGGCTTCAGCTGGATCGTGTCTATCAAACGTCAAACCCCTTTGAGTGCATCGCTACCTTGGCCTTTGGCCGTGAACTTGCAAGTCTCGTAGCGGATTAGAGCTGATGTCTTGCGATTAGAGCCAGGATTAATTCGGACAAGCCGATTAAGATGAGCTGAGCTGAGATCTTGATTCTGAGACGAACCTTGTTTAAGATCAACAATTGAGTCAACTCAGGCCACGTTGAGCTAACATGTTTGTCAATTTGCACATTTGGACAAACAACCGTCCAAGATTTGCTAAATTCCGTTGAAACTGAAGCTGCTCATCGATGAACAACAAACAACTTCCACAACTCCCCGTACGCGCAGAGATTCGCGCACGACTTCGCGTCGACTCGCGGAGGCTCATTATTTGCGCGTTTTCTTGAATTTTTAATTATTGGTAAATATTTATAAAAGTCGCTGAACTCCGGTAGCCGGTCGTCATCGTCCATAAAAAGTGGTCTTCCCCCCGGTTATGGACTTTTATTCAATTTCAACTTGTGCCGTGCGTGTATCACTTACAGCGCCAGTTCAGCATTATGGGAAAATCATCTTCCCAAGGTGGACGCGCCGAGATTCCGCGGTTTTTCAGGCTCGTTTTCCCGTTTTGAGACTGGAGACGGACGGACGGCCGCAGAATCATAAATTATCGCGCAAATGGCGGCGCGCGAAAGTCGATTTCCAAGGAATCACAATTTAATATCACTACGAACGTACACGACGTAAATGGTCAGACGTGATGCGTTGCGTTGCGATGCGAGATGCGTTTGGCTTGATTCGTCAGTTGTAACGAGGAAAGAAGGGAGACACTGGGAATGAGGACTCGGGCCTTGGGTCTCAAGGTTTGCGGGAGAAGATCGATGCTCCGGGAAATGCAACATTGAGGCGATCAAAGCATTTTTCATGATCAAGTTATTTAATTTAGCTTAATTTTTTTTTATTAAGTAAATTTGAAATGATCAAACTAAAAAAATCTAAATCTTATGAATTTTCGAAGAAATAACGGATAATTTCGTAAAAAATATGAAATTCAACAAGCCCGGCTAGCTCAGTCGGTAGAGCATGAGACTCTTAATCTCAGGGTCGTGGGTTCGAGCCCCACGTTGGGCGAGATATTTTTTAAACAGTATTTGAAATTGTTATTTGATCCAGAAGTAAACAGAGGTACAAAGTAACCGCCTTTCTCCCGACACATACTTTTAAATCGACACAGAAAGAGTCGACTGTACATAATAGTTCAAGAAACAAGTGTTAAAAATAACTAGTTTTGCAACAAATTGAATAAATATTTGTTTTCAATTTCGGAAAACACGATTTCATTATGAGGAGATCTGCTCCAAAACCGAAATGGGTTTTTATTTATAATTTTCAATTGGCTCAAACTTTTTGGGGGCCTTCCCTGTTACTTAAAGAGCCATTTTGTGTCATTGGTTCACCTTTACAAGGCTTCATACAATTTAGACAGTTGTCCGTCTGCATCATTAAAAAAAAATCTGATCGGTTTGGAGTCTTCGGTAAAGTTGTAGGTATTGATAAGGACTACTCAATTGAAATTCGTTAAACAAAATTAAGCGATTTTTAAATATTTTTTTACAATAAATTAACTTTTCAAAATACATATTTGAAAAAATTGTTTTTTTTTAATGTTTTAGGGGACAAAAAGCACAATTTTTGGCCATATAAATTTGGCAAACATATGAAAGTTGAAAAAATTTCAATAAATTTACCTAAAGACTATAACGAATTGACCTCTGCTTGCTGAAATCCAGCAAACAAAAAAAGAGAAACAACAAAATTGAGGATTTTAAAATCTCTAATATTGAAAATTACGCCATGTTCAAATGTTAGAATTGATTCCAAAATTTTAGATTTGATTCATTTTTAAACAATGAAAATAGGACCATTGCACAGTGGGCGAAATGGAACCCAAAATCGGACTTAATTGAACGCGGCTGGTTCCCTGGTATGAATAATAGTGTTTCTTATGTAAAAAAATCCGGGGAATCGATTGGTGATGGTTTCATCCACCGCACGAAACGGCAAAGGGTCCATTTTGTACCAATTCCCCATTTTTTTACATTTTTTCTTGAAAATCGGTCTGTATTTAGAGCGGAGGCTTTATGCGGCCTTCCAAAATGCACTCAACTTATGTGAAAATGTCCCAGGAATCCAGTAAAAATAACCACTTGCACCGCAAAAATCATCTAGGGTCCATTTAACCCCAATTCAGCTTTAAAAGCATTTTTGGCCGTTTTCAAATGTTGGGTCAGATTTTAAAAATCTGAAAATATTTTTATCGTTAAGGTCAGACAATTTTACATAAGAATAACGATTTGCACTTGATAGTTTGACACATTTATGTTGATAAAAATAAAATGTATGTGAAAGGCAGTTTATTCTGCGTTTGGGAAAATTGGCCCAAAAGTGATTCTTCAATCATTTTATTTAGTTTAATTTCTATATCAACATAAATGTGTCAAACTTTCAGATTTTTAAAATCTGACCTAACATTTGAAAACGGCCAAAAATGCTTTTAAAGCTGAATTGGGGTTAAATGGACCCTAGATGATTTTTGCGGTGCAAGTGGTTATTTTTACTGGATTCCTGGGACATTTTCACATAAGTTAAGTGCATTTTGGAAGGCCGCATAAAGCCTCCGCTCTAAATACAGACCGATTTTCAAGAAAAAATGTTAAAAAATGGGGAATTGGGGCAAAATGGACCCTTTGCCGTATCGTGCGGTGAATGAAACCATCACCAATCGATTCCCCGGATTTTTTTATATTAGAAACAGTATTATTCATACCAGGGAACCAGACGCGTTCAATTAAGTCCGATTTTGGGTTCCATTTCGCCCACTGTGCATTGGTTTCTGACAAATTGGTACTAAAAAGTTGAAGGATCTTTGGTTGAGACTCATAAAACTTCAAAGCAGTTCTATCAGATTTCGGTCATTCGATTTTTTTTTGTATTTTTAAATCCGACTGAAACTTTTTTGGTGCCTTCGGTATGCCCAAAGAAGCCATTTTGCATCATTAGTTTGTCCATAAAATTTTCCATACAAATTTAGCAGCTGTGCATACAAAAATGATATATGAAATTCAAAAATCTGTATCTTTTGAAAGATTTTTTTTAATCGATTCGGTGTTTCATTCAATATAACGCCCTTTTAAAATGTATGTCATGATTTAAAAATCTTGAAAATATTTTTTTCGAAAAGATCGGAATATTTCACGAATGTTATATTTTAACATTGAAAATCGGACCTTTGGTTGCTGAGATATCAACGTTAGAAATTGGGGTTGTTTGGGTGAGACTCAGAAAACATCAATTTTTCTGTTTTTAAAACTTTGCATGGCAATATCTCAGCAACTAAGGGTCGTATCAACAAAGTTCAAAAAAGCAAAACATACAGAATTTTCTCAGCTTCTCAAAAATATTTTTTTCAAAAGTAAAAAAAATAAAAGCTGCGACTATTTTCAAAAAAGTCACCTAAAAATGACTTTAACTAGAAAACGGTGCACTTTTTTAAAATTTCACTTAAGTACTTTTTGATTGCAAATTTAATTTTACATCATTAATGAAGTTGAAACATTTTTGCGCACAATTTTTCGTTTTTTTTTTTGAAAAAAATCAGTATTGATTCAAAACCTGAAAATTTCTGAAAGTTGACATTTGATGTCCTCTAAAATATATAAAAAAAATAGTGTTTTTTGCAAATCAAGTTTTAGTGACAAAAAGTTAAACAAAAAATCACCATATTTTTTACCGTGTATCATTTTTTTCCACTTTGCCCAAGTCACCAAATCGATCAAAAAATTAGATTTTTGATAAGATACAGATTTTTGAATGTTCATACATCATTTTTGTATGGACAGGTGCTCAAATTTGCCAAATTTTGTCCATACTTTTATATGGCGAGATGCGGTATTTTGTCTTCTAAAACATATAAAAAAAAACAAATATATAAAAATATAGATAATTAAAAAAATATTTTTTTGTGGAAAAATTAATTAAGATTGCCAAATTTGTGTTTTTTTCGTAAATTTATTTCTAAGTAGTTCTCACCAATAACTACAATTTTGCAAAAGGCACCAAATCAATCAGAAAATTTCCCAAACATACAGCAAAAAATACAAAAATAATTATGCACAAAATCGTAGCGAATTTCTCATATAATTTTTCTTATATTACGAAAAGCAGTTGGAGGAAAAGGGAAGAGGTTTTGTCGAAACCCGTGTTACGCCTCATAATTTTTTTTTAAATTAGTGTGGAAATTTTGTCAAGGTGGTCAAACATTTTTTTTTACGCAATAAAAGAACGCACCCTTAAACGTCTGATCGCTTGAATTATAATTGTCATCATGGTAAGTGTCAAACAACAAACTTTTCAGTACTCAAATGCATGCTGAAATAATTTGTTTTACAATTTTTTTATGCAATTCCGAAAAACTTACTTTTAATAGGATTTTAACTCAAGTGTTCATGCATTTAGTTAATTCACCGTTCAAAACAAAACAATATTGAAATGTAATACTTTTCGATAAAGTGCTGAAAAGTTTAGCTTTTTGGGAAACAGTTTAGTACTGAGAAGTATTACTTTTCAATTTTGTTATTCTTGGTAGAGAAAAGTAGGCCGTTTCGTCGTTACAGAATGACAGAAAAAGTCATTGCAAAATCATTTTTTTAATCATATACGTTGTAAAAAATCCTCGCCAAACAAAACCAATAAATACAAAAATATTACTTTTGGTTCAGCCATTTCAGTGGATTAAACATAGATTTTTATCGAAATTTCTATTCAAAACTAAAATTCTCTATATATATTATATACACTCAAACCCCGATGGTTTGACACCCTTTTTTACACGGAGTTCTCACACACTACCACACGTTTGTTTTGATAGTGTGCGTGAGCGCCGTGTAAAAAGTGACAGTTTGTCACTTTTTAGTTTGACTTTGACCAATCAACGAGGTACAAACTAAAAAGTGTCAAACGATAAAGTGACCAACCACCGGGGGTTGATCGTATATACAAAAGTATAACCTTGGCAAGTTATTCGAATCCCAAAAAAAAAATAGTATTTTTTAAATTTTCAAATCTGTTTGAATTGATATCATCATTTTGATTTCAGAAAACAAAATCATACAGAACAAACAAGTAAGCGGCTAGCTCAGTCGGTAGAGCATGAGACTCTTAATCTCAGGGTCGTGAGCTCGAGCCCCACGTTGGGCGCTATGTTTAATTTCAAAGAGTCATTAAAAATATGGTTTTGTACTTTCCCCTTTACATTACTTTTTTTTCAACTATCGTAAAAACGAATATTTTAAGTTAATATTTTAAATAATCTTCACAGAAAAAAAGAATGTAAATTCGGAAGCTGTAATTTTGGAAGGTTGAATATTACCTCTTTTATGAAGTAATTTTACCTCAATTTAGACTGAAAAAGTGACATTACAACAGAAAAGTGGTAAAATTACACATTTCCGGAGGTAAAATTAAACCTTTTTTCTGACATAAAAGATGTACCCCTTCCCAGATGTAATATTACCATGATTTTTTGTCTGTGTTGCTTATAACTTTTTTATATCAAATAACGTACTTTGAACCCCTTCAATCATGTGATTTTACCTCACCTGACCATAGTCGCCGGTGACATTCGCTGGAATGTGCACAATCCGCAGGAAATATCATGTACCGACCTCTCTCTCTCTATCTCTCGCTCTCGGGGGCAGCTCAATAATGCAGTCAGTCAATCGCTCAGCCTCCATCATCGTCGATATAAAAGGTGTATTTTTAAACGCTTCACATCGTCTTCAACCCCGCTCCAAACATGTCGGAATGATGTTTCCATCAAAGCCACGTCTCACCACCACATTTAACGTGATACGGTACTGGTTTTGCAAAAAACAAAGCTAAGTGCTCGCGGACAGATGGCGCCACGACGCGCATAGTTTGAATTGATTTAGGAATCGTCGGGGCCCTTTCAAAAAAGGCGCTGGAAAAAAGCAGTGTCCGTTTCACCAAAATAAGAGAAAAGAGAAAGGAGCGGCTCATAATTTCATAAGGTTGGTCCATTTTTAAACTGTTGAGTAAATACATTTAATCAAAACTGTCCGTTTTATCTCGGCGACGCCGCAAGTGGGTGAGCCCGCCGTTTATCGGACATTTATTTCGAGTGTTTCGCGCATAAGCAATAAAAGTAAACGGCCTAAATTGATACCTGACGATGCTTGTCCCCTGAGGGACTTGCCCCGAGTTGGTTGCAGTTTCGTTATGATTGATCTCGCGCATATTTTTACAAAAACGGTGGCGGTCTTGATTGAATTGTTGATGCCTTCGCGCCGATGGTGGCTTTTATCCCGTTATTGCGTGGACCAGATCGGTTGACAACAACAACCAACCTGTTGCAATTGTGTGATTTCGATTGCACGAGATCGAGGGATCGCGCCAACTGGCACCAGCTACCGGTTTTTTCCTCGGACGCCGATTGAATACCTGCTTGTTCCAAGGGCCATGGGAAAATGATTTTCCCTTCAAACGCCGGACGTCCCGTGGAGGGAAGATGGCCAAAGGAAAAGCCAACCAAGTGGTTCCGTGGGAAAATTGTTAAACTGTGTCGCGAGGTTCAAGGAGATCGATATGGATTTTGTTGTTTTTGTTACGGATGTAGAGGAATTACTTATTTATAAGGTGAACATTTCAATTGCTTATTTTCATGTTAAGTTTTTGAACAGGTATGGGACTCGTCAAGTACCTCAAGTTTTTGAAAGCGCTATCGTCATTTGTTACATGTCAAAAGAAGTCCTATATCTAAGTCCTATGTCAACATAGGGTACGTTATCCATTAGTGGACCCCTTTCCTTTAGAGTTTTTTATGAAAAAATCAATAAAATCCCAATTTCAAGCGTGTTTAGTCTGCAAATCTTTTATTTGGCATGTTTAGCATCATTTAAAACAATGTTGACTGACATTGAATTGTCCTTTTTGCCAAAATAAGTGTTTTGAGTTCGACTTCTGGAATCAACCATGGCCACTAGCATTTACACAACTGCTTATTTAACTACAGTAAGTCGAAATAATGTAAGTTTAATTGACTATACTAAAATAAAGCGAAGAACTGCTAATTTTCAAGCAAAAATTAGGAAGGTCCAATATAGGACAACGAAAATCCTAACTTTTCCAAAAATGAAAAAAATTGTGTATTCAAGCTAAAGTTTTTCTTAAACATACAATAAATGCTTGTTGTAATCAACCTAGTTGCATATTTTTCAATTATGAGTATAAATATAGCTGTTTTCATGTTTAAAGTATCAAAAATGCTGAAGCCGTATGAATTTATGATTAATAAAAAACTATAGTAAATTGTTCTTAACTGAAGCATCATCATCAAAGTTTAAAATGATATTTTATAATAATAAATCAATAACAAAACATTTTTTGAAAACAAACATGCGTAGTTTTATCAGCAGCTATAAACAAATCTATTGTTTTGTTAACTTTTTATGTAATTTATATGGAAAAATGTGAATCAAAATTATCATTTTAAAGTTTACAGTTGTTTTTGTAACGTTTTCTTTGATCTTTTTCGGAAATAAATTTGTTTAAATTTTTCTTAGGTTTTGTTGTTGTTTTAAGCCAAATTTGTTAACAAAACACATCAGGAGTTTTTTTTGAAAAGGTCCAATAAACCAAATTTCCAGTTTTTGCTTTTTGGGTGTTTTTGAAACCGCCTTGAGCCAGGGGTATTAGAAAACACCCAAAAAGCAAAAACTGAAAATTTGGTTTATTGGACCTTTTCAAAAAAAAAAACTCCTGAAATAGTCAAAATTGTTCAAAAGACTTCAGGTTTAATTTTTGTTGTACAAAGGGTTGTAAAAAAGTGCATAAAATATTGAAAAATTGTGAAAAATGCGCGTCGGCTCTACTAGGGGGTCCACTAATGGTTAAAATACCCTAAGTCACTTGGCATCATTAGATTTTAGAATATTTTGAGATTGGATTTTCTAATCAATTTGGTGTCTTTGGCACAGTTATAGATTATAACAGAACTATTCAGAAAAAATAAAAAAAATAGTAATAGCATTCTCAAAAAATACTATTTTTTATTTCACTTTTTTTTAATAACAGTGAATTAACCATTTTTTTTTAATTTTCGAAAACAAAAATCATTTGTTTTGTGGAATTCAAAGAGACATCTGAAATGGTGCAAATTATCGAGACATCGAAAAGGTGGTCAATAAATTCGATTTTCAATGTTTTTTACTGAAACATTAGATAAATTTTGTGTTAGATTAGATTAGATTAGATTAGAAACATTAGATAAATTTTACGATCTTTAAGAAAATTATTGAAAATTACAGGCCAATAAGGTGTCACTTAAAAAACTCATCATTCTGAAAATTCGATTTTTTTCAGGCTGTATCTTAGTAAATTCCTGTCCAATTTTCAAAGTCCTAGTAATAAAATTGCAGAATATATTCTCTGCTTTCCATAATTATTTATTCAAGCGTGGTTTTCTTTCACAAGTTAAAAAAATAAACAAATAAAATTTCCGAATAAAAGATGATTTAGCTTTAAAACATGCCACTTTTTCAATATTTTTCCAAAACTAAAATTCAAAAAAAATATTGCTTTGGAAACAGATTCTTTTTAAGTCTCATAACACAAATATATATATATATATTTTTTTTTTTGATTTTGGGAATCCTACAAATTTGTAGAACAATGTTACATTAATCAATTGAAAAAGCTTTCTGCTTGTATTCAAATGCGCCTGAATACATGCATACAAAATGCTTCAAAAGCGTCACTTACGTTTCTGCCATAAAAGCCATAACATGAAGAAAGCTTTGGCTAACGAGGCTAATTCCATGAAGCTTAGTGCTGCCTCAGTCGGATCTTTTGCAATTTCATCGTTTTTTGTATCCGTCAATATTATGTTTAAGCACAATCCAACCTATCCAACGATGGGTCGTATGATAGATCCGGACAACTTTTTCATCATTTTTTTTGAGATCCGGCCTCAAAGTAGTGTGTTTTTATTTAATTTAAATTTTAATTTAAATTTTTTACAGTAATGTTCCATACAATGGAATTGGTTTTAAATGTATCCTATATAATCTAGTTAGTGAAAATTTGGAAAATCACTGATTTGTCAAATCTTCAACTAAAAATAAATTCCTCGCCCAACGTGGGGCTCGAACCCACGACCCTGAGATTAAGAGTCTCATGCTCTACCGATTGAGCTAGCCGAGATTGTTTAACAAAAAGCAGAAAACGGTAAAGTACTGATTTGTTGAATTTTGTTTTACTTAGTCCACTAAATAGAAAACTTCCACACTCCTTCTTATTATGTTTTCAAAATAATAGGGGGATGGCGTCGCTATTTTTAGACCACGTTTTCCACTTTTTCTCATCGAAACCGACTACTTTATCGACTTAATTTTGCTGGGCGAGATAGGACGCCGTCTATTTTTAGACGATGACTCAGCACTTTTCCACTCTTGCACATAAAAAAACCAGATGGCAGCACGATGTAACGCCACGTCCCTATTTAGTTTACCTTGCACAAAATAACAGACTCCTTCATCTTAATAACTTGCTTGACTTTATTACATACGAAGTCATGAATTAAAAATAAACATTCCACATTATTTCTATCACCAGAAAAAAGGCAAAATAAAAATAAATACTCCAGCAATATCCATCGCAATCTATATGTTTTTAACTGTTTTATGTCAAGAAATCGAGCACGGAAAAAGTCCATTCTGGAAAACGTGAATTGTGTTTATGAATTTGAAAACCACGAAGGAATATATTCACTTTTATAGAGCAAATGCACTTAACTCATGACTAATTCCTTCGTGGTTCTCTAATTCATGAACACAATTCACGAATATGGGAATCGATTTTTTTTCTGTAAGGTAGCAGCACAATATCAAAGAAGTATCCTGAGTGTATCTTTATCAAAATAAACTCCTCGCCCAACGTGGGGCTCGAACCCACGACCCTGAGATTAAGAGTCTCATGCTCTACCGACTGAGCTAGCCGGGCTTGTTGAATATAAGTTTAAAAATCGAAAAGTTGTAAAATAATTTATGCTGAATAATTTTTGTTTAAGTTTCTGCACTCGATATTAAAGAAAGTGATAATATTAACTTCCTTTAGATTTAATCAAATGGGATGCTCTACCCTGTATTTTGTTGCATTTTTTTAGCCCTTTCAGATGCATTTTGGATTTTTTAATTTAATTGAATTTTGCCTAAGATATAGCCTTTTTAAGATTTTTGACGTTTTTGAACCTTCAAAAATAGTGTCCCGATTTGCCCCACTTCCTGTTGACCTAGAGTGTTCATATTATGGCCAGATGCTAGTATTATATGTACAAACAACCCCTGAAAATTTCAGGCAGAATGGTGAGGTCAAAACGACGTCCCATACAAAGGGGTAAGGCCCTGTTCGTGGACTCGCTCTTACAGTGAACTTGTCACAAGATAGCACTCATGCGACTTTTTGACAATCCGAGAACAATATTTTGAACCATTACTGTAGTCTACCGTGGTACACCGTGAGTTTCAACTAATTCTGCTGATAGTTCAATGTGACAGATGATAGAGTGAAAGAGTATGAACGTCCTCATAAAAAGAATTCCTCGCCCAACGTGGGGCTCGAACCCACGACCCTGAGATTAAGAGTCTCATGCTCTACCGACTGAGCTAGCCGGGCTGGTCGTAAGATGATTCGAGTACGTCCAATTTGAAATTTATTCTCGTCAAAAGAAAGAAAATCAAAACCAGCTGCCAGCAAAACATCCTCTGTTTGACACATCAATCGGAATCCGCGTCAAAACAGATTCATTCTCACTGGATGCCAATGAGCGAGAGGGAAACACTTCCAATATGAAATTCGATTCCAGCTGAAATCACCCCATTCAGCACTTCTAGCCACTAATTGATAACGATCGGCACCATCCGCCAAGTGGAATCGTTCCACTCCACCGTTACAATCCGCAATCCGACCCCGGTCGGACGCCTCAAAACCGAAAACATTGCTCCACCACCAAATCATAACAAACCCGATCCCGATGGTGCCATCCCGCTCACTCCTTCGCCCGAGAGTGGATTCCGATTGGAGCCAGCCAGTCGCGCAAAACATCCCCCACTTGTGGGGGCCTTTTCGACCCGGAATCGCCACCGGAGCGGGACGCCTCCGATGGGATCCGGTTCGGGGGGTCGGAAATTGTCACCTACCTTGGTCGGTGGAGCCGTGGGCGTCCGAATACAGCAGGATAAACACCAAAATAATAACACCAACACTCGCACTTGACGCGGCCATTTTTAATCGCGAACCGAGAATTGACTTTTGTTTTTGTTTTTCTTATTTTTTAGCTGTGAATGGGGGGAAACGTCAGATTGTTGAAATGACAGGTGCTACAGCTAATTCGCTGTGTGGGGGTTTTAGCTGAAATGATGCATTCATTGATAAATATGGCGATTGGAAATGTTTCTGAAGGGGTTTGAAGTGAGATTCTGATTGGAAGCTGTTGAGGTTATAACAGTTTTCTTATGGGAAGTTGCTCAACAAAAGCAAATTTTTCGTCATAATGTCCACTATTTATTGATACCATTAAATGTTTTGATTTATAAAGATATCATTCAAATGTAGTTATTCTTAAGGTGAACTAACGTTCCACTCTACACTTATAGCTATTAGTGTTGCAAATATGCATTACTTAGCTTTACTTGACGAACTCACTAGGTGTAATAAGATTGATTAAACTTTAACTGCAAAATATCGCTTTTCATTGCGTTACAAATTTAGTTAGGTGCAATTTGCAGAGTGCCTGCTTAGGATAAGATATTGTTTAACTTATAAATCAGCAAATTACTAGCATGTTACGCCACAATGCCATTCATGTTCACCTGTTAGTTATTTGAGTAGGTTGAAAGTCCAATAGGACTTTTCCAACGTGTCCAATTAGAGTTATCAATATTTTACTGTTCGTAATGGCAAAAATTTAGCGATAACTGATTAACACAGAAAGCTCGTCACACTACTTGGTAAAATGTGTATGAATTTTGATTTCCATGCCGATCATTTCCGTTCTATGGCACTCGACCCAAAACTGGTCAGCAGAACGTACTGAAGTCATCCTCAAGACCTGGCTACCTGCTGCTACATTCGTAGTGTATCCGTTTATGTTATTTATGAATTGTTCAAAGAATCACAACTCGCTTCCCCCTGTGGCCAATGCTGCCTTCTCTATCAATTGTTCCGGACGGTCTGTCTCAGCGTCGCGCCAAACCCTTCGTAGCTCGGTGTCTAAGATCATTTGGTTGCAAGTTTGTTGTTTGTTTTAGTGCCCTACAACGAGGGCACAAAATGCTAGCAAAGACAGGACGGTTCGCCTATCTCTTCCGGCGGTTCGATTTTGAATCCGTGCGAATCCAGCGCCTGAAGCTCCAGCCGCGATCGGTTCGAATCAACCAACGTGTTGGCAATATCTTGGAACATCTCTTCGATACCTTCTCCCGTCCTGCAGGACGTCTTGTACGTCGCACTGATCAAGCTGTGACACTGCTCGCAGAACGATTCCATGTCCGCTTCGGTAACTTCCGGATTCCCCGTCTGCTCCATATCGACCTTGTTCCCAACGAGGAAGATCTTTGCATTCTCAGCGTAGGTGACCACATCCAGCATGTGCTGTGACAGAGAGTGGAACGACGCCGGGTTGTCCAGAGCAAACACCAACAGAGCAGCCTCAGCGAACTTGTAGTAACTGGAAGTGACCGACGCTACCCGCTCCATACCGCCAGTGTCCCAGAGCTGAAGCTGAAAGAAACCAAAACAACCATCAATCCCCAAACCTACAATGAGGAACCAACCAACCTTAATATTCTTCTCCCCCACCGCAAAGCTCCGATCGTAATGGTCCAGCCCGAGCGTGGACTGCCGATCGGTGGCTGTCACGAACGAGTTGGTCGCGAACCGCCGGAACAGCGAACTCTTCCCCACGCCGTACTCGCCGCAGAGGATGATCTTCTGCTCGGGAATGCGCACCGAGGCCATCGGGTTGAAGGCGGCCACTGCGACCAGCACCACGTTCCTGTTCGGGGGAGTTTCGGAGAAATGTGACTAAGAACCCAAACAAAGAGGGTTTCGCTTCCTGTGGGTGGGTGTTTTTGCACTGATTTAATTAATCGCTTTCGATCGGAATTGGAATCGACTGACTGACGGGACGAGCTAAAAAGGCAGGATGACAGGTCTTTATTTTGGTTTCCCCCTTGAAAAGGGAGATGGTAATCCGGTGACAGGGTTGGATTTTGGAGGAAGGGTGTGTGTCTTTGGTTGTATAGAAGATTGATGCTATAAAATATTGCATGCAATCTAAGGATGAAATAACCGTTTGTAATTTTATATCAGATTGAACCGTTTCCTTCATACTTCCATATAGAGGAGAAAAGCTCGGAACTTAACCTCAAAGGTAAACAACCGAATGAACTTTTTTGACAGGTGTCAGTTCCGGGACTTGGCAATTAAAATTATAATTTTTCTCCGGTTGTTCCGTTTCGCATGGACACAAACACGACCAGGAACACGGAGCAAGGACATGGCCACGGGAATACCCAGGAACAGACACCTACACGGCCAAGGACACGAAAACGGTCAGAAGCACGGACACTAACACGGTCAGGAGTCCGGACAAGGACACGGCCTAGAGCACGGCCACAGGAACGACCAGAAACAGGCACCTACGTGGTCAGGTGCACGTACACGAAGACGGCCAGAAGCACGGACAAGCACACGGGCAATAATACTGGAAAAAAAAACTCGGGTTATGACGTTTCGCGCAATCGGAAGCAAATTCAAATTCAAAAAATGCTAAGTCCCGATTTGACACCTGTCAAACCACTCAAATGGCACTCACAAAATGAATACTGAGTTCTTTGAGTTCATTTGCTACGTCACGGTTTTCTTGCCTATTGCCTAAATAAAAATTTAGAGAGAGAGACAAAATCATTTTAAATAGAATTCTTTAAATATTGACAGTTTGTTATTTATGTGATTTTTCCATTATGAAATGAGTATAGTTCAATCTCAATTATCCGAAGGCCAAGGAAAAAACTAATCCGGATAATCGAATAACGAAAAATCTTTTTTATTGCTGTTTTTTTTAATTGTCGAGCTAAAGTATAACCCCTTCACAATTCTAAAGTAATAAGTTTTTTTTTATTCAAAATGGTGGTATTAAAATATTGAGAAAATATTAGGAAATCAACCATCCTAATATGACTAATCATGGGCTTCAGAACTTAAATTTGATATTTTTGTTATTTTGGAAGTTAGAAAATTGTTGCTGAGTCGATTATCCGAAGCATTGGATAATTGGGTCCTAAAATGAAGCTTAGATTGCTGATATTATTGTTCACAGCGATAAAGCTTATTTTTCTGAGTACAATGACCCTTTGTACGACCATAAAGAGCTTAAAATGGATTTTTAAATCAATTTTGAAAAATTAACCTCGCGGTACTTCTTGACAGAAAAGCTCCTACTTGACAAATCGTTCCAAGGGGACCATAGTTGATCCATCGAAAAAATGTTTTCTTGTCAAAAAAAAAAAAAAAAAATTGCATTAAAATGAAAAAAAGTGATCAGCAATGGTTTTTAATCGTATTTTTTACCGTTGTACATAAAAATTGGCATAGGGCTTTAGTACCCAATTAAAACTGTGAATTATCGAGCTTGGATTGTACTTGTCTTATTTCAATTGACCGATGCACGAAATTTTCTCGACTCTCCCTGCAAACGTCAAACCATACAAAAATGCTGCCGGTTCATTTCCAGAAGAGATCCGGAAAAGGATCCGACAGCATTTATTTATGAATTTGACGTTTGCTAGACTGTTGGTGATATGTTTTAGGGGACATAAAATGCTAACTTTTCAGAAATTTCCAGGTTGTGCAAAAAATCATTGACCGAGTTATTAATTTTTTAATCAATACTGATTTTTTCAAAAAAATCGAAATTTTGGTCACAAAAATTTTTCAACTTCATTTTTCGATGTAAAATCAAATTTGCAATCAAAAAGTACCTTAGTGAAATTTTCATGAAGTGCACCGTTTTCAAGATACATATAGCCATATTTAGGATTTTTTGTTTAAATAGTCGCAGTTTTGAAAAAAAATATTTTTGAAGAGCTGATAAAATTCTCTATATTTTGCTTTCTTGAACTTTGTTGATACGACCTATAGTTGCTGAGATATTGCAATGCAAAGGTTTAAAAACAGGAAAATTGATGTTAAGTCCCACCCAAACAAAACACCATTTTCTAATGTCGATATCTCAGCAACTAATGGTCCGATTTTCAATGTTAAAATATGAAACATTCGTGAAATTTTCCGATCTTTCCGAAAAAAATACTTTTCAAATTTCCAAATCAAGACTAACATTTCAAAAGGGCCAAACATTCATAACGCCTTTTTGAAATGATAGTCTTGATTTAAAAAAAAGTCAAATATGTTTTTTCGGAAAGATCGGAAAATTTCACGAATGTTTCATATTTTATTATTGAAAATCGTACTATTAGTTGCTGAGATATCGACGTTAGAAAATTGTGGGTTGTTTGGGTAAGATAAAAAACATCAATTTTCCTGCTTTTTAAACCTTTGCATGGCAATATCTCAGCAACGAAAGGTCGTATCAACAAAAATCAAAAAAAGCAAATTATAGAGAATTTTCTCAGCTTTTCAAAAATATTTTTTTTTTTCAAAAGTGGGCAAACATGTGCACTAATTTAAAAAATGGAAAACTGCGACTATTTTTTTTTAATCCTAAATATGGCTATATCTTGAAAACGGTGTACTTAATGAAAATTTCACTCAAGTACTTTTTGATTGCAAATTTGATTTTACATCGAAAAATGAAGTTGACAAAATTTTGCGACCGATATTTCGATTTTTCGGAAAAATTAGTGTTGGTTCAAAAATTCATAACTCGGTCAAAGAATTTATGCAAAACTTGGAAAATTTCTGATAAGTTGGAATTTTATGTTCCCTTAAAACATATCAAAAAATAATAAAATTAAAAATAGTGTTTTTTTTTTGCAAATCAAGTTTTAGTGACACAAAGTTAAATTAAAAATCACAATTTTTTACCGTGTATCATTTTGTTTCAGTGTGGTCCTTATCCATACCTACAGCTTTGCCGAAGACATCAAATCGATCAAAAAATTCCTTCAAAAGATACAGATTTTTGAATATTCTTACATCATTTTTGTATGGAAAGCTGCCAAATTTGAATGGAAAATTATATGGACAAACTCATGATGCAAAATGGCTTCTTTGGGCATACCAAAGGCACCAAAAAAGTTTCGGCCGGATTAAAAAATACAAAAAAAAATCGAAAGACCTGAATTGCTCAACTAGAAACGTATATTACCTGGTTTCAAAGCGTTTTGTTGAATTTTTTGCTCTATTACAATCTTAGTCTCGACTTTAACATTTTTGTACAATGAAAATCGGAAATTAGTTTGAGAGGCATTTGGTAGTTAATAGCAAAAAAAAATCAGCTCTTAGAAAAAATCAGAATCATGCACATTTTGAAACATCCAAAAATTGTTTTTTTTTTTTACAAAAATCAAACTTGAACTGCCTGTTGCATGAAAATGGTGCAAATGTTTCAAAGAATTTTAAATTTTTAATTTCAAATTAATCAACAACATGTGGAAATAAATTGTTTTGCTTAAATACATTATTTACAAATTAAAAACAATATATCTTCAAAAATTCATTACTCGACCGCATTTTGTTGTGCCCTTGCTTCTTTGTGGCTCAAAAATGCCTTTTTTAGTCTCTATATTAAAAAAATCGAAAATAAAAATACGGATTGTGGAGATTCAAATTTTAGTAAAAAGTATACAATTAAAGAAATGTGCAGTTTTTTTAATAGATGGATCAATGCATAAGTGTCGTTAAAAATTGCACATGTTTTATTTTAAAGGTTCATAATTTTCGACTTTGTCAGTTACAAAAGTTAAATAAAATTGAAAATATATTTTTAAAAGGTAAATAGTGTGAAATCAATTTGAACATGCTTCTTTTTCGGCAGGTATCTTTTTTTACATACCCCGTTTTTGGTCAGTTTTTTGACATGAAAAGAAAATTATGCCAAAATAATAAAAATATTATGCTTAGTGTTAATTCATGAGAGATTTAAAATGTAACTTTATAACCATTTTCAAAGTTCACAGTGATAATGAATCCAAGCCACTAGGTTAGAATTAAAATTGATTTTTTGAATTTAAAAAAAATCAGCCTGTCATAATCAATATCACTCTTGTTTTAAACTCAAAATAATTTTTTTCACCAAAAAAATATCGAATCAAATAGCCAGAAAATAAATATTTAGAATGGTGATAAAAAAGAATTAGGACATGAGTTCAAAAATCGATATTTTCGTTATTGGGAATTTGTTTTTTTTTTGTGAAAATAAAAAAAATTATGAGGATCTAGAGACAAATTATTCTGAACTTTTTTCTGGATTGTCCTCATAAATTCTGCTACGTTGATAAAAAAGCAGATCCATTTTTTATGAAATTGTAACGAGAGTTTCTAAGTTGAGCAAAACATGAATTCCATTGAAATTTTGTTAAGTTTGGCTACTGATGCGAAAAAACAAAGTTGTTATTTCATTCTATTAAGAAAGTTGCTAGACAAAGATTAAGTGAAAACCATTTTAAACGATTTTTTCTCCAAGTACCTGATTAGGCACAAAAGGGCGAATAACAAATTATGGGCAGTTATGCTGAAGCTTGAATTTACTTTCAACTAAACTGTCAAAGCAATGAAACAAACATTACAAAATCCCTCAATCATCCCCCAATCGAAGTCAAACAAAACAACGAAGTCAAAGAAAAACTTTACATTACCTTCAAAATGTTTATTTCCTTCCAGCAAACAAATTCCCAGCGCCAGTGCAAACACGACCTCTCCCAGTTACCGTCCCGTTACCCTTGCGCGCAAAGTTTGTGCAACATAATTGGCTGCCAGTGCTGCTGCAAACACACGCGGAAGGTGGATGTCATCAACCTCAGAAATGATTGCCAAGTGGGTGGTGGTGGTGATAAATTATGCATTTGGAGGTAAACCGCACACAAACACACGTTTCAGCAGGGAAGGAAAATTCATTGGGGTTTCCCCGGCAAGTTTTAAGGTGGAAAATTTCACCGCCGTTAGTAACCTTCATTATGTTTGTACCTAAAATATGACCAACTTTGAGTATGAGTTTTTTTCGCAGAAAAAAAGCCAACTTCCTCCGGTCCATAACTCATCTGTTCGGGGAAAAATTAAATAAACATATGACGACCTGAAATTTTCCCGCCGAGCGTCGAGTCTCGTGCGGATGCTGCTGACTTTTCCTCAAGCAGCAAAGGAAAGTCTCTCTTGTAACGCGTAAAGAATAAAAACAACATTGTTGGTTGGAGTTTGTGTGTGTTTTCGGGAGGGAAAACTTTTCGCAAATTTTCCCCCCTGATGCTAAAGCTAAAGGTAACAGCTTTTCTCGGAAAAAAAAAACGCACACACCTCCCTTCCAAGCCAGTCAGTCAAAGTCAAAAATTTTGGGTTGTGAAAATGAGTTTGCTGGTAAGGTGGTGAAAAAAGGGGGCGGACATTTTCCGCGTGTAGAAACTCAGCACGTGGTGAAAGTTTTGCATGCATGCAAATTAGACAGATTTTCCACCATCTCGGGCTTGCCTGTGGAGCTGCTGCTGAATTCCAGAAGCGATTAAAGTATACATTACCGGGGTAATCCAATTATGGAAAAGTGTAGTTGGGAATTCTGGGATGTCTAACATGTGGTAGAAGTTTGTTGCTTGAATTTTTATCGTGTCTTGTGATAGGATTGTATTTTAATTTTGATAAAACTTAAAGATTTTTTGAGCATCTCATCAAACAACATAATTGATTCTTGATAAAGTTAGCACCTAACCTTGAATTCTTCACACCATATAATCACTTCCTAGACAGGCAGCGTAAAGCTACTTAAGTAAGCATCCCAAACCTCACACCCGGTATGAGAAACTAATTTATCGACATCATCTTCAACGCCATTCCCCCCCCCCCCTTTAAGGGCAAAAAGCACTCACTGATCCAGTTACTGATGAGATGAGAAAGCATTTGCGTTGGAAGGAAAGGACAAGAACCCCCCGTAAGATTATAACCAAGAAAACCGATATCGACGTCCTCGTCGTAATAATCATCAGCTGACTCTGGGATAAAGTCTGCTTACAGAAACACACACACGTGGCATGTAACCTGGACCTGGGCTCCGACCTCCTGGAGAGCAAGCACCACCATCTCATGGAAGAGATACGAGCGCAGCAACGTTCGATCGATTTCCTTGGTCGACCCTCCAGACCTGGCGGTAGAATGTGGGAATCGTGTGACAGAATCATCGCGCTGCTGGCGTCCTTGGACAGCATCATCGGGAAACAGGTTTGGACTGGAGACGTTCGTAAATGACGAATTCTGGCTCAAGAACTACTAAAAATAAAAGCAACAGTAAATCAAAAAAATAAACATGACTCTAAAACTTTAGTTTAAGATTTGGTAAGGTCAACTAGAAAAATAATTTTTATGCAAGAATTAAAACATAATTGCATAAAAGTAATTTTAACAAAATTTAAAAATTGAGTACAGAAAAAACTAGATTATTTTTTAAACATCCTAAAATCGCAAAATATTCATCACTGAGCAGTTCTCACAGATTTCGGTCATTCCATTTTTTTGTTGTATTTTTTAAATCCGACTGAAACTTTTTTGGTGCTTTCGGTATGCCCAAAGAAGCCATTTTGCATCATTAAATTCTCCATATAATTTTCCATACAAATTTGGCAGCTGTCCATACAAAAATGATTTATGGAAATTCAAAAATCTGTATCTCGTGAAGGAATTTTTTGATCGATTTGGTGTCTTCGGCAAAGTTGTAGGTATGGATATGGACTACACTGATACACGGTAAAAAAAATTTGGTGATTTTTTATTTAATTTTTTGTCACTAAAACTTGATTTGCAAAGAAAAAAAACTATTTTATTTTTTTTATTTTTTGATATGTTTTAGAGGACATCAAATGCAAACTTTTCAGAAATTTCCAGGTTGTGCAAAAAATCTTTGACCGAGTTATGAATTTTTTTGATCAATACTGATTTTCTCAAAAAATCGAAATATTGCTCGTAAAAATTTTTCAACTTCATTTTTCGATGCAAAATCAAATTTGCTTTTTTGAACTTTGTTGATACGACCCTTAGTTGCTGAGATATTGCCATGCAAGTGTTTAAAAACAGGAAAATTGATGTTTTCTAAGTCTCACCCTAACGGCCCACTATTTTCTAATGTCGATATCTCAGCAACTAATGGTCCGATTTACAATGTAAAAATACGAAACATTCGTGAAATGTTCCGATCTCATCGAAAAAAAAAATATTTTAAAAATTTTTGAACCAAGACAAACATTTCAAAAAGGGCGTAATATTCAATTTTTGGCCCTTTTAAAATGTTAGTCTTGATTTAAAATTTTTGAAAGTATTTTTTCGAAAAGATCGGAAAATTTCACGAATGTTTCATATTTTAACATTGGAAATCGGACCATTAGTTGCTGAGATATCGACATTAGAAAATGGTGGGTTGTTTGGGTGAGACTTAGCAAACATCAATTTTCCTGTTTTTAAAAACTTGCATGGCAATATCTCAGCAACGAAGGGTCGTATCAACAAAGTTCAAAAAAGCAAAATATTGAGAATTTTCTCAGCTTTCCAAAAATATATTTTTTTCAAAAGTGAGCAAACATGTGCACTTATTTAAAAAAATGAAAAACCGCGATTATTTTCAAAAAAGTCACATAAAAATGGATTTAACTTGAAAACGGTGCACTTCATCAAAATTTCACTAAAGTACTTTTTGATTGCAAATTTGGTTTTACATCGAAAAATGAAGTTGAAAAGTTTTTAAGACCAATATTTCGATTTTTTGAAAAAAATCAGTATTGATTAAAAAAAATCATAATTCGATCAAAGATTTTTTGCTAACTTGGAAATTTCTGAAAAGTTGGCATTTGATGTCCTCTAAAACAAATCAAAAAAAAAATGAAAATAGCGTTTTTTTGCAAATCAAGTTGTCATGACAAATAAAAAATCACCAAAAATTTTTTACCTTGTATCATTTTTTTTTTTTTTTCATTGTAGTCCATATCCATACCTACAACTTTGCCGAAGACACCAAATCGATCAAAAACATCCTCCAAAAGAAACAGATTTTTGAATTTTCACATATCATTTTTGTATGGACAGCTGCCAAATTTGTATGGAAAATTATATGGACAAACTAATGATGCAAAATGGCTTTTTTGGGCATACCGAAGGCACCAAAAAATTTCAGTCGGATTAAAAAATACAAAAATTTAAATTCAAGAAAAAAGACCGTTTTCGTAGAGAATTGCTCTACATAAGAAAAGCCATAAAATGTTAAATTGTATCAAAAAAACAAAATCATCATTATCAAATTCATACATTTTAATAATAAAATAAAATTTTAGTTTCCTATGAAGTTCCCAACACTTGCACAACATTTAAGAAAAGAAAACTCAACAAAATTAGACACATTTTTGAATTTTAGGTACCGTAAACTGGGGTCAATCAAGACACATGGGGCTAATTGGGACAGCAGTTTTAACCATATTGGAGCACAATATTTTGATTTTTCTGGTTGGTTTCGGTTAGAACAGACTCAGACCAACAAAATGTGTATATCCATTCCCAAATTTAAAAGCTTTTTAAAGTGCTCTAAAAACTGCTGTCCCTATTCAGACTGTAGTCCCGATTCACCCCAGATTACGGTACTGTCATGTAATTTCTTGTAATTTAATTATAATATTTTTTCAAACGTCTTGTTTTGCACCCATTTTGATTTAAAAAATATGTTGGTTTTTCAATGTTAAGCCGTTGCAAATATTTAAAAAAGTTTATGTCGTTCTCTCTTTCGAAATCTGTTCTAAAAATCGAACTGCAAAAAGTTTTGTTTTCAGCGAAAAAAAAAAACATCAATACTTAGATATTTTGAAAACTAATGATTGCAAAACATTAGAGTAGGTGAAAAATGTATTTTAAAACTCTTTTTTCATTGAAACGTTAGTACCATGGCTTGTGATTTTTTTAAAATTGTGATTTGAAACATGTTGCAAAAAAAGAATTATCTCAGCACAAGTCGTACATTTATCCAACGAGAATCGCCGAGTTGGATAAATACGACGAGTGATGAAAAATCAAGTTTTGCAACGAGTTCCATACAACTTTTTTTGCAATTTCGAAAAACACCCTTTCCCGAGCAGACGGAAATAACTTGAGAATAACATTTTTTGATATTAATAACAAGATTTGTTATTCATCGTTATGATTTTTTTGTTATTGAATTGTTATTGTAATAACAGACTAATGATATTTTTAGTTATTCTTCGAACAAATCTTTGTTATTATTTTTTGTTATTTTAACAACTAATCCGATCAACCCAATAACAGTTGGAGGTATTCTTGCATAACAAAAAATGTTATTGCCGAGTTGTTTTGGCTTTCAACCAATATCAGACCAATAACTAATTTTGCTATGATAACTTGAACTGTTATTAAACCCTTTTTCAAAAATGGATTTTTCAAGAAAATTCCATAACAAATTCTGTTATTTTAACAATATTTGTTATTAAAATGGCATGAATTTTGTTATTACCGTCTGCCCGGGTAGGATTATAGGACAAATGTCCATGCATTGAGTCAATAAATCGTTTGAATCAAAATAATGTTGAAAAGTATAACGAGCAGACGGTAATAACTTTGGAATAACATTTTTTGATATTTGAAAACACTAGACCAATAACATTTTTTGTTATTTATAACAAGATTTGTTATTCGTCGTTATGATTTTTTTGTTATTCGATTGTTATTGTAATAACAGACTAATAACGTTTTTAGTTATTCTTCGAACAAATCATTGTTATTATTTTTTGTTATTTTAACAACTAATCCGATCATCCCAATAACAGTTGGAGTTATTCTTCCATAACTAAAAATGTTATTCCCAAGTTGTTTTGGCTTTCAATCAATGTCAGACTAATAACAAATTTTGTTATGATAACATAAACTGTTATTCAACTCTTATGCAAAAATGGATTTTTCAAGAAAAATCCATAACACATTCTGTTATTTTAACAGTATTTGTTATTGAAATGACATGAATTTAGTTATTACCGTCTGTCCGGGATAACTTTTCCAAACAACCCGGGCAGACGGTAATAACAACAAATACTGTTAAAATAACAAAAAGCGTTATACTTGCAAAATCCATTTTTGCATAAGAGTTGAATAACAGTTTATGCTATCATAACACAATTTGTTATTGGTCTGATATTGATTGAATGCCAAAACAAGTTTGGAATAACATTTTTTTGTTATGGAAGAATACCGCCAACTGTTATTGGGATGATCGGATTAGTTGTTAAAATAACAAAAAATAATAACAAAGATTTATTCGAAAAATAACTAAAAATGTTATTAGTCTGTTAATACAATAACAATCAAATAACAAAAAAAAAAACATAACGATGATGAATAACAAATCTTGTTATAAATAACATAAAATGTTACTGGCGTAGTATTTTCAAATATCAAATATTGTTATTCTCAAGTTATTTCCGTCTGCTCGGGAAGTGCTAAATAGTTCAACTTTTCAGCATCCATTTCAGTGCTGAAAAGTAGATTTTTTCAGCATTTGTTTTGAATAAGGTTACTATTTGATTTTGTTATTTTTAGTACAGAAAAGTAAGCTGTTTTGTCGTTCAAGAATGGCAGTAAAAGTAAGTAGTTTCACGACGGAATTGCAAAAACATGATTTTCGAAATCTTTTTTTTTTATTTGTATCCCTCGATTTTGCACCAGCATGCAGGGGAACTATACCCTCTCTCAGCCTATTTCTATTATCGGTCTATCAGCACTTTGATCATGAATTACAGCTTAAATAAAATGTTTTTGACTGTTCCAAAGTAATAAATAGCTCAAATAAAAGTGACCAAGCAACTCATCATTGTGACAAAAGTGATGAAACTTGGTTGAGCGGCTAAGTGTGATTAAAATGGGTATATTTCCCCTACTATGATTCAAAGGATGTCTTTTTGAGTCCCTTAAAGGGACCATCCATAAACTACGTGGACACTTTAGGGAGCGGGGGGAGGATACGCTAAATACAAAAAAAATTGTATGGACAATTGTCCACGAGGGAGGGGGGTTCGATATTACCAAAAAAGTGTCCACGTAATTTATGGATGGTCCCAAAACAGATCAACAAATTTAGAAAATACGTATTTTGGGACTTCAACTTTTAGTGATAAAAAAATAAATAATAAAAAATCACATTGTTGGTTATTATCTGTGTATTTTTTCCAGATAATTTCTAATCATGAAACTTTGACAAAGACACCAAGTCGATCAAGAAATCCCATCTCAAGGTATAAATTTTCATACAATAAAATTAACATTTTATGTGAGCAGCTCCTAAAATTTTATGGAGACTTATATGAAAAAACTAATGATGCAAAATTTGCTTCTTTAGACACAGAAATTGTATGCACAAAGTTTAATCCAAATAAAAAACGTTAATCTATCCACCTTTAGGTGGTTGGTGCCTTCCTCACATTTATAGAGTAGTCGTCTAAATAGGTTTGTTATCATAACTTTTAAACGACTAAATGAAACTGTGCAATTTTCAATACCTACCTAATTTTTTAAATCAAAGCCGAGAAAAACAGATACATAGGTCTGATGAACATACCCACACACGCACAGACTTTGTCCAGAATTTGATTCTGAGTCGATTAGTTTGAATGAAGGTGGGTTTAGGAGGTCAAATTAAAATGCTCATTTTCCAAGTGATTTTAAAGTCTTTCATCAGTGAGGAGGGAAAAAACAAAATTTAAGAATCACTAAATAAGTTACGAAAAATGTGAAACTTTGGGTTGGTGCTAGAAAGGAGTTTTTTTCAATTGTGGTCAAATTTGGATGGAATTTGAGATGTTTGCTTGCACAATCTTTTTTTTTAATTTTATCATCATTTGCATTTTTTATGAAATAATGTGATAAATTGAAAAAAATACATAAACATAGAATCGAATAAGAAACGAAATCAAAAAGATGAAAATAAAGTAAAATATGCATGACCCCCAGCTGCTGCAGAAACCCATTGAGAAAAAAAGACAAACAGGACATCTCACACGTGTACATTTACCTCGGCGAAACCGAACCATCAAATGCTGCTCCTTTTCCATCTCGAGATCTCGAGATGTTGCTGCTGCCACTGCCAAGCCCGGAAGACTCATCCATTATTCAGACATGAAATTGCCAAAGCACACACAGGAAAAACCTAATGATTATTTAAATACTGCCATCGTTTTCGCACGACGACCACCGACGACGTCGAAAAAGCTTTGGCAGAGAGAGAGAGAAAAAAAAGCTCCGTTCGAGACGCGGAACGACCGAGCAAAAAGGCAAGCAGCAGCATTACAGATTGTGGTGTGTGCAAAAATGCTCAACGAGCCAAGGTTAGTTTTGCTTTTAAAAGAAGAGCGACATTTACGAGCAATTCCCACTATAATTATATTAGGGGGAAGTGAATTGGAAGGGAACTTTTAACGACACGTTTGGAGATTGCCAAGTGTTGTCGGAGAAGCAGGATATCTGGCAAATTGAAGCTATTTGGAAGCTGTGAAAATTGTGAAAAAAAATTTTAGCATCAAGCAAATTATGATTTTTTTGGTTAGTTTCACCTCATCGATATTTTTATTAGGAACATCTTTCTAACTGCCACATCATTAAACAGTTATGACTTGAGTAATTCACATAAAACAAACTAGTCAAGTTTGACAACATCAATTAAAATCTCCTTCTTCTCCCAACATCACCTTCCTCTCCATTTGCCTACCAAACTTCTCTATTTTCGTGTCTAGAAACCATTCCACCGAAAACTTTCCCGTGCCACATGGCTCACTTAAGATTTGCTGAATGGATACTCAAACGGCAATAAGACATTCCAACGTGAGGCAACCCGAGCAAAAGAGCTTGCAACTTGCATTTTCGCGCTCCATCAGAAAATCAATCTCCCTTGATGAGAATTCTCTCCCTCTCCAGGAATCCTCAAACCAAGGTGAAAATCTGGAATCGTGACCATTTTTCATTCTGGGATGAGATTTCCACTCGCTCTCTCGCTCTCACTCTCCCCGTAAAATGTCAAGAGAGCTCCCAAACTCTCTAACGAACCTGTGTGGTGAATATCGTGAAAATCGTTACCATTTTCACCACTCTCAGCTGGTGCACGGAATTCGGGAAATCGGGGGAAATTTTTTTGGGACTCTAGACGATCTCGCACTTCTCCCTGCTTGTTTACCTTGACACGGGTGCGCACTCGAATGCATATTTTATTGGCTGATTAATAAGCTGAGCCCGGGGTGAAGGGCGAGGTGTCGTGTTGCTGCCATTACTCACCGGATGAGTGCAGCTGGTACAAAGTAGTTTCTGTTGATGGTGGACGAATAATTTTGATGATTATTGATTGTAAAATTGTATACAGCAAAAGCAAGTTTTAAAATGTTTAGCAAATCACCATGATTATAAAAAAACTAAGTATTTTTGATAAAAATCTAAAAAGTCTAGATTCGATTGTACCAAGACTAAATTAACCAAAGTTTCGATTATCCGAAGTTCAATTATCCGAAGGTTTGTATGGGACTTTCGATAATCGAATCATAAACAAAATTATTCAATTTTAGTTTTCTAAATCACTTTAGAGAAGAACATTTTTTTATTGTGATTCGATTATCTGCACTATGCAAAATGTACGCATGAAAACACGATAACGGCATGGTCTGCTTGTAATTGAATCTTAGTGAATATTAAACGACCGTCGGTCCAACCGCCCGCAAACAAAAAATCGTTGAAAACATGAGCAATCCCTCAAGACAAACCAGGTGGCCCGCAATCGATTCCGAGCCATCACGTTACTAATTGAACTAAAATTTATTCTGCGTCATTTTTGGTCATTCAATTTAGGCCATTTTCGTCGATTTGGTCATTTTATCGGTTTTATCATTTTGGTCATTTTGGTCATTTCGGTCATTTCGGTCATTTTGGTCATTTCGGTCATTTCAGTCATTTCAGTTATGTTGGTCATAACAGTCATTTCGGTCATTTTGGTCATTTTGGTCATTCGATTATTTTGGTCATTTCGGTCTTTTTGGTCATTTCGGTCATTTTGGTCATTTGTGTCATTTGTGTCATTTTGGTCACTTCAATCATTTTAGTCATTTCGGTCATTTTGGGCATTTGTGTCATTTTGGTAATTTCGGTCATTTTAGTCATTTCGGTCATTTTAGGCATTTGTGTCATTTTGGTAATTTCGGTCATTTTGGTCATTTCAATAATTTCTGTCATTTGGTCGTTTCGGTCATTTCGGTCATTTTGATAACTTTGGTCTTTCGGCCATTTCTGTAATTTTGGTCATTTTGATCACTTTGATCATTTTGATCATTTTGATCATTTTGATCATATTGATCATTTTGATCATTTTGATCATTTTGATCATTTTGATCATTTTGATCATTTTGATCATTTTGATCATTTTGATCATTTTGATCATTTCGATCATTTTGATCATTTTGATCATTTTGATCATTTTGGTAATTTTGATCATTTCGATCATTTTGATCATTTCGATCATTTTGATCATTTTGCTCAGTTTGAACATTTTGATCATTTCGATCATAACATTTTGAACATTTTGATCATTTTGATCATTTTGATCATTTTGATCATTTTGATCATTTAGATCATTTTGATCATTTTGATCATTTTGATCATTTTGATCATTTTGATCATTTTGATCATTTTGATCATTTTGATCATTTTGATCATTTTGATCATTTTGATCATTTTGATCATTTTGATCATTTTGATCATTTTGATCATTTTGATCATTTTGATCATTTTGATCATTTTGATCATTTTGATCATTTTGATCATTTTGATCATTTTGATCATTTTGATCATTTTGATCATTTTGATCATTTTGATCATTTTGATCATTTTGATCATTTTGATCATTTTGATCATTTTGATCATTTTGATTATTTTGATAATTTTGATCATTTTGATCATTTTGATCATTTTGCTCAGTTTGAACATTTTGATCATTTCGATCATTTTGATCATTTTGCTCAGTTTGAACATTTTGATCATTTCGATCATTTCGATCATTTTGATCATTTTGATCATTTTGATCATTTTGATCATTTTGATCATTTTGATCATTTTGATCATTTTGATCATTTTGATCATTTTGATCATTTTGATCATTTTGATCATTTCGATCATTTCGATCATTTTGATCATTTTGCTCAGTTTGAACATTTTGATCATTTCGATCATATCATTTTGATCATTTCGGTCATTTTGGTCATTTTGATCATTTTGATCATTTTGATCATTTCGATCATTTTGATCATTTTGATCATTTTGATCATTTTGATCATTTTGATCATTTTGATCATTTTGATGATTTTGATCATTTTGATCATTTTGATCATTTTGATCATTTTGATCATTTTGATCATTTTGATCATTTTGATCATTTTGATCATTTTGATCATTTTGATCATTTTGATCATTTTGATCATTTTGATCATTTTGATCATTTTGATCATTTTGATCATTTTGATCATTTTGATCATTTTGATCATTTTGATCATTTTGATCATTTTGATCATTTTGATCATTTTGATCATTTTGATCATTTTGATCAAATTCTTCCTTTTTCTCGAGCTTGGGAGTTTAGTTATTTAAAATACTTTTTTATGGCTGATTAAAAAAAAATTGGAAAGGTAAAAAAAAAATGCTTTAATTATTTCAAGTAAATTTTCGAACATGAACATTGCGTAAAATTGTGTAACACACGAATCAAAATAAGTCCAGTATTATTGTAAAAAATGTTTTAAAATTTCTATCAATAATGATTTAATTTTTTTTGTAATAAAAATCTGTGCCATCAAAACACTAATTCATTGATAACCCACTCGAAAGAGCGATAGATCATTCCAGAACGACAACCCCGTCAAATCCCTCGACGTGGTTCCAACAGAACGCTCCAACCCGATTCACGCTCCCGCCGAAATGATGGAAACCACGTGTGAAGGTCAACGCAATTCCCTAACCTACATATTCCATTCCCGATTTTCTCACGCTCGGCGGTGGTGGGCCAAAAATTCTCATTCTCCGCGGGAAAATTCTCATCACCACATGATTTCTGAAGCTCTTTCAGTTGTGCGGTGGGATGAGAGCCCGGCAAAGACCTGTTGAGAGGCCGCCGTCCTGCGCCGACTCACCACGACCGTCGGTTCGTCTTCGGAACAGTCTGTTGATTCTGGTCCGTCGGTCGGCTGTGACCCCTTAGTTTCTTTAGAATTTTTGTACCGAGCGCATCATCTCACGTTCTTTACGTTTCCCAGTGTAATTTTGGTATTGATGATTAAGGAAAAGGGAAGGGAAAATTGCACACATACAGGCACACATACACGCGCGTGCACAAGTACATACAGACAGACAAGTGGTGGAGTGGCAAACGAATTAAATATTCAAAAAGTTTCAACTTTTCGATAGGTGTGGTGAGAATGTGCGTGTGTGTGCGATTTAGGGCCAATATAGGGCCTTTGGAGTGACCACTGCGGGATGTGGGGAGGAACCGACCCTGGCCGTGGCCAGTGATCTTCCAGGTGGTCAGTTCGGGAAAGAAAAAGTCAAGGAAAAAACCGTTTTCCAGAGAAATATTCAGTGTCGATTGCTCGAAAGCCAGCAAGAAGAAGAAGATTTAATCGATTAACGAACGCACATTGGCTCAAATTTTGAATTTGGTGGTGGAAAAGCTGGCCAACCCCCCCTCTGGGAGGGGGCAGCAGTGTGTGTGTGTGTGCGGTGTCGGTATTGGTGCGATTTTCCGGTAATTTTCGGTTTTTTGGATAATTAGCAGATCTGTGCGGTTTGAATCACTCAGTGTGACGTGAGTTCGCCATGTGTGCGCCAGAGAGTTGTGAAATCGGAATTGGTGGGAAGCATTTATTGATCGCAAACCAGTGATTTGAACTTGAAGAAATTGAGGTGAAAATAGTGTGTTCAAATTGCAGTGAATTGTTTTGTTAAAGCAGTGGATTTTAAAACAGGGATTACACGCTTCGGCGAGCTAAGGATTTTGCAGCAACAACCAGGTTAATATTTTTTAGCATAATTTAAAATCAATATTCATAATCATCATCATCTACTTAAAAATAACTATAAAATTGTGAGAGCTAAAAATACAACAATCTTCATTTACTGCAAAATAAAAAAAAGCTTTCAATAGCTCAAAAAACCAATCCAAAAAGCACAAAAATCTCATTCACCGTGTAACTGTTGCATTCAACAAGCAGAGAGGGGGGTTGAAAATTTATCAGCAGTCTCAAAGTTTACACTTCGAACAAAAAAGCACACTGAAAAAATCCATGTAACAAAAATAAAGCACACACCAAAAAAAAAAACCAAAAACTTACCCCGAGGCAAATTTCGTTCCAGAGCAAAGTAGGCGGTGTGGGTGGCTCTTTGTACACCCGCGATAGCGTGGTGGGTGAGAGGAAAAAAGAGCGATCAAATGGACCCCCAAACGAACCCCCTCCCTCTCTCTCTCTCTCTTTCTCATCCACCACGCACCCCCATGGAACCGGAGAATGAGAAAGAGCGAACCACATTTGAAACGCGTGGGAGCAGTTTAGAGCTCCAGGAGAATGAGAATCACCGCACGAAATGTTGTGTTTGGTTCTGCTGCTGTGGAAAAAGGGTTTTTTTTTTATTCAGAAAAGAACATTTTCATTTTCATACCTGTAGCTTCGAGGGAGGAAAACTTGTGGAAAAGAAACCTCACCCCCTCCCGCTTCAACCAGTTTTCTTTTGTGGAGCGGTGGTGGCGCGCAACAGTCTTGAAAGCTTTTCATGATTAAAAGGATTCTACGCCTGCACCAAACTGCAAAGTTTACGACGACTGCCGGTTGACGGTGTGTTATTTGATTTGTGAACACATAATGAGAACATTTGTGAATGCTTTGCTGAGGGTTAAAATGTTTGAATAATGAATTCGATGCCTCTGTACTCTCTTGGCTTACTGCTTTTCCTATCTAGTAAGCATAAGAGAGCACAGAGGCATCGAATAATCCGTTTTATGTGCGATTGGACTATCCAAAAAACATGTGATTTCACAATTTTGTAATCTAATTACATTACGGCGATGCAAATAATTTTCAAAGTTTTTTTTCCTATGGGAATAATGATAATAACCTCAAGGGAATTCACATTAAATTGTTTTCAGCTGATTTCACGTAAATTTACAAAACTTTTTTTTAGTTTTTTTTTTGGAAAACATTTTTTTGCTCCCTGATTTTTTGACCAATTATGAAGGTGTTAGTAAAATTCAATACAGACATAAACATTAAAAATTCAATAGAATTAAATTAAACCATGCAAAAAAATTATCGGTGCACGTTCACGTCAAACAAAAAGATCATAGGAGATTTTCCGGTCTTTTCATACAAAAATATTGTGATTGGTAGGCCTACACAAAATCAGAAAAATTGGTTAGCTGTAAAAATTGGAAAATTTCTAAATTAATTGTCTATCACTTAAAAAGCATTTTATTCTTAAAATGAATATTTTTTATTTTGGATTTACAAATATTTTTCAAGTAAAAAAAAAAAGTAAAATAAATAATAAGAAAATGTAGGGGAAAGTGGGGCAATTGTAACAAGCTAAGGAAATACTCGTTATAACCCATCAAAAACGTAAAAAAATCTGTCGGATTTTTCATAATCATCTTATTACAGGTCTTGACTAAGACTTTGATAGAAAAAGTTTTGAAAAAATCCTGCTTTTAATGTAAAAAATTGATTTTAAAATAGTAGTTTATGCAACAAGTTGCAAAAAGAAGATTTTTTCAGCACGAGTCGTACATTTATCCAACGAGGTTCACCGAGTTGAATAAATACGAAGAGTTCTGAAAAAATCAAGTTTTGCAACGAGTTCCATACAACATTTTTTGCAATTCCAAAAAACACACACTGAGAGAAATTTTATGTCAAATTTTCATGTGTTTTGTCATAAAACGTTTAAATAAAAAAAATGTTGAAAAGTGTTACTTTTCGATTCTGTTATTTTTGGTACAGAAAAGTAGGCCATTTCGACGTTCAAGAATGACAGGAAAAGTAAGTAGTTTCACGACGGAATTGCAAAAATTTTATTTTCCGTACGTTCTTCTCAACTAGTGGGGCAAGACGAACAACCCGTTGGGACAAGAGGAACAATTCATGTAACAACATGTCAATTTGCTAACAAATGAACTGTTATCACTTTGAAACATCAGATTAGAATGTATTTGAAACGTTTCTTTCATTTTTAGATTAAATAATAATATTTTACTAAAAAAATTGATCGTTTTCACGAAAAAAATATTACTCAGATGAAAAAAAAGGAAATTTAAAAAATATCACTATATTTTGCATGGACAATTTTTTTAACATTTGTTTATCTGTTTTTAAGTATTTTTATGTATTTTTTTCCCCTGTAAAATATGTTGTTGCAGCAATTCGTAATTTTTTCCATACTAAAAATACGTATGGTACACTTGCCCCACCTGAACAAGATTTTTTAAAAACTCTCAACAAAAATAACTCAAGGTTAAATCATACTTTATAAAAGGTGCAAGTCATTGGTAGGGGCACTACTGATCTAGGAAAAGTAGCATTTTGATAAAATGAGCTTTAAAACGAATCCTAAGCCTTATTTTGTACTTTCCAAATATTATAAGAAAACAAAGGTATAGAGAAAAACTTAATTAAATCTTACGCCCCGTGGCGTGTACGTCATTTTGGCGGATATGTGGTAGTAGAATCAGTTAATTGCATTGCTAGCAACAATTCCTCATACTGGAAATAATCAAAATTGTAAAAATTACGGCCTTTCGAGCGATTGTTCCTCTTGCCCCACCTTCCCCTACAAAAGACCTTTAGAAAAAGAATGCGATAATGCAATTCTGGTACCATAACAATAAATTTAGAAAACAAATTAAAAAAAAGAAAAAAAACGAAATATTGAACATACACACGGAGAAAAAAGAGTTCCCAAAATCGTACCATGCAATTTGAGCACTTTGTTCGTGGTTCCACTTTTCATGAACGCAAATTTGCAATCGAAAGGTTTTATACCCTTTTTCTGAATAATAAAGGCATTTTTCGATAATTTCTGTTTTTTGGCAATTTAAAGTCTGGCCGAGCTTCCGTGGCTGTGAGGTTACGGGTTTCGCCTTGTAAGCGGAAGGTGGTGGGTTCGATTCCTGTCTGGCTCGGCAAAGTCAGATCCCTTAAAGGAGTAAATATGCTCACTGGGAGTACTGACCGGTAGAGGATGGGTTTCGACTAGCGGCGTGCTGGGTTTCCAATCCAGAGGTCGTGAGTTCGATTCTCGTACCGGGATGATGAAGTTTTTTTTAAAAAAAAAAAGTTATGTTGTCAAACCAAGCAAGCATTTAAGAAAAAGTGAGAAATTTTTATTTTCCATAAAGAAATGACTGAAAAAATGAACGAACAAAAGATACTTAATATTTAAAATATGTGAAACAAAGTTTTTTGTTAGCCCTAATTAAGTTTATCTTGGAAAGTTTTGAATCTATTTTTTGTTTCAATAAAAAAAAATTCAGCTCTTTTTGGACATTTTCGAATGTTATGATTATTTTAATAAAATTAGATTTGTTGTGCCCTGGTTATTGAAAGGAATTTTTATTAAAAATCTAGTATTTTGGACATTTTTAGTTATAAGGGTTATCTTAGGCAAACATTTTATTTTAAATTGATAGGAGCAAAAAAACACCTGGTTTAATTCTTGACCTATGCAAATTTAATGAATAGCTCGAAAAATACTCAGTTGGAAAATGAGTGCTAATTAGACAACACTGAAATAAAAATCACACATTTTAAGCAATAAGAGGTTATTTCTCAGCTAAAGAAAAAAAGTTTGATTTCTTCTCAGCTTTCATTATTTTTATTTTTAATTATAAATGTCATTCACAAAAAACAGCGCAATTCATCGAACAAAAAATGATAGTCAAGGCACGAAATCGAAAAAGGGCTCATTTTCGTGTGTCTAACGGCAAATCATGTAACAGGCCAGGTTTTGATGGATCTAGACTAAATCGACCCCGCTGAGTCCGAAAATCGCGGTCACGAAGCCGAATTCCTTAAGGGAAGCGAGATATTCAAGATGGCGACCAATATGGCGGCTATATACAGAAGTTAACAATATCACAGTATAAAGGTTGTTGACGTGTCGATTTTAACTAATTTTGGGCCGCTGAACCCGAATATGACCATGAAAATCGGTCACGGCGACCCAGTAGCGTGTAATCCAAGATGGCGTCCAATATGGCGAAGAGAGAATCTTCAAGTATTTTTAAACAAGATGTAACAGGCTTGTGACCGATCAAATTTAACTAATTTGGGGTCGCTGAACCCGAATATGACCATGAAAATCGGTCACGGCGATCCAGGAGCGTGTAATCCAAGATGGCGTCTAATATGGCGAATAGTGAATCTTCAAGTATTTTTAAACAACATGTAACAGGCTTGTGACCGATCAAATTTAACTAATTTGGGGTCGCTGAACCCGAATATGACCATGAAAATCGGTCACGGCGACCCAGGAGCGTGTAATCCAAGATGGCGTCCAATATGGCGAAGAGAGAATCTTCAAGTATTTTTAAACAACATGTAACAAGCTTGTGACCGATCAAATTTAACTAATTTGGGGTCGCTGAACTCGAATATGACCATGAAAATCGGTCACGGCGACCCAGGAGCGTGTAATCCAAGATGGCGTCCAATATGGCGAATAGTGAATCTTCAAGTATTTTTAAACAAGATGTAACAGGCTTGTGACCGATCAAATTTAACTAATTTGGGGTCGCTGAACTCGAATATGACCATGAAAATCGGTCACGGCGACCCAGGAGCGTGTAATCCAAGATGGCGTCCAATATGGCGAATAGTGAATCTTCAAGTATTTTTAAACAACATGTAACAGGCTTGTGACCGATATTCGAGTTCAGCGACCCCAAATTAGTTAAATTTGATCGGTCACAAGGCTGTTACATGTTGCTTAAAAATACTTGAAGATTCACTATTCGCCCAAATGGTCATATTCGAGTTCAGCGACCCCAAATTAGTTAAATTTGATCGGTCACAAGCCTGTTACATGTTGGTTAAAAATACTTGAAGATTCTCTTCGCCATATTGGACGCCATCTTGGCTTACACGCTCCTGGATCGCCGTGACCGATTTTCATGGTCATATTCGGGTTCAGCGACCCCAAATTAGTTAAATTTGATCGGTCACAAGCCTGTTACATCTTGTTTAAAAATACTTGAAGATCTCTCTTCGCCATATTGACGCCATCTTGATTACACGCTCCTGGGTCGCCGTAACCGATTTTCATGGTCATATTCGAGTTCAGCGACCCCAAATTAGTTAAATTTGATCGGTCACAAGCCTGTTACATGTTGTTTAAAAATACTTGAAGATTCAATACTTGAAGATTCACTATTCGCCTGTTACATGTTGTTTAAAAATACTTGAAGATTCAATACTTGAAGATTCACTATTCGCCCAAATGGTCATATTCGGGTTCAGCGACCCCAAATTAGTTAAATTTGATCGGTCACAAGCTTGTTACATCTTGTTTAAAAATACTTGAAGATTCACTATTCGCCATATTGGACGCCATCTTGGATTACACGCTCCTGGATCGTCGTGACCGATTTTCATGGTCACATTCGGGTTCAGCGACCCGAAATTAGTTAAAATCAACACGTCGACAACCTTCATACTGTGATATTGTTGACTTCTCTATATAGCCGCCATATTGGTCGCCATCTTGAATATCTCGCGTCCCTTAAGGAATCGGGCTTCGTGACCGCGATATTCGGACTCAGCAGGGTCGATTTAGCCTAGATCCATCAAAACCTGGCCTGTTACACGATTTGCCGTTAGACATGTTTTTTTTGGGTTTTTAGCCTTGACTATGATAGGAGTTTTAAAATGTTTTATGACCCTATACACATTTTCAAGTAATTGAGAATGCAACTTTAAGTATCAAAAAGTGTAATAAAACTTGTTTGATCATTCGTGTTTCTTTTTTCTAATAAGTCTTCATCTTAATCTATTACTTTGCCAAAAACACCAAATCGATCGGAAAATTGCTTTTGAAGAATAAATTTTTGAAATTTGTTCAACTAATGGATTGCATGGGCAAGAGGGTGATATAGATTGACATATGAAACACAGTCTGGCTCATTTTCTCAGGCCAAAATAAGTTTTTGTGCCAATTTTGAGCTAAATCGGTTAGGTTTAGGGAACACTGATGAACGTTGAAGTTTGTATGGGAAAAATCAGGTTACACAGGTCTTTCCAAAATTTGTTTAACTGTGATATTCCTGTGAGAAATTCAATTCGATGTAAAAGTTGGCTTTAAAAAATCATGATCAACTTAAATCGTTTTACATCTTGCGACAAAGTTGTAAAACGATTTATGATGATTCTGATTTTCTAGGTCGATTTTTCATCGAATTGACTCATCATAATCAACTCGGATCATCTTGCACCCTTGGAGAAAGTTGTAGAAAATTTGAAGTCACACACAAATCTCACACTTGGACAAATTTTGGGATAGCCCTGTGCCATCTGCTGGCAAAATCTTGAAGCGATGTTTTTTCCTACACATTTTTGCGATTTGTCCATACAAACTTAAACGCTAAATAGCCTTAACTGATTTGTCTCGAAATTAATACAGAAACTTATTAAAGCTTATGGAATCAAGCCAGGAAGTGTAACCTAGATTTGCCAAAAACAATCATTTTTTGTCACTTTATTGGATAATGTTATTCAAATAAAATACAGAGAATAGTAGTTTATGCAACAAGTTGCAAAAAGAGGATTTTTTCAGCACGAGTCGTACATTTATCCAACGAGGTTCACCAAGTTGGATAAATACGAAGAGTGCTGAAAAAATCAAGTTTTGCAACGAGTTCCATACAACATTTTTTGCAATTTCAAAAAACACCCATTGAGTTAAATTTTAAGTCTAATTTTCATATATGTTGTCAATAAATCGTTTAAATCGAAAAAATGTTGAAAAGTGTTACTTTTCGAAACAAGTGCTGAAAAGTTCAACTTTTCAGCACCCATTTCAGTGCTGAAAAGTAGAACTTTTCAGCATTTATTTTGAAAAGTGTAGCTATTCGATTTTGCTATTTTTGGTACAGAAAAGTAGGCTATTTCGTCGTTCAATAATGACAGGAAAAGTAAGTAGTTTCACGACGGAATTGCAAAAAGTATCTTTCATGATCAATTTTTTTTTGACAAGAGATGTTACGATAAAGTTTTAGAGTTTTAACAATAAAACCAAGAAGCCGTTAACTCGATCTGGTTTAGTTTAATGATTTTTTTAAATTTTCTCATGCATCAATTTAAATTTTAATCTAAAGGTATTCATCTAAAACTACCAAACTCAAAAAACTTCCAAATCACATAGCAAATCTGAAAAAATAGAATCGCCAACTCACACAGCAGTTGTCCCGACCCCCCGTCGATTTGCGTGAAACTTTGTTCTAAGAGGTAACTTTTGTCCCTGATCACGAATCCGACATACTTTTTTCGATATCTCGTGACGGATGGACGGTACGACCCCTTCAATTTTTGAACATGCGAAAAAAGATGTGTTTTTCAATAATTTGCTGCTGAAAACGGTGATGAAATGGAATTTTGGCGTACTCAAAATTCCGAAAAACGTATTCGTCGGAAAAAAAACACTGCAAAAGGTTTTAAAAGCTGCCATTTTCCGTGAAAATTTTTGGAACATGTCATTTTAAGGGAAATTTAATGAACTTTTCTAATCTACATTGACCTTGAAAGGTAATTTTTTTCATTTAGAACGAAAAAAATCTTTTTTAAATTTCATGTTTTTTCTAACTTTGCAGGGTTCTTTTTTAGAGTGTAACAATGTTCTACAAAGTTGTAGAGCAGACAACTTCAAAAAATTTTATATACAAACATAAGGGGTTTGCTTGTTATCATCGCGAGTTATCGCAATTTCACGAAAAAAAAGTTTTAAAAAAGTAACTTCTTGTGTTTTTTCCTTAGGAAAAAAATACGCCAATTGAAGAAGGAACGAGGCAACTTTTCCCGATTTCATGTGATTTGGTAAAAAATTACCCACAAGGGAAAATGTCAAAGAATTCAATCACATAACTTTCAAATGCTCCAGCGTCTCCATCACAACACCCACCACAATAGTAATTGATCATCCATTATTCAGTCGTTCTCCACTGAGTGAACCTCTTACAAACCCAACAACTCATTCGCTCCCTACAGGTGAAGCAACTCTCCCGACAGAGCAAATATAGAACAATTAGTGAAGTTGACTTGAAATTCCAATTGTACCCAACCATCTGTCTCCCAAGCGAAAACGCCACTAATTAGTGCAGGTGGCGTTTGAATAAAAGATTCACGATTTGTGCCGCCGCGAAAATTGTATCGTGTGACTAATTTAGGGATGATCCGCCACCCTCCTCGGAGGTCGTCAAAGTTTAATGCAGCGGCCGTCAGCCGTAATTAAATTCATAGTTTGTCATTTGTTTTTTTTTTTGTAGGTTGACAAAAGTTCTAAGCAAAAAGCACGTTTAATTGAGCTTTACTCCTTTTTTTAAAGGAATCTTCAAGCTGAATAAAATTCTTGTTTCTCTTTCTCTTTTTTTGGTGCAAAATTAATGATAACGACTGCCGGAGATCCTCAGCTGCGTGACTTTCGAAGCTTTGAGCTCTTTTTTTCCAGGAGTTTTGAGCATCACGTGCTTCCCATTCTCTTCGGGCCTAATTTATTTTTACGAGCGTAGAATGTGGCTCATTTGAATTTTTCGTCGGCAACTTTTGATCCTGTTGCGCCTTTTTTTCGAAAAGGGGAGGGTGGAATCCTTTTTTAGGCTGCAGGAAAAAAGGGGAGAAAGAATCCATATTTTGCTTAGGGGATGAAAAGCATGAAAAAAGAAAACGATGCGAAAAGCTTCGTTGGTGGAAAAGTTCGAGAAAATGGTAAAGGATTATCAGATGGGAGGGTGGAAGGTGGAAATCCCTTTTCCGGCTGGGCTCGAGCAAGGATAAAAGTAAATACAGATGTTTTCTCGTTGGTTTTGCTTTTGCTGGGTTGGGAATGTGTACGAGGGCCGGTCGAGGGTAAAATTTGCGGTATCGATGGGAATTATACGCAGATAAATGCCTTTCTCAGTGGTACGATAAGCCTGGTGGAAAGTACTGTGCCGTGTGTAAAGCTCGATAATTTGAAGGTAAAGCCGCACTGCGAGAAATTAGGGGGGAAGCCAAATTGGAGGCTTTTGTTAACGAGATAATTCGAGGAAAAGGGGAAAAGTTGGTAAATTTACGACAAGTTAACCAGAATATCAATTAAAGTTAATATTAGATATCTAAACTACAAAACAACATCTCCTTTAAACTATAAACACTTTGTTTGTCTCGTACAACTTAACAAACTCCTTGAAATTCAGCACACATTCATTCGCCAAAGTCAGCATGTTTGTGACGGCAAATAAATATTTCACTGTCACCCCCATGAATGTCCTTATCGGCAGCTTGAGCAGCAGCCAAGAGCAGAGACAATCACATTTCTTTGCTGTCGACAATTTGACCCCTCAACTTCGAATAAAGTTCAACCGACACAAGGGCAAACAAATTCAACTTCGAGAAAGCAAAAACAGAAAAAGATAAGAAACTAGAGCGCACTCTTGATTAAAAAATTGAAATTTACTTAATCCACATCTACTTAAGCTAGACAATTTTCCAGCAATTTTCCTGTCGCATGAAGTAATTCTGAAAGTGGTTGCTCAAAGTTGCATGAAAAAAGATGACAAGACCGTAACAAATAAAAAATCCTTGCAGAATATTTTCCCCCATCCTGGCTGGTGGACATTTTTTCCCCATTTCTTTGACCCTTCCCGGTGGGGAATGTCCACCGGGATTGTGAGGAATGCTTTTTTCTTGATTGCGTTTTTGCTTTGAGGGAGCAAGCTTGAAGAATTTGATGGAGGTGCGTGGTACTTCAAGGAAGGTTGTGGAAAAAAAACACTATGGGTAATTCTCTACCAACTCACACGAAATCGGGAAAAGTTGCCCCGACCCCTCTTCGATTTGCGTGAAACTTTGTCCTAAGGGGTAACATTTGTCCCTGATCACGAATCCGAGGTCCGTTTTTTGATATCTCGTGACGGAGGGGCGGTACGACCCCTTCCATTTTTAAACATGCGAAAAAAGAGGTGTTTTTCAATAATTTGCAGCCTGAAACGGTGATGAGATAGAAATTTGGTGTCAAAGGGACTTTTATGTAAAATTAGACGCCCGATTTGATGGCGTACTCAGAATTCCGAAAAAACGTATTTTCATCGAAAAACACTAAAAAGTTTTAAAATTCTCCCATTTTCCGTTACTCGACTGTAAAAATTTTGGAACATGTCATTTTATGGGAAATTTAATGTACTTTTGAATCTACATTGTCCCAGAAGGGTCATTTTTCATTTAGAACAAAATTTTTCATTTTAAAATTTCGTGTTTTTTCTAACTTTGCAGGGTTATTTTTTAGAGTGTAACAATGTTCTACAAAGTTGTAGAGCAGACAATTACAAAAATTTGATATATATACATAAGGGGTTTGCTTATAAACATCACAAGTTATCGCGATTTTACGAAAAAAAGTTTTGAAAAAGTTATTTTTTGCGTTTCTCTTTGTTTCGTCGTCCGTGTTTGTCGCGGGTAACCATGAACGGCCATGATCGATGACGACCAACTTTTTTAAAACTTTTTTTCGTAAAATCGTGATAACTTGTGATGTTTATAAGCAAACCCTTATGTATATATATCAAAATTTTGTAATTGTCTGCTCTACAACTTTGTAGAACATTGTTACACTCTAAAAATAACCCTGCAAAGTTAGAAAAACACGAAATTTTAAAATGAAAAATTTTGTTCTAAATGAAAAATGACCCTTCTGGGACAATGTAGATTCGAAAAGTACATTAAATTTTCCATAAAATGACATGTTCCAAAAATTTTACAGTCAAGTAACGGAAAATGGGAGAATTTTTAAAACTTTTTAGTGTTTTTTCGATGAAAATACGTTTTTCGGAATTCTGAGTACGCCATCAAATCGGGCGTCTAATTTTACATAAAAGTCCCTTTGACACCAAATTTCTATCTCATCACCGTTTCAGGCTGCAAATGATTGAAAAACACCTCTTTTTTCGCATGTGCAAAAATGGAAGGGGTCGTACCGCCCCTCCGTCACGAGATATCAAAAAACGGACCTCGGATTCGTGATCAGGGACAAAAGTTACCCCTTAGGACAAAGTTTCACGCAAATCGAAGAGGGGTCGGGGCAACTGCTGTGTGAGTTGGCGGAGAATTACCCCTATACAATATTTTTGTCATTTTTTAAAACAATTTTCGACTGGTTTAAAATTCCAATTAAATTTTAAAGTTTGGAAAGCATAAAATCGTGATCTCAAGGACTTAAACTCAAGGACTTAAATAATTATTTTACTAGGTAATACAAATTTGATTCATTAAAAAAACAAAATATTTACAAAAATATAAAAAACACATTTGTTTTTTTTTCAAAATCATCGCCAAAACAAATAATGAATGTGAATGTTTCAATTAAGAAATGATAGTTATTTGAAACAGGTTGTTCAATTTCCGCAAAACTTTGTGAACATTTTGGTAAAATTTCTACGATGTCATTATTTTAAGTAATATAGAAATTACGAAAGGTGTTTCGATTGTTGAACCATTGTCACTCCAGATGACGGTTTACAATTTTATAGTGAAAATAAGGAGTTTTTTCCCGAAGGGATCGTAGTAATCGGCGCGCGCGGACGTGAAAATTTTTAGCTGCGTCATGGTTTTTTCCATCAATTTATTCAAAGTTTTTTTTTCTTTTTTGATAATTTCAACTTTGTTATGTGTAATCAGTGAATTTAAGGGAATGAATACCTTTCCCTGATCCGGTGGCCATCCATACCGATAATGGCTTTTAAGAATTTTGGGTCGTTTCGGTGAAATCTAAAAAAAGTGTTTTCCACGGTTTGTCGGCAGCGAAAAGGAAGAGACCGGCCGAATAACCAAAAAAAGGGAAATATACAAAGTGTCCATCGGAGAAGACATATTGTGGGACTAGCTTGATGCAGCCCGAATCCAGTGAACAATTGCATGTATTTGAGGAGTGATTTCAGCAGTCCCATTCCAAGAACTGCTTTCCATTAGCATAAGTGTTGATCATGGCCACAATTCCTAGCAGCAGAAGAAATTTCGAGTGATGACCATTTAACGGGTGGTGCACGCAGTCGATCATGCACAACCAGAAGAGCTGCAGAAGCTGCAGAGTCTGCAGTGCAGACGGAATTGGAAACTTTGAACAGTTGAAGATTCAGGACACAAGTGACGAGAAGATCAAATGGATTGAAGCCCAAGATTTCTGATTTGGTGAGATCTTTCCATTTTGAATTTCAGAAGATTCATTCATTTAAACTGACATACAAACATTTCATTTAAGACAATATTTTTATTATTGCAAATGAATTGTTGGATATTTTTTTATATTGATCTCTTTGTGATTGGATAATCCAATTTGCTCTCCATCTGCATTAACTATTTCTTATTCCTGATTTTCTGTTCTTGTTTTGCTCCCTAACATCTCCTTTTGCTCCCTAATATCTATCTCTTATATGTCCTTGTGAGGGGATCATCGATCCATCCGCATTGACACACTATCTTTTCATTTTTCGTCTTGTCTTTCTTCTAATTTTTCATTGTTTTTTTCACACTTACTACCAGTCTTTGTGAGGGGATACTGAGCTCGATTTGCTCTCCATCCGCATTGACCTTTTCTCATCTTTGATTTTCCTTTTTATCAGTTGTTAAAACCAAAGCCGGGGATTGGGTGGGAGCATCAGGGCAGTGGACAGTATGCTGTAATGGCGGAGACTGGACGTGGATAGTGGAAGACCAGAACTACGTCACAAGGGGGAAATGGTTTATTAATTATACAATTCTAAAGGATTGTCTAATTACTACATCTATTGACCTCTGTCAGTTTCCAGCTGTCTGCCGCGCCCTTTTAGGCCCCCAACAGGGTGCGAGCCCTGTTTTTCAGCTTTGTCTGACTTTTTTCGGAGTTATTGGAGGTTACTGTCGGAAGGAGATTCTCATCCCCTGAGGACACCGTGAGTGATTTTGCTTGTTCGCGTCCAACCATCCCCTTTTGGCCCTTCATACGGCAGTAATTTGAAGATGCTCCCTTTAAGTCTGAGCCACTGTAATTCTAGGCAACCGCTACATAGGTCATCCTTGTGGCCCTGTTGGTTATCGCATCAAATCAAAATCAAATCAAAATAAGGAGTTTTTTCCCCGTCAAACGGGAAAATTATTCTGGAACTACCTAAGATTTGTTTAAAAAAGAGAAATTTTTTAAACAAAATCGGCCGATTTCATGAATTTAATTTTTATATTTTTTTATTTGGCTCAAACTTTGTGGTTGCTTTTCCTATGGCCAAAGAGTCCATTTAATGCCATTAGTTCCCCCATACAAGTCTGTACACAATTTTTGCAGCTGCATACAAAACATATAATCGAAACGTTTGCTGATTTTCAATCCGTTTTTCAATATTTTCTTAAACAACTTTAAATAAAAAAATAAAATAAACTTTTTGATTAAATATTTTTGAATAAACTCCATAATGAAATATTTTTGAATTAATTTTTCAATGTAAAGTCGAATTTACAATCGAAAAGTTCTTTACAGAAATTTTGAGGGCCTCGTGGCGCGGTGGTTAGCGGCTTCGGCTGCCGATCCCTAAGTTGCTATGGGGCGCGGGTTCGATTCCCGCTTGTCCTCCTGGCCTTCTATCGAATGGGGAAGTAAAACGTCGGTCCATTTGCGTAAAAGAAGTTTTGGGTGACTCACCACGCATAACCTTCGGACGCATAGAACCGCACCTTTTAGATACCCTTTGCTGAAATTTTTTGTTTCTTAAAGTCTAGAAAATTCCGTCTGAGGCACACTGAAGAATGACTCTCTGATTTTTGAGTTGCAGCGGTTGAACAAACAGATAAATTAAAGTTTTCATAGTCTAACCTAACACTCACCCAAACAGCCCCCCATTATCTAATGCCAGTTCACAGCAACTAGTACTCAAATATTAAATGTTAAAAAATGAAACATTTAAAAATTGTCTGATCTTTTCGAAAAACAAAAAGTAAAAGAATAAATTTAAAATGAACCAAATATCCGATATTATGTCAAGTTTTCAATTATTTTGAATAATTCTCCACACAAATTTTGGAAAAAAAACCATTTGGCCTTGTCTGTTGCGTTTTTTAATTACGGAAATTTTGGTAAACTAACATGTATAGGTCATCGCTAAAATTTTTAATTTATCGCAGTTTTATTGAAAAAAGTTGTTTTTTTGCCGATTTCAGCATTTTCCTGTTTTTGCGCGTTTCGCTTCGAAAAACTCAGTTTTTATTTTTTTAAAATCATGTCTCGGTAACATACGGTTCGACATCGCCATTTGTTTGATATGTTAAGTGAAATTTTCCGAGGAATCCGATATAAATATTTTCATAGGCTCTTTGGTCCAAACACGGTCAAAACGCCCTTTTAAGTTTTCATACGACTTTTTCAAATGTTGAGCTAGATTTTTGAAACTTCTTACTATTTTTCTCAAATACACAATTTGATCACCTTTCTTTTGCGTCTAAGACAGCTAAAATCGGATAAAATGACGCGAAGATATGATTTTTTGAAAAAAGTGGTTTTTGCGAAAAATGACGAAAATTGCCTTTTTTCGAACCACCCTAGCACGGCCACCCTAATGGTCAAATAAAAAATATGGGTCTAATTATTTTGACCAAGGAACCCTCAGAAAAAAATTGAGCCTGATCGGAGAACATTTTTCGGTAGGGTCTTTTCAAATTGAATTGCTGAGAAAAGAATTTTCTCATGATTCGAATATCCAAAGTTAATTATTTAAAATTATGTTTGGATTTTGACCAATATTTGAAATAATTTTATGAATCAAAAGAAGTTATTTAATTAAATGAACATCAGAAACACATTTTCTTAAACGAATGAGTTCTCTCGCCTTATAAATTCATCAAAAAATTAGGGTTGCAGAGTCAGCTAATCCTTTTCCGACTCGCTAGCTCTGAAAAAAATAAAACAAGCCCATTTTATTTGCTTTCTGTAATTCGATTAAACTTGAAAATGCAACACCGCAAAAAGTACACCACATAAATTCACAGTATTTTCGCTACGATGACCTTGCCTTGCATGTTGCATACTCTCACTCTACAACGAAGCCCGTTCATCTAATCCCGTGTTCGTTCATGCCGAATGCAAACAACCCAACCATGTGAGAGCTCAGCACCGGCAGGTGCTCAAGTTTCTAGTTCTGCTGTTTTTAGCCCCACGACCGGAACTGGAAACTGGAAACCCAGAAAAAACAGCAAAGTTTTTTTTTTCTCCTCCAGGAAAACTGGCAACCTCAAACATCAAAAGTGGCGCAGCAGCTCCTGTTCTGCGTGTGTTCAGAACTCTGTCCAAACTACTTCGAAGCGGAGTGTACACTGTACAAACACACCTGAAACACAATCCTCTTGTTGCGTAGTCGTGGAGCATCTGCCCGGGCTGATGTTGTTTTTGTTGATGTTTTCCGATGTTGTTGAAAGGTTAGACTCGTCCAGCAAAAGAGGTTGGTTGGTGAGCTTCCGGACATACGACGGCTGAGAGTACGAACATGATGGTATAAATGGTATCTCAAAAGGAGCCGTGGATAACAACAACAACTGGCGAATGTTTGTGTTTGCAGTTCTGTAGCAGGGTTTGAACTTGGTCAAAGCTCTCCGAAATTGGCCACGGGAAGCTCACTGGATGATGCTGCTGCTAAGCAAACTTTATCGAGCATTTTGAAAATTGGGCTGCTGAATATTTAATCCGATGGTCATTAGTAGGAGCCCAAAGACAGGAAAGTGCTATTTTCGGAAGAATTTCGACGTAAACAGAAAATTCGTACTGTGCTACTTACCGCTTTTTTACTAATTAATTCCAAATACCGACAAGCAGCAGCCTTCATAATTTAGTACCTGCCTCTCGGTAAAACTACTTAGCAAACAACACCGAACGAAGGGGTTATGTTTGTGAAAATTGTCGTTGTGATATAAAGTGTTATCATTAGTTCAGGATTTTATTTTTGATGCACATTTTACCCTTTAGATTTTTGATCATAACCAAGCTTTAGACATTGAATCGAAACGTTTAAATGTTGACATTTTTCAAACTATATTAAATGTTATTGCTAGGCTTAGTGTTATTCTACGCTCGAGAATTTCAAATTTCACGAGGACCTCAATTTTAAAACAACAAATTTCACGCAAATTTCGCGGAACGTGAAAAAAGTTAAAATAACTCTGAAAATCTTTTGTTTAAATCACAAAAACTATTCTTTCTATGCTTAGTTATATATTATTATTCGATAAACTAAAAAATCTACATTAAATTTGAATGTGACAAAAAATCCTCCTAACTTTAAAAAAAATTAAACCTATTTTATGGATGAGCTATATATATATATATTATGACACAAAATGTAGGGCATGCGTATTCTCATTTACTGAACTGCTTCATTGCTAAAAAAATTTCGCGCTTCTGTTTTAACATTTTACATTTTATTAAATTTCATATCAAAGCAAGATTTTACAATCTTGTCCAGCCAAAAACAGTAAAATAATAATTTTCTGCGACATTTAGCACATAATTTTTTTTTAAAGCATTAAAAAACTTAATTTAAAATCAATAGACAAAAATAATGTAATCTGTAATGAAGTCGAAATTTTTATTGAAAATGAGAACAGAAAACATAAAAAGTAGTGTTTTTTTAACTTTCACGGGAATCATCCATCCAAATAAGCAAATATCGTTAAAATTAAACACAGGGCTACGGAGTCGGGTCATATTTCAAACGACTACGACTCCGACTCCAACTCCGGCTTTCTCAGATTAGCCGATTCCGACTCCGACTCCGGCTCCGGCTTTCAACAAATGGTTGGCTCCGACTCCGACTCCGACTCCGACCTACCAACTCTAGCCGATTCCGACTCCAACTCCGACTCCAGCTTTCAATAAATGGTTGGCTTCGACTCCGACTCCGACTCCACGTATTTTTAAATGTTTCAAAAGTTATTAGTAAATTATTTTTAAAACATTGATGAATAGGATTATTTAAATACTCTCTAAGCGTCATGTTTTCTCAAGAAAAATAAGTAAAGTAAAGTAAATAAACGGAAAAAAGTTTCTAGGTAACATGTTTTATACGTTATGGAAACAGAAATCAAAAAATATCTTCAGTTTTAGAGGTATTTTGAGAAGAACAGTTTTGTAAGTAAATTTGGATTTATTTGCTTAACTTCAAATTTGAAAATATTTTTTTTCAAAGCTTATAAATTTAAAGATTAAATTGTTATTTTTGAATAAATAATTAAAAGAAACCTGGCCTTAACGATCTATTGGACATTACAATTCAATTTGCTCACTTTCAGGCTGACATTTATAAGAAGCACAGTGACAGGCACCTTGTTTTTTAAATGACAATTTGAAACGAAACATTTTTTTAAGACGTACATGGACATCACGCCATGGCTGAAGGAGATCATTATTGCAAATGAATGTATCTAATCAATTTCTTCGTGGAAAGGACTCTGAAGATGTCCTTTTCAAATATCTACGACATGAAAAATGTTTTACCCAGGAAATTTTTAATTTATTTTAATTTCATAATTTTATATACTTTAAAAAGGAGGCGCACGATACTTCGTGAGTCTTCACCTAAAACGAAGCTTTATGGATGATCTTGCGCCTCCATCAAAATATATGAAAAAACTTAAAATATTATAAAAAACAAATATCCACAAGTAAAATATTTTCTAGGTCACAAGTATTCCATTTTTTTAAGGTACATTGATTTGCAATGATAATCACCATCAGTTATATTGGCGTGGGATATACAGTATGAGGAAATTCGTATTTGTTAATTTTGTTTTTTTTATAATATTTGAAAAATAAATTTAAATCCTTTATTTTGTTCTATACATTTTTTATTAGTTCATTTTTGTACTGAATCTTTGCAATTTGTTCAACGATAATTTGCAACGATATCAAAATAGTTTACCTAAAATCAACATCAACATCAACAATCAATGATTATTTCAAAATTAGTTGCAACTTCTTTTGATATTTTTTGTTAGTTTAAATTATTTTAAATGCAACACTTTGATTTTCTTGTACTCAGTTATAAACAAAATGCGCATGTTGAGTTCCAAGTAAGAGATTGTTATTATCGTTGATTATTTGTAACAAAAGTTAAACTGTCAGTGACTCTTTTTCGATTTCCAAAAACAGTGATTACTATTTTTAATCTTTTTATGTACCTCGTAATTTTTTTCCTAAAAAATGATTTAACTTAAAACCTCCAAGACATTCGCTATCAGGGTAAAAGATGACAGTGTGTGTACTTTTTTCAGAAAGAACTGGATGAAATTTTGTCAAATTTGAATTGAAAAGGCACATAAATATAGGCAAAAGGAAGCAGTCAAGAATCAATTAGATATGTCTAACTACATAACCAATATTTGTTTTATATTTTTTTTAATTATGATACTACATACTTGGGTAAGAGGTTATCATTTAGTGATTAAAGTGTAATAACACAATTAGAGCTTTCCAATCACAATAAAAACTTCAAAAACATAATGGCATCTGATAAATCAATTAAAAATATATTATGTTTAGTATATTAAGCTGTTATATAGGATAACTGAACAATTAACAAAAAACATATTTTTTGTTGAATTTAAGATAACTCCGACTCCGACTCCGAATCCGGGTTTTCAGAAATCTTCAGCTCCGACTCCGACTCCGACTCCAGCTTTTAAAATTTAGCCGACTCCAGCTCCGACTCCGACTCCAGCTGCTCGAGTTTTGACGAATTCGGCTCCGACTCCGACTCCGACTCCACAGCCCTGATTAAACAGGACTCAGAAAAATATGAAATGTTTTTAAAATTTTTAAAGAAATACTTTTCATTTTAATTAATTTCATTTCTTTTTGTTTCAAATAAAATAGCAGTAAAAATTGTATTGCAGCGAATGAAGATATTACTAAATTCAATTGGAAACTAAAAAAATTTACTTAAATAGTCTTGATGGATGATATATTTATTATGTTGTTATTTAAAAAAAAATGATTTGAAGAAATTGATAAATTTCTCGAATTTCACGCCGTCAACGAAATCGTCAAAAATCACTAACTCTGTATTAGTAATTGAACCATTTGTTTAATTCTACAGTAATTTATAAGATTGTTATCATTCTTATTTGAGTTTAATAAATTATTTTAAGAAATATCGTTACAAATCCCCACAAACATAACATTTCAAGGGATTTCGAGAAAAAAGCCAAATTTCGCGGATTTCACGCTGTCCGCGAAATCGTGAAATTTCACTAACCCTAGTTATTGATTTCAATATGCAAGATTTTTTATTTCGTAACAAAGTTTTGTTTTGTTGTTCATTTTATTACAACAAACTGGACCCAACTGAAATAGTATAAACACCTAAAATGAATTTAATTTCAATAAAATCAGACCCTTTGCTGGAAACTCCAAAAGACCCCAGCAAAGATGACAATAAATCCTCGTCTTACACTAATAACTCCAAATCACTCGAGTGTTCATCTTAATCAGCCACCAATTAGCAAACACTGTCGCTCTTTCTCCCTTTTAGTCCAAACCCATCAACGACCACTAGCAATCATCATTTGTGTGCATCATCAACAGCGGCACCAAAATGCCATCCCCAGAGAGCTTTGGCGGACCATAACCACCCATCAGCACCATGCTTCAGTTACCACCCACAAGCCACAACACAACCACCCTTTGAAAGGTGATTTGGGGGTGGGGGGTGGCTGTCAACCCATTTGCATTCTACTAGAAAATAGCAAAATGTCGTCGTCGTCGTAATCCGCCGAAAGAATGGAATCCTCGGAAATCACTGCTGTGCTTGTTTGCGGGTCCTGGTCCTCGTCGTTGTCGGAAAGAGTAACTTTCAGCATCAACATCAGGAATTACCAAGCCAGCGAGCGACGAAAGCTCCTCGACACTGTATAGTCTATAGTGCAACCATGAAAATGAACGACAGTCGTCAGAGCGTTGTTGGAACATGGTCGTAAAAAGGAGGCGCACTGGGAAGGATCCCCGGGAATATCACGTGGCCGGTCGTCCTCTGCACTTTGAGTTGAGCTAAGTTGAGTCCTCCGCCGTCGACGCTCTCTGTTGTGCTTTTAAGTTGATTTATCTGGTTCGTTCGTAGGTCAAGTTGGTCAGCATTTTTTCTCTCTCTCTCTCTCTCGGTTGGGCACTTGGAAAAGCTCGTTTCGTCGTAGAAAAGAGCAGGATGAACGATGCAAATTTATGAAATTGAATGATAGCGGCGAGGGAATTGCGACTGCTTAGCGAGCAAGTCAAGTGAATTGCTGTGCAATTTGAGTTGGATAATAGTTGTTTTCATTTGGCAAGAAATGGAGCTGGTGTGCCCTTTGATTTATCAAATGATTTTAATAAATTTACTGAAATCATGCACACTGAAATTTTTAGAAATATTTTTCATAACCTTTAATTCAATGATCAAACAAAGAAGCAATTTGTTCATCTTTGATGTTCATTTTTATAATTTATCTTAAACTAATATAACATTTGAACACCAAGCTTCTAAGGAGGCTTTTCTGATGTCTAATGATCTAATGTCCGATTGCTTGCCTTGAGAATGAAACTATAACCCTTAAACGCACTATGCCATTAGTCGCAACGCTTGCTTAGAGCGTATCCTAGACCTGATACCTTCCCGAAAACCGTCCAACTCCCAGCAAAACTAACTTGGGGACTCCGTGGGAATTTTACCTTGTCCCCTTAAAAAAGTGGCGCATCAACACTTGCCGTCTTACAAATCCCTTTCCTTGCCCCTGGTGCGCGGTGGAGATGGGAGCGGCTGGTTCAGGTGGAGTTGTCCCAATTATCTATTCCTAGGCAACTTGGGCTTAGGCAATCATCACACGACATGGCGAAATCCAGTCTGCAATCCGCTAAAATCGCCGTCTCCTAGCGAAGCAAAAGGCTTGTCTGAGGTCTGATGAAAACAATTGATTTATTTCGAATTGTTCAATTTTCGCTCAATATTATCCAATTTACAGCATTATTTATCACAATTTTGTGTAAATTGCCCTTCCGGTGCTAATGCATATCATTTAAAATAAAAGAAAACATAAAGTCATTCTTGATTTTATAATTAAACAGTAAAAAAATCAACCATTTCTCCAAATATGTTAAATTTTCTTCAATTCAATCACATAGGTGGAACTTAATTTCAAAAAGAGAGAATCGTACGGTCCTGCCTCTAGCGGTGGAGAGCTGCAACAATTAGACAAGATTTTCTTAGATGGGATCGAGGGGTTTCAAAACTGTGTAAAACATAAAGATTTCAAAATCTATACCCCTCGTATATTGCTGCCCGGTGAAACTCTGGTATAAACCTGTCAAAACACAATCAAAGTAATCCATGGATGAAACTGGGACAGTCAATCAAAACGATTGACAAAATAAATAAAAAATGGTTGGAAATGGAATAATCCTTAAATTTCTTTAGATATAATGCCGTTCAAATCATTTAAGTTTATTAACCTACTTATAAGTTTTTCATATTGGTTTCACGCAAGTATAAATCTAACAAAATTTGTGGAGTTGCTGCTAATTTTTTTGGTGATTGGTCAATGGACTTGTACTACAGACAGTCGTGTTTCTTCAAGCAGCTTGACGGTGTCAGCAACTTTTCCTATGTGCTTAAAGGAAGCTTCTACAGTAAGATTTCAGTAATATTACTTGCTGAAATGTTTTAGTTGAAAATACATCTCAGCTGCGATTAAATAATACAATTTTTCGCATCCGTAAGCAGAGCTTGATTGTTTACGTTTGGTTTCTGTCTATCTGGTATAGTGAAATTTCTTTGGTCAAAGGATGCCATGACAATGTCGTGGACAAAATCCTTATTATACCACTATACAAATCTTTCCGGGCCCACTTTTTGAGAGAGAATTTGTACGGAGTTCCACGTATGTGATTCAATTCAATGAAGTCATTCATTTCAAACAGTGTTGCCAGTTAGTCAAATTTCTTTAAAAACTTCGTAGGTGCCTTTGATCAAATAAGCCATTTTGGGTAATTCTCGGCCAACTCACACAGCAGTTGTCAAGACCCCTCTTCGATTTGCGGGAAACTTTGTCCTAAGGGGTAACTTTTGTCCCTGATCACGAATCTGAGGATGCGAAAAAAGATGTGTTTTTCAATAATTTGCAGCGTAAAACGGTGATGAGATAGAAATTGGTGTCAAAGGGACTGTTATGTAAAATTAGACGCCGGATTTAATGGCGTACTCAGAATTCCGAAAAAAACGTATTTTTCATCGAAAAAAAAAAACACCTAAACTGTAAAAAAAATTTGGAACATGTCATTTTATGGGAAATTTAATGTTCTTTTGGAATCTACCTTAACCCAGAAGGGTCATTTTACGAAAAACAAAACAACAAAAAGAAACACAAAAAGTTTTTTTTTTCAAAACTTTTTTTAAAAAGTTGCGATAACTCGTGATGTTTATAAGCAAATTCCTTATGTATTTTTTTCATTTTTTTTGTAATTGTCTGGTCTGCAACTTTGTAAAACATTATTACACTCTAAAAAACAACCAAGCAAAGTTAGAAAAAACACGAAATATTAAAATGGAAAATTTTGTTCTAAATGAAAAAATTACCCTTCTGGGTCAATTTTGATTCGAAAAGTACATTAAATTTCCCATAAAATGACATGTTCCAAATTTTTTTAACAGTCAAGCAACGGCAAATGGGAGAATTTTTAAAACTTTTTTTATTGTTTTTTTTTTCGATGATAAATACGTTTTTTCGGAATTCTGAGTACGCCATCAAATCAGGTGTCCAATTTTAACTAAAAGCCCCTTTGACACAAAATTTCTATCTCATCACCGTTTCAGGCTGCAAATTATTGAAAAACACCTCTTTTTTCGCATGTTCAAAAACGAAAGGGGTCGTACCGCCCCTCCGTCACGAGATATCAAAAAACGGACCTCATGGATAAAAGATACCCCTATGGTCAAAGTTTCACGCAAATCGAAGACGGGTCGGGTCAACTTTTCCCGATTTCGTGTGAGTTGGTAGAGAATCACAAAAAAAAATATTTTTTTTCACCAAGATAAAAAAAATTACACGAAGGTTTTATTTTTTGGAATCGAAAATTGGATCAATAGTTCCAAAGATATTTATCGTTCACTGAAAATGTTAGGCTGATTGGCTAGACTCAGAAATAATATTAGAAAAAATATTACAATGTTTCCTAATTTTCATTAATGGCAAAACTCAAATGTTGCCAATTTGATTTACAAAACATTTAAATAATGGAGTGAAACTAAGGGGGTTAAGTTTATCAAAATCGAGTTTTTGTGTTGGAAAGTGAAATAAAAAATCGAGAGTTTTTTCCGTGTGCTTATCTTTTTGTAATCATAACCTACAATTTCGCCGAATTCGATGAGAAAATACATTCTCAAGATACGGGGTTTCCAAATTGTAGGGATATTTTATATAATGATCTTTTTTGACATGGACAAAGTATTTTTCAATAAAAAAGAACCTCGAATTTTATTGCAAAATGCAATATTGTCAAAAATCCAGCTTTAAATTGTATCATTAATCATCATGAAATTAATTGCAGGAGACAACTTCAATGGAGACGCATGGTATCCCGGGCAGACGGTATAAACAAATTCATACCATTTCAATAACTAATACTGTTAAAATAACAAAAAGTGTTAGGGATTCTTCTTGAAAAATCCATTTTTGCAAAAGAGTTGAATAACGGTTTATGTTATCATAACAAAATTTGTTATTAGTCTGATTTTGATTGAAAGCCAAAACAACTTGGGAATAACATTTTTTGTTATGGTAGAATACCTCCAACTGTTATTGGGATTATCGGATTAGTTGTTAAAATAACAAAAAATAATAACAAAGATTTGTTCGAAGAATAACTAGAAATGTTATTAGTATGTTATTACAATAACAATCGAATAACAAAAAAACTAACTTAATCCACCTATGTGGTTGGAGCCTTCCTCACAACAATGGCTGTACACAAGTTTCATCTATTTTTTATATCCGGCTTCCAAAAAGTACATCGATATCACTTAAGTGGCCATGTCTCGAGACAGGGTTGCCAGATCTTCGATGTTTTGCACTCGTTGGAAAGGTCTTTTGGTAACCTAACCAACGTTGGGTTGGATGGTGGATCCGGACATAGTTTACATACATTTAAGTGAGATCCGGCTTCAAAAAAGTACATCAATATCACTTAAGTGGCCATATCTCGAGACAGGGTTGCCAGATCTTCAATGTTTTTGACTCGTTGGAAAGGTCTTTTGATAACCTAATCAACGATGGGTTGGATGATGGACCCGGACATAGTTTACATACAGTTAAGTGAGATCCAAATATATGTGAAAACACATTTTTATACATAACTTTTGATAACACTAACAATAACAATCGAATAACAAAAAAACTAACTTAATCCACCTATGTGGTTGAAGCCTTCCTCACAACAATGGCTGTACACAAGTTTCATCTATTTTTTATATCCGGCTTCCAAAAAGTACATCAATATCACTTAAGTGGCCATATCTCGAGACAGGGTTGCCAGATCTTCAATGTTTTAGACTCTTTGGAAAGGTCTTTTGATAATCTAACCAACGATGGGTCGGATGATGGACCCGGACGTAGTTTACATACATTTAAGTGAGATCCGGCTTCAAAAAGTACATCAATATCACTTAAGTGGCCATATCTCGAGACAGGGTTGCCAGATCTTCAATGTTTTTGACTCGTTGGAAAGGTCTTTTGATAACCTAATCAACGATGGGTCGGATTATGGACCCGGACATAGTTTACATACAGTTAAGTGAGATCCAAATATATGTGAAAACACATTTTTATACATAACTTTTGAACTACTTATCGAAACTTCAATCTGTATAAAACTCGATCTATGGGACCCTAAACCAAGTCGAATGCAACAAGTTCGGGTCAAATCGGTTCAGCCAGAGCCGAGAAACATGAGCTAGTTTGTTGGTCACATACATACGAGCAATTCTCTACCAAAACCGGAATTGGATTTTATTTCCCGGGCAGACGGTAATAACAGAATTCATGCCATTTCAATAACAAATACTGTTAAAATAAAAGAATGTGTTATGGAATCTTCTTGAAAATCCAATTTTTGCATAAGAGTTTAAAACCAGTATATGTTATCATAACAAAATTTGTTATTGGTCTGATATTGGTTGAAATCCAAAACAACTTGGAAATAACATTTTTTTGTTATGGAAGAATACCGCCAATTGTTATTGTGATGATCGGATTAGTTGTTAAAATAACAAAAAATAATAACAGAGATTTGTTCGAAGAATAACTAAAAATGTTATTAGTCTGTTATTACAATAACAATCCAATAACAAAAAAATCATAACGACGAATATCAAATCTTGTTATAAATAACAAAATATGTTATTGACCTAGTATTTTCAAATATCAAAAAATGTTATTCCCAAGTTATTTCCGTCTGCTCGGGTTGTATTTTTTGATTTGGCTCAAACTTTGTGGGGGCCTTCCCTATGACCAAAGAAGCCATTTTGCATCATTAGTTTGTCCATATAAATTTCCATACAAATTTGGCAGCTGTTCATACAAAACACCCAAACAGTCCACCATTTTCTAATGACGATATCTCAGCAATTAATGGTCCGATTTTCAATGTTAATACATGAAACATTCGTAAAATTTTCCGATCTTTTCAAAAAAAATATTTTTAAAAAAATTTAATCAATAATAGCTTTTTTAATGGGCATAATATTCAAAGTTTGGCCCTTTTAAAATGTTAGTCTTGATTTAATTTTTTTCAAAATATTTTTTTTAAAGATCGGAAAATTTCATAAATGTTTCATGTATTAACATTAAAAATCGGACCATTAGTTGCTGAGATATCGTCATTAGAAAATGGTGAACTGTTTGGGTGAGACTTAGAAAACTTCAATTTTCGTGTTTCTTTTTCTTTGAGCTGCTGTATCTCAGCAACCCGATGTCCAATCTTCAATGTCTCTTAGACAATTTTAAAGAAAATTTTCTGAACTTTTCAAAAAAAATATTTTTAGGAATGGTCACTCATGGTCACTATTTTTAAAAATTGAAAAACTGCAAATATTTCGCTAAAATCAAACTTTCGGTGGCTATATCTTGAAAACGGAGCCCTTTATCAAAAAATCTGTAATGTACTTTTCGATTACAAATGCAATTTTGCATTAAAAAATGAGGTCAAAAAAATTTTATGTATGAAATTTCGATTTTTTCCAAAAATCACCAGTTTTTCAAAAAACCATAACTCGGCGGCAGATTTTTTGACCATGTTTCTCTATAGCTCAAAAGTTGCGGATTTTTGTCCCCTAAAACATATCAAAAAATCTCGAAAATCAAAAAATACGTATTTTGAGAATTTGAGTTTTTGTGAAAAAAAAGTTAATAAAAAAATCGGGATATTTTTTTTTCCGTGTACCTATTTTTTTCTAAATAGTCCTTAACAATACCTACAACTTTGCCGAAGACACCAAATTGATCAAAAAATTCCTTCAAAAGTTACAGATTTTCGAATATTTACGTACCATTTTTGTATGAACAGCTGCCAAATTTGTATGGAAATTTATATGGACAAACTAATGATGCAAAATGGCTTCTTTGGTCATAGGGAAGGCCCCCGCAAAGTTTGAGCCAAATCAAAAAATGCAAAAAATAAAAATGGTCGAAATCGGCCGGTTTTGTAGAGAATTGCTCATACATACACACACACATACACACAGACATTTGTTCAGTTTTCGATTCTGAGTCGATATGTGTTGTGTACCCGGGGGCGCGAACCAAACGAGCGGCCACAAAGTCGTAAGAATAAACCAATTTTTTAGACTAACAATCAAACACGTTTATTCTCCTGCACGACACAAAACTTAAGAACTAAAGGTTTCACTTCTATCCAAATCGCGCCTCTCTCTACCTGGGTGCTACCATCGAGCACAGTGAGTCGCGGAGTTTTGGGAACGGCTGGTGGTTCTCTGTGAACCCAACAATATGTATACATGAAGGTGGGTCTACGACGTTTTTATACAAAGTTCATTTTTAGAGCAGGATTATAGCCTTACCTCCGTGAGGAAGGCAAAATCATAACGACGAATAACATAACTTGTTATAAATAACACAAAATTTTAATGGCCTGGTATTTTCAAATATCAAAAAATGTTATTCCAAAGTCATTACCGTCTGCTCGGGATGCTCAAAGTTTATTTCCGATCATCCCAATAACAGTTTGAGGTATTCTTCCATAGCAAAAAATTTTATTCCCAAGTTGTTCTAATTTTTAATTAATATCAGACCGATAAAAAAATGATAATATAAACTTTTATTGAACTCTTATGCAAAAATGGATTTTTCAAGAATATTCCATAACACTTTCTGTTATTTTAACAGTATTTGTTATTGAAATGGCATGAATTTAGTTATTAACGTCTGTTCGGGTTGTATTTGCTTTAAATTTAACAACCAAAGTTATATATTTAAATATTTTCTATATCTTGGCTAAATTTATATTTTGTATCTTGGCTAATCAAAATAAAAATAATTAAAATGATTTAAAATGATGCAAAATTCATTTATTCTCAAAAAACCGTGATTTACTCATATCCTAATTTTCAATTATTTCCCTTCTTTTCTCCCCACAAACCAGCATCACTTCACCGAGCAGCACCAGAAGCAGCCCCTCAGCTGACCCGTGTCTGCCGGAGAAATCTCTGTACGTACGAAAACCAAAGTGGCAATCATGAAAAAGTGCTAGGATAATAAAAACCAGGAACCAGAAAGTGCTCCAACCCAGCCAGCCAAACGAGACGAGAGTGGGGTGATAAATCTTGACGAATCTCATCATAAATAACAGTGTTTGAGCTTTTTTTCTTTTGGTTAGCTGCACCCATTTGCTTCGACGTCTGGGGGTCAGCTCACATACGAGCAGGCTGAAAGGTGCTAAAATTGCTTTGCAAGAAGCGGAAGGAAAAAGTGCTGGACCCTTGAACACATAAAGAAAGGGTATTTTCGTTCCGAACGTGCGCCCCAGCTGTAGGGGGGTATTTCCGGGGCTCACCCTCTCGGAACGACAGAATAATCCTAAAGTGTGAAAGCTGCACAAAAAAAAAAACAAAAGCTAATGACACAAAAGACACATTTGTGCGAGTTTCTTTGAAACGGAAGGCTAAAAATACACGACGCTTGAAAAAGTGAATTTCCATAAAAGAAAGAAAAAAGTTTTTGTTGGTAGAGGAAAATTGTTCAAGAAGAAAAAAGTTTTTGCAAAACAAGCTAAGTGAACATCAATCGAGAAAGAAAGCAAGAGAAAAGTGAAAGTGAAACCATCTGGTCTGAGAAGCTTTTTCCGGCGTGTTTCTATTGTGCAAAAGAATTGCTGTACGTGGGAGAGTGTTTTGTTGAAAAGAAAGAAAAAGTTTTTCCAGTGATTTGAAAAACCGAACAAAAAGAAAAGGGAAACAAGTGCAAAGTGTTTTGTGGTGGCTTCACGCGAGATTCAACAAGAAAGAAAAAAGCAGCAAAAAGAAACACATTTCTTAGTGAGTGATTAGCAGCATCCGGTTTTGTTCGACTTGGCAGCCCCAGCAACCACCTACTCGCATGGGAACATGAGCTCAAAGGATATTTCATCGCAGCTTCGTCGTGCTCGTAATGAGTAAAGTTACATCGGAGCAGCGCATCCATCATACATAGGATTTTTATAGCAGGTTTTTATGGCTCTTTTTTCTTCATACATTTTTTTCCTTAACTGTTATTACTCACGCATGCACGAACCCACACACAGATAAAAAAATATCATGAAGTCGCATCTGATTTGCGATGCGATGATAATGTCAGTCACAATGTGAATTTGTGTGTGTGTGCATAATTTATGCTTTTGCTCATATTGTGGTAGGATCGAGCAAGAGAACAACAACAATGATGATGATGATGACATGGTCGTGTAAGAGTTTTGTTCCCTCTTTTTATTGGATTTTTTTGTTGTTGCTGGGAAGATTTTTACCATCACATGAGATGTCAAGGACGGTCGTTAGAGAAAATTTATTTTGCGTGCACGATTGTGATTTACTTTGTAGGGAAATGTGTTTCAATGTTGTGAAAAGCATTGGTCGAGATTTGCAGAAATTCATCAAATGGATAACTAAAGCTTTTTTTTAATGGTCCACCAAACAAATATTTAATTTTATTTGATTTTTGGGTGTTTTTGAATACCACTGGATCATGGCGGTTTCAAAAACCTTGAATTAGAAAAAAATATTATGTTTATTGGACCGAAAAAAAACTCCATATATGCAACAAATAATTCTTTAATTTCGGAATAGCAAGCCTAATCTCAGCAATACATAGAAATCTTAAAAAGATTGATGCAAAAAAAAAAGATATAAAGAGAAAAACATAAAATTTTAAAACGAAACACGAATGTAGTCGTGAGTCTCGATTGATGAAGATTAAGAAAAATAATAATAAATAAAAGAATGGGGACAGTAGAAAAATATTGTCAAGGTTAACTGTGTTCTCAAAATGAAAATTGTGATTTTTAAAAACAAAGTGAAAAAAACATGGAAGCTTATTTTCAATTCAAAACATTCAAATTTCTTCGAACTGATCCATTTGATTTTAAAATTCATAAATACACGATAGAAAATGTATTCAAAACAAGTTGAAAATTATTCAAGTATTCTCAATGAAAATTTATATTTTTATTTTTTTTATGTGCTTCTAATTTTTGTGGAAAAATTAGGGGAGGAACAAAAAAAATCTTTGGCTTTATTGCCTTTAATTTTTTTGTACGAAATTTGCCATTCTAACTGAGAAAATCGAATAATCTAGAGCGTCCAATTTTCCGGAGTTACAAAGAACTCGGGAAACGAGAAATTTGCAACCAGTTTGCAGGAAATTTTAAAATTGTGGAAAATTGTCCTGATCCTGATTCTGATTAATATTTTGCCACAATATTGTATAAGACAGCGACTTGAATGGATAAAATAAGTGTGACGATCGATTAATAGCTTGACTGCATGTCGAAAATCAGACAACTTTAAGAAAATATTTATACATTTTTTCATAATTTATAAGCTGTCTTCAAATCGTACAATAAATCAAAAAATTTCTCCAGTTTTATTTTTTTTGTGACCAGATTGAGGGAGTGTGATTAAAACCACATTAAAACAAAAAGTGGTAATGAAAAAAAATCAGAAAATGTTTTATCATGACAAATATCTTTTCTGAAACTAGTAATTTTAGTATCAGCTCTTAAGCAAAATAGTAAAAATTTTTTTGGCTTTTCCTTGAAATCTAACTTGTGTTTTTTTTACTAGAAACAGCTTAATGTTTTCAAATATGTGAACCAAGTTTTAAAAATATGTTTACATTCTTTGAACACATTTCAAACAGTATATAATAGCTTTTAATGATTTTATTTACAACTGAACGTTTTGAACTAATGCTTATTGCACAATTCTGATTGAAATATTTAATGATAACAATTTGATTTTCATCCAATCCATCCGAAAAAAAAACGAAACTATTGGCACTACGCCCCCCGGGGCATGGCCTTCCTCTAACGTGGGATTTCTGCTCCAGCGCCTCTGACGAGACAGGAGAAACCAGGACCGACGTTTTACTTCACCATCCGATAGAAGCTCAGTGGATAAGGCGGGAATCGAACCCGCGTCTCATAGCATCATCGGGATCGGCAGCCGAAGCCGCTACCCCTGCGCCACGAGACCCACGTCTAATCTATCCATCCATGATAAACAAAAAACGTAAAAAAAATTATAATGCTCCGGTTGTAAGGGGTTCAATTTAAGTTTTTAAAAGAAAACTATCATTTATTCATTCATTAAGAAAGATCTGTTTTCAGTTTATAATGCTTCAGAAATCAATATTATCAGAATTAATTCTCAAATTGAATTAAAAAAAAATATCACTTTTTATCTGTACATTTTCACAAATTTGTTACAGAAAATTAAGAAAATGTATACTTTCGATTGAATTTCGGAAATTCCCAGGAAATATTTTTTACGGGAAATGCCAGGTATTGCCGCGATTTTTTTTACCGGTACGAATAATTTGATGATCTGGTAAAATATTGTTCTAAAAGTAAACTTTTCATTTTTGCACAACTTCCAAGTAATACTATCAACCAAAATTAAAAAAAAATACAAAAGATCCTATTTTATTTATGTGTTCAAAATGGATACAAAGATTTTCTTAATTGCTATAACATTTTACAGATTTTCAAAATTCAGCAAGATAAGGATAAAAACATATTGTTTTAATTTAAATATCTTTAAAATCAAAAATAACTCCAGATATAAAATCTGATATATTAAAAATAGGACAATGACTGAAATTTAAACTATATTCATGCCGAAGAACCCATCGCCTATTAGCAGTTCTCTTAGATTTCGGTCATTCGATTTGTTTTTGTTTTTTTTTTTAAATCCAACTGAAACTTTTTTGGTAACTTCGGTATGCCCGAAGAAGCCATTTTGTATCATTAGTTTGTCCATATAATTTTACATACAAATTTGGCAGCTGTCCATACAAAACTGATTGTTGAAAATACAAAAATCTGTATCTTTTGTAGGAATTTTTGATCGATTTGGTGTCTTCGGCAAAGTTGTAGGTATGGGTATGGACTACACTGGAAAAAAATGATACACGGTAAAAAAAAATGGTGATTTTTCATTTAACTTTTAATCGCTAAAACTTGATTTGCAAAAAAATACAATTTTTAATTTTTTTTCATTTTCTGATGTGTTTTAGGAGAAATCAAATGCCAACCTTTCAGAAATTTCCAGGTTGTGCAAAAAATCATTGACCGAGTTATGAATTTTTGAAACAATGCAGATTTTTTTCAAAAAATCGAAATAATGGTCGCAAACATTTTTCAACTTCATTTTTTGATGTAAAATCAAATTTGCAATCAAAAAGTACTATAGTGAAATTTTGATAAATGCCCCGTTTTCAAGTTAAATCCATTTTCAGGTGACTTTTTTGAAAATAGTCGAAGTTTTTCATTTTTTAAAATAAGTGCACATGTTTGCTCGCGCTCTAAAATTCTTTGTGTAAATATGGGTATTCGGCGCCGTCGCTCCGTGCCATACTTTCATACACTTAGGAGCCCAGGGCGGCGAAGTCCTTGTAGATAAAAGGAAGACACTAGTGGTTGGGACTAGCAATGGTGGCCGGCAGCTATAAAGTCAACTTCGTTTCGCACATGTTTGCCCACTTCTGAAAACAATATTTTTGAAAAGCTGAGAAAATTCTCAATACTTTGCTTTTTTAAACTATGTTGATACGACCCTTAGTTGCTGAGATATTGCCATGCAAAGGTTTAAAAACATGAAAATTGATGTTTTCCAAGTCTCACCTAAACAACCCACCATTTTCTAACGTCGATATCTCAGCAACTAATGGTCCAATTTACAATGTTAAAAAATGAAACATTCGTGATTTTTTTGGATAATTTAAAAAAAAATATTTTCGAAAATTTAAAATCAAAACTAACATTTCAAAAGGGCCAAACATTCAATATTACGCCCTTTTAAAATGTTAGTCTTATTTTGAAAATCGACGAACAAAATGTTTTGTTTCTTTTTTTTCAAATTCAGTCAAAGAAGGCGTTTTTTGGATCAAAACGTAGCTCTGGTGAACATTTCTGAGAAATTTATGAAGATTTGAATTTTTGGTTAAAAAAAAGATTTTGATGATTTTTTTAATGGAAAACTATTATTTTTACTCAGAACAGGGTTATTTGTTCTACAAAATTACCAAATCTTAAAGTTAAAGTTAAACTAAAAGTTAAAAAAAACTAAACTATAAAATCTTATGTACGATCAAAAGCATTATAATCATAAGTTGTAATAAGTAAACTTTTTTCATTGAGAATTAGGTTTGAAAATTTAATAATATAAATAATAATACATTCAACAATACCAATGCTGTTAATCGTTGAAATCAACGGCGTTTATATCATCGATGTCGATGATCGTTGATTTAAACGTAATCGTAATCGCAGCCATCGTTGATTTAATCGTCAACGTCAACGGACTCGTTGATTTAAACGGCGTTGATCAACGCGTTGATTATCGATAATCAACGAGTTGATCAACGGCGTTCTTTTATAGTTTTGTAGATTTTTATGAAGAAAGAACGATTTTTTTATAAATGTTTTGATTGGGAAACATTCTCAAATTGATGTGGCAGTGGCATGGTTGTTCGGGTATCCGGGTGTACCAAGAGGACTGAAGTGACCGGATTTTAAACGTAATTTAAGCCCTAGCTAATTGCTGGTCACTTCCATCTCCATTTTGGTACCCAAGCCCAACCAGGATTTTATAGTGTAAATGACAGCGAGAACGGACAATTGGGAACCGAGATATGGTCGGATTTTCATCGGAATTATTGTCCAGGCGGGTTCAGTAAGAGTCTCGCGTGGCTAAATATCGACACAATTTGTTTTTCTATGATACAATACTGAATTGACAACATGACCCATGTTCCAGAACCCAGATTAAGATTGGCCAAGATGTCAAACTTCGTGACAGACCGGAGTAGCCTACTGTGTGTGATCAATGAGTTTCGATCGAATCCCAAGAGATAAATCTTTCGCGTGGTGTCGAAAACCAATCGCAGTAGGTCATAAATATTTTGTTGATCAATAACAGTAGGCTACTCCGGTCTGTCACGAAGTTTGACATCTTGGCCAATCTTAATCTGGGTTCTGGAACATGGGTCATGTTGTCAATTCAGTATTGTATCATAGAAAAACAAATTGTGTCGATATTTAGCCACGCGAGACTCTTACTGAACCCGCCTGGACAATAATTCCGATGAAAATCCGACAATATCTCGGTTCCCCATTGTCCGTTCTCGGTGTCATTTACATAAGAAAATCCTAGAGAGCCTGGATCTTATTAATTAATAAGATCCAGGCTCTCTAGAAAATCCTGGTTGGACTTGGGAACCAAAATGGAGATGGAAGTGACCAGCAATTAACTAGGGCTTAAATTACGTTTAAAATCCGGTCACTTCGGTCCTCTTGGTACACCCGGATACCCGAACAACCAATCAAAACATTTATGAAAAAATCGTTCTTTCCTCATAAAACTCTACAAAACTATAAAAGAACGCCGTTGATCAACTCGTTGATTATCGATAATCAACGCGTTGATCAACGCCGTTTAAATCAACGAGTCCGTTGACGTTGACGATTAAATCAACGATGGCTGCGATTACGATTACGTTTAAATCAACGATCATCGACATCGATGACGTTGATTCAACGATTAACAGCATTGAACAATACCATTCATTTTTCCTCATCCATCATGTGAATCGTCATAAACGCGGTTGGCCCCACTTTTTTTCACGCTAAATCGTTCCAAAACAGAATCTCAAATCTCGCCCACCCGGTGGCGAACAAAAAGCCAAGCCACGAAACAATGGTTCTCTGATTGCCAGAAGATTAATGTGTTTGCTGCTCTTGAAGCGCTTTTTGGAAGTACATTTCCGCCACCCGGGAAACAGCTGCTGCTTTTGAATGGTGTTTCCTTCTCTGGAACTGGCAGGAAATGGGCTCATGGGGTTTTTTTTTCGGGCAAGACGCAAGACGATCAGTGACACCTAGACGTTGGTGAACCACATCCATCAAGACGTGAAGAGGGCTGGTGGCCCAGTCGCGGTCGTTTAGTCCGGGTAGATTGCTATCGTTTGTGGTTCAGGAATGGGGCTTATCTTCTGTTTTTTTTTTTCTTGGGATAGACGATGAAACACGCAATATATTTCAGGAATCGGACAGATTTTGATCTCGCAACATCAACAATCTGCTCAAAGATTTTTTTATGCTTTTCGTACAGAAATTTGATGGTTTGTAGCATGAGAGACTCAACAAAAAAAATGAAAATTATGTTAGAAATTTTAATGAAAATTTAAAGTGTCTTCAAAGTAGTTCAAACATGCTAAATATGATAATAAACGCAGGAAAATGTATATTAACTGGATTTCGATTGAATAAACCTTAATTTTCATTAAAAATTTTGAAGTTTTTCGAAAAAAAATATTCTTGCCCCTGATTATTCAGACATAAACTTTGAGAAATATTTACAATGGCCTAAAGCAGATTTAAAGAAAACTACTATTATAATTTCAAAACGAACTTTCAAACAATGATTTGTTGCACACCGGTGCGTCAAGCTGCACTCGGTTGAGAGAAAAGTTGTGCCATTAACGCGGAAAAATGTGGGTGAGTGCGTTTCTGCACTCTACGTCGTGGCGCACGTACTTGAACGTGGAAATGAAGTGCAACGATGAGTGATGGCGATGATAAAACCACATTCACAATTTAACAACCATCAGACTCCCACTTGGCACAGAATAGTTCAAGCGTGATTTTTTAAAAAGGGGGTACAAAAAATAATTGTAATTAAAAATTTCAAATCAAACACTTCAATCAGTCAAGGGTGCACAGCAAGACTAACATTTCAAAAGGGCCAAATATTCAATATTACGCCCTTTTAAAATAAGTGTCTTGGTTTAAAAAAATTTCAAGAAATTCTTTTCGAAAACATCGGAAAATTTTACGAATGTTTTATATTTTAACATTGTAAATCGAACCATTAGTTGCTGAGAAATCGACATTAGAAAATGGTGGGTTGTTTGGGTGAGACTTAGAAAACATCAATTTTCCTGTTTTTAAACCTTTGCAAGGCAATACCTCAGCAACTAAGGTTCGTATCAACAAAGTTCAAAAAAGCAAAATATAGAGAATTTTCTCAGCTTTTCAAAAATATTTTTTTCAAAAGTGGGCAAACATGTGAAGTAATTAAAAAAAAGAAAAACTGCGACAATTTTCAAAAAAGTCATCTAAAAATGGATTTAACTTGAAAACGGTGCACTTTATCAAAATTTCATTGAGATACTTTTTGAAATTTGATTTTACATCGAAAAATGAAGTTGGAAAATTTTTGCGACCAATATTTCGATTTTTTTTAAATCAGTATTGATTAAAAAATTCATAACTCGGTCAAAGATGTTTTGCCCATTCTGAAAATTTCTGAAAAGTTGGCATTTGATGTCCTCTTAAACATATCAAAAAATGAAAAAAAAAATAAAAATAGTGTTTTTTTGAATTTTCATGAATCATTTTTGTATGGACAGCTGCCAAATTTGTATGGACAAACTAATGATGCAAAATGGCTTCTTTGGGCATACCGAAGGCACCAAAAAAGTTTCAGCCGGATTAAAAAAAAAACAAAAATCAAAATTGAAGAAAAAGACCGATTTCGTAGAGAACTGCTATTTCTTCTTTATAACCAAATATTTTCGGTGAAGTTTTTAAAGTCAATAACTGTTTATTTTTAAATTTCTCAAATCATTGGAATCACTGACTGAGCAATTCCAGCCCAAAGCAGGATTTTTTAGGTACTTTTTTCTCGACCCTTTCCGATTTCAATGAAACTTTGTAGATATGTTATTCTAGGCATATATAAGCCATTTTTGTGTATATGGAGTCAGTTACACTCGGTAATGACATTTGAGAAGGGCTTAAGTGTTTTAAATATTTTTGTATTTCGTAATTTAAATATTGCTATATCTCGAAGCCGTTGCATCGTATCAAAAAGTGGTCAAAGACAAACTTGTAGGAAATTTGTCGGGCTTTCCGGAAAAAATACACTGAAAGAAAAAAACACTCCACTTTTATGACATTTTTTGATTTTTAAGTTTAAAAGTCAAATTTGAAGGTGAGCCCAGGATTTTTTTTGTTCAAAATTTTTGTGAAAATAGCCTTAAAATGTTACAAAAAGACTCACCGAAAATGCAGGATGGAGCAACTCACCTAAAAAAATACAAAAATCATTTACTGAAACTGTTTTTTTTTTCAAAAGTGCTCTAAACATCCCAATTTTCAAAATCCGAACACGAGAGTCGATTCTCCAGACAATTTTACATAAATGTCTCCATATTGACCATTGTCCTAAGTCCAATCCTTGTGAAGTTAGGTTTAGGTTTTAAAAATAAAAATGTTGAAAAAATAGGTTTTTTGATGGTTTTTGGCAATTTCTATATGACCGACTTGATTTTTCAGTCTCGAAAATATTTTTACCGGAAAGCTCGTCCAATTTCCCATAAGTTTGTCTTTGACCACATGTCAATTGGATGTATGGGCTTACATATATAAGCTAATTTACTATTCAGGTTACTATACTACACTGAAAAAATATTATGTTTTCAGTTTTGAGCAATGTAATTAGCTTATATCTGTAAGCCCATACATCCAATTGAAATGCGGTCAAAGACAAACTTATGGGAAATTGGACGAGCTTTCCGGTAAAAATATTTTCGAGACTGAAAAATCAAGTCGGTCATATAGAAATTGCCAAAAACCATCAAAAAACCTATTTTTTCAACATTTTTATTTTTAAAACCGCTGTATTTTTACAAGGATTGGACTTAGGACAGTGGTCAATATGGAGACTTTTATGTAAAATTGTCTGGAGAATCGATTCCTGTATTCAGTTTTTGAAAATTTTGACGTTTAGAGCACTTTTCAAAAAAACAGTTTCAGTAAATGATTTTTGTATTTTTTTAGGTGAGTTGCTTCATCCTGCATTTTCGGTGAGTCTTTTTGTAACATTTAAAGGCTATTTTCACAAAATCTTTTACTTTGCCGTAGCCCTAAGGCTTTTCAATTTTGAACAAAATAATCATGGGCTCTTCTTCAAATTTGACTTTTAAACTTAAAAATCAAAAAATGTCATAAAAGTGGAGTGTTTTTTTCTTTCAGTGTATTTTTTCCGGAAAGCCCGTCAAATTTCCTACAAGTTTGTCTTTGACCACTTTTTGATTCGATGCAACGGCTTCGAGATACAGCAATATTTAAATTACGAAATACAAACATATTTAAAACACTTACGCCCTTCTCAAATGTCATTATCGAGTGTAACTGACTCCGTATACACAAAAATGGCTTATATATGCCTAGGATAACATGTCTACAAAGTTTCATTGAAATCGGAGAGGGTCGGGTACAACCGATTCCCTATTTGACATGGAATTGCTCGACTTTTGAATCTGCATTTCGTCCTTTCTAAAACTTACTCTAGAAAACATGATATTCTGCACATCTGTGCGCCACTGTTCTCCTTTCTTGTCACACAAAACGTGAATGCCTCTCACTAGAGCTGCATTCATGCACACTCTTCAACTTCTTCCTGATGAGACACTAGTCTGGAACTGGGAATGGAATGTTGAGATTTTTCATTGAAATTTGCGTACCCTTGTGGAGTCGTTGGGAATGTAATGTCGGGTGTGATTTTTTTTTTCTGCTGAATGGAGTATTGAAAAAAATGTTTTTCTGTTTAAAGATTTGACTTGACTAATTTGAGCGTCTGTTCAAATACCAATCAAAGTCCTCGAAAAGAAGTGCGTAGTCAAAATCGCGGAAAATTCCCAGAATTAAATGGCTCTTCTGGCATTGAACATGGCTGCCTTCTGTCACCCCCCCCCCCTTCGGGGGGTTCACAAACTCTCAAGTTCATAAATTTTATGATTTATTTTAATGACCCTTCAGCGCGCGCGCACGCAACACCCCCACATAATGAGAGGATGTCGGTCGGTCCAATTTTCTGCTCGATACAAAGCAAAGCTTGAGCGATGAAAAGTTGTCTGGCTGGATTGACAGCATGGAAGGGTGAAAGGGGGGGGGGGGATTTTGGAACCGATTCAAGAATTTGGTGGTTCTGCGAATTTCGCGCCATCAAATCGGAATTGCCCAAACTATTTGCTTTAAACCCCTCCTCCGGAGGGGGAGGGTAAAATAATAAACAGGTTGGTGATTGAATTCGGCTTCCGAGATGGTTCTGTTTATTTGTTCCTGTCGGCATCATACTGAACTGAGCTGAGCTGAGTTCGGAAAATCATCTCGTCAGAGCGTTGTCAAGAGTGCGCCCATTTCCGCCTAAATCGCTTTAAAGTACACTTAATCCCGGCAGCTTAGAAAAGTAAGAGAGAAGTTTTGAGGGGCGAAGAAAGGCGCTGCTTTTCTTAGCATCGATAAACGATTTTTCCGGAGTTTTTCCTGCGGACCGTTATTGCCCCAGTTTGCCATTATCTTGGAGATTATCTCGCTCGAGCTGGGAAACAGTGGATCGGGACCAAGAGTACTAAGGTATAAACTCATCACCACCAGCATCGTCGACGTCCTTGTCAGAGACGGATCATTTCCCAACGGGATGAGTGGATTTTGCACGTGCAAGACAACTTCTTAGAAAAATATTATCCAAGAGAAAAGCTCGAGCTTCATCATCAAGAGAGTGAAAATTGGAAACGAAATTTCTACGTTCTGCAAGAAGGAAGAGAAGCAGTAACGAAATTGAATTGAGTTTTAATGTTTCATTACTTGAAAAGAAGTTTCAAATTTAATGAAACTACTATTTGAGTTTGCTATGCAAACAATAACAATAGAGATTAATTTAATTGATTACTTACCATTGATACCCACCATCATTCAGAAAATCAATCAATATCAATAATAACAAATTTGCCTTCCAAACAAACTCCCTCAACCGAACGTGATCGATCCATTATCATGCAACGATCGCAATAATGGCTTTATATCCCCCATTTGGTTCAATAAAACCGGCAGAGGGGAGTCAAATTCCATTCCCAGCTCTGGAAACATATCCCGTGGGGCAAATCATCTCGCCCCAATAGTGAAGGTGCCATATTTTGCGTTAGAATATCTTCACCGGACAGCTGCTGCTGCTGCCCTCCTGTTGTGAAAATTTCCAATATACATGACCAATGATAGTTGGGGGGAGAAAATGATGGCAAATCAATAAAAATAAAATATGTTGCCCTGGGCAGATGTTCGTTACGTAATCATATTGTAATAAAATTATAACGTGATAGACTTTTAGTGCCACATTTGATTGTTATTGCCACAACACGGTGGACTTTCAATGCCTAAATATTTGACTTGCCACTATTGCAAAGCAAATTTACGCGTTCAACAAACTGCAATAAAGTACACTTCACAATTCGGTGAGCAAACCGCGCAGAGTGAAAACCAAAAAGAAAAATCGACGCAAAATTGTGCACCCACTCGAATAATTGAATCTGGTTTGTTAACGAGCATCATCCCCGGAAAATGCCAACCAACAATAAATATTTTCATTTTCCCCACCTCCTTCTCTCAACCAGTTCACTCACACACATGCACGCCCACCTGTTTGTTTTAAATTTGAATTGCACAAGTGGTTTGGGCCGTGTCGAGCGTAATCTGAATGAAAAATAGTCACGGTCGTGTTTTATACTTTGCGGGGGTGATTCCGGGCTGAAAAGGGAATAATGAAAAATGCACAATTTCTTTTCGATTTGGTAAGGAAAGTGGAAAAAATATGATAGTAGTGTATGCAACAAGTTGCAAAAAGAAGATTTTTTCAGCACGAGTTGTACATTTATCCAACGAGGTTTACCGAGTTGGATAAATACGATGAGTGCTGAAGAAATCAATTTTTGCAACGAGTTGCTTACAGCATTTTTTACAATTTCGAAAAACGCTTCTCTAATGGAATTTTATATCAAAACATTAATGTGGTTAGTAATTTCATCGTTCAAAACAAAAAAAAATGAACAATGTTACTTTTCGATGCTAGTGTTGAAAAGTTCAACTTTTCAGCACCCATTTCAGTGGGTATTTATTTTCAATTCTGTTATTTTTGGTAGGGAAAAGTAGGCCGTTTCGTTTCTCCAGAAGGACAGGAAAAGTTGACAGTTTCACAATAAATGAACATCAGAAAAAAAATAAAGAGGCGTAACGTTTTTACACCAAAAATAGATAAGGTTTGTTTTAAAAAGAAATAGCAAATTAATCACTAATGAGCAATTCTCTACGAAATCGGTCTTTTTTCTTAAATTTGAATATTTGTATTTTTTTATCCGACTGAAACATTTTTGGTGCCTTCGGTATGCCGAAAGAAGCCATTTTGCATCATTAGTTTGTCCATATAATTTTCCATACAAATTTGGCAGCTGGCCATACAAAAATGTATGAAAATTCAAAAATCTGTATCTTTTGAAGGAATTTTTTGATCGATTTGGTGTCTTCGGCAAAGTTGTAGGTATGGATATGGACTACACTGAAAAAAAAAATGCACGGTAAAAAAATTTAGGTGATTTTTTATTTAAAATTTTGGCACTAAAACTTGATAAGCAAAAAAACACTATTTTTAATTTTTATTTATTTTTTTATATGTTTTAGAGGACATCAAATGCCAACTTTTCAGAAATTTCCAGGTTGTGCAAACAATCTTTGATCGAGTTATAAATTTTTGAATCAATACTGATTTTTTCAAAAAATCTAAAAATTGGTCGCAAAAATTTTTAACTTCATGTTTCGATGTAAAATCAAATTTGCTATCAAAAAGTACTCAGGTGAAATTTTGATAAAGTGCACCGTTTTCAAGTTAAATCCATTTTTAGGTGACTTTTCTGAAAATAGTCGCAGTTTTTCATTTTTTGAAATTAGTGCACATGTTTGCCCACTTTTGAAAAACAATTTTTTGAAAAGCTGAGCAAATTCTCTATATTTTGCATTTTTGAGCTTTGTTGATACGACCCTTAGTTGCTGAGATATTGCAATGCAAAGGTTTAAAAACAGGAAAATTGATGTTTTCTAAGTCCCACCCAAACAACACAACATTTTCCAATATCGATATCTCAGCAACTAATGGTCCGATTTTCAATGTTAAAATATGATATAGTCGTGAAATTTTCCGATCTTTTCGAAAAAAATATTTTCCAAATTTTTAAACCAAGACTAACATTTTAAAAGGGCGTAATATTGAATGTTTGGCCCTTTTGAAATGTTAGTCTTGGTTTAAAAACTTTGAAAATATATTTTTCGAAAGATCGGAAAATTTCACGAATGTTTCATTTTTAACATTGAAAATCGGACTATTAGTTGCTGAGATATCGACATTAGAAAATGGTGTGTTGTTTGGGTGGGGCATCAATTTTCCTGTTTTTAAACCTTTGCATGGCAATATGTCAGCAACTAAGGGTCGTATCAACAAAATTCAAAAATGCAAAATACAGAGAATTTTCTCAGCTTTTCAAAAATATTTTTTTCAAAGTGGGCAAACATGTGCTGTAATTTAAAAAAAATGAAAAACTGCGATTATTTTCAAAAAAGTCACTTAAAATGGATTTTACTTGAAAACGGTGCACTTTATCAAAATTTTGCTAAAGTACTTTTTGATTGCAAATTTGATTTTACATCGAAACATGAAGTTAAAAAATTTTTGCGACCAATTTTTCGATTTTTTGAAAAAAAAAATCGGTATTGATTCAAAAATTCATAACTCTGTCAAAGATTTTTTGCACAACCTGGAAATTTCTAAAAAGTTGGCATTTGATGTCCTCTAAAACATATCAAAAAATAAAAAAATATAAAAAAATAGTGTTTTTTTGCAAATCAAGTTTTAAATAATCACAATTTTTTTTTAACTGTTTATCATTTTTTTTTCCTGTGTAGTCCGTATCCATACCTACAACTTTGCCGAAAACACCAAATCGATCAAAAAATTCCTTCAAAAGATACAGTTTTTTTAATTTTCATACATCATTTGTGTATGGCCAGATGCCAAATGTGTATAGAAAATTATATGGACAAACTAATGATGCAAAATGCCTTCTTTGGGCAAACCGAAGGCAACAAAAAAGTTTCAGTCGGATTAAAAAATAGAAAAAAAAATAGAATGACCGAAATCTCAGAGAATTGCTCTAATGATTTTTTATCATCACAAACATGTCCAAAATAGCTGTTTTACTGTACAATTTTACTTCAATAACTTTCCAGGAATTTTTACTACATAGCTCAATTCATTGACCATTTTTGATGTTTTGAACTCTTAATTTTTTTATTTTGGTTTTTATAAGAATTTTGAACTATTTTATTTTATTATTATTTTTGATTTTTGAATTTTTTTTATTCGAATATGTGATTTATGTTTGTTCTGATATAAATATTTGCTTTTTAAATTTCTAAAATATCTGATTTATCATTTTAATTTTAGTGGATTTGATTTGAATGAGAATATAAAATTTTAAATTTTGAAACCAGAAAACGAAAAAAATAAAAAAAACTGTTATTTGAATATATAACATTTTAAATGGTTTAAAAATTCAAAATTCTATATTTTGAAATAACAGTTTCGAAATTATTGAAATTATTAATAGTCATAATTCATAATTCTTTTTCACAAAAAAAAAGTTGGAAAGTTTCCAAAAAAGCAGTACGTTTGCAGAGAGCTATCCAGTGAGCAAAACAAAAACTTGACTCTATCAACATCGCCACCACCGGATGTCCACTTGACATGTTCGGTTCGTTCGCCATTTGCGAGTGAGTGAGTGCGCAGCACCGCACAAATTTGATGCAACACGACCTCCGGTCAGCTGGCACGTGACATGTGAGTGTCATATTTGGTCTCAAATTAGTTAGGGGATTTTTTTTCTATTGTTTATCCAAATTGAAATTAAATCAGTTGAAAGCAGATTTTCCTTCCCAGAAAAAAATATCAGCAAGTTGAAAAGATGCTCCTTACAAACAGTCTTACAAACACACAAAAAACTTTCTTGAAAAGTCCTCGCTCTAAGAAGGGAAAGTGAGCGTGGGCAAAAAGCCACGGCTGGCGTCACAAGAACAAAGAACACCGAACTGCAATAATGTGGAAATGATAGAAGGGACTCTCGGTCCCCGGTTGTCCAACCCTGAGTTTTTCCCACAATTGCGAGCTTGCTAGCTGGAAAACCACAAAGAAACTCCCCGGCTAAAGCTACTTTACAAAGCGTTGTTGAGTCCCCTCCACCCCTTGAATGGGGAAGGGGGAGCAAATGCATTTGGAAAAGTGAAAAACCAGCTGGGTGACGAAAGTTTGAGGACTGGAAACGGGATAGTATTGTACGACTGTTGAGCGGACAAAGCTGTCATTGGATTTTGTGAGTTGTTGAAAGTTCAGTGAAAAGTTGATTTGTTGAGCTGTGGTGTAATGTGGTTGGGATTGTGGTGTTGACTTTTTGTTTGGAAATTGCTAAAAAAGTTTATTCAATTATTTATATGTTGAAACATGATTTAATTCTCCCAAGAATTCAAATGGACATTAAGACAACGATTTATCCTAAAATAAGCATTATCATAACGATAATCCCTAGCTTAGTATCGTCTAACCTTTATTCATTTGTCATATAAATGTCTTCCCCGAATCACATCCCATCACATCCAAGTTCTCGGATCTGAGTTACAAGCAAAATCTTGTTCATTTTTCTTGGAAACCATCCTCCCTATCACAAAGACCTCCACCCACTTATCACACCCTCGTGTCTTGATAAAAGGTCTCCCCCAACACGTCTGCTGCTAAAAAGGCCTTGGCTCAAGGACACACACACACATCCCGAGATTCCGGAAAACAAGGAAAAGCTTCCTTCTCTCCATAACCATCAGACCGCTCCATTATGATCAACACTAACTCAAACAAAGTCGCACTTACACACTCATAACAATTCCTGATCCTGATGGCGAGCTTTTGCTCTCAAATAAGCTTACGGTGTAGAGAGGTTAATTAAAATTTAATGGAAATCCTCGGGCGAAAAACATCCCGGCGGAGCCCTTTTGTTCCCGGCCAATTGTCTGAAACCTGCTCCAGATATTATCGATTGGGTTTGGTCCTGTGCTGCTCTACAGCCCTAAATTGGCTGCACTCACACGGTGGAATTAATTACGGTTCAGTTCCTTTTCACCTTGGGATAACGGAGAAACTTGGCAAACATTGCACCTTTCAAGTGCACAGGTTGACCGCGCATTGTAGAGAATTTGATTTATTGTTTTGTGGAGAAGTCTTAAGTGGGTGTTTTTTCATTTGATATACTGATTTTGTTTGCTTTTCTATTGAATTTTACCATTTTATCACATTATTTTAGGTTAAATTATAAAACAGCGGTAATTACCAACCAAATATCAACCTTCAAGAAATCAACTCAATTTGTTTCGTAGACTTACGCGATTTTTGCATTGTATTGCGGGTTGTATTGAGAAACTTTTGTTTTTCAAAGGAGCTGGATTACACCAGACTTTCTTTGGGAACGTTATATTTATAGTATAGAGAAATAAAAGAAAGATTTCGATCTAATTAGGACTATTCAGGAAAACAAATAGCATAAGAAAAATTATCGTGATTTTTTAGTTAATTTTTTTTACTGAAATTTTAATTGCAAAATTTTTAATTGTAAAAATGGATGGTGCTAAATTTCAAATGATTAAAAATATATTTCCATTTCCTAAACACATTTTTCATGCAGAAAAAAATTCACATAATTTTAATAAATTCGATGTTTTAAATTTATGACATTTATTTTTTTTTTAAATTTCTAAACTCTTTATCATTTTTGTGAGTTTAGCGAAAATTTTTAAAATATTTTCGTTTTTTTTTTTAATCTAGCCCATCATTTAAAAAACTAACATATGTGTTTTTTTGTCTTTCCAAACCCGGGCAGACGGTAATAGGAAAATTAATAATATTTCAATAACAAATCCGGTTAAAATAACAAAAAGTGTTATTATTTTATCCTGAACTTTAACTTCAAGAAGTAAAAATAATAACAGTTTCTGATAAAATAACAAGATTTGGTATTGAAGTGATATTATGCTGAAAATGTTTAATAACACGCTAATAAGAGGAAATGTTATACATTTCAAAAACTCTCCTAATAACAAGGTTTGTTATTCGTTTGGTATTCTGACTAAGAAATAAAATTACCATAAATTGCACAAATGGAAAAGTTTTTAAGTGTCTATAACACAATCTCAATATAAACATAATCACAAATTTTGTCCAATTTTGTCGGGGTCATTATTCTGGCCATGAATGGGGTCCTTAAGCTTACCCGAGCAGACGGAAATAACGTTGGAATAAAAATTTTTGTTATTTGAAAATACTAGGCCAGTAACATTTTATGTTATTAATAAAAAGATTTGTTATTCGTCGTTATGATTTTTTTGTTATTGGATTGTTATTGTAATAACAGACTAATAACATTTTGCGTTATTCTTCGAACAAATCTTTGTTATTATTTTTTGTTATTTTAACAACTAATCCGATCATCCCAATAACAGTTCGAGTTATTCCTCCATAACAAAAAATGTTATTCCCAAGTTGTTTTGACTTTCAACCAATATCAGACCAATAACAAATTTGGTTATGATAACATAAACTGTTATTAAGCTCTTTTGCAAAATTGGATTTAGCAAGAATATTCCATAACATTTTTTGTTATTTTAACAGTGTTTGTTATTAAAATGGCATGAATTCTGTTACTACCGTCTGCCCGGGTAAATCATTTTAAAAAGTTGAAAATTTTAAAGTTGATTTTTATAATTATTTATAATTATACACCCCCAAAGGGACTTTGCTAATATTGGCTAGAACTATGAGATAATTTTGAAAAATTTCGCAAGGGTCATTAATTTGACCACGAGATGGGGTCCTAAACCTAAAATTATTCTAAAAAGTTGAAAATTTGAAAGTTGATTTGTTTAATTAATTGATATACCTCCTAAAGGACTTTGCTAAAATTGGCTATAACTATGGGATAATTTCGACCATTTTTGTCGGGGTTATTATTTTAGCCATGAAATGGGGTCCTTAAGCTTAAATTAATCTGATAAAAAATGACCCCCTGCTTAACAAGTGGAAAACGGTTTTTTGGGTTATTTTAAGCATCCGTGTAAATTTTGAGCGAAATTGGAAGATATTAACCCATTGATACCCGAGCCTAAAGTTGGCGAAAAAAATGCTTTTCATGCAAAAATGACTTTTTTTAAATTGCTTATAACTTTTCAGGATCGAGTTTCACAGCTTTGGTGTGTTCTACAAAGTTGTAGTGCAATAAATTTTGAATATGAATCTCTCTTTAGGGAATATTTGGATAGAAGTAGCGCAGCGTGCAGACCAAGTTGTAAGAAACTTAGGTTTTCCATACATTTTTTCGATTTTTTCCATACAATCTTCACATCCGAGTATCAATGGGTAAATGATGACCGATTTTGCTCATATTTGGCCCAGGGTCCTACAATTTGTCAAGGAAAATTTTTTTTTATTAAAAAAAATAATTTTCACCGTAAAAGTTTTTTGAACTGTACATATTCTTAATGAGGAATGTAGTACATAACTTTCTACGCATAAATCTTCCATGGTTCATCTCGATTTATAATAGTTTGCTTCCACCATACCTCAGGCTACCGACTCTTGCTTAACCCTCGACAACCCAGTCCTGACTTTAGACGGGCTTCGATTTAAAAAAAAATCGCCAAAAATCCATATTTCAACCAATTTTTGATCTCTACAAAGCATTGGAAAGAAAAAGTCTTAAAATTTAAGAAAATTTTATGGGTTGAAAGTTTTACGTGTTTCATGTGACTTTGCCAATGTTTTTAAAAATGTAATTTTTTTAATGGTCAACTTTGGCTGTGTTTTTATACTAACATTTCCTAAAAAAAATAAGTATACAGCGTCCCAGACTATGCCTGTACGCTTTTTTTACAATTTTAGAGTAGATATTGTGAAAAAAGCGAAACATTGGAAAAGTGACTGAAAAAACATGAAAAAATTAGATATGATGTCATAATAGGAGGTGGTACAATAGGCCAAATACTACCAAAATCAAACATAAACTAAACAAGATAAATGCAAATCAAAATACTAAAAATGAAACAAGAAAAACATAAAACAAGAGAAATAAAGTTTTTCGTAGAACAAAAGTTACTCAAAATGACCTCCTGAACACGGGAAAAATATTCAATTCAATTCAATTCATTTTATTTACCGAAATAACAATTTTACAATTTGTGTGAATAACTGGTTCATAGAGATTTGCTGTTCCTTGCAACTATTTCCTTTTCAATAACCGTTTGGTAACAGAAGGTTCTTCAAATGCAATTAAACAAAAACTAGGAAAAATTTGGCCAAAAAACCTAGTGAGATCGAAACTTGGGGACGGGAAAAATATATATATATATTTTTTTAAAGTTATTTTTTGGGTATTTTAAAAGTGATACAAAAAAATATACAGAAGATATTTTCTATTGCAAAGGTGTAAAAAACATAATTTTTTAAATTTGTTTACAACATTTTCATTTTATTTCAAAAATCAACTCTTTTTTTCAGAAAAATATGTATGCATCAGGATTAGGGTGATAGGTAAAAATTTAAATTTTGGGAAATCTTAAGTGATACCCACTGGCTCGATTCTTTAGGTAAAAATAAGTAACTGTGCCAATTTTGAGCTATATCGGTAATGGTTTATGGGTCGCTATAGACCGTTAAAGTTAAAAAAAAAATCTTTTCTTCACGAGTATAATTGAACTTATGACATTTCCCCGAAACCCACATTCCCGAAGAGACATTTCCCCGAATGCCACATCTCCGAAAAGACACTTTCCCGAAATGTCATTTACCCGAAAATCATTTCCCCGAACGATCCATTTCCCCGAACGGCTACATCCCCGAATGGCGACTTCCCCTAAAAACCATTTTCCCGAATGGCCACTTCCCCTAATTTTCCACATCCCTGAAAATCATTTTCCCGAATGACCATAATCCCGAACGGCCATTTCCCCGAACGCCACTTCCCCGAACCCAGTCAGGCGGGTATGGCCGTTGCCCAGAACCGCGCGAAAAACCTTTTTTTCCAAAATAGTGCATGGACTTTGTGTGGCCTACCCCAGTACATGTTTTTAAAATAATAATCTTGAGAATAACCTTACCTGTTGGAAAGTATTCCAAAAACAAAATGAAATCCTATCAAAGTCACCCCGGTTTACGGTACGTACACGCAATACGAAAGAACGTAGATTACTCTATTGAACGTTCAAAAAATTCCGAGCTTCACTTGAATTTTGAATATTCAAATTGATGTAAGTGCGACAACTGGCCAAAGGGAGTTCAGGTCAGAACGTGTTTGACACACGTTCAGGCCCGACTACCGCAAAAATTTGTTATTGTTACTCGGGACCTTGGCAACCAAAATCAGCTGTCGAGCTTAAGTATAGCCCCTAAACTACTTTAAATTGATTTAGTAATTTTAAATCTAAAATGGCGGTGATGAAATATTCAAAAAATGCTTTTTGTAATTCAATAATCAACTATTTTGATTTGATTAAAAGTGTTGGTCGCAGAACTCGAATTGGACGTAAAAAAATAAAAAATAATTGTTCACAGCCTTCATCCAGCCAAAATTGATAAAGACAAATTAGTTCAGTTAAACAAAATCTAGAACAAACTGAATCCTGCGCATCGAGTCGTCGCATGAAGCTATCGTTGCTGTTCTATCCTTACCACGTAGATACCGTTTTGGAAAATTGTCCTTTGCTGAAAATGGCCGCTACAAAAAAAAATCTTTTTTTATGGAACGTGGATGATCTCAATACCCCGCACTCTTGAAGTGTCCGCGTGGTTTATTAATGGCCTTCTACGGTTATTTGTTTTTTTTTTAATCTTACAAAACACGTAGGAGAATTTAATATTAACGTCATACTTTTATAAAAAAAAATCCCTAATTATCAATCTAGTTTATATCTAGGTCATCATTCGGAAAAAATGATTTGTTGGTGAAGTAACCATTCGGGTATACGTAAATTCGGGAAAACGGCAGTTCAGTAAAATGAACATTCAGGTACATGGCATTCGGGGATATGGAATTTTCGGGAAAATGATTTTCGGGGAAGTGGCACTTTCGGGGAAATGATTTTCGGGGATGTGGAATTTTCGGGAAAATGATTTTCGGGGATATGGGTTTCGGGAAAGTGGGATTCGGGGATAAGGGATAAAACCGAAGTTAATTGCTCTCAAATCCATACAAATTTCATCGTTTACAGAAAATCAAAAATTTACTTTTATTATCCCCCTCAAATATTTGGCAATCCACCCAATATCCCAGCAGTATGCTTCGGTCAGTGTCCGTCCACACAAAGCCCTATCTATAGACACCCCAAAGCCATAAACAGCACCCGAAAAGAATAAAACATGCCTCAGCTTCCCAAAGAACCTACAGTTAATAGCCCTGTCGAACCATAAACGTCCTTTGATGGGCTTTCCTTTGCCTCCAGGTTCAAAGCCCAAATGACACCCATTTTAAAGCACTCTCTCACATAATGTCCTGCTGCTGCTGCTCTCACACTCTATAACAATTGATTTTCCCGGAATCGTTTCATCTCAACCCCCGGATGATCCTACGGCTAAGCATTGTGTAAGTGAGTGTAGGTCATAAAGTTGAATCAACAAGCACACAAACCACAAAAACCGAAAAGGAGCAAACTTTTGCCGTCACAGTTCCTTCCATTTAGGGGGGGGGGGGGAGCTAGAACCACCGGTCGACCAACCGTTTTTGGTAGGCAAAAGTTATGGGTTTATGGTTGCGTCCCGAGCTTGGGAAGCTTCTAGTTTTTGGATAATTTGATTTGAAATATACATTTTCCAAAATTATTTCAAACGAAATTACAAAAAAAAAATCGAAATTAAAAATCGCTTAGTAAAATTATAATTGACTAAATTGGCATCGCCAGCTGCTCGGGACCTCCTCAACAGGATACCCTTAAGGACCAACGGAAGGAGGCCTGTTGATTCGAGTGATTAGGATCTTTTATCGACCGATTCACAAACATACACTTTCCTACATGGGATGGTTCTTGATCCCACCGCACAAGGACGATGCAGCAGCAGACTCACTTTTCGAGAACGAGCAGCAGTTTCCGTTGGAAGGAAGCCGAAAATGGCTCTAATTTAAATTCACAGCACACACACACACCCTCACCTTCTCGAAGAGGCAGGACCTTTTTCGCCGCTGAAAGGATCCTTTCCACACAACTACACTGATCCAAGCAAGCACACCCACATTTGCGAAAAAGCAACAGGGTGGCAAAATTGAATAAAAGAGCAAATTATTTTGGCAACTTTTGGGCCAAAAACCATTTAAGAGACTCGATTTGAAATTCATACTCTGTCTCTACCCTCCCTCCCCCTCCGGCGTTTCAGGGGCACAATGTAGTTGAAGATGGAAGGTGTGGTGGTGGAACGACCGCGCCACTTGATGATGATGGGACAAACTTTCCCATTCACCCCCCCACACACACACTGCTGGTGAAGAAATCCACCTGATGAACGCGCAAAGTTATCGTGCGTGCGTGCTTTTGTGTCACAACGACGATATGGTCGGGCTTTATTGTTGGCATGGTTTATAACGATGACGACGGGCTTTGTTGGAGTCCTTGTATGGAATTCTAACGTGATTTTAGATCAGTGTAGCTTAAAAAAATATAAATTTGTTCTCTTTGCTTCTATAAATTTAAAACTTAAAAGACAAATTCAATTAAATTCTAACTTAAGTGAACCACCCTAATCCAATTTTGTACGGTACACTCGATAAAGATGCCATCGACATCGTCAACGACTGTTCAGAACAGACCTCTATGCTGCGAAACGAGCTTTGTCGTGTCAACCACTCAACGTGGCACACACACACACACACACACACCCTCAATATGTTAGGAAAAAGGTTGTATGTTTGTACGTGTGCAACATATTTTTATATTGACATGCAAAAACGCGAGACGCGCTTATTTTCGTATCTCTTCCCACGGCTGTGATTGGATTTGCCTTCTGCAGGAGTGTGATGTTAGGAATCGAATGTCGATTGCGAGATTTGATTTCCATATGAATGCAGCGAGCTCGCGCTTTTAATGGCTCAATCAATCGGTTCCGAACGATGATGGTGGGATTTACATGCGGAACAAAATATATATTCATACGAGTCTCATGTCGACGGAGGTGTGTTTGAGAATCTAGAGTAGCGACAATTTGGAAGTGATTCTCGATGTTTATCGGGTGATATTTTTATTTGTTATGTTTTTCAAGTAAATTCAGTAATAATAAAATTACAAACCATGATATTAAGATTTTAACGAAAAAAAAACGCTTTTAAATTTATATTATTCGTCCAGTTGTTTTGCAATCATTAGTTTTCAAAACATCCAAGTAGGGGAAATATGCCCATTTTAAGCCTAATAAGCAGTTGTGTTTGAATGATGCTGGATAATCTGGATTGTTCCTTGAAATTCACAAAAACCAAGTACACCAACGAGTAGAGCAACTTTTTGTGAACATTTCTGTTTATTTTTACTTTTATGAAAAGTTATGCTATTCCTTTTACAAGCATTTCAAAAAATATTTCTCAAATGCATTCTACCCGAGCATGGGTAAATAACAAGGGAAATGCGTAATAATACCTTTCTCTGGTATCAATACCAAATTTTGGTATTCCTGGACCCTTTAAAATTTGTCTTAAGGATTATGCAAGAGCAAAATGTGGTATCATACCAATTTAAGGTATTGTTTTGATATTACAAAATTGCAGAATTTGTCAATGATCGAACACCACATTTTGGTATTCTTTTGGTATTACAGTATTTTATCAAATTCCTCTGCAACTATGGGAATATTTTGACCAATTTTGACAAAATAATTGATTTTGCGCTATGATGATGTCTCAAAGCGAATGCTTTCATTCAAAACCGGAAATTTCAAACTTGATTTTAAACATTTTTGATATACCCCCTACAGAAATGACTTGAAATTGTGGAAAATTTTCTAAGTCGGGATGGCACATTTTGGTATTATTTGAATATTGAAAGGTTTCATCAATTTTTTCTGAAACTATGGGAAATTTGTTAAAAAAAATTTACAAGTTAATTAATTTTGCGCTAAAATGACTTGAAACCCAAAAATGTTAAAGATGATTTTAAAAATTAGTGTAATATACCCACTAATATTTTTTTCAAAAACGTTGAAATATCTCTAAGTCGGGATAACCAAATACTTTGAAAAACGAGTCAATCGACAGATTAATGAATTTTGGTGAATTTCAATTCAGTTTCATTTTAATAATACTTATTTTTCAATCTTGTTATTTTTCAGAAGCTTCAAGAACTTCAAGCACAGGCCGTTCATCAATGACAAATGCATTCGGTGTGGTGAAGAATATCACTAATAACAACATGGAATCATCAGGTGAGTAGATTTGGCTGTTGCATATGAATAATTTCCGTTTTTTCACTAACTGCAACTGCTGCACTAAAAATGGTTTGAAAATACCAAATGTTGGTATTACTTGTTCAAATACCAGCGACCATAATGTGCTATTGGTTGCCAAGTAATAGATGGTAAAATACCATGAAATCATACCAAAATCATGTATGGCAAAGACCACAGAAATACCAAAATATGATTTTCCAAGGGCGCGGGAATACCTAAAAATAAAACAATGGCAATACCAAGTTTTGGTATTCAAGCAATGTTCAAAAATCCAGAAGACCTCAACTTGGTATTGGAATGGTTTTATTTTGAGGTATTATTTTACCCTTGGAATAACATGGTTTGGTATTGTTGTGCCCTTACACATACAAGATTTTGTTATGATTTCATGGTATTTTACCATCTATTACTGGGCAACCAAGGACACATTTTGGTCGCTGTTATGTGTCCAAGTAATACCAAAATTTGGTATTCCCGTGTTATTTACCCCTGCTCGGGTAATCAGTCGTGTGCATTGGGCCACGTCCATTTTCCTATTTTCAGCTTAGTTCTTTTTTTCTTCCGGCGCTCTTGTGAGTCTGCCCAGTGCTGCCAAAATTGATGAAATTTTAAGCGAACATTCACAAAAAGAAGCATTTATAGCGAAAGGTTCCTGGCAGCACTCTCCAACAGGCGCTGCACCAGCATTTTGGTCGTGTTGGTGGCCACCCTTTGTTCTTTATTTGCCTTCGCTCCTCGCTCGGTTTTCTTCAGCCTTCGATTGGAATGTGTAGTCAAAATTGAAACGTCAAAAGACTTAGCACGTTTGTTTTTTATGGTGCTTGCTAATCATTTACAGTTTTTGGAATTATTTTTCAAGTGAGTGACTAACCAATGTGCAAAAGAAAATGTTGCCGGTAGTTGGAAGCAATTTTATATCTTAAGCGCTTTGAAATCTTTAGCGCAAGTGAAAAGATATTGATGGCGACTTTCGTTAAGCAGTTAACCTCTCATCTTGCGTGTGGATGTGTATGCCACCAAAATGATGAGAAATGGTCTCGTAACATGATTATGATCAAAAGTGCATTAAATTTGATCTTTTTGGTCAGTAAATGGCATAAATTTGCGTGCGGTTCTGTTGCTGCTTAGTTGATAGCCTAAATAGTATTTTTGGAGCTTTATTTGAGCATCAAGCTCTCCATATGACGAAGATAGGTGTTTGATTAGAAAGGGTATATTTCCCCTATTGACGAAATTCGTTTTTTCACCAAAAAAAAAACGAAATTTACAAAAATTTAAAATATAATTGATCGATCGCAGACACGCTAAATATGATTTTAAACAAAGAAAAATGCATTTCAAATTGTTGATAAGACGTCTATTTCCATTATAATTTTGAAGGCTTTAGAAAAAAAATGTTTGACAAAAACTTTGAATAATATTTGCAACAGCCTTAACATATTTTGGAAATGGAAATTTACTCAGTATTTTCAACATGTAATAATCCACAACCCGTAGAAGTACAACAATGAACTTAAAATTTATTAGCTATTCTCTGATTTCAGCCATCCATATTTATTTTTGCATTATTTAACCATGCAGAAACATTTCAGATGCCTTCCGTAAACCCAAAGAAGCTATCAGTTTGTTCTTTTCATTTGCCATACAAATTTGGCAGCTGTCCATAACAAAAATGGTCAGTGAAAAATTTGTATCTCTTTAAGGAATTTGTTGGTCGATTTGGTGTCTTTGGCAAAAATGTAGGAATAGACGAGGACTAAAAAAATAAAAAAAAGCTAAACAGAATTTTAGGTCTGCTGATTTTTTTGCATTTTTTCTCTTTTGCAACGAGTTGCAAACCACTTTTTTCAATTCCGACCTCTGTCATAGTCGTAGGCCAGAAACAACGAAAAAAAAAAAATATTATTTGGATCCCAAAATTTTTCCAATGCCGATGGGCCATTCTCCACAAATTTAAAAGAAATGGCAAAATGTTTTCGACTTTTCTTAGATTTTCGTTAAACTTTGCTATAAGGGGTAATTTTGATCACAAAGCCAAGGTTTAAAAAATCACGAAAAAAGTTTTTAAAAAAAGTTATATAACAATGTCATTTCCCATTACAAAACACCAGATAAATTTAGAGACGTACCATGTTATGGTAAATTGTACTTTCCAATCTGAAACATCCCAGATAAAAGTCCCTTTATATACAAGTGGCACCACATTATTAGAAAATGTAACTCAGATTCGTCAATGTTAATGTACGAGGGACATTTACATCATGAATGTTTATACTCTACAAGTGAATTCAAATACCCAATCAATTTGTAATCTAAATGGGTTCATTTTCATGCTGTTATCAGTACTGAAAATCTATACAAGCTTTACCTTTTCCAGATGCATCGAACAGGCAAACAAAAAAAAAACGTTTCCTTCTGTATGAAAATTTCCCCAAAATGGCCAACATTTTCTCCCTTTCTTTCTCAGCAACAAAAAAAAAAATGCCCAGAAAGAGTATCATGCCAGAAGCAGAAGCACCAACCACTTCACCGCATGTAGTAACGGAAAAGTATACAAACCGTACGCCCCAGACTGTGTCTTCTTTCGAATGTTCATTTTTTTTGTTTTTATTTATTTTCCCAACCATCGTACTCGAAGAAGAAAGTTTTTTTTTCTCCAACCTCCATTCTGGACTGGCAAACGATACTTTATATCTCTCTTTCTCTTTCACTCACACACACACTGGCAAAGTGCCATCAGCGACTTGGCTCGAGTTCAGCAAAAATAAATAAGCATGAGCAATTTTCCCCAAAGTGAGCATACAATTTTCTTCCCCTTCCCAAGTTTCCCTCTTTCCCCACCAACAAATTCGAATCACGAAGACCACACTGACTTTCGCAGGACCACCCTCACTTTGCTGGTTTGCCGTCTGGAGCAGGAATACCTGTTGAAACGTTTCATAAATCAAGCACACAATTTTTCCATTTGCCTACAATTCTTTTCCATTTTCCTTATATTTTCCGGTGGTCCTCGCGCAAGTTTGCATCTTTTATTTATTTTCGTTTTATTTCGAGCGGGACGCCGAGGGGGTGGTGCGTGGGTGATAACGGTCCGACCAAGAAATCGTATAATATTTCATAGAATTGGGCTTCGCTTGGGGGCGGTTGGAGCAGGGTTTCTCCCACGCAAACCTTTTGAGAGGGTCACGTCAACCAGATTGCGGGTGTAAGATTACACATTCGGGCGGGATGGATTGGGTATTAGCCGTGTGAATGGTAATTGTTTCGCGTGTTCTGGGTGAGCTTATCTTTAAAGTTTATTTGCGGCGACCCAGTTAGATTTGGAACAGTGAAGCGTGATTGCGCAAAGATCGAACTGTTGCACGCAAGCAAAGGCTTAATTAGCAGGGAAATTGAAATGCAAGGACGAAGATGGTGACTTGCGTTGTTCACGATTATGGATAGTCAAAATTTTTATAAATTTATTTAACAAAATAAAGAAGCACTATTACAAAGTTTCCTTTTTATAAAAATAAAACTAACAATTGGCAATTTAAAAAAAAATATTGCATTGCTATAACCATAACCATTTTAACTAAAATTTGGTTAAGTATTATGTTAACACAGTTGATTTTCTTTTAAACCAAAAAAATGGACAATCAAAAACAATTCTTTGAAAGAATGGTCAAAAGGTGAAAAAATAATAAAATCGGAAACTCTGTTTTTTCGGTTGCTTATCTTTAGGCATGTAATTTTAGTGCAAAGTATAAGTCAAACTGATTTAGGTTGAGAATAAAAATATTTGCAAACAAAAGTCTTCAGTCAATCGCTAATATCTTTCCAGGTTGATTCGATTTATTTTGGACTTTTTTCTCTCTTTTTACGGCTGATGCAAATTTTATTTTATGTTTTTGTCTCTCGACTCTGGTCAAGGTCGAGGAGGAGCAATAGAATAAAAAATGCAAATTTAAGGCCTGATTTTCAAAAAAAAAAATTAACGAATGTATCACAAAATGCTTCATTGGTATTTGAATGTATCAAATACCAATGAATTTATGAACATACCTTTTTCCCAAATTTCGATGTCTATTTCCAATCTATGGTCCTAATATTCGAAATGTTTGCTTTGTTAGATTGAAAATGTTAAAATTAACGCTATAAAATTTATTTCACATAAATTAACGCTATAAAATTTATTTCACATGAAAAATTCAATGTTTAAAAATATTAAGTTGCCCTTTTTTGTGAATATTTTAGGCTGGTACAAATATTTTTAAAAGTTTTTGTCCCCCCCCCCCCCCCCCCCTTCAAAATTGACCCGAAAAATCAGGGGGCAAAAAACATATTTTTACAATAAACTTCAAAATTTTAATGAAAATTCAAGTGCAACCAGCTGAAATCAAATTAAAATACATTCTCCTGCGTTTAAAATCATTTTTAGCATGTTTGGGTTTATCAAAAAATCTAAAGGTTTTTTGAAAATTTTCGATGCAAAATCTTTTTTTTCGATACAGTTTTTGTTTTTGTCAGATCTTAGATTTTTTGAAAACTAATGATTGCAAAACATCTGAACTAGTGTAAAATGCATTTTAAAACACTTTTTTCATTTAAATGTGAAGACTATGGCTTGTTATTTAAATTTTTATGTTTTTTTTTATTTTTTTGCCCCCCCTTGACCTCGGCCAGGGCCGAGGAACAAATTTTTTTTTAAATATTTGCATCGGCCTTAAAGAAGGGGACAAAAACTTAATAAAAAATTCCATTGGCTTCATTTTTTTTTTAAATCAAGGTAATAAGAATATTTTACGAATGCTTCATTTTAAACAGTGATTCCCAACCGGCGGGGAATACCCCCCCTGGGGGGAATTTGACCCTTCTTGGGGGGAATGAGGATGCCATAAGAATCAAATGATTGAATGTTCTAAAATGTTTTCGTAAACAAACTTTAATATTACAAGAAAGTACTCATTTCTTTGAACGACTTCTTGAATGTGTTTAAAAATATAGCTGGCAAAAATTATAAATAAAAAATAATAATCTTGCAAAAATGGGAATCTGAGACGAATGGTGCAAAAAATGAATACTAGCTTTTTTCATTATTTTAGGCATACCCGGGCAGACGGTAATAACAAAATTCATGCCATTTCAATAACAAATATTGTTAAAATAATAAAAAGTGTTATGGAAAATTCTTGCAAAATCAATTTTTGCATAAGATTTAAATAACAGTTTATGTTATCATAACACAATTTGTTATTGGTCTGATATTGTTTAAAAGCCAAAACAACTCTGAAATAACTTTTTTTGTTATGGAAGAATAACTCTAATTGTTATTACGATGATCGAATTAGTTATTAAAATAACAAAAAATAATAACAAAGATTTGTTCGAAGAATAACTCAAAATGTTATTAGTCTGTTATTACAATAACAAAAATTTCATAACGGCGAATAACAAAACTTGTTATGAATAACATAAAATGTTATTGGCCTAGTATTTTTGAATATCAAAAAATTTTATTCCCATGTTATTTCCGTCTGCTCGGGTACCCGAGCAGACGGAAATAACTTTGAAATAACATTTTTTGATATTAGAAAATACTAGGCCGATAACATTTTATGTTATTTATAACAAGATTTGTTATTCGTCGTTAGGAATTTTTTGTTATTGGTTTGTTATTGTAATATCAGATTAATAACATTTTAAGTTATTCTTCGAACAAATCTTTGTTATTATTTTTTGTTATTCTAACAACTAATCCGATCATCCCAATAACAGTTGGAGGTATTCTTCCATAACAAAATATGTTATTCGCAAGTTGTTTTGGCTATCAACCAAAATCAGACCAATAACAAATTTTGTTATGATAACATAAACTGTTATTAAACTCTTTTGCAAAAATGTATTTTTCAAGAAGATTCCATAACATTTTTTGTTATTTTAACAGTATTTGTTATTGGAATGGCATGAATTTTGTTATTACCGTCTGCCCGGGTAAACCGTTCTTTAAAAACACAAGTTTAAAATATTTTTTCGAGGTATTTTTTGCTTTTTTTGAACATTACCAGTCTTTTTGGAAGATGATATTTTTTAATATTTTTGTGATTTTTTGTATTTTCTCGAACAGTTGAAACGGGTTATGAGCCCTACACAAGTTTTGAACAAGAAAATGTATGTGTGTTTTTATATTCTTGCTAAATAGGCATATATTCTTGCTAAATAGATCTTGAAAATATTTCATATATTTAATATCCCTGAGTTTATGAATTGTTTCATTCATGATTTGTTGTTTGTTAATCACCAGATTTTTTTTTTTGATTTTTGAAAATTAATAACAATTTGAATTCTTTTTAACCCTTAGCAAATCAAAATATTTGTGATGTTTTGAATTCATTCGATATCTTGAGTACATTATTTACAAAAATAACTGAGATTTATGCAACTTTTAAAAAGTTTTGATAAATGATCGAGTTTTCATATTACATTTTTTTTAGTTTTTCAAGAACAAAATATTGTTGAAAATCGAAAATTTATGATTCTTCTGATAATCAAACTTTTTTAGATACAAATTCTATTTTGGTGCAATATTTCGTTGTTTTTTTTAAATAAAAAAACGTGGATAATTAAAAAAAATGTGAAAGGTTAGTCTTTTCAAAAATATTACGATGAAGAAATAAATGCAATGAAATTTATCGCTCACAAAATTATTTCTTAGACGAATTTATAGAAAAGTGCTTTTGTGTTTTTTGAATAAAAAATTGTGGAAAATGAAAATTAAAAAAATGTTCAAACCTGTGTATTAAGATGAAATTAAATTAATCGCTCCCAAATTTTGGGTAATTGTTGACAAGGGTATACCTATACAAAAAAAAAAATTGTTCTGAAAAATCGACCATGACGAGCCGCCTTTATACACCTATTTAACACTTGCAAGGTATTTTAATTACTTTTAATGTTTTCCACTATTAATTATTTTATGAAAATAATAGCTGAAATTGAACAAAATATCAAAATACCTATCATGCAAGGGACTTCATTTGCAATTGAAATGAAAGCTCAAAAATTTACAATTATAGCCATTTCTGTCTAGAACCATTCCCAAGAAATGTTTATTTTACCAAAAGAAGAGTAAGATTATATGAGAATAATGATATTCCTAGACAGTTACCCTTCTTGTTGGTAAACTTCAAATCTTCGAATTTTCAAATTTTGTCAAAGAGAAGGGTAATTTTTTATGAATTTCTCAATTTTCTAATAACTTACTCTACTTTCAGCAAAAGAACAACAATACACATTTCTGGGAAATGAAATATTCTGGGAAAACATTTTGCTGGGGATTGGTTTATTCTGACACTTTTATTGTGTTTGACTCCATAAACATCTTTGAAGAAAACCAAGAAGTCATATAAAATACAATCTTTGATAACATTGTTAAGAATTATAACATTCATAATTCTGAACCTGAACCAACATAGTTCATCACTTCATTGTGCGTTCTCTACCAATGTTTTTCCATTGAAAATCCATCTACCCAACTCAAACAAAGCATGGAATTCCCATTTTCACAAGTACCAAGCAAGATAAACAATCCGGTTGAACGACTATCATGATGTGTGGTGCGGTGGGTGCATTATCGAAATGAGAACAAGTGTGCGAAAAATCACCCTCAAGCACCCTCGAGTACATTCATGCGAGTATTTGAGGAAAATTCTTGCTGGAGAAAAAAAAAAGAAACCGATGAGCAAATGCTGGCTGCCAGCGTCAGTCACTTTTCTACCCAGTCAGTCAGTTATTCAGTCATTCGTGTCTGTATTTGCTGTTCATTAAATATTGGTGTCTGTGTGAGGCGATATCTGATCGTTCCGATCTAATCTGGGCAGATGTGTTGTGAATGGGAGAGCTGCAGGATCAGTCGTCAGTGGGCTAAGAATAGAAGCGTTTGTTTTGACAGGTCGTACATCTCCTTCCATTCAGCGCATTTGCTAGAGATTGGGAGACTGGGGCAGGTATTTTGGCAGCTGCTTCACGTGAGAAACGTTGCACGAAAGGTGCATTCAGAGAATTTCTTCTGAGCTGAAATCAACGTTGAATTCTGTTAAAGAAAAATTAATTAAAAACTTTGAATTGTACAACTGTCACATGACAACATAACCGCGTGTAATTAATTTCGTTAAACAAACCAGAATGTGCAACTTTTATTGTCCAACAACACACACACACACGTCAGCTTGTAATTTTTGGCAACAAAACCCGCGCCGAATAAAACCACGACCAAGCATAAATCATAACTGACAGGCGAGGATCAGGTCGTAAATCATTTTCCGCCCCATGAACCATGGGCGAACGCGACCCACCAAAATACAAATTTGCACAGTTAAAAATCTCCAAAAATTCTAGCTTAAAAAAATATAACATACAAATTGGAACACAATATTTCAAATAAAAAATCAGTATAAAAAAATTGATTTTTTTTGTGTGTGAATGTAAAACGTTGCAAAATTCCGTAACCAAAATGAATCATACCCAAACAAACGTTTGCTGCTACTGCAATGGTTGTGGGTAATTCTAAATGTCACGTGCAACAACGGTTTGGTTTGCCCAAGTGCACTCGGAGATTCGCTATCAGAAAAGCATTCAACCCGAAAATATGCGCTCGTCCAAAACGGGCGCGGACCCTCTGCCGGGAAAATGGACCAAAAATTTGCATTCAAATTTTAACGACCACTTAACGGTAATTGGCTTACAAAACGCTGCATTAACAGACTCTGGCTTGGCTCACTTGGGGCTCACGGTATGGCGCCGATCGTCGTTTATACTTATCAACTGCGCGGTGCTTTGGTAAACAGAACACACAAAATTGCACCAAATGGGGCTGGGAAATCACTCGGGGAAATCGCTCGACACTGATAGAGACGTTATTTTTTATGGGCTTATTTGCGTGGTGCGACGGTATCGGTGTCGCCGATTTTATGGTGGTTGATTTGGCCCATTTTTACATGAAAGTCATATTTGTTGTCTCCATTTTTTTAAATCGTCGTTGATAGGATTTGATGTTATAACATGAATTAGATTCAACTAAAGTCTACAAAGAGCTCGAAGCTGATGTTTTTATCAAGGTTCTTAATCAATAAAATTATCGTCGACAATATTATCGTCTAACAATAACTACAATGGTTTATCGTTATCATAATTTGCAACATGGGTATCAAATAACGCGAAATTTGGTGTGCGTTTTCACATTATTAGAGTTTTTTTTTTGTTAAAACCTAAAACCTTAAATTTCTTTCGAAAATGAAGTTGCGAAGCGAGGAAAGATAGCACCCACTCATCTTCCATGACTCGTGGATGTAACTTCTGGAGGTCCTGGTCAATAACGGAGTAGCAACTGCGGGTGGGCACTGGGCACCTATGCTTAATGCTTATGCTTATGCGTATGCTAAAACCTTAATTTTTTTTCGAAAATTTTAATATTATATAAAAAACTATGAAAAAGTGAAAAATCATAACAAATTTTGCTTCTTTTCCATATTTGAAAAAAATAAAAATTTGAGTACTCTAAAAATATATATTTTTTTGCAAAAAGACTCTCAAAATTTGAAAATGCATAACAAATTCCGCTTCGTTTGTTTTGCATATTGCAAATTTTGAAAATTTTAGTATTTTCGAAAAAATACGGTATTTTCTTGGGTATTTAAAAAAACTTTAATAAGGTGAAAAATTTCGCTTCGTTTGATATCCATATAGCAAATTTAGAAAATTTGGTTATTTAAAAAAATACGGAATTTGTGAAAATTTAAGCCTTCAATAAAAAAAATATAAAGTTAAAAGCATACCAAATGTCGCTTCAATTTATAAAATATCACGAGATCCCGAGAATTCCTGGGATTTCAAAAATATTTTTCCGGCTTCGTGGGAAATTCAAAACCCGGGAAAATTGTGTCAATCCGTATTTTTGCATGACACTTTTTTCTTTCACAAAGATGAATTTTTAAACATCCATAAAGTATGTCCCATTGTAGGAGGGAGGGAGGGTCTCAGCAAGCGTGACATTGCATGTTAAAAGTTTAGGTTATGGGGTTAATTTTGACTGACTAAACGCTAAATGTGACGTACTTTATGGATGAAGATTTAAATATATGTTATTTGAGAATTGAAAATTTTTGCAATTTCAATTTTCAAATGTATTTTTTCTATATTATTATTTTATATTTTTGCCTTCCTCATTTATTTCTAAATCCATTTTAAGCATACCATAAGGAATGTTTCGAAAACTAGTAAAACACACAAAAATGCGGGAGCGAATGACTCATAGGGTTAAAGTTCCCCCAATAAAATCAACAACAACACAAAAATGCGTCGCAAATCTTCAAAAGAATTTGAAAATATTATTTCGGTTAAATGTGCGAAGCATTTTCTTGTGTCGTACTTCCTTTGAAAATATTAATCTCGGTGGATGCGGTTTTTACTCATTTTATAAATTTAATTGAATAACAAAAAACTCATAATGAGTACACTATTTACTATTTAAAAAAATGAATCGATAAATATTGTGACGAATTCATGAAAAAACGCAATATCTTGAGGAATCGGCACCTTTAGTTCTTTTACTTAGTTCATAAAATCAACATGCTATATTTTGATTTGAATACTTTAAATATCAGTCTAGATTTTGTTTCTTTAAAATAATAAAGCAATCGCAACCGTGACATTGCAAGTTGAAAGTATAGGAAAAGCATTGCAAAAGGGAGGAAGGGGGTAAATTTTGGCTGATTTTAGACTGACGTACTCTATCGATAAAGCCTAATGAAAAAAGTTGTAAGAATTTGTTGATTTTGATTTTCTTTGAAATTTATAAAAAATATTAAACTTTTAAATTTGCATCTGATTTAATGGTACCTAAACACAATTAGCTTTTGTTCAATGATTGAACAACAAACAATTGAACGATTTTGTAACTGTTCAGAATTTATGTGATGATTTATTTTATAAAGAAGAGTCAGCCGTTAAAAAAATTAATGAGTCAGAAAAATAAGTACCCCTCCAATTTATGATTTGCATTGGTCAATCTCCCAATGACAAACATCAACACATTTTTATTTGAAAGTTGTTAGTTTATTGTAGATTTTTTGATTTTTTTAAATTTACTTGGTCTTGATTTTAATAAAGAAATTTTTTCCAACGTTCATAAAGAAATTACTTATTTTTCTCTCTCTTATTTAATATAAGGTCTAGCGTTTGAAAACAATTGAAGCATTTCAGAAATTTTGCATTCAACGCCTTAACATTTCCAATAATATCTCTAATAAAACTCGGCTTTATTCAATCAGCCGGGTTTAAAATGTTTCGGAACTGCAATGCTAAAAATTACGGAGCTCAATTTCAAATTCCCAATCAACTCGAAACAACTTTCAACAATGTTCATCTAAACAAGGTTCCCACAGCCCATGTTTCAACATAATTCCAAAAGTTCAAAATCAACCAATCGAGTGACAAATGACGCATGAGGGATTACCAGGTGTAATCCGCACAGCATAGGACAAAAAAGTGTCAACAGAATTCATCATATTCCCATCGCCATCAATTTCAAGCTTACCGAAATTTAGCCCACCAGCCCACGACAAAGGATTTTTCGGTCTGCGCCTAGGAAAAACATGTCACGGCTTGGTGGGCGGGTCGGTGTCGGTTCCGGTGACATTACACGCTCGATTTACGGTTACATTAGCTGGTCGTGGGTGAGGTGCAATGATGCGAGGGAATTTCTCACAAAAAGTTGCGCCGAATATTGTTTCCGGCTAACCTAACTTTGCCCGCCCAAATGGAGCTGATTGTTTGGCACAACACTGTAAATCAGTGCTCCGGAAACAATATTTTCCCAGCCCGTGTGTTGTTGTGCAATCAAACAAATTGAGTCGTAAGGCGAATGGAGCCGCATGGTGTTTGATGTTCTAAAAAACACACGTGCGTTCCCCTCCAATAACGATTTGCGCCAATAAATCGAACCCCGGCTCATTATTCGGCTGCCGAACATCAATAAACTGAAGCTCATAAAACGACTTCGTTAATGATCGAGGGAGTCAAGGTCGATCGAGCGCGTGGTGAAAATTCTAGGGGGAAAAATGTTAGGGTGGTTCCTTTCAGGGCATTCCAGAGAAACCCTTGAACTCAAGCATTGATTGTAGGGCCCAGGTTGAAGTGAACGACTTTTGATGTCGTTCATTGACCACGCCAAAGTGGACTTTTGAGTTTTGGTTTTGTCTGGTCTTGTCTGGTCTGGTCTGATGGTGAACGATGTTCCTCTCCTCTCCAACGGGCTAATTATAGACTTCCAGTCAAGGGAAAAACGATGTTCCAACTTTTACGTCGATTCGATCGATACATATTAGTTTGAAGGGGAAAATGGTGGATACATTAGTAGGTCCACGGCAAAGAAAGTTTAGTGATTTTTCCTTGCTTAAGTTTGTCACGAAATATAGTTATCTGGTAAATTCAGAAAATTGAACTAAAAAAATATCTTCAGATATTCCAGGATGTTTGCACACTTTTGGAAAAAATATTTTTGAAAAGCTGAGAAAATTCTCAATATTAAGCTTCTTCGGACTTGATACGACCTTTAGTTGACTAACATTTTAAATGGGCGTAATATTGAATGTTTGGCCCTTTTGAGATGTTAGTCTTGATTTGAAAATATTGAAAATATTGTTTTCGAAAAGATCGGGAAATTTCACAAATATTTCATATTTTAACATTGAAAATCGGACCATTAGTTGCTGAGATATCGACATTAGAAAATGATGGACTTTTTGGGTGAAACTTAGAAAACATCAAATTTCCTGTTTTTAAACCTTTACATTGCAATATCTCAGCAACTAAAGGTCGTATCAACAAAGTCCGAAGAAGCAATAGAGAATTTTCTCAGCTTTTCAAAAATGTTTTTTTCCAAAAGTGTGCAAACATGGGCACTAATTTAAAAAAATGAAAAACTGCGACTATTTTCAAAATAGTCACTTAAATATGGATTTTACTTGAAAACGGTGCACTTTATCAAAATTTCACTACAGTACTTTTTGATTGCAAATTTGATTTTACATCGAAAAATGAAGTTGAAAATTTTTCGCGACCAATACTTCGATTTTTTGAAAAAAATCAGTATTGATTAAAAAATTCATAACTCGGTCAATGATTTTTTGCACAACCTGGAAATTTCTGAAATGTTGACATTTTATGTCCTCTTAAACATATCAAAAAACATAGTGTTTTTTTGCAAATCAACTTTTGGTGATAAAAAGTTAAATAAAAAAAATCACTAAATTTTTTTACCGTGTATCATTTTTTTCCAGTGTAGTCCATATCCATACCTACAACTTTGCCGAAGACACCAAATCGATCAAAAAATTCCTTCAAAAGATACAGATTTTTGAATTTTCATACATCATTTTTGTATGGACAGCTGCCAAATTTGTATGGAAAATTATATGGACAAACTAATGATGCAAAATGGCTTCTTTTGGCATACCGAAGGCACCAGAAAAGTTTCAGTCGGATTAAAAAATACAAAAAAAATCGAATGACCGAAATCCTAAAGAACTGCTCTTCTACAAAAAAAAAAACAATCTAAATTTAAATATTTTATATATTTCATAAAATTAATTTGACCAAGTTACAAAAAAATATTTTTAAAATCATTTTATTGAGTTGAAGAATTAGTTTTGACATAAAATATTCAACAAAATAAGCTGGGTCTTTATAAAAATTCCATTAAACAATCGTAGCTTAATAAAATAACCATGTGTTGTCTCTCAAGCTCAAACTCAAGCTGGTCAGAGGTAGGTATATTACATTGAGGTTTGAAAAATCTTTTTAACAGTAATGGTCACAAATTCAACAATGACATTTGAAAGTGAATTATTTTCCAAATTTAAAAATGTTTACAGTTAACGATTATAAAAATTCAAAAATGTGAACCAATTTATTCGCATTTCTCAAATAATTATAAAGCAAAAATTCTTCTTGAAAACATGATGTTGTTTGATTACAAATATTAGCAAACTTTTCACAAACTGACTTGAAGGGCAGGAATTAAACAATTTTCATTATTTCTTCAGGTAGTTTGAATATTGAACAAAGTCGCAATATACAAGAATTATCTAGGAATATTAATGAACTTTCATCAATCAAGTTAAGGAGCGTGATTTGATGTTCCGAACATGTACAAAGCTTAATCAAATGTACAAATGTAATCTGCACGGAGAAAAAAGAGTTCCCAAAATCGTGAACAAGCGTTCATGAAAATGAGAACCTCGAACAAAGTGTTCAAATCCCATGGTACGATTTTGAAAAACGTACCATGAAATTTGAACACTTTGTTCGTGGTTCCCATTTTCATGAACGCTTGTTCACGATTTTGGGAACTCTTTTTTCTCCGTGTGTTATTAAAATTTTCAGAAATATCGGTTTTAGCCGAACAAATAATTTAATCGGATAGTGAAAAGAAGATTTTCAAAATTGTATTTTTAACAAGGATATCTAAACTATCGCAATTAAAGGAGCAGTGATGTTTTAGATTCGTGACCTGGAAACACAATTCGCATTTAGAAAAAATAATTAGAAAAATTTACAAAAAATTATCATTTGGAGACAACAACAGTTTTTTTATTGAAGAAGTTGGCCCACGAAAAACATAAAATGTATTAGATAAGATATTCAAAAAGACAACCTTATCTTAAACCGCCTTAGGAATTGATGCATTCCTTACCAAATCTAAGGCTTAGATAACAATAATTGCGCCTCAATGTATGCAAACAATCGGTCAAAAAAAGCTTACTAAAAGCTATTGCTAGGGGGGCTTCGATCTGAAAATTCGCCAAAAATACTTTAAAAACAAACAAGATAAAAAAAAAGTTGACCTCCTGAACTAGGGAAAAATAACAATTTTCTTTGAAAAAATGGGTTTTAGAGACATCAGCCTCGCCCCTATTGGGTGTATCGGGAAATGTTTACATATCACACATCAGGCGTTCAAGCTGGAATTATCATCAAATTGTATATTTTAATCAAAATCATGATAATACAACCAAACAATATAATTCAGTTGCAATTTGACCTGGACTCTCCTTAATGAACCACGCCTGTTGGAGCAAAATTTAGCTACCACTCGTTTCTTGATGCACCTTTTCCCCCTCCTGGAAAATCCAAAACCAAGTCCAGCGCGAAAAAAAGATCGGAAGCACGCAAATATTTAGATTCTCCGGGAGCTGTTTTTATTTAGAATTAATTTTTAATTATATACTATCTGCAGTGGAATGTTTACATCGAGGAGGGCAACATCTCAGCCTCTTTGCTTCTTTGGAGGTCGCGGTCGCCCTCTTGAACCAACTTGGTCAGATCAAAACCTAACTGAATGGACTGTGTTTTAGGTTCAAAACGCGCAAGATGAATTCTTTCGCCCCGAAGGGCAGAGTTTTCCGCCCAGAAAAAAAGTAAGACGAAAATCAATATTTATAAACTGCTCCGGCGGCCGCGTGATCACGGCTGTCTGACGAAGACACGCGGGAAAAATCCAAAAGAAAATGTGTTCATTAACTTGTTCAACTTTTTAACAACTTTACTCACCTTTTTTGTTGCTTCGTTCGTTCGGTGTGATAGGAGAACGGTCAACCTGACCGTGGGTGGCCACGTGGATGGGCGTGGATGGATGGACGGGGCCAAACCACCTGACCTGAACCCGGGTGGCGGCCCATGTTTGGCCCGTGTTTGCCTTCATTGACCGGTTGGTACACGGTCGGTGAGGTTGTTGTTGTTGTCGTTGTTGGTGATGGCGGTGCTGGTCATGGCGGTGGTTGTCTGGAGAAAATTGTTTTAATTAAGTTTTGACAGCGGGACGGAGGTGACCTACAAAATTGGTCTGGAGAGGAGGGTTAATGTTATGTCAGTTTGATGGTATTGAGTTTGTGGGAAGAATGAAATGATTTTTTTTTGTGAAATATTGTAGATATTTATAAAAGTTGCCTGTAAATAACGCAAAATAATCTTTAAGGGTAGGGAAAATATATTCACAATCAAATTGTTTTTTTTTACATTCTATATTGAAAAAATTGGTGGTGAGAAATATCTAAGTCAGAATTTTATTATATTTTCAGGTTTATTCATATAGAGCAATTCCAGCCCAAAACAGGAATTTTTCAGGTACTTTTTTCTCGACCCTCTCCGATTTCAATGAAACTTTGTAGACATGTTATTCTACGCTTATATAAGCCATTTTTGTGTATATGGAGCCAGTTCCACTCGATAATGACATTTGAGAAGGGCGTAAGTGTTTTAAATATTTTTGTAATTCGGAATTTAAATATTTCTGCATTTCGAAGCCGTTGCATCGTATCAAAAAGTGGTCAAAGACAAACTTGTAGGAAATTTTACGGGCTTTTCGATAAAAATACACCGAAAGAAAAACACCCAACTTTATGAGATTTTTGATTTTAAGTTTAAAGAGGAGCCCACGATTTTTTTCGTTCAAAATTTTTGTGAAGATAGCCTAAGATGTTACAAAAAGACTCACGAAAAATGCAGGATGGAGCAACTCACCTAAAAAAATACAAAAATCATTTACTGAAACTGTTTTTTTGAAAAGTGCTCTAAACGTCAAAATTTTCAAAAACCGAATACGGGAATCGATTTTCCAGACAATTTTACATAAAAGTCTCCATATTGGCCAATGTCCTAAGTCCAATCCTTGTAAAGTTACAGCGGTTTTAATAATAAAAATGTTGAAAAAATAGGTTTTTTGATGGTTTTTGGCAATTTCTTATGACAGACTTAATTTTTCAGTCTCGTAAATATTTTTACCGGAAAGCTCGTCAAATTTCCCATAAGTTTGTCTTTGACAACATTTAAATTGGATGTATGAGCTTGCAGATATAAGCTAATTACATTGCTCATAATTGAAAACACCATATTTTTTCAGTGTAGTATAGTAACCTGGATAGTAAATTAGCTTATATCTGTAAGCCCATACATCCAATTGAAATGTGGTCAAAGACAAACTTATGGGAAATTGGACGAGCTTTCCGGTAAAAATATTTACGAGACTGAAAAATCAAGTCTGTCATATAAAAATTGCCAAAAACCATCAAAAAACCTATTTTTTCTACATTTTTATTTTTAAAACCGCTGTAACTTCACAAGGATTGGACTTAAGACAATGGTCAATATGGAGACTTTTATGTAAAATTGTCTGGAGAATCGATTCCCGTATTCGGTTTTTGAAAATTTTGACGTTTAGAGCACTTTTCAAAAACAGTTTCAGTAAATGATTTTTGTATTTTTTAGGTGAGTTGCTCCATCCTGCATTTTTCGTGAGTCTTTGTAACATCTTAGGCTATCTTCACAAAAATTTTGAACGAAAAAAAATCGTGGGCTCCCCCTCAAATTTGACTTTTAAACTTAAAAATCAAAAAATCTCATAAAAGTTGGGTGTTTTTTTCTTTCGGTGTATTTTTATCGAAAAGCCCGTAAAATTTCCTACAAGTTTTTCTTTGACCACTTTTTGATACGATGCAACGGCTTCGAAATGCAGAAATATTTAAATTCCGAATTACAAAAATATTTAAAACACTTACGCCATTCTCAAATGTCATTATCGAGTGGAACTGGCTCCATATACACAAAAATGGCTTATATAAGCGAAGGATAACATGTCTACAAAGTTTCATTGAAATCGGAGAGGGTCGGGTACAACCGATTCCCTATTTGGCATGGAATTGCTCTATAAACAAAAATATGATTTTCTCCATTATCTCTTAAATATAAAGCGGTTACCCTTAATTTCCATCCATCACAACAAAAGGAAAGACATTGAATTTCACGAGGAAATTTCAGCAATTTCCTGTGTGCCATACCGCAAAGCCATCACTCGGCAGGGCTCTCCCAGTAATAGAGTAATGGCCACGTTAAACGACCATCTCAAATTTTTACGACAAAATAAAAGGTAGCAAATTACAGTCTATCAACTGCTAGGTCCTGGGGGTCACGTTCAAAGACCGCTTCACAGCAACAGGTGAAATGAAACTCGACTTTAATCGCGCGCTCTCTCTCTACGGAACACGTGGCAATGGTGGCAGAAGTGGTTTATAAGCGCAACATTAACGCTCCTTGTCGAGCGAAACCACTTTGCATGAAGCAAAACAAGGAAAAAAAATGACGACCCTTGAAGAGGTGTACTCTTGGATGTCGAACCGTTAGAGACTCAAATCGCTGTTTGTCACGTATAGATCAGGAGGAAGGAAAAATTTCGTCACGTCATCATCGTTATTTAGATTGTTATCCACGAGGTGGCCAGATTTTTGGTTTGTGGTGTTGGTTCTAGGAAAAAAAAACAGCATCCCGGAACGGAGGTCGTCCTCGTTGAATTATAAAAGGAGGAGGCACAATAATGGGAAAGCACTCGCTCGATGGTCTTGGTCGGAGTGGAGTGGAGCTTTCTGTGTACCTAAGCTACTATAAAAGAAGAGTCATGCTGTGTTGGCAAATTTGATGATTTTGGGATGAAGATGCTGAAAAAAGTCCAGGAAAGTGAAGAACGAACGCTGGAAACGTTTTTAACAGACGTGCAGTGAAATAGGAGGTCGGTAATGAAATTTGATGATGACAAGTATTACTATTTAGAAATAAAACACTCAATTTAAATTGTATTTAATAGAACTGTCAATCTTTTGTGATCTATTTAGATCTGGTCATAAAGAGATTTATTAACGATATTTTTTTTACTGTAGGCTGATCTTTGATTGAACATTTGTTGGTAACATTTGATTGTAACATGCAAAACATTTGAGTGTAAACTATCATATGTTACATTTTTTTTTCTATCAAATCAGATTCGAATTATTCCATGATTTTTTTGAAAATTAACGAGAAAAGCAAGGAGTACCATTTTTTTCTTACAATTACTAAGTTTTTTTCCCAACAAGTTGGGAAAATTCTCGTATGTTTGGCAGGTTAAGCACTTGCTACTAACTTCATCAAATTTTCTGATTTCCACTATTTAAACAATTAATTTTGCAAAACTTTTGATAGAAACTTGCTTGCCCACTTCTTATTGAGCTATTTATCACTCTATTTCAGTTGAAAACGCTGCCAACATTAGAGGCACGCTGGAATTAGATGCTGTTCCCTTATAAAAAGCAAAATGACGGCAAATTTTTAAGATTTTAAGTAATGTACTATTATTTTTTTGAATGTAACTTTTACTGCATCATTATTAAGCAACATGCAGTTTTACGGCTAGTCATACAAAATAGACATGAGCAGTTCACTCAGATTTCGGTCATTCGATTTATTATGTATTTTTTAATCCGACTGATACTTTTTGTGGTGCCTTCGGTATGCCCAAAGAAGCCATTTTGCATCATTAGTTTGTCCATATAATTTTCCATACAAATTTGGCAGCTGTCCATACAAAAATGATGTATGAAAATTCAAAAATCTGTATCTCTTGGAGAAATTTTTTCAACGATTTGATGTCTTAGGCAAAGTTGTTGGTATGGATACGTTCTACACTGGAAAAAAATGATACATGGTAATAAAAATTTTGGTGATTTTTTATTTAACTTGTTGTTACTAAAACTTGATTTGCAAAAAAAAAAACAAAATTTTTATTTATTTTTTTTATATGTTTTAGAGGACATCAAATGCCGAAATTTCCAGGTTGTGCAAAAAATCTTTGACCGAGTTATGAATTTTTGAATCAACACTAAGGAGCAGTTCTCTACGGAATCGGTCTTTTTTCTTTAATTTTAATTTTTGTATTTTTTAATCAGGCCGAAACTTTTTTGGTGCCTTCGGTATGCCCAAAGAAGCCATTTTGCATCATTAGTTTGTCCATATAATTTTCCATACAAATTTGGCAGCTGTCCATACAAAAATGATATGTGAAAATTCAAAATCTGTATCTTTTGAAGGAATTTTTGATCGATTTGGTGTCTTCGGCAAAGTTGTAGGTATGGATATGGACTACACTGAAAAAAATTATACACGGTAAAAAAATTGGTGATTTTAATTTAACTTTTGTCACTAAAACTTGATTTGCAAAAACACTATTTTTAATTTTTTAATTTTTGATATGTTTTAGAGGACATAAAATGCCAACTTTTCAGAAATTTCCAGAATGGGCAAAAATCTTTGACCGAGTTATGATTTTTGAATCAATACAGATTTTTTCAAAAAATCGAAATATTGATCTCAAAAATTTTTCAACTTCATTTTTCGATGTAAAATTGAATTTGCAATCAAAAAGTACTTTAGTGAATTTTTGATAAAGTGCACCGTTTTCAAGTTATAACCAATTTTAGGTAACTTTTTTGAAAATAGTCGCAGTTTTCATTTTTAAAATTAGTGCCCATGTTTGCCCATCTTTGAAAATATTTTTGAAAAGCTGAGAAAATTTTCTATATTTTGCTTTATTGAACTTTGTTGATGACCCATATTTGCTGAGATATTGCCATGCAAAGGTTAAAAAACAGGAAAATTGATGTTTTCTAAGTTTCACCTAAACAACCCACCATTTTTTATCGTCAATATCTCAGCAACTAATGGTCCGATTTACAATGTTAAAATATGAAACATTCGTAAAATTTTCCGATCTTTTCGAAAAAAATATTTTCGGAATTTTCAAATCAAGACTAACATTTTAAAAGGGCGTAATATTGAATGTTTGGCCTTTTTGAAATGTTAGTCCTGATTTGAAAATTCCGAAAATATTTTTTTCGAAAAGATCGGAAAAGTTCACAATTATTTCATATATTAACATTGAAAATCGGACCATTAGTTGCTGAGATATTGACGATAAAAAATGGTGGGTTGTTTAGGTGAAACTTAGAAAACATCAATTTTCCTGTTTTTTAACCTTTGCATGGCAATATCTCAGCAAATATGGGTCGTATCAACAAAGTTCAATAAAGCAAAATATAGAAAATTTTCTCAGCTTTTCAAAAATATTTTTTTCAAAGATGGGCAAACATGGGCACTAATTTTAAAAAATGAAAAACTGCGACTATTTTCAAAAAAAATACCTAAAATTGGTTATAACTTGAAAACGGTGCACTTTATAAAAAAATCACTAAAGTACTATATGATTCCAAATTCAATTTTACATCGAAAAATGAAGTTGAAAAATTTTTGCGATCAATATTTCGATTTTTTGAAAAAATCTATATTGATTCAAAAAATCATAACTCGGTCAAAGATTTTTTTCCCATTCTGGAAATTTCTGAAAAGTTGGCATTTTATGTCCTCTTAAACATATCAAAAAATTAAAAAAATTAAAAATAGTGTTTTTTTGCAAATCAAGTTTTAGTGACAAAAAGTTAAATTAAAATCACCAATTTTTACCGTGTATAATTTTTTTCAGTGTAGTCCATATCCATACCTACAACTTTGCCGAAGACACCAAATCGATCAAAAATTCCTTCAAAAGATACAGATTTTTGAATTTTCACATATCATTTTTGTATGGACAGCTGCCAAATTTGTATGGAAAATTATATGGACAAACTAATGATGCAAAATGGCTTCTTTGGGCATACCAAAGGCACCAAAAAAGTTTCAGCCGGATTAAAAAATACAGAAAAAATCGAATGACCGAAATCTCAGAGAATTGCTCTAAGGCAAAACATAGAGAATTTACTCAGCTTTTCAAAAATATTAATTTCAAAAGTGGGCAAACATTTGCACTAATTTAAAAAAAAATGAAAAACTGCGACTATTTTCAAATAAGTTGCCTTAAAATGGCTGTAACTTGAAAACGGTGCACTTTATCAAAATTTTACTTGAGTACTTTTTGATTGCAAATTTGATTTAACATCGAAAAATGAAGCTGAAAAATTTTGCAACCAGTATTTCGAATTTTTGAAAAAAATAGTATTGATTAAAAAATTCATAACTCAGTCAAAGATTTATCTGTAAATTTTTGAAAAAATGGCTTTTGATGTCCTCTAAAACATATCAAAAAATAAAAAAAAATTAAAAATTGTGTTTTTTGCAAATCAGGTTTAAGTGACAAAAGATAAATATAAAATAACCATTTTTTTACCTAGTATCATTTTTTTTACAGTGTAGTCCATATCCATACCTTTATCTTTGCCGAAGACACCAAAGAAACAAACTTTTTTCAAAAAATACCGATTTTTGAATTTTCCTTCATCATTTTTGTATGGACAGCTGCCAATTTTGTACGAAAAATTATATAGACAAACTTATGACGTAAAATGGCTTCTTTGGGCATACCGAAGGCACCAAAAAAGTTTCAGCCGGATTAAAAAAACAAAATTAAAATTGAAGAAAAAAGACCGATTTTAGGAGATAAGATTTTTTTTAGGAAGTGAATCTAAAATATTATGAAGCTTCTAAAATTCATTTTAAGATGCAAAATCAAATATGCAATCAAAAATGACATAACTCATTGTACCGTTTTTAGACTAAAGGTGAAAATTTACGAGAAATGACCAACTTTAAGAAGTTAGACCATCACCGCAAGAAACATTTGAACAATTCTCTACCAAAACCGGAAATGGATTTTATTTGTATTTTTTGATTTGGCTCAAACTTTGTGGGGGCCTTCCCTATGACCAAATATGCTTTTTTGTGTCATTGGTTCACCCATACAAGTCTCCATACAATTTTGGCAGCTGTCCATACAAAAATGGTATGTAAATATTCAAACAGCTGTAACATTTGAGTGAATTTTCTGATCAATTTGGTGTCTTCCGCAAAGTTGTAGGTATTGTTGAGGACTATTGAGAAAAAATAGGTACACGGAAAAAAAAATTTGCAGATTTTTTTATCAACTTTTTTTTCACTAAAACTCAATTTCCCAAAATACGTATTTTTTGATTTTCGAGATTTTTTGATATGTTTTAGGGGACAAAAATCCGCAACTTTTGAGCCATAGAGAAACATGGTCAAAAAATCTGCCGCCGAGTTATGATTTTTTGAAAAAATAGTGATTTTTGGAAAAAATCGAAGTTTCATGCAAAAACAAGTTTGACATTATTTTTAAATGCAAAATTGAATTTGCAATCGAAAAGTACTTTACAGATTTTTTGATAAAGGGCTCCGTTTTCAAGATATAGCCACAGAAAGTTTGATTTTAGCGAAATATTTGCAGTTTTTCAATTTTTAAAAATAGTGACCATGAGATACCATTTCTAAAAATATTTTTTTTGAAAAGTTCAGAAAATTTGCTATAAAATTGTGTAAGAGACATTAAAGATTGGACCTCTGGTTGCTGAGATACTGCGGCTTAAAGAAAAAGAAACACGAAAATTGAAGTTTTTTAAGTCTCACCCAAACAGCCCACCATTTTCTAATGACGATATCTCAGCAATCAATGGTCCGATTTTCAATGTTAGTACATGAAACATTCGTGAAATTTTCCGATTTTTTCGAAAAAAATATTTTGAAAAATTTTAAATCAAGACTAACATTTCAAAAGGGCCAAACATTGAATATTACCCCCAAAATGCTAGTCTTGATTTAAAAAATTTCAAAATATTTTTTTCGAAAAGATCGGAAAATTTCACGAGTGTTTTATATATTAACATTGAAAATTGGACCATTAGTTGCTGAGATATCGTCATTAGAAAATGGTGGGCTGTTTGGGTGAGACTTAGAAAACTTCAATTTTCGTGTTTCTTTTTCTTTAAGCCGCTGTACCTCAGCAACCAGAGGTCCAATCTTTAATGTCTCTTAGACAATTTTATAGCAAATTTTCTAAACTTTTCAAAAAAAATATTTTAAGAAATGGTCACTCATGGTCACTATTTTTAAAAATTGAAAAAACTGCAAATATTTCGCTAAAATCAAACTTTCTGTAGCTATATCTTGAAAACGGAGCCCTTTTTCAAAAAATCTGTAAAGTACTTTTCGATTGCAAATTCAATTTTGCATTTAAAAATAATGTCAAACTTGTTTTTGCATGAAACTTCGATTTTTTCCAAAAATCACTATTTTTTCAAAAAATCATAATTCGGCGGCAGATTTTTGACCATGTTTCTCTATGGCTCAAAAGTTGCGGATTTTTGTCCCCTAAAACATATCAAAAAATCTCGAAAATCAAAAAATACGTATTTTGGGAAATTGAGTTTTAGTGAAAAAAAATTGATAAAAAAATCTGCAATTTTTTTTTCCGTGTACCTATCTTTTTCTCAATTGTCCTCAACAATACCTACAACTTTGCGGAAGGCACCAAATTGATCAGAAAATTCACTCAAATGTTACAGCTGTTTGAATATTTACATACCATTTTTGTATGGACAGCTGCCAAAATTGTATGGAGACTTGTATGAGTGAACCAATGACACAAAATAGCTTATTTGGTCATAGGGAAGGCCCCCACAAAGTTTGAGCCAAATCAAAAAATACAAAAAATAACAATGGTCGAAATCGGCCGATTTCGTAGAGAGTTGCTCATTTCCAAAAAAAATGAAAAAAAGTTGCCAAAAAATTTCCTTTTATGACTATTTTTTCACTGCTAATTGCTGAAAAATAAAGCTTCTTAACGCATATTTTGTGTAAATACATATTTAACATAAAAATAATTTAAATAATTTAAAGAATCAAGGTTGGCCCAATTCTGGCGAATTACTTAGTGTGAAATAATTAGATGAAAACCCTCAGCAATATTTTTTGTCGAGGAAACCATGGTCTAGATCTCATTAAAAGATAGAATTATAGATCTAATATTTTAGAAAAAAAAAAATTGGTAATAATCTCTCAAAAAGATTAGATAAGGCTATCGAAAAGTACACTAATTTTTGTATGTATCCTAATTTTTGATGAGAAAATATTTATGTTAGAAGGTTGTTCTTTAAATTTTTCTATGTTCTTCATTTTTTCATTCCTTCTGAATTGATGAATAAAAGACATATTTGATGCGGATAGCATTGTCTAAACAATGAAAAATTTAATTTTCATTATAGCAAAAACGAATTATAATTTAAAGAAACAAATTATGTAAAAGTTAAACCATCTGAATCTGGAAGGTGTAGTAAAGTTTGTGTTGAAAAATGAATTAGGCTTGTACAATTTTTATTCAAAGTTTTTGGCTAATTGTGTTGCCTGCTTCAGTCTATTGTGGACGCTGGGGCAATGTGCTTGCCTTGCAGGATTTTGTTTGCGAAAAAAAAACTTTTTGCGATAATAAACATAGAATAACCAAAACATACTTAAAAATGATTCAAAACGTAGGAGAATGCATTTCAAATGAATTTCATTTGATTGCACTTAAATTTCCATTGAAATTTTGAAGTTTAAATTTTTTTTTGCTCTATGATTTTTCGGGCCAACTTTGAAGGGGGGAGGAGACAAAAGTTTTTAAATGTTGTTAGCTCGAATTGCTTAGAAACCGTTTTTTTTACGATATTGCCAACAAGAAGATTATTTCCTGGAAAAGTTTTTTTTATGGCCTGCTTTTTTAATTTTTTTTCAATGGAAGATCCGGTAAATAAACATTTAATTTTCATTATAATAAAAAATGACTTAGAAATAAAAGAAGTCTAATTATGTGTAGTAGAGCCACGGCTTTTTACTTTATATTTTTGAAAGCCTAGTCATTTACATCAATTTTTGTGTTAATTAAAAAAATCTTTTATTCAGATTAAAAAAAAAGTCTCGTTTTTAAAAAAATTGAAAAACGAAGATTATTTGAAAAAAATCCTTGTTTTGTCATCAACTTCAGAACAATTGTTGTCACCAATTGGAAAAAAAGAACATGTTGAGTTACACTCCGAAAAACTGATTTTTGAATTTCCATTCCTCAACCTTCTCAAAAAACAAATAAGGCAAAAGAGCCACGTACGTTTTTTTGAATAGTAGTAGAACGCTTGTTCACAATTTTGGAAACTGACTTTATTCTATGTAGTTTGTTTGAAAAGTCGAGTTTTTTTAGAAGATTTCTTTCTGGTTTCAAGGTTCATAGCGCAGTCGAACAAAATTGAACCATTCAAGAAAAAAATATTTTTATGTGCAAGCAATCTACAGTTTAAAACCATTTCTGTCCCAAATTTTTCTAATCAATTCCCCAATTTCACGGACAATTTTCAATGCATAAAACGAAAAAATAGCAGAAGCAAAAAAAACTCACCCTCGTGAAAGAGCGAAACCCCAAACCCTGCTGCGGTTCTCCCTCATCCCGACGTTAAACAAACTTCTGATCGACCATCAATGAACGGTCGTTTTGGTTCACAGAAAACGGTGTACGAAGGGGAGGAGGGATAAAAATCCTTTCACCGTGGGATGTTCACAAAAACTTTTTTGTCACAAAACTTCACAGTTTACGATATTGAAGCTGTTATACAACCCCAACGTTCTAATTCAATTCCAGAATCACAAAACTTTGTCTGCTTCTTTTATCTGACAGCGACAGCGAGTAGGACAATTATTCGAACAACCCAACCTGGGGGCTTCCACTCCGGGAATGGTTTAAGATAAAAAGTTCAACTTTTCTCCCAGCTTCGACGTCGTCATCGTTTGATTGCAACACGAAAAGGGAAAAATCAATAAGCACTATACGGGTGTCCTCTTCCCTTAAGTTGATGGGAAAGACAGGTAGATGGTGAAGCTCGTCAGCTTCCAGTGGTGGAAAAGTCCTTCTTCCAGGACGAGGCATGATTTGTCTCCAAGTCATTGGGACAGTTTTATGAGCGAGGAAGGCCACAAGATGAGTGAAAAATCAATACATCAGAAAGGTCTTATCTGCATGTTCAGTTTGGTAGTTGATAGTCATTCATCCAAAGAGCACTTTCAATCCCTGGATCTTGAGGTTTCTGACCTGACCCAGAATTTATTTTACGAGTCTCCGACCCACTTCAAGCAGGTCAAGAAAACGAACCTTTCGTCGAGTCCAACCCCAAGTTCCCAAATGAGAACCCCTCATATATCTTTCTCTCGCTCCTTAGCTAAGTGAGAATACCTCATTTAGTGCAAAATTAATAATCTTTCATCGAAACTCCCCCATTGAAACTCCCGTTCACCACGCGTTGGTGGTGGCCTTGACAAGCAAGGTGTTTGCTCAATTTTGTCCCCCATCCGAGCAGCTTCCAGCCAGCCCTGCGAGCAATTAATTAAATTCCGCCAAAATCAATAACGAGAAGCAAATTTAATTTTGAACCCTGATACTCGGTGGTGGAGGCTGAGTGGTGAAATTTATATTATTCAATTTAGCACAGGGCGACACGGTGCTTGTTGATCGAATCGGGTGACCTTCGGTGGAGTGCTAATAATCGGCCCCCACCAAACAGGTTGTTGGAGGCTGCCTAAAGTGGAGATTGCGGTTGCACACTGAGAGTAAGTTGGAGATTATTCTGCAATTTTTACTTTCAACAATGACTTCATCATTTAAAAAAATATAATATAAATATTGAGAGAAAATAATTTGCAATATCACTGATCTGATTGGAACCTTAAAGTATGGAAAATATATTTATGAACAGAATGCAATTTATTTATTTTATCTTGATTTATTTTAAAATTGAAATCCGTTATTTCTGATCTAATCTTATCCGTTTTTTCACAAATGAGTTTTAAAAACCCGATTTAATCCCACCAGGGGTGAGAAAGAGCCTTTCTTACTAAAGAATATAACATCTCTCAATTCACAACATCGACTTGATACAAAAATTCTTATGATGAAAGCAAGGTATTATTAATGATGTGTTTTCTAAAAGAAATTGAAAATGCAATTTTCACCTATCGAATATTTTTAATCGTACAAATTCTTAGCTTCCAATGCGCAAGTGACGACACACACCGCGGTTTTGGTTTTCTAGTTTTGGTACGAGCCCAAAAACCGAACAAAGCAGACGCAAAGCAAAACCGAGTTAACCGCACAGTGGGAAGCTTGCCATTCAGCGTCTACGAAAGTGAGAGAGTCAGAGATAGATATTTTTACAACCGCACCACTACACACTCAATCGCAATACCTTAGGTAGATAGCCATTGGCGTCGCGAGCATTGAAAACTTTGAAAACGATATAAAGCTTAGAAGCTTCGAAAGCTCCTATTGGAATCCAATGAACTATTTTAAATAAAACGACACGACAAATGAAGCCTACTTAAAGGCGATTTTAGGAGCACACGGGAAACAATTGATTGTACCCGGATGAATGTCCTATGTCAAAAAAGTTTTTGCATAAACATTGGACAGTTATGCAAAAACGGACAGAGCAAAAGAAACCGAAAAGCTACGATATCTTACATGTTGAAGGAAACATCGGTAGACAAGCTACTACGAACGAGTATAAGTCGAGCCGAAACATATGCGCCAGCATTCTCGCGCCAGTATTCGAAGCTCAACTTGACAACTTGTCGACGAAGCGTCGAAAATCGATGCAGTGTGATTTTTTAGCGATTTTTCGGATTAAAATTCATGCTGAATCGATATATTTACGAAGCTGGAAATGACGTCCAGGCTTAAAGTAAAACCTATACCTTTCTTTAGTAAGAAAGGCAAAAAGTAAATCGTTCTAAAAATTGATCGGGATTGCCGATCGATGTCTAATTTGTTTCGGATGCTCACTCATGGTCTGTACTATGAATGTAGTAAGAAATTTCGGATAAAATCAGAAATGAAAAATGTTGGCGAATGTCACCAGGGGGGCTTTTACCTTTTTTTAGGGATTTTGTTTCTTATGGTAGGTCAATCAAACGGCTCTAAATCCAGAACCATATTATGAATCTGGATGAAAATTTGGGAGGTTGTAGGGCTCAAAAAATGCAATTTTTGAGATAAATAAAAGGTATGAAAATGAAAAATTTTGACCATATTTTCATTTGAAAACTGTGTATTTTCTGGAAAAGTCTAGACACATCCGAAAACAGATGGATATTTCGAAATTTGCGCGGCAACTCGCCCAGGTTCAGCACACTAGCTTTCATCTGCATTTAGGAGAATCGAAATCGGATTTATGGGAGCTGAGAACGGCGCGACACAAAATTTTGCAAAATTTTACCACATACGAACATCACTCGACCTCCACGGAATTTATTTTCTCAAAATTCGAGAGTTCGAGATAGACGAGTTCTATCAAGGTGAATCGATAGAGCGTCGAAAATCGATGCAGTGTGATTTTTTAGCGATTTTTCGGTTTAAAATTCATGCTGAATCGACATATTTACGAAGCTGGGAATGACGTCCTGGCTTAAAGTAAAACCTATACCTTTCTTTAGTAAGAAAGGCAAAAACGAAATTTTCCAGTCATTTATTAATGGTGAAATACCCAATATTATGGCATCGTAAAGAAAAAAAAAGTTTAACCAAGCGTTTACTGAAAAATTCTACTTCAAAATTGATATTTTTTTTGCAATAAAAATCTGTATGCAACTCGTTGGTAAACTCGTTTTTTCAGAACTCATCATATTTATTCAACTGAGTCTCCTATAAAAAATGTGCAAATCGTGCTGAAAAAATCATCATTTTGCAACTGATTGCATGAACTACTATTTGAATTTTTATTTTGTTGATAATTGATGTTTAACGTCTAACAAAAATCAAAAATTAAAATTTCAAATGAGATTTGAAAAGAATTCTAAATAATAACGCAACTCAAGAAGAAAACCCTTTCACCCTTTGACCAATTTTATTTTGTGTATTTTTTTTTTATTTGGCTCAAACTTTTTATGGATCTTTTCTATGATCAAAGAAGCTATTTTGTGTCATTGGCTCACCATCCATACACTCCAACTGTTAGCTCAATAAAAAAGAGTAATAATAGTTAGTCTCCATACAATTTTGGCAGCTGTCTATACAAAAATGGTACATAAACATTCGAAAATATTAAACCTTTGAAGAAATTTTCTGATCACTTTGATGTCTTCAGCAATGTTGTAGATACTGTTTAGGACTATTCATAAAAAATAGATTTAAAAACATTTGTTTGAATTAAATTACTTTTGGAGAATCTTCTATTTATATAAAAAATTTCGACGGTTTTGTTCGAACGCGAATCAGTTCAAAACGGAGCGTCGGATCGAGGTGCTCTTTGTTGCGTTGGGTTCGTCTAAGCCCAAGGAAGGTTCTTACGACAAAAAGTGGCAACTTTGGCCACTCCGGAACCGATTCCGGAGTATCGGCAAATTGTATAAATAAAGTTACGTAAAATCAAATTTCAATCACAAGAGGCTGAATAAGCAAGAAAGCAAAAAACGTCAACAAACGAAAAAAAGACAGAACGAAGTTTGTCGGGTAAGGCTCGTTCTTAATATTTATTAAAGTCACTTTAAATTGATCATACACAAAAACAATTTTTCTCAAGTATTAACAAATTGCCATTTGGCTTTCAAACGACAAAAAAATGTGTAATTTTTTTAACCAATTCAGAGTTTTTCAGAAAAAAACGTTTCTTAATCCACCATTAGGTGAGTGGTGCCTTCCTCACATTAACAAAGTAATAATGAAAACAAGATTATGAAAAAAAATATACCTGATACAGACTTTTCCAGAAAACATGCAGACTCTCATTTGAAGCAATGTGGCAACCGGGCGTTTAGCATCTGGCGCGACTCTCGCACGTAAACAAAAATACCCGGCCTTTTGAGGTTATGCAAAAAATCACCCTTTTTTGTATCTACAAAAATGTTTTTCTTGGCATAACTTTTTAAATGCTTTACTAAACAGAATAAAATTTAATAGGGTCTTAGGGGACCCCAAAACGAACAGAATAAGGCGGATCCGGCCAAAATCGGTTCAGCCAGTTCTGAGATAATCGTGTGGAAAAAAATCATGTCTACACACATCCCCACAGACATTTGTTCTAATCTAATCTAATCTAATCTAATCTAATCGAACACAAGCGCAGCCAGTCCGAAGAAAGCATCCTGGAAGAACTTGGGGTTAGATTACGCCCCAAGTTCTTTCTTGTCAATATTAATTATTGCAGTACACTTGAGTAACCCCAAAGATGAATTGCATAAATTAAAGCGGCCAGGCCTACTGCGTTGCATTAACCGCAGAGACAGATTCTGTGAACGGTGCACATTTCACAGAATCAAAAGGGGAGGAAGGATGCGTGGACATACCGTACCAAACGCTCCGGATCAGTTGTGGTTGAGTGTGTTTGTGTTAATTTGGCAAATAATAACATTTTTATGGGGAAAGGGGGCGGGGGTTGGAAATTGGGTTTGGAGAAAGGGAAGTGTTATAGGAATATATCATTTGATCAATAGAATATAATATTCTATTCATAAGGGGGAAAAAAATCTGGTAAATAATGATTAATGTAAAGGAATGATATCACCAAATTAGGATTCTACAGCTCAAGCTGTATTCAAACGTATCACTAAATGCCACTTGATTCGCAATTCTTCTGAGACTTCTAGACTTGATCAGCTGAACATCCGGCAGCAAACCTGGTATTGACGGACGGTAAATTCTAGCTGCTGAAAGAGCATCTGGGACAGGAATGATGGCATCTTCTTGATTACAACCAACTGATGGTGGTCCTGCCGTTTTTGGTTTTTCAACTTGGCAATCACTGGTACTTGCCATCGCCAAAAATGTGGACCGAATCTTCGTTGTTTAATACAAAAGGTAAATCGTGTTAAGGGAATTAATCGGGAAACGAAAGAGCTGTCACAATTTTAGCACCGTAAAATTTTCACATCCGATCTCGCGCACCCATCCCCACAGACATTTGTTCAGAATTTAATTCTGATTCGATAGGTATACGTGAAGGTATATCTAGGAGGTGTATTTAAGAAGTTCATTTTTCGAGTGATTTTATAGCCTTGCCTCAGTGAGGTGAGGAAGCCAAAACGTTAATACTCAAAAAAATTACATTACTTTTTACAAATTAGACAGTACAGAATTGTCCACAGGAACCATGTTCCGGGACCCCGGTAGAAATTTGTGCAGGATGTCCAGCAATTTTGGCATGTTGCATTTCAAACGTCATGTTTTCAACAGAGTAGCTTACCAATTAGTAAAACAATCAATTTTGACCTACTGTGACCTGTTCCAGGTGCCCAGAGGGAAGTGTTGGCCACTATGGTCCAGTAAAAAGGACAAAATGCATGTCAAACTTCATGATTTTTCAAAACCAATGCATAAAAAGCGTTTTCAAAACGAATTGAAGAATTTGGGAAACTTTTTTTTGAAATCACAAACAAAATGAAAATATTTTTTTTAATTCGAAAACGCTTTGAATTGGTTTTGAAAAAAACCATGAAGTTTGACATGCATCTTGCTCTTTTTATTGGACCAAAGTGGCCAATTCTTTCCCCGGGGGGAGTATGAAAAGTTACTTGAAGTTGAGATAGGCTAAAGCCTTTTTTTGAATTAATTTATGATCAGGCCTAAAATTTCAATTATCTCTAACTTTTTCAAAAGGTCATATGTACATAGGAACCCCTTGGATGTTTAAAAATAACTCTTGATTTTTTTGATTACCCCCGCTCCTTCCCCTTTCTCGATATTGACCAGAGCCGAAAGACAATAACTTTTTAAATTATGTTTTAAGATTTTGCCAAAAAAATAGGAAGTAGAAAAATAATATTGATAAAAATCTCAACTATCGCAGCAAAAACTTTCAAAATTGATTGTAAACTATTTGAAACACATTGTATAACCTTTATCATTGCTTTTTAATATTATTATTTTATTATATTAATATTATTATTTACCAAATTCAGGTCAGGTTCTTTATAAATTTTGAATTTTAAGGATACACATAAGAAAAAAGATGTAAAACACGAGTGAGTATTACTATTATGAATTTATTTATATTTTTTAAATAAGTGACAGTTTCAGTATCATAAGGCATTTAATTATATTTTTACTTGACCCAGTTTATTTTTTTTAGATTTGGCTTGATTTTTTCTTTATTCTAATCATTTTAATATTGAGCTTGTCCAGCGTTTTTCTCACCATGGATTTTTGAAAGCAGTTAACTTAAGATATGTTCCATGCTAACAGATTTTACGATTATTCCAAATATTATATGTTGCATAAATAACGTACACTTTCTAATTTATAAAATATTGCACAGATTTGATAAAATAAAACCATTCAGAACGGACAAACACATTGAATAAATCTGTCAAATAAAGTTTTATCAATAATGTTCAAAATTGTTTCAATAGCTAACAAACAAGAACAAATCAACAACAAAGTTCAACTGTTCTCTCGATGTTCGCGAAAAATATTCAAATAAATCGCGTCCTTCCTTTCCTTCGAAGAAATTCATTCAACCAAAAATGTTATTTTATTTCCTTCCAACTTTCCCCCTACCATTCTCAGTGAACTTTCCCAAAATTAGTGAAAGGTACTTTATTAGGTACCATTCTTCCACCGCCCATGAAGGATACAGTGGCAACATTAACCAGAAGGGCGCCTACCTGCCAGACCCCCAAAATTGATATCGATTTTGAGGTGAAGCCACCACCCACTCTTCCCTTGTGGTGACCAAAATTACGCTCTCCTACTTGATTTAATGGCGATGATTATTTAGCCCTGGTCGTTCATTTCCATGACGGATGGTCAAACGTGGCTCGTTGCGAGAAGGTAAAATGATAGCTAGACTTGTTAGACAGTTCTGGGAGCTTGGAAATCAATAACGGTAATAACGAATTGTAGCTGAGATTGATTATTCTGATTGCTTCAATAAATAGTGCTGTCCATCATTTGGGTGATGATTTACGTTTCTGTTGAGGAACCAAGCGTCTCCATATATTTCACATAATTTGAATCAATTAAACTACTCTTTAAAAAAGCGAAACTTTTCCCAGCGGTGATTGAGCTTATCTCTTCCAGACAACTGACACCAATTTGCGACCCTTTCATGAAGTCAGACATAACTTTTTCCCACAGCACATGAACCAAAAAAAATCATTAAAAGGCAACAACTTTTCCCGAGCACAGATTCACGCGTGACGAAGCATGAAAATGTTGGTTCTGCTCGTTGCCTCTCGAGAACATGTGATCTCTACTAGACTTGGCTTCCTTTTTTTCTCGTCCTTCATTTTGGCGCGCGCAAAAGAAATAAATTGGCCTATAATTATTGATGAGTGCCGAAATGCTAGGCCTAATGGATGGGTATTGGTTTCCGTGTTATTCGGCTTTGTGCTCTCTTCCCGAACTTCAGTCTATGGGGTTGAAGTGGTTCTGGGAAAGTTTTTCTTCAGAAATTAGCAGTAAATGTGGCTTTTTCAACTGAAATTTGCCGCAATTCTATGTTGGAAAAATTGAAAATGTATACTAAAATTTTAAAAGTTCAACTAACATCTGTACTGCCCCTGATCGAATAAATGTCCCATATGCATTTTCATCGATTTCGAGTTATTGATGTAGTTTTGTTCAAAATTGTGCGCTCTTTCGAAAGAGCCTATAACATCCAGTACTTTGTTCAAGAAATCAGGAGGAAAACCGTTTTTTTCGCGAAAACTTAACACGTAGCCTTATGTATGGGACAAACTTCAAATGCGTTTTTCTCAGCTTGCTGTTTTTGTATATGGGACATTTATGCAAACATGGGCAGTGTATGTATCAACAACCTTAAACGGTTTATAAAATTATACAATTTTGAAATTTAAAAAAATAAAAAAAATAACTTTTCATCAAACGTCAATGATTCATTTATAAAAAATGTTGAGATGGGTGGTTCGGTTACATACAATTACAACGCACATTTTTGTGTCACTGATTCTTAACGAAAATTACTATTTACTCAAATAAAAATACCTCAGATTTCTATTCAAGAAAACCGGGATAAATTGAAAAAAAAAACAGAATTTTCTTTGCTTTTTTAATTCTCGGGAGCATTTCAGGGATTGACTCTTTGTATGTTTCTCATTTCAGAAAAAACGAGAAGTTCAAGAAATTAAATTTGAAACACACGATATTTATATCTTAGCTAAAAAGATTTTTATTTTTTGAATAAAAATATTGAGGAAATTATTTACCCATGGTTTTCAGCAGCATGTTAATGAAATATTCTTTTGAAATTAATCACTACAGAGAAATGTGAATTAAATATTTGTAAGACCTGCGAATGTAAAAAAAATTAGTTCAAAATTCTACAAATATTGCTGAAAAGTACACACAGATTAGCAAATTTTGAAAAAAGTAATTTTCGATCATTAAAGATATTATTTAAGAATTGGCTATTTTTGCAATTTAAATCAAATTTCAAACATTTTGAATTTTCATGAAACACTAATGTACAGTCTTTTGTGATTGGAAAGCAACTGTACGCCTGTAAAATGCATTTTAAAATACTTTTTTCATCCAAATGTTGAAACCTAGGCTTATAATTTCATATATATTTTTTTTTTGCAACAGATGATGCAAATTTTAAAATTCAAGTGATTTTTGAAAATACGGTATTTTGTCAAAATATGAGTTTTTTACATAAAAAAATCTAATATAAGTGAAAAATTATACAAAATTTCGCTTCGTTTGATACCCGTATTGATATTTTGATAGTTTTAGTATTTTCGTAAAAATATGGTATTTTGTGATATTTAAAGTATTTATGCTTTGAAACTTAAAAAGTCTATCCGGTCCGAAAAATCAGATAGCAAAATAGTAGTTTATGCAACAAGTTGCAGAAAGAGGATTTTTTCAGCACGAGTCGTACATTTATCCAACGAGGTTCACCGAGTTGGATAAATACGAAGAGTGCTGAAAAAATCAAGTTTTGCAACGAGTTCCATACAACATTTTTTGCAATTCCAAAAAACACACACTTTTGTCAATGTGTATTTTGTCAATAAATCGCTTAAATCAAAAAAATGTTGAAAAGTGTTACTTTTCGAAACAAGTGCTGAAAAGTTCAACTTTTCAGCACCCATTTGAGTGCTGAAAAGTAGAACTTTTCAGCATTTGTTTTGAAAAGTGTTGCAATTCGATTCTGTTATTTTTGGTACAGAAAAGTAGGCTATTTCATCGTTCAAGAATGACAGGAAAAGTAAGTAGTTTCACGACGGAATTGCAAAAAAAAATGTTTTTCATTTCCATTTTTGAATTTTAGTAAATTTGCGACCTGCCGCAATTTTTTTTTCAAATAAATGTTTTTCCTTGAATCTTATTTTTTAAACTAATGATTGCATATCAATTGTACAGGTGAAAATTGCATAGGCCTTATAAAAAAATATACTTAGTGAAAGTGCTGAAAATATAATGTGATATTGATGGATTATGTAAATTTATGAAATATTTTAAAAATGAGTTATCGTTCGTCCTATCGTTAGACGCTAATATTACGAACATAAATGTTCAATGTATAGTGGCGCAAAAGTGATTTTTTGCTAAAAAGTATTTTTCAATAAAAGATAGAAAGTTTTTTTAATAAACATTTATTCTGCATAATTTTGCTTTTTTTAAATTTGCCAAAGAAAGCACAGGTCGTTGTATAGATTTTTTAGTTTGTTTTGAGATGTAATTGTTACAATTCACCCAAGTTGTTGATGCTGGAGTTTAAGAATCCTTATGAATTTTTGAAAGTTATTGAAAATCTTGCAACATTATTTTACGTTGAGACTATTCAATTGAATTTTTCAAGGCAGTCATGTAAGGCATGATGAAAATAACTTCCAGGACAACCCTTCTGTATATCGTTTTTAAAATATTTCTGGAGCTTTTTCCAAAGGGTCCAACAAACCAAAATCTATAAATTTGAAGTCCAATTGGGAGAAAACCCAAATTTTCAACAGGTTGGCTTTGCTTTAATTTACTAAAATAAATTTGCAAGGCCTATTCTTCACCCGAGATAACCTTTACACTAATTTAAAACCGGAAATTTCAAACTTGATTTTAAACATTTTTGATATACCCCCTACAGAAATGATTTGAAATTGTGGAAAATTTCAAGTCAGGATGGCATGTTTTGGTATTATTTTGGTGTTGAAAGGTTTCATCAATTTTCTCTGAAACTATGAGATTTTTTTTACCAATTTTGACAAGATAATAAATTTTGTTTTTGAAAAAAAAATGTTAAAGCTAGTTGTAACATTTTTTGATATACCCATTACGATTTTTTTTTTTAAATTGTTGAAATTTCTAACCAAATACTTTGAAAAACGAGTCAATCGAAAGATTATTGAATTTTGGTGAATTTCAATCCAGTTTCATTTTAATAACACTTATTTTTCAATCTTGTTATTTTTCAGAAGCTTCCAGAACTTCAAGCACAGGCCGTTCATCAATGACAAATGCATTCGGTGTGGTGAAGAATATCACTAAGAACAACATGGAATCATCAGGTGAGTAGATTTGGCTGTTGCATATGGATCATTTCCGTTTTTTTCACTAACTGCAACTGCTGCACTAAAAATGGTATGAAAATACCAAATTTTGGTATTACCTACTGGTGGAAATATCAGCGACCAAAATGTGCTCTTGGTTGCCCAGTAATAAATGGTAAAATACCTTGATATCATACCAAAATCATGTATGTAGAAGACCACAGGATTACCAAAAAATAATTTTCCAAGGGCGCGGGAATACCTAAAATTAAAACCATGGCAATACCAAGTTTTGGTATACAAGCAATGTTCAAAAATCCAGAAGACCTCAACTTGGTATTGAAATGGTTTTATTTTGAGGTATTATTTTACCCTGGGAATAACATGGTTTGGTATTGTTGTGCCCTTCTACATACAAGACTTTGGTATGATTTCATGGTATTTTACCATCTATTACTGGGCAACCAAGGGCACATTTTGGTCGCTGTTATTTGCCCAAGTAATACCAAAATTTGGTATTCCCGTGTTATTTACCCCTGCTCGGGATCCCTCACATCCTCATCAAACTGACAGCCTAACTAGCTCTCTTCACGATTATCGATCTTCCATTCCGAGAACGTATGCCACCTTCTCACCCTCTGAACTATTCTCCCAAATGAATGCTGGTCGGTCCGGCGTATTTGCGGAAGGTAATCCGCTTACGGATTGATGTAATTAATTAGCACGGATAGAATAACATTCATTTCCTTTGAGAGCACGACGACGACGACGGGGTGAAATGGGCTAGAACTAAACGGTTCTCGCTAAGCTAAGCTAGGGTCTAGGTGTAGAATTGGGGGTTCGTTACGCCAAACAAATATCCGCGTGCAAATTGAAATGGTAATTTCGCGATTAGCGGTCTTCTTGGTGGTTTGGGGGGAAATCTAATTAATTAGAGATAAATTTGTGTGCCTTTGAGTGGTTTCCTGGGTTGGGCCTTCGGCCAAACGAACTCAATCAGCTGGAAGTTCTTTGTGAAGGAACGTGCCTGTAATGCTGAGGTTTGAGAATTCTTTAAGAGAACTTCAGGCATTGTTTTGAGGCAACAAAAACTCACCCTCCAAATTGAGGTTAATTGGCCAAACTTTGTTATAACAGTCGCACTAACGAATGCACGTCGTCCCGTTTGCAGTATCGTGACATCTCTTGAATTGGACTGTGCCTTGCCTGCCACTGTACAGAGATCCTGAATTCGTCCTTATCAGCGTCGTCGTAGTCGTCGTCTGCAGACAATAAACCCCGAAAGCAGCCAGCCTGAAAACGGCATTCCAATTAGGGCCCCGTTAAGCGAAATTCCTGCCTTGTTACGCAAAAGACCCGTCGTCGTCCTTGTTGTCCTTGTGTCCTTTTTTTGCGCTGTAGCTACTGCTGCTGGTTGAGTTTGGTTCATGACATTGCACCATTCATCCTTCTCTGGAACCTGCAGAAGCTGTGTGCACTCTGTGTGTGACAATGTGAAAGGATACAGTCGGTTGTGTATAGTTAGCCGAGTTCTGGCCCAGGTCTGGTTTTGCCCAGGTAAACCACCCAAAGGAACAAGTTTCACTTCGTGGAGTGAATAACGCACTCACACTCACACACAGGTACAATTTCCAGAACCAGGTGGAAAACCCCGGGACCATGTTGCCATTGTGGCGGAACCATTTCCCCTCCCTTCCCATCCCCCGGGGATCCTTTTGCTGGTAGGAGGATGAAGGTTTCAGGGATGGTGAGCTGCCGGCATGGCTGCAACACTGTTAGAACAGAAGAAAGCCCAGTGACGACGACGACGACGATTCAGCAGTCCCTGGTTGCAGGCTGCAAGAACATTTCCGGCTCGAAATCGAGAAGGATCTCCGACGGTTGAGGCGATGGAAATGAGCGGTGGATTGGTTTATGAGTTTTTTTCGATATAATTTTAATCTTCCAAACCAAGTGGTTTTTTGGTGGTCTGATAGAAAAATACAAATTTATTAAAAATTTGAATTAATATGAAGTTAATATCTATTCAGTTAATTGAACTTCTGCTTTTAACTATTTTTTGAAATTACTGAAGCAAACTAAAATTGTTAACTCTTCGTCAACTCACACAGCAGTTACTTTTTTACATCACATAAGGAAAAAAAATAAAATTGCTTAAAATAACCTAGACAGGTCAATTTATTATTTGGAAACAACATTTTCTTTTTAAAATTATGTGTTTTTTGTAACTTTGCAAAATTGTCTTTTTGAGTGTATCAAAGTTCAAAAACTTTGTACAGCAGCAAACACATTTTTATATACATAGTAGGCTGTGCAAATGTTTTTCGAATTTTATGCCCCTCAACCAAGGTCGAAACTCTATAAAAGCGAAATAACGAGCCATGATTTCAACACTGGAATAAAAAAAACCGATCTAATATCACCAGAGGTGAAATAGAGCCTTTCCTACAAAATGATGAAACTCCGAGAAATATATTGGTGCAATTAATTTTTCAGAAACAAAATGATACCACCCAGTGAGAATTTGACCTAAAGCTTCGAATAATTTTAGGCAAAACCACGATTACCATTTTTTTTTTTAATTTCAGAGGTACATTATGGGTCGCAAGGTATTAAAATTTAATTAAGAAAAACATATTGGATTGACATTATTAGAAAAAATATAAAGTATACTCAGTTTTTATTGTGAGTCTATGATTAACTTAAAAAAATATGTATCGCTATTGCACTTTGTCGATCTATTATGAGAAGCCAAAAAGAACACTTTCACGCGCCCCGAGCAGACGGTAATAACTTGGGAATAACATTTTTTGATATTTGAAAATACTAGGCCAATAACATTTTATGTTATTTTTAACAAAAAATTTTATTAGTCGTTATGATTTTTTTGTTATTGGATTGTTATTGTAATAACACACTAATAACGTTTTTAGTTATTCTTCGAACAAAAATTTGTTATTATTTTTTGTTATTTTAACAACTAATCCGATCACCCCAACTACAAATCTGAAATATAAAAATTGTGGGTTTTACGAGCAGTTTTCCAATGATGGAAGACACAAATTTTTAAGAGCGGATACAGACATCGCTCAAGTATTTCAGAAAAAGAGCTCTCAAAAATCAGGCTTTGAGTTCCGGGTTTCGAGCCAAAATTCAATCGAAGGAGCACATTTGAACCTTCAATTTAGCAATAGGTTTTTTTCTGGGACGACTCCTTATGTGCTTTTGGGGTTTTTTTTTGTTGGAAAATGTCGCAAAATTTGCATAAGAATGTTCATTTGATCGATTTTTTGTGGCTGGTGGCATACAAAAAACAAATACTCACAGAAAAAATTAGAAAAAACGGTAATATTCATCAGAAAAGGGTAACAGATTTTGTGGCAAAAAATGTGTAATATTACATCAGGAATTGGTGAATTTTCATCAGTTTCTGATGAATATTCATCAGGTTCACATTTTTACATATTTTTTGAGAAAAATTACTTAAAAATTCGGTAATATTCAACCTACCAAATTTTCAACATTCCAAAATTCAACTTTTTTTTCTGTGCTGCCATTGATCATACAAATATGTTTTAAAGAAAAGATTCTCGCATTTAAGCTTTGACCGAGTCAATAGTCAAAATCATCACTTTTAAACAAAACCATTTGCTTAAAATTGTTATAACTCGTAAAAGATTCACATACAATGCGTCCTTATAGCTAAATTACGTCCGTTTTTACTTCAGTAACGAACATAATCTCTCTAATAGAGCAAATCGATCAGATTTCGGTCATTCGATTTTGTTGTATTTTTTAATCCAACTGAAACTTTTTTGGTGCCTCCGGTATGCCCAATAAAGCCATTTTGCATCATTAGTTTGTCCATATAATTGTCCATCCAAATTTGGCATCTGTCCATACAAAAATGATTAATGAAAATTCAAAGATCTGTATCTTTTGAAGGATTTTTTGATCGATTTGGTGTCTTTGGCAAAGTTGTAGGTACACAGAAAAAAAAGTTGAATTTTGGAATGTTGAAAATTTGGTAGGTTGAATATTACCTCTTTATTTGTGTAATATTACATACAAAATGTGTAAAAATGTGAACCTGATGAATATTCATCAAAAACTGATGAAAAATCATCATTTTCTGGGGTAAAATTTATCATTTATTTTGCCACAAAATCTGTCACCATTTCCTGATGAATAACGTCATGATTCGAATTCCCGGACGCTTCGAAACCCGGACACTTCAACTTGTTTTATCAATTATTTTGATTTAAGTTCGCATTATGAATGTCAAAACTGTGTTATTTGATGAATTCTAACATCAACTTTCATTTATAGTTTGTTTGAACGCTGTAGTTAATGCCAAAACAATAAAATAAAATTATAAGTTTACCAAAAATGCGAAACATTTCAACGGAAATATTTCATAGGCGTCCGAAGCACTGGGAAGGTAAAGCAAAAATTTATGTTTTTGATTTTCTTAAATTCTAGACATTTTTATATAAACTATCGATTGTTTTGATGTTAACAGCTTATTTGAGACCTAAAAAATGCCATTCACTAACATTTCAGTCCAAATTTGTGCGATTTATAAGCAAAATCGAGTGTCCGGAATTCGAAGCAAAAGTGTCCGGATTTCGAATCAGTTTTTATCGGTGTCCGGGATTCGAAGCACAACAAGTCATTTTAATGTTCAAATTCCGATGAAAAATTGTTAGAGAAGACATATTTTGCATGCATTTTCTTGAAACTGACTGTTTATACTAAATCCTGATGATATTTCTACATTTCCAACATATTACATGATTTTTTGCCAGCTATAACAAAAATAATAAGGTACTAAGTGTCCGGATTTCAAATCATGACGTTATTACCATCATTTTTTTTTCTGTGTATAAATTTTTGAATCAATTTTATTTTTTTTTTTCAAAAAATCGAAATATTGGTCGCAAATTTTTTTTAACTTCATTTTTCCATGTAAAATCTTATTTGCAATCAAAAAGTACTTTAGTGAAATTTTCATAAAGTGCACCGTTATCAAGTTATAGCCATTTTTAGGTAACTTTTTTGAAAAAAGTCGCAGTTTTCTTTTTTTTAACTAGTGCACATGTTTGCCCAATTTTGAAAAAAATATTTTTGAAAGGCTGAGAAAATTCTTTATATCTTGCTATTTTGAACTTTGACCCTAAGTTGCTGAGATAATGGCTTAGAAAGCAGGAAAATTGATGTTTTCTAAGTCTCACCTAAACAACTCATCATTTTCTAACGTCAATATCTCAGAAACTAATAGTCCGATTTACAACGTTTAATTATGAAAATCTTTTCAAAAACAATATTTTCAAAATTTTCAAATCAAGACTAACTTTTTAAAAGGGTCAAACTGTCAATATTACGCCCTACACAGAAAAAAAATGATGATAATATTCATCAGGAAATGGTGACAGATTTTGTGGCAAAATAAATGATAAATTTTACCCCAGAAAATGATGAATTGTCATCAGTTTTCGATGAATATTCATCAGGTTCACATTTTTACACATTTTTTATGTACTATTACACAAATAAAGAGGTAATATTCAACCGACCAAATTTTCAACATTCCAAAATTCAACTTTTTTTTCTGTGTAGGTTAAAAATATGGAAAACTGCGAATATTTTCAAAAAAGTTACATAAAAATTGCTATAACTTGAAAACGGTGTACTTTATGAAAATTTCACAAAATATTATTAGATTGAAAATTTGATTTCACATCGAAAAATGAAGTTGAAAAATTTTCGACCCCAATATTTCGATTTTTTGAAAAAAAAGTATTGATTTAAAAATTCTCGGCCATAACACGTTCAATGATTTTTGGCACAACCTGGAAATTTCTGAAAAGTTGGCATTTGATGTCCTCTAAAACAAGGACAAAAAAAATAAAAAATAGTTCTTGACTTGATCACTTATTTTGTATCGCGCATAGCTCTCTCAATGAATACAAAACTATGAACTTTTTGCATGATGACCAGACCAACGTAATCTTATCGATTTTTCACATTCTAGACCCCATTTGAAACTTTCCTCCTTTTCAAACGTCAACCCGTTTGCAATACATTTTAAATTCTACATCCCAAATCACCGAACCGTGTTTCAACGATCCTCGCCGTGTACAAAAGCCTCCACTGCTCGCTACCTCTTTCAAGAAAGGTAAGCAAGCATCATAATAGGGTTGAGAGGCTCTGTATGTGTGCGTCTGTGGGTATGTGAATAGGGTAGTGAAGTATCCTTAAGGAACCCCCACACACACATAGTACAGTAGTTGGTGCCACTCTCCTCTTGTTCTGCTTCACCTCGTCCACACTCACAAAAGTCAAAAACCACACAACACACTGCTGCTGGCTGCCAGGGTTTTCTCCCAGTGTGTAACTGTGTGATTGTGTGACAGGATGTGTACGTGTGTGTGTGTGTGTTGCTCACCGGATACCAGCAAGGATAGAGGATTGTCACAAATTGCACGGAGGATACAAAACCGACAGTTGGAGGAGCAAAAAAAAAGTCCCGGAGAGTATGCTTTTCGACATAATAATCTTCCTTTGGCGCTGTCCCCTCTTATCACTGTGCAGTTGTGAGGGCATTTGTGTGTATGTGTTGTTGCTAATGTTACAGATTGTGCTGGCTGGTATCGTAGACAATAATAAAATGCAAAAGAGACACCAACCACATCAGGAAGGTTGGACCGGCAGCAATCAGTGCTTCTCTGGTTTGCCCATCCGGAATGTGACACAAACATGCACAAATTCGCGATTGGCGGCGGTGGTGGTGGTGGTGTTAATGCTGTTTTATGAGCCAAGGGACAAAAGGGATGTCACGCTGGGGAATTACAGCGGGGGGAGTAGGAAAAGGGTGGGGGGGTGTTGCATAACTGATTGGCTTTAATAAGTGTTACTTTTTAAGGTGGGATGTAGGTCAACGTGGTAAATGTATTCCCATGGTACTGCTGGAGTTCTGACCGGTGATTGGAATTACATCATTTTTTTTTTCTCTTTTTAAATTATATTCAATCAGGCATCAGCTTTATGTATTGGTACATGGGTTTGATTTCCTCAAATTCTCGCAAGTTTGTATATAAAATATCGGTTGTTTTGATGTCAGCAGCTTATTTGAGACCTAAAGATTGCCATTATAAAAATTGTGGATGACATTATAAACAGTATCCACGTGATTTATGAATGGTCCCTAAGAATATTTTACTAAAAGCCCATCTTGAATCATCATTCTTTTGAAATGTGGCAAATATAATTGGTTCAGACATTTCGGAGATACAATTTTTGCCAAAAGTGGTTTTTGAAAATCGTTAAAAACGCCAATTTCGATATTATTCCCACACAAAATCAATTCTTTTAATATGGATCAAGATATGGATTGCCATAAGCCGCCAAACCCCTATCACCTCTAAATTGCTATTATTGTAGGTGGCACCTAATCTTAAAAGCTATTGTAAATGTGAAACAATTTTTATTAACTGCGTTAAACATCATGCTTTAAATTCATAAAATAAAAAAATACTGACAACCTTCCCTTATAAGGCTAGTACAAATTTAAATAAAAGTTTTTGCCTAGGGGTACACAATTTAAAAAAGATCTTAGGTTTTGTACCTTTTTCGAGCTGCAACTAAAATAAGTAAGAAATGTAGAAGTGCCAAATTTTATTAAAATAAATTCAAGAAAAATATGTTTAACAGCAATTCCATTTAAAAAGAGCCTAAACCGAAAAAAAATTCTCCGATCGGTCTCAAAATTTTTCTGGCGGTTCCTTGGCCAAAATAATTAGACCCGTATTTTTTTGTTTGGCCATTAGGGTGACCTACATCGTGCTAGGGTGGTTCAAAAAATGACCATTTTCGTCATTTTTCGCAATAACCTCTTTTTTCGAAAAATCATTGCCAAAATTTTCATGTTATCGCAGTTTTAGTGGAAAATGTTGATTTTTTGCTGATTTCGTCATTTTCCCGTTTTGCGCATGGCGCGTCGAAAAACTCAGTTTTTATTTTCAAAAAATCATATCTCCGAAACTTACGGTTTGACATCGCCAATTTTTAGTCATGTTCTGTGAAATTTTTCGAGGAATCCGATAAAAATATTTTCAGACTTAGGCTCTTTGGTCCAGACACGGTCAAAACGCCATTTTAAGTTTTCATGCGACTTTTTCAAATGGTAGGCTAGATTTTTGAAACTTCTTATTATTTTTCTCAAATAGCCAAACTCACTTTTCTTTTGCGTCTAAGGCAGCTAAAATCGGATGAAATGGCGTGGAGATATGATTTTTTCGAAAAAAGAGGTTTTTGCGAAAAATGACGAAAATGGTCACCACCCTAGCACGATGTAGGTCACCCTAATGGCCAAACAAAAAAATACGGGTCTAATTATTTTGGCCAAAGAACCCCCAGAAAGATTTTGAGCCCGATCGGAGAACTTTTTTTTTCGGTTTAGGCTCTTTTCATATAGAATTGCTGTTAAGATAGAGGAAGGGAGAACATAGCTTTTAAAAAAATGTTTGAAAAAGCAATTTATTAGCTCAATTATTTCATAAAATTTTGAAGAAACTTTCAGAAATAAAGCAAAATATGAAGAAAGATTTTTTTGCTACCTTTGTTGGTCGGATTTTTAAGCTCTGTCTTTTAGTAGATGAAATGTGATGTCGTTTCCAAAAAGATTGCAGTTAGCTAAGCCACGAAAAAAACAAAATTCTAAAAAACAATTTAAAAAAACACTTGAAAGGACCTTCAATAAACAAAATAACTGAGCATTTTTATTTCAAAACATGTTAATATAATGATAATCTTTATTTCATTTCAATTCATAATGCATTCCATAATTCCCCTAGTGAATATTAGTTCTTTTAAAGGGGGGCTTTGTGGGGGCCTTCCCTATGACCAAAAAAGCTATTTTGCGTCATTGGTTCACCCATACAAGTCTCCATACAATTTTGGCTGCTGTCCATACAAAAATGGTATGTAAATATTCAAACAGATGTAACTTTTGAGTGAATTTTCTGATCAATTTGGTGTCTTCGGCTAAGTTGTAGGTATTGTTGAGCACAATTGAGAAAAAAATAGGAACACGGAAAAACATTTTTGCAGATTTTTTAACCAACTTTTTTTTCACTAAAACTCAATTTCCCAAAATACGTATTTTTTTGATTTTCGAGATTTTTTGATATGTTTTAGGGGACAAAAATCCGCAACTTTTGAGCTTTAGAGAAACATGGTCAAAAAATCTGCCGCCAAGTTATGAATTTTTGAAAATAGTGATGAAATAGTGGAAAAAAAATAAATCAAGATTAACATTTTAAATGGGCGTAATATTCAATGTTTGGCCCTTTTAAAATGTTAGTCTTAATTTAATTTTTTTCAAAATATTTTTTTCGAAAAGATTTCACGAATTTTTAATGTATTAACATTGAAAATCGGACCATTAATTGCTGAGATATCGTCATTAGAAAATGGTGGGTTGTTTTGGTGAGACTTAGAAAACTTCAATTTTCGTGTTTCTTTTTCTTGAAGCGGCTGTATCTCAGCAACCCGAGGTCCAATCTTCAATGTCTCTTAGACAATTTTATAGCAAATTTTCTAAACTATTCAAAAAAAATATTTTTAGAAATGGTCGCTCATGGTCACTATTTTTAAAAATCGAAAAACTGCAAATATTTTGCTAAAATCAAACTTTCGGTGCCTATATCTTGAAAACGAAGCCCTTTATCAAAAAAATTGTATACTAGTTTTCGATTGCAAATTCAATTTTGCATTAAAAATTGATTTCAAATTGGTTTTTGCATAAAATTTGGATTTTTTCCAAAAATCACTATTTTTTCAAAAATTCATAACTTGGCGGCAGATTTTTTGACCATGTTTCTCTATAGCTCAAAAGTTGCGGATTTAAGTCCCCTAAAACATTTCAAAAAATGTCGAAAATCAAAAAATACGTATTTTGGGAAATTGAGTTTTAGTGAAAAAAAAGTTGATTAAAAAATCTGCAAGTTTTTTTCCGTGTACCTATTTTTTTCTCAATTGTGCTCAATAATACCTACAACTTTTCCGAAGACACCAATTTGATCAGAAAATTCACTCAAAAGTTACATCTGTTTGAATATTTACATACCATTTTTGTATGGACAGCAGCCAAAATTGTATGGAGACTTGTATGGGTGAACCAATGACACAAAATAGCTAATTTGGTCACAGGGAAGGCCCCCACAAAGTTTGAGCCAAATCAAAAAATACAAATAAAATCCATTTCCGGTTTTGGTGGCGAATTGCTCATCTTTAAACTCTCATAATTTTGGTATTTTTGTCAATTTCAATATGAAAAAAAAGTTGTCAAATTATTCATTTTTTTAGAATAAACATTGGGATATAAAACACAGTTTTGTATCTTTTAAAAATTAGAAGACCTGAAATAACATTCAAGTTCAATAAGTTCAAACCATTTATAGCAGTTTTCTTATGAATTTGCAAAATATTGAAGTTCCAGGTGAAAAAAGTGACTATATAATAAATTATAATGTGATACCGTCATCAGCAGGGGCGCATTGGGTCTGGGGGGTGAGTTCCCAAGTAACATTTTTTTCCAGGAGTTCTACAAGAGCTCTTCAAGATAGCTACAGCATAGCAGTTTGGATTGCGGTAGGATAAAACTCTCTGCAAGTACTCTTCCAAACTCCTGAAGAAGTTTTGAAGAGAATTCTATCCTACCGCGGTCCAAACTGCTATGTTGTAGCTATCTTGAAGAGCTCTTGTAGAACTCCTGGAAAAAAATGTTACTTGGGTAGGGTCATACAAAAATGCAGAAATTTGTATGACCCAATCTCACCTCCAGACCCAATGTCACCCCTGATGACGGTATATCTATATAATAGTAAGCAAACAATTTTAGAAAAGAAGATTTAATTTAATTGTGTACATTTCGAATTAATGTTTCGCAATAAAAAAAACCTAGTGTGACGTCACAGTCTCGCAAACCACCCCTTCCCCCATCTTGTCACACCTATGGCAACTCCCCCTCCCCCCTAAGAGCGTACGTACTTTACGGATGACACCTAAACAGGGTTGCCAAGTCAAAATAAAAAAATCTGTCTAAGAACCCAACAAAATCTGGCAGACAAAAATCTTACGATTATGAATAGGAAATAGGTAGGGAGGATAAAAATAATTTGATTTTTTTTTGTCGAATTCAGGATTATCAATTAATTTTTTAGCCTTAAAAAATCCTAAATTTATACTTGTATAATAATTAATATTTCTTATAATTTTCGATTTTTGGTTAAAATCGTTCATTTAAATAAAAAAAAAATTTGAAGTTGGCAGAAATTAGAAATCTGCCAAAATCTGTCTAAATCAGGCCCAGCCAATCTGTATTATACAGACTTTTTGGTCCCAAAAATCACAAAAATCTGTATGTACAGATTTTTTTAAAATGATTTAATTTGAAAATTTCAACAATTTAGCAATTGAATAATGCTTTGTATGATTAAAAAGCTTACATCTGTTGTGAAAAGTCTAAAAAAATCTTCTATGGCTTCGAATTTGACATGATACAGATAAAATACAGATTTATTCTTAAGAAAATACAGATCTCCCATTAAATAATCTGGCAACGTTGGGCCCAGCTAATGATTAAACTTTATTATGACTGAAACTTGGAAAACCTAACAACCCTATTGGGAACGTAACTTGAAGCAAATTTTCTCTTGGTAATGTTGTACTTCTTTTATTTTTAGTATTTTTATGTCTATTTTAAACATGTCTACATGTTTACTTTATTCTTTTAATTTTCATCATTAGTTTTTAAGTTGCCTAAAAGCCATAGTCTAGAATATAACAAAAATTACTGCATACTCATTATGACTAAAACAAATTGATGTTTTTTTTTGTGAATTTATGATCTTCCAAGGCCATTTCACAAATCTGCATTCACAAAACTTCTTTCACAAGAAAGCAAAACAAAGAAAAAGTAACTCCAGCTTATCACATTCGTTTAGATTACTACATTGTTAGTGATACTGAACAGGATCCAAAGAAAATCCCTAATTTTATCACTCCAGCCTCTCATCACTTACAATGCATCCGGACAAAAGCCTTACAAGTGTAATTCCCACGAAAAATAGTCCTACTCCATTGGGCTCAGGCACGCAGATACAGTTCTGCCGCAAGAAGTCCGGTCAAAAAGATAGATTTGTTTTGGGATTGGGAGAACTATTTCAAATTAGATCTCATGAATGAATTATGCATATCATAATCTCTCATTTTGTCTGATTCATCTGCATTCCAACGAAATGTACCCTTATCAAAATATGAATTGAGATGAAAGGCCTGTCCAGTGGAGAAAAGGATAACCTCTCGTAAGGGGGAAACCATGTTATTTCTTTCACTTTTCCCCAAGCTTCCCATGCGCCAGTGCCAACGCACACCGCGGGTTTGGTTTTCTAGCTTCGGTACGTGCCTGAACCCATTTGTGTATTGGTATCTTGGTACATCGTACCAGCGCACCACGACACTCTCGGCTCGCCCCATCGGTTTTGTGTCTGGCACTCACCCATGGCATGAAAACAGCGTGCCGTGGTACGTGTCGTGGTATTGAACCCGTTTTGTACCGCCAGCGCGTACCACGGCACGTCCCTCGGCTCGTAACGAGTGAAGCACCTTGGCTCATATACCGGGTTCATGCCATGGGTGAGTGCCAGACACAAAACCGACGCGGCAAACCGAGAGTGTCGTGGTGCGCTGGTACGATGAACCAAAATACCCTCGGTTCGTGTGAGTCGGGTACGGGTGTAAACCGAACAAAGCAGGCGCAAAGCAAACCCGAGGTACAGTTGAACCGCGTGTACCGCACGGTGCAGGGAAGCTTGCTTTTCCCTATCCATAATGTCTGGCTTTTTGGGAGCTTTCTTGTTCCGCTGGGCTTGTTGTACTACATCCGACAACTGTGAGCTGGTGACAAAATCTTGGCTAAGCAAAAAAACAAGGCGATTTTCTTGTTTTTTGTGTTGTTCCCTAAGAAGTTTCGGGGGGAGTAACAAGATTTATGCTTCTGCTCCAGTTATGAACAGCTTGTACTTGTCTCGTGTGAGAAGACATGATGGCTGCCGGGCGAATCTTTAACTCTTGTTGTTCAGCTACTTGAGAGAGAGTATCAAAGCTGGTACTCTCCAAGGAGCAGGACGACGATGGTGATTTATACTCGTGTTGTTCTGAGTGGATGCTGTGAATAACTCAACTCCGATGTATAGCTGTCTCATAGTCGTCTCCCGGAGTCGTGTTATCGGAGAAGTGTTATTCCACCTCTTACTTACAAGCGATGCACTTAAGGAATCCATCAACGTGACCCGAGTTCACAACACGAACACCAGTAGTGTGCATCAAGTCAATTATCGTCCTCATCGAGGCTGCTGCTAATGAGATTTCCTGTCATCTTTTATTGCTTCCGGTGTGTTTCACACGTGCGTTCGCGAACAGAACCTAACCTGGGCATGGGTATGTGCATCCCCCCTTCCTCTGGTTGGCAAGATGATCTACAATCTCATCAATTTCTCGCACGTTCCGGGCACAGTTCGAAAAACTGTTAAAAGCTTGACTTTCTTTTAAAAAAATATTAAAATATGATCTAAAAAGATTTTGATGAGTTTTAAGATTTGATCTGCTCCTAAAAACCCCTTTTTCCAAAGTAGTACCTTAAGTAATTTTGTTTAAACTTTGTAACCGCGGTCAACTGGTCCGGAAAGGCGAATCGAGTATCCCTAGCGCGTGATCCGAAATCATGGAAGGGAAGGGTGTTGGAAAAAGAGAGGCAGCAATATCTGATGGGATTACTACCCTTGCCTGGTACGAAGTTTTGCACGCACGGACGAGAAAACGAGAAAAAAAGTGTGTTTTATCCAGAAGGAAAATTGGCTTCGCTAATCTGGGAGGGACGTGCTCTGATGGAATTGGGTCACAGGTGAATATGCCAATTTGTTTGTGTTTTCAAAATGATCGGAAAGGGTTTGTCAATGTGAAATTTCCATCGAACATTTATCAGATGATTTTTTTCTTTTCATTTTTCAATAAACTAAATCGGCGTACAAAATCTTAACGAGTTGGCTGTACTCAAACTGTTGTTTACTTTCCGCTTTTATATCATTTTTCACTAAAATAAGTAAGAAGAGAGTTGCGAATGGGATAACCCGGGTTTACCCGGAAAGTTCATCATGTAGTTATACCCTCGATTCCCAAGATTAGTTGTCGAGAATCCTAGGAATTTTAAACTTTACCAAGGCAAAACAAAATGTCGATTTTCTTCTTATTAAAATTGACCGTACCAGGCAAGCGTAGTAATTGAAGTAACATTGATAACTTAATTAAAATTAATCTAATCATTTTATAGTTCAATGAGCTTAAATGCCCAAAGAAGCCATTTTGCAACATCAGTTCCATATAATTTACCATACGAATGTTGCAGCTGGCCGTGCAAAAATGGTATGTGAATATTAAAAAATCTATACCACCTGAAGGATTTTTTGTCTTCAGCAAACATTTAATTTTTTTTTCGCTGATTTTTAAAATCGCTGTTGTCAAAATTTATTAAAAAAAACATTTTTCAGGTGTTTCAGGGGACAAAAAATGCAATTTTTCAGAAACTTCCAGAATAGGAAAAGAAAATATTTCAAAATCAAAATTGCAATCAAGAAGTTCTGAAGTAAAATCAGATAGGTAACTCTTTTGAAAAAAAAAAATCAGTTGTTAATTTTTTTAAAATGATGCCCTAGATAATCCAAAAGACAGTAAAAATAGATTTTCACAGAGTTGCTCAATTAGCTCTCGTTTTATGATTAGCGATATCTCAGGAACTAATGGCTCGATTTTCAACACTAAAAAACACTGAGGGCATATTCAGATTCAGTGGGCAAAATTACATGGAACAACATATGATTGCCCGGGCAGACGGTTATAACAAAATTCATGCCATTCCAATAACAAAAACTGTTAAAATTACAGAAAGTGTTATGGAATCTTCTTGAAAAATCCATTTTTGCATAAGAGTTTAATAACAGTTTATGTTATCATATATTGATAACAGTTCGACTGTTATTGATCGACAGCCAAAACAATTTGGGAATAACATTTTTTGTTATGGATGAATACCTCCAACTGTTATTGGGATGATCGGATTAGTTGTTAAAATAACAAAAAATAATAACAAAGATTTGTTCGAAGAATAACTTAAAATGTTATTAATCTGTTACCACAATAACAATCCAATAACAAAAAAATCATAACGGCGAATAACAAATCTTGTTATAAATAACATAAAATGTTATTGGCCTAGTAATTTTAAATAACAAAAAATGTTGTTCCCACGTTATTTCCGTCTGCTCGGGTGGACTTTTTTCGAATTTCGTTAAGGTGGTCTCATACACTTTTACCACCAAAATTAAATATTTTCAAATAAAAACATGTCGAGTTAAAAGAAAAACGCCTCTGAGATTTTTTGGCGCAACTTGGCGCTTAAATTTTGACTTGCGCTTTTTATAGATGTTTAAGATATAAATTTGCATGTTTATTACCTTAAAATGGCTGTAACTATTGACCCTTAAGTTCAAATTGACTTGTCAAAAAAAACGCGTTTTTCAGAGCTCTGAAAGTGCCCCGAACATCACTATTCTCTAAAACTCAACCCTGAATTGCTACGCTCAACACACTGGTTTTTGAAAAGGAATGCTCAGATGATTTCTCTAAATTTGGTCGTAGTAAGCGTAGATTGCGAGATAAAATGTTGGTTTCTTCGACAAAATTGCTTGGATTGGCAAGCCCAACAACTTTTTAGATCACAAAAAAAAACCTAAAAATATTCCCGAAAGTTATCAAAATCACCCTAACCGTGAACCACCCTAATTTTCAACCACCTGAATTTTCAGAAAATCCATTTTCAACTTAATTTTGCGGCATGCACCATGGCATTGGAGCTACGATGCCAGAGTTTTTTTTTTTGGGAGATCTGTATTTACTTAAAAATAAATCTGTATTTTATCTGTATCATGTGAAAACATAAAAATGAGACACTTTTTAAATTTTAGCATCAGATTTAAGCTTTTAAACAATATCAAAGCACAATGCAATTAATAAATTGCTAAAATTTTTAAATAAAATCAATTTAAAAAACTCTGTATTTACAGATTTTTGTGATTTTTGGGATAAAAAAATCTGTAAAATACAGATTTATCTGTATATCTGGCATGGCTGCATTGGAGACATAAAATTGAACAATATAACTGCTATAATTTGGACATAACAACTAGTTTTTTGAAAAGCAATTTTTGCCACCAGATTTTTCGGGATTATTTTGAAAGGAGAGGGGCGACATAATCTCTGAAAATATGGGCAACGGCCTAATGTAAAAAAAAGTTGTGTTTTGAAATAACTTGTGTTGGGCATCCCATTTGATTTTAAAGTAAAGCGTAATCCTTAAATGACGTAGTTTGTTGATTAGTGGAAACTGCTTCTAGCCTTTAATTTTGGTAGCATATTTTACCTATGTACATATTACTCCGCTAGTTGTTTGAAATGAATTTAAAATATTTTTGGAAAAACGTATTTTTTAATATTTTGACATTCGTCAAGAATAAAAAATAATTTAGAACGTTTAATAAATTTCTTCGAAAAAAAAAAATATGTCATAGCTGAGATTCATGTCACCCTCTTTCCCTTACTACTTTATTTAAGATTCATATAAATCTAGACCGTGGTGTAGTGGTAAGCGTGGTTGCCTCTCACCCAGTCGGCTTGGGTTCGATCCCAGACGGTCCCGGTGGCATTTTTCGAGACGATAACGTCATGATTCGAAATCCGGACACTTAGTACCATATTATTTTTGTTATAGCTGGCAAAAAATCATGTAATATGTTGGAAATGTAGAAATATCATCAGGTTTTAGTATGAACAGTCAGTTTCAAGAGAGTGCATGCAAAATATGTCTTTTCTAACAATTTTTCATCAGAATTTGAAAATTAAAATGACTTGTTGTGCTTCGAATCCCGGACACTGTTAAAAGCTGATTCGAAATCCGGACACTTTTGCTTCGAATTCCGGACACTCGGTTTTGCTTATGAATCGCACAAATTTGGACTGAAATGTTAGTGAATTGCATTCATTAGGTCTCAAATAAGCTGATAACATCAAAACAATCGATAGTTTATATAAAAATTTGCTAGAATTTAAGGAAATCAAAAACATAAATTTCTGCTTTGCCTTCCCGGTGCTTCGGACGTGTATGAAATATTTCAGTTGAAATGTTTCGCAATTTTGGTAAACTTATAATTTTATTTTATTTAATTGTTTTTTCATTAACTACAGCGTCCAAACGAACTTTAAATGAAAGTTGATGTTAGAATTCATCAAATAACACCGTTTTGACATTCATAATGCGAACTTATATCCAAATAATTGATAAAACAAGTTGAAGTGCCCGGGTTTCGAAGCGTCCGGGAATTCGAATCATGACGTTATTTATCTGATCACGCCTTCCGTCGGATGGGGAAGTAAATGTTGGCCCCGGTCTAACGTAGAGATTAGATCGATAGCTCAGTCCAGGTGCAGGAGTCGTCTCCCTGGGTCCTGCCTCGGTGGAGTCGCTTGTAGGCAGTTGGACTAACAATCCAAAGTTCGACAGTTCGAATCTCGGGGTGGATGGAAGCTAAGGTGTAAAAAGAAGGTTGCAGTTGCCTCAACAACCAAACCTTCGGACACCTTGTTTCGAGTAGGAATCTCGCAATCAAGAACGCCAAGGCAATACTGTAGAGCGAATAATTTGATTTTGATTTTGATAAATCTAGACTAATGTAGAAGTTCAAAGTTTCTCTCCTTCTAAATTTTCTAGTAAAATCGGGTATAAAAAAATACAACTGAAACTTAAATTTCCTTAAAAAAAATATGATTTTTTATTATAAATAGGTATCTTTGCAGCTTTCTTTTTTATTTTCAATAATTTTTTTACAATTTTAAAAATATTGAAAATGGGAGCTTCAAATCTTCAAAGCTTCAGATTGCATGAATCAAACAATAGTTTCCTACATGTTATTATTATAAGCATTTTACATATCGCAGTTTTTTCATTTCCATTTTCTTATCCTTCTTCTGAAACAGAATTCTATTTACCATGACATCTGCCAGCACAACTTACAGCAAAATTTGACAAACCTAAAAGGCTAAAATTTTACCTTCCTCAAGAAAGCTTGCAAGTCACCCTCTTCAAACCCGGGTTGAACCGACGAACTAAGGATACTCCGTATCATCATCTTACCATCGATCTGGGGGTCACTGGCAAACCACCACAGCCCAGCGATGTTTCCGCCCGGAAGCCAGCCGGAATCAGTGCTGCAAACTCCTTCTTCTGGGAAAACCCACCAGAAGAAGAAAAAATACGGGAAGGAAGTCCGTATTATTCCGCTTTAATGCAACATCTTGATTCAATCAATTTGTTCCGCATCAAACCATCCTCCTTCTTCTGATTTTTTTTTTGCTTTCTGTTTGGTGGATAAAGTAGTTGGAAAGTCCCAGAAGGGAAGGGTCTGGGATGAAGTCGCAAAATCTAGTCTGGCCCCATCTGACACGGTCGATTTTCATTCGACTCTTATTTTTGGGTGGGAAAAACTTCGAATAATCCTACATTATGAATATGTACGATTTTTAGTGTGGTTTCGATGATCTTTAGTGGGGCACAATTTGGGACGAAAAATTTGCTGGGTTGAATATTGTCGTGAATAAAGCAACACATTTTAGGGCGATTTCAGCTCGGCTCAGACTGGTTTGGTGTCGAGGCACGTGCTGAACCTCTCTTAAGCTTGTCTACTTAAATTTGCAACCGCGATAAGCTCCAAATGAAATGGAAAATTTGTGGGGATGAACCCCTCCCTTGGAGATTATGTGGGAAGCTACAGGTGGTAACTAGAAAGAAACGTTATTGTTTGTTCTACTGAACAAAAATTGTTTTCTTTAGTGTTTTTTGTCTCAAAACTTCAACTAACATTTTTTTCTCTCTCTTTCAATTTACAGGTAAACACGAGATTCATTTCATCTTGGATAATTTTTCACAAAAACTGGCAACACTGGCACCCACGAGTGTCCACCGAGGTTTGCGCAAACGACATTTTTTTTTTCAACTCTCCTCAACCCTTCAAGCAAATGTAAACCGCACTGTTCAAACACTCGGCTGCTGGCTCTCGGCAAAGGGTAAAACTTCCATTTGTGAAAGTTTCACCATAACGCGAAGCACACACAGTTTATAGTGTTACGCCAGGGTGGCCAGAATTATGAATAAAAAATGTCGCTGGTCAGGCCAACGCGCCCAGGAGACGAAACGTTACGCGCGCCAGCATAAAAAGGTTAACCAAATAGGAAAGTTTTATGCGGTTGAAGGGGTTTTTCTTTTTTTTTCAGGGTACTTTCAAGGTGTTTAGTGCAGCGGTTGTGACAGCGCAGTGATAATACTGGTGGTGATATAATTTTTTTTCGGGTGCAAAACTGCGAGATTGCTGACCGAATAGTTGCCTGGCAGCGTCTGTTGACTGAAGATATGGCGATGGCGATTTAAGTGGGATTTTTCTGTGAATTGGCACATTTTTGATGAACTTAATCTTTTTACAATATTGTAAAAATTGTTGAAGTTTATAAAAACATCAAAAAAAATAAAAAAAAAGTTTAGCTCCAATAAAAAAAATAACTGCAAAAAAATATATTTTAGATCAAATTCAAACAAATGAAATCAACTCTTACCTGATAAAAAAACAAATGACGATTTTTTAAATAGTACACATACAATAAGTTCTACTGATAAATTTAATCACTTAAAATTTGCATATTTTCCGAATTGTACTGCATATTTTTATATGACCTTTGAAGACATTTTGAATCCTTATTTCGTCCATAAAATGTTTTCATAAAATTTTGGTAGCTGTCCATACAAAAAGGCTATTATAACAATAAAAAATCTGTATCTTGAGAACGGTAGGCATTTCTTTGGACTTATCTGAGAAATATAGCTACACTAATGAAATTTTACACATTTTTTAATTCGACTTTTCACACAAAAAACTGGATTGCGCAAAAGAACACATTTAGAAAAATCTCACGTTTGGATGTGCTTGGATTCACAAATTAATGTCATTTTTTTTTTTTAATTTGTTTCGTGTTTTCCAAAATTACATTTTTTTTCATTAGATAATTAGCACCACTGCCAAATAAGTTTCGTCCATTTTTTCAAAAAATGTCCGGGTCCATCATCCGACCCATCGTTGGTTAGGTTATCAGAAGACCTTTCCAACGAGCCTAAAACATCTGGCAACCCTGTCTCGAGATATGCCCACTTAAGTGATATTGATGTACTTTTTGGAAGCCGGATCTCACTTAAATGTATGTAAACTATGTCCGGATCCCCCATCGGACCCATCATTGGTTAGGTTATCGAAAGACCTTTCCAACGAGTCCAAAACATTGAAGATCTGGCAACCCTGTCTCGAGATATGTCCACTTAAGTGATATTTATGTACTTTTTGGATGCCGGATCTCACTTAAATGTATGTAAACTACGTCCGGATCCATCATCCAACCCATCGTTGGTTAGGTTATCAAAGGACCTTTCCCATGAGTCCAAAACATTGAAGATCTGGCAACCCTGTCTCGAGATATGCCCACTTAAGTGATATTGATGTACTTTTTGGATGCCGGATCTCACTTAAATTTATGTAAACTATGTCCGGATCCATCATCCAACCCATCGTTGGTTAGGTTATCAAAGGACCTTTCCCATGAGTCCAAAACATTGAAGATCTGGCAACCCTGTCTCGAGATATATCCACTTAAGTGATATTTATGTACTTTTTGGATGCCGGATCTCACTTAAATGTATGTAAACTATGTTCGGATCCACCATCCAACCCATCGATGGTTGGGTAATCAAAAGAACTTTCCAACGAGTCTAAAACATTAAAGATCTGGCAACCCTGTCTCGAGATATGGCCACTTAAGTGATATTTATGTACTTTTCTATTCCGGATTTTAAAAATAGATGAAATTTTTGTACAATTCCATCATATCAGCCATTGTTGGTAATAAGTGAGGAAGGCTCCAACCACATAGGTGGATTAAGTTAGTTTTTTGTTATACCATGGTGTCATGTCGGTAAAGTATACGGATTTTTGCTCAGCAAGAGTTGGTAGCCTTAGTCCAACATTTTTATCAAAATAAAAAAAACAGTTTTCTCCAACTCAAACAGAATGTTGGCAGTTCAATGATATTTTTTAATGTATGTTGTGACTCGTCTTCCTAAACATTCATTTTTTTTAATCAAGGCTAACATTCCAAAAGGGCCAAACATTGAATATTACGCTCTTTTGAAATGTTAGTCTTGATTTAAAAAAATGAAAATATTGCTTTCGAAAAGATCGGAAAATTTCACGAATATTTCATATTTTAAGATTGAAAATCGTATCATTAATTGCTGAGATATCAGAAAATTGTGGGTTGTTTGAGTGAGACTTATAAAACATCAATCTCAGCAACTAAGAGTCGTATCAACAGAGTTCAAAAAAAGAAAATATAGAGAATTTTCTCAGCATTTCAAAATATTGTTTTCAAAAGTGGGCAAACATGTGCACTAGTTTGAATAAAATGAAAACTGTGACTTTTTTAAAAAAAGTCACCTAAAAATGGCTAATTCGATTTCACAACGAAAAAGTAAGTTGAAAAATATTTGCGACCAATATTTGGATTTTTTGAAAAAATCAATATTAATTGAAAAGTCATAACTCGGTCAATGTTTTTTTCCCATTCTGGAAATTTCTGAAAAGTTGGCATTTGATGTCCCCTAAAACATATCAGAAAATAAAATCAATTTTCAATGACAAAAAGTTAAATTGAAAATCACTAAAAAAAATTTTACCGTGTAGCATATTTTTTCAGTGTAGCCCATATCCATACCTACAACTTTCCCTTGGTGTCATCACTATTGTATGGACAGCTGCCAAATTTGTATGGAAAATTATATGGACAAACTAATGATGCAAAATGGCTTCTTTGGGCATAACGAAGGCACCAAAAAAGTTTCAGCCGGAATAAAAAAATACAAAAATTTAAAAAATAATACCGATTTCGTAGAGAGTTGGTCTGGAAAAAATCGCCTTGACTTGTTGAAGTTTGAATTCTGATTAATTTAGTGAAAATTCTAGATAAACGTCCCACACAAGACAAAGATTTTGACGAATGCAGACGAAAAGAATGTAAACGCCGATTTACTTTAAAATTTAAAAAAAATACAAAGAAAAATCAATATATTTTAAAGTGAAACATGTTGATGTTAGTAATTAAGTACCAATTATGCAGCAAATAGCTAAGAACCTGTTTCCACAAGCCGTCTCTCTAATTAATTGCACGACATGTTCGCACCCATTTTGCAGCCGCTAATAGCTTTGCGTGAAACCATAATAATCTCGTTATATGTGACATAATCGTTCCGGCAAACGACTTGTCAAACTCGCTTAGAATCCGCGCCACATCCGGCCATCCAGGTAGACCTGTATAATCCTGCCGTCGTCGTCGTTGTCTTCTTGTGTGTCTAATTCCATGCTGTTACAGGTCGTGATTCATCATCTTCGCTATGCTCCCAGAACCACAAACAACAGAAACGATTTGCCAACCGGCGCGTTTCCTCTCTCTCTAGATCACCACGTGGCAACAACTGCGTACACAACATTGGCCATTACTGCGCCGCTAACCGGAGCTAATTACGCCCCGCTTCTCCTTAATATTAATGAAGACACTCGGTCATAAAACAGTAATTAACACCAGCAGCGCGCACGACCAGCACAACCCAAAGATGTAGACGCTCTCTCTCGCTTCCTTTGGGGGAACGCAAATACCAACCAACCAACCAAAAACTCAACGCCAGACTCCTTAAAAGCTTCCATGACTTGGACCAGAAGAAAAAGATCACGCAAAATGAAGTGAAAGGCAGTCGAGCTTCAAGTTTACAGCGAGATTTCGAGCTTCTATGGAGACGCCTCGCACTTCAGCAGTTCCGTACCATCCGCAGCACGACTGTAACGTTTTCCCCCCTCCGCAAAAAATTCTTACCGGAATACCAGCGAGGCACTCCCGAGCAAGTGGAAATCCACCTTTTCTTCTTGTCGTCACGGAGGTCGGAGATGCGCCACCAGAGGGAAGCAATTTGGCAGTTTGCCAGGGCATGAACTCCCGAGCCATATGATATTGGGCAGCACGTTTTTATGGGCTCGGTGAGTAGAACGAGTCCATGCCACGCCAAAAACTTTCGGATTATGACGGGTTCAAGTGAATCCGAAGGAGATTTCAGCGCTGAAAGACGGCGTGAAATCGAAGAAAATGAAATTTTTACGACCGGGCGCTGGCGTGGCGTGGCGCAGGTATTTCTCTGAAGCTGGCTGGCTGTCTGTCGGAGGAGCTTTTGAAAGGCAAGGATTTTGACGAAGAAAGTGGTGCTTAATGCTCGGGTGGAGTCATCGTTTTAATATCACTGCTGCAGTGTGTTGAAGGTGGTGCTTTAAGATCCTCTTTTCTGCCAAATGGGTTGAATTATCTGAAATATACAATTTTTTATGTAAAATCTAGATTTGCTAAAAGCTTTACACAATGCTTAATACATAATTAGAGCTATGCTATTATCACAAATTTGTTAAATATTAATTAATTAACAAAAATAAATTCCGACTTCTTTTTTCGATCTGCGGTCCCAAAATTCGAAATTTGTAAAAAGTATCCAATTCATCAATTAAAAGAGCAAATTTAAGCACGATATCATATTCAATAAAGTCAGAATCGTTTATTATCGGTTGGTTTGTTTATGTTGAGTTAAAAATATAAATGAATTCAGTGTTTATCAACCGGTGAGGAATTCCCCTCGGGGAGCAATTTGATCATCTTTGGAGGGGAATTAAGATGCAAACAAATCCATATCTTCAAATTTGTTTGTAGAAAAAATATTCTTATCTAACAGCTTTCTTGAAAAAATCATTTAGCTTTCATAATTTATGTTAGGCCAATGCAAATATTTTTCAAAGTTTTTGTCCCTCGGCCCTGGCCGAGACCGAAGGGGGGAGTCATAGTCCCAACATTTGAATGCAAGAAGTGTTTTAAAATGCATTCTACACTAGATCAGTTTTTAACAATCATTAGTTTTAAAAAATGATGTGACGAAAACAAAAAAATAGCGTAAAACTTTTTGAGGTACCAAACATTGAAAATTTTCATAAATTCAAAAGATGTTTAAATCAACCCAAACATGCTTAAATGATTTTGAACGCAGGGGAATGCATTTTAAGTCAATTTCAGCTGATTGCATTTAAATTTCCATTCAAACTTTGTTTTTTTTTTTTTTTTTTGAAAAAAATAATATTTCTTTTGTCCCCAGATTTTTCGGGCCAACCTTGAAGGGGAGGGGATGACACAAACTTCAAATAAAATTTGTACCAGCCTTGTTTAATAAAAATTAACTGTTTAATTTATTAATTTATTACATAGTTCCATTTTTGTGAGTTTAATAATGATACCATACCTGAGTAATTCTTAACGTGAAGACTTCCATCATTGTCATTATTTTTCGTTCAAGAATATAAATGTTGCGTCGCTTTCAATATTTGATTTAGACCAAAAATTCTTTCAGTGGCTTCAATAAGGCAACAACCGGCACATACTGATTCCTTTTGGTGCTGAAATTCGTTAAATTGAATTTAATACAGAATATTTTATAGCGATGATCAATTTTCTTCGAAAGTAATCAACGGCTTCACCTTAAAAGTATTTTTTTACTGTCCACGTTTATTTAAGCTGAAAACCCAATCAGACGGTAATAACTAAATTCATGCCATTTCAATAACAAATACTGTTAAAATAACAGAAATTGTTATGGATTCTTCTTGAAAAATCCATTTTTGCATAAGGGTTAAATAACAGTTTATGTTATCATATCAAAATTTGTTATTGGTCTGATATTGATTGAAAGCCAAAACAACTTTGGAATAACATTTTTTGTTATGGAAGAATACCGACAACTGTTATTGGGATGATCGGATTAGTTGTTAATATAACAAAAAATAATAACAAAAATTTGTTCGAAGAATAACTTAAAATGTTATTTCTCTGTTGTTACAATAACAATCCAATAACAAAAAAATCATAACGACGAATAACAAATTTTGTTATTAATAACATAAAATGTTATTGGACTAGTATTTTTAAATATCAAAAAATGTTATTCCCAAGTTATTTCCGTCTGCTCGGGAAACTTTTTTTCAATCTCTTTAAACATTTTTTTTTTATTTTTCATTTTTGATCACCAATCAACAGCTCGTATTTATTTCTCTTTTACAAAAAACTTTAAGTTCTAGCATTCTGTCAAACAGAGTTGTATTCCATTCAGCATTCTTTCAGGCTTGAGAAATTTATACAATTTTAATATTTTTTTATATTGAAAACTTCTCGGACAGGCGGTAATAACTGAATCCATGCCATGTCAATAACAAATACTGTTAAAATAACAAATTTTGTTATGGAATATTCTTGCAAAACCCATTTTTGCATAAGAGTTTAATAACATTTTATTCTATCATAACAAAATTTGTTATTGGTCTGATATTAGTTGGAAGCCATAACAACTTAGGAATAACATTTTTTGTTATGGAGAAATAACTCCAACTGTTATTGGGATGATCGGATTACTTGTTAAAATAACAAAAATAAATAACAAAGATTTGTTCGAAGAATAACTAAAAATGTTATTAGTCTGTTATTACAATAACAATCCAATAACAAAAAAATCATAACGACGAATAACAAATCTTGTTATAAATAACATAAAATGTTATTGGCCTAGTATTTTCAAATATCAAAAAATGTTATTCCCAAGTTATTTCCGTCTGCTCGGGAGTTCTGGAATTTTAAAACAATATTTTTAAGGGATCGGGAAATTTAACATACTTTTCTTTTTTACTGTTATCAAAATTTTAACCGATAGTTGCCAAAGTACTTTAGCCAAAAAATGATTGCTGATTGAATAACAATAGCAAAGTTTTTTTTATGTATTTTTTTTATTGACTTAATCTGTTCGATATTCAGAATAAAAAAAGAAAATTATTTGAATTTTTAACAATATTTCGATTTAAAAAACATGTTCAACTGGATAAATAAACAGAAAAAACAACATTTTTATGTATAAAGAGTAAGATTGTGGTTTTTTAAGAGCCTTTCAAGACACTTTTCAATGTAAAATATATTAACTACTATCCAAACCATTGAACTTAATTTAAAAGAATCAATTAAAAATTTTAATTGAATGTTAAATTATTTTTAATGCATTTCAAAAACTGTTATTTTTTCAAATAAAAATATATAATAAATCTTCTAATAAATAACCTTAATTTTACTACCTCAGTCATTGAGGCCATCATTGCAAAACCGATTACTGAATCTTCCTGGTTGTATTTGACTACGCCTGAATACTTGTAAAAAAAGGTCTATCAATAAAAGGTAGTTTAATATCCCCGCAAGTAATCTAAAGTTAAGGCGTTGATTTACGACATCCAGGCCTGAACTGTTCTGGTTATCTAAAAATTAACCCTTTTTGCAAATTCAAGAATGGTTTGTTTGCATTACTTAAGAATAACTAAATTTAACCTTACAATTTTCAATACCAAGTTATGGGACCCGAAACTGGATCGAATGGAACAAATCCGGACAAATTTGTTCAGTCAAATACATGAATATAAAGTGCACATTTTTAAATAATGGCCCCAAAACAAACACCACAATTTTCTTTGAATTTTATTTAGAGTTGACGTGTATAACAAAAAGAACGTCTAGTAGGTCTAATAAATAGTTTTTTTTTCTCCAAACTGGAATGCCCAGATTGTGGTAATGGAATAATTATGAATATTGTTAAAAATAACTTTTGACAATCTAAAATGTTACCATTTTACATAAACAAGATATTGTTTATAAATCAGTCATCCTGCATCAAACTTTAGCTATATTTTTGGATTTTTTCAAATTTATTATCTTTGTAGCGCAACAAATCAGACCATAATTTAAAAAAATCCGGCCAGCCAAAGAAATAAATATGTAATTTAAATAAAATTATGACAACAAACTACCATTAAATCTACCTTTTTAATTTCAACACTCTATTCTTTTCACATCTTGAGCTGTCAACGCGCGCCAGCGTCCTAATAAAAGAAACCCTCAAGAAAAGCTCAGTAACCAAACAAGCATCCCCTCCAAAAAAAAGGTCCATAATCCAAAGAGTGATGATGGCCGGCAGGAAAATTAATTGCTGCCTCTCCAGTTTGCTGACCTTAAATTGCTCCGGGCCACGAATGAACAAAAAAAAACGCACGGGAGGGGTACTTTGGCTAAAAAGAATGGAAGGGAAAATTTCGACCCGGCCCATCGTTAAGGTGAAGCGAAAAGTTTTAATGAACTTCAGACGGAGTGTGTTACGGGAGGGAGATTCCGGCGTAACAAGGGCGATTAAGCCGAAAATAATTAAAATGACTATCTATTGAGGATGGTTTTTTTTTTTTTTGCACTCTCTCTCTTAACGACCGGTCATTTTTGGGGGTTATTGCTGGGGAAAATTGGATTTGCATTTTTACGACAATTAGGGGCAAATTTGGAACATTTGCTTTTTCATCTGTTGCGGAAGTGCTGGTGAACGGGGTAGCAATTGCAAATTATTTAGCTAGAGAAAGTATTTTGGGTTGAATTACCATGCGTCTCCTTTGAATTGACTTTCGTTCAACCTTTTGGTGGAGACGCATGGTACTTTTATGAAAAATACTTGAAGTCCAAGATTTTAGAATGTTGTTGATCAATTCCACGTGACATATTTAAACCAAAAGAAAAAAACGTAAATTATCTTACAAAGCCTCATTTTTTTTCATTCTCAATCCTCATGAGTAACTCTCTAGACTTTCGCAACAAAAAAAAATAAAAGCTTCTTGACTTGTTGTAATCTATACAATTTGGCAGTCAGTCAGATTATTAATGTAAAGAAATTTAACTTTTTTGCAAATTTTCTGTTTTTGTTTTCAAAAATTTCATAATAAATAAAAGTGATTTTTTGAAATCGTAGAGATTTCCTCTCACCGAATGTATTTGTGTCTGCTTTTCTGCTGGGTGGTTGGACGTGAATTATTAAAATAAAGCATAAACCTCTCATTTTTTCCTCAACTTACACAGCAAAACATCCCCACTACCACCACCAACGCCAGCAACAAGGACGATGGCAAACATAGAATCTTGCCGGGGAAGAGGGAAAACTGCCCTGCAGGCGTTATCTCCAGCGTTCATCATCGGACGACTGTTTTCATTTCACTTTTGTTTGCTCGACAATAAGGCTTCACGGTAAAAATAAGTAGAAAAAACTTTCAAAAAATAAAAAAAATGTTTATTTTAGATACCTTGATTAATTTATTTAACAAAATAGTAACAAAATTTCATTCAGAAAATTTACTCATGAAACTACATCTTATTTGTGATGCACGGAGGGAAATTCACGTTTTCCCTCTCTACAATCATCGTCACCGTCCTACATTGTGATGTTCTGATTGTCGCCGTCCCCGGCAATGACGATTGGTGTGAAATTAAATACTCTAGACCCTTGATTGTAGTTGTGCAACTGTCCAATGTTGGTGCAACAGCACTTTTTTTCACTCTCTGTTGCCTTTCGACAAAACACAATGTATTATTGTTTGCTACGAGGGTGGAAAAATGTAGGTGAATGAGCAGCTCTCTCTTTGTATGGAAAAAACGTCACAAAAAGTAGATTTTGATAGGGTGACCCAAATAAAATTAGCCAGTTTTATTTTATGTATTCTTTTGCTTAAAAATGTTTTAAAAACTTATTTAAAAAAAACAATTCTACGTAATTTAGAAACGTCCCCATTCTCCCCTTCAGTCACATGTTATCTATTTCCGTTCCGGTTGTCGGACGTCGTCGTCATCACCATCCAGAGATAATTTCAGTATGTTCCTCACAACAACGATGAAGACCGTCCATGACGCAAAAAAAATGTATGTCTGTCCAAACGTGACAAATTTGGCTTTATTTATCGATCATCATCAGGCTAATTCGAAATCGATTCTCTCCGCCTCCCAAAATAACCGTGGCGTATTTTCCCGCGACACCATCCCTTCGAAATTTGTGGTCAGACCGCCGAGGCAGCAATGTCAACCTGTGGTTTTGGGACCCTGTCCCGTCCTGTCACCACATGCCCAAATTTTCGGCCACGCGTCAATGGGGCGGAATTTGCGCTGAGCTGGCAACAATTATCGCGATGGCGTGGTGATGTAGTTAGCACGATAGTGACTGTCAGAGGAGGTGCTGGTGTGGTATAGGTGGTCACGGTTGGTTAGGTGCTGATGGACTATTTAGGACAAATCGAATTATGCTGGAGACGTCGATGAAAGGGATGTTGGTTATTGAGTCGATCATTTGATTATGAAAAAGACCTTCGTCAGGGGTGACATTGGGTCTGGGGGCTGAGATTGGGTCATACAAAAATTCCCAGACCCAATGTCACCCCTGATGACGGTAACAATAATTTGTTTTATGTTGCAAATACAAGAGAGTTATAATCTGGTGTAATCTATCCTGATTATACAACTTCCATAACTGAAAAAACTGCATTTTAGCAAAATTGAGCTTATTGCTGCAGCCGTTGGAAAAAGTTCCAATAAATCTTCAAGAACTTGAATTTCACCAAAAAAAGTGGTAATTTAAAGAATTTAAAGAATTTAAAGAGTTTAAAGAATTTAAAGAATTTAAAGAATTTAAAGAATTTAAAGAATTTAAAGAATTTAAAGAATTTAAAGAATTTAAAGAATTTAAAGAAATTAAAGAATTTAAAGAATTTAAAGAATTTAAAGAATTTAAAGAATTTAAAGAATTTAAAGAATTTAAAGAATTTAAAGAATTTAAAGAATTTAAAGAATTTAAAGAATTTAAAGAATTTAAAGAATTTAAAGAATTTAAAGAATTTAAAGAATTTAAAGAATTTAAAGAATTTAAAGAATTTAAAGAATTTAAAGAATTTAAAGAATTTAAAGAATTTAACGAATTTAAAGAATGTAAAGAATTTAAAGAATTTAAAGAATTTAAAGAATTTAAAGAATTTAAAGAATTTAAAGAATTTAAAGAATTTAAAGAATTTAAAGAATTTAAAGAATTTAAAGAATTTAAAGAATTTAAAGAATTTAAAGAATTTAAAGAATTTAAAGAATTTAAAGAATTTAAAGAATTTAAAGAATTTAAAGAATTTAAAGAATTTAAAGAATTTAAAGAGTTTAAAGAATTTAAAGAATTTAAAGAATTTAAAGAATTTAAAGAATTTAAAGAAATTAAAGAATTTAAAGAATTTAAAGAATTTAAAGAATTTAAAGAATTTAAAGAATTTAAAGAATTTAAAGAATTTAAAGAATTTAAAGAATTTAAAGAATTTAAAGAATTTAAAGAATTTAAAGAATTTAAAGAATTTAAAGAATTTAAAGAATTTAAAGAATTTAAAGAATTTAAAGAATTTAAAGAATTTAAAGAATTTAAAGAATTTAAAGAATTTAAAGAATTTAAAGAATTTAAAGAATTTAAAGAATTTAAAGAATTTAAAGAATTTAAAGAATTTAAAGAATTTAAAGAATTTAAAGAATTTAAAGAATTTAAAGAATTTAAAGAATTTAAAGAATTTAAAGAATTTAAAGAATTTAAAGAATTTAAAGAATTTAAAGAATTTAAAGAATTTAAAGAATTTAAAGAATTTAAAGAATTCAAAGAATTTAAAGAATTTAAAGAATTTTAAGAATTTTAAGAATTTAAAGAATTTAAAGAATTTCCTACAATTTTGGGAAGTAAGATATGTCACGATTATGTTTCTAATGAAAAGTCATGTGTTTATTTTCTTACTGATTTACTAAGCTTTTTTAGTAAAACTTTATAGAAAACATAGTCGTTTCATATTCGTACCATAAAGTTCAGATGAAGACCTTTCCAAAACACTATAAAACATTAGTTTTGGTCATGTTTTGCATGAGATGTAATTTTTGACAAATTCACTGTAACGCATTTTGCTCGGATATTTTTTCGTCAAATAAATATGGGTAAAACAAAGCGACGAAGAATAAATCACGTTTTCCTCGGATTCTCACAAATCCGGAACACGCACAGGACTTTTTAATGAAGATCAGCAAAACACTGTGTGTTTTTTTGTGTGTGGTCCAATCCAATACCCGCTAACCGGTAACGAAATTATGGGAAAGTATAATTTGTATCAGACTTTGTATATGCCGAATGCTGATACAACTTATCTCAGTCCCGGGTATTAGGTGGTGATAGCCCTCGCGCTGCTTCCAACGACCCATTTCATAATGACAGAGCTCCTTGCGGTCCAATTCCGAGGTCACTGAGCATTCTTTGGCCCCGCCAAAACATAGAAGCAAGCATCTGAAGGAAACTCGATCTATATTTAGACTTCCAATCCCGTCAGGCAAATCAGGGATCAGCGCGTATTAAGATAACATGTTTCAACGCTACGGATCAATTTACTGCAAGAGTTTAAACCTTCTGATGGCCGACTGCTTAGCATCCCAGACCACCAATCCAGAGGTGTGAGCAAGGGGTTTCCAGCATCAAGGATTACTGACCAGTCTAAATGGAATTACCAGGATTACTGGCAATATGTCATGAATTACTTTGATTTCCTAGAATTACTTGGGATTTCCAGAAATCACTAAGAATTGCTCAAATTTATAAAAAATAACTTGGAATTACTGCCTAGCTTCCAGCATATTGAGAAAAGTCTTAGGAATTGGATCGAATGACAGTTGTCAAACGCACAAAACCACGTGCTTGGCAATAGTTCCCGGTTTAAACAATTAATATGTTTAAACTTTTCTAAAATTTTACATAAATTGGTACCATTTTATTTGTTGTCATTTTTGTTTTTTATACATCTTAAACCAATTTTTAAGCTGTTTTAGTCATGTCATATAGAAATAATCAAAAAATAAATATTTATAAAATACTTATTTAATTTAAATTAGAAATGTGGTGCATATAAAATTCAAAGCACAACAGACAACAGCAAAAATTTGTTTAAGCTATCTTAAAACTGCTATCCTTGTTTAGATTGATATTATTAGTATTGAGCTAATTCTATAAATTTAAAGCTTGAAAAACATAACAAATATAAAGAAAACATAGATTTTATGACGTTTTCAAAATCTTCCCGGGAATAAATAAATATTTTTCCCGTTTTCCGGGAAACTCAAAACCTGGGAAAATTGGACGTCCTGCTTGAAAATCATCGAATAATTGGGTAAATATCAACATCTGTTTGACAACTGATTTTGACGTTTGAGTGCATTTAAAATTCAAAGCACAACATAGAACAAAAAAATCTTTAAAACTATCTAAAAGTGCTATCCTATTAATAGTATTGAGCTAAAAGTATGATTTCAAAAACATAACAAATATAAAGAAAACATAGATTTTATGACGTTTTCCAAAATTTCCCTGGAATAAACAATATATTTTTTCCGTTTTCCGGGAAACTTGGACGCCCTACTTGGAAATCGTCGAATAAAGGGGTAAATATCAACATCAGTTTGACAACTGATTTTGACGTTTGAATTGTTTTTCATCCGAATACATTTGAATTAGAGAGCATCCAAATTTACGGACATTCCGAATCCGCTCTTTACTTCTTACAACCATAAAAGGCATCAAGGAAAAGCAAAATGCATTCTGCGATTTACTTGAATTGATGGGAAATACACGCACTACTGAGTAACTATGGAATTTCTCGAATTACTACGGAATTACTAGGTAATTCCAGAATTACAGGAATTACTGCAGAGTTGTGAAGTAATTCTGGAATTACTAAATTACATACTCAAAATCCGAATGATTCCGTACTAGCTATAACTTTGGATTCTAACATGAAAATTAATAGGCAATAAATAGAATCAGAAAAGGTTTATCGAAATTAGCTTTTTAACAGTTATTTTTCAATATTTTATTATTTTCTGAAGTATGTTTTCACAAACAAGAATCATGGAATTACCAGGATTACTGAGATTATTAGGAATTACCAGGATTACTCTGGAATTACTCAGTAATTCCGGATTAGTGACCAGTCTGACACGATGCTGGAAACCCCTTGGGTGTGAGTTCGTATCCCACCTGATTCATTTTCGTTTTTGTTCATATTCAAAGTTCAAATTCCTGAATCCAAATTTCAAAGATACTGGCCGGGATTTGAACCCTGAACCTTCTGCTTGAGAGGCAGAAGCCGTAAACATTAATCCACGGAGCCGATTTATAATGAAGATCAGCAAAACACTGCCTCCAAATTGCCTGTTCCATCGTAGTGAGAAGTTATTGTTTGTGCCTCCCACAAAATTTTGTGCAACACGTGATTACTTCCCAAATTCATAAAAGCAAAACAAAACTTAAATTTCAATGATTTTAGTGCTTGAAGCCGCAATTTTGCAAAACAAAAATTGCACTCCTGGAAAAAGTTTGTTCCAAATTTGTGGATTTCAAGGGTCAAGGTTTTTCTTTAAGAATTTGAAATTATGCGATGAAATTTTTATAACATCACTCGAAAGTTTACAAATGACGGTAAAAGCGAATTATTATGTTCAATACTCTGATTAGTTTGCAATACGCCGTAACAGTCAACAATTATTTGATTTTGTTCTCTTGAAACGAATCAAAATCATATTGTTTTTTTTTCAATAAAGAGTATTTAAAAAAAAGTGCATATAAAAAGCTCCCACCAAAAAGCGAATCTCAAAATTCTGTAAATACCGTTCATGCGTTCTTCTTCATAGAATAATTAGATCAAGATTACCCCAGTATCTTTATGAAAAATTGACTCCCTTTCGTAACACAAGAACCCAAAGTTACGTTATTCCAAATTATAACTCCTTTTACTACAGTCAATCATTCTTTGCTAGAGGCATTGTAAATTGGAACAGTTTACCAACCAATATAAAACTCGTTATATCTAAATATACTTTCAAACATGATTTGCTCACCTACCTTAACAACACGAATAATTATTTAGTTTAAGAGAACCTATCACTGTGTCAAATAGTTTTATTACACCAAGCAAGCACACAAATTGTAACAATTGAAAAGATTTCATCTTACGTTACATGAATAAATAAATAATACTAATAACATAAAAAAATAAATTTGATAATTCACCAATGTACGGAGAACCAATCGAAATACGGCTTTGGTTACAAGTGGTGTTAAGGGCCTTTTAAAAACTATTATTAGAGAATTCAGTTCATGAGAAAAAAATAAGCTCCATATTTAAGGTGTAATTTTTGACACTTTGGACAACCTTTTTATTGCTTTTTTTAGAATTGGAAGAAAACTTTCTATGGCCAAAGAAAACGTTTGGCATCATGAGTTTGTCAATACAATTAAGGGAGCTGTCATACAGAAAGATATAAATATTTTGAAAATAGGTTTTCTGGTCGATTACGTAATTTGGCAAAGTTGTAGATATAACTTAAGACTTCTGAGACAAATATTGACTTAAAAAAATAAACTTTTTATTTCAACTTTTCTCACAACAAAAATTCAAAATTACCATTGTTACAAAATGAAATATTTGGACAAATCTACGATTACAAAAAATTCCATCATTTGAGCTATGGAGCAAGTTGCTCAAATTAGTTTCGCAGTGTTTACAATTTTTCGATTTTTTTTTTAAAGACGTGGAACAGATTAAAAAAAATTATTTAATATTTAGATGTAAAAATAAGTTATCCGGAGTTCCCAAAGTTTTTAAATGGTGAGCCAAGTTTTAAACCATTCAATTATTTTATAACAGCCATTGACTTGCAAAATAAATAGATTTATTGATTCGACTATGTGACGTAATCGCCAATAAGGAGAAATGAATTATAAATAAATCGCCTTTAGCACACAAAATTTTTTTTCACCGGTTTTGAAGGGAGAGGAGGGGGGCAACATAAACTTTGAGAAATATTTGCAACGGCCTTATTTCAGAAAGGTCACAAAATTTCCTATGAAAAAGTGTCTATTTTTTAAGAGATGTCAACTCAGCAAATGTGCGCCATTACGTCATTTTTAATATCAGAATATTGAACCATCCAACCATTGAGGTTGATCTTTTCTTTCTTTTTTTTTAATTTCCAAAAATTTCTTATACAAAACGGAATGAGTTTCATTATGCAAAATCAGCCCAGAACGTTTACCTTAATGATTGCACTGATAAATGAAAATGCTACTTTTTAACAGTTACAGCATTTTTTTTTGTAATACAGATATTTTTTTAAAATTATGTCTTCTGAATTAGAAAAAAAATAGTTTTATACCTTTTCACAAAATTATTATGATCATAAAAACATTAGTATCACACTATACTTGAAGCCTGGTATAATTTAAATCTTGTGTTGGCATAGATCTGCTCAAAAGGTCAATTAGTCGATTTATGATGTCTAACCGCATCAGTGTCAATGTAGGTAGACGAGGAAGAGGAAAACCTTACGCTACACGTCAGTCCGATCAAACGCGTGTCTTAGCTAGCCCGGGCTAAGTGGCTGAACCGTGTAGATTAGCTTGTTAATTTTCCCTCAGGATACTCAGGTTGAGGTGGATCTGATTTCCGCTGGGAGGAAGCAAAATCTGGCAGGGGGAGTTTCCTAGGATCGATTTCACAGCATGAGCTTGCACTTTGCAACTCTTGTAGGAAAAGTGGGTTTGGTTTTGGCGGAGGGGGAAAGTGGAAGATTTTCTCAAAACCGGTGCTCGTGTTTGCCGTCTCATCGCGTCAGCTGGGATTAAAGTCTAATTACTGGAATTTCCTATGAAATGGTTTTCCCACTGTCATCGTTGCTCGCTGATGGGGTTCATTATTGGGTTAAATTGGGTTTCCTACTTGTTGTGAATACAATGGCCCTTTTGGGATCGTTATTTGGATACTTCAGCGAGAATGAAGGGCTTTTTTGCTGACATTTGCAGAGGTGATAAAAGTCAGAAGGGCGAATTTAACATAAATTTTCATCAATTTAATCTTGTTCGAACGCAAGCATTTAATTAACGGCATTTCAAAAATTATATATTTCTGCATGTGTTAATTTCATGATAATTAATTTTCGCACAGCATGAAAGCTTGTTAACGATTCGCACCTATAATTATCGGATGCCAACTTGGCTCTTTATCTCGCATTGAAATGTTTTTCGACAGAAATAATACACATCATGACTTTTTAATGGGGTGGTTTAAATTTTACAGTAGTCTTTTGATTATGCGACACTTTTTTATGCGTATGTGAGAAATTTTCAAAGTGACCAATATTCGAGAACAGGCTGTGAACTGCAAAACCGGTATCCATTAAAATCCAATGATTTATCATATACCTGGTGATGTTTTGCAAAAGTCGCATCGCAAATGTACTGGAATTAATAATACACTCCAGCTCGAGCTTTGCGAGAGCTGCATCTGAGCTCTGTAACTTTAATTGCAAAACTTTTCGGGGTGGGATTTTCTCGGCAGAAAGTTTCACGCTCGACTTTCTCCAGATGTAATTGAAGAGTGTTTTATTCATGGCTTGTTTTCGGGTTGGGTTGAAGGTAGCGATGAGGAAGGACGGTGGGGGAGAGAGGATTCATATTCATAACCTTTTCAAGAGGGAGGCAGCCAAAATGGGCAGAATAAAATGCAACTAAAACTTTCAAGTCGGGCGAAATTACAACCGAGCACAGAAAAAGAAAAGCTGGAAACTGAAACTGAGCTCCGGTGGATGTGCAAAAGACAACCGTTGCCCCCACAGCAATGTTGGACAAGTGCGCGCGATAGTTTGAAATTGGAGCAGAAATTCTTGTTTGGAGAGGTTAATTAAAATTTCATCGTCCCTCGTCTCCCCCAGTTAAGCTGGGAAAAAATCTTTTTATTTTCTTTCTTTTTTTTTTGCGCCACGTGGCCCAACTCCAATTAACTGCCGTTTCAGAAACAGTTGAAGAAGGTTGAACTTGGTGGAGACGCGTGGTGCTTTTTATCTGAAGCAGCTTGGTTGTTTCTTTGAAAATAAACATCATAAACGAAGTTTAAGTGCTTCCGGGAAACGGTCGATGGGGGTCAACAGTGAAGTTTGTTGTTGATTGAGAGCGAGGGAGAAAGTTAATTGATATGCCTTGAGGGGATGGACGTTTATTTGAAGTTTGAAGAGATGATGTTTGTTGCTTCTTAGAAGTGAAATGAGAAGAATTTAAGGTTAACTTGGAATTCTTTCGAGAAAGTTACAAGACTTTTAACTATTGCAAACAAAAAAGGCCAAAAATTCTAAAAAGAAAAAAAAGACAAAAAAAAACAAAAAACACAAAAACGACAAAAACGACAAAAAAAACACAAAAGACAAAAAGATAAAAAAGACAAAAAAGACAAAAAAGACAAAAAAGACAAAAAAGACAAAAAATACAAAAAAGACAAAAAAGACAAAAAAGACAATAAAGACAAAAAAGACAAAAAAGACAAAAAGACAAAAAGACAAAAAGACAAAAAGACAAAAAGACAAAAAGACAAAAAGACAAAAAGACAAAAAGACAAAAAGACAAAAAGACAAAAAGACAAAAAGACAAAAAGACAAAAATACAAAAAGACAAAAAGACAAAAAGACAAAAAGACAAAAAGACAAAAAGACAAAAAGACAAAAAGACAAAAAGGCAAAAAGACAAAAAGACAAAAAGACAAAAAGACAAAAAAGACAAAAAGACAAAAAGACAAAAAGACAAAAAGACAAAAAGACAAAAAGACAAAAAGACAAAAAGACAAAAAGACAAAAAGACAAAAAGACAAAAAGACAAAAAGACAAAAAGACAAAAAGACAAAAAGACAAAAAGACAAAAAGACAAAAAGACAAAAAGACAAAAAGACAAAAAGACAAAAAGACAAAAAGACAAAAAGACAAAAAGACAAAAAGACAAAAAGACAAAAAGACAAAAAGACAAAAAGACAAAAAGACAAAAAGACAAAAAGACAAAAAGACAAAAAGACAAAAAGACAAAAAGACAAAAAGACAAAAAGACAAAAAGACAAAAAGACAAAAAGACAAAAAGACAAAAAGACAAAAAGACAAAAAGACAAAAAGACAAAAAGACAAAAAGACAAAAAGACAAAAAGACAAAAAGACAAAAAAAGACAAAAAACAAAAGAGACAAAAAGACAAAAAGACAAAAAAAGACAAAAAGACAAAAAGACAAAAAGACAAAAAGACAAAAAGACAAAAAGACAAAAAGACAAAAAGACAAAAAGACAAAAAGACAAAAAGACAAAAAGACAAAAAGACAAAATAGACAAAAAATACAAAAAAGACAAAAAAGACAAAAAAGATAAAAAAGACAAAAAAACAAAAAAGACAAAAAAAAACAAAAAGACAAAAAAAAACAAAAAAGACAAAAAAGACAAAAAAGACAAAAAAGACAAAAAAGATAAAAAAGACAAAAAAGACCAAAAAGACAAAAAGGACAAAATGGACAAAAAAGACAAAAAACACAAAAATGATCTCATTCTTTTGTAAATTTTCGAATCAAATAACCAAAAGAAAAGTCAAGAAAAAACTTCAGTCCTATCAATGCATTGAAACCCACAAAAATGAACAGATTATCTCCACAAATCTTCGATAAACCTACTTATCAATTTAAATGGCGTGCAAAAATCATCGCCCTCCATCATTGTTTCCACGCCGGATTGGATTTCGCATTCATCCTTTCTGTGAGGGTGGGCTTAAATTTTTCATCCATGATTGGACCACGTCGGCTCGCTGCTCACACAAAAGGCAACAGCGGAAAACGAAGGCAAAATCTTTTACCATTTAATGAGAAAAATCCCAAACTGATGAAAAACACGGGCGCGCGGTGCGAAACGAAAATAAGCATTATTGAGGCCAAATCGAGGTTTCTCTTTTGCTCAGTTCGATTCGTTCGCCGTTGGTGGGATCCTTCATCAATCGGGTTCGATCCATTTATATTTTTTTTTTCATTTTCATGGCGCTTTTCAATCACCCTCGTTCGAGAATCCAGCATGATTTAATAGAGACGACTACACTCGATTCCGCGAATGGTGCACACGAAATTGGCCATATTTATTGATGGATGTATCGAATTTCAAATCGACTGGAACGAGCGCTGTAACGCGGTGATAAAAGCGATTTTTATTCCAAGCCAAATTGGCAACACTGCCGTCAACCGGCAGTCAACTCGCTAATTTACGCATTTAATTCAATCAAAGTCTCGCGTGGGGATAGAGAAACGCGATGAATCGATTCCATTCAGCTGGTTCACACACGATTTTTTTCTCTCACATTTGTCAGCGGGAGATTTGGCCCAGTTTCGGGAAAACAAATTGACTGTTCCACACTTGGAATAGATCCGGTCGGCAACTCGGAAAAATCGGTAAAAAGAGTCACGAAGGGTTTGAGCAATTTTGAGGATTTTAAAATGTCAAATTGATGAGAAATGAAGCAACGTTGATTAAAACATTTTAAGTAAATTTTGTTATTTTTTCAAATTTGTTTTGATATAAAAAATTGAAACAAAATAAAATTAATTTAAAAACAAACATTCTCAAATGTGCCCGTTTTACCCTATTCACACCCCTTGGACGGTTTCCCCAGAAATCAATCGATCAATCTTTTTTTTCTCCTTTTGCATCCGAAATTTAGCTTGCGTGTTTGAACAAAACCACGTGTGCGAGGCACATTTTCCAACGTGTCAATCGAGTGCGTGTTTTTGTTGACTTTTGGGAATTTGTGCCTCCTGTTTTTGCTTTGTTGAATTTGAATTGTATTTTTGTGTTTATTTTCGTATGATACGTATCTGGTTTCAAATGATTGCTGATTCGTTGGTTTGGGATTTTGAATACATATTGACAGCATCGATTCGTATTTTTTTCGATATGGAGATGATGGTTGGTGTTTCAGTGATTGCAAAAAAATTAACATTTATTTAAATTTCGTTACACTTAAATAAAGGCCTTTTAAAATCTCTCAGAAAAAAAACAACTAAAAACATAATCATTATTATTCATACCAACATTTTCAACAAGTCCCTTCCCGCACACAAATTTCTCCACCCACTGCCAAATTCAAATCAAATTCAATTTCCGACGGCAAACGAGCCAAACGAAATTATCATCGCCCAGAAGAGGTGGATAATTTTCTCAAGAGCCTTCCCGTTATTTTTTGTCTCCAATCATATTACACCCTCCCACAAATGATGCCAAAATGATGGCACCGATCGTTCCGAACTTCCCACCCATCCATTACGTGGTTTTGCTTCCTCTGACTCAAAGAAAAAAAAAGTTAAGCAAAATCAAGGCCCTCGGAGCTTTTCCAGTCAACGCAAGGCCTTCAAAACACACAAAAAAAACACACCAAATAAAACATATCGATTTTTGCCTCCCCCAACTCGCATCATCGACACTCTCTGCTGAAGACATTGACTATGAAGGCAGCAAGCGAAAGACAGGCCAGACCGTCAAACGAATTTGGGATTGCTTCCTCTGGCTTGCCTTCTTGAGGGCTTGGGCTCAAGGCGTCGTCGTCTTGCTGTCGAGCAGTCTCGGTCTCGAGGCGTCATAAAGCAATTGACTTCCTAGGCTCGACAAGAGGGAGAAAGAGAGAGAGTTGCTTCTTGGCTTTTACTGCTTTGATTTATATGGTAAGCGGGTGTGTTTTGAAGTAATAATAAAATAAATCATTTGATTTTAGCAGACATTTAATCAATTAAAATAACTTTCAAACTCAAAGTACTATGCTTCTCCATCGAAATGCGTTCCCAGTACATTTTGCTGGAGACGCAAGGTGCTTTATGTTGAATAAATGTACCGAATTTTGATATTTTTTTCAAAAATTCTATCTCCGAATACTTTTAATGGATACTCTCAATTTTAAGTTAAGTGACGTAAACGTAAACCACCCGTAGAAAAATATTTAAAGCTATGAGTTCTTTGGACCCGAGGCCTTCAAATCAGCCAACAAAGCATTCATTCATTTGATCGGTGAGTGTATTCAGCTATGTTGTCAAAAAGTCTTGATATTTTTCAATAAATTCTTTCAAAACTTGGCGGGCTAAAATTGGTTCAGCCACTCTATTCTATTTGACGTGGAACTGCTTTTCACTTAACTAATGTAAAGAACCTTTCAGCGATTCTAGAGCTTTTTTAAAGGTACCCCCAAACGGCGGTCGCATGATTGTGATCTGAAATCTGTCCTCATGCTTTTTTCTTGCGATGAAGGGGTATGACATTTTTGCCCATTATCGACATTACCGCCTGCTGTTTGTTGGTATTACGAAAAAAAAATCTTAACCGAACGAGGATTGAACCAACAACTTCTTGGTTGCTGATCCGAAACGCTAACAACCACCGCGCCATGAACGCTTGATGATTTGCGAAGGACAGAGCACCAACATATTCTTCTCTCTGAAGTGTTGCTCGGGGAATCGCCAGCATTACATGTGTTGGTGAGAACTGCAGATCGCTGACATGTTTACACATGTGCAATGATCTACGTACTTGATGCAAAAATTGTGAGAAAGTGTATCATTTTCTGCAGCAAATCCACTATTGCACATTTTGATATATAATTATCCTTTGGGTGTACTTTATGCTATGAGATTCCCTAAGTTTGTAGGACCTTTTCAAATAATACTCTAGAATTGCATCTTGGCCTTTTTCGCAAAATTTGAAAAATCGAGAGAGTTGAGAAATTATAGCAAATTTTATTTAAATCTTTAAGACATTCGCAAAAGCTTTTCCAAGTTTGAACATATTTTTATTCATTGGCAGTTTTGGTGACATGCTTATGTATAGCTAAAGGATAATCCACAAACAACCTGAACCCTACATAGGAGAAAATTTCGTATCATTTCCCGGTTAAGGATCCAGTTCTTATTTCATGCAATTTGTCGATTCTCTTTTTGTAACGAAATGATTTTGCCAAACATTTGATAGAAGCTTTTTAAGCTATTCTCAAACATTTTGGATATTCATTGGATTATTTTAATGTATTTTTTTATTTCGATGAAACTTTGTGTGTACCTTTTCTATGTCCAAAGGTGACATTTTGCATCATAATTTTCACACAAATCTCCGTACAGTTTTGGCAGCAAAAATGCCAAAATACATATTTCGACGCTAAATATTTTGATGAAGCATGAAAAGCTTCATTTTTCCTGTATGCTTTTCTTTCAGAGATTGTTTCTCAGCAACCATTGGAAAAATCTTCATTGTCTTTTTGATATTTTTTTGCAAAATTTCTGGTATTGTCGATAAAGAACATAATTCAGAAAAGGTCAAGCTTGGCCATGACTTCAATAGGTAAAACATACACGTTCTTTACAAAAAAATGTAAGCTGCTATAACTTGAAATTTCGAAATTTATTTACGTGCTTTTCAAAAGGAAAACATGAATTTACATGTTAAAAATGTCAAAACGTATTTTTGAAGGAACCTGATCGGTAGCTCAAAAGATCCCGGTTTTTGCCATATAAATTATAACTATATTCAAGAAAAAGATTTTTCAAAAAGTAGAATTTCGCCCAATTTGACATTTTGTTTGAATAATTTAATTTAAAATTAGTAATTTTAGCAACCTACGCAAAACGAAAGCATCGTATCAAAAACAGGCCAAAGGCAAACTTGTAGGAAATTTGACGGTATCTGTATCTTTTGAAGGAATTTTTTGATCAATTTGGTGTCTTGGACAAAGTTGTAGGTATGAATAAGGACTACTCTGAAAAAAATTGATACACGGTAAAAACATTTTTTGGTGATTTTTATTTACTTATTGACACTAAAACTTAATTTGCAAAAAAAAAAACACCTTTCTAAATTGTTTTCTGATATGTTTTAGTGGACATAAAATGCCAACTTTACAGAAATTTCCAGAACGCACAATATATAGAGCGTCCAATTTCCCGGGGTTACAAATTTCCCGGGAAACGGGAAATTTTCATATAATTTCCCGGGAAATCCCGGGAATTCCCGGGAAATTTGAAATTTATTGAAAATTGTAATGATCTTGGTTTTAATTAATATTATGCAACCAAATTGTATAGGACATCAACATTAATGGTTTAAATAAGTGTGAAGATCAATTAACAGCATGACTGCATGTAAAAAATCCTTCAACTACAAAAAGAAATGTATTTTGGTATTTTTTATGAGAAATATTTTTTTTTAAATGAATCCATAATCCACAATCATAAAATTTCTTTTAAACTTGCCTCTTTGACCAGTTTATTGAAATGAGAAAAAAAAACATGCAGAAATTATTTTTTTTTTTTCATGTCAAATACTGGTTTCAGCTCTTGAACAAATGGTAAAGCTTTTTAGTGTTGGTTTTACTCCAAACAACCCAATGTTTTCAAATATTTGAAGCAAGCTTTGAATATATTTTTGCATTTTTTGAGATAAATTAACATCATTTCCACAAAAAGTCTTCTATTTTTTCACATTTAACCCTCTAACACCAGTGATTGCACCTGTGCTCCATAATTCTTTTACTTCAAATTGTAATTTGTTTAGTAGAGCAATTCTCTACGAAATCGGTCTTTTTTCTTCAATTTTAATTTTTGTATTTTTTAATCCGACTGAAACTTTTTTGGTGACTTCGGTATGCCCAAAGAAGCCATTTTGCATCATCAGTTTGTCCATATAATTTTCCATACAAATTTGGCAGCTGTCCATACAAAAATGATGTATGAAAAATCAAAAATCTGTATCTTTTGAAGGAATTTTTTGATCGAATTGGTGTCTTCGGCAAAGTTGTAGGTATGGATACGGACTACACTGGAAAAAAATAATACACGGTAAAAAAAATTTGGTGATTTTTTTATTTAACTTTTTATCACTAAAACTTGATGTACAAAAAAACACTATTTTTAATTTTTTTTATTTTTTGATATGTTTTAGAGGACATAAAATGCCAACTTTTCAGAAATTTCCAGGTTGTGCAAAAAATCATTGACCGAGTTATGAATTTTTTAATCAATACTGATTTTTTCAAAAAATCTAAATTTTGGTCGTAAAATTTTTCAACTTCATTTTTCGATGTAAAATCAAATTTGCAATCAAAAAGTACTTTAGTGAAATTTTGATAAAGTGCACCGTTTTCAAGTTATAGCCATATTTAAGTGACTTTTTTGAAAATAGTCGCAGTTTTTCATTTTTTTAAATTAGTGCACATGTTTGCACAGTTTTGAAAAAAATATTTTTGAAAAGCTGAGAAAATTCTCTATATTTTGCTTATTCGGACTTTGTTGATACGACCTTTAGTTGCTGAGATATTGCAATGCAAAGGTTTAAAAACAGGAAAATTGATGTTTTCTAAGTTTCACCCAAACAACCCACCATTTTCTATCGTCAATATCTTAGCAAGTAATGGTCCGATTTTCAATGTTAATATATGAAACAATTGTGAAATTTTCCGATCTTTTCGAAAAAAATATTTTCAAAATTTTCAAATCAAGACTAACATTTTAAAAGGGCGTAATATTGAATGTTTGGCCTTTTTGAAATGTTAGTCTTGATTTGAAAATTTTGAAAATATTTTTTTTGAAAAGATCGGAAAATTTCACATTTGTTTTATATATTAACATTGAAAATCGGACCATTAGTTGCTAAGATATTGACGATAGAAAATGGTGGGTTGTTTGGGTGAAACTTAGAAAACATCAATTTTCCTGTTTTTAAACCTTTGCATTGCAATATCTCAGCAACTAAAGGTCGTATCAACAAAGTCCGAGTAAGCAAAATATAGAGAATTTTCTCAGCTTTTCAAAAATATTTTTTTCAAAACTGTGCAAACATGTGCACTAATTTTAAAAAATGAAAAACTGCGACTATTTTCAAAAAAGTCACTTAAATATGGCTATAACTTGAAAACGGTGCACTTTATCAAAATTTCACTAAAGTACTTTTTGATTGCAAATTTGATTTTACATCGAAAAATGAAGTTGAAAAATTTTACGACCAAAATTTAGATTTTGAAAAATCAGTATTGATTAAAAATTCATAACTCGGTCAATGATTTTTGCACAACCTGAAATTTCTGAAAAGTTGGCATTTTATGTCCTCTAAAACATATCAAAAAAAAAAAATTAAAAATAGTGTTTTTTGTAAATCAAGTTTTAGTGATAAAAGTTAAATAAAAAATCACCAAATTTTTTTACCGTGTATTATTTTTTCCAGTGTAGTCCGTATCCATACCTACAACTTTGCCGAAGACACCAAATCGATCAAAAAATTCCTTCAAAAGATACAGATTTTTGAATTTTCATACATCATTTTTGTATGGACAGCTGTCAAATTTGTATGGAATATTATATGGACAAACAAATGATGCAAAATGGCTTCTTTGGGCATACCGAAGGCACCAAAAAAGTTTCAGTCGGATTAAAAAATACAAAAAAAATCGAATGACCGAAATCCTAGAGAACTGCTCAGTACTAGGTATTCAACCAATTGTCTTTTAGCACAAATTCGATTTTCATCTCATTTGATCATGGTAAACAAAATCGTAAAAAAATCTCAATTTTAATTTGGAGGTAAGGAGTTAATATTGTTTAACATCAATCTGTTAAAAGCTTAATTAATTGTAATAATTTGATACTCATTAAGCAAGATCTATTCCCAGTTGCTTCAAAAATTAATATTAGCAGAAATAATTCTGATATCATAATTTCTGATAATCTGTATAATTATATATAAACCAAAAAATACATTTAATTGAACAAAATCATGTTGAGTTTGTTCATTCATTATTTTTTTAAAGCATTTTAAAAAAATAGTTCCAAAATTTAAGAAAATGTATACTTCCGTTTGAATTTCGGGAATTCCCGGGAAATTTACAAATTTCCCGGGAAACGGGAAATATTTTTTTTCGAGAAATCCCGGGAATTCCCGAGAATTTTTTTCCCGGGACGGGAAATTGGACGCTCTAACAATATATTTTTGACCGAGTAATGCATTTTTGAATCAATACTGATTTTTTTCGACTTCATTTCCAGATGAAAAATTAAATTTGCAATCAAAAAGCAATTTTAATGAAATTTTGATAAAGTGCACCGTTTTCAAGTTAAAGCCATTTTAGGTAAGTTTTTTAAAATAGTCGTAGTCATTTATTTTTTTAAATAAGTGCCCATGTTTGCTCACCTTTGAAAAAAAAAACTTTTAAATAGCTGAATAAATTCTCTGTATTTTGCTTTTATGAACTTTGTTGAAACGACCCTTAGTTACTGAGATATTGCCATTCAAAGATTTAAAAACAGAAAAAATGATGTTTTCTAACTCTCACCCAAACAGCCCACTATATTTTAATGTGGAGTTTAAAAAAAAGTCCGATAAACCAAATTTACAGTTTTTGCATTTGGGTGTTTCTGAAACCGCCTTGAGTCATGGAAATTTAGAAACACCCAAAAAGCAAAACCAGAAAATTTGGTTTATTGGACCTTTAAAAAAAAACTTCAGTAATGTCGATATCTCAGCAACAAATAGTCCGATTTTCAATGTTAAAATATGCAACATTCGTAAAATTTTCCGATCTTATCGAAAACAATATTTTCATTGTTTTTTTTTAAATCAAGGTTAACATTTCAAAAAAAACAAACATTCAATATTACGCCATTTTGAAATGTTATTCTTGGTTAAAAAAAACTTTCTTATGAATTACCGAGAACAATTTTCGCCTTTAATTTGTAAATGAAGAAATCATTTCAAAATTATTTTTATATATTAATTTTAAAGAGTGTAGTTCCCAAATAAACACCTGTTACCCTAACTTTTCACTAAACCTCCACCGCACTCTTTGACATCCGGATCGTTTTGATCCGAAGACGCAAGAAAAGGGGGCGAAAAAGTTAACTTTCTGCTCAAACTCCACGTCTGTAGCATAGCAAAACGATATGAGTAAGTAAGCCCGGGACATAAAGTCGTAACCGTGATGATTTCGTGCTGGTGTGGGAGAGGAGGTGTGCGACTACTACTGGTGGCTACTTTTTATTGACTGGCAGGAAGTTTATACATGGGGACCAGCTGTGGGTGTGGCGGTGTCTTGATTGGGATGAAAGTGAAGGAAAATGGAGGGAAACATCGAACGTTATAGGACAACAATGGTCGTAAAATGAGTGAAGGAGGGGTTTCTTGAAGTTTTTTTTTTGGGTTTGCTTCCCAAAACCGTACAAGAGAGAGAGTCATCAAAGTGACGTAAAAGTGCTGTTTTTCAGGGGTTTATGTTGTGGGGGTGTGATGGAGATATAAGATTTCAATCTTGTATCTTTAGGTTGGACAGCTTTGAGAAGGAGGATAGAGATTTATGCTGACATTGAATGACTATGAATTGTGTCTTGAATTGAATTGAAGCCGGTACGTTTGGGAAAGTGCCATCTTGGTATCACTCAACTACTAGCAAGTGGTTTATTTTCAAAGAAATAAATGATCTCTTCACACTCCGAAGAAGGGAGCTTCCGTATTGAATAAACAAGCAAATACTTGCACGGTTAGACCTTTAAAACGAGCGACATGAATAAATATCCATTCCCAGATGAGTAAACACGACGGAACGTCTCTTCATTTCACGGGAATAATCTCCTTGGAGCGTGATTCCGTTTGTTCCGAGCTGGTGGTGCGTGTGGCAAGGATTTGCGGTTCCATTTCACTGCCAGCCAAATAACCGACCAACTTTTACACACTAAAGATGGTCGTGTTTTAGCGTTAGATCCACCCTAAAATGGTTCGTTGAACTCGACCATCTCGCTGCCAACCTTGACTCACACCTTCCACAATAAACAGGTCCTTTAATGTCCAAGCCCCGGGAATGTTGCGTGTACAGTCTGTGGTTTCCTCTGGAGAGATCCCTCCTCCATCTTCTTCGTCTTCCCCCCAACACAAATCCAACCGAATATTTGCTAAGCCACATAAAAGGTTTTCGATGTAGTCCCGTGAAAGTATTTCAAATCTATTTAATTCACCGAACGTCGGATTTTGGCAAGACGGGAGATGAGTCTCTCTGGTGGGATTGGACGCTGCTGGGTTTCTACGGGATTGGCAGACAGTATGGTATGGCTGTGACTGTTCAATTTTGGGGAAAACGATGGAGATTCCATGATGGATGCCGGGTTAATACACTCCCGAAGGAGTAATCTCTGCTGCGGACATTTCAGCGCGAAGGAGCCCGGGCAGACGGTAATAACAAAATTCGTGCCATTTCAATAAGAAGTACTGTTAAAATAACAGAAACTGTTATGAATTCTTCATGAAAATTTCATTTTTGCATAAGAGTTGAGTAACACTTTATGTTATCATAACAAAATTTGTTATTGGTCTGATATTGATTGAAAGCAAAAACATCTTGAGAATAACATTTTTTGCTATGGAAGAATAACTCCAACTGTTAAATAACATAAAATAATAACAAAGATTTGTTCGAAGAATAACTTAAAATGTTATAAGTCTGTTACTACAATAACAATCCAAAAACAAAAAAATCATAACGAAGGATAACAAATCTTGTTATAAATAAAGTAAAATGTTATTGGCTTCCCAAGTAGCACTCATAACTTGTCGACTGTTGAATAATAGTTAGACAATTGTTTTTGATAAACATACGAGAAAAAATCTGAACATAACTTAAATAACAGTTTGTTTCACTGCTTGTATAACTGACTTGTGTAACTATCGTGTTTTGTGCCACAAAAGTGTTAAAACACAGCCAACTTCACTCTTTTTCAACAAAACACAACATAGGAAAAATTTTCACCTATTGGGAGGGTTCCATCCAATTTGCTGATTTACACTGTTTAAACAACTTATTTTGGAACACCTTCGATAGAAACTTGCTTGCTCACTTCCGTTTGAGGTATTTATCACTTGATTTCAGTCGAAAACGCTTTTTATGAGCTATAATTAAACGTCAAAATCCTGATATGCCATGATGCTGTTCCCTCATCTGCATTGTTTTCCTCGAAAACAGTTTGTTGAATAAGAATAATATTGCACTGTTTGTTTCACTGCTTACATTGTCATGTGACGGCATCTTCTGAAAAATGGGCGTGGCCAACCATTCTATAAATAACCTTAGGTTTTCTCGCTTTGTTACACAAATGTTATCGGAGAACAGGTTATATAACTAATATTCAACAAACATATTCAACTTGACATTGCGTATTGTTAGGTGGTGTAAATTTGTACGTGAGGTATTTAGAGTTTCAATAATGTTTATTTATCGAAGATTGCAATAATTTTAATTGTTGACCGATTATATATAAAAATATCGCCGGTAAAAGCTACAAAAAATATCAGCTTACGGAATTCATGGTAGAGAAAACAACAAATTAAAATCACACCAATTTTCAATGTTACTCCGTGGTACGGTAATCGAAATGACAGTTGAAACGGTTTGTTATAACAAAGTTACATAATGGAGTTATGAAAACTGACTTGAAACAAACTTATATAACATTATTTCCAATGACAGCCTTTTCTGGAGTTAAGTTGTATAGCTCACTGCTGTATAACAAAGCTGACAGCAGCCTTCTTATTGACGTTTAGGTCAGCTTGTTTACTATGAAGCCTCGTGGAGAGATGTGGAAGCGCGCCTGGACCTGCCTGGAGATAACAACAAGTCGTCGAAGTCATCGGATCGAATCTTGGGAAAGACGAAGTTCATCAAAAAAATGAAAATCTAAAAGTTCGCCATGAAGAGGGTTTAACATGAATCACAGTTAGAGAGCGCGAAAATATTATTTTATTTTTTTTTCATTCAATTTCAATTTTTATCTAAATAAATCGGGCAGAAACAAGCGTACCAAAATAGTCAGGGATACTATTCTTATTGGCTTCGTCGTTGATTAAAATTCTAATAAGAACTGTTTGTTTACATGTAAGTTGGGTAACGGTTAGACAACTGTTTTCAATCTATCTTTCCTTTTCAGTGTGCGCTTTGATTTGACAGCACAGCCGTTAACCACGCCCCCTTTTTTCGTTGAATCTCTTGTTAGCTAGCACAGTGTTGTCAGATACATTTGTACAACTTACTCTGATAACTTGCATCTTATTCTGGCAAGTTATACAACAGAAAAAAGTGCGCTTTTTCCAATGCACAGGAGTTGTAGAACAAGTTGTGGTAACGAGGCCGTTCGGTTATACAACCAGTTAGGAAATACGTTTATCTGACAAAGTGTGTTGCTTGGGTTAGTATTTTCAAATATCAAAAAATGTTATTCCAAAGTTATTACCGTCTGCTCGGGAGATATATTTGATTTGAGCTGGTTTGACCTGATGTTTTCTCGCAGAATGGTATTTCTACTGAATAGTTGCTAAAATCGATAGATTCATCAAAACATTCATCAAATTTCTTTAAAATATGCCACATAGATTATGAATACAGAGAAACCTCTTTTTACGCGGTGGCGTTATGTTTTTTTTTCTCGTAGATTTCTCTTAAACTACACAGAAAAAAATAATGTAAATTTGGAAGCTGTTTTTTTTCTCTTTTATGATGTAATTTTACCTCAATTTAGACTGAAAAAGTGACATTACACCAGAAAAGTGGTAAAATTACACATTTCCAGAGGTAAAATTACACCTTTTTTCTGACATAAAAGATGTAGCCCTTCCCAGATGTAATATTACCATAATTTTTTTTTCTGTGTATACAATATTTTTGCAAGCTTAAAAAGCGTTTTGTAGAACCAAAACCTTACAAAACCTACAAATTGATCTTAAAACAATGCAAAATGTTGCGTCGTTCAAAAGAAAACGACAAATGTCACTGTATTTGACCTTAAATGAAAAGTTTCCTAACCAAATTTAACCGGATTTCTAGCATCCTACACACAAAAAAATATTTCCGAATGTTACATCATTTATGATGCAACACTTTTGCACGTCATTTAACATTTAAACATACATGCAATTTGATGTAAATTTGCAACAAATTATACGTAAACACATGATTTTACGTGTGATTCAACCGTTTACGTTGAATCTCAAGTTTACATCAACTGAGTTTATATTTGATTCATTTTTTCCGTGCCGAGTAAATTTACATATTTTTCTGTATAGGAAATTATCGTAACATCAAAGCTGGAAGAATCAAAGCGACCGAATACCAACTTTTTTTTTTGTACAATTAGTCATGTAAATGCAAGAACATGCTCATATTTCATCAAAAAGCTATTTGTTACCCAATAGACTCCCAAGTTATTTTTTCAAATAAAAAGTTGCCTGCAAAAAGCAGTACTAGTGTAAAATAAGTAGTGACATTCCCAGTTTCGTAAAATAGAATATCATTGACTATCTCCAACATTTTTGTATTAAATTTTCTTTCACAGGAGGAGACCGCCTACTGGGTTGTTTTTATAATATTACAAATTTTATAAAATTTTCAAATTTTAACAATACATTACCATCATTGGTCAGTGGTCTAAATCGCAAAATTAGGGAAAAATTGATTTTCCGAAAATAATGTGAAGGGTTGTCTTCCGAAGAGTTGCTGCAAAAGGAAAGGAGAAACATTTGGTTTGGTTTAGAATTAGAGTGGTTTACAATGAGGGTGATTTTGACATTCTAACTTTTCAGGAATATATTTGGCATTTTATTTTGTCTTCTAGAAAATTGTTGAACTTGCCAATCCAAACAACTTTGTCCTAGACACCAACATTGTATCTCGAAATCTACGCCTTCTACGACTTAGTTTAGAGAAACATCTTAGCCAACCTGAAAAATCGTTTTTTAAACATAGCAATTCATAATAAAGTTTTAGAAAAAAGTGATTTTCGAGGAAGTTTTAGGGCTCAGAAAAGCAAACATTTTTATTTTTTGACAAGTCATTTTTTTCAATCGGATTAAGAGTTGCAGCCATTTTAAAGTAAAAAAAAATAAATTTAAAACTTGAATGTCTTGCTATTCTTGAAAGTCGAGATATCTTCATTTGAAAATGTATAATTTTCAAGGGAAAAATGTATGGAACCACCCTAACAAAATTTCAAAATTGTTCAACTGCATGTTTTTTTTCATGTAATTCTACCCGCTGAATCTGGTTTTGCCATTTTTAAATGGCTTTTGCAGAAAATTTTAAAGAATGTTTACCACGGCTTTTTGAAAACTAATCCGAGATTTCAGGTATGCTTTTCAAAACATTTATAATAGTTTTAAATTTCCTCGAACATTTTGTGCATTTTTTTATCCTACCAAGTTAAATATTTTCAATGGTTCCAAGCTTTTCTAAGCAAAGTTTTGTTAAAGAGAAAATTTCGTCCACCAACATTTTCAAGTGGCATTAATTTTGCAAACCCAAAAAATCCAAAATTTCGAAGTTGTTTTTTTATTATTGACAACCCTATAGAAAATTCGAAGAACACATAAAAGTTTTGGATCAACATCTGTATAAAAATGCTGTTATTAAAAAAACAGCACTAAAGATTTTTTAATTACCTTTTCTTTACAAAACCTCAATTTCCAAAAAATCCATATTTTTTTATTTTTGAGATTTTTTACATGCTTTAGAGGACAAAAACCTGCATTTTTTTAAATAGTGACCATGAGTTGCCATTTCTGAAAAAAAATTAAGGTAATAAAACAAATTTCGATTCTTATTCAAAACTATTTTTTTTTCAAAAAATCTACCATACTTCTTTTGGTTCAAAAAAAATCGTAATACAGTCGACTCTCTGGCTGTCGATCTTCTCGATATCAATAATTCTCCATCAATCGATGAATTCTTCAGTCCCTTCAATCTGCATACTTCAATTATCTTCATTCCTCGATATTTTCCCTTGTTTGAAGGATCTCTTCCTCGACGGTCCCTTGGATTCTGTTTGCTTTAAAAATCTCTTCCGGTTGTCAATAAATTCACTTTCTCATGGCTTGCATAGACATTTTTCTTGACGAAACGAAGCTTTGAAGGGTGTTTGACATTAGTTTGTTTTTGTTTGGTGGACGTTGCCATGATTCTCTCCCATAGCTGGGTATCGAGAAAAAAAAATTCAATCGAGTCTTCATTTTGCATCGTTCTGTAAACTGATGATTCTCTTCCTCGACGGTCCCTTGGATATTGACAACCAGAGAGTCGACTGTAATAAACATATCAAAAATCTCGAAAATAAAAAAATTAAGGAATTTGGAAAATTGAGTTTATGTGTAAAAACAAGTTTATTAAAAAATCGGCATTTTGTCCGTGTACCAATTGTTTTTCGTATTTGAACCAAAGTCCTGAAAAAGCTCAAGGAATAATATTCAGCTTGTTCAGGTTTAGGGAAAAAAGTCCCACCCTAATGGACAGCAGCCAAAATTTAATGGAGACTTGTATGGGTGAACCAATGACACAAAATGGCTTTTTCGGTCATAGGGAAGTTGAGCATGAGCATGAGCATGAGCATGGTTGACTGCCAATGAGCTGCTACTCCGTTATTGACGGATCAGCTGAAGTTACACAATGAACCAACAGATGATTAGTGGGAGCTAATCATCCTCACTGTATAACCCCTGAAGATCTCTGCTTCAAGTCAATACCGGCGCCCCCCCAAGGAGATGCAGTTCAACAAAGGTAGGAATGTTAGTCCGATAGTTGAAGTTGCAGACTCATCAGACACAGAGTTTGTCGCTCTATACCTGTTGACACCGCATGAGACCGTTGAATCCACAGCATCTCCTTCAAGCATCACGGGAAGTGGGGAATTGTGTTAGTAGGGGAAGGAAAGGGAAGGTCAGGATTCATCTTGGTAGATGATATGACCAGAAAGTGAAACATAATCGTTGCCTTCCGAGCTACGACGCTATAAGAAGGACTTTTCACATCTTACCGCCGGCGTGCCATCCGAGCAACGATGCTATGGGAAGGACTTTCAAAATTAAATGTTATTGTATTTATCGATTTATTCGGCGACGTGCAATTTTAAATAGATCAGGGAAACATAATCGTTGCCTTCTGAGCTACGACGCTATGAGAAGGACTTATCAATTCCTCAATCGCGATTTTTCACATCTTCCGCCGTCGTGCCATCCGAGCAACGATGCTATGGGAAGGACTTTCAAAATTAAATGTTATTGTATTTATCGATTTATTCGGCGACGTGCAATTTTAAATAGATCAGGGAAACACAATCGTTGCCTTCCGAGCTACGACGCTATGAGAAGGACTTATCAATTCCTCAATCGCGATTTTTCACTTCTACCGCCGTCGTGCCATCCGAGCAACGATGCTATGGGAAGGGCTTCCAAAACTAAATGAAAGTGAATATACACACGACGACGTGAATCCCTTTTCAATGAAATCCAGAAATCTCCACCACTTTCTCGCGGATTCTCGCGCGCGACGTCACACACCGATCCCCCCGACGAACACCACACGACTGATGGCCCAACTTCCAAGGCCTCGACGCGAACTTCTTTTCAATGGTTCCAGAATCTTCCACCACTTTCTCGCGGATTCTCGCGCGCGACGTCATACACCGATCCCCCCGACGAACACCACACGACTGATGGCCCAACTTCCAAGGCCTCGACGCGAACTTCTTTTCAATGATTCCAGAATCTTCCACCACTTTCTCGCGGATTCTCGCGCGCGACGTCACACACCGATCCCCCCGACGAACACCACACGACTGATGGCCCAACTTCCAAGGCCTCGACGCGAACTTCTTTTCAATGGTTCCAGAATCTTCCACCACTTTCTCGCGGATTCTCGCGCGCGACGTCATACACCGATCCCCCCGACGAACACCACACGACTGATGGCCCAACTTCCAAGGCCTTGACGCGAACTTCTTTTCAATGATTCCAGAATCTTCCACCACTTTCTCGCGGATTCTGGCGCGCGACGTCACACACCGATCCACCCGACGAACACCACACGACTGATGGCCCAACTTCCAAGGCCTCGACGCGAACTTCTTTTCAATGATTCCAGAATCTTCCACCACTTTCTCGCGGATTCTCGCGCGCGACGTCACACACCGATCCCCCCGACGAACACCACACGACTGATGGCCCAACTTCCAAGGCCTCGACGCGAACTTCTTTTCAATGATTCCAGAATCTTCCACCACTTTCTCGCGGATTCTCGCGCGCGACGTCACACACCGATCCCCCCGACGAACACCACACGACTGATGGCCCAACTTCCAAGGCCTCGACGCGAACTTCTTTTCAATGGTTCCAGAATCTTCCACCACTTTCTCGCGGATTCTCGCGCGCGACGTCATACACCGATCCCCCCGACGAACACCACACGACTGATGGCCCAACTTCCAAGGCCTCGACGCGAACTTCTTTTCAATGATTCCAGAATCTTCCACCACTTTCTCGCGGATTCTCGCGCGCGACGTCACACACCGATCCCCCCGACGAACACCACACGACTGATGGCCCAACTTCCAAGGCCTCGACGCGAACTTCTTTTCAATGATTCCAGAATCTTCCACCACTTTCTCGCGGATTCTCGCGCGCGACGTCACACACCGATCCCCCCGACGAACACCACACGACTGATGGCCCAACTTCCAAGGCCTCGACGCGAACTTCTTTTCAATGGTTCCAGAATCTTCCACCACTTTCTCGCGGATTCTCGCGCGCGACGTCATACACCGATCCCCCCGACGAACACCACACGACTGATGGCCCAACTTCCAAGGCCTCGACGCGAACTTCTTTTCAATGATTCCAGAATCTTCCACCACTTTCTCGCGGATTCTCGCGCGCGACGTCACACACCGATCCCCCCGACGAACACCACACGACTGATGGCCCAACTTCCAAGGCCTCGACGCGAACTTCTTTTCAATGGTTCCAGAATCTTCCACCACTTTCTCGCGGATTCTCGCGCGCGACGTCACACACCGATCCCCCCGACGAACACCACACGACTGATGGCCCAACTTCCAAGGCCTTGACGCGAACTTCTTTTCAATGATTCCAGAATCTTCCACCACTTTCTCGCGGATTCTGGCGCGCGACGTCACACACCGATCCACCCGACGAACACCACACGACTGATGGCCCAACTTCCAAGGCCTCGACGCGAACTTCTTTTCAATGATTCCAGAATCTTCCACCACTTTCTCGCGGATTCTCGCGCGCGACGTCACACACTGATCCCCCCGACGAACACCACACGACTGATGGCCCAACTTCCAAGGCCTTGACGCGAACTTCTTTTCAATGATTCCAGAATCTTCCACCACTTTCTCGCGGATTCTGGCGCGCGACGTCACACACCGATCCACCCGACGAACACCACACGACTGATGGCCCAACTTCCAAGGCCTTGACGCGAACTTCTTTTCAATGATTCCAGAATCTTCCACCACTTTCTCGCGGATTCTGGCGCGCGACGTCACACACCGATCCACCCGACGAACACCACACGACTGATGGCCCAACTTCCAAGGCCTCGACGCGAACTTCTTTTCAATGATTCCAGAATCTTCCACCACTTTCTCGCGGATTCTCGCGCGCGACGTCACACACTGATCCCCCCGACGAACACCACACGACTGATGGCCCAACTTCCAAGGCCTCGACGCGAACTTCTTTTCAATGATTCCAGAATCTTCCACCACTTTCTCGCGGATTCTCGCGCGCGACGTCACACACCGATCCCCCCGACGAACACCACACGACTGATGGCCCAACTTCCAAGGCCTTGACGCGAACTTCTTTTCAATGATTCCAGAATCTTCCACCACTTTCTCGCGGATTCTCGCGCGCGACGTCACACACCGATCCCCCCGACGAACACCACACGACTGATGGCCCAACTTCCAAGGCCTCGACGCGAACTTCTTTTCAATGGTTCCAGAATCTTCCACCACTTTCTCGCGGATTCTCGCGCGCGACGTCATACACCGATCCCCCCGACGAACACCACACGACTGATGGCCCAACTTCCAAGGCCTCGACGCGAACTTCTTTTCAATGATTCCAGAATCTTCCACCACTTTCTCGCGGATTCTCGCGCGCGACGTCACACACCGATCCCCCCGACGAACACCACACGACTGATGGCCCAACTTCCAAGGCCTCGACGCGAACTTCTTTTCAATGGTTCCAGAATCTTCCACCACTTTCTCGCGGATTCTCGCGCGCGACGTCACACACCGATCCCCCCGACGAACACCACACGACTGATGGCCCAACTTCCAAGGCCTTGACGCGAACTTCTTTTCAATGATTCCAGAATCTTCCACCACTTTCTCGCGGATTCTGGCGCGCGACGTCACACACCGATCCACCCGACGAACACCACACGACTCTTTTCGGTCATAGGGAAGTTCCCCACAAACTTTGTGCCAAATAGAAAAATACAAATAAAATTCATTTTCAGTTTTGGTAGAGAATTGCTCAAATACATTTTTGTCATAACCACTTGAATCCCACCGCCATGTCAAATCCAAGACTAAAAAGTCAACACTATATAGAAAACCACACAAAAAGCTCAGACATCGATGTTTAAGTGTGCCCATGGTCGATTTTCTGTAGCGACTTCCATCCTGGCACCCGGTCCTAAAACAACAGATTTCATGTTAGCTTTTTATTGGCTCGATTGCGGGGGCTGGGAGGTAATCGAATCAGTGTCGTATATCCCACTCTAGTTGGTGGCATTTCCTTACTCTTTCTTCTGTGTGTGTGTGTTTTTTTTCCGGAAAATCTCCCTGGATTCCACCACATGTGAGCTTTTACCCAAGTCGGATAGATTTCATAGCGTCTGGCCGAATTGTAAATATGTTTGAATAAGCAATCCTCCCCCATCAGGCTTAAACCGTGCTGGTCTAGTTTTGACAATGGAAAATGCTTCAGGGTTCTAATCTGCTCCTGTGTTGGTGTGTGAGGCCAACGGAGGTCGCTCTCAGAGGGTGGTTTTCCGCGGCAATTTGGCGATCCTCGTTACCTCTCTCCCTCCGTGGGTGAAATATTCGGGGATGTTTACGAAAACATAAACAACTGTTTACATGAACGGCTCAAGTGTTTACAAGCCATTTGGCGTTTCGTTCGGGGTGGCAGATTTTTTGGCTTTTGGGGGGGAAAATAGGATGAAAGGAAGAAAATCTGGGAGGGATAGAAAAAGTTTGCGAGAAAGATGATTTCAGTTCAGATTTGAAAATTACTTTAAAGAATAGAAAGCCCAGTAATAACCTCAATAATTCTAATTCAATCATCATCCATTCATTAATCTCGTTCTCAACAAGTTCAATGCCAAAATTCCGGAGCAATTTCTCATCGCCGACGGAAATCAAGTTCATCAGGCTATAAGATTGATCGATTTCTGTTCATTTCCCGCCAAATTGAAACCTTCTTCACCGGTCCATTGAATCAGTTTTCCAACCATTCAGCCTCTTCCCATTTGCAAGATGATTTGATTGAAAGGGGTGGGGGGAGGCGTCGTCTGTTTGATCTCTTCTCGAAGAGCTCATTTGTACAGCGATCCGTCTTCGTTTGGCAAGCAAGTCTACTCTCTACCAGGAAAGATGGAGAGCACGATGCCAATGCGTTGACGGACATATTTTCCAACCTCAACCCCTCCCCTCCCAGAAGATGGTGAACCCGTGCCACTAATGATCGCTCAATTAATAATATCTGCCGCACTTGATGGTGGTGCTTAGAGTTTAGTATATCGACTAAGTCGGTCGTGTCATCACTTTTCAACGAAGCGCACTCCCCGGAGGCAGCGATGGAACATACCGCAAACTGATGGCATGAGGTTGTCATCAGCTTCGACTAGAAGGAGGGTGGACCAGCTCAACGACTAGGGGAATTTTGAGGTAATTTGAAAATTGGACAACTCTATCAAGTGTTATCATACACTTTTTGAAAGCCAATTTCACAAAATTTAGTAAAATGAATTGATGATCGAGATTTAACAACGCTACCAATAGTTATTAGTACTTAAAGGTTATTAGCACCTAAGAAATATTTACAAAAAAAAAATACATTCATCTTCCTTTAAAGCCGGAAAAGTGCTTCTCTCGATATCTACAAACTGACAAGGCGCGCGCCGTTGGTGACCAGGGACTGTTTCTTGTCCCATATGGTCAAGTTCAGACTTGGTGTTTTATCTTTTTGGCGCGTTTACACATGCTGTTGATAAGGGAAACACCACGAAATACCACTTGGTCATTGAAACGTATGATTGGTAAGGAAAAAAATATATTTGAAAACCTCTGCTTCTAAATCGACAATTGAGTTATCAACAACAAACAATTTTTTTTCGCTTTCCCAGCCTCCCGCAGTGGATTATGACGACACCCTAAAGCCATTATTTATTCTTCCAATATTGCGATGATCAATAAAGACGCACCCTGCCAAAATCGCTGAGCCAATTTGCGAAGACGACGACGACGATGAAGACGTCGGAGACAATAATGCGACGGAATTGGATTACGCGGGCTTGATTTTATTTTATTTTTCACACGACTTCAGTCTGAAAAGAAAAGAAATAAAAAAAGAACCCCCCAAGATATCGCCCGCGACAGCGAATTTATATGAAATTTTCATCGACTGATTATCATTTTTTTTTTGTTCGGTGGAAGGTGAAATGCAGTAAAATTTTTATTATGCGACGCGACGGAGCTTGTGCAGTTGAATTTGAGCTTTCAGGTTTTTTTTGCAAACAGAAAAAGGTGTGCGAAGAGAAAAAATATCCTCTCGAGGAAATGAAATTATTCACTTTTCACCCGGGCGAAATTTGCATGACTGTTAAGGGAGTGGAAAGGATCTCTCAGAGGAAAACTGTGCCACATGTGCTGACGGCTTTGGGAGGGGTTGGTAGTTTGTCGCCAAATTTTGGTTAGTTATGCTTTTGCTGAAATTTAACATTCAGCTGAAGTTGTGCATTCACAAAAAAAAAAATGGTAATATTCATCCGGAAATGGTGACAGATTTTGTGTAAACAAACTGTGTAATATTACATCAGGGATTGATCAACTTTCATCAATTTTGATAAATTTTCCTCAGGCTCACATTTGTACACATTTTTTATGATTTGGCAACAATCGAGAAAGTTGTAAAAAGCTCTCCAACAAAGTGCACACCTCAAACTACAGCAGAAAGCATCAAAGCTCAGCCGAAACACGAAATTTCAGTCACATTTTTATTCACTTTTCTATTTCGAATCATCAATAAATCGAGCCATTCTCTGATATTTCGACAATAAAACTATGCTTTCATTTTTAAATCCGGCTGAATCTTTTTGGGTGCCGTCAGTAATATTTGCCCAAAAAAGCAATGGGCATCATCAGTTTGGCCATTTCATTTTGCATTATTTTGACGTCTTTGGCAAAGTTCAATCAACTTTTTCAAAATAAATAGCAACGAACTGTCACTTTTTACAAGGGACTTACACTTACTCTCAAACCAATCAAACTATTTAAAGAGAATACAAACGTTTAAATGATCCCATTCGTTTACACCGGAGAAAAATGAAACAAATAATAAAAAACTTATTTTTGAAAATATTTTTTTACTAAGAAATGATTCCCACAAAAACATTTTTTTGTTAAATATATGTTTTAGGAGACATTTTCTGATTGATCCATTAGGGATTTTAAGCTCCTGATCCAGGTTTTATTTTTTTGCAAAAATTAATCAAATTTTTTTTAAAAAAGTACTTATGAACATAATGCCCATGATTGCCCAATTTTTTTTAAGCTTTGTTGATACGGCCTTTGGTTGCTAAGATGTGATGTGAACATATGAAAAACAAGTTAAATGAGTATTTCTCAGTGTAGCCCTCGTTTTTTGATCATCGTAACTTGGAAACTATTGCTCTGATTTTCAATTTTGAAGATTGAAAATTTTGTGAAACTTTCAACTCTTTTTAATAAAAAATATTACAAAATTTTTAAATTTTACCCAACATTTGAAAATGTCAAAAATAAGTGTTTGGTGCCCTTCAGTAAGTTATTTATAATTATAAAAATCAAAATTTTATTTATTGTAAAGAGCAGAAAATCAAGTGAAAACATTTTCTTTAATGTAAAGTATATTATCACTCCCCGAGATATCGTTGATAAAAAAAACTAAAGCTGATTGGGGTACACTGAGCTATACTATTTTTCTTTTTATTTTTCCATAATCATGTCTAAGCAACCAAAGGCCGTATCAACATTGTTCAAAAAAGCAACATGTACGGAGTTTCCTCTATTTCTTTAATTTGAAAAACTACGACTTTAAAATTTTTTACCAAAAACATACCATATCTAGAAAATGGTACACTTTATGAAAGTCTTATAAAAATTATTTTAACATTTCTTAAGATTTTTCAAAAACATTCCGTTTCAAAAAAAAATAGATTTTCTTAAAAAATGGCATTTTATGTCCTTAGGGGAAATTTAAAAAAAAATGTTATTTTTATGAAATTTATTTTTACTGACAAAAAGTGATTCTCAAAATCTGCTATTTTCGTGTATATTTTTGTTCAGTTCAGTTCCATGCTCCATCTATCTCATCACCGTCTCAGGCAGCAAATTATTGAAAAACACCTCTTTTTTCGCATGTTCAAAAATGGAAGGGGTCGTACCGCCCCTCCGTCACGAGATATCAAAAAATGGACCTCGGATTCGTGATCAGGGACAAAATTTACCCCTTAGGACAAAGTTTCACGCAAATCGAAGAGGGGTCGGGGCAACTTTTCCCGATTTCGTGTGAGTTGGTAGAGAATTACCCATTTAAAGAACTAAGATGTATAATTTTATTCTGAATCGAAAGGTACCTTTGTAAAATTTTGATAGTGCTCCGCTTTTGAGTTATAGTCGTTTTAAGGTTGAATTTTTGAAAATATGTCTTTTACCATTTTTAAGAAAAGTACACAACAATATATTCCAAAAGAATTCTCTACAATTTGCTTTATGGAAATGTTCATACAATCGTTGCCTTGCAAAAAACTAAATTTTCCAAAAAAAATAATATTTTTTTTCAAATTCCACATTTTTAAAATCACATTTAAATTTCATAAGGGATTAATCATAATAGTTGATATTTTTGATCTGGATAAACAGATCAAGAAGCAAACTAAAAACTACGAGAGTAGAGTTTGTTAAAATCGATTTTGTTTTGATAAAAAGTGAAAAACAAAAACTGTGATTCTTATCCATGCACCCATTCTTGCTCAAAACTGATTAGCCCTAACCTACCATTTTGCCGAAGATTCAAATCGAATAAAAAATGCTTTCTCGAGTTACAAATTTGAAAATTTTCGAAGAACTTTTCCCCCAAATTTGTATGGAGTTAACAATTTTTGTACTCTAAAGCTTAACTATAACTTTAGTTTGCTTTTAACATTTGAAAAAAAATCCAATATTCATTTTAAACAAAAAACTACCTAGAAAGATTAATAATCAAACCGCTTCAATTATGTACTACTCATATCTGAAACCACATTTCCACGTTCAACTCACGATAAAAATAAAACACAATGACTTCCATAAACAAAACAACAAAAAAAAGAGCGCCACTAGTAACGTAAACAGTCCCGACTCTGTGTTGTGGTCTGGCAGTAATAACGGCGTACAAAATGCCCCAGGCCCCCTATCCTGTACGAGTGTGTGTTTGGCCACAGAATGTAAACAAGCCAGCACACAATTTTCGGGACTGATGCTGGTCTGGCCAATTTTCCAACATGGTTCCGCGTCATGTCGACTCATGAGGGGACGACAGGAGGGATGGGGACAACACCGGACCACATAAATAATCACCGAAACATTGACCTCGTTCCTCTCCGTCTCCGTTGCATGATGGATGATGGTCCAGAACTACAACACATGCACAATTTGTGCGGTGAAAATCGATGGGAAAATTTTCCCACCATTTGCTTGCAGCTCCGGCAAATTTAGGTCATGGTGTGATGATGGTTGATGATGATGGCGGTGGTTGGTCGGATCCTGGAAGGAAAACGAGAGCAGTAGATTGCACATGCCTGTTGCTTGCTGGAAAATCCTTTCTTGCTCCGGCAAGAGCATCCTTCCTTGTGTATTTGTAATAAATCACCAGACTGACGGGCTCGTTTCCCCTTAATGTTTCCTTCGGAACGATAGTTGCATCTTCTCTTCTCACTTGGCTTAGCCCTTGGGCTTAGGGAATCGATGCAGCAGCAAGACCAGCAGCTTAAAAGTTTCAACCGAAAGCAGAAGGACTTTAGCCATGGTAGGAGGGAATCCATGTATTTTGACGAAAATCGAGTATAAAATGCTGCAACCCTGAAATCGTCGACGTGCCACCCAAGCCACGATGCTACAGGGCAAACATGAATTTTCATGCAAACTTACTTTTTCGTCACTCAGCTTGGAATAATTCCCCGAAAAACGTTCAACCTAGACGATGCTCGTTCACCGGACAGAGATATCAATTATAGCTTCCCTCGCCCTCTGGCGAGCCTCCTGGTCATAGAGTCGGTCCTTTCATGCAACTGGTACAATCGCCTGTTGATTCGGCTCGACTCTATGTGTGGGCCTCGCACAGGCCGGGTGGTGGTGGCATACAAATTGCCATTACATCCTATTATTTCTGGTAGGTACCACACGATGTGATTGCTTTATCGATTCTGCCATGAATTTTCGGGGGACCATCCAGCCCATCCTGGAGGACCATCGACTTAATATTCTGGAGCGTCGGTTGGTGATGACGATGATGGTGCCCAGAACTAGGACCGGGGGACGATTATTAAATACATACGTTTTGTCACAGCAGCGGATTGCCGGCCATCGGGGACGGATTCGTGTTCGAGTGGGATTTTGGACAAGAGGACAAGTGGACCATTGTGTGTTGGTCTTTTGTGGAAATTTGACAATATGGGCGAGCTTGATTGAATGGTGGGATTTAGTTGATAGATTTGAGTAATCATGTGTAATTTTGTGGGGGATTAATTTTGCTCAAAATAAGCTGCTTGTTTTGGGGGTTTTACATGAAAGAGAGATATTCTTTGAAACCAATATTTTTAATTAAATCCGTATAGCACAATATTATAAAAATCGATCCTCCATTACTAGAATGCTTTTTCGCATGTGCATTATTCAACTAAGTTGTGGCTCATAAATTACTACATATACCGTTGCACTTTGCGTAACGTCACCACAACTTGGCCAACCAACGAGTCACATTCGCACGACACCCTGTTGCAAATGGGACGAGAGTCGGAAATTTTTAATTCAATTTCACCCCAGCCTCATGAGCCATGAGCAAAAGGTGCCCCGTTGTTAACCTTGCGCAAACAAATTTCCCGTTTCCCAGCACGTCAAAGTAAACGAGAAGACACAAGAGCTTAGGCAGATTTTGCTCGTCCTGGCGCTGACTTGGTTATGCAGAACCTGTCGTCCGAATTATGGGACCAGTATGCACCCTCGTGAGGTGCGGGTTTTTGAGCAAGCACTACAAGGTGTGTCGTATATAACTAGGTTGGGGATTGTTTGGTGGTTTAGAGTAGCCCTGAAACTCGTTTGATTGTGAATCTAACTAAAAAAAAATGAAAAGACGATTTTTGTTGTCCAATTTACGTTACATTACATGCCTTCTGAGATCGGATTTAAGTTTTATTGTAATTAGGGATTTCGTAATCCTGCATCATCTTCACATTTTCCTATCAGATTAGCAATTACTTTTTTTGTAACTCTCAGTTACAATAATTTTAACGGTGTAACTTTGTAACTTGTGATTACCTGTCCAGAAATTAAATTTTTCACACTCGACTTGTTGAATAATTGTGATAGTAATAATTTTGAATAAGCTTTTATTTTTTCACAAACACACTCACATTTAGATTTTGAAAACAAATTAAGAATTTTGAATTTGATTCACAGATTTGTGTAACACAGGGTGGCCACCTCGGGAAAAAAAACCGGGATTTTTATCCATCGGGAGTAAACCGGGGAAAACTCAGGAATTCGACTGAGAAACCGGGAAAATATTTTTAGTATTTATAAAATTTGACTAAAGCCTCTTTAATGTATTCAATATGTTCTTGTCTTAAATAGAATATTTTTCCTGTTATTCTAAATGAAGACATTGTGAAAACTCTGTTTGAATTTGTGTAATAGACTCATGCTTCTTGGCTATGGATGTTTTTTTCTCTGTTGTATCATATGATAGTTTTACTTGGCAAATTTGTTTTTTTTTTAATATAGACAATTGTTTGCTCTACAGCAGCGGTTCTCAACCTGGGGTAATATTTAAGAGAAAATAAATAACAAATTGATTTGAAGCAAAAAACTAACAACCTTATTTAAGGTGCAGTGAATTAGGGGTGAATTTAAAAATATTTAAATGATAAACCAATAATTTGCATTCGATATTTATTTAATTTAATTTTAAGAATGTGACGTAAAGTGCACCGTTTTTAATTTTTTTTTTCTACGAATATTTGTTTCAAATTTGTAAATTATGCCAACTACCATTTAGGTATTTAAGACATTCAAAATGTTAGTAAAAATATCTTATGTTTTGATATTGTCAATTCGACCTTTTTGCCTTACTCACCTAACTGAGGAAAGGCTATAAAATCACTCGGAAAATGAACTTTTAAATTAGACCTCCTAGACCTTCCTTCATTTGTACATATCGACTCAGAATCACCAGCTGAGCAAATGTCTGTGTGTTTGGCTGTATGTAGACATGTGTACCAAATCAATGTCACTGGAATATCTCGTCACAGGCTCAACCGATTTTGACCGGAATGGTTTTTATCGATCCGTCTTAACGTCCCATAAGGTGCTATTTAAATTCATGCAGTTTTATCATGTATTTAAAAAGTTATGTTAAAAAAACTGTTTCATATTAAATTAAAATAATGGTAAAAAGGGTGGTTTTTTCATGAAACCCTCACATGTTATATATTTTTAGAAAGCATATGAGAAGACCTTTTAGGTGGAGTAAGAATTTTCAAGATCTGACTTACCTATCTTAAACTACAAGCAGTTTAAAAAGAGAGGGTGCCATTTTCCTCAAAGGCCGTAATCTTAACAAAAAGTCTGTAGGTAGTCTGTTTTATTACTCATCACTTATTTTTATTAGGACCTCTTAGGTGCTGCGAACGTTAGGGGAGATCCATAAACATGTGGACAATTTAGGCGGGTTGGAATTACTATAAATGAGAGGAAGGCAACAACCAATGGATTAAATAACGTTTTTTGCTAAAATATTAGTTTTGCATAACATTAAAATTAGGATTTTTTTAAATTTAAAGATCAAGATTTTTCTTTCCAATGTCACACAAAATACACTCTTCTAACATATTTTTCGTGGCCTGTATCGCGGCAACAAAAGAATGGATCGAAAATGTTCAAAATTGTAAACCAGTCTATTTTATAGAGACAAAATTGAATAAAAAAATAAAAAATATAAAAATTTAAAGAATAAGCCATAGTCTCAACATTTGAATGCAATAAGTGTTTGAAATGCATTTTACACTAGTTCATTTATTTTGCAATCATTAGTCTTTAATAAATCGACGTCGTCGTGCTATCTTGTCGCACCCGCCATTTTAACGTTCCGAGAAAAACGCGTTTTAATGTTTGACCTTGAATATTCAAAAACGAGAGCACGCAATGTAAACAATAACAAACACGTTTTGTTTGGCTCACCATTCTGTGCATTGTCCCAAAGTTTGGTTGAAGTTGGTTGCTGGATTCCCGAGTTATAATTACAAATGTTTACGGTAGTCTAGCTTGTACGTGCGACAAACGCATCCTGACTTTCCTGGCCTGAAATCCCTTTGGCCTTTTGTCGCACTTACATCAATTTTCATGGAGTGACAAGATAGCACGACAAGATTGAAACTACTTTCATATGTAAAGTGACAAAAATGCTCGGAGTTTTTTCGGTTTTTGTTGAATATCTCAGGATTGAAATCGAATTTTGGGGATCTGTGAAGGTCAAAAGGTGAGGCATTGTGAGCTGCACAAAATGGCGTTCTTAACTCAATTTGGCCCAAAATGCACGTACGACAAGTTAGCACGATGGCGACGAAATGTAAGATTTGACGAAAACAAAAATGTCAACAACAAAAAAAACTTTTTGCGATAGCTAAAGATCGAAAATTTTTAAAAATTCAAGAATTTATTAAATCAACCCAAACATGCTTAAAAATGATTCTAAACGCAAGGGAATGCACTTTAAACAGATTTCATTTCAAATTTTCATTTTGATGTCTTTTGAAAAAATATTTTTTGCCGCCTGATTTTTCAGGGCAACTTTGAAGGGGGTGACAACATTTTTAAATAAAATTTGTGTTGTTGAAAAAAATGCTAAACGGTCATTTTTTACGATTTTTACCATTTTGTATTTGGGTTTTATAGAAAGTTTTTTTTAGTAAAAAATATTTTCCAAAAATCCCAAATTTCAAATTTATATTATGAATGCATGTATTAACTTACTGAAGATAATAAATCGATGCAACAAAAGCTTCAAGGTACCGTTTTTTTTTACATTTGTATGGCACTCCATTTCCTGCTTTCTAATAATAATTTATGTTATTCTAAAAATTGAAAACTTTTTTTTTATTTTGAGATTGTACTGTAGAGCCCCAATCATAAGGGAAATTAGAGGTTTGGATTGGAAACAGATAAAAACGGATTTGTTTACAACTTGCTTGCTTTGTTCTCAAGATATTTGAAAGCGAAACCGGGAGAAAACTGGGAAAAAACGGGAAATCTGGTAGCCACCCTGACTGTAACAACATTGTTCATGCTAATATTTGACACATTGGATCTGCGTTAAGGGGCATAGCCGACGCGGACTTCAACACCGGCTGACGGAAGGAGAAAGGAAAATAACGTTACCCAGATTAACATAAATTATAAAAATATATTGTGATCAAAATTTAAAATCCTGGTAAAAATTCAACTAGTGTAGGGCGCGTGTTAAAAAAAATGGTTCAATAATTAAGCATGCACAATGTTGTTACAAAACTCAATGAAGCAAATTCAAAATTCTTTATTTATTTTCAAAATTTGAATGTGAGTGTGTTTGTAAAAAAATAGAAGCTTATTCAAAACTCTAACTATCAAAATTGTTCAACAAGTCGAGTGTGAAAAATTTAAACGCAGAAAATATTTCTGGACAGGTAATCACAAATTACAAAGTTACACCGTGATTTTTTTGTAATTCTGAATTACAAAAAAAAAGTAATTGCAAATCAATTTAAACAAAAAACACATGTTCAAAAAAAAGGTTATTTCTGGGATAGTTTCTCTATTGCAGATTTTTTTTTTAAATTAAAACTAAACAACTGAATAGTATGCACGAAAAAAATGCCCCATCTTATTTATATTTTATTTGAGATAGAAAATCAATACTTCTGTGGGACAAAAGTAACTTAATAATATATTTCATTGCGGTTTTTCTAAGTGAAACACAGTACAACAGTTATCAACCCAGCATGATCTTTATTATATCAATCAATATTGGACGTGTTACAAGCCATTTGCTTCCTGAATTATTTATTCAGTACTGAATTGATTAATAGTTCAGTTGTCCCCTATCAACTCGGCAGCCTGACATGGGACCACCCTAACCCTTAACCTCAACCCTTCATGATGCGGCAGAATTTAATTCCTGTCCCGTTGTCCTTAATTCTGCTGCTGCTGCTGATTATTGTGTTTCGCTGTAACTGCAACACACACTCACACATACACACTGCACACGTACAACACCGCCCAGGGTCAACTCGGTGTACAAGACAGTACACCAGTGCCACACCGTCTGGGCTCTGTCCAAAGTGAGAGTCCCAGCTGCTTTTTGGTCTTAATTCATTCCGAGACGGGTTGGCATCAAACTCACATGTGTATGTATGTATGTATGTATGTGTGAGTCTGTTTGTGTTGAAGCTTACCACCGTATAACACCCGAGGATGGAGGGCAGAGAGTAGAGTCCTCGACCCGGATCCGGACTTTCCGGTCCTCTTCACTGCTTCAGCCCTTCCTGGCGTCCCATTGTGAGCCTCAAAGAACAGAGAGATGAACTGTGTAGTAGCTTCTCTTAGTAGTAAGTACAATAAACCTACTGTGGAGTGTATGTGTGCTGAAAAACAAAGTCAAACTGTGCTTAATACCGAATGGATGACAGAATATGGCGAGGTTTTGCCGGAGAACCATCTTGACGTGGTTGTTTTGCACTCTTTGTTTGCCAATTGCATTTCCTTTCCTTTTCTTGTTATGTTCCTTTTGGAGAGGTGAAAAGTGATGGTTGAGTTGAAGCTTTGATGCCCTTTCTGTGTGTTTTAAATTAAAGCTGACTATGGTTGAAAATTTAAATTTCGGTTAGTAAATTTCAAATCAATAAGAAGTAACAAAAAAAAAAAGATTTTCAATTTTCAAAAATCCTTTTAAGCACTTTCAACAAGCCCTTTCTATACCCTTCGATGGCAAACACTTGCTCCCATAGAAGGCCAGAGCAGACACTGAAAAACAATACACTTATCCACTTCATCGACGAGGACAGCACCCCACTTCAGAACAAGTCACCCCCTTTTGCGACACACACACTTTGAAGTGTGTTGAAAGAGCTGCCTCAAAGTACTTCCAAAGTGTTTTGCTCGAAACTGTATCCTGTCGTGAAAGGGGCAAACTTTGTCGTGATCGGACTCATGAATAAAACATCAAGTATTAGCGCGATGTGACACCTGAAAACAATAATTATTCAAGAGATCGAACCCACCGAAACGGGGTAAACAACAACATGACTCCCGCTCACTTTCCAACCGAGGGAACGAGTCAATAATAAGTTTTGAGCTGGTGGACTTTAAGCTGGGTAAATAATCGCTCGCACCGTTGTTTGTTTATGGGAAGACTTTGCTAGGAGGTGAAGTGTTTGTTATGAATTCATTCTTGCGAGGAAAGGGGAACCGTGTGTGTTTAAGTTGAAGGTTATTGCTTGAAAAATACAGTTTAGCAAAAGTTAACGAAAAAACTATTGGCACTACGCCCCCCGGGGCATGGGCCTTCCTCTAACGTGGGATTTCTGCTCCAGCGCCTCTGACGAGACAGGAGAAACCGGGACCGACGTTTTACTTCACCATCCGATAGAAGCTCAGTGGATAAGGCGGGAATCGAACCCGCGTCTCATAGCATTATCGGGATCGGCAGCCGAAGCCGCTACCCCTGCGCCACGAGACCCACCTTAACATTTCTATGAATTATTATGAAATGGCGTTACAGTACGGAAATTTTTACTAACAATCAGAAAGCAAACTTGCCTTTTTTGGTTTAAATTATCATAAACAATCATGCATAGTAGTTAAGGCCAATTACGAGACTTAATAATTTTTCTTTTTGTTTTTTTTTTTTGTGGAAAAAATAATCATGCTTGATTGATTTTTTCCTTTCAAGCCAGAATTTTCAAAAAATATTTTGGTTTTTCATTTATGTGGCATTTTAAACATTATGATTTCAACAGAGCAGACTACTACTGGTGTCCAATTATTAAGGAAACTTCACGATTTCGCGGACATCGTGAAATGTGCGAAATTTGGCTTTTTCCGTGAAGTCCTGTGAAATTTTATATTTGTGTGAAACTGTAACGATTTTTCTCAAAATATTTTACCGCACTCAAATAAGAATAAAAATATTCTTAAGAACTACTGTAGAATTAAGCGAGTGAAAACCGTTTGTTTCATTAGTGAATTTTGACGATTTCGCGGACGGTGTGAAATTCTTGAAATTTATCAATTTTCTCAAATTGTTTTGTTTTTCCAATACCATCATAATTAATATTTCAACCATAAAGACTATTTAAGTAAATTTTATGAGATTTCAATTGAAAAGTTTGATATGAACCATTTGAAGAATCTTTCATATTTTTGAGTTTTTTAGAAACAAACTAAATCTGGTAATATTTTCATTCGCTGTAGTAAAAATTTTAAGAACAATTTTGCTTGAAGGATATATTTTCAAAAGAAATTGAAAGAATCATACTTTGTTTTATTCAACATAGAATGAAGAGCATTTTTTATCTTTAAATTCATCTTTTAAAAACATTTCGTTTTTTCTGAGTCCTGTTTAATTTTACCGATAATTGGGTGGATGATTCCCGTGGAACTTAAAAAAGTTTCTGTGGATTAAACATGAGATTTTCAGAGTTCATTTTTCAAAAAATTTCACGTTCCACGAAATTTGTGTGAAATTTGGTGATTTGAAATTGAGGTCCTCGTGAAATTGGCTATTTTCGTACGTAAAAAATCACTAAGCCTACCAATTAGTAAAACAGTCAATTCTGATCAGCTGTGACCGATTCCAGATGCCCCGGGCACAGTGGTCGGAAACGCAAATTTAGCAGGAATAATTTATTTCCGCTTCAGGGATGCATTTTCGAGCTTCGGTGTCTAAGAAGCATTTGTTAAAAATGAAATTCTACATCTTTTGGTCAAAACAATTTTAGGGTGGTCCAAAAATTTCTAATATTTTCAAAAACTATCTTCGCTTCGAGATGAGATAGAGGTATACTGTCTTCGACAGTATTTTAGTACTAGCCATTTCAAACAACTTTGTCGAATACACCAAATCTCTATTTCTTAATCTGATCATTCTACAGCATTTTATATGAAAAGCAGTAGGGTGGCCCATCAAAAAAGTTTTTTTATTGCGTATCTTTTTTGTATTATATTTGGCAATTTTGGTGTCTTCAGGACATATTTAGAGCATAAAAATACGCGTCTTTTGAAATGTCAACGAAGTCGCTAGGTCATTTTTTTTAAAAAATTACAGCGTTTTTAAAGTTTTAAATAGGCCTTTTTCAAATGTTTGTATCTTTTCGAGGGAGACACCAAAAAATACGCTCCGCGGTGCATCTTAAAGCTCAAAACTTCTTCTTTAATATGAATATAACATCTCAAAAGGGTTTTTCTTAAACCCAAGTTACAGCGATTTAAAAATGGTCATTTTATGAGATTTTGTACCATGCTCTATGAGAAAATTTACATGAATATCGCATTAATCAGTATCAAAACTGCTCTTAGTGAGCTCAAATGCAGGTAAAATTGGTTTGTGGACAAACGTGGTCGAACCTGGTTTTTATGGCAACTAGGGTGGTCTTAGATGATCTAGGGTGGTTCATATTCGTTCATTCTTATAAGATATGATTTTTTTTAAATCGCATAGAAAGAAAAACAAAAAAAACATTTTAACAAAATTCAAATACATAACCTGTTTTAAATAGTAAAGCAGCTGAGGATATGATATCTGATTAGGGTGACTCAAATTGATTAGAAAATAAAAAGATAAAAGATTTTATTCGTTAGAAAATGTATTTTAGCATATTATTATTCCTCATCTAATGAAGAATTTGATTTTTTTTACTAATTTTACACCTCTGGCGGGCGTCCGATTGCTTGCCTTGAGAATAATATATAATACCTTTCAACAAACACTATGATTTTGGGTCGCATCATCATCTTTTATGATGAATCCTGACCAAACACCCTATCCTTCTAACCAATTTTTAGGTTCCCGGCGCTTGTGGGGTGTAAGCACAGGGTAAACCAGCTGCCCTAGTAGCAACCTGCGCTAACTAACATTCCCGTCCCTTAAAATCGAGGTCTACAAACTGACATGGCGGGCGCCGTTGGTGGCCAATGACTGTTACCTATTCGCAAGTGATCTAGTTAATTATGGTGTTTTATCTTTTCGGCGCATTCATACATACTGTGGCTGTGCTCGTAAGCTCTCAAGAAGAACTTAAAAGTACACTTAAAGGTTCTTACCCTCTCTTGGGTTTCAATATAATCTCTTTGGGTCTTTGGGAGTCATCTACGGGAATCATCTACGCGAAATACCAAACAAGTTCTTCTAATAGAGGAGTTAGAGCGGATGCATGTGCGCCTACAACTTTGCTGAAGAAACTAAATCCATTAATTCCTTCAAAGATACAGAATTTTGAATATTTAGAGGAAATATCCCCTTTCTAATCAAATACCTATCTTCGTCATATGAAGAGTTTGATGCTCGATTTAGGCTCAAAAATACGATTTAGTCTATAAACTTATCACGCAAATATATGCCATTTACTGGCCAAAAAGATCACATTTAATGCCCTTTTGATCATAATTTCTATTTTGCGAGACCATTTCTCATCATTTTGGTGGCACTCACATCCACACGCCTTTTTAAAATGTTAGTCTTGGTTTGAAAATTTTGAAAATATTTTTTTCGAAATGATCGGAAAATTTTACGAATGTTTCAAAAAATTTTGCGACCAATTTTTCGATTTTTTGAAAAAATCAGTATTGATGCAAAAATTTATAACTCGCTCAAAAATTTTTTGCACAACCTGGAAATTTCTGAAAGGTTGGCATTTGATGTCCTCTAAAACATATCAAAAAATAAAAAAATATAAAATAGTGTTTTTTTGCAAATCAAGTTTTAGTGACAAAAAGTTAAATAAAAAATCACCAAAATTGTTTTAACCGTGTATCATATTTTTCAGTGTAGCCCATATCCATACCTACAACTTTGCCGAAGACACCAAATCGATGAAAAAATTCCTTCAAAACATACAGATTTTTGAATTTTCATACATCATTTTTGTATGGCCAGCTGCCAAATTTGTATGGAAAATTAAATGGACAAACTAATGATGCAAAATGGCTTCTTTGGGCATACCGAAGGCACCAAAAAAGTTTCAGTCGGATTAAAAAATACAAAAAATAAAATTAAAGAAAAAAGACCGATTTCGTAGAGAATTGCTCAACTGTTATTTAAGTATCAAGAAAAAGTATAGGTATAATCGCGAAACTCAAAACTATTTTTTTACAAATTTCAAACCGTCGCTTAAATGCGAATTTTCGCGATCCACTTCTTTTCAGCAATCCTGAAACAAGATAGCACCTAAGTAACTTAATGTTACAATGTTACGAAAAATCAATACACTTTACAATAATACTTTGCCTACACTTTATTTTACTCAAATTCTAAAAAACTCCTAATATGATGCACGGTGCTCAAAATACCGTTATTATGAAAAAAAATATGCACTCCGAGATTTTGGGGTCTATCGATTCCTTACACCATAGCGCATCTCTGTGCAAAAAATAAAAACATTCGCTGATGTAGTTTTCGAGATACAGCCCTTTTAAGATGTTACATCCGATTTTTAATAAGAAAACCAAAACAATCAATACAATTTCAGCACTTTAAAGAATATGCATTTCGAGATAAAGGTGTTTGTTGCTTTATATGACTGTCAAGTATCTCTGGGCCAAGTTTCAGAAGGTTTGCTGATGTAGTTCTCGAGATACAGCCATTTTAAAATGTTATTTCCGATTTTTTCAAAGAAAATCCATGCAATCAATTTAATTTCAGCATTTTAAAGAATATGCATTTCGAGATAATGATGTTTTTTGCTTCATATGACTGTCAAATATCTCTGGGCCAAGTTTCAGAAGGTTTGCTGATGTAGTTCTCGAGATACAGCCATTTTAAAATGTTATTTCCGATTTTTTCAAAGAAAATCCATGAAATCAAATTAATTTCAGCACTTTAAAGAATATGCATTTCGAGATAATGATGTTTTTTGCTTCATATGACTGTCAAGTATCTCTGGGCCAAGTTTCAGAAGGTTTGCTGATGTAGTTCTCGAGATACAGCCATTTTAAAATGTTATTTCCGATTTTTTCAAAGAAAATCCATGCAATCAATTTAATTTCAGCATTTTAAAGAATATGCATTTCGAGATAATGATGTTTTTTGCTTCATATGACTGTCAAATATCTCTGGGCCAAGTTTCAGAAGGTTTGCTGATGTAGTTCTCGAGATACAGCCATTTTAAAATGTTATTTCCGATTTTTTCAAAGAAAATCCATGAAATCAAATTAATTTCAGCACTTTAAAGAATATGCATTTCGAGATAATGATGTTTTTTGCTTCATATGACTGTCAAGTATCTCTGGGCCAAGTTTCAGAAGGTTTGCTGATGTAGTTCTCGAGATACAGCCATTTTAAAATGTTATTTTCGATTTTTTCAAAGAAAATCCATAAAATCAATACAATTTCAGCACTTTAAAGAATTTTCATTTCGAGATAAAGGTATTTTTTGCATCATATTACTGTTAAGTATTTCTGGGCCAAGTTTCAGAAGGTTTGTTGATGTAGTTCTCGAGATACAGCCATTTTAAAATGTTATTTCCGATTTTTTCAAAGAAAATCCATAAAATCAATACAATTTCTGCACTTTAAAGAATATGCATTTCAAGATAAAGGTGTTTTTTGCTTCATATGACTGTCAAGTATCTCTGGGCCAAGTTTCAGAAGGTTTGCTGATGTAGTTCTCGAGATACAGCCATTTTAAAATGTTATTTTCGATTTTTTCAAAGAAAATCCATAAAATCAATACAATTTCAGCACTTTAAAGAATTTTCATTTCGAGATAAAGGTATTTTTTGCATCATATTACTGTTAAGTATCTCTGGGCCAAGTTTCAGAAAGTTTGCTGATGTAGTTCTCGACATACAGCCATTTTAAAATGTTACTTCCAATTTTTTCAAAGAAAATCCATGAAATCAATTTAATTTCAGCATTTCAAAGAATATGCAAATGGCTGTATCTCGAGAACTACATCAGCAAACCTTCTGAAACTTGGCCCAGAGATACTTGACAGTAATATGAAGCAAAAAACATCATTATCTCGAAATGCATATTCTTCAAAATGCTGAAATTGTATTGATTTTATGGATTTTCTTTGAAAAAATCGGAAATAACATTTTAAAATGGCTGTATCTTGAGAACTACATCGGCAAACCTTCTGAAACTTGGCCCAGAGATACTTGACAGTCAAATGAAGCAAAAATTATCATTATTTCGAAATGCATATTCTTTAAAATGCTGAAATTAATTTGATTTCATGGATTTTCTTTGAAAAAATCGGAAATAACATTTTAAAATGGCTGTATCTCGAGAACTACATCAGCAAACCTTCTGAAACTTGGCCCAGAGATACTTGACAGTCATATGAAACAAAAAACATCATTATCTCGAAATGCATATTCTTTAAAGTGCTGAAATTTTATTGATTTTATGGATTTTCTTTGAAAAAATCGGAAATAACATTTTAAAATGGCTGTATCTCGAGAACTACATCAGCAAACCTTCTGAAACTTGGCCCAGAGATACTTGACAGTCATATGAAGCAAAAAACACCTTTATCTCGAAATGCATATTCTTTAGAGTGCTGAAATTGTATTGATTGTTTTGGTTTTCTTATTAAAAATCGGATGTAACATCTTAAAAGGGCTGTATCTCGAAAACTACATCAGCGAATGTTTTTATTTTTTGCACAGAGATGCGCTATGGTGTAAGGAATCGATAGACCCCAAAATCTCGGAGTGCATATTTTTTTTCATAATAACGTATTTTGAGCACCGTGCATGATGTGCTGTCAAACAAATATCAATCAAACTCGTCTCACGTCGTCTTCCAAAAATTGCAACTCAAACTGCAGCAGAGCTCCCGTCACGACCGTTATCAGGAGTCACGTTTCTCCAAACCCGATGTTCAAATGTAAATTACACATTCATGTTTCCCTTTTCCCCCATTCGTCTTTATGAGGCGAGACAGATTGGTTGGTTGGTCCCAAATCAACAACCGTGGGAATCGTGTGTATGTGTCCCAAAGAACTTTTGGAAATTTCATTTACGGTTACATTTACACGAGGCGAAAAACATACGCAACGTTGAGTAGTCAGCTCAATTTGTTAGGAAATCAATATAGAACTTTTTTTTTTCTTGAGAATGTCAATCCACCCCCTTAATATTTTTTGAAGATATTTTTTCATGTTAGAATTTTGCATTAAATTATGTTAAAAACGATACATTTAATAAAACAAATCTGAAAAAAAAATCGCAAGGTTTTCCCAGAGGCAACACCTTTCAGGCTTATTTTGAAAACAAATTTCGGTTCCAATTGGTGTCTATCGCACGTGCCGAACCGCCCACCCCGGGGGGAAGTTTGACTGCGATGGCGGTGAAATTGTGTCATTTGCACGTGAGCTGTGCACGAACGATCCTGATGAGAGCCGCGCGCCGGTGCGAATTTTATCCATCAGTATTCCAGGAAGCGAAAGGTGTGCGTGCGTGCGTCGATTTGACCTGTATCTGGTGGCAATATGCAAATCAGTTTGCATTTAATTAAAAAGCTGAGAGTTTGCATCGGAAATGGAGCCGAAATTGGATTTGCCGGAAAATTGTGACATTTGAGGAGGAGGTTCAACGAAAAACCATGCGTCTCCATGAAAGTTTATGATGGAATCAACATTTTATACAGCTTATTGACATCGTTAAAATGTTTGACTAGAACCCTCAAGTCAATGTTACTCAAAAAGTAGCAATCAAACTCGTCAAAACATCGGCGCCATATCAGTCAACAGGCCGCCATTGTGACTTCACGTTTTCGCGCCTATAGCTTCACCTTCACCAGCAATTTTCCCTCCGAACATTTCAAGGACGTGGACGTCAACGTCAGTACGACTCGAGTTCGATTTCCATTTGACGAAAGCAAACACCATCAAATTCGATTTTACGAGGATTTTCTTTCCAACACAAATTTTCACACACACACGTGAAGTCACTTTCGACCCCGTTCGGGTGCCAGTAATTGGATGATGTCGTTTATTTAAATGGTGGCACCGGGAAAAAAGGATTCAATTGGGCCAACCCCTGCCAAAAGTGTGTGCGAGAGACCGAGTGAATCCTTTTTGGGATCCCCATTTTTTTTGCTGCTGAACGACTCTCGGTATTTAGGACGGACGCGCTTTCCACGTAAAAAAAACTTTTCGGTCGTAGTGAATAAACTAACCATTTAGCTTTTCCCTGAATTCGATGGGACTGCTTCGATTATCGACGATGGCAAAAATCGGGATTCATCTTCGATTCGCTTGGGAGTTGTATATTTTTTGGAACCTTTCAGATTATAAAACCTTTTTAGGGTATTTAGAGTCCACTTTTGCAGAAGTGACTTTTGAAAGCAAACTAAAGCCGATTAATAGTTTGATATGGTTTGCCCTTTTTTGTCATTTAGAAAGCGTAACATTTTTTTATCTGTCTTGAATACGTCATGAACTAAACTACGCGCTACAAATTGGGTTTGGGGCTGTCAGCAAAAATATTTTTTTTGCATTCGGATGTTCCGTGGTTGCCGTTGCAAAATTATTACAATATTTATACCCACTCATATTCCTACATCATTAACAATTTCCCAAAAAATGCGAAAATAAAAAAAAAAAAACAATTTTTAAATAAAAAAATATAAAATTTGAAATAACAAGCCATCGTCTCAACATTTGGATGAAAAAAGTGTTTTAAAGTGCATGTTACACCTGGGTGCTGAAAAGACAGAATGCGTAACGTGCACACAAAAAAATATTTCCGAATGTTACATCATTTATGACGTAACACTTTTGCACGTCATTAAACATTTAAATTTAAATGCAATTTGATGTAAATTTGCAACAAATTATACGTAAAAACATGATTTCACGTGTGATTCAACCGTTTACGTCGAATCTCAAGTTTACATCAACTGAGTTTACATGTGATTCATTTTTTCCGTGTCGAGTAAATTCACATATTTTTTTCTGTGTGGTTTCCGAATGATCCCCACTGCTCCCCACCAATACAACTGTACTACAGCTGTAAAATTAAACAAAGTAGAAGGCTACGTTCAAGCTCAAGCGTGACATATTTTTTGCTGCTAAAGTGCCTTGTTTTGAAACATTTTGGATCTGTTGATTTTTAAACTTTCGCTAAAATATCAAGTACTTCGCGTTTTTTGTTCGTAGACTTAACGATGGGCAGCCAAAAAGTCCTTTGTTTTCCACGTGCCGAACAATTGCGTCAGAAGTGGGTGGAAATGTATGAATCAGAAGAGCAACCGAATAGAAGTTCCGAGATTTGTAACTTTGAAGCGCAGTGATGATATCGGAGTAAGTTTATTCAATATTATTTTGCTAGTGCCATTCATAGTTATTGATAATTCGTCGCTAACATTTCAAAAAACGTCATAAACATAGGTTTTGCGTGAGACATAGCGCATATTTAAATGTTAGCGACGAATTATGCACCCAAAGTTAAAGAACGAGAGGATAGTCCTCACGAGAAGCAACGTGAGGAAAGTGCTATTTTGCGAGAGTATAGTCCTCTCGCGTGTTCATTCGTTCATTGGAACAGTTCATCCTATTGAGTGGCTTATATGAACAAATTACCGCCACTTAGTCACCGAAACATGGTGGCCCATACGGCAAAGGCACGGTTCAATATGCCGAAGGTCTTGGGCTCGAGTCTTGGTACCGGTACTTTTTTTTTTTTTGATAGATGAAGTTTTTTTGAAGATGAACCCATGAGAAAAGTACTCTCGGTAGTTTCGGGATTTATCCTCTCAGTCTGTACACAGTACCATTTTACTACCGAATCGTGCTCTTTGTCCTCTCGTATGCCGATGTCCAGTTCTGGGTGTGCCAATCTTGATTTCAACCCTCTTCTTAAAATTTGTTGACTTCGAATACCTCAAAACCTCCACGCTCTCGACTTTTTTATTCCTGACAAAATAAATTATAGATCGATTACTATACTTGCCACTTCTTGTATCATTTTTCAAACAGTAACTTGGCTCCACTTTGACAGTTCTAAATTGAGGCCGCTTTGCGGACCACTATTCTGCACCCAGTGTTACACCTGCCCAGTTGTTTTGCAATCATTAGTTTTCAAGATATCGAAGTATTGAGGAGATTTTTATTCGTCGAAAAAAAACTTTTTGCGGTGCTGAACATTGGAATTCCTCAAAATATGAAAACACATGCTAAATATGATTTGAAACGCAGTAAAATGCATTTCTAATTGTTTTCAGGTGGTAAGACAATTTCCTCTAAATATTTTTTTTTTTTGAAAAAAAAATTCCCCCTGATTTTTCGAACCGATTTTGAAGAGGGGAGTGGGCGACATAAACTTGAAAAATGTTTGCAACGGCTCAAATAATATAATGAAATTATACATTTTTAGCCGTTCTTTAAACCACCTTGAGTCAGGGCTATTCAAAAAAGGCTAAAACTGATAATTTTGTTTATAAGACTTTAAAAAAACTATGGATTTTCATTTGGCTCGATGTCAAAATTTAAATATTTGCAAAACGATGCCAAATTTTGTTGCATTTTCACTTTATTTGATCATATTCATAAAATACTCCAAATTTCACAAAATATCGCATTCAATTAAAATACTAAAATTGACAGAAATTTCGATATTGTTATCAAACGCTGAAAATATAGGTATATTATAACTTTATGGAAAATAATCAAAAATTGATTATTTTTATGAAATACGGTACTTTGTGAAAATATGATGATTTACAAAAATAGTTTAATAAAGTTACATTGCAAATGAAAAATTGGATCGTTCAATTTACTGTAAATTATGAAACTCATAAAATTTTCCCAAAAATTCAATATTTCGACAAAAATTTAGAATTTCCTTTAAATAAAACTCTTAAAAAGTGAAATGCAAACAAAATTTTGCATAGTTTGATACCCACATTAATAAAGGTTAAAAAATTAAGTGTTATCACGAATTACAGTATATTGTTGAAATTTGATTTGACCAAACAACTCTAGGTAAAGGTTCCTTCATGCGCGGCATCTTCTCCTTACAAAATGTTATGTTTGTGTATGGAGCGTGGACCTCTTATCGAAAGTTTTGAAAATTTGAGAATTTTCATGAAATTTTGTATTTTGAGAAAAAATACAATTTTTTTTACAAAAACTCCAATGAAGTAACAGTAAACAAAATATCGCTTTGAATATTAAATAAATGTTTATATGAAGTACGGTAATTTGTAAAAATATTAATGATTCGTAAAAAATATAAAATTATTGAATTAAAAATATATATTTTATAAAAATAATTAACATTTGAGTATTTTCCTAAAATTTGATATTTTGTGATAATTTTAGTATTTTTTTTAAAAGCTTTAATAAATTGAAAATGCACACAAAATTTTGCATAGTTTGATAATCGTATTAAAAATTATAAAAATATTTCGTATTTCATGAAAATACTCATGAAATACGGTATTTTGTTAAAATATTGGTTTTTCTCAAAAAATAATCTAGGAATGTAAAAATGCATATAAAATTTTGTAACGTTTGATAACCATAGTGTAAATTGAGCAATTCCAGCCCAAAACAGGAATTGTTCCGACAACACTGCCACCAAGTCGACATAGGTCGCGAAGACACGGCAGGGTCACGGCACACGCAGCGCTACACAAAACACAACACAAATATAAACATAAACAAATTATAGTAAAGTAGAATCAAGAGAGGAGGAAGTAAACAGGAGTAAAAGTAGGGACGAGGACAAACAGAAAACGCGTTGAACGAAGAAGTTGGAGGTTTCCACGAGCAGGAGAGTGTTTAGTGATTGTGGCTAACGAAGGACAGTTTTAGTGCACAACAGTTAGAACGGGGCATGCAGACGTGTTCACGAGTTGGTTAGACGATCACAATAAATCCAGGTGAGACGTAAACAAACACTCCAGCGAAGGGGAACAGATTAAAAACTCCTAAATCTACTAGTACGGACTTCGAAACGGGTCGGCCAGGACGAGACAGTTCGGACAGGACGGATTGAACAGTACAGTACAGTGGAGAACAGGTAACACGTAATTTACTACCAAAGTGAACAATGACAATTAACACACATTGAAACACAGAACCGCGCGACAGGCAACATAAACTAAAAGCGCCCGGCAAAGAGGTGCAGTCGTCACCGCTGGGGTAATTTGTGAGTTGTTACACAGATTAAAACTTAGAACTATTTGTAAATAAATATTAAAATTATCGATAGGTTGCCAGTGTCGAAGGCGGAGCGAGAAGGTTTCGGTACAAAACGGTACAAAAACAAACCAATCAATGTAAGACAATTTTCAAACAAAAACAAAACAACGAACTAAAATTGAATTCTAAAATATAATTACAGTTTGATCTGCATTAGCTGATACAAAATCTGGTTTTATTTGCCACCGTCCGAACAGGAATTTTTTAGGTACTTTTTTCTCGACCCTCTCCGATTTCAATGAAACTTTGAAGACATGTTATCCTAGGCATATAGAAGCCATTTTTGTGTATATGGAGCCAGTTACACTCGATAATGACATTTGAGAAGGGCGTAAGTGTTTTAAATATTTTTGTATTTCGTTATTTAAATATTGCTGTATCTCGAAGCCGTTGCATCGTATCAAAAAGTGGTCAAAAACCAACTTGTAGGAAATTTGACGGACTTTCTGAAAAAATACACTGAAAGAAAAAAACACACTACTTTTATGAGATTTTTTGATTTTTATGTTTAAAAGTCAAATTTGAAGGTGAGCCCACGATTTTTTTTCGTTCAAATTTTTTGTGAAAATAGCCTTAAGATGTTACAAAAAGAATCACGAAAAATGCAGGATGGAGCAACTCACCTAAAAAAATATAAAAATCATTTACTGAAACTGTTTTTTTTTTTGAAAAGTGCTCTAAACGTCAAAATTTTCAAAAACCGAATACGGGAATCGATTCTCCAGACAATTTTACATAAAAGTCTCAATATTGACCATTGTCCTAAGTCCAATCCTCGTGAAGTTACAGCGGTTTTAAAAATAAAAATGTTGAAAAAAATTGGGTTTTTCATGGTTTTTGGCAATTTCTATATGACAGACTTGATTTTTCGGTCTCGAAAATATTTTTACCGGAAAGCTCGTCCAATTTCCCATAAGTTTGTCTTTGACCACATTTCAATTGGATGTATGGGCTTACAGGCCAACCTCCTGTGGCCGAATGGTTACGGGTTTCGCCTCATAAGCGGAAAGTCATGGGTTCTTCTCAGGGTGGCAGCCTTAGGTTTAAGTTCAGAGGTAGCAGCAACCGTATGAGTATAAAACGGTTGCTTCACGTGCTCTTCAAGCATGTGATCGATCTTGGGATATTCCTTTGCGCCTCTTTCTCAAAATACTTTCCTCGTGTCTTCGCATGTAAATAATGCCCAGCCGATCGGTATTGCACTGCAGTCCAGTCGCATTGTCCAGATCAGAGCAAAGGGAACATCGCAAAAGTAGCGCCGCAAAAAGACAATTGTCTTTACAAGACCCCGCGCGGCAAATAATAGCTGCTGGGAAGAGCTTGAAAAATGACACGAAAAAATTGTCACCGCGGTTCTAGCGATACATAGCGCACAAGGCACAAGGAATGGAGTTTACAGCATCTGGATGGAACAGCACTTTTCCTCTCAATAGGAACTGTGTTATAGATCTGGAAATGCTTAATAACAGTAAAAATGGGTAACACGATACAATAGTCCTTGTAATCAGAATTCCGTGTCTTAATACTCAAACAGAAAAAATGGGCTTACAGATATAAGCTAATTACATTGCTAATAACTAAAAACATAATATTTTTTCAGTGTAGTATAGTAACCTGGATATTTGACATGGAATTGCTCAATTATGAAAATGTGAGTGATTTTATAAAATTCAGTATGGTGCGTAAATTTAGTATCTAAAAAGTCTCCCAGAAAGCATAATTGCACATCAAATTTCCATAGAATTTTGTATTTTTAGGAAAAATACGTTTCAAATATTCTAGAAAAAGGGGAAAGTGTTAACAAGAATTCGCATAGTTGATATATGAATATGAGTATTTAAAAATAATAATGCATTAAATTTCGCATCGTTTGAAAATTATGAAAATTTTAGCATTTTTCTAAATTCGGTAGCTTGAGAAAAGTTGGTTACTTTCAAAAAAAATCTATAAAAACAAAATGCTCACAAAATTTTACATGGTTGGATACTTGAATTGCAAGTAATAAAAAATTGATTTCACAGAGTTGAAATTCATAAAAAAAATCGTTTTTGTCCCGAGGATGACGGATATTGTTTTTAAATAAGTACAATTCCTTTTATAATTGGAAAAGATTTAAATACATTTTCATGCACTGATTATCAATTTAAGCATGCTGGAAATTGCATTTTTTTTTGAAATTGTGAAAATTGGACAAATCTGTTAACAGCTATACCGATAATTTTTTTTCGCAGAAACGAATTTTGAGTATTTGATTATAATAGAACTGGTCTTGTTAAAAATTCAAAAACTTTGACTGAGCCTTAACTTGAGCCTTGACCTTAACTCATATATATATATATATATAATCTTGAAAACATTCCGACTTCTTTAAATTTGCGACTGCGGCAGTGATTATTCTCATCCAAAATTTGTACAATAACAACAGTAATTTGACTTCCTCCAAACTCAAGACAAACTCTACTCAACTCGACTCACCTCAAACAAACCCAAAAAAAGATCAACTCCATCCAATCCCACAACTTTTCTCCCATCACCCACAAAAGTTAGTACATACAAACCTTACCCCACCATCGCTGCTCGTCGTCGTGTTTTCATTCGTTCGCGATAAACACAAAAGACCGACCGACCAACCACCAAAACACATTCCAACATTTCCCGCCACCGCCTTCTTCCTTCTGGATTAATTCGAGTAAAACCGCAAGTTTTTGTTGGCCCTGGGAGGAGGAAATTTCACTCGCTGGTCGTTCCGAACTGATCATATTCCACACGAAACCTTGCTGGTCGTTCACGGATAAACACTTGGAAGTTGTGGATAGTGGGAGAAGTTGTTTGAAATTTGGTCAAAAGATACTGATTTTAATTTGTTTAAAGTTTGAATGATTCCAATTTATCTAAAATAAATGATAAAATTATAAAATTACAAAAAAAAACTAATACTTTGTTCATAGTTTTGTTTACTTCTCACGTTGAATGCCAGACATTTTCTGCCAAGTTCTGTTTGTGAGTAAATTGATACTTTGCCAACCAACCAAAAAAAAACAACCGACAGAGTCGGCTCAAGATCAAGTCATCGGCCGAAACATTCTCACCACACCGTTAATGACTCAATGAAAATGCAAACCATGATCTAATTAGGATCTTCTCTCTTTCTCCCCATTTCCAGAGAATGTTTCCATAGCAATGGGAAAAGCCGCGCGACGGTCCGTTGCGTCAGATCCGTCGTCGCCGACCTTATCCTTTTTGCAACGCTACTCTTCAACCGACCCCGCTGCCGCCACGTCATCAACTGACGCAAAACGCACATCCTCGCCCTTCTCGAGTTCACCCTTCTTCTTCAGCAGCAACAGCTCTCCAGCATCCAGCAGTCCGTACCGATCGCCACGATCATCGTCGGCGGAGGGACAGCCACAGACCACTTCCGGCGATTCCGGCAGCAGCAGCAGCAGCAGTTCGGACTACTCCGACGAGCATCCCTTATTCGAACCCGAGGCCTACACGCCATCGCCGCCGTTGGGCACCAGCCCGGAGCAGACCACACCGAAATTCGGGTAAGTTCGCCAGCACCTCCGCAAGGTTCTAGCTGGTCAACATCCCGCGAACATGGTCATTATCATCACGGGAGCAGTGAAAACCCCCCGACAGCTTCTTCCTACTTCCACTTCCTCTCTATTTCATTGTAATCATCTATTTCCCACAACATCATGAGGCTCATTCGGTGTGTGTTTGGCTGCACTCTGCAACCAACTCACTAATTTGAGTGCGCAAAAGCTTCGTTATCCTGGCCCCTCAATGCTGTTTCAATTCAATACAGAGCAGTCGGTTTGCGGAGAGTACGGTTTATTTGTTAGTACTATAACTTTTCAAGGGGCTTTTGAACAACCAGAAAAGCAGCGAAGCAAAATTTTGTTAGAATTTTCACTTAACTAGAGTCTTTGTTACAATACTCAAATTTTTGTAAAAGACTAACATTTATATAAAATGCCGTAATTTTTGCTGAAATACTAAAACTTTCATAATTCGTACGGTGGTTACTAACCAAAACAAAATTATGAAAAAAAAAATTGTGATAGACTGAAATTTTCAGAAAATATCGTATTTAAAAAAAGCGAACGAAGCAAAATTTGAATGCATTTCCACTTTATCGAAGTTTTTGTTGTAAAATACTAAAGTTTTCACAAAATATTGCATTATTTGAAAAAGCACATGCATTTTCGCTTTACAGTCCAGACTCGATTATCCGAAGTTTCGATTATCCGAAGGTTTGTATGGTACGAACAAAAAAAACGTGTTTTTTTTTTAATTTTCTTGCTTTTAACATCAATTTCGAACTTTGCGACCCCATTTGGTCAAATTTGACTGGTTAATTGCTTTAAAAAATAACAAAATCATTTTTTCTGTACGTCATCACCGTCATTTAGGCCATCTTGGATTTAAAAATCTGAACCACTTTAAAGTAGTTTAGGAAACATATACAAGCTCGTCAATCAAAACTAAGACATACATTTTTTTTTTCGTGATTCAATTATCCGAAGTGAAATTTTTCCGAGGCTTTCGGATAACCGAGTCTGGACAGTATTTAGTTTTATTACTTAAATAATAAAGCTGTTGCATTATTTTGAACACATTTAAAATTTAGTAAAATATTTTTTTTTGCAAAAATCAAAAATTTTTGGATTTTTAGAAAATAATTAAATTTTTATAATTTGCAATACCAAACGAAGCGAAGCGAACTTGGATGTATTTCTCCTTTATCCAAGTTTTTTTTTTTGTGTAAAATACCGAAGTTTTCACAAAATTTAGCATTTTTGAAAAAACACGCATGTATTTATTAAAAAATCGTTTTTTTTTGCAGAAATACTAAAATTTTCATAATTTACACAATGGTTTTATCCGAAGCAAAATTTTGAATGCAGTTACACTTTATTAAAGTTATTTTTTTGTGAAATAATCAAATTTTTCAAAAAATATCTAATATTTATCACAAAATGTCGTATCCAATACCAATAGAAGCTAAATTTTTAATGCATTACCATTTTTTGAAGTTTATTTTTGGTAAAATACTAAAATTTTCACAAAATATCGTTTTTTTATATTTATTCGTAATTTGGGTATCAAACAAAGCTAAATTTTTATTTTATTGTCACTTTGGAAACATTTTTTGAGATACTCAAGTTATTACAAACTATCGCACTGTTTGAAAATACTAAAAATATCATAATTTGCATTATGGGTATCAAACCAAGCGAACTTTTGAATGCATTTTTACTTTTGAGAGTTTTCTGTTTTGTTAAAATAGTCCATTTTTTAACATTATATCATATTTTTCGAAAATACTAAAAATATTATAATTCGCAAACACCCATATTTTCATAAAATACATTTTTTTCAGAAATACTTAAATTTTGATAATTCACACTGTGCGTACGATTCTACAACTTTCACAACTTCTAACTTTCACAAAATATCGTATTCTTTTTTAAAGTGTCTTATTTTCAAGTGAAAGCCACCGAAAATTTCAGTGAAATATTTGCAGTTTTTCGATTTAAAAAAAAGTGACCATAAGTGACAATTACTGTTACTTTTTTTTAAGTTCAGAAAATTTTATATCAAATTGACTAAGAGACATTAGAGCAATTCTCCACAAAATCGGTCTTTTTTCATAAATTTTAATTTTTGTATTTTTTAATCCGGCTGAAACATTTTTGGTGCCTTCGGTATGCCCAAAAAACCATTTTGCATCATTAGTTTGACAATATAATTTTCCATACAAATTTGGCAGCTGTCCATACAAAAATGATGTATGAAAATTCAAAAATCTGTATCTTTCGAATGATTTTGTTTATCGATTTGGTGTCTTCAGCAAAGTTGTAGATATGGATAAGGACTACACTAAAAAACATTGTACACGGTAAAATTTTTTTGGTGATTTTTAATTTCACATGACAAACACTAAAACTTGATTTGCAAAAAAAACACAATTTTTTTATTTTCTGATATGTTTTAGGGGACATAAAGTGCCTTTTCATAAATTTCCAGAATGGGTAAAAAATCTTTGAGTTATGAATTTTTGAATCAATACATTTTTTTTTTTTTTTTCAAAAAATCGAAATATTGGTCGCAAACATTTTTCAACTTAATTTTTCGATGCGAAATCGAATTTGCAATCAAAAAGTACCATAGTAAAATTTTGATAAAGTGCACCGGTTTCAAGATATAGTCATTTTTAGGTAACTTTTTTTGAAATCAGTCGCAGTTATTTTTTTTAATAAGTCTCCATGTTTGCCCACATTTGAAAACAATATTTTTGAAAAGCTGAGAAAATGCTCTATATTTTGCTATTTTGAACTTTGTTGATACGACCCTAAGTGGCTGAGATATTGCCAGGCAAAGGTTTAAAAACATGAAAATTGATGTTTTCTAAGTCTCACCCAAACAACCCACCATTTTCTAATGTCGATATCTCAGCAAATAATGGTCCGATTTTCAATGTTAAAATAAGAAACATTCGTGAAATTTTCCGATCTTTTTGATCGGAATAAATATCGAATGTTTGGGCCTTTTGAAGTCTTGATTTAAAAAAAAAATGTTGTCTCAGCAATTAGTGGTCCGATTTTAAATGCTAAAAAATGAAACGTCTGTGTCATTTTCTGATCTTTTTGAAAATAATTTTTATTTTTTTTATTCAAGACTATAATTTTAAAAGGGCGTAATATTGAATGTTTGCCCTCTATTTTAATTTGAAAGTAAACTTTGATTTGAAAACTCTACCGTACTATCCTTAAACTGACTGCAATTTCAAAACTCCAACTTCCCACCTTCCCTCGCTTCAATCGTGTGGTTGTGTAACTATCCCTCGATACAATATAAACTCATCGTATCAATAAATGTCTATATATAATAGCCTAGCAATATGTACTAAACCGTTAACCTCTGTACAACTACATGTATGTGTGTGTGTATTGTGTAATAACGATAAACATAACCAACCAACCACCACACCACACAAAACTGCATTCAATTACAGTTCGTGTTTGGACATTGTCACAGCTAGACGTGTTTCAAGAGCGAGTATCTAAAATCTTCCGATTCGTGACCAGCGTGCGCGCTGCCGGTTCTTTGTTATAAGAACAATAGTGGTTTTTTTTCTTTTGTTATTTCGATAACGCGGAGTGAAAATGGCGGAAAGTGACCTCAAGACCAACTCCTTGAAGATTCGGTTTGCCGGCAACTGCCGAGAACCTACGGAACCGGAAATCTTTGATTTCATGCGCGGGAAGATGAAGCTGAAGGCGGAACATCTGCTGTCCATGTACAAGGACAAGTTGGACGCTTCTGTGATCGTGAAGTTCAAGAACGAGGAAGAATTCAAGGCCACTCTGGCCAGGTTGCCCGGAACCATGGAGTTTGCGTACAACAAGTACGAGTCGACGCAGGTTCGCCTGTCACCAGCAAACGCGGTGGTGAAGTACGTGCGGCTGTTCAACCTACCGCCGGAGGTGGACGATCGCGAGATCGGGACGGCTCTGTCCAAGTACGGCCGAATCCAGCGGCTGATTCGCGAAAAGTACGGCGAGGAAACGGGTTTCCTATCTGGACATCCGTCCGAGGAGCGTACATCGAGCTGAAGGAGGGTACGGAGATTCCGGCGTCCCTTCATGTGCGGAACATTCGAGCAAGGGTTTTCTACGAAGGTTTGGTGAACAAGTGCTTCCTTTGCGGTGCGACGGACCATATCAAGGCAGAGTGTCCCGAACGGAAAACTGTCAATACCCGGTTGGATGCTAGCCGCGGTTCCTACAGTGCCGCAGTTGCTGGTGGAGCTGCTCGGTGGTTCAAGCAGAAAATGGCGGAACCTACCTTGAGCAAGGAACCAGAGGCAACGATGACGAACCTCAACGCTCTGTTTCCTCAAACGGCTTTGATGAAACCGCAGCAGAGTATGGTGGAAGTGAAGGAAAAGGCTCCCCCCGCTGGACCTTCCAGCGGAAAGCAGTTCACAGCGGCGAAGGAGACGGACGATCTTTGGTCTCAAGCTTTAGCAGCAGTCGCAGATCAATTGCAGCAGCCACAGCAGGAGAACAAGCAAGATGGAGACGGCTGGCGCGTGGTGCCACCGAAGAAGGAGAAGAACAAGAAAACCCAAAGAAAGTGCGTTCAAGTTCGGCTGGTTCATCGGGTGCATCGGGTTCGGTCGATCCGAAGTTTTTGCGTCCGCGAACTCCGCGTCCGACCGCTATCAGTGATGCGCAGCGGAACAGAGACAGAAGTCGATCGGCACCGAAGAACGGCGACTCGAAGAAGCCGAAGATCATCGTGACGGCAGAGACGAACGAGGCAGCCAAGCAGCCGAGTAGTGGTGAGATGGATGTGGATGGCGTCGACGAAATGAAGGTAGCGGGGTCTGAGGGGGGACAGGGAACCGGGGGGGAACAGGGGACTGGGGGGGAACAGGGGTGTGAGGGGGAAGTTTTGGACGACGTTTTACTGTGATTTGGTAGGAGAATAGGGGTTTCTTTTTTTGCATTTATTATCTTTAGTTGTAATTTTGCATATTAGATTTAATTAGTTTAGTAATTGATAGGTTTTAATGATGAATTTCACTTATAAATTAGGATCTGTAAATTTAAATAGTTCGAATAGTGTAATTAACAAACAGCTCTTGAAAGATTTTATTTATATTAATGATTTAGACGTTATTTTCCTGCAAGAGGTATCCTATGATAACTTTTCGTTTATTCCATCGCATGCTCCCATCGTAAATTTAAGTGATAGTGGTTCTGGTACTGCCATTTTGATTAGAAAAACTTTTGATTTCAGCAGCCCTCTTCTCGACCCAAATGGAAGAATATCCTCAGTGATAATTAATCACATCAACTATATTAATGTGTATGCATTCTCGGGCACAAACCGTAAGAAAGAGCGGGATGTTTTATTTTTGGACAATATGACAATCCATTTAAATAAAGCGGGGTCCAAATTCTGTGTGGTTGGAGGCGATTTTAACTGCATTTTGAACGCGTTCGACACTGCTGGTTCGAATAAAAATTATTCTACCGGTTTGAAGCGACTTGTTGAACTTTTTAATTTTAGAGACATTGCAGTTGATATGCGTAAAAACCAGTTTACTTTCTTTCGGGGTGACACAGAATCAAGGCTTGATCGTTTTTATGCGCCATCTGCTTTTTTGGAAAATGTTTTAGATTATGCAACACTTCCGGTTGCATTTTCTGATCATAATGCAATTATGATGAAGATCAAATCTTGCAGTGAGCTTTCTGTAAGAGGTCGTGGTTATTGGAAAATAAACAGTACAATCGTTAACGATAATGCAGTTTCGGATCAATTTTCTGAATGTTTTGAAGTAAGGAAGTTAAGACATCAGTACACCGATGATAAAAATTTTTGGTGGAACAGTATTGCAAAAAATAAGTTTAAACAATTTTATCAAAATAAGAGCTGGGAGTTGAACCAACGTATTTCTAATGAAAAATCTTACTCTTATGGAAAAATGATAGAATGGATGGACAAGAAAAATAAGAATGAAGAAACCTTATTAGATATTAAAATGATTAAATCTCGTTTATATGAGATTGAATCAAACCGTTTGATGCATTTAGGAAACAATTTAAATAATGGAAATTTGTTGCAGAATGAAATGGTAAATTTGTACCAAGTTTCAGCTCAAATAAAGAGACTTAATTCTAGTTCAAATTTAAGACTTAAGGAGGGTAACATCTTAGTCGTAGACATAAATATTTTGAAAAATAAAGTTTATCAATATTATTCTAATTTATTCACTGAAGATAATAACGATTCTCAACAACTCAGTGCAGAGGATCCTATACATTGTTTAAGTAATTCACTAGATCAAGAGGACCGCGATGACATTATGCGGCCTATAACAGAATTTGAAATCGAGGAAATCTTAAAAAATTGTACACGTAAAAAATCACCGGGCCCTGATGGATTAACATATGAGTTTTATATAAATAATTTTGATTCTTTGAAAGCTGATTTATTAATATTATTTAATGGATATCTTTCGGGAAACATGCGACCGTCGAAAAGTTTTACAGACGGAATTATAACTTTGATTCCTAAAAAAGGCGCTAATAGTGTAGATTTGGATGACTATCGTCCGATTAGTTTGTTGAATTGCGATTATAAATTATTCATGAAAATGATTGCTGAACGTTTGAAGTTTTATATGAGTAAATTGCTGGGTTTTGGCCAAACAGCTTGTTTGCCAAATACCTCTTGCATAGAAAATTTGAAAGATATTCGCCGTATTCTCACACGTTCATGTGAGTCTAAGCGATTTAAAGGTTGTTTAGTGAGCGCGGATTTGAACAAAGCATTTGATAGAGTTAATCACACTTATCTCTGGAAAGTTTTGGAAAAGTTTGGGCTACCTACTCTACTAATAAATTGTTTAAAAAGTTTGTATTCTAATGCAGCCTCTCGTGTTCTGGTCAACGGATTTTTAACTGCTGAAATAAATATTAGTAGTTCAGTACGACAGGGTTGTCCTTTAAGCATGATCCTATTTGTACTTTACATAGAACCTCTGCTTAGAAAAATTGCAGTTACTGTTCCTCCCGTTTTAGTATATGGAAAATTCATAAATGTTTTAGCTTTTGCCGATGACATTGTTGTTTTTGTTAAGAAAGATAATGAATTTGATAGTTTAATAGAAGTAATTGACACATTTTCAAAGTATGCATCGATCAGAATAAATTTTTCAAAATCAGTTTTTTTAAGGCTAAACAATGCTTTGCTTGGTCCACAGAAATTTAAAGAGACTGACTCTTTAAAAGTTCTTGGGATCACTTTTGGAAAAAATTGGTCAACTACAGTAAACAATAATTATAAGCGACTTGTTACGAACATCAATTTATCAATGCTTCAGCATAATGTAAGGAAAATTAATATAATTGAACGGTGTATAATTTTAAATACTTATATTTTATCAAAACTATGGTACGTTGCACAACTGTTTCCACCGGCAAATTCTCATCTAGCTCAAATAAAATCAGCATGTGGCAAGTTCATTTGGAAAGGATACATTTTCAAATTGGATAGAAAACAACTTTATCTAGACTTTGTCAAAGGAGGTCTCAGGCTTGTTGATCCTGAAGCAAAATCTAAGGCATTATTCCTTAAACATATTTTTTGTAATTTTAATGTTCATGGCATTCCAACAGATGAAAGTTATTTGGTAGATTTCGTTTCACAACAAAAACTTACACGTAACGCAAGAGAATGGTTAAATGAAGGGAAGGTGGTGGTTGAAAATTTTGATATCAATACTGTTAAACTGTTTTATAACTATTTTGTTTCACTTGATAGTAAATCTCCAGATGTCGAAGGCAAAGTAAGTTTAAAGTGGGATTTAATCTGGAAAAATTGTAGCGCAAATTTTCTTGAAATGAAAGACCGTGCAAAGATGTATGATTTTGTAAATGATTTGATACCGAACAAAGAGAAACTAATGAGCTACAATATTGGTAATCTGACTTCAAGTGTATGCGACAAGTGTGGTGGAATTGACTCTAATGCACACAGAATAAAAGAGTGCCTGAAAGCAAAGGAAGTGTGGGAGTGGAGCAGTCGTATTGTCCAAAATCGCTATAAATTAAACGTTGTTGATTTAGAGGATATTCTTCAATTGGAACTCGATGAAAAAAGCATTTCAGAAAAAGCAGCTTTATGGCTTGCAGTAAAAACTATTAGTTACAACTTGAGAGTATCAGAACCATCACTATTCGTGTTGAAAAAAGAAATCAGAGAGCATAGGTGGAATGAACGTAAAAACGCAAGGTTTTGTTTCGGAAGCTTATTGAACATTTGTTAAGCGCAGGGAAAGTTTTGTAACACGAATTATGTCTAAATAAACAAACCTTTAAAACCCCAAAAAAAAAAAAAAAAAAAAAATTCAAATGGGGGGAAATACTGGGCGATGCAGATAATAGTCCAGGCCGGAGAAGATGCAGTTCCCTGGCGTGGGTTGGTTAGTTGTTGGTCAGACACCATCATCATCCCCGTGGGAGCCCATTAAAACTGGAACAGCCACGTTCAACCATCGCGTTCATGACCACCCCCAACTGCGAGCAGCTTGGTGTAAACATATGCTGGGTGGGGTGTGGAAAAATCACTGTCCCGTTTGTGGTTAAAGCCATTCAGGGGGTGTTTTTTCGAAGGGTTTTTTTTGTTCACATTGGCTTTGGATGCTGGAGTGCCATCAATGAGGAATGCAGAAATAACCGATAATAAACCACTTGTGGCTAGAGGATCTGTATTGGAACTATTTTATTGTGATTGCTTTCAATTGATGTTGAGAAATCGATATTTTGCATAATACACAAATCATGGAGAAGCTTGGTACTTCATTATTATACTTCAAGCTTGAAATGTTTTCAAACATGCAATGCAATTTATTCAATTGCATTGCACTTACTCTATCTAGGTGAGGTCAAAACATTACTGCTGAATAATTGCGTTACATTGCAATATATTACGGTAAAATAATACCGTCCTTAACAGCTCAATAAAATCCTATTGCCTTGGCACTCCTTTCAACACTTAAAAAAACACACTCACAAAAAGGCACCACCTATAGCAAACACGAACGATCCCAATAGGGAAGCCTAGAGTCCTTCCAAACAAATCCCTCGTGTTGGATATCCTCTTTCCAGCTAATTTATTCCCGCACAACACCTCTTTCCCCTACACAAAAAAAAACTCACACACACATCGCGTAACCGACGCGAGGTAACAAATTCAACAAGTCTCTCTTTGCAATAAATCTTATCACGCCTCGCCATTTCCCGGCTCAACTCAGGGAGGGGGTGGATTGAAATCAGCACGTCCCGAACCGCTGCTGGTACGTTACATAACAACATCACCTGGCCTGGCAGACGCGACGACGACGACCCGTCAGGGCAGGGTCAGACCTCTATCTCGACACATTCATCTGACAGGTTTAAAAGGTCCGGGCGTGTCGTGCGTTTGATCTATTAGCACAGTGTTAGACGGGGCCGGCAGGTGAACTCTGGGGACTCTTGGGTGGGGTAGAAGGTCTGCAGATCACATTTTCCAAGCGCGTGTTACGCAATGGTTGTGCGAATTGGCGGTCTTAAAGTGGGCAACATTTGAATGCAGTTAAACAAAAAGGCAATTGAATATTTGGAAAATTAAACTTTTTATGAATTAATTATAATCAGGTCAATACAAATTTTATTTCAAGTTTTGTTCCTCCCTTCTTCAAAATTATTCAAAAATCTTGGAGTAAAATTTGAAAAAGCTGTCGACGATCAACTTTTAATGATTATTAAGTTTTTATTTTTTATTTTTTTAAATAAAGATAAATAAAACATAGAACTTAAGATCGGAAAAGGCCAACAATTTATTATCTCAATATCTTGGGTATTTTGAACCGTTAAAAATCAGTTATCGGAAAAAAAGATTTGGTAGTAGAAATCACTAGATTTAAAGTGCCTGAATTTTAAATTTGAGCAAAAAAATAAATTTATACGTCTTTTACCAATTCCGTTGTCCCAAAATCCCAAATTTGCAAAAAAAATCCAAAAAAATATTTAATAGATTTGTTATGTTTGAAAATGCAAAAATAAGTGTTATATAATCTATTCTGAATAGTTAATAATGAAAGTTTTTTTCTATTCCAATTTAAGTCTGTATATTTTTTGCCCTCTGATTTTTTGAGGAATTTTTGAAGAGGGAAATGAAAATTGCAATGGCCTAAAATAAACCAGTTTCAACACAAATAATGGTCCATACTGACTTTGGAAAATAAACAAAATATAATCGTGCGATCTATCTGAAAAATCTTATCCTCGAAATGTTGAATTTGAATCCAAATTTTTTATCGCAAAAAAACACCTTTTAACACCTTAAAAGCAAGCATTAACCTGGTGCATAGATAAAAAATATGTTTTAAAATCTAACTACTAATGACTAACTTGTTTTATGTGTTTTATAAAATGTTTTACTGTTGAAAATGCATTGTTGAAAAACATTAAGTTTTAACAAAAATAAAAATTATGTTTAACCAAGAAAAACTAAACAAAAATATCCACTCCATCAAGGTATTTGAAAAACGTGTTTAAAAAAGATGAGATTAAAAAGACAACCACAATTATTTAGCTTAGAAAATTTCCTAAAAGACACCTTAGAAAGTAGCGATGACTATTTTTTTTTTCTTCTAAAGTTGATGATAATCGCCTAGTCATTAAATTCCACTAATTGCGTCCGAGTAAATGATCAGAGTTTGGAGCCACATGCCACATGCATAGTATTCTGACTAATCTGGAGATGGCTTGTTTTGTTTGTCCCCAGCGGTATTTGCGAACCGTCCGTCTTGGCTAATCTTTGCCAACCCGCTCTAAAATTGGCACTCTTTCCCATAGAGGTTTTGTTTTTGTTTGAAAGATCTGATGGTCCAAATGTACAGAACTACTTTGGAAAAGTTTCGACACTCACCTCAACTTCCACTCGAATCCATAAAGTTTCGCCAACAAATGAAAACAAGTTCGTCATCTGTCAGACAGTTTATTTTGCCTGATCATAATGACCATTTAGATAAAAAGACTATACTTTAGTCGTGGAGTTGACCCTGGAAAAACAACTTAGCTTAAACCACTTATAACTAAGCCAGATCAGCTCAGATCGTTTCGCGATGTTCTACAAAGTTGTTCCCCATATAAAAATCTATAAACAGCTCGCCCAGAAAGTTATTTGGTTCAATTTTGAATTTTCATGACAATATAATGCAAAAAGTGTCGTTTTCCCCATACTAACGGGTCCAAAATCCAATACAAATTTTCAAACGAATGGGCACCTCGAATTCTTAACCAAATTGGCTGACATTTTCAGGAGAGCTTCTGTGGATGTGAAACTATGATTTTCTGCCCGCCTATCCGATCTAGCTCAACTTTTTGCTTTTCTGACCCACCCTAGTGGACAAAAAAAAATCGTTACATATTTTGGATATTTTGGGAACAAAAAGACAGATGTTTCATGCATTTAAACACTTCGTTTTTTATTAAAATGTTTAAATCATGGCTTGTAACTTCAAATTGCATCCATTTTTGCCAGAAATTTCCTGAATTTTTTTAATGATTTTTTTTTTCAAAAAATAAAACTCTAAAATTAAGCACTAATTCAACAAAAAAAAATAGGTACAGTCCAGACTCGATTATCCGAAGTTTCGATTATGCGAAGTTCGATTATCCGAAGGTTTTACATGGGACTTCGGATAATCGAATCATGAACAAAAACATTTTTTTGTATTTTTTTATTTTCTTATTTTAAACATCAAAAACGAGTTATGCAATCCCATCCTAGTTAAATTTTACTGGTTGACTGCCGATTTTATTAAAAAATGCGTTTTTAAAATATAACATCACCGCCATTTTGGCCGCCATCTTGGATTTATAAATTCTAAATCACTTTAGAGTATTTTTGGGGTCATACTTAAGCTTAAGAATCAAAAACAAGACAACGAAACTATTTTTTTTGTGATTCGATTATCCGAGGTTTCTATTATCCGAAGTGAAATTTCAGCAAGGCCTTCGGATAATCGAGTCTGGATTATAAATACTTTACAATTGAAAATTGTTTTTTTTTTTCATTAAAACGGTCGCCATAACATTTTGCTTAAAATTCGTTTTTTTTTCAAAAAAATATTTCCTAAATAATTTAAGATTTGATAAACTGCCCACCATTAAAAAAACGGCTAATATCCACTTTTGGCAAAAACGAGATATTAGCACCAGGTGGTAGCGGATGTTCCAACGCATCTCCTGGAACTTGAATTTCACTGAAATAGTGTTTAGACTTGGCTGCCGATACGAAAAACCAAACGGCTAATATGCCACTCTTATGGGAAATTGCCTTGACGGAGATTTTGTGACAAACACTAAAACGCGTTTTTCTCGGATTACTTGATTTGGCATAATAGCCGAATTTTCAATTATGGGCAGTAAACTAGCCCATACTTCTATGTAATTTTTCAGTTTCTTCAGGAGTACTAAACAATTTTTAAAATTTGAAAACGAATAGTTGATTCCCCACATTAAGCAAAGTGATTTTGTGTTATTAAAAAAATAATCACGTTTCACACTACTTTAAAATCGGACTCATATTCGGTTGCTCTGGATTGTGCTCTACATCTTTCCCGATGTTTAAATTAAACTATTGAGTGAAGCTTAGTTTAGTTTGTATAGAAATTCTGACACTTGTGACACGTATCACTTTTTTTTTACTTCCAAAGCATACTTTTGATACGTGGATTTCAGATTTTGGTTTACATTATAAAACTGGTATAACCAAATTTGTTGAAACTTGGAGCGTTGCATCAAAAATTTAACTCCATCATTTATAGTTTTGAAAATATTAACCATCAAATTTAAAATCGATTTTCTCGTCGTTGTATCAAGATATTACACAAGCGACGAAATCCTGATTTCCAACTAACGAGCCCATCCCTTCTAACTGGTTGAATGTTTATCGTGATTACACCACACACACCCACCAACTGTCGCGCCCGCTAATCAACTTTGCTTTTTTCAGTCATAGTAATTGTTATCAACTCGACCAAATCGTCTGTCTCACTTTGGTACAAATGTCTGTTTTCTTTTTCTCTTCTCTCTCTCTCTCGTTCTATTTTCTCGTGTTACCTGTTTAATCGTCCCTCTCTCTGGATCTCTATCCGTTAATTTTCCTCCACGATGGGGACCTTCTTCGATGTGACTACTTAACCAACCGTCAACCGACGGTTGTGAATATGTTTGTATTTTGTGTGTTTGTGTGTGCTTTTACTATTTGGTGTGCCATCTCTCTACTTAGACTCATCAGTTCAACTAGTAGTAGCGAAAGTAGTTTAGACACCATCAGCTTAGCTAGCAGTAGTTCTACAACGACAACAACTAGTACTCAAGCTCCGACTGCAACTAGTAGAACACCATCAACTTCCGTCGCCACTCCGACTACTCTTCTAACGACTGCTGCTAGTATTAGACCTTCTTCTACCACTTCGACTGCCTCAACTACTATCGCTGCTGTTGCCACACTCAAACCTTCGGAAGGCACTCCACCGTCGACTACTGCGAGTCCTGCTAGCACAGGTTCTCCCGGCACCAGTTCCACTCCCTCACTCTCACTGCCCTCGTCTCGTCTCTGCAGCAACCAGACGCAGGCCGACCGGGACCGGGAACGGCTCAGGATGGAGTTTTACGCGACGTACGACGTGATGACTGGCGTCCGGATCGCTGCCACGCTCGGTGGCTTCTTTGGCCTTATGGTGTTCCTGGTGATCTACAAGAGCCGTAGCCGGTCCACGACCAAGGCGCTCAAGGTAGGGGGCGTTGTTCAACCGCGAAGATCTTCATCGACTCAATCAACTCTCTCCCCACTCAGGATCCCACGATAGCGGCGGTGGCCGCGGCCGTCATCCAGGAAGAGGAGGAACGTGAACTGCAGGAAGCGATCGAAGCGACGGCCTTTTCCCTCCTCCAGGAGGAACTCCACATAAACTTCCCGGGCCTGAAACGCGACCGGTTGATGTCGCTCGGGAACGTGAGTGCGCCGCCGATGCTGAACCGACCGCACCGATTCTCGTCGGTTGGTGGCGGCGGGTACAGCAGCCTGTTGAACCCGCCGCCCCGTCGATACTCGTACGCCAGCAGCCGGGGCCATCGGAACAGTGTGTCGGTGTCGTCGCGCGTCCTCAGTGCCATGGGCGAGAGCTTCGGGCAGGACGATTATTTTTTAGAGAGCGACGGCGAGGAAGCTGACGACGAGTTCGACCAGTTTACGACGACGGCGGACGTGGGCTACCCGCCGGGGAACTTTCTGGCCGTGCCGGGACGGGTGAGTAAAATTGTCATGTGTGTAGTTTTCAGAAATTGATTTTCAACTCCTTTTCAAGTGTTATTCAGGTGATTCCAAATAAAAGTCAACAACAACGACACAAAAAGTAGTAGGGGAAATTCTCGTATATTTGGCAGGTTAAGCACTCCTAACTCCATCCAATTTGCTGATTTTCACTATATAAACAACTAATTTTGCAATGCTTTTGATAGAAACTTGCTTACTCACTTCTTATTGAGCTATTTATCACTCGAGTTCAGTTGAAAACGCTTTTAATTAGCTTTAATTGCATGTCAAAGTTCTGACCTGCCAACATAAGAGGCACGCTGGAATTAGATGCTGTTCCCCTAATCTAGCTGAAAACAAACAATTTTCCAGTAAATCTCAAAACGCGAGTTTTCAAAGATTTTTTGATTTTTTTTATTATATGAAAAAACTGTTCCTGGGCCAAAAACTTATCAAAATATCGTGTTAAATTGTTTTGCTTTATTTTATGAAATATCAAGTTTTTTTTTGCAGTTGAGGGAATGATTGAATGCATGAGTTATTGAGTGAGTGAGGGAGTTAATGAGTGAGTGAGTGAATAAATGAGTGAAATAGTAAATTGGAGAGTAATAGAGTACTTGTCTTAGGGATTAAGGAATGAGTGAAAAAATAAGAATGTAGATAAGAAATACAGAAAAAAAGCAAACATGTAAACGTGCTAATTAAATTTAGCATTACTTTATATAATTTCAACTCAAGTCCCGATTGTACGACCTAAATATTTTGTCAAAAAATGTATCTCATTCTCTACCAAAACCGAAAATGCATTATATTTTATTGATTTATTTTCTGTTTGGTTCTAACTTTTTAGGGTTCTTTCCTGTGACCAAAGAAGTCTTTTTGTGTCACTAATTCACCTATATAAGGCTCCACTCACTTTTGGCAGCATTCATACAAAAATAGTACGTCAATATTCGGAAATACTTTTGAACTTTTGAAGGAGTTTTCTGCTCGATTTTCTGTCTTCGGCAAAGTTGTAGGTATTGATAAGGACTTTTCTTAAAAAAATAGGTACACGGAAAAAATTGCAGATTTTTCAATATTTTTTATCACAAACAATTTATCAAAATCAGTATTTATTATTTATGAAATTTTTGATATGTTTTAGGGAACAAAAAAAACGCAACTTTTAAGGGGTTACATACATGTAGAAAATCACAAAATGTCATATTACAAAAAAATATTTAATCAACTTAAAAGATGATTTTCAATCACTCCTGAAAGTTTCATGAAGATATTTCATGATTTAACTGAGTTAGAGCCGATTTAGGCTCAGAATTTTGCCATGCGCAAAGCCAACTGTCTAACTTTCTGAGCGTTTTTCTCTGAACACCAAGTTGATTTACGGGTGCCACGATATCTCGAGATGGGACGGACCAAATTGGCTGAAATTTTGGGTGAAGACTCTCAAGACATATCTTGGTGCATGACGAAGCCCGATTTTGAAATTTTGAATTATCAAAAAATACAAAAATCATCATACTGGCGATTTTTGATATGTTAAACAGAAAAATATTTTTATCTTTTTTTAAAATAAACTTTTTCAAAATCGACCTTCGTCATGCACACGGGACCGGTTTAACGAGTCTTCACCAAAATTTTGAGCCGATTTGGTCGAAGCAATGTTGAGATATCGTGGCACCCGTTTTTTAAAACTGCTAACTTCAGCTAGCTATATCTCGGCAACGGTACAACCAAATGGCTTCAAATTTGTTTTGTTAGTAGATGAACATGTATATTTTAATGCCCTGAAAACAGATTTTGAAAAAAGTTTAAGTGTGTGCTCAAACCAACCTCTGACATTTAAGCCGATTTACATGTATGTAACCCCTTAAGCAATAGAGAAGTTTGGGCAAAAATGTTGTCATGATTTTTTTGAAAAAATAAATAATATTTTTTGAAAAAAAAATGATTCCAGTTCTGTACAGACTTAAGTTTTAAATGTAAAATTAAATTTGTGATCGAAGAGTACTAACAGATTTTTAGATTAAGGGCCCTGTTTTCAATTTACTTAATGTTTAATTTTGACTAAGTTTAATCAAGTTTAATCAACTGAAAACCAGTTAAAATGCATTTTCCTGCGTTTATAATCATATTAAGCACTCCTTTGAAAACATTTTAAATTTTCATGCAATACCAATGTACAATCCCACGAAATGTTTTTTCTTCGCGAAAAAAAAATTCCGTCAATATCTCGATATTTTGAAAACTAATGATTGGAAAGCAGCTAGATGCGTGTAAATGCATTTTAAAACATTTTTTTCGTCCAAATGTTGAAACCTAGGCCTGTAATTTCAATTTTTATATTTTTTTGCCCCCTCCCCCCCTTGATTTTGATCAGAGCCGACTGACATAAACTTCAAACAATATTTGCAACGGCCTTACAAACAGAAACCAAAAAAACTAGTTTTGACTAAAATTTCTTTTTTTTCAACGCATTTTTTTCAAAAAATCATTATGGCCAAAAATTGTGGCTCAAAAGCTGTGTTTTATTGTCCCCTAAAATATATCAAAAAATTTCATGAATTAAAAAATACAGATTTTGAAAAATGGATTTTCTTATGAAAAAATAAAATCTAAAAAAACGTGTACCGTAAAACGGGGTGACTTTGATAGCCGGGGTGACTTTGATAGGTTTGCGATTTTTCCGTAAAATGAAGGGTACAATTAAAATACGTAAGGAATGGTTCAGAAACATACTGACCGTGGTAGAGAAGTGTTCAAAGTACCTCATGAAGAACTTTTCATAAATTTTTGAAAAGTTTATAAAGTTAGTTAACTATAGTTAAGAAAATGTGGATGAAAGTCATTATTTTAAACTTCTCAAAGTGTCATGATTTTCTCAATGAACATGATTTTTAATCGGAAAACGGAATGCATTTTCGGATTCTTTGGACAATTTTCCACTAGAAGAAGGTTAAATAAGTTTGTAAATAATAAATAATATGTGTTTTTCAAACACAATTTAAAAAAATCTCCAAATTTATAGGCAAATTCAGTTGAACAAATTTCATGTAAAATGTGAAAACTTGTGATTCGTGCTTCAAATTCAGTATAAAATGCAATATAAATCGATAATTTTATAAACAAAACTATTTTTAACAAATTTCAGGCTAAATTCCGACTTTTTAACAACTTTACCTAAAATTCATATGTATTTTGTTAAAAAGCTTATTAACTTAGTTAACTTAATATAAACATTGATTTTTTTTTCTTACAAACTATATCAGCTACTTTAGTGATGGTACATTTAACGTACAAATAAAGTTTGAACATCTTAAATATGATTTTAACAAGAAAAACTATGACTATCTAAGTCACCCCGGAATTAAAACCAAGAATTTTTAACGTAACTATTTTTCTAAACACTATTGAAAAAACTTTTTTTCCAAAATAGTGCATGGACTTTGTGTGGCCTACCCCAGTACATGTTTTAAAAATAATAATCTTGAGAAAAACCTTACCTGTTGGAAAAAATTCTAAAAACAAATTGAAATCCTATCAAAGTCACCCCGGTTTACGGTACCTATTTCATTCTGAATAGTCTTGATCGATCAGAAAATTCCTTCAAAAGTTATTATATTTTAGAATTTCGATTTTCGTACCAGTATTATTTTTGTATGAATAGCAGCGTGGTTCACGGATACATGAAAAAGACAAAAAGTGTTTAAATTTGAGCGCATCAACCGGACTTGTCAAGTTTCATAGCCCCAAAAGCTTGCCTGAAAATTTGAGCTCATTTGGTTAAGGTGTTGTGTTTCCACCAAAGAAAATACTGGAAATTTCCTCGGGATTCTAACTGATGATAGATGGATTACGAGTCTACCATATAAACTAATTAATTTAAATTGGAGAAAGAATTTTTAAACATTTTGTATAGATATATTTGAGTACATAAATCAAATAAATAAAATGTTTTGGTTTTTTTTTGTAAATTGCATGTTTTTCAGTATTGGTATCGTGAAAATTTGTTCAAAATCTTTAGAAATAATTTTGAAATTAAATTTCTTTTTATCTTTTGTTGTCGTCAAAACTAATTTTGAAGCATCAAAAATTTTTAGTTTTGTAAAAAAAATTCTTTGGAACAAAATGATCATTTAACTCCAAAAACGTTGTGTCCAAATGTATTCAAAAACCGTACAAAGCGTGATTTGAAACCAATATCAAGATTTTTAAAAATGAGTATTTAAATAAAACTGTTTTTAGGAATTTGTTTGACTAGTTTTTTTCCAACATGCTACATTATCAAACTACATTATTTATAAACTAAATCATAGTTGGGTTCGTTTTACCATTTACCAGCAAAAAATACCAATAAAAATATGGCTGAGCTGTTTGATATGTCCATCTTCCAATCAATGCAAATAAAAATCAATATTCAAAGCTGAAATTGATTAATCGTAATTACAGAAACAATTGAAACCTAAAGAAAACTCTCCCTTTCTTCCCCCCCAGGGGACGGAGTCCCGCCGCAGCAGCGCGATGACCTGCTGCAGCACGGAGAGTTCCTTCCTGGAGCGACGCTGCTCGGCCATCACGCTGGGTTTGTCCTCGCTGTCGCGCTCTCCGTCGCGCCAACAGAGCCGTGACGATCCCCGAAGTAACGGCGGACCGTACTGTGGCGGCGGAACGGCTTCTGCGGCGGCCTCGGCTGCGGGGGCGACCTGCGCCGACTGGGACGCGTTCTACCCGGGCATCAACATCATCGAGGCAACGCCGAAGAGTTCACCGTGTCCAAGCGAGAGGGTGGCGCACCGTGGGACGACGACTGCGACGACGACGGGTAGTTTGTGTGCGAGGGAGTTGTTTAGTGGGATTGGGGGAAGTGGGAGTAGTAGAAGGCACCAGTATCAGCTGTACGACGATAGTTCGATCGACTGCATATCGGAGTATCCGGTGGAGACGGATGTCGAGTTGGGACAGGTGAGGTCGCTGCGGCATAAGAACTATCACAGCAGTAGCAGCAGGGTGGACGAGGTTAGTATAGCGAACCATCGGAATCCGGTGGCGGTGGGGATTGTGGGGGTGGCCAGCGGTTCCGGAGTTCGGCGTGCCCCGTTGGCGTCGCTAAGTTCCTTCAAGATGTCGTCGGCGGATGGTCCCGACAGTGACCAGCGGAGTTGCGGGTCGGACTCGGTGTTTGACGAGAGCTGTGCGGACACCGACGAAGATCTGCAGCAATTCAGCACGGACAGCGACGAGCTGAGTATTCCAGATGACGAGGAGGAGGAGGTTCAGCAGGTTCAGCGTTCCAGGCCGGCGGTGGCCGGTCCTAGCAATCAGCAGCAGCAGACAGGTGCTAGCAGTAGCAGTGGTGGTGGTGGAGTTCGTGCCAGTGATAGTATTTATGTCGATATCGAAAAACCAAATGATACTAGTTGTTTAAGTAGTCTTTCAAATAGATCGAAGCTGAAACCGGACAACAGCCGGGGCAACAACCTAGTGACTAGAATCGAAACCAAAGCAATCATCGAAAGACAGCAACAAAATGACAGCAGCAGCAACAGCCGGGACCGGTCACCGTCCCCGCGGTCCACCGCGACGACGGTGCTCAATCCCCCTAGCAGTGTCAGCTCTAGCGCCGCCACCACCATCGCCGTTAGCCATAACAGTAAGGACAACAATAACACTAGCACTAGCAGTAAAAACAGCAAACATCACCACACTAGCAGTAAGAGCAAAAACGACGATAATAGCAATCAAAAGCAGGTCGAACGCGACCCGGACACTAATAATAAATGCGTTGAAGTTAATGTTATAATTAAAAACCATAGCCAGCATCACCACCACATCAAAAGCCCCTCTGTGATTCTCGAGCTCCCGATACTGACGATCGACGAGGACAGCTCGCAGTCGCCGCTGTCGCCGGTGGATCCGTGCGTGCCCGGTCCCTCGCGGAAGTGGTCCAAGGAGACGCTGTTCTAGTTGCGACTGTTTGTTACTGTTACACACTGTTGTTGACGAACCCCCGCCCCTCTAGAGAATCCTTCGTTCTACTTCTTCACCCATCGATCCGTCCAGCAAAAAAAGCAAGTTTAGTGACGAGACACTTCCAAGAGACGATGACGGGAGTAGAGTTTGACTGACACTTCGCTGTTGCGGAAGAGCATGCGTCTCCATTGAAGTGTATGAAAGGGCAACGTTTTAGTGGGGACGCGTGGTGCTTCAAATAACTTGGTGATTACTCTTGAGGAAAATCGATTGTTCATTTTGTCATCTATTTCTTATAAACATATAACAATTGAGTTAAATTTCGATGTAATTTTTCTATTTATTTCAATACATTTGAACTGTCAATAGTGTAATGATTCATATTGATTATCAAAATTTAACAAAAATGATAGTATTTTTGTGCACAATAAAAAAATGATACTAGTTGATCACTTTATTTCAAAATTATAACTTAAAAGGAGAAAAAACATTTTTGACTCTCTCAAAAATTCAAGGTATAAAATTCGCGATTTTTTATCGATCGTTCTCGGCCTACGTACAACACAGGCCAAAAAATCTAAATTCAGTCAAATTTTAGAAGCCTAAAAATCGACGAGTCATAAGATCAAAACGTTATGTTTTTGACATGTAAAAAAAACAGGTTTGATACAAAAAACATAACTTCAAAATTTATTTTTTTAAAGTTGTAAAGTGATTGTCGATTGCAAATTCGATCTAAAATAAAAAAAATCAAGTGAAAAGAAGGTTTTGATCATGATTTAAACATTTGCTAAAATCCAAACAAACTTTGATTACCACAGCTGTAAAAGCTGAAAAGGTGTCATTTTAATTAATCTTAAACAAATACAGAAATAAATAAAAATCATTAAGGATTTTTTTGTCAAAATACTTTTGTCGATATAACATTATATTTTCTTCACCAATTTGTGAACCCTAATAGAAATCTATTTTTCATTTCTTTGTTCTTTTATGTCACGGAAGATTGTTCTTTACATGAAATTATCAACCAAATAGACCATTTAATGCTGTGCAAATATAGATTCTGAAAAAATTATCAACTTTAAAAAATATCCTGATGAATGATCAAAATATAATTATTTTGGTTTCAATTCAAAATATTTTCCAGTTAGCAATCACTGATTTCTTAATATGTATCTTTACTTAAATACTTCTAAAAGTTAACTACAATTATAAATTCTCTATCCTGATTGCTCCTGATCCTGAATGTTACTATTGTTAGAATGTTTGCTTTTATCTGATAATTAAAAATAAATCAACTCATTTAAAAAAAACTGACCAATCTTTTAAATCGAATCAAAACAGAGATGTTAAGCCAATTTAAAAATGATTTTAATTGAATATTTTTATGAAAACAAAATAAACATAAAGATATTAAACTACAAAAAGCCAAAACTTTTACAAATTAATAACTTGATAATTCCGAAAATATTTTCTTTTTAACAAATGAGGTTGCATACTTATTTAGCGAATGTTGTCCCATTTTTTATGTTTGTTTCCTTTTCAATTCTTCAAATATTTTATATACAATCTATATAAAAATGCATAGAAATATATAATCTATATAAAAAAAGTATATATAATCTAAATAAACATGCATTGTGCGTGAAATTGTTGTTGATTATTTATATTTTTATTACAAACAGTTAAGTTTCATGTATAATTTTCAATGACATTTGGATGACCCCATGAACCACATCTTTGATTGGAGGAAAGATCTATACAACTTGAAAAAAATATATTGCGAGGTTTCTCTTCATTTCTAATAATATAAATTAAAGTTTAACTTACTCACAAGCTACCATAGACTCAAACGTTGCTTGAAGTAGAAAAATTTGGTCACATGAAAATTAATTAAAGATCTATATTTTTTTAATTTTATCTTTCTTTAATTAAAAATGCTACATTTATTTCAAAATTATTATTGAAAATTTTTAAGAATCAAATTCCGTAACTCAGGATTTGTAATAAATTGGGTTTTTAATCCTCATTCATTCCTGAAATAAGCAAAAATTTTACCAAAAATCATGAATGAAAATAAATAGTAATTTAATTATGAATGATTGGAAAATCATTGTGAGATCAATAAGCAGCCTGTCCCAGATACCATAAACCGGGGTAAAATTGATAGCCAGGGTGACATTGATGGTATCAACATTTTTAGCAATATGAAAAATACAAATTTTATATAAACGGGATGGGTTGGAATCATACTGAGTAAAGAAGTAAAGAGTAAAGTAAAGAAGTGTTAAAAGTACATAAAGAAACAGTTTTCAACCAAATTTGAAAAGCTTCAAAAGTCAGATAATTATAATTGAGAAAACATTACATTAAGGATTATTTAAAAACATTCTAAAATTCGGACATTTTCACAAAGAGCTTATAAAAGTCTCTTTAATCAAAGAGTTATTCCAAAAAAAATTAAAAATATCTTCTGATTTATTTATTTATTTATTTATTTATTTATTTATTTATTTATTTATTTATTTATTTATTTATTATTTTTTTCAATAGAACAAGATTCTTAGCATATTTAGCAAATTCATGAATCATGCTACAAAGAAGGTTTTAATGACAAAAAAATAGATATTTTTTTATAAAAAAAGTCAATTCCTTATAAATTTTGGAATTTTTATGAATTTTCTAAAGTACTTGGAAATTGTTAATGCATAACCTCAAATTAAAAAACATTTTATCAAAAGTTGATTGCTAAGTTAAACATACATTTTAGTATGATTTTTTTCAAACTTAACCTACAAAGTATTTTTTGATGTAAAATTGAAAAAGTCGTTGATCATGGTCGTTCTTTGTAGAAGATTGCTACACTCTAAAAAAATAATCGTGCAAAGTTTCAAAAAACATGAAATTTCAAAATTTGAAACTGTATTTTCGAGATTCTGAGTAGGCCATTAAATCGGGCGTCCAATCTTAAATAAATGTCCCTTTGAAACCAAATTTCCAAATCGTCATCGTATTTTATTTTATTTTATTTTTTTTATCGTATTTTTTCGAATGTTTAAAATGGAAGGGGTTGTACGGCCCCACCGTAACAAGATATCGAAAAATGGAGCTCGAATCGTGGTCTGGGACAAAAAACACCCTTAAAGACAAAGTTTTTCCGTAAATCGAAAAGGGATCGGGGCAACTTTTTCCGATTTCTTGTGAGTTGGCGAAGAATTACCTATTTTTTTTATTTTGAAATGTTAAATTAAATTAGAATGCATAGATATTTCTACAAGAGTAATCATCATGCGACTTTACTGTGCTCAACTCAATTCTGTCGAGTTGAGTTGCACACACATTAGAGAAAAAAAAAAACAATACTGTAATCACATATCCAAGACAATACCCTGCAACAACTTTGGGATTCCAAACCATCAAAACATTACGCAAACGCATCATTCTATAAATCAAACATTCTAATCACGAGAAACAACAAAAACAAAAGTTCACATTTTATCGATAGAAAAAAAAACAACCTTTTTGACTGTGCTTAACGACCGAGGGATCTCCACTGATAACCCGACTAGAAAAGAATAAAAAAAAACTCTCTCCAAAATCGGTTCAAACTGTGCGAAAAAATAGTGTACTTAGCGAAACAAAAAAAAAATAGAAAGATTTAACAAAATATATATTTCTAGATGCCCGAAGCAGGTAAGCAAAAACAATCGTTAAAGAGTAAAAACAAATGAATAAAATCAAATATAGTGGACCTTAGCTAACGATTAACCGAGGATCAAGATTTGTTTTTATTTTGAGTTTTGTTAAACGTTTCCGAGTTGTTGAGTTCGAGAACATTTTGTGGAAATACGAAAATCGATCAAGTTTAATAGTGTCACAGAGAGAGAGGGAATATGTTGTTGCGAAAAAATGTGCCTACAAATCGTGTATATTTAGAGCGAGTGTGGAGTAAAGAGGAGAAATTATTGATCTTTGCATCTACTAGTGCGTTAGGTCTTTACTATACTAATTGTTGTACTACAAGTGTCATGCAACTAGATTTTTATTTGTTATTAAAACCGTGTAGAAACTTGTAGCTTAAACAAAACGTGTGACCACATAATCATTCCGGTTTAGAAAGCAGAATGAAAACGAGAGAAAAAAGATCGCTAAGCAATTCAACCATCTAATCTGCGAATTTTCACACCATCTTTAGCGCTTTCACTCAAAAACACATGCAGAGCGAAAAAAAAGAAGAATCAACACCACAAGTGTAACACCAACCAACAAACCAATAAGCAACGTCTGTGCCAATTTATTCTTCCTTTCACGACGACGTCAACCTTTGCACTCTACAATTTCCAAAAGGAGAGGAAAAAACACCCACGTCACACACACACAAACACACTCGCTAATGTCCTTTGATGGCAACCCCCCCCTGACTGAAATTTTCACCCTTCCACCACCACCCCCGCACACGAAACACATCGTCACAATCGAATGCTAATGTGTAAGCTCCAGTGCCCACACACATACACAAACACACTCATTACCATCGCCGTTTTACTTGGCTGCCCGAAGTGACAGAAAACGGTTGAGTAAGAACACAGTTTGTTATTTATTATTTCACATTTTAGCTGTATTTTGTTTTCTCTATAAATAGTCGAAATAATAAATTTTCTTGATTTCAAAACGTCTCATTCTTGTTTACAAAAAATCAAACCACATCAAGTTGTGTTTTTATAAGCAATCCCAACATAATTTGTTAATTTTCTTATGCCCACATTTAAAAAGAAAAATTGAATCAAACTTATTATTAGAAACACATGAAACAGTTCAACCAATCTCCACACATTATGGTATCAAACCAAAAACTTTTTCTGCTCGGGTTCCCCCACTTCCCGCGCTTTGTCTGGAAATCTGTTGCCGTGGCCACCCCCCTTGTCTAGCGAAGGACTTTATCGTGGAAACCACGTGCGCTCCTCGCAGGTCCTTACAACAACCGAGGTGTCACCTTTACACCAACAGAAACCCTTCCCCTCCCCCGATTCCCCACTTGTCGGTGAGAAAAGTTGCAACTTTTGAAAACGGGAACGAAAATAGAAAAACCGCGGGTGTTTGTGGCGCTGGCGGCGACCGAACGAACGAAGCTGCCAGCGGTGGCAGCTTTTCCCGGAAAGTGAATAGAAATAAAGGAAATTGAATCGTTTGTAATTCTGCGGGGCCATTTAGGGACACCGCAGCGAAGGAGGAGGGTATCCTGGGGACTTGATGAGAGAGTGTGGAAAATAAAGGGGGGAAGGGGGGTTTTGGAAATGATTTCATTAGCATCTTATTTAAATTTTTCAGAGTGAGAGTCAAGATCAGAGAAAAATCTTGGTTTGAAGATTTAGATTGTGTTATTAAGAACACAATTTGTTAAAATTCAATTGAGAAGATCTTTAAAAACAGCAAAAATATGCAGATATTTGAGAAACTTACCATTAAAAATTGCAATTTTATTTAATAACTTAGCATAATAGCCAAAAAACAGCAAATGATAGGATATGCTTCAAAATAACATACAGTGTTTTTTTAAATATTTTATGTATTAAACTGGCCTGAAATTGATATCCTTTCATCCTTTAAAAAAATTGGATTTTTTACAAGTTTTAAAAAATAACCACACTAAAATATATAAGTCTTCTTCAAATCTGCGGTCCAAAAATACAGATTTTAAAAAAAAGTTATTAATCTATTAATCTACTAATCTTTTTTTTTTGAATTTTAATTTTTGTATTTTTTAATCCGACTGAAACTTTTTTGGTGCTTTCGGTAGGCCCAAAGAAGCCATTTTGCATCATTAGTTTGTCCATATAATTTTCCATACAAATTTGATATGTGAAAATTCAAAAATCTGTATCTTTTGAAGGAATTTTTTGATCGATTTGGTGTCTTCGGCTAAGTTGTAGGTTTGGATATGAACTACACTGAAAAAAAATGATACACGGTAATTTTTTTTTGTAATTTTTTATTTAACTTTTTGTTATTAAACCTTGATATGCAAAAAAACACATTTTTTTAATTTTTTGATATGTTTTAGAGGACATCAAATGCCAACTTTTCAGAAATTTCTAGGTTGTGCAAAAAGTCCTTGACCAAGTTATGAATTTTTGAATCAATACTGTTTTTTTTTCAAAAAAATCGAAATATTGGTCGCAAAAAAATTTCAACTTCATTTTTCGATGAAAACTCAAATTTGCAATCAAAAAGTACTTTAAAAAAAATAAAAATAGTATTTTTTACAAATCAAGTTTTAGGACAAAAAGTTAAATAAAAAATCACCAATTTTTTTACCGTATATCATGTTTTTTCAGTGTAGTACATATCCATACCTACAACTTTGCCGAAGACACCAAATCGATCAAAAAATTCCTTCAAAAGATACAGATTTTTGAATTTTCATACATCGTTTTTGTATGGACAGCTGCCAAATTTGTATGGAAAGTTATATGGACAAACTAATGATGCAAAATAGCTTACCGAAGGGCATACCGAAGGCACCAACAAAGTTTCAGTACAAAATCTGAGAGAACTGCTCAACTGAATTATTAGCTTTTTTTACCAACTGATTTTTGGCAAAAAATAAAGTCGGGAACAAAAATTTAAAACGAAATTCGCATTGGCCAAAGTTATTAAATTTTTTGCAGCCAACCGTTTATTTTAGCTATTCAAATTTTCACGATTTTCTTAAAGGATATCAAACAATGGAATATTTGGTATAGAATTTTAATATATAAATGTTTTTCAATAGATAACATTTAACACAAAAACTACAATTTTTTTTTTTAATCAGATTTTCATGCTGCCAAAGTTTTTGTAAAATTTGTAGTAAAAATGTTGTATAAATTTCAGTGTAGATACACGAAATTACATAATTTTTTTTTTTCAATGTAGATACTAAAATTTTCATAATTTGCTGCATGGATATCAAATGAAGGTTGCCTAAAGTTACAGTAGCTGAAACTAGTTAATAGAAATATTACTATTAACTGAAAATCAAATCCAATTCGCAAATTATAAATATTTTAAGTTTTTCAGAAATGTATAACTTAATAGTAGTTTATACAACAAGTTGCAAAAGATGATTTTTCAGCACGAGTCGTACACTTATCCAACGAGGTTCACCGAGTTGGATAAATACAAAGAGTGCTGAAAAAATCAAGTTTTGAAACGAGTTCCATACAACATTTTTTGCAATTCCGAAAAACACCCATTGAGTGAATTTTTAAGTAAAATTTTCATAAATTTTGTCAATAAATCGTTTAAATCTAAAAAATGTTGAAAAGTGTAGCTTTTCACAACAAGTGCTGAAAAGTTTAACTTTTCAGCACCCATTTCAGTGCTGGAAAGTAGAACTTTTCAGCATTTATTTTGAAAAGTGTTGCTATTCGATTGTGTTATTTTTGGTACAGAAAAGTAGGCTTTTTCGTCGTTCAAGAATGACAGGAAAAGTAAGTAGTTTCACGACGGAATTGCAAAAAAAATATTTCAGCTTTAAACATTTTAAACTTTTTTTTTTAAATACTACTAAACTCTTATGTAGTTTCAATATAAACATTATGTTGCATCATTTGATACCAATAACGCAAAATATGAAAATTTAAGTATTTTAGAAAATACGGTATTTTTGAAACAATTTTGCACCGTTTGATGTCCATATTGCAAATTATGAAAATTTTAATGCAGAATTTTGTAAAATTTGTAAGAAAAAAAATATTAAAAATTATCGAAACAAATATTGGCATCTTTTAAAGTCTGACATGTTGATGTTATCGTCGGTAATCGCAAAGAAGTCATCGTATTTCGATAACGATACTCGAATCTTTATCAAACGATAAAACTGACTCATAAATTTTTGACAATTAGCAACATTAAAACATGCTAAAATCACAAGTTTGTTAACTTTTGATAAAAAACACAGATAAGTTTAGATCACTTTAGAAAATGCAATTTACTTAAAAACATTCTGTGAAAATTAAGTTTTTTTTTTTCTTAAAAACATTGACTAAAGATGAAATTAACATCAGATGTAAAGTGTATAAAACTGATTTTTATATTTATTTTTACTTTAACTCCAAAATGTAATGTATCAATACTGCTCAGAAACTTGAACATAAACTTAGAATTCTGGTTAAATTTCACTTAAAGCAGTCGGTTATGGAACACATTTTAAGAGTATTTGCTGATATATTAACCAGAGATTCAAAAAATGCAGTCCTTTTTCTGAACCGATATCAACTTGCAAAAACTTTTTTCAAACTATATGTTTGAGTGAAAAACATAGTAAAAATGTTGGTGAACCTCAAAATTTGATGCCCAGTTTTACATTACTGCTCTAAAAAAATTAAGTGACGTAAGTGAATTATTACAACATAGCATTTAGGGCATTTTACCGTGAAGAGAATTATTCTGGAAATGCTATAATCTCTCTGCTCTGCTATAATGATGAAATTTTGATGTTTGACTTTTCAAGCTTTGATGTTAGCTTTTGGATGATGAGGATCGGGTTGAAAAATAAATGTAATTTAATTTTTTATCGATTTGGAATGTACAAATATTTTTAAAAGAAAATGTTGCTTTTGAAACTTGAATTAAATTTCAATTTCTATTTTAAAATTGCTTCAAAATTAGTTTTTAATGGTTTTACAAAAAAAAATTCTCGACCAAAATTAGATTGCAGAGCAAGAACAAAACTTTATCTACAAATCCATAAATTTTCGGCACAATCTCTTGCCATGACTTTACTCTAGTGTGCAAACAAAAACCCACAACTCATCATATTCTCATCTTGACTTTTCCATTCGTAAACGGTCTCCCCCTCCTTTTTTATCAACGACCCCTCTGGTCCGCCCCCTCTCGAATCCCACAAACTATCACTGACTGGTGATAAGTTTTCCGGAAACAGAGAGAGTCAACAAACTCGGCTCGCTTCTTATTTGCCTGCAGTAACAACCCCAATGTTACACTCTAAAGCGAAAAAGCTGCAAAACTTTTGCCGACGAACGAAGTTCAACGGCACTCATATCTCTCAAATGCAGAAGAAGAGACAGGGGTTTCCCTTCCCCGGAATTCCTTCATTTATCTTGCATCACGTCGACGAAACATGACCTGAATGAAGACGGAATTGTGTATTGGAAAAGTTGCTGCCAGGTTGAGGCAGGTTTCGTGTTGAAAAACGGGGTCGAAGACTATAAATTAAAATTATTGCGACATTTAAAATTTATATTGAGAGCTGGGGAAAAAATCACAGATAAGTGGAACACTTTTTACTGCAACTCACAAAACATAGATCAAAACAAAGAAACTTGACTTGTCTTCTTATCTATGGCCCAAGGGTAGGAACGTCCCAGAAAGCCGAGCACGAAAGCCGCCGGATAACAATTGTTTTGCCAGGTGAGAACAATTTAATTTTCAATTACCGACACCGGAAATGTTGAACGTCGACTTTGCATGAACAGAAAAAAAAATAACTAGAAGGGACCAGGCGAGAGGAGTCACGAAATCAGAAATCTTATTCTCTCTTTCACTCCTCTGTACAGAAATCGCTGCCGGCAGGACAAAATAGTCTTATGAATATGCAAATAGCGTCAAGCTTTCAGATGTTTTTCCTTCCTGTGAGCTTTCTTTCTTCTTCTTATTTTACTTCCTATTCCGTGTCGTGCCCGACACGAGAGGAAACTTTTGCGACAAGAAACGCGCGCGGTGGGTTTAAAAATGGGTTTTTTATAAATATTAAAATGCAAATTAAAAATTTTGAAAATTAAGGAAACTAAGAAATTTGCCCTGTTGCTTCTTCTGAATATATAGCAATTCTTCTGCGTGGGCTGATGTGCGGCCGTGATTGTAAGGGGGGAAGGGCAAAGGGCGTTGGGTTTGATCACAATGTTTTAGTATCGCTTTATTTGAGTCTTATCGATTGTCCCCAGGGAATAAACCGGGGAAAGTTTCGTGGATGCAGCTGAGCAATTCTCTACGAAATCGGTCTTTTTTCTTAAATTTTTTTTTTGTATTTTTTAATCCGACTGCAACTTTTTTGATGCCTTCGGTATGCCCAAAGAAGCCATTTTGCATCATTAGTTTGTCCATATAATTTTCCTTTCAAATTTGGCAGCTGGCCAAAAATGATGTATGAATATTCAAAAATCTGTATCTTTTGAAGGATTTTTTTGATCGATTTGGTGTCTTTGGCAAGTTGTAGGTATGGATATGGACTACACTGGAAAAAAAAGATAGATGGTAAAACAATTTTTGGTGATTTTTTATTTAACTTTTTGTCACTAAAACTTTGCATTTGCAAAAAACACTATTTTTTATCTTTTTATCTTAAAATCTTTGAGCGAGTTATGAATGTTTGAATCAAAACTGATTTTTTCAAAAAATCGAAAAATTGGTCGCAACAAATTTTTAAACTTCAAAAAAATTTTACACTTTTAAAATTTTTAAACCAAGACTAACATTTTAAAAGGGTGTAATATTGAATGTTTGGCCCTTTTAGAATGTTAGTCTTGGTTTAAAAATTTGAAAAAAAATCAAAAAGATCGGAAAATTTCACAAATTTTCATATTTTAACATTGAAAATCGGACCATAAGTTGCTGAGATATCAACATTGAAAAATGGTGGGCTGTTTGGATGAGACTTAAAAAACCTTTGCATTGCAATATCTCAGCAACTAAAGGTCGTATCAACAAAGTCCAAAGAAGCAAAATATAGAGAATTTTCTCAGCTTTTAAAAAATATTTTTTTCAAAAGTGGGCAAATATGTGCACTAATTTAAAAAAAAATAAAAACTTAGACTATTTTCAAAAAAGTCACATAAAAATGGATTTAACTTGAAAACCAAGCTTCCCTGCACCGTGCGGTACACGCGGTTCACTTATACCTCGGTTTTGCTTTGCGCCTGCTTTGTTCGGTTTACACCCGTACCCGACTCTCTCGAGCCGAGGGTATTTTGGTTCAACGTACCAGCGCACCACGACACTCTCGGTTCGTCGCTTCGGTTGTGTGTCTGGCACTCACCCGAGACATGAACCCAACGTATGAACCAAGGTGCTTCACTCGGCACGAGCCGAGGTACGTGCCGTGGTACGCGCTGGCGGTACATACCGGTTTCAATACCACGGCGCGTACCACGGCACGCTGGGTTCATGCCTCGGGTGAGTGCCAGACACACAACCGAGGCGACGAGCCGGGAATGTACGATGAACCAAAATACCAACACACAATGGGTTCAGGCTCGTGCCGAAGCTAGAAAACGAAACCCGCGGTGTGCGTTGGCACTGGCGCATGGGAAGCTTGTTGAAAACGATGCACTTTATGAAAAGTACTTTTTGATTGCAAATTTGATTTTACATCGGAAAATAAAGTTGAAAAATTTGTGCGACCAATTTTTCGATTTTTGAAAAAATCAGTATTGATTCAAAAATTCATAACTCGCTCAAAGATTTTTTGCACAACCTGGAAATTTCTGAAAAGTTGGCATTTTATGACCTCTAAACAATATCAAAAAAATAAAACTAGTGTTATTTATCAAATCAAGTTTTAGTGACAAAAAGTTAAATAAAAAATCACCAAAAAATGTTTTACCTTGTATCATTTTTTTCCAGTGTAGTCCATATCCATACCTACAACTTTGCCGAAGACACCAAATCGATCAAAAAATTCCTTCAAAAGATACAGATTTTTGAATTTTCATACATCATTTTTGTATGGACAGCTGCCAAAATTGTATGGAAAATTATATGGACAAACTAATGATGCAAAATGGCTTCTTTGGGCATACCGAAGGCACCAAAAAAGTTTCAATCGGATTAAAAAATCCAAAAATATCGAATGACCGAAATCTGAGAGAACTGCTCAGCTGTTACTGTGTTCGTGATAATTTTAAAAAGAATGCTAAATTTATCTGAAATATTAAATGTTTGAAATATAAAAATATGTGTACACACATTTTAATAAACTTTTTACACAAATGATATTTTGCCTAAATATAATGACAAAACAAAGTAACCGAAGCGATTTTTTTAGAATATCTTAAACACGATATTTTTTTAATCTGGCCTATTCAAATAAATAAACAAAACTTGAGCACATTGACATTGCATTTCTTCTTTAATAAAAAGTTTTTTTTAATCCTATTTAAGCTTGTAAAAAAAGCGATCCACTTCCATTTAAAGACTTTTATGAAAAAACTGAGAAATAATCAAACAGTGCTTTTGAAGATTTGAAAATCATTTAAAATATTTTTTATTTTTTAAACGTCACAATCCAAACTTTTTTTTAATTTGAAAGCCTTAAAAAAGTAAATGCATTGACTTTCATAGCACTTTAAGTTGTTCATTGTTTTGGATCTGCACTGCCCATGTTCGCATAAATGTCCCATATGCAAAAACAGCAAGCTGAGAAAAACGCATTTGAAGTTTGTCCCATACATAAGGCTACGTGTTAAGTTTTCGCGAAAAAAACTGGATTTCCTCCAGATTTCTAGAATAAAGTACTGGATATTATAAGCTCTTTCGAAAGAGCACACGATTTTGAACCAAACTGCATTATTAACTCAATAACGATGAAAATGCATATGGGACATTTATGCGATCATGGGCAGTGCACATGATTAAATTTTATATAACCCTTAAAAATTGTTGAGTTTTTGAAACAAAACTAGGCATTACAACATTCAATGAGATTAAAAGACATGAGTGGTCAAAAGGTTAAAAGATAGAAAATTTAAAAAAGTCTTATTTCAAACATATTTAAACATAATCTGAAAACGGTTAATTCGCTTTTATGTAACATTTGTGTGCGTTACAAATGGGCAATAATTTGAAAAAAAAGGTCTTTTAGAGATAGGATTGAGGCAAGCAAATTTAAAGAAGTTTTTATTCTTTTATAATAATTTATATTTATTTGAGTAAAATTTTTCCAGTTCTTACCATTATTTCTACAACTCTTAGTTCAAACATGCATTTTTTTTAAACAAAAGCAGCTTGAAAAAAAATTAAAATTCAACAATAATTGAGTTTTGTTTCACTGATATTCCTGTAATGTCTCAAATGATTTTTTCTTACAATTTTTCCATTCCTAAAAGGCTTAATTTTCTGTAAATCTCTCAAAATGATTTATAAATTTTTCTTAAATGTTTCTGTGAGTTATTTGTTATTAATTCCAAATAATTATTATTTGTTTCAGTAACATTTTTGTTAGTTTCCCAAATTGAGCGATTTGGCAAAGCCATTTTTTAATGTTCTGTGAGAAAACAAACATGTTATGGTTTTTTGATTCTTTCAAAATCATGAATTCCTGCTCATGCCTTATTTGGCTGAGTTTTTCCCTTCTATCAATTCAATTATTTTTGGAACAGTAATCCTTTTAATAGTATTTTGATATTTTCTAAAATTAAACATGTTTTCAATTTCTTTCCGTTTCTGCTGTTACTACTATTTTTTGTTAGATTTTTCAATTCTTTCATGCAATTTATTCTTGTGTCGGTAATATATCCTTTATTTTTTCCATTTTTTCAAACATGCACTGAACCTGTTCAAAGATACTTCAAAGAATTTTAAGTGTTTCAAAATAAATAAATGCTGGTATTTTTTTTTTTGTAGGTACCAATCCCTTCCTTCAATAATGCATATTTTCTTAAAAAGTTTTATGAGTAAATCATTGTACACTTGTTGAACTAAGCCATTCGAAATTCGACCTTAGTCCGTTCGACCTTCTGTGTTTCGACCATTTGTTTTACATTTATTTTCATATTGTATGAATAGTTGTCAAAAAGATTTACGGCATAAAATCGAATGGACAAATGGTCAAAGCATTATTTTATTTGTACAATTTTGTATATCTTCTCATTTTGTTTGTTTTATTTGGAAATTCATATTCACAAAATCAAGACACCTTTGAGCTCTTCGCTGAACATTAATCACTCAGACTACTATTTGGCATCATCTTTTCTAGCGTGTAGAACCAGGGACGGTTACAAAACAAATCTATCACAGAGAAAGAGATCAAACAATCAGCAACCAATTCACACATAAAAATTGCAAACCAGTTACGATCAATTATATTGAAGGAACAGATAAGAAAAGTGTGTACTCTAATATATTTTTTTTTCTAATAGACTATCTTAGGCAAACTCTAACTGTAATAGACTGTGTTTACTATATAACAAAAAGAAAGAAAAAACGAATTAAAATTCATATTGAATTACTATTTTCTCCTACTTGAAAGTGCGAAAAAGTTCAGAAAAAAAAACAAAATTTGGCATGTAGAACAACAAAATACAGTGAAATCCAACAAATTGCCTTCAACTGCGAACGGTACGACCAAAACGAAAACCATGAAAAGAGGTTCAACTCTATTTGCTCTAATACAAAAAGAAGAAAAACGGTGTTTCACACTACTCACAAGTATAACAAGTACTAAATACTGAAACTTACACACACACTCATGTGCACAAATGTGAACAAAACAAAAAAGATGGAATCAAGCGATGAACTAGGATAATCAGAAAAGTCAATTTTTTTACCAAAACTAATCTTTAATGTAGCGTATCGAAGAAAAAAAAACAAAAGCTGGGCGGGGAAAAAGTTCATTTTGGGAAGGAATCTTAGGAATCACGTAAGGAAAACTGACTTTTAAACAAACTGAACAACAATTATAGCAATCAAAAGTTTCACAAAAAACGTAGACCAAACAAACCAACCAACAAAAAAAAGTCGTGTTTTTCTTCTACTTTTAACTGTGACTCTCTATATTTAGTAGGGATCTTTCTATAGGGAAAACAAATCAATAAAGAATTGCAAAGAATCGCCAACTTTTAAATGTGCTTAAAAACTCGAAATGAACGAATGAAAACCAACAACTTTTTAGGGTAAACAGTAGCGAGAGTTGTACGACTTTAGATCGGAATCACGTATTAGAAAAAATAAATTGAAAAATCAAACGAGATGGAATCGACTAGTGCTAACAATTATGGAACAAATTTGTGTAACAAAATGAAACACGCGTTACAGAACTTGACGAAAGAATGGGTAGCTTTAAATAGGTTCTAGACAAAAAAGGGATTCGATCAACGGGATGGGAAAATCAACAAAGTTGTTTAATAAAAGTGGTGGAACATTTTAGCAGTTAACAATATCAGCAGCAGCAGCCGACAAAGGAAAACATAGTTTGTTAGTAGAGGCGGTAATTTGGACGCTTTCAAGCTGGACTTGATCATGTAGTAACAGTTGTTTCTTCTGAAAACTCGATCACAATTCGCAAAATTTTGATTTAAAATTGTCTCAAACGCTTAAAGCTTTCAATAATCAAAACAAAACAAAAGAAAAAAACCATAGGTTCGTTAGGAAACGATTGAAATAGTTGAATTATAATAATGCAAAGCAGAGTAAGTCATTACATGACAAATTTGTGTACCACAACCGTCACTTTGCAAACAAAAAACCAGAATAAGGAAAAACGTCCCTCCTCCGTCGTGTCCACACCACAAATCCCGCTCAGTTCTACACTGAAATCTAAATTCAAATAACACGTTGACCTATAGAGAAGAAAAACCATAAAACAATACAATTGAGCTTACGATCCGTCAAAAAAAAAGTCACCCTATTGTAACCAGTAAACAGTAAAAAGTTTAAGAAATAGAAATTCACCGGAAGAAAAAAAAAACAAACAAATATAGCATTTAAACGTTGCAAACATAACCAACTGCTGAAAACTGAAGCAAATAACTCTGTCAAAACAATAGAGAAAAAAAACAAATCCCCTACCCCAAATTTTTAGCGTGTACCAGTGTTTCCAAAAGTCACACAACCCCAAAATGTTGCGAGTCGTTTGTAGTGAAAAGTGAGAGAAACCAACAACTCAAACCAGAAAAAAACAAACCAAGTTATCTAATTAAATGTGGCTATTAAAGCGAAAAAAAAAGAAGAACAAACCAAACAACCAAGGTGTTAATAGTAGCTATTATATAATTGTAGCGAATAAGGGGACAACACACACACATTGAATGAATACAAAAACAAAAACGCATATGAAAACAAACAAAAAATGTTACATAGAAAAGTATGCTGCTCAAAAGCATCGTCAGCGAATAATAAAGAATGGCATCAATAGAGAGGATAACTATATAGAGCGCAAAAAATAAAACCGTTGAAAAATTAAAATCGCAAAGAAGAAAGTAATCGAAAAAAAAGTTGTTTAATTATTTGATAGAGTTGTACAAATTGTATAAAACAAACCAGCAGAAGATGATGAAGATGATGAAAAAAAACAAGTAAGAAAGTAAGTAGCGTATAATAAAATAAAACAATTATAGAGAAGTTAAAATAATTAAGAACAAAAAATGTGTTAAATTGATATGTGAAGAATAAAGAGGAATCAGAGGAAAACAAGTAACTACCAATTGAACCGGGCACTGAGTTGGTTTCTTTTTAATGAAAGAAAGCCTGTTGTATGTTTTTTTAAATATTATGAAATTTTAAATTATTTTTGTGTTTAGATTTCAATTAAAGTCCACTTTTCCAAAGGCCTCGGAAAAAAATCACTTCGAATAATTAAATTTTCGGATAATCAAACAACAGTTTTAAATTCATGTCATTATCCCCTTCATAATCGGCAGGAAAAATCGGAAATTAGTAAAAATATTTAATCAAAAAACTTTAAAAATTCAATGAAATCACAAGTTTTTCAATCAAAAACAATTTGAAATACATTTTACATGTTTTGGCTCTTTAAAAGTATTAATCATTTTTGTAAAATTTCGATAAACAGAACCGCAAAATAAAATTGCGAAATTTTCGTCAAAAAGTCAAAACTAAATAAAAAGTTATCTTAATTTCAAACCTGATTTTCGAAATTTATCGCAAAATGCATTACAGTTATGCAACCATCAAAAAATTTTAAAAAAAACCTTGAAAATATATTTTTTCGAAACCTTTCAAAATTCTGAATTAGTTGAAATGTTAAAAAGTTTTTTTTATTGAAAATGCATAAATAAGCGTCATACAATCTATTCTAAATATATTACAGTCGATATTACGAGTTTTTCATGCCCCCTGATTTTTTAAAGGAAATTTTAAAGAAGGGAGGGGAAAATAAATTTCCAATGGCCTAATTACTGCAAAATAACTGGAAAAAATGCAACGGAGCAATTCTCTGAGATTTAGGTCATTCGATTTATTTTGAACTGAAACATTGTTGGTGTCTTCGGCACACACAAAGAAGCCATTTTGCATCCATTATCCATTTTCAAAAATATTTTTTTTCCAAAAGTAGGCAAACATGGGCACTAATTTCAAAAAAATGAACAACTGCGACTATTTTTAAAAAAGTTACCTAAAAATTGCTTTAACATGAAAACGGTGCACTTTTTCAAAATTTCACTAGAATACTTTTTGATTGCAAATTCAATTTTACATCGTAAAATAAAGTTGTTTTTTTTGCGACAGTTGTTTTGATTTTTTTAAATCAGTATTGAATCTAAAAATTATAACTCGGTCAAAGATTTTTTGCCCGTTCTGGAAATTTCTGAAAAGTTGGCATTTGATGTCCCCTAAAACATATCAGAAAAAGTTAAAAAATTAAATAGTGTTCTATTTTGCAAATCAAGTTTTAGTGACTAAAAGTTAAATTAAAAATCACAATTTTTTTATCTTGTATCATTTATTTTTCAGTGAAGTCCTTATCCATACCTACAACTTTGTCGAAGACACCAAATCGATTAAAATATTCCTTCAAAAGATACCGATTTTTGAATTTTCATATATCATTTTTGTATGAACAGCTGCCAAATTTGTATGGAATACCGAAAGCACTTGAAAAAGTTTCAGCCGGATTGAAAAATACAAAAATTAAAATTAATAAAAATAAACCGTTTTCATAGAGAACTGCTCAACGGCTATTGCGATTATTTTTTTTTATTTAAAAAAAATATATATTTATTTTTTTTCTTTTTTTTTTATTTGCAACTGTTTACAAAAAGGATCTGGCAAAAAAAGTAATTTTTCATAGAACAATCACTTTAAATTTTGAGTACACACTTAGATTTTTACCGAATTTTTAACTGATGAACAGTTAGGTAAAGAGCAGTTCTCTACGGAATCGGTCTTTTTTCTTTAATTTTATTTTTTGTATTTTTTAATCCAGCTGAAACTTTTTTGATGCCTTCGGAATGCCCAAAGAAGCCATTTTGCATCATTAGTTTGTCTATATAATTTTCCATACAAATTTGGCAGCTGTCCATACAAAAATGATGTATGAAAATTCAAAAATCTGTATCTTTTGAAGGAATTTTTTGATCGATTTAGTGTCTTCCGCAAAGTTGTAGGTATGGATACGGACTACGCTGGAAAAAAATAATACACAATAAAAAAAATTTGTGATTTTTTTATTTCACTTTTTATCACTAAAACTTGATTTGCAAAATAGAACACTATTTAATTTTTTTACTTTTTCTGATATGTTTTAGGGGACATCAAATGCCAACTTTTCAGAAATTTCCAGAACGGGCAAAAAATCTTTGACCGAGTTATGAATTTTTTAATCAATACTATTTTTTTTTCAAAAAATCGAAATTTTGGTCGCAAAAATTTTTCAACTTCATTTTTCGATGTAAAAATAAATTTGCAATCAAAAAGTACTGAAGTGAAATTTTGATGAAGTGCACCGTTTTCAAGTTATAGCCATTTTTATGTAACTTTTTTCAAAAAAGCCTCAGTTTTTCATTTTTTTAAATTAGTGCACATATTTGCCCACTTTTGAAAAAAATATTTTTGAAAAGTTGAGAAAATTCTCTATATTTTGCTTCTTCGGACTTTGTTGATACGACCTTTAGTTGCTGAGATATTGCAATGCAAAGGTTTAAAAACAGGAAAATTGAAGTTTTCTAAGTCTCACCCAAACAGCCCACCATTTTTCAATGTCGATATCTCAGCAATTAATGGTCCGATTTTCAATGTTAAAATATGAAACATTTGTGAAATTTTCCGATTTTTTCGAAAACAATATTTTCAAAATTTTCAAATCAAGACTTACATTTTAAAAGGGCGTAATATTGAATGTTATTGAATACAAATTTTTTTACCGTGTATTATTTTTTTCCAGTGTAGTCCGTATCCATACCTACAACTTTACTGAAGACACCAAATCGATCAAAAAATTCCTTCAAAAGATACAGATTTTTGAATTTTCATGCATCATTTTTGTATGGACAGCTGCCAAATTTGTATGGAAAATTATATGGACAAACTAGTGATGCAAAATGGCTTCTTTGGGCATACCGAAGGCACCAAAAAAGTTTCAGCCGGATTAAAAAATACAAAAAAATCTCAGAGAATTGCTCAAAGCGAAAATTACCGAATTCATTATTGTCCACCGTACAACCGAAATTCGGTAAAATTTTGTTCATTTTGACAGATTTACCGACTTTTTTAACTACCGAATTCGGTTTAAAAAAAAATCTGAGTGTGTAGAAACAAAATGCAAAAAAATATAAAAACTGAAATAACAAGCCACAGTCTTAACGTTTGAATGCAAAAAGTGTTATTAAATGCATTTTACACAAGTTGTTTTGCAATCATTACTTTAAAAAAAAAGATTTGACGAAAACAAAAAAAAATAGCAAAAGAAAACTTATTGCGATACCAAACATCCAAAATTTTCAAAAATTTTAAAGATTTTTAAATCAACCTAAATTTGCTAAAAAATGATTCAAAACACAGGGAAATGCATAAATTCTGATTTGTCGGGAGAATTTTGTAGAAAGGGGTGGGAGGGGGGGGAAGGGGTGGTTGACACTTTTCATAAAATTTGAATCAGCCTTAGAGTATTTGTAGATTTTTTTTTAAATTGAAATTATTTAAAATTTAAAACCATTTTCAAAAGGTAATTGCTATCCGTTTTCTGCTATCCAGGAATAATTTTAATGTTTCTCTAATTTTCAGTTTGAAAACATTTAAGGGCATTTAGATGAAAAATCCAAACATTAATGGCAAGGTTTTGGCTTCGAACTTGTTAAACCTCGTTGGATAAATGTACGACTCGTGCTAAAAAAATCCTCTTTTTGTATAAACTAGGGGAACAGCATCTAATTCCAGCGTGCCTCTAATGTTGGCAGGTCACGACTTTGACATTCAATTAAAGCTAATTAAAAGCGTTTTCAACTGTAATCGAGTGATAAATAGGTCAATAAGAAGTGAGCAAGCCAGTTTCTATAAAAAGTTTTGCAAACTTATTTTTTTAAATAGTGAAAAACAGCAAATTGGATGGAGTTAGGAGCGAGAGATTAACCTGCCAAACATACGAGAATTTACCCTACTATTATATGGCTTAAACTTATGGAAAATTCACTCTTTTGATTGTTTGGTCACTTGAATTGTTTATCACAAGCTTGATTGTTTTGCGTGTAATTGTTTACAAGTAAAACTTTTGAAATTTTAGTGCAGTAGTTTAAAGAAATGTAAATTACGCAGTATTTAAATGAGAGTGATCAGAAAACTGATTTCAAAAAATAATTTGAAAAATTAACCAAAAAAAGAAATAAGAAAAACGTTGACGATTACAGCGGTAAATAAATTATAGCAAACTAAATTGCATAAAAACTTGCACGCAAGTTTAAGGTAGGTACACCATTAATATGAACTACCTATTTGTGGATAAAATTGCAAGCCATTTTGGAGTCGACACAAACAAAGTTTGTAAACAACAAACAAGTCTAACTAACCGGCTTTGTACTCATCTACACACCAGAGTTCAGTTCATATCCACAGTTCAACCAGACCTACCCAACACACAATGGCCACCACGCTAAACGTGGTCCCCGTTCCGGAACCGCGCATCCGCGAGCAGAACCGCAACGAGGTCCGCTGGGAGCGCCAACTCCACCGCAAGGCCGAACTCGACGTGAATCGGGCCAACCTGGGCGAAATGCTCCAGGAGGTGGCGGCCATCGAAAGTGTGACCCCGCAGGAAATCAAGGGCCTCGCCTCGCGGATCAAACGACGCAAGCACGCCGACCTGCGAGATCTGGTCAAGCTGAGCTACGGATTTCAGCAGAGCGGCGAGAACATCTCCGAGTTTGTTCGGATTACGGGGGCGATCAACGTGGTGGTGAAGGAACTGACCGGACATGACTCGGACCGGCAGCTGCTGGCCGCGGAGTGTTTGTGCAATTTGAGCCTGGGGGATGAGGTTTGCTGCGAGAAAGTGGCCACGTTCGCGGGGACGTACTTGGTCGCGCTGGTGGAGAACTTGAGCAATCGGAGGGTTGCGGTGAGTATTGTGACTGGTTTGTCTCAGATATTTTTAGTGATAATCTACTCTCGTTATAGACGACCTGCATGTGGACCTTGCAGAACATGATTTCATCTGGGACAAAAGCCATGAAGATCTTGAACTCGCAAGGAATCATTCCCAGTTTGACTCATCTTTTGGAAGTCCTTGAAAAGGATGATCTTCTAGCTGAGATACTGTTGGCGATTGAACTTATTCTAGACCATGATCCAGCATTCATTAGGTGAGTTGGTAAATCTTCATGAAAATATCGTCAACTTAATAATTGAACCATTTTTAGCATTGAAACAATTCACGCCACCATCCTGCCTCTGACTTCTTCAAAGGAGCCCCAACTGAACAGTCTCAAGGTGGTCTACAAAGCCTTGTGCCTCTCCGGATTTGAAACGCTGGATGTCGAAACAGCACCTCAAATAGTCAAGCACGTCGTTCAACAGTTGGTTCTTATTGGAATCGAAAATGGGGCGGAAGCAATTCTCTCGATCCGAATACTGGCCAATCTGGTCGCGATCAACGAAGGTTGCGTGGATTTTTTGGTAGCTCAGTGTCAGCAGCATAATTTTAAGCTAAGTCAGTTGTTTAATTTGTTTTCTGAGGATGGTCAAGTAGCAGTTTGTAGGGAAATTTTGTGGTTAGTGGGTAACATGAGCAAGACGGGCACGGGTAACGAATTCAAGAGGTTCGTGCAGTTTGATAATTTTGTTGAATGTGTTATTATTCCAAAAGCATTGTTGGTTTGAATATTTAATAAGGAAGTTAGCTGGAATTGTTGTACTTACATGAACTTATGGTTTATTCAATTTGGATTAGAATAATAAATTGAATTGATTATCATACAAACCGATAAAATAATTATTTAAACATCTCCAATTCCTGACAAAAGCCCAACAAATTTAAAAAAAAAAGTGAATTTGGATGATTTTTGTGTCTCCGATTCTATGAAAATATAGCAAAAGTTGTTATTTTCATAAGTTTCAACCATAAATTTATAACCCGGGCAGACGGTAATAACAAAATTCATGCCATTTCAATAGCAAATACTGTTAAAATAACAGAATGTGTTATGGAATCTTCTTGAAAAATCCATTTTTGCATAAGGGTTAAATAACAGTTTATGTTATCATAACAAAGTTTGTTATTGGTCTAATATTGGTTGCAAGCCAAAACAACTTTGGAATAACATTTTTTGTTATAGAAGAATACCTCTAGCTGTTATTGGGATTTTCGAATCAGTTGTTAAAATAAAAAAAATAATAACAAAGATTTGTTCCAAGAACAACTGAAAATGTTATTTGTCAGTAAGGCCGTTGCAAATATTTTTTGAAGTTTATGTCCCTCGACTCTGACCAAAGTCGAGGTGGGGCAAAAAAATGAATTTAAGAGCCACGGTTTTAACATTTGAATGAAAAAAGTTTTTAAAATGCATTATACACCTGTCCAGTTGTTTTGCAATCATTAGTTTCCAAAATACCAAAGTATTGACGAAATTTTTTTTTTTGCCGAAAATAAAGTTTTGCGGTGTATTGGAATATCATAAAAATTCAAAATATTTTAAATCCAGCCCACACATGCTAAATATGATTATCAATGCAGAAAAATGCGTTTTAGATTGTTTTCAGTTGATTTGACTTTTTTGAAGTTTTTTGAAAAAATATTTTTTTTGTCCCCTGATTTTTTGGACCAATTTTGAAGGGGGGGGGAGGAGGGGGGGCGACGTAAACTTTGAAAAATATTTGCAACGGCCTAATTGAAATAACAAAAAAAAATCATAACGATGCATAACAAATCTTGTTATAAATAACATAGAATGTCATGGATCGATCCATGATCTAGTATTTTCAATTATCAAAAAAAGTTATTCTCAAGTTATTTCCGTCTGCTCAGGATTTGCTTAATTTGAAATATTTTTTTCCCGGCTTTTCTCTAATTTAAAATGAAACTTTGTCAAAAAATCCCAATGTCAATTTAATTCATTTTGCATAATTAGTGTTTCCAAACATAGCTCCATCCCGAGCAGACGGAAATAACTTGGGAATAACATTTTTTGATATTTGAAAATACTAGGCCAATAATATTTTATGTTATTTATAACAAGATATGTTATTCGTCGTTATGATTTTTTTGTTATTGGATTGTTATTGTAATAACAGACTTATAACACTTTTAGTTATTCTTCGAATAAATCTTTGTTATTATTTTTTGTTATTTTAACAACTGATCCGATCATCCCGATAACAGTTGGAGTTATACTTCCATAACAAAAAATGTTATTCCAAAGTTGTTTTGGCTTTTAACCAATATCAGACCAATAACAAATTTTGTTATGATAGCATAAACTGTTATTAAAACCTTATGCAAAAATTGATTTTTCAAGAAGATTCCATAACATTTTCTGTAATTTTAACAGTATTTGTTATTGAAATGGCATGAATTTCGTTATTACCGTCTGCCCGGGATACGATTTTACCGGTTGGTTTTGGTACCAAAATGGGCATGTGAATGTTCGAAAATCGGTATCTTTAAAAGTGATTTTCTGATCGATTTGGTGTCTTGAGCAAAATTATAGGTTATGTCTTTTTTATCCAAAAAATTACTGCAAATAAAAAACAGTCTATAAAATGCCAATATCAACCATATAAATACAGATAAAAATAAAAAAATCTGACAATCACACTAAAAATTTAAACTCACAATAATTTATTTAGAAAAAAAACAAGCTTCTAACGAGAACTCATAATTTTGATTTCAGAGACAAACTAAACAATAAATTTAGGTATTTAAAAGAATGCAATAATTACAAAAACATCCATCCATTTTCATCCAACATCTTTGTTTGCAAGATAATGGGATGTCAAATATTAGAATAATTAATTTGTAAATTTTATTCCTAAATTTACCTTTTTTATCAAAAGAGCTTAAAACACGATAACTGTTATTAACCTTAAAAAAAGTTATGGTGTGGAAATTCGTGTTCATGTTTCCATTTGTTTTTATTTTTTTATTTTATGCAAAAGTCTCTCATTTTATGAGAATTTTTTTGACGAGGCAATAAACGTATTTGTCGAAAATGTCTTGAACTAATTTTGTAATTTTTACAGCTTAATTTTATTTATGTTTTCAACATGAAAAAAAGATTTCAATTGATAGGTACTTAATGTAAATCATGCTTTATCCCGAGTAGACGATAATAACATAATTCATACTGTTTCCATAGCTCGCATACTGTTAAAATGCCAGAAAGTGTTATTGCATCTTCTTACAAAATCATTGAAAGACCTAAGAGTTTAATAACAGTTTATGTTACCATAACAAAATTTGTTATTGTTCGCTTGTGTGCTATCTTGTGACACATCCCAGCTTTTTACAGCAGACGAGTCACAAGCGACACAAGCGACGATCGTCCAATAACGTTTTATGTTATTTATAACAAGTTTTATTATTTGTTGGTTATGATTTGTATCGGATTGTTTTTGTAATATAACATTTTGAGTTATTTTTCGAACATGTCCTTGATGTTGATTTTTGTTAACGTCCAACAATTTCCGTTGATTTTTATTGTCACGTGGGTTCCCCGCACTAAGCGAATAAAACGACGAATCACTTCCCAACTTCCTTAGATGTTTTTCATTGCATCAGGCTGCCATCAAATTCTCATAGAATACTCAATTGATCATTATGGCAACGCCTACAACGTGATACAGACCCGTAATGCTATCCCGGGCAGATGGTAATAACAAAATTAATAATATTTCAATAACAAATCCTGTTAAAATAACAAAAAGTGTTATTATTTTATCCTGAAGTTCAACTTCAAGAAGAAAAAATAATAACAGTTTCTGATAAAATAACAAAATTTGGTATTGAAGTGATATTATATTGAAAATGTTTAATAACACGCTAATAAGTGGAAATGTTATACATTTCAAATACTCTCCTAATAACAAAATTTGTTATTCGTTCGGTATACTGACTTAGAAATAAAATTGCCATAAATCGTACAAATGGAAAAGTTTCTAAGTGTCCATAACACAATCTTTTATTATTTTTTCTTTTGTTAAATATGTTTAGATCTTTGGGATAATTTTGACCAATTTCGTCAGGGTCATTGTTTTAGCCATGAAATGGGGTCCTTAAGCTAAAATTATTCTTAAAAGTTGAAATTTTGAAAGTTGATTTTTTTAACTATTTGATATACCCCCTAAGGGACTTTGCTAAAATTGGCTAGAACTATGGGATAATTTTGACCAATTTCGTCGGGATCATTATTTTGGCCATAAAATGGGGTTCTTAAGCTGAAATTATTCTGAAAAGTTGAAATTTTGAAAGTTGATTTTTTTTAATTATTTGATATACCCCCTAAGGGACTTTGCTAAAATTGGCTAGAACTATGGAATAATTTTGACCAATGTCGTCGGGGTCATTATTTTGACCATAAAATGGGGTTCTTAAGCTGAAATTATTCTGAAAAAATGAAATTTTGAAAGTTGTTTTTTTTTTAATTATTTGATATACCCCTTAAGGGATTTTACTAAAATTGGCTAGAACTATGAAATAATTTTGACCAATTTCATCGGGGTCATTTATTTCACCATGAAATGGGGTTTCAAGCTAAAATTAATCCGATAAAATAAACTTTTGAGAGTTCATTTTTTTATTTTTTTTTTATATTGCCTAACGGAATTGATTTATTTATTGAGAATTTTTGAAGTGTGAATAACAAAAACTGTTATTATTTTCACAGAGCGAGGAAATCGGTGCTGACGTTGAAGTTCGAGCTGGAGTGAGACCTCGGAGACTGCATCGGATTCAGCAAATTTTCAGCAACTTTTACTTGGAGTCGGAATCTGTGAAGTCGGGTATTTTTGGAGAGCTGAAGTCGTCGTTGACGTCATATTCTGCATCCAGAGTCGGAGTTGTCTTCAAAGTATGGATTCAAAATCGTTTGGAGGTACCCGACTCTGCAGCCCTGACTAGTACAGAGGAGTTATGGCAACTGCAGGTTTATTTGCAAATTACAAATAAACCAAAACAAAAACTTTTTTTGTTATGGAGACATACCAGTTCAATAACAATTTTTATTGTTATGCTGCTCCACCTCTCTGCACAATATAACAAATCTTGTTATTCCTTCATGATTCCTTCTGTGTTATTGGTTTGTTATTGCAATAACAACATAATAACAGTTTAAGTTATTCTTCGAACAAATCTTTGTTATTGATTTTTGTAATTTTAACAACTAATCCGATCATCCCAATAACATGTTTCGATCTTCTCACAATATCAAAAACTGACCTTCTAATGTTATTTCCGTCTGCTCGGGCCCGAACAGACGGTAATAACTAAATTCATGCCATTTCAATAACAAATATTGTTAAAATAACAGAAAGTGTTATGGAATAATCTTGAAAAGTCCATTTTTGCATAAGAGTTCAATAACAGTTTATGTTATCATAACAAAAATTGTTATTGGTCTGATATTGATTGACAGCAAAAACAACTTGAGAATAACATTTTTTGTTATGGAAGAATAACTCCAAACGTTATTGGGATGATCGGATTAGTTGTTAAAATAACAAAAAATAATAACAAAGATTTGTTCGAAAAATAACGTAAAATGTTATTAGTCTGTTATTACAATAACAATCCAATAACAAAACAATCATAACGATGAATAACAAATCTTGTTATAAATAACATAAAATGTTATTGGCCTAGTATTTCCAAATAACAAAGAATGTTATTCCCAAGTTATTTCCGTCTGCTCGGGTACATAAATTTCATTTTTAAGGAAATTTAACATATTAACTACAACAAAGTTTAAAGTTGGCTACTAACTTTTTAGCAAAATAAAACTTATTAGAAGAATTAAAAAAAAAACATATTTTCAAAAATACAATCATCACAGTTCAGTTCGATTTATAACCAAAAATTCCAAATTCCTAATTCTAGTTCCAATAAATGCATAATGAAATTGTTAAAAAAACAAACATGTTGAACATTTTAAAATGTTGCGCTAGTTTTGCATGATTCAAAGTACACTTTGTCGAGAGCGACAGTCATTTTCACAAAAGTTTCATTTTTAACTTTGGAAATCAATCCAAAAATTTGCGAGGTGTTGAAAAATTTGGGCTTTTTAGATGACACTGAGAAATCTAACTTTTCACAAAATTCAAACTTTAGAAGGCTATATTTCAGCAACTATCAGTCCTAAATCAACACAAAGTCAATAAAAGAAAATTGTGAGAAATTTTAGTTTTAAAGGGGTTCGTTTTCTTGAGTCTGAGAGTTAAGGTCCAACTTTTAACAATTTTTAATTACTTTTATGATGAAAACGTTCCTTCAAATCGGTTGTTGAACCAATTTCCGTCAAGTGATTCTTCCTCAAGAGATCCATAAAATGATTCGGCAGCAAGTTTGTACTCAGTTGACGTTTGCTGAGTGTGCTAAAAAGTTTGTTTGTTTATTTAACTGCTTGGTCAAGTCGGCTCGATTTTTCTTACTGTGAAGATTCAGTTACAAACATGACCTGTATGACAAAGAATTTTGTAAGAAGTTGTTAAGGATATTGTGGTATAATTTAATTTTTTGAGTATCTCATATTTAAAATTAATGTATTTTTTACCTGATAAAAATTACTGTACAAAAAGTCATAGAATTGTTTTTGCTCTATTCTCCATTTGAAAGCTTTTCACGTGGGTTTTCGATTCATCTAACCAATAATTAATTCAACAATGTTATTTTAGTTTTACAGAAAAACGACTCAGATTTTTTGTTAAACTTTCTTGAAGATGTAAAAAACGTGTAAACTAGTGAATTTTGGGACCTATCAGTTAAACTGAGGAATTTTCCAGAGCAGACGGAAATAACTTGGGAATAACATTTTTTGTTATTTGAAAATACTAGGCCAATAACAATTTATGTTATTTATAACATGATTTGTTATTCGTCGTTATGATTTTTTTGTTATTGGATTGTTATTGAGCAATTCCATGTCAATTAGGGAATCGGTTGTACCCGACCCTCTCCGATTTCAATGAAACTTTGTAGACATGTTATCCTAGGCATATATAAGCCATGTTTGTGTATATGGAGCCAGTAACACTCGATAATGACATTTTAGGAGGGCGTAAGGTATTTAAATATTTTTGTATTTTGCAATTTAAAAATTACTGTATCTCGAAGCCGTTGCATCTTATAAAAAAGTGGTCAAAGACAAACTTGTAGGAAATTTGACGGACTTTCCGAAAAAAATACACTGAAAGAAAAAAACACTCCACTTTTGTGAGATTTTTTGATTTTTAAGTTTCAAAGTCAAATTTGAAGGTGAGCCCACGATTTTTTTTTTCGCTCAGAATTTTTGTGAAAATAGCCTAAGATGTTACAAAAAGACTCACGAAAAATGCAGGATGGAGCATCTCACCTAAAAAAATACAAAAATCATTTACTGAAACTGTTTTTTTGAAAAGTGCTCTAAACGTCAAAACTTTCAAAAGCCGAATACGGGAATCGATTCTCCAGACAATTTTACATAAAAGTCTCCATATTGACCATTCTCCTAAGTCCAATCCTTGTGAAGTTACAGCGGAGTTAAAAATAAAAATGTTGAAAAAATAGGTTTTTTGATGGTTTTTGCCAATTTCTATATGACGGACTTGATTTTTCAGTTTCGAAAATATTTTTACCGAAAAGCTCGTCCAATTTCCCATAAATTGGTCTTTGACCACATTTCAATTGGATGTATGGGCTTACAGATATAAGTTAAGATTCCATAACACTTTCTGTTATTTTAACAAAATTTGTTATTGAAACGGCATGAATTTTGTTATTACCGTCTGCCCGGGTTGTTTCTGAGGGGGTACGATCAAGGAGATGAAGTAAGAAGAAGATTCACAATTCCGCATACCTTATTGCAAGATGCTTTGGGTAAACACCGAAAATTTGGCTGAAATTTTAAATAAACAAAAAGTGCTACAAATCTTTTTAATTTATCTGTTCTCGATAAGAAGCCGATTAATTGAATCATTTTATAGGCGATAGACTATTTTTCTTAGCTCCAAAATATATTTTTTGTTGAAAAAATATTTTTGTTGCAGAATTCTCTTGCCTAATTTGTGTTCACCAATATCAGTGTCTTGTGTTTGTTTATCTTTTGCTCTTTGGTCTGACAGGGGGATTGGCAGCCAAACCCGCTTTGGTCTGACAGTTTTGGTCTGTCAGCTTTATGCTGGATTTTGGTCTGACAACGCGGGGGATTGGCAGCCACACCCCCTTGGGTACGATAACATCACACTATTATGGAACAGACATGTTAAAGGCAATGCCTCAAAATTTGGTTGACCTTCACATGTAAAACAGCAAAAGAAGTCCCTAAAATAGTAAGGAAAATAGAAAATTACTTTATTTATTTATTTATTGACAAATTAACAAAGGAATGTTTTCAAATTGTCGATGTTCGAAATTTGTGGGATGACAGCAATATATTTTTTTCCAAAAAAAGAAGAAAAACATATTTTCGGATAAAACACACAAAAATCTAGTTTATGTAGCTTCCACTTATCTTGAATGGTTTATTTTGAATGAGAAAAAAAAACCTTTCGCGTCACAATTGATTCTTACCCAAACTCGCTTCTACTTTTCTTTCTTTCGAGCTCGCGAGCACACATTTTGGTTCGTTTTCGTCTAGGTTAGGAATGAGTCACAGATTTAAATCGTACCCTTACAATACAATTGATTGAAAAAAACAAAAATTCGCTAAATTGCTCACTTTCACCGGGCGGCAAAAAGTGTCCTGTTCTGTCGATTGGTGGATCGTGGTCCGGTCCTAAACGATCGCCTCGGTGCTGCCGAAGATCGTGAACACGAACCAGCCGAACGTGTTGATGGCGGCGGCCGTACTGAACACCGCCGACCAGCTCTGCGTCAGCTCGAGGATGTGGCCGGCCAGGTAGACGCCGAGAAAGCCCGGGATCGCCCCGACCGTGTTCATCAGGCCGAACACACTGCCCGAGTGGTTCGGAGCGAGGTCCTGCGGGTTGACGGTCACCGCGTTGTTGTGGAATCCCGACAGGCCTACGGATTGGAGTTTAGATTAGTTGTTGGTTTGATATAGTTTGATTCTGGTTTGACTCACCAATGATAATTGACATGCAGGTGAGGGCCGTGTTGAACTCCTGCGTGTGACACATGATGAAGAGGGCCACGTTTTGGCCGAGGAAGCAGATGCTCTGCACCAGCTTCCGGATCCGGGTGAGGGACCACTGCTTGGCAATCAGTCGCTCGGTGAGCGATTTGCCAAAGAAGGTCACCGGAGGCAGGGCCAGCCAGGGGATCATGTTGACGACCCAGCCCTGGAACAGTACCGGGTAAAAGTCAGTTCAATGATGTTTCGACAATACAGTTAAGTTTAGACTCGATTATCCGAAGGACTATGTTTCGCCACCGCCATCTTGGACTACATGTTCTTAGAAGCCTTGTGAGCGGTGATTCGGTGATCCTCAATGGCAGTATCGGCCTACTTGATTTACATGACAGGTGGTACCAGCCTTGACGAAGGTTGATAATCGATGGTTTAAAGTAATTGAAAGAAGCACATTTTTCGGCGAGGACTTTGGATAATCGAGTCTGGACGGTAACGAAGAACCTACCTTCGCCAGCGGGAAATTCTCGTGAAAGTACGTCGGCAGCCACGACAGCAGCACAAAGAAGCAATTCATCTCACAAGCATGGGCCAACACACAGGCCCAGAACGAAGCTCGGCCAAACAGCCGCAGCCACGGAACGGCCTCCGACGGTCCCAGCTTGGAACAGATTCGACTCGGCTGGGAAATGTTTATGATCCGACTCCGGTCGGAAGACATCGTGTAATACCGGAGCAGCAGCGTCCACGACAGACCGAGAAAACCAATCACCCGGAACACCGTTGGCCAGCCAAAGTAGTCCAAGATAAACGACCCAAGAATGCCCGTCAACAGCGTTCCCATGGCCGAGCCGGACGTCAGGATGCTGAAGAAACTGGTCCGCTCCGTTGCGCACAAATTCTGACTAGTGATGCTTATCATGCTGGGGAAATGAACTCCCTGGCAGGCCCCATTGAAGATCCGAATAGCCACTATAAACGGGATCGAATAGCTGGACAGGTACGACGACGAAGTGATGATATTCGGCATCCAGAACGTCAACATGGACCAGCCGATCGCGGCCAACAGAATCACCTTCTGGCCGCCAAACTTATCGCTCAAATACCCTCCGAGAACCTGCGTCAACGTGTAGCCCCAGAAGAACGAGCTCAGCACCGTTCCGGAATCAGTCTTGCTCCACTTTCGCTCGGAAGCCACGGCCGGCACCAGCAGTGGCATCGTGGTCCGCGTCGAGTACAACATACACGTCCCGGCCAGCAGCGTCAGGAACCAGGTCCGCTTCTCGCTCCGGGTCCATATACTCTGGCTGTCGGTGAGGTCCCGCAGAAGCGAGTACTTCAGCTTTTCCTCCATCGGGGTAGGTTTGACCATTTTGTTGTTCGGCTTTGTCGATATCACGGCGTTGACTTACACTACGAACGCGGACTTCATCGTGGGAATTCGCCGGAAATTTTGGTTTGGCAAAGCTTCTTTATATTTATTTGCTAAATATACGAAGAACGCCAACCAGACACCACAAAAAAAAACCACGACGACTACAGAAAATGTTTTTAGTTGCTTTCTCTTGTCCTTTTTTTACTACAGATGACGGGCTGACAGCAACATCTGTCAAGATGTATATTTTGGTGGCACGGAAAATTTGTTAAAATGAGCTCACAGATAATAACGACAATTTCAAGTGAAATTTAAATGTAAACTCTAATATATCAATATGGTCCTTTAGCTTTAGCTCCCGAAATTTTCATGCATAACGGTAAAAAACACGATTAAAAACCATTTCAGATTACGACGGCAACATTTCAAAAGGCATCATGTACATTTTGACACTTTCTGGGTTATTGCATATTCTGAAAGTACTCCTGATAAGCTACCTCTCCAGCAAAAATGAGCAAAAGTTTTTTTTTTTTTCTTTTATTTGTCCGCCTTGTGGGCAGATATTGGGATTAGTTCACCTCGACCGTCCTAGCGACTATCTTTTGTGATTCCCTGTTATACTCTTAAGGCTGCAATTTTTGCTCGAATCTTATTGAGAAGAATCAAGCTATCTGTTTACAGTCTTTTTTTCCAATGCACATATACACTGGTAGAGTGCGCCTGAACGCAGTGCGTTGAAGCGTGGTTGTGCGAAAGGAAGAAATCTCCTCTCGTGTTTTTTGAGTCCGAACACTCATCGTATCTGTTAGCGCATCTTCGGCTAGTTGGCCAGTCAACTATCTTCCGAAGTGCACAGATCAGCCGAAGCTAAGTAGTTGTAGTTGACCTAGCGAAGGAGAAATGAGCAACTTTTGAAGAATTGTTGTGGCTCGCAGGCTGTTGATGTCCAACTTCAAATGATGAGGACGGACGGGGACTGGAGCGGTCCCTGTTGGCTATTTTTAGATCTCTCCCTTTGTCATCAGTTTTTCGGCTCTCTCGTATTGACCCGACTGTCGTCAGTTGGCATTGGAGCTCTTCGCCGAGTAGTCCATTTTGACTAACTCGAGGTTTCTCCAAAGCGCAGACAGCAGGGAAAGAAAAACCTGTACTGATTTTGCGGGATGACCAAAGCTCCAAAGCTGCCACCCGAGGATTGAACCTCTGACCTTCCGCTTGTTAGGCGGATCCCGTAACCACTCGACCACGGGAGGTTGGCGAGCAAAAGTTACTTCAGTAAAGTCTGTTTAATCATGATTTTAAATAAAGAAAATAAAAAAAATCTCTGCCATCAGCAGTATCTGTTTATATAGCCCTATCAAATCAAATTATTCGCTCTACAGCACATTGCCTTGGCGTTCTCGATTGCAAGATTCCTACTCAAAACTAGGTGTCCGAAGGCTTGATTGTTGAGGCAATTGCAAACCTCTTTTTACACCTTAGCTTCCATCCACACCGGGATTCGAACTGACGACCTTTAGATTGTTAGTCCAACTGCCTACCAGCGACTCCACCGAGACAGGACCCAGGGAGACGACTCCTACACCTGGACTGAGCTATCGACCTAACCCTTTTGGTTTGACCGGGGCAGGGAAGGGAAATAAGAACCCGCACTTCAAGTAAGATAAAGGCTAGTATGCAGATCGGAAGGAAAGGGGTCAAGAAACAGCTTTACGAACAGCAGAACAAAGGAGAGGGAGCGATTTCTTGGGGCTGTTGCCCATTTGATTTTTTCTTGACCGGTTCCTTCCGAGGTGCGTATACCGCTTAACTTGGATAAGAACCGCATTAAATTTGCATCTCTTTTACCTTATAATTGCTGTAACTTTTGACCCTTAAGTTCAAATTGACTTGTCAGAAAATAAAAATGTTCGTTTTTCAGAGCTCCCAACAACACTTTTCTCTAAAACTTAACCCTGAATTGCTTCGTTCAAAAAACTGATTTTTGAACGTTTGCACAGATGCTTTCTTTAAATTTTGTCGTAGAAGGCGTAGATTGCGAGATAAAATGTTGGTGTCTTGGACAAAGTTGCTTGGATTGGCGAGCCCAACAACTTTTTAAAAGAGGAACAAAATCCCAAAAATATTCCTGAAAATTTAAATTTTCAAAAGTTGCCCTTTTCCATTTGCAACAACTTTTCTAAAGACACCAAAGCTCCAAAACGTCACCTTTTTTTTTGGAAAATCCACTTAATTTTGCGTTCTGGACCACTGTGCATTGGCAAAATTTTATTTCCCATGCATTTTTTTTCTGAATAGTCCTCATCAATACCTACAACTTTGCCGAAGACTTTAAACCGATCAGAATATTTCTTCAAAAAATACAAAAGATTAAAAGAGCGCAGCTATGGATAGCTTTAACTTTTTCGTGCAATAATAATTGTTTAAATGAAATCATAAAGTTCATGCGATAATTATGTCACTGAATGTGATATTTTGTTCGCACTTCTGACAACTAGAGTATACAAATCCAGGAAACCACTCGTTCCACTCTCAGTCGTATTTTCCATCAAACCGTATGAGTTATGTTTGTTGAATGCCCTTATTATTTATCTTTTTATGATAGACAAATGCTTTACAAATCAAATTGTATCATTATATGGTAGAAAATGAGAAAACATAAGAAAGCAAGTGACTGTAAAAACATGAAAAAACTAAAAAGACAATAGGTGTTGATAGGAAGTAGTGGAATAAGCCATAAACTAAACATAATAAATGCAAATTAAAATACTAAACATGGAATAAGAACAACATAAAACAAGAGAAGTAAAGTTTTTCGTAGAACAAAAGTTGCTCAAAAAGACCTTATAAACATCATAATAACCAAAAAGTCTGTAATGAAAAACAGCTTTTCTCTGTAAATATGGTCACTGTCGACTGTCACTTTGAAGTTTCGATTTGCTGTCACCGAGCTATGTTTACAGCTGTTGCACTTCTTATCACAACAGAAACAGCAGCGAAGCGATTTGGTTGGTTCTAATCACCTCTATCGACACCGACTCCCGGCTTGACCTGCCCCAGAACGTGCCCCCACGCAAGCCGGAAGATGGTCACCCACGGAAAGAAAAGCGCCCGGTATGTAATAAACCTCTACTCCGTTCTTGTGATGGGCAACCAACTCCAAGAACTCCGATAGAAGTCAGTCACAAAAGTTCAAAAGTATGACGCAGTAATTTTTTTTAATGGCAGGGATGACTTTCGCCCGGGAAACAGCAATCATATGCGGACTTTTTATCTTCTGGTAAATTTATGAATGTAATGTTGTGTACTTTAGTGTTTGCTTTACATAAAGGCTTGTGGGCACTTTCATGTTTTGTTTTGTGTGTGTGAATATTACGTCTCGCATTCATATGTAAATAATTTTGATAAATTTTGTGTTAATTAGTATAGAATTTGCACAGTTTTTTTAAAATGATTTTACGTTTGGTTATGCCATGGTGTTCCTTGAAAAAATGATCAAAGTAAATAATGTTATTTTTAAGTTTTAATCAAGTTTGTTCCCCCTTCGTTTCAGGCCCAGCCACGGCGGTGATGATCCGCAAGAAAATCAGCCAGAGTTCGAGATAAACACGGTAAGACAAAAAAGAAAATTTCAAAAAGACACGTGGCTCACAAAAAAAGAACCGCGGTTCTAATTTAAACTTCGGTATTTTGAAAGAACCGTTTCAAGATGGCATGATTTATGCTATCAATATAATTTATTAAATTTCCAAAAATGTAGTATGAAATTGGTTTTTGACAGTTGAAAATGCAATTTTAAATATTTCAATGCCTATAAAAAAATATCCCAAAAGTAAATGATTTTCTAAACAAAATGAAAGAAAACTTTTCATTGTACAACTGATTGTACATTAAGGTATTACCGGAATACAAATTTGAGCATTTCAAATTGCATAATTTGTAAAATATTACCAAAAATCTACTGAAAAGTTTAGAGATTTTTGAAAAAAATAAAACCATTTGTCCGATCAAGCTCTAGCGTTTATAGACTTTATCGATTAAATCAGAATGTAGAAATAAGTTCACAGAATACAGTTCAATTCTTGCAGAAATAAACGCAATTTTAGAATTAAAAAAACATTTCCCAGCATCCTAGATTTAAGTTTGGATGCCATTCAATTACTCGAATGTATAGGTCCGAGTAGAAATCTTGGCAAAGAGACCACTAAGACCTATGGTTTTCCAAAAAAAAAAGTCCAATGTGAAATAACTTATAAAATCAAACGATTCTTTAAAAAACCTTTTCAAAAAAACCGTTAAAAAGAGCGGCTCTTTTTGATGAGCGAACGAAAATGAGCGGCTCCTAAAAACGAACGGTTTTGCCCACCTCTAGTACGGATGTAAACAAACTTTGGATCTCTCCAGGAGTACATATTTGTAACAAAATAATAACTTCACACACTGAAACCAATGAAACTCAAGCTTAGTGATGTTTCATCCATGGTCTGAAAACTTTTTTTGTGAAAATATCAGTTAAATTCAGGCGTTCCACAATTGAGGGAGGCACAATAACATCCCACAATTATGAAACAGGCAATTTGGAGACAGTGTTTTGCTGCTCAGGATAAAATAGTCTTGAAATGAAGTTTTTTGTTCAAAAAGTACTACTTTTACTAGTGAAATAGCTTGAGAATGTCGAAATGAAGGTCCCAAAAAAAGTATGGTCGACAGAAAAGCTGCATTTGGAATGCTACACTCAAACCCCGATGGTTTGACACTAACTGTTGTCAAACGAACGGGGTCACGTTTTAGTTTGACACCCCTTTTACACGGACTTCACACACACTACCAAACGTTTGTTTTGATAGTGTTCGTGAGCGCCGTGTAAAAAGTGACAGTTCGTCACTTTTTAGTTTGACTTTGACCAACCAACGGGGTACAAACTAAAAAAGTGTCAAACGAAAAAGTGACCAACCACCGGGGGTTGAGTGTATTGACAAATTATACCAAAAGTGTTCCGATTTTGTGGGATTTTTATTTTTTTTCTGATATGTTTAATGATATTTTTATGATTCATCTTTCCGAAAACAAGATTTTAAAATTTTTAAACCAAGACTAACATTTCAAAATGGCGTAATATTGAATGTTTGGCTCTTTTGAAATGTTAGTCTCGATTTAAAAAAAAAATAAAAATATTGTTTTCGAAAAGAACGGATTCACGAATGTTTCATATTTTAAAATTGTAAATCGGACCATTAGTTGTAATTAAAAAAAAAAAATTAAAATTGTAAATCGGACATTAGAAAATGGCTGATTGTTTTGGGTGAGACTTAGAAAACATCATTTTTTTTAGAAAACATTTTGAATTTTCCTGTTTTTAAACCTTTGCATGGTATTATCTCAGCAACTAAGGGTTGTATCAACAAAGTTCAAAAAAGCAAATTATAGAGAATTTTCTCACCTTTTCAAAAATATATTTTTCAAAAGTAGGCAAACATGGGCACTATGTTCAAAAAATGAATAATTGCGACTGTTTTCAAAAAAGTTACCGTAAACCGGGGTGACTTTGATAGAATTTCAATTTATTTTTGGAATATTTCCCAACTGGAAAGGTTTTTCGCAAGATTATTATTTTTAAAACATGTACTGGGGTAGGCCACACAAAGTTCATGCACTATTTCTGGAAAAAGTTATTTTTCTATAATGTTCAGAAAAATAGTTAAAAATTTTCATTTTAAATTCCGGGGTGACTTTGATAGTCATAGTTTTTCTTGTTAAAATCAGATTATAGGTGTTCAAACTTCATTTTTACGTTAAATGAACCATCACTAAAAGTCGGAATTTTGCCTGAAATTCGTTAAATCTAATATTGTTCATAAAATTATCGATTTATATTACATTTTAAACTGAATTCGAAGCACCAATCACAAGTTTTCACATTTCATATGAAATTCGTTCAACTTAAATTGCCTATAAATTTGGAGATTTTTTTGAATTATGTTTCAAAAACACATATTATTTAATAATTACAAAATGAGTTTACCTTCTCCTAGTGGAAAATTGTCCAAAGAATCCGAAAATACATTCCGTTTTCCGATTCAAAATCATGTTCATTGAGAAAATCATGACACTTTGAGAAGTTTGAAATCATGCCTTTCATCAATATTTTCTTAATAATAGTTAACTAACTTTTTAAACCTTTCAAAATGTTATGAAAAGTTCTTCTTGAGGTACTTTGAGTACTTCTCTACCATGATCAGTATGGTTCCAAACCATTCCGTACGTATTTAATTTGTACTCTTCATTTTGCGGAAAAATCTCAAACCTATCAAAGTCACCCCGGCTATCAAAGTCACCCCGTTTTACGGTACCTAAAAATGACTATAACTTGAAAACGGTGCACTTTATTAAAATTTCACTTAAGTACTTTTTGTTTGAAAATTCGATATTACATCGAAAAATGATGATTTTGCGACCAATATTTCGATTTTTGAAAAAATCAGTGCAGATTCAAAAAAATATAACTCTGTCAAACATGTCTTGCCCGTTCTGGAAACTTCTGAAAAGTTGGCATTTGATGTCTCCTAGAACATATCAGAAAAATAAGTGTTTTTTTTTTGCAAATTAAGTTTCAGAGACAAAAAGTGAAATTAAAAATCACAAAAAAAAATTTACCGTGTATAATGTTTTTTCAGTGTAGTCCTCATCCATACTTACAACTTTGCCGAAGACACCAAATCAATTAAAATTTAAAAAAAAAATCTTAATTCGTAATTTTTTTTGTGATTTTCCCCAGATTCTGGTGTTTGATGAAAAATAATTTAATAATATATTTTTTTTCAAGTTAATATAGATATCTGATAGATATAATACCCAGTCTTTTAAAAAATGTATAAAATAGAATAGAAAATATTTAAAGCGCCAGGCATTTTGCACATCTGCAAATTAAAATTTTAACTATTTTCCCTAATAAGCCAAATCAAAACTTTTCTAGGAAAAAGGTCCTATAGATATATGAAACACAATAGCTTAAAGAACTTTTTCAAAAAAAAAACTCTAGAAATTAATGTTGATATATGCCGAATACACATTCAAATGCTTTAAAATAATTTGAATTTCTAGACTAACATTTGTTTTTTTTCGAATTTCGGAATTTCCCGGGACAAATTATAAAAATTCCCGAGATTTTTTGGAAAAAAATCCGGGAATTTTCTCCCAGGAATTCCCGGGATGGACGCACTAGGTGTGTGTCATTAAATGAGCAATTCAAACGGAATTTAGGACACAATTCCCGACTTTTATTCCGACTTGAGTGGCTGCACTTGCATTTAATTTTTTTTTTGTTTAGGATAAATCCCGAATGACTCGAGGTTCATGAGAGATAGGGTAGATGTCCCTGTTTTGGACCTACTATGCTAAGCTCCACCTTATGCTGGCTTGTTCTCAAGAACAGTTAAACCAAAACATGCCATTTATTGCGGCTGATTTTGTAGCTTATTTCATGCACATGACTGCAGAATACCCATTGTTTGTGTAAACCTTTATAGTTTGTTATCACAGGCGAAAAAAGTGGAAAAGTATTTGGCTGTGTTTAGGTCCTAAGTAGAAAAAGTTGGACCTTTTGTGGAGCATCGATTTCATTTTTAACACCGTGTGTTCTTTTTATTCGGAGCTAATTAAGTTTTAAATAATATTTCCAATGGTTTATTGTTAGTAATTTTTTGACAAAAAAAAATGTGTGCCAACTAAAACATAACTTGACTTTATTTTCAGGAAATCTTAATAGTAAACCCACCAAGCAACGCAACCGGACTGCGCTTACTCGAAGCATATGTCGCCGCTTTGCGGGACGTACTCGAGGAAGGAGACGAAGAGTTGCGGCTAGTTATGTGGCCGACACTGCAGTTCCTGGTGGCCAAAAGAAACCGCCTGCGGGATCTCCTGGACCAGGAAAACCGGAACTAAGCGACTGACGATCATGATCCCGTTCCAAGCTAGCCATGTTCGGTGCCATCGCGAGAGAGAGAGAAAGAGTGATAAGTAATGAGTAGCTTAGGTTTACGACTACCGTCAGTGGGGGTGAGATTGGGTCAAAGTGATTTTTTACGGATTTTACCATTTTCCAAGTTATTCTCAATGAAACTGAATTCTGTTAAAGGGGTTGTGTAGTCTTAAGATGACTTTGCTGAAAAAATCACGTTCCTCATGCTATTTTGGTAGTTGTCTAAAGTTGGGGTACGTTTTTGGCTAAAAATGACCTCTCGAAAAATCATTTTTCTAATATTTTTGTTGGAATTGCTCGAAAACTACCCAAATGTTTGAAAATCTCCACTTCAAACCATATCGTTGTATTAGAGTATCATTTTAGTTTCATTTGACCCAATGTCACCCCCTCTAAGGGGTGAGATTGGGTCAATTTTCAAACTATTGGCATTTAAGGTAGTGTTCATCAAAATCCACCATATTTTGGGAAAATGTTAGTAAACTATTTAAGAACAATTATACGATAAAAGATTTTCGATGTTATTTAAATTGTTTTTGTTATTAAGAAATTTCGAGAGGTCTATCGTTTTTTGACCCATAGTCACCCCCACTGACGGTACCTGTAAGTAGATGGTCTCTTTGAGCATGAGCATGAGAGACCACCCATGGTTGTCCTTCTCCGTTGCTGAACAGGACCGTAATAACCTATCAATACAACCGGTCATACGCTTCAACGATCTAATGGTGTTTCCCTTATCAACAGCATTGTATGAATGCGCTGAAAAGATAAAATATCAATATCATCAAAACTAGATCTGGAGCAAATAGGTAACAGTCGTTGGCCACCAACGGCGCCCGCCATGTCAGTTTGTAGATCTCGAGGTGATTGGGACGGGAATGTTAGTTAGCACAGGTTGCTACCAAAGGTGGGTTCTATACGATATCCACACCCCCACGTGTGCCGGAAAAACTACTTCTACTTGGGATTTTGTTAGTGGGTAAAGGTAATGGCCAGGATTCATCATAGAGGATGATGATGCGACCCAATAATCAATAAATTTTGTTTAATAATGTGATGGATTATGAATTCTCAAGGCAAACAGTCGGATGATGCGGATGAGACTATTCCCGGTTATTTGGTGTTGATTTAGAATAAATGATTCAATCTTAGACAGCCGGCTGTGGAAAGATAAAACCAAATAATATTCGAAAAAGCAAAAACGCGAAACCGCCCGTTTAGAAAAACAAACACAATCGGGGGGACAACAAAGACGGAAACGGCAACGAAAATCTTGCGTGATGACCGCGACCCGCACCGTTAACTTCACGAACGCAACTCCCTGTAAGTAGATGGTCTCTTTGATACCGAAGTCATTAGTTTTACATGAATTACTTTTAAAAATATCCCACAACACATTTTGTGGAGGTGATCTACTTTACCACGTGTTTTTTTTTTAAAGAAACATGGAAACGTTTTAGAAACGGTAAGCTTAGGGACCATCCATAAACCACGTGGACACTTTTTGGAAATCTCACCCCCTTCGTGGACAATTGTCCATACAAAAAAATCTTTTGTATGAACCGTGGACAAACGCCATACCCCCTAAGTTGTCCACGTGGTTTATGGATAGTCCCTTAAGAACATTTTATACAGACAGAACGTAATAACCGAACTCATTGTCAACAATCGAAGGCTTTCTTTTTCGATCTATTGAGAAAAGACCCAATTGTGAGCTAGCAAAATTCACAGTTTAATAAAGATAAACACTTGTTTCAACATACCTTCCTACAACTCCTTCGACATGTACGGCCCATCCAGCTCGTACCCCATCTTCCGATAGTAATTCCTCGTTCCAACGCCGGAAATGACCGCCAGCTTCCTGCTCCCGTGCTCCTCCCTCGCAATCCGCTCCGCCTCCTCCATCAGCAGCATCCCAAAGCCCTGATGCTGGAACTTGGTCGGATCGCGCGCGTTCACCGGCACAACCGACCCGTACACGTGCAACTCTCGCACGATCGAACAGTTGTCCACCAGCTCGGGCCGGAACGTGGCTGGCGAGCACTTGCGCAGTCGCAGCAACCCGACCAAAATGTCCTGCTTGGGATCTTCGTACGAGAGGAACGTCTCCCAGCCGCCGTTCGCCACGTAATCCCGCCGAATTAGCTCGATTTCGTACGGACGGACCTTGTTGTGGATCTCTTGGATGCCGACCTCGCGGGTTCGCACGTCTCGACAATCCGCGCCAAGGTCCTTCATACGGGCGAGGGCCAGCTCGCGCAGGTTGCCGTGTTCCACGCCGGAACTGACCAACGGCATCGGGATGTCACGCTGGACGCGATAGACGCGTGTCCACGGCGGAACCAACGCCAAGATCTTCGCCACCAAATCCACCAACGTCGACGGCGGGTAGCTCTTGTACCGTCCGGTTTTCCACAGCTCGTACAGCCCAGTTCCACGAATGACCAACGTCGGATAGATCTTCAACCCGTCGGCGCGAAAGTCCGGATTCTCGAAGAACTCGATAAACTGCTCAACATCTCGCTCAATGTCCACATTCGGCAAGTCCGGCATCATGTGCGACACCACCTTAAATCCGGCGTCCTTACTCATCTGGAAGCTCTCACACGTCGCCTTCACCGTGTGGCCACGGTTCGTGTCCCGCGCCACGTCCTCGTAAACCGACTGAACGCCAATCTCCAGCCGCGTACATCCGTAAGCCAACAAATCCGACAAGTGGCGATTCAAACAATAATCCGGCCGCGTCTCAATCGTTATCCCGATGCACTTGGTGTGCGACTTTTCCGAATACCGAACCGCCTCCTCCACGCTCGAGCTCGTGTGTCCCGACAACGCGTCGTGCAAATTCCGAATAAAATAGTCCCGATAATCCTCCGGCAGGCACATAAACGTCCCGCCCATCACGATAAACTCAACCTTATCGACCGAATGCCCCAGCTGCTTCAGCTGTTCCACCCGGTGGCGCGTCTGCAGAAACGGATCGTACCGGGCCCGGATCGCGCGCATCGACGTCGGTTCGTAACCGGTGTAACTCTGCGTCGAGTACTCGAAATCGGAATCCGGCCCGCCCGGACAGTACACGCAAATGTTGCCCGTCATGTTGATGTGCGGACAACGGTGCGGCTTGCACATGACCGCCACGACGGCGATTCCACTCGCGGTCCGGATCGGCTTGGCCTTCAACTTAGGCAGCAGAATCGGTTTCGCTTCGTGCGGCACGGCGGCAATTATGTCCACCAGACGGGGAGCGCTCGGGAGGCCATAGTTGGAGGCTAGCCGTGTTTTCAGCCGGTTCAAGTTAACGTCCTTGCCTTCGTGGTGGGCTTTCAGGAGTTCCTGGATGATTTCGCTGACGACGATCAACATTCGCTCGTCCCGACTAAGGCCGGCTCCTGCAAAGGAAATTATTAGCGGTTAATCCTAACAAAATAATGCAGAATACAAACCCAGCGGTTTCTTCTTCGTCATGGTCGATAACTGTTTAAGATTTTTGCACAAATTCACGGAAAACTAATGAAATAACTTAAGAATTTCACAAAATTTTTGAATCACGCGTGTTTTTGTTTAGGATTTCATCACTTTTGACAGCCTCGAATAATCGATCAATAATTGTCGATCAAACAGGGGAATCGGATTTGAGGTCGAAAAATGATCACAAATATAAGAAAAATATAAAACCTTTTTTGTTATTTTATTTTAAAACAAAGAACAATTCTAGAGTTTTTTTTATTAGGTCCTATAAACATATGATAGACAATAGTTTATTGGTCCTTTAAAAAAAACTCTAGAATTTTTTTTTTTTAGTTTGAATTTTATTTAAAAAAAATCGGAAGATTTTAAAACTAGTTACAAAGATTTAAAAAATGCAATTCAAAATGCTTTTAATTTTGTTAATATTCATTTTTAACCGTGGCCAACTCGCACCTCCCAAAAAAAGAAATTTAGAGTTTTTTTTAAAAGGACCAATAAACCACAGAGTAAGACTAAACTATTGTCTTTCATATGTTTATAAGACCTAATAAAAAAACTCTAGATATATGCTATTGTGTTTCATATGTTTATAGGACCTATTCAAAAAAACTCTAGAAATCAAGAAAAGGCTTTACGAACAGCAGAACGAAGGAGACCGAACTATTTCTTGGACTTTTATCCACCCTGTCTGGCTTACTTTCGCTGCCGCTACTGCCCATTTGAAATTTTTCTTGACCGATTCCTTCCGAAGTGCATACGAAGTGCGTTTAATACGGAGCTCGGAAGGAACGCAAAATTTTAAATAAGAAATTCAGGGTGTACACTGAAACCCCGATGGTTTGACACTAACTGTTGTCAAATGAACGGGGTCACTTTTTAGTTTGACACCCTCTTTACACAAAGCTCACAATTACTACCAAACGTTTGTTTTGATAGTGTGCGTGAGCGCCGTGTAAAAAGTGACAGTTCGTCGCTTTTTAGTTTGACTTTGACAAACCAAAGGGGTAAAAACTAAAAAATTGTCAAACGAAAAAGTCACCAATCACCGGGGGTTGAGTGTAGACACCGGGTCCGGTGGTTTAGTGGTTAGCGTGGTTGCCTCTAAACCCCAGTATGGCCTGGGTTCAATCCCCGACGGACCCGGTGGCATTTTTCGAGACGAGATTTGCCTGATCACGCCTTCTATCGGATGGGGAAGTAAAACGTCGGTCCATTAGCGTAAAAGAGGTTTTGAGTGACTCACCACACATAACCTTCGGACGCCTAGAAATGAGTAGAAACTTGCAACAGAGCCCACAAAAGACCCGGGGGTCGTTAAAGTGGATTGCTTAACTTTTTACATTTTTCAATTTAAACTTGATAGATAAAAAAAACATAAATTTAAAAATACAAATTTACAAAAAAAAATCAATAACAAAATTTAAATAATAGAAAGTTTAAAAAATCTGATATCCCAAGGTTTAAAAAAATTATATTTAAAATATTCAAAATATGCATTAAAAAATTTAAAAATTCAAAAATTTCAAATTTAAATATTATTAAATTCAGTTCAAAGTTCAGAAGTCCCAAAATTCAAATAAAAATTAATGTTTCAACTGAAAAATACTAAGAAATTATAAAAAAAATGATTCAAAAGTTTAAAAAATTCAAAAATTTCAAATACAAAAATCATGAAATTCTTACCGATCCTAAAATATGACTTCAAAAATTTCTGATTTACTGGCGGCATATATGAATTTACCATTTAAAAAAATCATAATTAGATAATGTCAATATTCCAGATTTTAAAAAAATACGGACGTAATAATTTGAGAATTTGGTCTTAGAATTGCTTAAATTCTTGATATCATTGTTAACAACGATAATGCTATTTTTTCTAAGTGCAATGACTTTTTGAGCAACCACAACGGTTTTATAGATGTTTTGCCTTCCTCACCTCACTGAGGCAAGGCTATAAAATCACTCGAAAAATGAACTTCTTAATACCTTCACCTATACCTATCGACTCAGAATCAAATTCTGAAAAAATGTCTGTGGGGATGTGTGTAGACATGATTTTTTTCCACACGATTTTCTCAGAACTGGCTGAACCGATTTTGGCCGGATCCGCCTTATTCTGTTCGTTTTGGGGTCCCCTAAGACCCTATTAAATTTTATTCTATTTAGTAAAGTATTTAAAAAGAAGAAGATTTTTTTATCTGCGAAAAAGGGTGATTTTTTGCATAACCTCAAAGGCCGGGTCTTTTTGTTTACGTGTGAGAGTCGCGCCAGATGCGAAACGCCCGGTTGCCACATTGCTTCAAATGAGAGTCTGCATCAAGGGGTTGGAAACTCTTAGGGCTATAATTATTATGTTAACTAGTATATCAAAATATATGTAAGTATACTTATTATGTTCTTTACATATCGCCAGTATACTTACCAATCTACTGAGAGTATCATAATATACTAACAGTTTAATGCTTTTCGGTTAGTATACTAACAAGTATACTGGAATATCGTTAGTATACTAGTGTCTTGCGAACCTTCGTGGTGAACGGACACTAGAGCTGCGGTATTTTTTACTACCTAAGCTCAGAGTTATTTCAAAACAAAATTCACAGTCTTTTTAAAGACTACCTGAGTTATTTTCCAAAATTCTAAACAGTCTTTTCAAGACTAACACCACCTGAAATTTTGTTGTATCTTACAAACGAAGCCATCTTTTTAAGAGAACTTTGCTTGCAAAATGCGTCAAAACAAAGGTAAACGCAAATCTTCTGAAGATTTGGTCGTTACGTCGGTGAAGCGTTTGAACGCTAAACCGGCTAACGGAAACAGAAAAAGAAAACAGCCTCTTCTGAGGTCTGATTCTGATTCTGAATGTGAGGTCAATCCTCCAATTCCATTGGCAAACAGTTTCGGTGTTTTATCCGAAACTGATGACAAGGAACCTTCTCCTCGTACTGAGCCTTCTGCCGTCGAGAAACGAGTAAAGGCTCCGCCAATTGTAGTGACTTCCGTCTCCGATTTGGCCAGCTTTCGAACGCAACTGAAGAATTGCAAGGAAACTTGCAATTTGAAAGTTTCGTTCCAGCTTGGTCGAAGAGGAGAATGTCGCTTGTTGACGGAATCTTTACAAGATCACCAAACTTTTGTTGGTTATTTGAAAAACCACAAACACAATTTCTACACGTATGAGACCAAGAATGCTCGGCCATTCAAGGCGGTCTTGAAAGGTCTCTCCAACGACTTGTCGGTGGATGAGATCAAAAACGAACTTAAGGTGTTGCTTGGCTTTGCCCCATCCCAAGTAATACCAATGAAGAAAAAATCAAACGGGAATATTTCTCGCTTTGGTTTGACTTCACAATTTTATCTGATTCATTTCAACAGAAATGAAATCAACAATTTGAAACTTTTGGACAAAGTTCAGTTTTTGTTCCATGTACGGGTAAAGTGGGAGCATTTTAAGAAACATGGCGGTAATGGCCAGAATCTGACCCAGTGCCGGCGTTGCCAGGCATTCGGTCACGGTACTGATCATTGCGCCATGGTTCCAAAATGCATGGTTTGCGGGGATTCTTCTCACGACAAGGACAATTGTCCCGTGAAAGAAGTCACCCAATTTAAATGTGCAAATTGTGGTGGAAATCACAAATCAAATTTCTGGGATTGCCCCATCAGAAAAAGGTTTTGGATTCTCGTGCTAAGCATCAGCCGAAATCCAAACCGAAATTTTCTCAAAGTCAGGTTGTACCTGCATCTTTAAATCAAACGTTCGTGCTGTCTCACTCGAACAATTCTAGAAATACCCCTACCGTGGAAAAGTTAGGTAACAACAATGGCATTTCTTATGCTAACGTCGTTTCGGGTTCGGGTTCATCCACGAATTTTAAATCCTCTACCAATCTTTCTGAAATTGGGCAGGTACCTCAAATCTCATTTGAAAATTTTTCTGCTGGCAACGCTTTGGGATCTTCTGATCTCGGCGATGTTACGTTTGAAAAATGACTTTTTGCAAAACTCACTGTTTGGTTTGATTCAAACAATGAGTAATGCTACATCCATGATGGAAGCAATCCAGATTGGATTAAAATTTGCGAATGATGTTGTTCTTACCCTGAAGTTTAATCATGGATCTAAGTAATTCCATCAATATTATGAATTTTAATGCTCGCTCTTTAAAAGCGAAAGAAAATGAATTTTTCAACTTTTACGAGTTCATAACGTGCATGTTGCTGTTATAACCGAAACATTTTTAAAAACTGGCACTTATTTGAAAAGTGATCCAGATTATAAAGTTATAACTAATAACCGAATGAATCGAAATGGCGGTGGAGTTGCAATAGTTATCCACCGTAGTATGACTTATAGCACGTTACGTGACTTTAAGTTAAAAGTTATTGAAAGTTTGGGCATTGAACTTGAAACTTCTTTTGGGAAAATTATGATTGCAGCTGCATATTTGCCATTCCAATGCACTGGGGAAAATAAAAATTATTTCAAAGGGGATTTGAATAAACTTACTCGGCATAGATCTCGATTTTTGATCATCGGTGATTTTAATGCCAAACACCAATCTTGGAATAATTCAAAAGTAAATTCCAATGGTAAAATTTTGTTCAGAGATTGCACTTCTGGTCTTTATTCGGTTTTATACCCGAATGGGCCAACTTGCTTTTCTTCTGTTAGAAATCCATCAACAATTGATTTGGTGTTGACAAATCAAAGTCAGTATTGTGGTCCTTTAGTGACTCATGCTGATTTTGATTCTGATCATCTTCCAGTAACTTTTTCACTTTCTCATGAAGCAGTTACCAGACCCAATAGTTCTGTGTTTAATTACCACAAAGCTAATTGGGACAGGTATCAGCATCATATTGAGAATAATTTAAATCATGATTTTGTTTTAGAAACCAAAGCTGATATTGATTCAGCCTTGGAATCTTTAACTAATGCAATTTTGGATGCTAGGAATATTGCTATTCCTAAAGTCCAAGTCAAATTTGATTCTCCCATTATTGATGACGATCTTCAGCTTCTGATTCGTCTGAAAAATGTTCGCCGAAGACAGTATCAACGTTCTCGTGATCCTGCACTGAAGCGAATTCAAAAGATTTGCAAAAGGTTATTGACCACAGATTCACTCTCCTGCGAAATGAAAAGTTCGCAAGAGATGTCGAACAAATTAAACCTTATTCCAAACCTTTTGGAAACTTTCAAAGGTTCTTAAGAAACCTCAAAAACCCATCCCTTCTTTAAAAGATGGTGATAATATTCTATTAACTAATGGGGAAAAAGCTCAAAAACTTGCTCAGCAGTTTGAGAGTGCTCATAATTTCAACTTGAATGTTTTGAGTCCTATTGAAAATCAAATTTCAATAGAATTTCAGAATATTGTTGAACAAGAATTTTCATCAGATGAAGTTTTTAATACGGATCTGAATGAAATAAAATCTATTATCAAAAAATTTAAAAATATGAAAGCCCCTGGTGAGGATGGCATTTTTACATTTTAATTAAAAATTACCAGAAGCAACTTTAAGTTGCTTGGTCAAAATTTTCAACAAATGTTTTGATTTGGCATATTTTCCCAGTAGTTGGAAAAATGCCAAAGTAATTCCGATTTTGAAACCGGATAAAAATCCTGCTGAAGCCTCAAGCTATCGGCCCATTAGTTTGCTTTCATCTATTAGTAAATTATTCGAAAGAATAATTCTTAATAGAATGATGACGCACATTAATGAAAATTCCATTTTCGCTGATGAGCAGTTTGGATTTCGCCTTGGGCATTCAACTACTCATCAGTTGTTGAGAGTTTCAAATTTAATTCGAAGCAACAAATCTGAGGGCTATTCTACTGGCGCTGCTCTTCTAGACATAGAAAAAGCATTTGACAGTGTTTGGCATAAAGGTTTGATTGCGAAATTGAAAAGGTTTAATTTTCCGATTTATATCGTGAAAATTATTCAAAATTATTTGACGGATCGTACTCTGCAGGTATGTTATCAGAATAGCAAATCTGATCAACTACCTGTACGTGCTGGCGTCCCTCAAGGAAGCATTTTGGGTCCAATTTTATACAATATTTTTACTTCTGACTTGCCTGATTTGCCCCAGGATGTCAGAAATCACTTTTGCTGATGACACAAGCATCTCCGCCAAAGGCAGAAGCCTTCGTGTCATCACAAGAAGATTACAAAAGCTTGGATATTTTCAATTCTTATTTGAAAGAATGGAAAATTACTCCAAATGCTGCAAAACTCAACTTATTATTTTCCCTCACAAACCAAGGGCTGATTTTCTTAAACCAAAAGTCATCACATTATAAAGATGAATGAGGTAAATTTAAAGTGGGAGGATCAAGTGAAATATCTTGGACTTGGTTTTGACAAAAACCTTACTTACAAGGATCACATTGAAAGTATCCAGGTTAAATGTAACAAATATATTAAATGTTTGTATCCACTTATAAACAGGAATTCTAGACTTTGTCTCAAGAATAAACTGTTAATTTATAAACAAATTTTCAGACCTGCCATGCTTTATGCTGTGCCGATCTGGACAAGCTGTTGCTTAACCAGGAAGAAAAAACTTCAGAGGATTCAGAACAAAATTCTGAAAATGATTCTGAAACTTCCTCCTGGTTCAGCACCAGTGAACTTCATCAATTAGCCGAAGTTGACACTTTGGATGTTATGTCCAATAAGATAATTGATGCATTTCGACAAAAATCATTGCAGTCTTCAGCTGCATTGATCCGCTCTTTATATAGTTTATAAGTTAGTTTTAAGGTATCCCTTTTCCCTTTTGTACATGTAGGACCTCCTACATTTGAAATCACTGAATAGCGAAAGCTACAATATTTCATGAATAAATGAAAGTTGCTAGTATTTAAAATTGAGGTGAAAAGTCATCGTTTGTGATTGGACACTCAATAATATTTTAACTGAATGAATGTACATGGAAAAGGAAATTGAATAAATATAAATTTAAAAAAAAAAAAAAAAAAAAAAAATCGTTAGTATACTAAGTATTCCTAAGTAATATTAGAGTTTTCAGCCCCTTGGTCTGCATGTTTTCTGAAAATGTCTGTATCAGGTATATATTTTTTTCATAAACTTATTTTCATTATTACTTTGTAAATGTGAGGAAGGCACCACCCACCTAATGGTGGATTAAGATACGTTTTTTAACCCAATATTGAAAAAAATAACTTTTCGACCTTCCAAGCCGATTCCCCTCTCCCCCTGTCAGCCGACCTGATGGGCTCACTCGACGAAACGCTGTCAAAGTGATAAAGGACTCCGTTTGTTTACATACAAAAGAAAAAAAAAGTTTTTCTTGAGTGTTGTTGCGGCGGCATTTTTCATCCGAAAAAAATCTGAAAATTTCCCCAAATTATCGCGCAAATGGCTGCCGGCTGCAGCAAGTCGTTCACCTCCAAGTACGAGGAGGAGCTGTTTTACGACGTCGAGTTTGAGGACTTTTGCAAGAGCTTTGAATTTTCGGTGAGATTTTTTTTTGTGTGTTGGCCTTGAACCGCTTGTTTTCGTAACAATTTGTTATTTTTTTTTTTATGAAGAATTCCTCTTCTTGCTGGATTTGCAACGGATATTACGGACCGAGCTACGGGGAGCCGCTTTGCGGCACGTGTCACGCGTTCATCTTCCCTAACCATCCGAACGAGGAGGCGCAGGGGCTGGTGACGGAGTTTTCCGACGACGAGGATTCCGGGAATGATGAACCGCCGGAGAACGGGTCCGAGGCGAAGGACCGGGACGATGAGGATGGCGGCGGGGGTGGGTCGGCGGATTCGGACGTGGAGCGGCCGCGGCCGTCGGCGCCGCGCAATTTGAACCAGTATTTGGACATGCTTTCGCAGCCGCGGGATTCGGACGAGTGCCAGCAGAAGATTTGCTCACTTCCGGTCGAGGTGCTGCTGTCGATCTTTTCGTATTTGGACGATTTGTCGTTGTGGAACGTGAGCGAGGTGTGCAAGCAGTGGAAGCGGATATTGGAGGTCCACACGCCGCAGCAGATGTGGAAGAAGTATACGAAGGAGAGGTGGCCACTTTTCCAGCAGATTTCCACCATTCCGAACTGGTTGCATGTGAGGAACAATGGGGAGGGGCTTCCGGTTGGGATTGCGGGACTAATTTCTGCTATTTTTTGTAGATGTACGGCGCCCTGATGAATTCCTGCTTCTGCCGGACCTGCCTCATCCAGATGGCGATGAAGACGCCGATGGCGATGGGCCGCGTCAACCACATCCGGGCGAACCGACTGCGGAGTGACATCCGCTCGCTCGATCTGGACGCGACCGAGGGAATCGACGCCGTCGCGCTCGACAACCAGCTGTTCCACTGGCAGGCGTCGATTCTGGGGCCCGCCGGAAGTCCGTACGAGGGCGGCAAGTTCTTCCTCTACATTGTCATTCCCTGCTCGTACCCGATGCTGCCGCCGCAGGTTCGCTTCCTGACCAAGATCGTCCACCCGAACGTGTCGCGCCACGGCGACGTCGGAATCGACATCATCCAGCACAACTGGTCGCTCGCGTTGACCATTTCGAAGCTGCTGCTGTCGGTCCAGAGTCTGCTGACCGATCCGTTTACACAGGTTCGTCATAAAATCCCTCTTCAAACAACAACCACTAATTCAATGTTTGTTCTTTTCAAAGATCTGCATGGAGCCGGAACTCGGCCGGATGTACGAGGCGGACCGGCCCAAATTCGAGGCGCTGGCCCGGCGGTGGACCTGGAAGTACGCCATGTACGAGGTGCTGCCCCCGCTCGAGGGACTCTTCTAAAGCACGTAGTCAACCAAACAGTCGTAATATTTGTAAACAACTCCAGGTGAGTTTCGAATTCCTACCTTAGCTGCGCTGAAACTGGCACAAAATTACTTGCTGGCTTATAATAGAGAGAGAGACACACACCCACACTTGAAACACTTTGCATCTAACGGACAATATTGTTTCCTAAAAAAATAGTGATTAAAGGAATATTCGTCTAAAAGTATACTGAAAAAAAAAGAAAACTCAACTACCGAGCAAAATGCAAAAACAAATATTTATTGAGTTTCAGTCAAAATAGTTGTAGCGAAAAGAAAAATTGTACTTTATTTAAGTTGTACAACGCAACGTTTCGACGAGTGTCAAAATTTTAGATATTTATTTTATATGTTTGGGATGAAGCAAAACAAAAAAAGGCAACGAAAATAAAAACCGAAATTTTCAGTCAAAAGACCGGAATTGTGAAATGTTTGCGAAATAAACTTGATTCAGATCCCTTTTCCCCCCTAACTCCCCTCACAATAAGTAAGAAAACCCTATCGATGTGACTGAATAAACTTATGGATGATGTGACAAACTTGTTGGAAGAGTTTCTTTTGATGATGATGACAATCTTTATCATAAGAATTCCAGGGTTGTTACGGACGGCGCGGATCTGGCGCGGATTTGCTTGCTAATTTTGCTCAGGCGCGGATTTCGCAATTTTGATAAACAAAACAATCGAGAACGATAGAATTTCATTCAAATTACAAAGGAAAATATTACTAGGGATTAAATAAATTCAATCTTTTTCGTTGAGTGCAAAAACATCAATTTCTAAGAAGTTGTTAATAAAGAAAATTTCCTTCTAAAAATTATTGATTGATTTTTTTGAAACTTCGAAATAATCTTCAAGGAGCGATTTATTTTTAAATCTATTGAGATTTGTTGTATAAATTCAACATAACATTACAACTCATTATTTTTAAAACATCTGCTTAACAATTCATATTAATAACAATTTTATTAAAATCAAAATAGCAAAAGCTATGAAACTATTTAGATTTTCTATGTTTATTCAATATAAAAATTTAAATTTATAAACTTTTGGTTTATTAAAAAAATAAAAAATTCTATCACTCTGATTCAGGTAGAATTGATTCTACTCCCAATTATCACAACATGACGAAATCCACTTCGCAATGTGCTAAAATCTCCGTCTAAAAGCGAAATGTAATGTTAAAATTATAAAAAATTACAAATCTGGAATTCAACATTTTGAAATTTCAGAATTAACATATTCAAATAATAAAATAAATAGAATTCTTAATTTGAAATTGCCAAAACTTACTGACTCAAAAAACGTAAAAAAGTACTAGTTATTAAATTGAAAAATTACAAAAATATTACAATTGATTTTATTTTTCAATTTTTAATTTTTAAAAAAGTTCTTAAGTTATTAAATTATTAAATTTTCAAATTATTGAATTATTGAATTAATAAATTATTCAATTTTATTTTATTTTTGCCATTTTCTTAGTTCGGATCATTTTCGGAGTCATATTTTAGTTTAGAGAAATTTAGAGAAGAATATAATAGAAATTTCATGTTTCGATTTTCCAGAGTATAATTTTGGCGAGAATTAATCAAGTACAAAATACCTAGATTTTATAATTTGGTAATTAATTTAATTAATTAATTTTTAATTTTTTAAATTTAATTTTTTTCTTGAATTTCTTTTTAAAGCAACGATATTTAAAGTGTTACAAAAAATGCTAATATTGTTTCTGAAATGGCAAAAAAGGTTCCATTTGGTGCAGGTGGGATATGAATCCACAACTGATCAACTGGTCCAAATGCTTTCTGTATTATTCTTTTTTCGTTTAAAATTTCATTAATTATGTTACTCTCTTCTATGTTTGTCGCAATTTTTTAATATGGCGCGGATTTCCCGCGGATTGTGTTTTTGGGGTCGGCGCGGATCTGGCGCGGATTTTTTTTCGACTTTTCCATAACAACCCTGGAATTTTGATATGTTTTAAAATTCGCAACTTTATTATTTTATCGTTGCTAGTCAAATCAAAATATTGTAACCCCCTCAAAACTCATGTGATACTTTGTCGGAGATGCAGTCGATTGGGCGGTCTCTATCACTCAAGTTTCGGACTAACATTCCCTTCCACTTCCTCGTGACCCTACCACTGGTCGTGGCCGGCGCCGGTATTGATCAGCATGATAGGGGCCTTTGAGAAGTTGCGAAGCGAGGAAAGATAGCTCCCACTTATCTTCCACGGCTCGTGGATGTAACTTCTGGAGGTCCTGGTCAATAACGGAGTAGCAACTGCGGGTGGGCACCTATGCTTATGCTTATGCTTATGCTTATGCTAGTCAAATCAAAATATTGTTTAACAAAGCTCAATTAAGTTTTAAGACAAATTTGGAATTTTAATTGCCAGCACAATTCAACAAAAATAATTGACAAGGGCAAGTTTAAATTAGCCAAACACCTATCAAACACCTCTTTTTTTCACCTCCACATTGGCTTGGCTTCGTCGTGGCCTGTGAAAACGGCTCGTAATTCTATGACCAGCGAAAATCAGAGTCGAAACGGCTGACAGGAAGGGGCGCGCCAATGTGGGGAAGGAAAGTAATTTGCGATTGTAGAAGGTATTGTTTCGATTCGTAGTTGAGCAGTTTTCTAATTTTATGCAAATTATTTCGCGATTTTTTAAATTTTATTTTTTGAAATTTGTTCATACATTTCCTATGTCAAAACAAATACAAATTTTCCTACAAATCTATATCATGATATGGAATTTTCTGATCGATTCGGTGTCTTGGGCAAAGTTGTAAATTGTGGTTATGATTAGGCCGATGCAAAACAATAAATAAAATTTGTATCAGCCTTAGAACTTGTCGAAAAAAAAAAAGATTTAAATGAAAATAATTCCTGAAATACAATTTTTTAAAATTATGGATTTTTTTTAATGTTTTTTGGAACTCAGAAAGACATCTGATGGTAAGAAATCTGGTTGCAGAGACATGATTTTTTGAAAAAAAAAATGTATGGCCGTTGCAAATATTATTCAAAGTTTATGTCGCCCCCCCTCCTCCCCCTAAAAGTCGGCTAGAAAAAAAAATCGAGGAACTTCAAAATTTTAATGAAAATTAAAGTTTATCAAACTGAGACCCAGATAAAATGCATTTTCCAGCGTTTATCATATTTAGCATGTTTGAACTCCTTTGAAAACATATTAAATTTTCATGAAATAGGTACCAAGATTCTTTTTTTTTTAAATTTTTACCTTTTTTACCTTAAAACAGCTGTAACTATTGACCCTTAAGTCCAAATTGACTTGTCAAAAAATAAAAATGTGTGTTTTTTAGAACTCTACAATTGCCTCGAATTACACTTTTCTCCAAATCTTAACCCTGAATTGCCACGTTCACGCGTAGATTACGAGATAAAATTTTGGAGTCTTCGACAAAGTTGCTTGGATTGGCAAAACAACAACTTTCTAGAAGACCAAACAAATCCCAAAAATATTCCTGAGAAGTAAGATTTTCAAAATCACCCTAATAGTGAACCACCCTAATTTTGAACCAAACCAAAAGTTGCCCCTTTCCATTTGCAACAGATCTTCTGAAGACACCAAAGCTCCAAAACTTCACCATTTTTCGGAATATCCATTTTCCACTTAATTTTGCGATCTGGACCACTGTGCATTGAGGAAAGGCTATAAAATCATTCGAAAATTGAACTTCCTAAATACACCTCTTAGATATACCTTCACGTATATATCGACTCAGAATCATTTTCTGAGCGAATGTTTGTGGGGATGTGTGATAGACATGATTATTTCCACGCGCATATCTAAAAACCGGATGAATCGATTTTGGCCGGGTTTGCATATGTTTGACCGCTTTGGGGTTCAATAAGACCCTATTCAAAATTATTAAGTTTAATGAAGTATGTATTTTAAAAGTTATGCAATGAAAAAGATTTTTGTAGATACAAAATAGGGCGATTTTTTGCATAACCTCAAAAGGCCGGGTCTTTTTGTTTACGTATTTTACAGTTTTTTCGTTCGTGGGTTTGGCAAACTGTCGAACTCGACTAAGTTTGTCTGTTTGTTTGTTTGTCATAGTCTAATATCTTCTTTAGTTTACATCAACTTCAATTTGACATTTTAAAAATGTTTTTTTCTGATTTTTCTTTTTGTATTCGATATTTTCTAAAAAAACACTACTTAAAATTCATAACTTGGCAAAAACAACATCCATTCAGGGAATTGGTTTTTGAAAAACTTCAAAATTTAAATGGGGATGTTTGGAAATGGAGTTAGGTTTTAGATTGCGCCCTTTACCCTATTTATTAGGTTAGTTTCGGGATGAATTGTGAGAGAGAGAATGAGTGATTAGAGAGTGTGTGAGAGAGTGAGAGAGACCGTACGGGAGTGCCCGACGGGTCTGATGTGTTTACCTTTTGCTAATAAAGTTAAGTCTTCAGCCAACACCCAACTGGCTCGGTTCGTGGAAACCCCCGCGTGATTTGTACTCCGCCCGATCGTCGCGAATAAAGTTGTTCTGTGCGCGCTACAAACCGTGTTCTTCTTCGATCCGTGTTTTGAAGAAAGGTTGTTGACCCGCGTGTGCTCTGGACGAGCTAACCCCCCACAAATACAGTCCACTAGTGTTTTAAGTGCTCGATCCGGAACAGGGGATTTGTTATCGTAACATGAAAAAGGACACGATTGTAACTACGACAGATTTATTCGGGTCAGATAAAAATTTACAACTTTATATTTTCGTTTTCAACGCATTAAAATATTCTCTTTTTTTTTGCACAATGTCTGCCTTCTTCTTATTTCCGATTGTGTTTTTTTTTTCTGTTTTCACTTGACTCGCGAGTGTTTGTTTTTATTTATTTCGTGTCCGTTTGTTTTGTGTTATTTTTTCGCATCACATTCGAATTGGTTTAACCTTTTTTTAAAAACTCCTACTCTCGAAACGATCGATCCTACTTAACGCTTAGGCTTAGCCTTACAGTTTAGTAACTGGCGAAATTTAATTGCTTTGAATGTAATTGAACTAACTAGAGATATTACGAGGAGGAAGTGAGGGGATTAAGGGTGGTTTCGCAAAGATGTCTTTTATAAGGTTGGTTCCATTTTGTTTTTTTTCTTGTGTGAGAATTTTCTTAAATAAGCGTTTCCTTGTTTGTATGTTTGTCACACTGGTTTCATCGTCGATCCTCCTGCTGATCATCCCCTCCAGCCGTGGATGGACTATTGGCTTGGCCGTTCCGTTCCGCGTTGCCACCCACATACTGCTGCTGCTGGTAGTTGTAGTACGGACGTCCCGGCGGAGGTGCCTGCAAGATCAACGGCGCCCCGGATGTCGAGTCGACCAGCGCCATCTCATGGTTGGGAAAGTCCTCGTCCGGAAAGTCGTGATCGCAGTGGTGCTCGCCGCAAATCTTGCACTCGTACAGGTTCGGCTTGAGAGTGTTCATGATTTTCTGGTGGGGGGGAAATTTTAGTTGAGATATGCTACGATCACTTGAAGGAGGTGATCTTACCTGGCCGAGGGTGTCGCCTTCGGCTCGTGCGATCTGGTAGATCGCAAAGGCCGGAATGCACACCAGTGAGGTGGCCGTAATGGCCCAACCGAGTCCGTGGGCCCATCCCGGGTAGACGTACTGACCGTTGTGGTACGTCGGGGCATCATAGTTGATCAAGCTGAAGATCCAGAGGGACTGAAAAGAGACGGGGTTTGATTAGAGGAGGTTTATGAAATGACTTGATGGCAACTCACGATCAGCAGACAGGGTGCGGCGATCAGCAGACAGAAGCGAAGATAGAGCGACGGATACCTTCCGGTCATCTGCTTGACGTTCTTGGACAGCCGGTTAATTCCGTAGAACCAGGCGATCGCGATCGTTTCGAAAAAGGCAATAAACATAATCGAGATGGACGCGGCGTAGTGGTCGATCAGTTGGAAGAAGTAGATCCCGCCCTGTATCAGGTTGGGAAGTCCAGCGAAGAAGGACACGACGCACACGATCAGTACCAGCAGTTCGTGGTAGACCAGCTTGCGTTTGATCCACCGCGGGAACCCGTCCTGGATCGAGGTGACCACGACCTCAACGATCGCGAACTGAAAAGACATGATCGCGGGTTATTCAAGGTACCTTTCCGCGATCACTTGATCTTACCTGACTGTTCAAGCCCAGACAGAGCAACATGAAGAAGAACAGAACGGCCCACATCTGGGCCGCGGGCATCTTGGCCAACGCTTGCGGGTACACCACGAAGATCAACCCGGGTCCTCCGCTAATCACGTCCTCCACCGTGGTGTTCTGCTCCAGCGCAATGTTCCCGATCGTGGCAAACGCAAATATCCCCACCAGCAGCGACGTGATCCCGTTGACGAACGACACGGCCAGCGTGTCGTGCAGGATGTTATTATTGTATTTGTTGTAGCTGGCAAACGAGATCATCGACCCGAACCCGATCCCGATCGAGTTGAAGTTCTGCGCGGCGGCGTTAATCCAAACCTGCAAAAAAAAAAGATCGCCACGATCATCACCCAAATTCCAACGATCACCAACCAAACTCACGTTAGCCCGCCCCAACTCACTCCAGTTGGGTCGGAAGAAGTAGTTCAGTCCCTTATCGGCGCCCTCCAGCGTCAACGATCGCCCCAGAAACACGATGATCAGCACAAAGGGCAGTGTAGCCGTCAAGTAACGCACCTTGGCCGAAGACTTGATCGACTTCCAGATGGCAAAGTAAACCAGAATCCACGCGCAGATCAGACACGCCACCAGCTCCCAGCGCATCCCACCCGGATACTCGATTCCGTGACTTATCTGGAGGACCTTGTTCCTGCAACGAGAGAAAAAGACCTTAAAAATTCCGCGATCACCCCCAAAACCATCTACGGTCATACTCGAAAAACTCCTCGGTCGGGGTGCGGGACATTTCCGGCCGGCTGATGTTGTGCTTGAGACGTTCCGGGACCCAGCAGTCCGGCGTGTTCCACCGGTGGGAGCAATCCGTCCACGGGAGGTCCGGCCGGAAGGACGTGAAGAAGTAGTAGATGGCGTACGCGATGATGACGCTGTAGTACGTTGACATGAGGAACGAGACGACGACGCTGGCGAGACCGGTTCCTGGTGGGAAAAAATGGCGAGTTTTTTTAATTAATAACCAAGCTTCTCCATGGAAAAACTCAAACTAAACTGCGTCTCAATTGTATAGGGCTATCAAAGAACCATGCGCCTCGATTGAAATTATCATTCTTAGAATGAATCAATGGGGTAGCATGGTTGCTTATGACGATTTCATACATTGTTATTTACACCATATTAAAATATTGATTCATTTTTTATTTTTTTCAAAAAACAAAACCATGGAATAACCAAAGAGCATAAAGACTCTTAACTGAATTTAAAAATTTGTTACATAAACAGTCTAGACCCGATTATCCGAAGATTTGTGTGGAGCAACTCTCTACGAAATCGGCCGATTTCGACCATTCTTATTTTTTGTATTTTTTTATTTGGCTCAAACTTTGTGGGGGCCTTCCCTATGACCAAATAAGCTATTTTGTGTCATTGATTTACCCATACAAGTCTCCATACAATTTTGGCTGCTGTCCATACAAAAATGTTATGTAAATATTCAAAAAGCTGTAACTTTTGAGTGAATTTTCTGATCAATTTGGTGTCTTTAGCAAAGTTGTAGGTATTGTTGAGGAAAATTGAGATAAAAAAGGTACACGGAAAAAAATTGCATATTTTTTAATCAACTTTTTTTTCACAAAAACTCAATTTCCCAAAATACGTATTTTTTTATTTTTGAGATTTTTTGATTTGTTTTAGGGGACAAAAATCCGCAACATTTGAGCTATAGAGAAACATGTTCAAAAATCCTGCCGCCGAGATATGAATTTTTGAAAAAATAGTGATTTTTGGAAAAAATCGAAATTTTATACAAAAACAAATCTGAAATTATTTTTTACATGCAAAATTGAATTTGCAATCGAAAACTACTTTACAATTTTTTTGATAAAGGGCTCTGTTTTCAAGATATAGCCACCGAAAGTTTGATTTTAGCAACATATTTGCAGTTTTTCGAATTTTAAAAATAGTGACCATGAGCGACTATTTCTAAAAATATTTTTTTTGAAAAGATCAGAAAATTTGCTATAAAATTGTCTAAGACATTGAAGATTGGACCTTTGGTTGCTGAGATACAGCCGCTTTAAGAAAAAGAAATACGATAATTGAAGTTTTCTAAGTCTCACCAAAACAACCCACTATATTTTCTAATGGCGATATCTCAGCAACTAATGGTCCGATTTTCAATGTTAAAACATGAAACATTCGTGAAATTTTCCGATCTTTCCGAAAAAAAATATTTTGAAATTCAATCGCGTTTTTTTGTCTTGCATTTTTTCACATGGTACAATTATGCATAGAACGGCAATTTACCTTGAAAAACCCAGAATAATCCCGAAAATGATCATCAATCCATTTTTGGCAGAACGTAAAAATTTGCGATTTTCGTACCTCGGAAAAAAATAATAGAACAACACTCGACCCTTAACTTTATCAAAATTGAACGACGTCACTACCCATATTTACACTTTAGATATTTTTTTTGCGTTCATCGTGGAATACGAACCAGCAAACTTTGGATTGTTAGGCACAAGTGGACATTAGAAATAAAATGAACTTTAAATCTAATTGTCACAGCCACCTTCTTGATAAATTTGCACAAAGCTTTCAAGATTTCTAAAATGTTATCACTTCGTAAAACAAAAACTGAGAGTATTTTAGGTGCTCCCGGAAAATTTTAGTGTCCAAAAGAAAACATTCAATCCCGTGGCTGACACCGTTGGGTTCGTCGCCTGCTGTTTCACCGAAAGCCCACAGGAAGGTGCTGTGTCCTATCCCTCGCCTAGACCAGACCAAAATCCATGATAAAGCTGTCAGACCAAATCTGTCAGACCAAGACTGTCAGACCAAAGAGCAAAAAGTAAACAATCTTGGTCTTCGACGTAGGTGCACACAAATCAAGAAAAGAAAATTTGAAAAAGATTTTTAATTTTCCAATTCAATTACTGGTTTTGGGCTGCAAAATTTACGGTACGCCAGAAAATGTTAAAACAGTACGGAGTCCTGTACACCAACAATTAAATAAGCAGTTAGACGCTTTATTTTTTCACTTTAATTTTTGATCGCGTTTTCGGTTTACACCTGAACAATCTTGAAATTATTTATGCGGATTTGTGATTCCTCTCGTTCAATCATTCCCTTGAAAGCCCACGTGGGGAGTGCACAATCGTTTGTCGATAATTTTACGACTCTGGCGCAGAATCCACAAACAAAAGGCGGCCCAAAACAAAACAAAAAAAATCGTTTGCCGTTGACCGGGCGCCCCTCTCAATTAAACGCCTCTAAATTAGCTGATTTGCATTCGCCGAAAAACGTGCCGCCCTCATCACTTTACGTACCGTCTGATTCCATCTGTTATGAAATGGAAAACACTTCGTCGCCATCGTGCTAACTTGTCGTACGTGCATTTTGGGCCAAATTGAGTTAAGAACGCCATTTTGTGCAGCTCACAATGCCTCACCTTTTGACCTTCACAGATCCCCAAAATTCGATTTCAATCCTGAGATATTCAACAAAAACCGAAAAACTCCGTGCATTTTTGTCACTTTATATATGAAAGTAGTTTCAATCTTGTCGTGCTATCTTGTCACTCCATGAAAATTGATGTAAGTGCGACAAAAGGCCAAAGGATTTCAGGCCAGAAAAGTCAGGATGCGTTTGTCGCACGTACAAGCTAGACTACCGTAAACATTTGTAATTATAACTCGGGACTCCAGCAACCAACTTCAACCAAACTTTGGGACAATGCACAGAATGGTCAGCCAAACAAAACGTGTTTGTTATTGTTTACATTGCGTGCTCTCGTTTTTGTATATTCAAGGTCAAACATTGAAACGCGTTTTTCTCGGAACGTCGAAATGGCGGGTGCGACAAGATAGCACGACGACGTCGACTTGTTCTGGAAGCTCATTAAATGCTCGGCACGACCAAACTGGCTGCCGATGCTTGGTGGATTATGGAAATGAACAGTCGCAGCACCCGTCAGCTGGGGAAAAGTGTCTCATTTTTATGAATGAAACTTGCGATAGGCACGTGTTTGGTGGCAGTTTATGAATGAATCAAGTCTGAGCTGTCCGATTGTCTGTCCGAAGGTCAACGTGATCGTAAATCATCTAATCTGGACCCGGTTTCTGCATTGTTTTGCGACAGTTTTTGCAGTGTAATGTTTGCGTAATTCTTAACTGTTTTATAGCGGAGAAAATCCACTTTAACAGCTTTCCAGGCCAGATTCTTGTCTTGTAATCCGATGCAAATCCGTTTAAATTGTCACCAATATAGCACCACATTATTCAGCACTCTATTTGCAAAATGCAAATTTTAAATTGACTGTTGATGGTTTTCAATAACTTCCCTCATTGTCAATTAGCATTCTGCTCACGACAAGCTCATTAATCATCATTTGAGGCAGTGAATAAATTTTGCATATGAGCAAACCAAACTGCTTCTTCCAGGCCCAGACTGACTGGAGTCGCCGTTGGTTGTGGTCTGAAAATAGATCTTGTCAACGCGCGAGCATTAATAATTCATGGACCCTGTGGGATTGGGCACCGCAAGCCTGGCGTGTGGTCAGGCCACGCGAATCGATCTTTGTATTGATATTGCTCAAATTGGCAGCCAGCTGTCAATATAAATCATCGGGAAATTTGAATTTTGTTTTTAATTGAAAAATCCTCCATTAACACTTGCGGGAAGGTTTATATAACAAGGTGTGCTAAGATGAATACTTAATTAATGTGACTCATTAGCGTTAACTGTTTTGCAAAATGTTTTACGGTCGATCTGAAAATTTGGTGGACGATTCTACATGCAAAAATAGGCCGACATTTGAGCTAAATTCATGCAGGGGAACTCATCGCCCAAGAAGTTTTCAGTTCTTGGTAGGAAAATCGAAGTCGACTCTCTGGCTGTCGATCTTCTCGATACCAATAATTCTCCATCTATCGATGAATTCTTCAGTCCCTTCAATCTGCATACTTCAATTATCTTCATTCCTCGATATTTTCCCTTGCTTGAAGGATCTCTTCCTCGACGGTCCCTTGGATTCTGTTTGCTTTAAGAATCTCTTCCGGTTGTCAATAATTTCACTTTCTCATGGCTTGCATAGACATTTTTCTTGGCGAAACGAAGCTTTGAAGGGTGTTTGACATTAGTTTGTTTTTGTTTGATGGACGTTGCCATGATTCTTTCCCATAGCTGGGTATCAAGAAAAAATACTTTCAATCGAGTCTTCATTTTGCATCGTTCTGTGTTTGATATTGACAACCAGAGAGTCGACTGTACTTTTCTTTGGGTATTACATTTTCAATTAAAGTAGGCGTTATTGGGGGTCTAAATATAACCCTGGTGAACGAAAACGGTACAGATTTGGCTATTTTGTAGAGCAAATCACCAGGGCTCTGTTTGTCCCCCAAAAATGCTTACTTTGATTGGAAATAGACCACCCGAATTAAAAAAAAATTGAAAATGAATTACCCGAGTGACTCAATCACTAACCCTCTAATGCCCAATTTTTGTTTCGAATATTTTTATTTTTCCCGTGTTCTAATTCTATTCCTTCTAATTTTGACAAACTTTTATTCTACGAGAAACTTAACTTCTCTTGTTTTATATTTTTCCTGTTTAATTTTTAGTAGTTGAATTTGTTTAGTTTATGTTTGTTTCTGAAAGTATTTAGCTTACTCTACAACATCCTATCATTACGTTTTATCTTTTTAGTGTTTTTTTGTTTTTACAGTCACTTTTTCAATTGCAATTTTTTCACATGTTTTCCACATTTTCTACTATAGAATGATAGCATTATCATTTAAATTGTAAAAATGGGGAGAGGCATAGTCTGGGACAGTACAAAAATTACTGCATACTTTTTTTTTATAAAATATAGAAAATGTTAGTGAAACATACAGCCAAAGTTGACCACAGAAAAAAACATTTTTTTTAACTTTCAACACCAACAGTTTCTAAAATTTAAAGAGTTCTTCTTGTCAATGCTTTTTAAAAATCAAAAATTGGTTGAACAATGTGTTTTTGACGAATTTTTCAGATCGAAGCCCGTCTAGAGGTGGGGTTGGGTTGTAGAGGGTTTAAATTAAGAAATTTCAAAAAAATATCAGAAATTCAAAACATAATTCTAAAATTCCAAAATACAATGATTCGAAAATAAAAAAGCAAAAAGAAATCTAATTTTTAATAATTTGAAAAATCAGAACAGCGAAAATTCAAATCTTTAGTAGTAATGATACGTAATCAACGAAATCATATTTTTGTAATCAAATTAAAAAAATCTAGGATTTTGAAAAAAAAATAAAAACAATTCGTACTCTCTCTTCGTCAAAATTTCTAATCCTATTTAAAAAAACTAAATTTTCGCCAAATCACTCCACAATTTTTTGTTTTTTTTTTGTAAGTTGAAAAATAAATAAAATTTAAAATTGAATTTGAGAAATTAAAAATTTGAGTATTAAAGAATTACAGAATTGAAGAATTTATAAATTTTAGGTTTTTCGAATTTAGGAATTTACGGAATTTTGCATTTAAAAATTAAAGAATTTAGGAATAAATGAATTTTATAATTAAAGCACTTGTAAATTTGATAACTTGATAGCTTTTAAAATTCCAGAATTTCAGAGTTTAAGAATTTAAAATTTTATAAATTATGTTTTTCGTATTTTTTTATTTTTGTAATTTTAGTTAGTCGATTTTTTTTTATTAATTCAGAAATTTTCAAACTCTTCTTATTCTATGTTGTGCTTTATTTTTTTAGATTTAGAAATTTTAGAATAACAGCCGAAAAGGTTGAATCGGATCACTTTTGATTTGAATCTAGCTTGTTCGAATCCCTAAATGATTAAATCATTTCTGAAAGTACGTCCCTAAAACTCCGGGAACAAAAACAATATTAATTCGAAAAAGTTCAAAATTTTGATGGAAATAGAAACCTATTCAACAGAAAAAAAAATTAAATGTCTATTACGTTTATGTTTCAATATACTGAAACACTTTTTTCATTAAAAGTTCGAAATAATAGGTTGAAATTTATATTTTTTCATCACACTCGACTTTGGTCATAAATATTTGCAACGCTTTTAACTTGAAAATGAGGCTTAACATCAAAAAAAGATCAACATCATTTAAAAAATAAAATGATTTTAAACGATGGCTTTCTTTTAAAACTATCTAGGGTCGTTTTTATCTACAGTAAAACTATTTGAAAAAATCTTGTATCTTGAAATTATTTACTTTGAAAAATATCTAAATTAGTTTTATTTAATGTTTAAGGAAAGTTAATTTTCTCTGATTTTTTGGAGCTTTTTCGAGTAACCTACATGACTTTTTGCATTTCTAGAAATGTGGCTTTTCTGAAGCTTACAGGTCTACAAATTTTATATTTTTCTATAAAAAAAAGTTATAAAACTCAAAAAGAGATCAGTAAAGTAAAAATGAGTTTAATTAGAATCGTCCAATAAATACAAAAAAAAAAAAAACAACAGAAGATAAAAAATACAAACAATACATGAAAGTTGAAACAAGATCTGAATAAAGACTAGCCAAAAAATGTCCACTAATAACTAAATTTTTGCACTCAAACGGAAAACTTATTCATCAACCGAAAAGAAAAACAAACATTCGCCACTATCATCGCTCAAACAAGTGACAACGACGTCGTCTGGGGCTTAAATATTTACCCGTCTAATCGACACACACACGGCGCTCGCATTTCGTGGGTGAGGAAGGGTCTAATTTTTGTGACTTTGACGGCGGCGATGATCGTCACCGCAGAATCGTGCTAGTTCACTTACCTTTGAACAGCGGACAAAGCTGGCCGAGTGCGCCGATCGGTCCCCGGCCCGTGTATTGGCCGACGGCAAGCTCCATGAACAGCATCGGGATGCCGCAGATTAGCAGAATTATGAAATACGGCACGAGAAAGACACCTGAAATTTGGGCAGATTTAAGACATTTTTGCATAAATGACGTATGTGCTAATGAAGTCACCTCCGCCACTTTTGTAGGCCAGGTACGGAAACCGCCAAACGTTTCCGAGGCCAACCGAGTACCCGATGCAGGCCAGCACGAACTGCATCTTGTTGGCCCAGTGCTGCTTCCGGGGCTTGAGGTTGTCAATGTCCGAGTCGTCCGAGATGCCCGTGTAGCTGTCATTCTCGTACGGTTCGTCCGGGGGTCTGAGAAGAAGAAGGTGAAATTGGAGAAGGTTAGATCACTCTATTGCTATTTGAGGAATCAATCAGGAATCAAACTTGATTAGAACCGCAACATTTCAATTCAAATTGGTAAGCCAAACAGTTTCCAGCTTCGAAAGCCGCAAGAAGCTATTTCTGTTGCTAAACCAGTCCTCGTCTCTGCCCACAATAACTAGATCGTATTGCAGGTTCAAGTGCTATGAGGTAGGAAAAGAGTGAGTGATTCAGGGTGAAATTCAGTCTCGAACGATATGTGGTTGAAAGCTGATTCTGGAAGAAAATTCAACTGGAAGATTCTCTTATTAGATCTCTTAGAGATCAACTCCATAATCCCAAATACTTAACAAACAAAATAAACAAAATTGATTAATAAATTATATACAATAATATTTATCAATATGGAGACTTTTATGTAAAATTTGTCTTCTAAACTGAATAAAAAGCTGTTAGAAGTGGCGTGTATATTTATTTCAGTATATTTTTTTCAAAAAGCCCATCAAATTTGTCGGCTCCCCTCCCATTAACATTTACACACAAGATCCTCTGTAATTACTCTTAGCTTAAAAAAATGTCATTACAAAAGCCGACTCGGTCATAACCAGGTCCCAGTACCGAAAAGGACCCAATAAAAATAATTTTATGAATAAAGCCCATCAAATTTCCCAAAAAATGGATTTGAACTAGGGAACAGCATTTAATTCCATCGAGCACCTAATGTTGGCATATCGACACTTTGGTGTTCAATTATCGTCAACTGGGGTGATTCGGGACTACAACCTGAATAGGGACAGCAGTTTTTAATGCATTCAAGAGCTTGAAATTAGAAAATTGATGCACCAATTTAGTTGATCTGTATCTGCTTTAACCGAAATAAATCAAAAATATCAAAGTATAGCGCAAGAACCTGGATAAAACAGCCGTGCTTATTCGCCCCATGTGTCCCGTTTCACCCCAGACTACGGTTCAACCAGTTAAAAGCATTCTTTACTGAAATTAAGCGAAATTTCTTTTAAATTAACGGTCAAAATCAAACGAAATTTTATTTGTTTAAAGGTAAGTGAATCTATTTCATTTTTATTTAAGTGTAAGTATTGTGTTGTATTGTTTGAATGGTCAAATAGAACTTTGTAATATTGATCTATTAAATGTAAAATTTGGAAAAAATTACTTAAAACTTGTAATTATCTCAAATATATTATCTGGGTGACCACTCAAATTCCATTTTCAAATTTTCGACTTTTTCCAGACTTTTCCAGAATGTTCAAATAATAGGCATTTCTTATCTAAAGAATGATTTCAAACTTTCTATAAGAACAGTCAATATTAACCACCGAAAAAAAAATCTCAATTAATTTAAAAAAAAACCAAGTATAGGAATTTTTTGTAAATACTGGAACAAAACAACAAATAAAAAAATATTTCATTATTATGATTTCATTATTATGATTCAGATTAGAAACACAAACAATTAGTCTTTGAAAAAAATAATCGAAAGTGCAACAATACTTATAACTTCCATGTTGTTTTTTTTTTTTAAATTGGCAAACGTATAGTTTTTGATACTTCGTTTCAACTTGAAATGACAAAAACTTAAAGATAACTGAACTTAAAACAGCGTTCCTATTTTTCTAAACTTCATCATCGTTTTAAGTCAAAGAATGATTAAAACATAATTGCTGTTATTATTCATTCAAAGGATTTAGAAAAATGTCGAGGAATTTATAAAAAAAGGTTTTTGCCAAGTTCCCTTTTTAATTTTGTAATTTTTGATATTGAATTTTCTAATCAATGTTAATTTATCTAGTGGTCAGTATTTAACTGTTTTTTTTCTTTTTCAATGAAAATTCAGTTTGATATGATTTCATGTTTTCCCACTTATTTTAAGCAAAATGTTTGCAGAGACATTTTTTTAAAACAATTTTGCAATAACTCAAAATTTCTTGGATATTTTTTTGCAATTTCAATATTTTCATTATGTTTTCAAAACATAAAAAAGTTTTTCAATTTTGGATTTTATTCGATGTTAGGTAATTTACCTATACTCACAAAAAAAAAGTTCAGGGGCAACATTTGGAAAAAAAAAACATATTTTGAATTACTAAATGAATTTAGTTAAACAATTAAAAATATTCACCAAAAATAAAACTATTGCCAAACTCAAGTTGGAATCTGTTTTCAAATATTCAATTATGTGGCAAAATGAAATAGAATCATAATTCTAAGCTGGCCATTAGGCTCTATTTTCATATTAGTTTTTCATTAACTTTACCTCTTGTTTGATGAACAAAAATTAAAAGCGATCATTTGATTCATAAAAAATATTATAAAAATCTGTGTCAAAGACTCCAATACTCATTAAGGTTTTGAACGCCTTTAACAGCTTATCTATACTCAAATATATTGAAATAGTGAAAAGAACCTTAAATTTAAAGTAAGTTACTACAGCAGAATTGAGAATTGAAAATTGTACAAAATATTACAAAATTATTCCAGAGTTAAAAAATAATTTTCAAACAAGTATGCTCAGAATTCCCGACTTTTGGCGGATTTTGGCGAATTCCCGACTTTTTACCGACTTTCCCGATTTCCAGACTTGTGTGGCCACCCTGTTATAATATAATATGAGCAATTCTCTACGAAATCGGTCTCTTTTCTTAAATTTTAATTTTTGTATTTTTTAATCCGGCTGAAACTTTTTTGGTGCCTTCGGTATTCCCAAAGAAGCCATTTTGCATCATTAGTTTGTCCATATAATTTTCCATACAAATTTGGCAACTGGCCATACAAAAATGATGTATGAAAATTCAAAAATCTGTATCTTTTGAAGGAATTTTTTGATCGATTTGTGTGTCAAAGGCAAAGTAGGTATGGATATGGACTACACTGAAAAAAAATGATACACGGTAAAAAAAATTTGGTGATTTTTTATTTAACTTTATATCACTAAAACTTGATTTGCAAAAAAACACTATTTTTATTTTTTTGAATACTGATTTTTTCGAAAAATCGCAAAATTGGTCGCAAAAACTTTTCAACTTAATTTTTCGATGTTAAATCAAATTAGCAATCAAAAAGTACTTCAGTGAAATTTTGATAAAGTGCACCGTTTTCAAGTTAAATCCATTTTCAGATGACTTTTTTTGAAAATAGTCGAAGTTTTTCATTTTTTAAAATTAGTGCACATGTTTGCCCACCTTTGAAAAAAATATTTTTGAAAAGCTGAGAAAATTCTCTATATTTTGCATTTTTGAACTTTGTTGATACGACCCTTAGTTGCTGAGATATTGCCACCATTTTCTAATGTCGATATCTCAGCAACTAATGGTCCGATTTTCAATGTTAAAATATGAAACATTCGTGAAATTTTCCGATCTTTTGGAAAAAAATATTTTGAAATTTTTTAAACCAAGACTAACATTTCAAAAGGGCCAAATATTCAATATTCGCTGAATTCAAATTACCTTTGTATTTGACCTTCGAAAAGTATCACCAGGATTTACCTCAAATCGCTTGTATATCGGGAACCTGCTCTAAAAATTTCGATAATATTTTTGTGTAAAAGCGGATTTTTTATGTAGTTTTCAATTGGGGGTTGTTTTTTTTTTCAAATAAACATTAATGTATGGTAAATTGACTTATTTGAACAAAGTTGTACTTATAAAACTCAAGTTTTAACAGAAATGAAATTTTTCAGTGACTTGAATCAATACTGTCAGAAATAAAAGTTGTCCAATGCGTTTGATTTTTTTTTTTTTTTCATTCAAAAATGTTAGTGCGTACCTTTGACCCGCAAATATCTTTTTGGGGAAAATAAGAAGAAGAATTTCAAAAAATCTTTAATGGATAGCAAGGCTATTGACCAGGCTAAACACTACCTAAATGGTTTCAATGGTTTCGTGAACCTGACTTCTTATAAATCTTTTTTCATAAACTTCAAATATTACATCATTGTGGCTAAAAAGTGAATTTTGTCCATAACTGTATATTTTTGTAAACACATTAAAATTACCCTAAAACAAGTCGAAACTTCAAATATGAGATTTTTAGATAAAAATTAAATATATAAAGGGCTGGTGAAATTTGTATGATGATTTTTTTTTCTTTAACTTTGTACAAATAACTGCCTTGGAAAAATAACTGTCACAAATATTTGCAACGAATCCGTCTGATTCACAAAATACAATCACATCATTGAAAAATAGCCTTCATGTTCCGGCTTTGAATTGTACATTTTGACCGGATGGTTTTTATTCGATTCATACAATTAATTGAAAGAACTTTTATTTTCATAAAAAAATTAAAAAAGAAATCTAAATATTTGGTCATGATTAGTTCGAGGTTACCCCTTAATTCACGGCATTTCACTAAAGTATAGCAGCAGACAGTGTGTATTTTTTTTTACGTTGTGATATCCTGATCAACCGCTCGTTGTCCCTGAATTATCATCACTCTTTTAATCTGCTCTAATTTAATCAATCTGTCTGACGAACTTCACGAGACGCTAATCCGCGCGTTCGATAATCCCATTTGCCACGCTCTCGAAACCTGTATTTTCCTGATTCTGGAACTTTTTTCATTATCACAAATTTACGACGAAAAAGAAAACTCACGCTCCAGCAAATTTCCGCGCCAGCACCGGACTGTTTGGATAACTGCCCACCAGTTCCTTGTACTCTTCCATGTGCCCATAGTGGAGCTGCTTTCGGAGCTCTTCTCGCTCTCGCTCCAACTCCTGCTCCTCTTGGCTTTTGGGATCCCGGTCCCGGATCTGCACGTGGCCCCGGGACATGCTCTTTGTGTTGTTTTTTTTGTCTTTTAGAAATGGTTAATCATTGTCACCGAAAGATTAGTTTGCGAATTTCACTTGCTTTTTGAAAAATAAACGTTAAGGTTGCGACACAACACGTGAGCTTTTCCGTCGGAGCAAACACGACGACGACGGCGACACCGGACCACTCTCAAGCGATCCTCAACCGTTCATGCTAGCCAACGTACTGAACGTGTCGTACCTGTTACGCAGATTTCGGATCCGAGATAAATCCCATGATTTGTGGCCACGACAGAAGAACATCAGATATCGCGCCCGAGTACATAGCAGAATAAAAAGGTAAATACCTAGCCTGGTCTCTTGGATCACACGGTGATAATCCCTTAGGAAAATAAATTACTATAATTGCGCGAAGATATTCGCCATCATCATCATCATCAGCTTGTGGACGACAAATCTTAAATATAAACACACTAAAACGAAGGAACTTGTAGCTTTCTTATCTCCAACTCTTTGATATGGTGATATACGTGGGATCGTACATAGGAGCGGATCTTCAAGGTACCGATTCTGGAAACGGTTCGGCGCCACCACTTTGGGGGGTGATAATTTTGGCTTTCCAAAGCACGACCACCTATCTATATTTGGCATTGGCATCGAAAGATCTGCGTTGGCAACGCGAGAGGCTACTGGTTTGAGCGAGATGGACTGTTGTTATATCGGAAGTCCACGCGTGCAAATACGAGGAACTTGAAGTTGATTAACACTCTTCTTTTTTTTCTCAAAAGTGCTTTACATGAGCAATGCCAAGTTTAGGAGCAAATATTGTGATCGTCGTTACTTGTTCCATATCGAATTGCTAAAAGCTTTTTTCTGTTTTGTTTGAACTGAATAGTTGTTTCAGATCAATGATTTGAGCAAATGTTTATCGATATTAGAGTGGTTTCAAATTTGCAGAGTAGAATTCTACAAGTGTACTCTCAAATATCGGTGCCCGTGTGCTTAGATTCCTGTCTAGATGGTACAAGAGAGCACAAGTTTTAATTTGGGTGCTATAAAGTTGAACTTTTCACTTGTATCGTAGTAATATTTTTTATAGATTGCTCTGATTTTTTATACGGCAAACGGGTAATCGCAAACAAGTATGTTTTGCAAAAGTGCAAAAACTTGTAGGAAACTCGATGCAAAACGCAACATTTTCAGGACTCTTCTTACTTATAAATCTCTCATGTCTCTCATGACTCTTGCTAAACTAATTTTCCAAAGTTTAAAAATGTTCCGAAAGAGCTGGAAACAAAAAATATTTTCAATTCTATATTTTAGCACACTTGAAAATATTTTGAAGATTTTAGTCAAATTATAATGATGCAACTGCTTGTTATTTATTTACGTTCATTTCTCACTAAACTGAACGAGTGAGATTTTTTCAAAGCCATGCTAAACATGCTAAATATTGATCCTTGAGCTATTTAAGGACTGTGGGACAAATATGAGCAAAATCGGTCAACATTTACTCATTCAAGTTTGTATGGGGAAAATCTAAAAAAAAATGTATGGAGAAACTAATTTTTGCACGATGTTATCAACAGGGTACGCTACTTCCATCCCAAATCCCAACAACTTTGCATAACGTACCAAAGCTTTAAAACTCGATTCTGAAAAGTTATTTGCGATTTTAAAAGTCATTTTTGTATGAAAAACACCTAAACCAATTTCGCTCAAAATTGGCACAGATGATTAAAATACCGTAAACCGGGGTGACTATGGTAGGATTTCAATTTGTTTGTGGAATATTTTCCAACCTGTTTTTCTTAAGATTATTATTTTTAAAACATGTACTGGGGTAAGCCACACAAAGTCCATGCACTATTTTAGAAAAAAAATTTCTCAATAGTATTTAGAAAAATAGTTACGCTAAAAATTCTTAGTTTAAATTCCGGGGTGACTTTGATAGCCATAGTTTTTCTTATTAAAATCATATTTAAGATGTTAAAACTTTATTTGTAAGCAAAATGTACCATCACTTTAGTAGCTGACATAGTTTTTAAGAAAAAAAATCAATGTTTATATTTAGTTAACAAATTTTATAAGCTTTTTAACAAAATACATATAAATTTTAGGTAAAATTGTTAAAAAGTCGGAATTTTGCCTGAAATTTGTTAAAACTATTTTTGTTTATAAAATTATCGATTTATATTGCATTTTATACTGAATTCGAATCACGAATCACAATGAGTCACATTTAACATGAAATTTGTTCAACTGAAATTGCCTATAAATTTGGAGATTTTGTTCAAATGTGTTTTAAAAACACATATTATTTATTATTTACAAACTTCTTTAACCTACTTCTAGTGGAAATTTGTCCAAATAATCCGAAAATGCATTCCATTTTCCGATTCAAAATCATGTTCATTGAGAAAATCATGACACTTTGAGAAGTTTAAAACAATGACTTTCATGAACATTTCCTTAACTATAGTTAACTAACTTTTTAAACTTTTCAAAAAAAAATATGAAATGTTCTTCTTGAAGTACTTTGAACTCTTCTCTACCACGGTCAGTATGATTCTAAATAATTCCGTACGTATTTTAATTGTACTCTTCATCTTGCGGAAAAATTGCAAACCTATCAAAGACACCTCGGCTATCAAAGTCACCCCGTTTTACGGTAACTCAAAAACTTGTTTTTCGATTGTGGAGCACGGGGTCATTTTTTTCTGAATTTCCTAGAAGTTAGCATTAAACTACAAGCAATTTCAGCTTGCTTTGATCAATAATAATAATTTGGGCTTAAAGGTTAGTGTCAAAAACACTTATTTTCGACATTTCACAAAAGTTTTTTCTAACATGAAAAATTAAATTTTTTTGGCTTTTATTTCATGCACTTTTAATTGCAATTTAATGGCAAAAAATATATATTTTTCGAAAAATTTAACCATAAATTCCTTTATTTGGAAAACGGAGCAGTTCAACAAACAAAATGTTAATTTTGACTGCAAATTGCATCTAAAAATATTTTTTTGTTTTTTAACAGCTTTTTGGAACTTTTTTTAAAAAGATTGTTTTATGTTTATCTCCAGTTTATCCAACAAGATTTTGCACCATTTTAAACTGTAGCGCATTAAAATGCGTTTTGAAGTTTCCTTAAAAATATTGTTTTTAAAGGAAAACTAAATACTATCATATTTTTTCCGAGCACTTATTTTTTTAAATGTAATTTCGTAACCTTAAACTTTGAGGAGCGGCCGTGGCTGACTGGTTACGGTGTTCGCTTTGTAAGCGAATGGTCCTGGGTTCGATTCCCATCTGCTCCCAACGAGAAAGTATAGGAAATATAAATCTTGAAACTCTGAACGGGTACGAAAAAATCAAAGTCGCTCGAGTCGGGGTTCGATCCCCCGTCCTTTGGATTGGTAAGCAAAAATGCTAATCACTAGGCCATCGCGACTTGGTAGGCTATGGCTGGAATTAGGAATACTGTTACTGTTACTATATACGCGCTGGGTCCTTGTCCATTTGACAAGGGTTCGGAAGTTCTAAATAACGTTTGAATCCGATTGGTGCAAACGTTCTTCAGGGCGGGGCTTGTCGACAAAGCTGAAGTACCTCGCGCTCGGCTAGCCAGCGTAGAAATGGGTCACCGAAGCTCGGCAGAGCTAACACCTTCCAAATGCCTATGCGAGTTATTTGCATGTATAGAATGTAGATCTAAAAATACATGGAAACAACTCAATTTGTAAGAAGCGACCGCGTGGTCCCGTTTGGTTGGTTCACACACACACACACAATTTCGTAACCTTAAACTTTGCCTTAGTTTGCCTAAGGAAAAAATAATGGCAAAATGGCTTCTTTAAAATAAAACTGAAAAGAAAAAAATATCACCATAACGAGAATCACAATATCAATCAACAAAACAAAATTCATTTTTAATATTTGTAACAACTTTTATGGAGATACCCAAACTGTTTTGAATTATATTGGCATATTGGTTTCTCAATAAAATGTTAAGAAAGCACCCGAAAATTTGTAGATAACGGCAAAAAATATATAAATTTAGAATGGTAAAATTGGAAGGTATAATATGACGTAATATTACCTCATCGAAAAAGTGGTAAATTTACACATTTTTAGAGGTTAAATTACAAATTTTTCTCACATTAAAAATGTACTCATTCCTCATTGTAATAATACCATGATTTTTTTTACTGTGTTGGTTAGCAAAAAAGTGATGTAGACAAACTTGAATTTACACATTTTTAATTGTTTGATACACAGAAAAAAATGATGGTAATATTCATCAGGAAATGGTGACAGATTTTGTGTCGAAAAAAATGTGTAATATTACTTTTTTTTACTATCCAGCTTTTTAAGTGAAAATGGCGTTCGAATGGTGAACGCCCGAAATGTCAAAATCACGCAGTGGTACCTACATTACGAAAAAAAGTGTGCCATGGAATGACAGCCGCATTTTTTTTCTAATGTTGGTGCTACTGCGCGATTTTGGCATTTCGGACGTTCATCATTCGAACGCCATCTTCGCTTAAAAACCTGGATATTTTTTTCGTTTTCAAGTGCAAGTCGCAATTCAAAAAAATATCCATACAAAAATGAAAATTTAGTTAGGAATCAATGGACAAGTATAATTAGCTTCAGAAAATTCAACTCCACTATTTTTTTCACTCAAAGATGCCATTAACAGCTGCTTCGCAGGCAACTAACAAATTGAGCAATAGGGTGCCCAGAATATGGGACTTTTTCTCAAAACCTCGCTCCACAAGCTGAATATTATTTCTTGAGCTATTTTAGGACTCTGGGCCAAATATGAGCAAAATCGGTCAACATTAACCCATTGATACTCGAAGGTGAAGTTTGTATGGGAAAAATCGAAAAAATGTATGGAAAACCCAACTTTCTTACGGTTTGGTCTGCACGGTGCGCTTTTTCCATCCAAATATTCCCAAAAGTAAGATTCTCATTGAAAATTTAATGCTCTACAACTTTGTAGAACATACCAAAGCTGCAAAACTTGATCCTGAAAAGTTATTAGCGATTTAAAAAAAGTCATTTTTGTATGAAAAACATTTTTTTCACTAACTTTAGGCTCGGGTATCAATGGGTTAATCTCATCCAATTTCGCTCAAAATTTACACAGATGCTTAAAATAACCCAATAAACCGTTTGCCGCTTGTGGAGCAGGGGGTATTTTTTTCTGGGCACCCTATTGAGCAACCATCACTCAAAAGAACAAATTACTAGGTGTCCTTATCCAATTTCGCCTCGTGACCCACTTATTCTAAGTGGCCTCTTTGTGAGAAAAAGAGCATTATCCAATCATCCTGACCATGACTGCCCCGCAAATCTTCCAAAGGCATTCTAGTTGAATTACCTTATAAGCAATGATGCCAGATTGTTTTAAGGGAGATCTGTATTTTCCTTAAAATAAATCTGTATTTAATCTGTATCATGTCGAATTCGAAGCCAGAGAAGAAAATTTTAAATATTCAACAGTGGATTTAAGCTTTTTAATCATATTAAGCATAATTCAATATCTAAATTGTTGAAAATTTTCAACATAATCATTCATTCTAAAAATCTTTAAAATACAGATTTATTTGTATATCTGGCATGGCTGTTTATAAGAGTTGGGGGCCATTTGACAGTTTCCTCTAAAGAGAGTTGATTTCTGGTTGCATACTTTGCGGCGCTTAGGCACCTAGATTGATTTAAAATTGCCAATTTGATCGTATGACATGATAATCGGGTGATCCCCGCACAATAAACTTGTAAATCTACAAATCCAGTAGCCTTACTCACTGGATAATCACGTGTGCAAGTCACGACCTTCCCCCCTTGTGGATCCAAATTTCAAACGTTTCTCTATACTATAGGCTGAATGGAGTGCACGCTCTTGTTGCGGATTTCAGCACTTAGCATTCAAATGAAGGTCTCCCGCCCGGCCAGGTCCGCCCGACGCGAGCTCAGTGCCATCTCTCTCAATTGAGGAAATTGTCATCAGTCGCTCAGTGGCTCAGCCGTTTTGCCGACTGACTGACTAGGCCAAGTGACATCGCATTGGGTACTTTATGATTATTATATGGATTATCATCGTCGTCGTCGTCGTTTTGAATGCCTTGCTGGAGGTGGAATTATAACTCACATTCACAATTGTGGCACTGCAAAAGCTGAAGCTGAATGCAAATTATGTTCAAATCTCGACCCATTTCGTCTAATGCGGCTCGTAACACCCTGCCGTTTATTATGCAATACACGGGTTGTAAAAATGTTAAAAAGGAAAATTAGATCACCCACATCTAGCTTAGAGAGCGCGAATAAAACTGAAATTAATCACCGTTCCCCGTCGATGGTGGCTGTTTCTCTGCGGCAGGTCGTCGTCATTTAATTAAAATTGACATCTCTTCACACGACATCTGACCAGAACTGTCTGGTTTAGCCAGCCGGTAATGTATGCACAAAATATGGTGCGACCTACCGCGGCGGTTCCCAATGTGGCGAAAAAGACAGTTCAGTTGGGTGACGAATTGAGTTGGAAGGCAAATTGAGTTGGACAGCAATATTTCAGATATGCTGGTGCGGTGAAGAGGGTTTTGATGTTTCTTTGGTTTGCCGTAATTTGGGCTTGACAAATTACTTTTTGAAGGTTTTTGAGAGAAGATAAATACATAAAGCTAATTATCACCGATGATTTAGAAGGTAATGGATTCACAGAAAACTGTGATAGTTTCTGGTGGAAAATGTAATAAAATCCCTGACATTTTGATTTTTTTAATTCTTCGAGTGAAGCTTGATTAATGGAAATGAGTTCGTAGAAACTCAGTAGTTTCGTTTAAGCACGATTAGTGTTAAATGATAGAAGGTGGCCCAGGCAGCATACACAGTCAAAAATAAAGATGTTAATTTGAATGGTGTATTTAAATTAACTTCTTTTTATCTATTTTTTCTCATTTTATATCTGAGGCAGTTAAAAGGCAGTTATTTAACTATTTTTTCACATTTTCCAAAGTCAAGCTTGATTTGAATAAGCATAGTTATTACGAAGAGCACAGAATTTAATAACAGTTTTTTTTTTGTTGAAAAAAGTGTTGAAACCCCCATTTTTCTCAAAATTAATTCTGTAAGTGGCACAGTATCTTAGCAACCAACGCACAGTTGTCAAAAAATCGCAAACTGTCAAGCAAAAGAGGCACGACAAAATATGTTTTTAACGTAGTAAAATTGCAATCTGTGCACTTTATCAAAACAAAGTTGTATGTTTTTTTATTGCATATTTGATGTGACATTGAAAATATGTAGTAGTTTTTGCAACTACGCTATGAAACGTTCAACTTTTCCTGTCCTTGGGAAGTGACGAAACAGCCTACTTTTCAATGCCAAGAAACAATGCTGAAATTTGTATTCCACTACAGAATGATAGAAAAAATCTACGTCCATCCACACACACACAGACATTTGCTCTGTATTTGATTCTGAGTCGATAGGTATACATTAGGGTGCCCAGAATATGGAACTTTTTCTCAAACCCTCGCTCCACAAGCTGAATATTGTTCCTTGAGCTATTTTAGGGCTCGAGGCCAAATATGAGCAGAATCTGTCAACATTTACCCATTGATACCCGAAGGTGAAGAAGTATGGAAAAAAATCAAAAAAAATGTATGGAAAACCCAATTTTCTTACGGTTTGGTCTGCAGGGTGCGCAACTTCCATCCAAATATTCTCAAAAGTGAGATTATCATTGAAAATTTAATGCTCTACAACATTGTAGAACATACCAAAGCTGTGAAACTCGATCCTGAAAAGTTATAAGCGATTTAAAAAAGTCATTTTTGTATGAAAACCCTTTTTTCACCAACTTTAGGTTCGGGTAGTGCGTCCATCCCGGGAATTCCAGGGACAAAATTCTCGGGATTTTTCCAAAACCGGGAATTCCCGAATCCCAGGATTTTTCATATTTTATCCCGGGAATTTCCGGAATTGAGAAAAAAACTTATTTTGGTTTGGAAATTCTGATCAGGATGTATAAATAGATGAACATTTGAATAATTAATAATCGATAATTATTATAAACATTCAAAATTTGTACTCGACATATATCAGCATTAATTTGGCATGTTATGGAAAATTGTTAAAATTTTAGTTTAGAAATTCAAAAAATTCCTAGCGCTATAAATATTTTCTATTTTATTTTATATTCTATTCAAAGACTGGGTATTAATTATTTTAAATTTAAAAAAATATCTTATTTAACTATTTTTCATCAAACACCGCCGCCTAGGGAAAATCAGGATAAAGGTAACAAAGTAATACAGCTGCTTGAGCCATTTTTTTTTTTGATTTTTTTTCGATTTTTCTCCTATACCAGACTTTTGTTTTGATTTTCCCCAGTTGACAGTAGTGATTAAAAGATAATTTGTAAAATATGTTTTAAACGAAACATGAAATTCTTAATTTATCTAAAATTTTACATTAACTAAGTAAATCTTTCCCTGTTCCTGAGGGGAACACCCTTGAAGAGTATCGGGGCCGGCATTTACAAAGCGGATTCAGTGGCAGTTTCATTCTCAACTTAATGTTAACATGTTAAGGTTAATGTTAACATTCCATAGGTCGCCTCCCTAAGGTGTCGTGATAAGGTCCAGTTTGTGACGATACACTACCTTCCCTTTACTAAGCAATCGATTCCAGAAGGGAAAAGATCACCCAGTTGTGTTGGTCCGAGCCGGGATTTGAACCCCGATCTACCGCTTACGAGGCGGAAGCGTTACCACTGGGCTACGTGGCTCACATTAACTGGTGTTACTTTATTTGGTGTCGCTGCAGTTTTTTTAAGTTTTAAAGTTTTTTCAAGTGATGTCAAATATGTAAAAGAGACTTATTTAATTTAATTCACATTGATTCATTTAAAATCCAAAGCAAAACAAAGAACAAAAATATAATCAATTTTATATTTCTTTAAAACTGTTCTAAAAACTGCTGTCCTTGTTAGGATTGATGGTAGATTATCACCAACTGATAGTATTGAGCTAAGTCTTCGATATTAAGCATAAAAACAACAACATATAAAACAAAAACATTGATTTTGGGACATTTTCAAACATTTCCCGGAATCCTGGGACTCAAAAAATATTTTTCCAGTTTCCCGGGAAATTCAAAACCCTGGAAAATTGGACGCCCTAGGTTCGGGTATCAATGGGTTAACCTCAACTAATTTCGCTAAAAAATTTCACAGATGCTTAAAAAAACTTAATACTCCATTTTCCGCTTGTGGAGAAGGGGTCATTTTTTCTTGGGCACCCTAGTATACATGAAGGTGGGTCTAAGCGGTCTGATTGAGAAGTTCATTTTTCGGTATTTAGGGGAACTATACCCTTTTTCAGCCAATTTCTATTATCGACCTATCAGCACTTTGATCGTGAATTACAGCTTTTATAAAGTATTTTTGACGGTTCCAAAGTAACAAATAGCCCAAATAAAAGTTAGCAAGCAACTCTCTATTGTTGATACATCTGAAAACGTTGATTTAATACCGGAAAACGGCAAAAGTAATGAAAATTGGACGAAGGGTTTAGAGTGATTAAAATGAGTATATTTCCCCTAATAGCCTTACCTCTATGGGTGAGGATGGCAAAAAATCCACAATGTAATTACAAAATTGAATTTTGATTTTTAGTTTCATCCATACACAGTAAAAAATTGTGTAAATTTGGAAGATTTAATTTTGGAAGGTTGAATATTACCTCTTTTATGATTTAATTTTACCTCTTTTATGATTGTAATTTTACCTCAATTAAGACTAAAAAAGCGACATTACACCAGAAAAGAAGTAAAATTACACATTATTTCTGACATTAAAGATGTACCCCTTCCCAGATGTAAAAAAACAGTCGAGGAATACGTATTTTCGCGATTACAAACTCCTAGTCAACTCAAAATGAAATATTTTGTCAGAAAATTTCCCAGATAAAAGAAATTATCTACTTAGTTCAGTTTGTTTTAAGTCAACTGAAATGTTAACTCATTTAAACCCTAGATACCCATCACATAAGTGGCCTAATCCAATAAAGTGATTTACATTCGTCGTCGGAATCTGATGCACGCCAGCTCTATTTTAATTGCACTCGCGTGCCACCACTAATCACCGTTACATTTTTCGATAATTCCCCAGAGTGCGCGACGGCAATTGAATAATTCCCCCTGTTTCGCCACACGGATAGAATCTAATCAAGCATAAAGCTAGTACTACTCACGTCGGTGGGTTGATGATGGTCAGCAGCTCGGTCGGCGAGTTGGGCACCCGGCGGATCACCATCCGGCGGCCATCGGTGGAACCGACGCCGATCGAGGCCAGCGACCGTATCGAGGTGGCGTCCGAGAAGAGTCGCGGCGTCCCGCCGGAATCGCTAAAGATGTACGACCCCGTCCGGACGATGGCCGGGTTCAGGTGGGCGTCCGCAATGCCGGAACGATCGTTGGCTGTAACAGGAGGGGACTTTAGAGTAGATCCTTGGTATAACGTTTTAGTAGAAACTACAGACGAAACAGACGTAACACACTGCTTGTTACGTCCAGTTGTCCGCGGTTCGCAGAGAGAAAGAAAGAGTTCGATCTACCCAATCAGTTCACCTACCGGAACGTACCGATCTCAGACTGTGGAACTGCTTTGGCTTGGAGGCGGCCGTGGCCAGCGGGTAACCGGAACTGGTCGACGCCGAACTCTCCCCGATCTCGAACTTGGCCACCGGAATGCCTGACGGCGGTGACCCGCTCGAGCTGCTCGTCGCTTGCTGCTGGTTCGGGGAGGTCGATCCGCCCGAGGTTGGCGATGTGCTACCTCCGCCGCCAATGGCACTTCCGGGTTGCGCCGGAACGATGATAAACTTCCGGTGGTTCGACGGCAGCAGTAGCACCTTCGAGTCTTCACCCTGAACCACCTGGGCTTGGCCGTTGTTGTTGTTATTGTTCAGCTTGTTGGCGTTCTTGTAGTTGGTGTTGAGGGCGTTAAAGTGCAGATCGTTGATGGCTCGCCGGTTCGGGACCGGGTTGAGCGATTGCGTCTCCAGCTGGTGCTGCTGGTCCTGGGGGTGGTCCATATTGGAAGGTGGGTGGAAGATGAGCGCAGTTTGGGGAAGTTTATCACAGATTTCGACTATTGGTGGTGGTGCTGGGGTCTGCTATTACGACACCAGCAGAGTCATCTCTGTCCGGGCAGGGCAAAGACAGCGGTGTCCAGGGTTAACATCTGAAAGAATTAGAGAAAGAAAAACAAGAATTATGAACGTACGTATTATGTGTTTAAGCATAGAGTTATTCAATAACTCATCAATGGAAAACGGTTGAAAGGAACAAACGTGTTACGAAATTAGAGTGTACTTAAAAAGAGATGAGGCCAGAGCTAATTTTATTTCATTTTTTTTTTATTTTCGCGAAATATTCGCAGCTCTGGTTCTGGTTTGAGGAAAAAATACAGGAAAATTGATGTTTTCTAAGTCTCACCCAAATAACCAACTATTTTCTAAGGCGTCATCCATAAAGTATGTCAAGCCTTCGAAAAGTACGTCACATTCTGTTGACTCCCCCTCCTCCATATAGATTTTTTGAATAATTATTACATGATTTATAAATAGGATTATTTATAAATTCGGAGTTCAATCGAGAAAGTTTTTAATTTGTACAGGTTGTATTTAGATTTTTATTTTGTTGAATGTTGTAGTGATAGAAATCACCATCAACAGTTTTGCCTTCCTCACTGAGGTAAGGCTATAATCCTGCTCTAAAAATGAACTTTTTATTAAAAGCTCGAAGACCCACCTTCATATATACATATCGACTCAGAATCGAAAACTGAACAAATGTCTGTGTGTGTGTATGTGTGTGTGTGTGTATGTATGTATGTGTTCAAAAATCTTGCCAAGTTTTCTCAGCACTGGATGAACCGATTTTGATCGAACCAGTTGCATTCGACTTGGTTTAGGGTCCCATACATCGCTATTGAATTGTTTGAAGTTTCGATAACTAGTTCAAAAGTTATGAATAAAAATGTGTTTTCACATATATCCGGATCTCAATTATATGCATGTAAACGATGTCCGGATCCATCATCCGAACCATCGTTGGTTAGGTAATCGAGAGACCTTTCCAACGAGTCCACAACATTGAAGATCTGGCAACCCTGTCACGAGTTATGACCACTTAAGTGATATTTATGTACTTTTTTGAAGCCGGATCTCACTTAAATGTATGTAAACGATGTCCGGAACCATCATCCGACCCATCGTTGGTTAGGTAATCGAGAGACCTTTCCAACGAGTCCACATAATTGAAGATCTGGCAACCCTGTCACGAGTTATGACCACTTAAGTGATATTTATGTACTTTTTTGAAGCCGGATCTCACTTAAATGTATGTAAACGATGTCCGGAACCATCATCCGACCCATCGTTGGTTAGGTAATCGAGAGACCTTTCCAACGAGTCCACATAATTGAAGATCTGGCAACCCTGTCTCATGTTATGACCACTTAAGTGATATTTATGTACTTTTTTGAAGCCGGATCTCACTTAAATGCATGTAAACGATGTCTGGATCCATCATCCGACCCATCATTGGTTAGGTAATCGAGAGACCTTTCCAACGAGTCCACATAATTGAAGATCTGGCAACCCTGTCTCGAGTTATGACCACTTAAGTGATATTTATGTACTTTTTTGAAGCCGGATCTCACTTAAATGTATGTAAACGATGTCCGGAACCATCATCCGACCCATCGTTGGTTAGGTAATCGAGAGACCTTTCCAACGAATCCACAACATTGAAGATCTGGCAACCCTCTCTCGAGTTATGACCACTTAAGTGATATTTATGTACTTTTTTGAAGCTGGATCTCACTTAAATGCATGTAAACGATGTCCGGATCCATCATCCGACCCATCGTTGGTTAGATAATCGAGAGACCTTTCCAACGAATCCACAACATTGAAGATCTGGCAACCCTGTCACGAGTTATGACCACTTAAGTGATATTTATGTACTTTTTTGAAGCCGGATCTCACTTAAATGTATGTCAACGATGTCCGGAACCATCATCCGACCCATCGTTGGTTAGGTTATCAAGAGACCTTTCCAACGAGTCCACATAATTGAAAATCTGGCAACCCTGTCTCGAGTTATGACCAATTAAGGGATATTTATGTACTTTTTGAAGCCGGATCTTACTTAAATGTATGTAAACGATGTCCGGAACCATCATCCGACCCATCATTGATTAGGTAATCGAGAGACCTTTCCAACGAGTCCACATAATTGAAAATCTGGCAACCCTGTCTCGAGTTATGACCACTTAAGTGATATTTATGTACTTTTTTGAAGCCGGATCTCACTTAAATGTATGTAAACGATGTCCGGATCCATCATCCGACCCATCATTGGTTAGGTAATCGAGAGACCTTTCCAACGAGTCCACATAATTGAAGATCTGGCAACCCTGTCTCGAGTTATGACCACTTAAGTGATATTTATGTACTTTTTTGAAGCCGGATCTCACTTAAATGTATGTAAACGATGTCCGGAACCATCATCCGACCCATCGTTGGTTAGGTTATCAAGAGACCTTTCCAACGAGTCCACATAATTGAAAATCTGGCAACCCTGTCTCGAGTTATGACAACTTAAGTTATATCTGTGTACTTATTTTTCTGGACCTAAAAAAAATAGCTGAAATATGTGTCCAAACCACTCATATTACCCATTGTTGGTAAAAAGTGAGGAAGGCATCAACCACATAGGTGGATTAAGTTAGTTTTTTTTGAAAATCTAATGATTTAAGTATATTAAATCTATCTGTTTCTTAAAGCTTTGTGTCGTTTTTGATTTACGAGGAAATTTTATCAAAAAAAATTTTTTTTAGATATATTCTTTGACTGAATTTTCAGTATTCAGGAAATAGTCTAGCTTGACGTCACGGTCTCCCCCCCATCTTACCCTTGTCACAATTTGTCACGATTGCGACAACCCCCCCTCCGCCCCTAGAGCGTGACGTACTTTATGGATGACGCCTAATGTCAATATCTCAGCAACTAATGGTCTGATTTTCGATCTTTTCGGAAACAATATTTTGATTTTTTTTTCTAAATGCTGTTTGCCCCTTTTGAAGTGTTAGTCTCAAAAAATTGCTCAGAAAATTCACTCAAATGTAACAGCTACATCAAATAAAAATGGTCGAAATCGGCCGACTCCGTAGAGAATTGCTCAGAATACAGAATACAGAATTCTTCTTTCTTGATATTTAAATTTCATTAAGATATTAGTATGTATAACTGTAATAATGGATGAAGCAGTTTGTGAAACTTATTGTTTCGAAAATTTCATCCCTGGACCTCGTCCATTTTTTAAAGGTTAGCTATTTGACTATATTCCCAATCAGATTGTTGCAGAATTGGGTCCGTAAAATTGTAAAATAATAAAAAAGGACAACAACTTCATTAGGTACTGTCAAATGATTTTGATTTTTTAAGTTCAATTTGAGGTAAATATGTCATTTAATTTAATCATTTAATCACTAGAGTTTTTAATTTTATGAAAATCACCAAAAGAATATTTCCAATATTCAATCAGTATATATTTTTAGTAAAAACCGTTATTTGAAATTAATGCAAAAGATATTATAGTTTGTGAACTGCCAAACGAAACCAAAAAATAATAATAATATCCTAATAGATCCTAATAGTGCGCATGTATTGTGTGTACGTACACGAAAAAAAGTGAGGTTAAATTTTGTCCGGCCAGCAAAATCAAATGGTGCGCTAGTGTGTGCAAGGGGTTTCCAGCATCAAGGATTACTGACCAGTCTAAATGGAATTACCAGGATTACTGGCAATATGTCATGAATTACTTTGATTTCCCATAATTACTTGGGATTTCCAGAAACCACGCAGAATTGCCCAAATTTATAAAAAATAACTTGGAATTGGGTCCTAAAATGAAGCTTAGATTGCTGATATTATTGTTTACAGCGATAAAGCTTATTTTTCTGAGTACAATGACCCTTTGTACGACCACAAAGATTTTAAAATGGATTTTTAAATCAATTTTGAAAAATTAACCTCGCGGTCCTTCTTGACAGAAAAGGTCCTACTTGACAGCTCGTTCAAAGGGGACCATAGTTGATCCATCGAAAAAATGTTGTCTTGTTAAAAAAAAAATCCATTAAAATGAAAAAAAGTGATCAGAAATGGTTTTTAATCGTGTTACATAAAAATTGACATAGGGCTTTAGTACCCAATTACTGCCTAGCTTCCAGCATATTGATAAAAGTCTTTGGAATTGGATCGAATGACAGCTGTCAAACGCACAAAACCACGTGCTTGGCAATAGTGCGTCCATCCCGGGAATTCCGGCACAGAATTCCCGGGATTTTTACATGTTGTACGGGGAATTCCCGGGATTAAACAAAAATCTTATTTTGGCCTAGAATTAACATAAGTATTACAACTTATAACTTTAAACATTTCTAAAGTTTTATTTAAATTGGTATCGTTTTATTTGTTGTAATTTTTGTTTTTTAGACACCTGAAACCAATTTTGAAGCTGTTTTAGTCATGTCATATAGAAATAAATAAAAATAAATATTTATAAGATCCTTATTGCAATTGAATAAGAAATGTGGTGCATATAAAAATCAAAGCACAATAGAGAACAGCAAAAATTTGTTTATGCTATCTAAAAACTGCTATCCTTGTTTTGCCCTACTTGGAATAATGGGGTAAATCTCAACATCAGTTTGACCACTGATTTTGACGTTTGAGTTGTTTTTCATCCGCATACATTTGAATTAGAGAGCATCCAAATTTGCGGACATTCCGAATCCGCTTTGTACTTCTTACAACCATAAAAGGCATCAAGGAAAAGCAAAATGCATTTTGCCGATTTACCTTTAAAGAATTACTAGTAGTTACTTGAATTGATGGGAAATACATGAATTACTGAGTAACTATGAAATTACTCGAATTACTACGGAATTACTAGGTAATTCCAGAATTAAAGGAATAACTGCAGAGTTGCGGAGTAATTCTGGAATTACTGAATTACTTACTCAAAATCCGAATGATTCCGTACTAGCTATAACTTTGGTTTCTTACATGAAAATTAATAGGCAATAAATAGAATCATAAAAGGTTTATCGAAATTATCTTTTTAACAGTTATTAATTATTATTTTATTATTTTCTGAAGTATGTTTTCACAAACAAAAATCATGGAATTACCAGGATTACAGGAATTATTAGGAATTACCAGGATTACTCTGGAATTACTCAGTAAATCCGGAATTATAGAATTACTTGCTCAAATTCCAAGTAATTCCAGATTATTGACCAGTCTGACAAGATGCTGGAAACCCCTTGAGTGTGTGTACGCGAAACGTCATAAAGCTCTATACAAGATCGTTCAACGCCGTATTGTCAAATGTCAGTTTCTTTCGATGTTGACATTTTGTAACCAACTGTTCTGTTTTAGGTTCGATTTTTAAAAATCTTTCTAATAGAACATAATTTCCTTGGAAAAAATTGTAATAAAAATACAGTTTTGACCATCAAATTATGTTTTCAAACAAACTGATTTCTACCTTTTTTATTTTTAAAATTATTGAAAATAAACTCAATATTGTAGGGAAGTTGAATAAGACAAATAATTTAGATTTTAGAATATTGTAGCCAAAAAAAAACAAATTTATTTGAGCTAAACATTTTTTTTAAAGGAACTTTTTGTTATTTTTAATAATTAGAGTAAACAGATTCTGCTTTTAAATACAACTAGACTAAATAAAGCTATCCTTTCACGAAACAAATAAAAAAATCTATTTCAATGTTTCTGTGCTCTTTTGTACTAACTATAGAGGAATCCAAGCAAGCTTAGTGGAAGACTATTCAACTATCAATGAGCAGAAATTCGCAACAGAGCCCTTAAAAGACCCGGGGGTCGTTAAAGTGGATTGCTTTGCTTTTTTCAACTATTCTCGTTTTAAGCTCCATCTACAATGGAAAAATACGGCTAATGGTGACAGAAATGGACACCTTCACTGCCCTTGTTCGCATAAATGTGTGTGTGTGTTTGTGTGTGTGATTTTTTAATCAGTTCTAAAAACAGAGACTTTCCTACGATGATCTACAATGGGTTGCGTTGGTTGCTGCGATTGTATTGGAAATGTCAACACTGCGAAAATGTTCAAATATCGATTTGAGCGCTTTTTGCGATCCTCGAGTATACCGTTTAAGATAAGGCTTTACCTTTGTTCACGACCCAAAAACTATCGAACACTTGTCAAAAGCGTTGCCCAGGTGCAAAAAGCATATTCTCATGTTGATTGAATCATCTAGAGTACGTCATTTCTGTGCCAAACTTACCACTTAATCTAAATCAGCTTACAGTTAATCCTTTTAACATTTTATCGCGTAACAATTGTTGAAGCTTGTGTGTGAAAAGACATTTAAAATTTATCATGACTTATTCGGACTTGGTGACCATCTTTTTTCTTTACAGCAAATTTTATTCACATTTTCTGAGCTTTGTGATTATTATCTAGATTTTGTATTGAAATTTACAACACATTTCTACCAAGATTGTAAACAAAAAGAACTTTTCTCTTCTCTTCTCAATGTGACGACAACCAGCCTTGTCTAACCGTGTGTGAAAGACGATGTTTTCTGTTGCATGTCTTAGCTCGTTGTATGTAGTACATACTACAAACAACATCTTATAGAATGTATGTTTTATTGGCCACCTTCTTGTTACTCATCTCATCGTTTGTGTAGTGGCTGACACCTACGCAAGTTTTACTACCAGAGGAAGTGGAGAGCCAAAACCAATTAACCGATGAGTCTGGTGTGAATGGAGTCAATGCATTTTTTTCTGCAAAAATTACAACAACTGTTTTAAGCTATTTTATAAGATTTTTATAGCACTAAAATAGAATCAATTACTTTCCAAGATAGCACAATTTTCTTAAAAAGAATTTACCGGCAACTAAACCTCACTGCAATTCTCAAACTGACATAAATTTAACACCCCGCGAGGAGCACTCCTTCGCTGATGCTGGTGAACTCTCGTCAACGCTTGGGTTAAGAGATTTATCAGCCAGTGACAAATTGGCCTCACTTGCTCACACTTACTCCCCCGCGCCTCTCACTTGTAGTACGACTGTGGTCAAGTGTTTGAATAAAATAAAATATTAAATACAACAGCAGAATTTGTACGTTTTTCTTTTCGTAAAGATGTTATAAGAGTGAGAAAAAAATGCTCACAGACAGATGGACGAATCAATAAAAATAAACACACGTAATGTTAACCCTCAAATGCAAAACATGTGAAAATGTCGAAAAGTTATGAACTCCCTCTTTCCCCAAGCAAATGATAGTTAATTAGTAGAAAGCGATAAATTGCCTACAACATAAAACACACCACGCAGTTGAGGGTTAATAGTAATTACCCACACTTCCTTCATCACACTCCACTCGCCCTCCTTCCCATTGAATTTTTTTATTCGCTTCAAATTTCACTTTTCATCACGTTGTACAAACAAAGGAGAGACAAAAAGAAAGAAACAACCATGCGTCTCCACTCCTTCAACAAAAGTCGTACGACTGTTATTTATTTTTTTAGAGAAGAGTATTTTGTTTGAGCGATATTATTATAAAGCATAAGCCGGCTGGCGGTTTGGTTCTGGCGGTCAGGGTTCCGTGATCCATCAGCAGCCGGCCGGTTCCGTCCGTCGCGGCTAATTTTAGCCTAAACAAAAATATCAACAACAACAACAAAAATGAGGGTGGGCTAGACGCGAAAAAAGAATTTTGGTGAATGATACCGAGCGTGATGAACGATAGATGAAGACATGAAGACATTTTTAATGGTTTGTGTTTGATAGTAAAATGATGCTGTGATGTGGGAGGGCAGGCAGCGATTTGTGAGGAATTTTGGCCCCAGTAATTTTACGAGGTATTTACTGTGACGTCACAGTTATGTTGCCGGAACTGGTGTCTATGGGTTAACAACAATCAAATTTATGCTTAATTCAGTTGTATATTTTGAATAGGGCGTCCAACTTTATTTTTGAAATCCCGGGAATTCCCGGGATCCCGGGAAATTTTTAAAACAGTATTAAAATCTATGATTTCATTATATTTAAATGTTTTTCAAGTTTAAAATCATAGAATTAGCTCAATACTTTTCATTGGTGGTAATCTACACTTCAACCTAAAAAAAGATAGCAGTTTTTAGATAGCTTGAAAGATTTTTTTGTTCTTTGTTGAGCTTTGGTTTCTTATTTTGTATCCAATGTAATTCAAATTAAATAAGTCTCTTATAAATACATTTTTTTTTTACATATCATGACCAGAAAAGCCTCTTTTTAAATGTCTAAAATAACAAATAAAAAGACAACAAATAAAATTATAATATTATTTAAATTTTGGATAAGTTTAGACATGCATGTTGTATATAAAAAATATTAATCAAGTTGTCTTAAGGTCATTACCGCCAACTAGGGGAAAATCGGGACTACAGTCCAATTAGGTACAGGAGATTTTAGAGTAGTTCTTGTGGAGATCGGTGTACTAATTGTTTTGCTCTGTTCCTGTTTTAACCGAAATCAATCAAAATAATTAAAACATTATGCAAAAACAATGACTAAAACAGCTGTCTTAATTCGATACATTTGTCTTGATTTGCCAAAAATGTTTCATGAAAAATAATTTAAAATGAAATAATTTATTAAATTTAAAATCATAAATATAACTAGTCTTTCCAAAAATATATAAAATTTGATAAAAAAATATTTAGATCACTAGGCAATTTACGGATCGGAATTTTGTTTTACAAGTTTGTTTCATAAGTCAAATCAATGCTGATACCTTGTTTGGATAGGTCCTATAAACATATAAAAATATAAAAGCTTGTAGGACCTTTTAAAAAAACCCCTGGATATATGCTTAATATATATTTTTTTATCGTTGTTCATCTATTTCAACAACAAAACCTAAATTTCAAGAGAATTTTTTTTATATTTTTCCAATTTCGGGAATTCCCGGGACAAAATACAAAAAATCCCGGGATTCGGGAATTCCCGGTTCTGGAAAAATCCCGGGAATTTTGTCCCAGGAATTCCCGGGATGGACGCACTAATTTTGAATAATTTGTTTACGAAACCAAGCACCTCCATTGAATCTCTAATTCTACGAATAAATGAATGGAGACGCTTGGTACTTCAATGAGTCCATAGTATTTGTACCAAAATTTCACATGTTTATTTTATATGTAGAACTGCTTAAACCAAAGTGTTCTCAGACTCGTATTGTAGTTCCAGATATCTCCTTCAAGCTCTAAGTCAAATACAGTTGATATCTGGATGGAACATGTTTTTAATTTAAATTTGAAGAAAAATGCTGATAAATTTCTTCATATCTAACCAATGGCGATGTACTACACTTCATTTTGTTATTATTTTTTAGTATTTTCAGGTGCTTTTTGAATATTGGAATGTTGATAAAAGAGTAAAGACTCACTTTTAAACTCAGCAAATCCATAAATCAAAACAACCGATTCAGGTTGAACTAAACCGGTATAAGCCGGCATTATCAAATTTATTGCCAAACTGAACGCGTCTCCAATCAGCTGTTCTCGATGGCGGCATACTTTCTTCATTTAACGACCGTGTCTAATCAATCACGTGCCCTCGCGGTGATAAGACTGACTCTACCGCCAAAAGGCAATAGTTTCTTACAACAAACCACGCAAGCTTGTTAGCTGCGTCAAGTATTAAGTTGCCCGCCGGAGTGTAAAATTATGTCAACTAATTAGCAATAAAACAACAAAATCCCTCCCTTGGAAAGCTTCGAAGGAAGAAGCAAACATCTCACCCGTTTATGACCATCGTCCGAGGGGCATGTCAGCTGTTATCAGCAACCTAGGGATAATTGATAATTCAAATGGTTTCGACTGAAAAAAAAGATTGCTCTACTTTTCGCATCGTGCGACCGTGAGTCTTCCTTCCTCCTTGGTAGCTCATCGCTAATTATACCACACACAGAGGTGCCTGATGAGCAGAGAACGTGAGCTTAAGTCCTACAAGTGATAAGCCACCAAAAACACCACCTGATCGATTCGTCCAAATACCGGCGAAATTGATAGACTTGCGAGACGTTTTATTGCCACTTTTCAAAGTGGCGTTGTTTACACAAACACATCAGACACAGATCGGACTTCTTCTTTGTTTTCTCTCCTCAATACAAACAACAGCAAACAATTCTCATCATGGACTTGGAGGGTATTCGTTTGAGAATGCCTCGTCAACGCCGCGCGTATAAACATCGTGACTAAGATGAATATGCTGCTCAGTATTTGACCCGGAGTGACCGAGAAAAAAAAAACACTTGTACCATAATACCAGTGACGCTGTGTCTGGTGAACGGCGAAATAAAATCGAAGTAATCGAATAACTGTCTCATGTGTAGGAAAATTGTTCATTTTGTCGTCACAACGTTTTGAATGTCCATGCAGCAAACTTCTTTCCATAGGACAATCATGCGATTGTGAACCTCAAAAATGTGCAAGACACTAAAATTGAGGAAACCACCTGCCACCGCGTGACCAGAATGCGCGGCCGGCTTTGCCAGGGATTCTGCGAAAATGGTTGTTTGGATTTGCGTGAGCATCCAAAACCACTTGTTTGACAAAATGTTTGAAAGTTTGGTCGGATTACCATTGATGTTTTGTTTGAATCCTCCACTGCTCAGTTTTTTAATTACTCCCTCTAGAGGTTTTAGAATAGGCGATTCCATGCCAAACCAGAAGGATCAAAATCTAAATACCCCGATTTGGCTCTAATTTGGCTTGGGAGTTCCTTGGCCAAAATAATAAGACCTTTCTTTTGTTTGGCAATGATAGTACAATTTTTAGCCAACATTAGAAAAAAAAATACCTCGGCCTGGACCAGTTTTAGCTAGTTGCTTTGCATAACAAGTGTAATAAGTAGGGCTTGTGGTCAGGGATGGAAAAATCGCAAAAAAAATCTTTTAACAGCAGAAGATTGTTTTATGATGTTCATGGTTAGCACAATTACGTTTTGTTTACAAACACTGTTCATCTACGAACAAACACCGGTCATTTTGGACGTGTGACATTACTCCTGAGCAATTCTCTGCGAAATTAAAAAAAAAAAATTAATTAATACTCTGAAATAATTAACTACACCCAAACGGCGGTCGCATGATTTTGATGCATGGCGGCATGAAAGTATATCAGAATCTGCATGAAAACTGTCCTCATGCATTTTTTGCGATATAGGGGTATGACATTTTTGCCCGTTACCGACAATTATCGACATTACCGACGGCTTTTTGGTTGTATTTCACAAAAAAAAAAAAACCTTGACAGAACGAGGATTGAACCACCAACTTCTTGGTTATTAATCCGACACGCTACCACCGCGCCATGGACGATTGATGAAAAGAGAGTGAAAGAGAACCAACATATTTTTCTCTTTGGATTGTTGCTCGGGGACCGGCCAGCTGTATATGTTAGAGCAACACAGCTTTATATGTGTTGGTGAGAACTGCAGATCGCTGAAATATTTACACGCGGGCAACAATGATCTAGGGGCTTGCTGCAAAAAATGTTATAAAATGTGACATTTTCTGCAGCAAATCCACTGTTGCAGATTTTGAGATATATTTTTCCTTTGGGTGTAAAGAAACATTAAAATTTCGTCTCTGCATTTTATTTCAAGTTTGAAAATCAACGAGAAAATATAAAATTAATTGAAACGAAATTTGGATACAAATCTTTTTAAAAGACGTCTGTTCAGGTTGAAGGCTTTATTGAGAATGATCCTAAAGTTACAATGTTGGGACCTCAATAGCTTAGTCATAGCTTGCTAAGTCATAGGCTACTTAAATCTTAGCTAAGCTAGTATATTACAACAATCTTGAATATGGAAAAAAAAAACAATTTTTGCGATGTTGTGGAACTCTATTCAAATATTTTACAAAACATTTAAAAACTAATTTAAAGACACCAAATTTAAAAAAAGGAGGAAAATATAATTCTGATAGTTTTTAGTTCGTCATTTTTAATTTTTCAGAATTATTGAAGCCTATGAAAAAAAAATTATCTATCTGATTTCATAACTGCTTTTGAACAATTTTTAATATTTCCAAAATATTCGCAGAGCTCATTATTTGCAATTCCATTAATTTGTTTTTTTAGCTTTGCCAGCAAAACTTAATCATTAAAAAGTTGTTCTGAAAAAAATGCGAATTACGCATTTATGAAAAATCGATTTTAATCAAAATTCTCCAAAATGAAACAATTCAATTAGAAGTAAATTTTGAAAAATTTAAATTTAATATCTTTTTGCAATCTTTTTGCACATTATTCAAGTTTAATAATTGATTCTGAAAATATCAATATAGAAATGATAAGAATTAAATTGAAACATAAATAATTTTCAAATGTGAAATAAAATTCTTTTTAGAAAAATACAAAGGCAAAATCCAAACAAACGTTGAATAAGCAACATTTCATATCAAAAACAAAAATAAAACAAAAAAATAAAATGTTATGATATCTGAAAATTTGATCTCAAGATTTTTTTATTTTATTTTGATGCTCAATTTATTTATTAAGTATTTCATGAACAGCTGTAGGGCCGGTCATAGAACTTTTTTGAAAAGCCGTCACGGGCCGGACAAAATGGCTTCACGGGCCGTACGTCGGGCAGGCCTGTTCTAGAGGACATAAAATGCCAACTTTTCAGAAATTTCCAGGTTGTGCAAAAAATCTTTGACCGAGTTATGAATTTTTGAATCAATACTGATTTAAAAAAACGAAATATTGGTCGCAAAAATTATTCAACTTAATTTTCGATGTAAAATCAAATTTGCATTCAAAAAGTACTTTAATGAAATTTTGATATAGTGTACCGTTTTCAAGTTAAGGCCATTTTTAAGGTAACTTTTTTGAAAATAGTCGCACTTTTTCATTTTTTAAATTAGTGCACATGTTTGCCCACATTCAAAAAAAATATTTTTGAAAATCTGAGAAAATTCTCTATATTTTGCTTTTTTGAACTTAGTTGCTGAAATATTGCCATGCAAGTGTTTAAAAACATGAAAATTAATGTTTTCCAAGTCTCACCCAAGATTAACATTTCAAAAGGGCCAAATATTCAATATTACGCCCTTTCAAAATGTTAGTTTTGGAAATCTGAGAGAACTGATCACCTGTAGTAGCGAAATCGATGTTCCACTGAGCAATCCCAGTGATGATTTTTTCAGTTTCCTTTTACCGATTTTTTGTGTGCGAGATAAAATATATCGGATCGGAACAAAAAGTACCTACCATGCTTCTCCACGAAAATTAGTTCCCAGAACATTTAGCTGGAGGCGCATGGTGCTTTAGGATCAATTAATTAACAAAATTTCGACAATATTTATCGAAAAATATTTCAAATTTCAAAATAGGGAGCAGCATGTTTTTCCATCGTGCACTTAATGTTGGCATATCAACTCTTCGGAAGACGTTTACAGCTTGTAAAAAGCATTTTGAGCCTATATCAAACAAAAGATAGGTTAAATATAGTTAAATAGGTTAAGGTTGTAGATGGTGCCTTTCACTTTTAGGGCAATGACTGTCAATGATGGTTCTGAATTCAAGGACCAGAAATAGTAAATTGAAATAAAAAAATAATCACGATATGTATAATGCTTCTACAAACAACACAAAGAAAACCATTTTTTGATTGAAACATTCTGAATCAAGATTTGAATGTCTTTATAAATCAAACATGGCCGCCACATGGCCGATCGGGAATGAAGCCTTTCAGAGCCTTAATGGTAAGTGAGCAAGCGAGTTTTTATCAAAACGTCCGCAAAATATTTTTTAATAGCAAGAATTGGCACATTGCACACTAAATTGTCTTAATATTTTAAATTGGGTTAGTCGTTCTGGAGATATGTTTTTGTGTGGATCCTGCTGGTTTGACGTGGAATCGCTGAATATTCGAAAAACTCATTTTGGAAAGGAATTTTCTGATCGATTTGGTGCCATCGGCAAAGTTGTAGGTATTGTAGAGGAAAAAAATGGTGCACAGATTTTTTCCCCGATTTTTAAATTAGGTTTTTTTTTACAAAAGATCAATTTCCCAAACCCCTGTTTTTGCCTTCCTCACCTCACTGCGGAAAGGCTGTAAAATCACTCGAAAAATGAACTTCTTAAATAGGCCTCGTAGACCCACCTTTACGTATACCTATCGACTCAGAATCAAATTCTGAGCAAATGTCTGTGTGTGTGGATGGAAGTAGATTTTTTTTCTCACTCACTTTTCTCGAAACTGGCTTGACCGTTTTTGTTCGGATCTGTGTTTCTATATCCGTCTACAGGTCGCTGCACTGTCTGAGGCAAATCGGGACTGCAATCAAAAGCATTAGAATGGAAAACGATGTACAGATAACGCTGCTTGATTTTTCATAACTAAAAATTTAGTTTCCATAAAAAAATAAAGTAAAATGGAATTTTTCATGTCGAATGGTTTTTTTAAAATGAACTGATGTTTTTTAACTATTTTTTTCTAATACAAACAAAATAATTTTAAATAAATGAAAAGTTACAAGTTAGCTTTTTTGAATTCATTAGAAAATTACCTTGAAAAATAAATACAAATGTACTGAAAAATTTGTTACACTGTAAATGCCTTGAAATTTGAAGATATTTTTTGAAACGCAAAAAATATCAAAATCAGGACTGTTTTCCGTTTACTTTTTTCAAATGGTAACACTCTTTGTTTAATTCATTTATTTCTATTTAAAAACAATTCATTTTTGAAAATGATTTTTCAAAGTTAGTTAGCGCAGAATGATTTAGTTTAAATTTGTTAAAAAAGTAAAATGAGTACCGTCATCTGGGGCAAATCGAGACACTGTTCCTATTCAGACTGTAGTCCCGATTCACCCCAGTTGATAGAACGATGCTTTCAGGAAAAGCTTCGATTTTTTTTTTAATAATTTGTATCAAAACTGTTCAAACTTATAATGCATTTGTAAAATAACTGGACTATTATATCTTCACAAGACATCCGCAACGTGAGTTGTTTCGATGTCACTTCCTTTCCCAAGTCCGAAATCGTTTCCACTGCAACAAAATAACCCACATACGCTATCGATTCCATTTAAACAAAATTCCAAAACTCAGACACACTTTTAAACTTCGTTCGACCTCACCTTCTCAGTGATAAGAAGAAATCAATCTTATCAGCTTGGACGCCGAGCGTCGTCACCTTAGTCACAGCCGTCGATACCTCACAAAAAATGATAACGACCGATTCGCGTGTGTTTATCTTCACTAAGAACTGCAGAAATCACCTGCAAATTGAACTCTTCAATACATTTAGGCGCTGCTGGACAGCAGAAAAGGTTGACGTAATGATCTCACTAATTAATCCGGGAATCACTGCCGTAGCTTTTATTCACTCTTTTTATTCAGATAAAAAGTGACGACACTTTTACAAAAGCTACACAATTTATGATCCCCAAGGGAGCTCTTAATTAGTGCTAATAACTGTGTAATATATGATTTTTTCGGCTTAACTTTGAACTTCACACAACAAACTTTTTGTTTCGTTTCATTTCATGCCGTAATTGGGAGCTGGTTCAAACTCACTTTTATTCTTGTTAAAAGAGCCACAATTCTCTCTCTCTCTTCCTCTAAACTCGCTTTGCTTCACGCTCAATGGGCGTCTTTTTCCTCAATTTTCGTTTTTCCGCCTGTGTTTCGCGTTATTCTCGCGCGTGTTTTTTTTTTCGCACTTTTCCTCACCATAAATTTGACACTTGTTGACTATTTTTACCCTGCTTTTTCACACTCACAAAGAACAACGACGTTCGAACTTCAGTCGAACCGCCCGCGGAGACGACGACGATATCGAAGACCATGTGCATTAGAAGAAGGGAAGATCCATGCTTCACTTTATGGCTTAGCTTCCTTTTTGGTCACAAAGTAACACTTAGTTTAGTTTAAACAAATTGTATCGAAAAGTCTACTTAAAACTATTTCAAGCTCAGAAAACTGAAAGAAAGCAACACTTAAGCCCCCCCGACTTAAGCCACTTCCAACGAGATGTGTGTGACAACAACGGTACGCGCGCGTTGATCTTCGGGGACAGTCTGATAGTAGCTTCGTTTAGTATATCAGTCTAAAGTTGCTTTCTAGCCAACCCCAAAGTTAACGAGAGCGTAGAATAGGTTTCTCAATCTCTCTCGCGATTTACAGGCGGCTCGCGTGATACGGTGATGGCGTGAGAGAGTCGAGAGAAACAGAGCCGGTGTGGTCATAGCGCACCACGCCAACTTGGATGGCCACGCTTAAACGCGACTTGGTGCGAGCGACTAACTACCTGTTCCGCGAGGGACGCGGAATTATGGCGAGATGACACTAGGGAATGCTTGCTGGTGTGGGTGATTTTAGAGTGTGCAGAATTACAGGGTTGGCAAATTATGACAAATAAAAATTTAGGTTTCTTTTTTACTTCATTTGTTAATCGAAAGAACGAATTATATCTTTTATTAAAATCCGGTACAGTTCCCAAAAAATCAAGAGACAAAAGAAGTATGTTATATAAATATTGCCTTATCCTTTATACATCTTTTGTATACTAATGTTACAGTATTTATGTCAAAAATATTTTTTTTAATTCAGTAAATTTAAAAAAAATAACATTTTTAAGCAAGTTTTAGAAATTGTTTTTGTTTTGCTTCTTATGGGTTTGGATTTACTGGACTGGAAATTCAGAAGTCAGAAATCTATTATTTTATGCAAAATGTTGAAAACTTGACAATATTTTTTTCAGCATTTATTATTAGTTAATTTATCAAAGTCGCGAAAGTCACGAAATCTGTGAAATTAGCTCCAGGCCGTTAAATTTAGCCAATACAGTCATGCCCCGGTTTTGCACGCCTCGGTTTTGCACTGCCCCGGTTTTAATTCGTTTAGCTGCCTCGGTTAAGTCCAGTGCTTAACTGAAGCACTGAGCTTATGGGATTTTAGCTATCCATTGCAGATATAGTTACAAGAGAATTTTCACATAAATACGTATTTATCCTGTTCCTGTTTATTTTTAAAATGCCATGTTTCTCGAAAAAATATTCAAAACTATTTTTATTACAATATGGGTACCAAATGGTCAGATTTTTTCATACATTACATAACTTTCGAATGTAAAGACAACATTTTTTGAAAATACTCAAAACTTTCACAAAACTACGTATGTTCAAAAAAAATTACTCAATATTTAAGTTTTTTACAATATGGATAGAAAGCGATCGGGATTTTTTATACATTTCGAAAGCAATAACTTTTTTTGAAAATTCTCTAAATTTCCACAAAACTACGTATTTTTGAAAAAATTCTCAAAATTTCTTTCATACAATATTGCTATCAAACGATCAAGATTTTTCATACATTTCGAATGTAATAACACCATTTTTTGAATTTACTCAAAATTTTCACAAAACTATGAATTTTTGATAAAAAATATTTAAAATTTAAGGTTTTTACAACATGGGTTTCAAACGATCTGGATTTTTTCATACATTTTAAATGTAATGTATTTTTTTGAAAATACTCAACATTTTCACAAAACTACGTATTATTGAAAAATACTCAAATTTTCGGTTATTGCTTCCCATATTGTGGAAAAGAGAAATATTTTAGTACTTTTTAGAAATTACGTAGCTTTGAGAAAATTTAAAAAAATCTCGATCATTTCATACCCATATTGTAAACAACTGAAATTCTGAGTTTTTTTCGAAAATACGTTGCTTTGTGAAAATTTTGAGTATTTTCAAAAAATGTTGTTATTACATTCGAAATATATGAAAAATTGCGCTCATTTGATACCCATATTGTTAAAAACTGAAATATTTAGTATTTTTTTCGAAAATGTCATTTTCAAAATACAGGAAAAATACGTCTTTTCGTGTAAATTTTCATGTAATTATAATTGCAACGGATAGCTGCCAACATCCCGATTTCAAAACACTGTATTTTTTTATATTTGCATGATTTTTTATACGATTATAGCCAATGTCTCCGATATAGCCAAAATCCCATAAGAGCAACTCTCTACGAAATCGGCCGATTTCGACCATTTTTATTTTTTGTATTTTTTTATTTGACTCAAACTTTGTGGGGGCCTTCCCTATGACCAAATATGCTATTTTGTGTCATTGGTTCACCCATACAAGTCTCCATACAATTTTGGCAGCTGTCCATACAAAAATGGTATGTAAATATTCAAACAGCTGTAACTTTTGAGTGAATTTTCTGATCAATTTGGTGTCTTCGGCAAAGTTGTAGGTATTGTTGAGGGCTATTGAGAAAAAAATAGGTACACGGAAAAAAAATTTGAGGATTTTTTATCAACTTTTTTTTCACTAAAACTCAATTTCCCAAAATACGTATTTTTTGATTTTCGAGATTTTTTGATATGTTTTAGGGGACAAAAATCCGCAACTTTTGAGCCATAGAGAAACATGGTCAAAAAATCTGCCGCCGAGTTATAAATTTTTGAAAAAATAGTGATTTTTGGAAAAAATCGAAGTTTCATGCAAAAACAAGTTTGACATTAATATTCAATGTTTGGCGCTTTTAAAATGTAAGTCTTGATTTTAAAATTTTCAAAATATTTTTTTCGAAGAGATCGGAAAGTTTCACGATTGTTTCATGTATTAACATTGAAAATCGGACCATTAATTGCTGAGATATCGTCATTAGAAAATGGTGGGCTGTTTGGGTGAGACTTAGAAAACTTCAATTTTCGTGTTTCTTTTTCTTTAAGCCGCTGTATCTCAGCAACCAGAGGTCCAATCTTCAATGTCTCTTAGACAATTTTATAGCAAATTTTCTGAACTTTTCAAAAAAAATATTTTTAGAAATGGTCACTTATGGTCACTATTTTTAAAAATTGAAAAACTGTAAATATTTCGCTAAAATCAAACTTTCGGTGGCTATATCTAGAAAACGGAGCCCTTTATCAAAAAATATGTAAAGTACTTTTCGATTGCAAATTCAATTTTGCATTAAAAAATAATGTCAAACTTGTTTTTGCATGAAACTTCGATTTTTTCCAAAAATCACTATTTTTTCAAAAATTCATAACTCGGCGGCAGATTTTTGACCATGTTTCTCTATGGCTCAAAAGTTGCGGATTTTGTCCCCTAAAACATATCAAAAATCTCGAAAATCAAAAATACGTATTTTGGGAAATTGAGTTTTAGTGAAAAAAAAGTTGATAAAAAAATCCTCAAATTTTTTTTCCGTGTACCTATTTTTTTCTCAAAAGTCCTCAACAATACCTACAACTTTGCCGAAGACACCAAATCAAAAAATTCACTCAAAAGTTACAGCTGTTTGAATATTTACATACCATTTTTGTATGGACAGCTGCCAAAATTGTATGGAGACTTGTATGGGTGAACCAATGACACAAAATAGCATATTTGGGTATAGGGAAGGCCCCCACAAAGTTTGAGCCAAATAAAAAAATACAAATAAAATCCATTTCCGGTTTTGGTAGAGAATTGCTCATAAGCTCTGTGCTTCAGTTATGCACGACTCGGTTTTGCATCCCCCATATGCGGTGCTAAACCGAGGCATGACTGTACCGTAAAATCAGGCAAAATTTAAAAAAAAATCATGAATTTTGATTTTTAACGATACATTTCGGTAGTCTACATGAAAATTGTGCATAACAAATTGTTATAAATTTGTTCAGAACGGTGTGAAGTTTCAAGTATTTTTAATTACTCTGTAGACAAATTTCAGCGATCAGTAAACGCAAAACATCTGGAAATCTTGATTTATTTTTCGAATCTCTGTATATTTTTTACAAATAAGAATAAATAAGTTGTATAACGTATTTGAAAAATTTATTTTTGAAAAAATGTTTATCAGTATACATAAAAAAAAGTTAGACAAATCAATTGAGATGGAAATTTACTTGAACTTCTCAAACCACACTAATTTTCTTCTGCTAGAGACCATCAAAATCGATAATCTCATAATCTTTGAAAAATATTCGCAACGGCTTAACCGTTTTTTTAAAACACAATTGAGTTCTTGAATCGAACATCTCTTGAGCTTGTTTTGATAAATGCATCTTTTTAAAGTTATTGTTACTTTTTGGTAAAATTTCTATATCTTTATTTGTAATTTAAGCAGTGTGTTGTTGAGGAAAAGATTTTCGAAGAGATGCGACATTTTTCAACTGAAATTTTGTGATCCCTTTGAAAACAACAATCTTACATCTTATCAATATTTTTTTCAGAAGCGCTAATTTTTACCAACTTGAAATAAGACATTTAATTTATGAATAAAATAAAGTTTTTTAATAGATCAAAAAAAAATAATGATTTTCGAAAATCCCCATTTTTTGTGATAGATCAGAATCAGCTGAACTAATTTTAGCTCACCATGTTGTAAAAAAATGCTGTCTTCCATACAAAAACTAAAAACTCTGATAGTGAGTTTTTGTCAACCCTGTCCATCAAGTGCCAAGATTAAGTCACATCCGCACTGTTTTTAAGCGCGTACACACCCCTCTCATTTAACACACTACCACCGTATCCTGCACACACGTGAATCATTCACAATTTCGTTGCTTCAGTTTCAGCTGCCGATTGTAAGTTTGCTCACGCGCCATAAAGCCATAAAATTGAACCAAAAGTTACGCGTCTTGTCTTATCGTGAAATGCGCTCTCTCTCTCTGGCGCACAAATTGGCAACGCTTCTTTTCTCTCTCTCTATAGTTGAGCGCTGTGTCGCACTTAAGTACCACTTAAGTATGCTTCATTAACTATAGGGCCGCTGATGTGACTAACGGCGAATGATAGAATTGCTGGACCGTACCGTAGCGTTTCTTCGTTGCTAATTTATCGTCGGAAAAGAAGGCAGGGTCGGTTGATGACGATCGGATGAGCTCGGAAGCACTAACTCAGGGTGGTTCAAGTTCCGCTTTGATGCTGGGTGATATATTAGACGAGAGTTTGCGAACGGACGAACGACTGACTGGACCCGTCCGATCGAAACGTGTTCCGCCACAAACGAATGTCAACTGAGCTCGAGAGAGTACGAATGCGAATTTATGGTGGCGTTCCGTTTTTATTTTATTTTACACTCATTTTAGTTTTTTTTGTTTCTGCTAGTGTTTCATGCGGAAATACTCTTCTCATCTGTATCGGTTTACGATTTTTTTGTCGATCTGAATTGTTTGGCTGTGTGAGAGCAAGTATTGGGCTTCAGATATGGAGCGCATAAAGTACCATGCGTCTCCTTGAATGCGAAATAATCTGAATATTTCAGGTTTTTGTGCACCAAAACATAAATAATTAAATACATTACAAACGCAGGTACATTCAATTGCAAAAAAGCGCTAATAAATGCTCAAACTTTGCAGTTGATTAATATTTTCTTATACAGCGATTAAGGCTTCTAAGGGAAATTACTAATAGGTTTTAGAAATATACCAGAGTGTGCATATAAATTATAAAATGCATATAAAATCAAAAAGTTTTTTATCTGATTTGGGACTAAAAGCCTTTAGTAGAAAATATTTTAAAATGAAATTTCATCACGTTTTACGTAACATTTACAAAACTGGTAAATATCCGTTAACAGAATTTGGTTATGATTTTTTTTGAAAATAATTAATTGGATTGGGTATTTTTTTAAATCGAACTTAAAGAAGCATGTGTCTCCATAAAAATGCAATGGGAACTCATTTATTTATTTATTACTCAAATTCATATTTAGAAGCAAAATTTTATCTAGTCCCATTCACGAAAAATGCCATCAGAGCCGGTTCCAGCTACTTTCAGTTCAACTTTTTCAAATGTATTTTTAACATTTTTATTTTTTCCTTTTTCCTAATACATTAATTTCAGATGATCGGGCTGAATAAATTAGAGGGCATAAAAATATATTATAAAAAAACAGCAAACTGAAAACAATGCGAAATCAATGTGAAATGCATTTTTTTCTGCGTTGTTTATTTATGCATGATTGAACCAGTTTAAAAATGTTAACAATGCACGGTATCGCAACATTTTTTGATTTTAGCGAAAACAAATATTTGAAAATGGATGATTTAAGAACAATTTTACTGGTGTGAAATGAATTTCCAATTTAAAACAAATATTCTTTAAATTGAAAGCTGAAATTTCAAGTTTTTTTTGAATTGCCAAACATAAACATCCATCTAAATCATTGTTAGAAAAGAAAAGAGTTTAGAAAAAAAACCTTGAACAAATTAGGCCCGAAAAGTTAGAAGGCAAAAAAAATATTTTTTGGCCCAGCAAAAAAAAAGGTCAATTTTTAAATTTCAATATTTTTTCATACTTTTAATAATAAAAAAAGTTTTTCCATTTAAAATAGTTTGCGTCAGGCTCTCGACGCAATAAGACGTGTGCATCGGAGCTCTTCTGCGCGCTTTGGGTTATCGCGTGTGTCGGCCATCTGCACCACTTGCTGGTGCAGATTTCGCGTGTTTAAGCGTCAGTTTTCAACTGACGACCGGTTTTAATTTGCGATCCGGATTACATCCGAACTCGCAACAATGGCTCAAGTGAGATCGCGTGAAAACACCTTCAAGGTGGACATTTCGAACTTTCCGAAACGACCGTCCATTGAGGAACTGCAGAAGTTTGTGCTAGTGAAACTAGGACTGGCCGTTGGCCAAGTGAAAAGGTTCCAGGTGAACCATGCGCAGAATTGCGTACATGTGAAGTGTAGTGAGCTGAAGGTGGCACAAGACACCGTTGCTATGCACAATGGCAAACACGTGATGGAGATCAACAAGACCAAGGTCACGGTGCGCTTGGTGATGGAGGACGGGGGAGTGGAGGTAAAGATCCATGACCTCTCTGAAAACGTCACGAACGACGACATTGTTGCGTTCCTGCGCCATTTTGGCGACGTGCTCAGCATTCGCGAGGTGTCATGGGGAGAGGGTTTCCCTCTCCGTGGCATGTCATCAGGCATCCGGGTGGCGAAGATGATCCTTCGCCGCCATATTAAATCGTTCGCAACGATTCTAGGAGAGAGCACACTAATCTCCTACAGAGGGCAGCCGATGACCTGTAGGCACTGCACGCTTACCCAACACATTGGTATGTCGTGCGTGGAGAACAAAAAACTTCTCGGTCAAAAAGCCGATCTCAGCGCCCGCCTGAAAAGTGCGAGCGGATCAACCTCAACTAGCTACGCTAGTGTGCTGAACGGTGTTGCCCCTGACACCAACACATTGCTGCCAGAGTTCAGTGGCACCATCCTCGGTCCGGTCATCCCACAACGACCGATAAGACCCGAGAGCACGGGCACGGCACCCAACGCCCCTCAGAGCGGAGCGGCAACGAGCGCTACCGGACACTCAGCTGATGGATCGCTTAACATCAGCGGAGACGGTACATCGTCTGTTCAGACAAGCGGCTCGACGGACGTTGCCGAACACTCAGCTGGCTCTGAAGCCAGCGGAGGCGGCACGTCGTCCGAGGTTTCGAACACCCTCGCAAGCGAGACAGAGGTCTCAGCTGGATCAGTTGCGACCGCCATCGAAGGTGGTGCGTTGATCGATCGCCCTAACGAGTCTGAGCTCGCCAGCACAAGCGACATGTTACTCATTCCACTCCCCCCTGCTGCACCTGCTGCTGAAGGAGACAACAAAGAAACCGAAGAAATGGAGACCGAAAGCCCGTCTGCTGCCGACGATGGTGCAGAACTCAACACTCCGCACCCGAAGCTGCCGTGTGAGGAAGAGGACGCAGAAATGCCGGCCGTGTCGGACCTCGCTAGCTGTGAGTCGGTGAGTCCTTTCGAATTCCCTGTACCTACCCCTGTCCCTATCCCTCATCCTGACCTCAAGAAGACGCACTCGTTGAGTTCCATCTCTGGAACTGAGAGCGATGGAAGTACGCGCTCTAGTGAGTTCACTGCGGTGAAGAAGAAGCGACGACCGGGTCGTCCAAAAAAGTCAAAAGTTTAGTCACCTAGCACCCTGCGGCTCCCACTGCAATGAATCTGTCTTGCTCTTATAACATCGCCACCATAAATATTAATGCCATTTCGAACGACAACAAGATCCAATCCCTGAAAACCTTTATTCGCTCAACTGACCTTGACATTATACTGCTTCAAGAAGTTGAAAACCCAAACCTAGCTCTCCCAGGGTTCAACGTTTTAACGAACGTGGACGACAGTAGGAGAGGAACAGCAATAGCTTTGAAATCGCACATCCATTTCTCGAACGTTCGACGCAGCCTCGACACGCGTATCATTGCCGTTACCCTGCGAAGCATGGTGACCATTTGCAACGTATACGCCCCCTCCGGAACCGTGAACGCCGCATCCCGTGAACGCCTGTTCAACAATACGCTTCCCCTTTTCCTCCAAAACTGCTCAGACCACTGCATTCTTGGCGGTGACTTCAACTGCGTGATTGCTTCGAAGGACGCAACTGGTACCAGCAACCACAGCTTGGCGCTTAAAACCTAACCAGCAACCTGGGACTTAAAGACGCGTGGGAAGTTCTGAAAGCTAATCAGATCGCGTACAGTTTCATCAGGCCGAACTGCTCCTCCCGGCTTGACCGATTGTACGTTTCCGGTGCATTTGTACCGGGCTTGCGCACGGCGGAGTACCTCGTGACGTCGTTCACAGACCACAAGGCGTTCAAAGTGCGGTGCTGTCTTCCCGATCAAGGACGACCGACCGGAAATGGTTTCTGGTCGATGCGTGCGCATGTGTTGACTGAAGAGAACCTCGAGGAATTCGAGCTCAAATGGAATCGCTGGCTACGAGAGAAGCAGAACTTCAACAGCTGGATCGAGTGGTGGATTCGCTGCGCCAAACCCAGAATAAAAAGCTTCTTCCGCTGGAAGACACACGAAGTTTTCCGCCGGTTCAACGTTGCGAATGAACTACTGTATGGACAACTCCGAGCAGCCTACGACAACTTGACCAACAATCCAGCGATGGTTCCCGAAATCAACCGTATAAAAGGAAAGATGCTTCTGCTACAAAATAATTTCTCGAAAGCCTTCGAGCGCCTGAACGACAAGTTTCTGGGCGACGAAAAGCTGTCGACATTCCAGCTAGGTGACCGGACCGGTCGCAAGAAGAACAGCACAATCTCTTCTATCAAACACCAAGGAAGACTTCTGGAAGACTCAGCGGAAGTCGAAGATCACATCTTTGACTATTTCCGCCAGCTGTACAGTGCTGAAGATGTTCAGCTCAACCGGGACTTTCCGAGTAATCGACTAGTGGACCCGAACTCGGAGGCAAACAACCGTGCGATGGAAGAAATTACAACGGAAGAAATCTTCACTGCTATCCAGACGAGTGCTTCCCGGAAGTCCCCAGGATGTGATGGCATCCCGAAGGAGTTTTATGTCAAGGCGTTCAACACTATTCATCGACAGCTCAACCTGATCCTGAACGAGGCGCTGCGGGGAGGTTTCCCCGAACAGTTCCTGGACGGTGTAGTGGTCTTGAGCAAGAAGAAAACGAACCTGGAAACCATCAAAGCGTACAGGCCCATTACCCTGCTGAACTACGACTACAAACTGCTGGCGCGTATTCTGAAGGTGCGACTGGAACGAATAATAAACGAGAATCGAATCCTCAACTCGTGTCAGAAGTGCTCCAACGCAAGACGCGATATCTTCGAGGCTGTTCATGCGATAAAGGACAGGGTTGTGGAGTTGAACTGTAAGCGAAAAACTGGGAAGCTAATCTCGTTCGATCTGGACCATGCGTTCGACCGGGTTGACCATACGTACCTGCTAAGCGTGTTGCGCAGCATGCGCATCAACGAAAATCTGGTGGCTTTGATTGGTAGGCTGATGTGCTCCGCCCGATCACGGATAATCATCAATGGGAATCTCTCCGCTCAATTTCCCATTCAGAGGTCCGTGCGCCAAGGTGATCCTCTTAGCATGCTGCTCTTTGTCGTTTTCCTTCATCCTCTCCTCGAGAAACTTCTTGCTATTTGTAACCATCCCAAAGAGCTAGTGGTGGCCTACGCGGATGACATTTCCATCATTTTGGTGGACGAAACGAAGCTGGCTGAAGTCAGGCGGGCTTTCGACGACTTCGGACTGTGCTCGGGGGCCAGGCTGAACATAGCGAAAACAACTGCAGTGAACATTGGACCGCAGCGGGAGAACTCAACAGGAGCGGGATGGACGACGGTTTGCGACTCTGTGAAGATCTTGGGAGTTATCTACTTCAACTCACTGAAACGAACGATCGAGGAGAACTGGAGAGAAACCATCCGGAAGACGTCCTACCTCATGTGGCTTTTCAAGCCACGTGATCTCTCCATCCATCAAAAGGTCACTCTTTTGAATTTGTTTGTGACGTCTAAGTTGTGGTATATGGCATCAGTGCTTAGCATGCCAAACGCTTGCATAGCCAAAGTCACGTCCCAGATTGGCCAGTTTATCTGGGGAAGATATCCGACTCGGGTATCCATTGACCAGCTAGCTCTCCCGGTAGCAGAGGGAGGACTAAACCTGCACGTGCCAAAGATGAAAAGCAAAGCTTTGATTCTAAACCGCTTTATCAGAGGATCTAGCGAAACGCCATTCGCAGCTTCCTTCGTGAGTCAGCTGGACAACCCACCAAACCTTAGTGGGATTCCGGCGCTGTACCCGTGTCTGAAAGCCATAGCTCGAGAACTGCCATACTTACCGCAACGGCTGATTGGACAACCAACGGCAACAGAACTCCACGGGTACTTCAGGAGAACACTAACCACACCAAAAATCATGAACGAGCACCCGGCTGTAGCGTGGAGGTCAGTCTGGCGCAACATCAGGAGTAGAGTACTCACATCTGCGGAGAAGACTTCTTTCTATTTGCTGGTCAACCGGAAAATACCACACGCTGAATTGCTGTTCCGACAGAACAGACTGGACAGTGGAACGTGTCAACATTGTCTCGGTGCCGTGGAAGATCTGGAGCACAAATTCGCGAAGTGTACTCGAGTGAGACATCTCTGGAACTTCATTCAATCAAAATTAGGAGCAATTTTGAATCGAAGAGTTAGTTTCAATTTGTTTTTGATACCAGAGCTCAACAATATTGAGGCTAACAGTAAAAGCAGGGCGCTAAAGCTTTTTATTTTCTATATAAATTTTGTGTTAGATCCAGATTGTTCTTTTACTCTAGCATCACTAGACTTCGCAGTTAGTTTAGTTTGTTAAAGAGTTCGTTAAAAACTACAAAAACATGTACATTTAAACAAAATGATCTAAATAAACGTTTTTACAAAAAAAAAAATATTTAAAATGGAAACGTTTATTTAAATAAATTTATACTCATTGAAAAGCTAACGAGAAATATATTTTAAATAGCTTTATAAATTGAGTATAAAAAGTTCATACAAGTTTAAAAAGCTATTGTCAAACTTAGTGCGTCCATCCCGGGAATCCCAGGGATTTTTTATTTTTGTCCCGGTTTTCCCGAAATTTTCGGTCTGGAAATTCAGAATTGGTTGAGAAAGTAGATGAACATTTCAATGCTTATTAACCGACAAGAATGTTATAACATTAAAATTTGTATTTTGGCATATATCAGCATTAATTTAGCCTGTTAGGGAAATTTGTTAAAAATATAGTTTACAGATCCACAAAATGCCTAGCGCTATAAATATTTTTCTTGTTTTATATATTATTATTGGGTATTAGATTTACGGGTTCTATTTTATTTAAATTTCAAAATTAAACTTTTTATTTTACCTCAAGCTGCGCACAATGTTTGCATACTACATTGATTTATTTATTAATTTTTGTTCAAACTGGAACAGAACAAAACAATGAGAACACCGATTTCCAAATTTATTGCTCTCATATCTGCTTTCCCTATCCAGATTGTATTCCCGATTTTTTTTTAGACATTTTGCATATTTTTAATTTGGGACGACTCCAGGATTTTTTAAATTGCATTGAATTGCAAAAAGTGGGGGAGAGTGGGGAGACTTGATTCCCTTTTTTGTAACGCACACAACTCTGTCAATTTCTCTCAAAACTATGAACGTTTTGCATGAAATGAAAGCTTAAACATTCAGCTATGTTGTGCTGAAAAGGGTATTTAATCAGAAAAAAATATTTTAAGCCGTCATTTCCAAAATGTTAGGGGTAACTTGATCCTCCTTTCAACATTTTAAAGAAATCTTAAGCGAAATGTTTCTTAATCTTCCTAAATTTTGATTTTCTATGAGTTACAGCAATTTCACATAAAACCTTAACGTTTGTGTTCAAAATAAAACAAGTTTAGAATGTAAAATATTTAAAAACTTAAAATATTCTTTTTTAGACCAAAATTGAGCATGTTTACAAAAGCTGGTAATTTTTGTTTACAAAACATTAAAAAAATTGTTCAAACTCAAGAAATTCATCCACAAATATACTAAAGGAATCCATGTACGAAAAACTAAACCAATTAATTAAGCTTGAGGCAGATTCCAGTGATTGTAAAAATGCAGAATTCAAGTTACCATACGCACTTTTTTAAACAATTGATTGTAAAAATAGTATGACGATAATTTAACGTCAAATGCTTAAGGGTTTCGGAGTTGATAAGTTTACCAAACAATCCTAATATAAAAAAAAATTGAAAGAATTTTAAATGTTTTCTATACATATCTGGAGCTTTTTTTTAAAAAAAAGGTCCAATAAACTAAATTTTCAATTTTTTGCTTTTTAAGTGTTTTTTAATACCCCTGACTCGAGGCGGTTTCAAAAACACCCAAAAAGCAAAAACTGGAAATTTGGTTTATTGGACCTTTTAAAAAAAACTCCAGATATCAAAAGAAAGAAAAGAGATCTTGTTTTTTGTAGCACTTTTTTGAAAAAATATGTGTAACTCATTCCATTTTTTTTTAATTTTTCCTTTGTTTTCTACAGTAAGTTGGGTAAATTTTGCACAATTTTCAAGTAAAAAGCTATTTTTTTATTCACATGCTAAAGAGATACAGCCTTGGGATCAAGTGTGCCCGAGGATCAAGTCTCCATACTCTCCCCTATACCTTCATTTTCCCAACCTTTTGACATATACGTAATCACAAATTCACGACTCTTTCCTGTTTTCTTTGCGAATGTTTTTTTTTGAACTTCTGATTTTTCTGATTTCCCGACTAGAGTTGATAAGTCATTTTGAATAAAATTGATAAAAACAACAATTATTTGGAGATAACATAATAATATATGTATCTACATCATTACAATGAATCATTTGAGCATAACGTTTAGTGGTTCGAACCACCACGCGTCTCCACTTCATCCATCCTCTCGTTCGTTCGTAGAGGAAGCTCTCAAAGCAATCACAATTTGTTCGCCTCATTTGCATTAAAACCACCAGCAAATAGATCTCTCAGTCTTGATAAAAGTTTCCTTTTAGCGCCGCAAATCAAAAAATTGACAACTTCCCACATCCAACTGAGAGCGACGGCAACCTCTCGGGTTAGCCTAGAACCTAGAACCACGACAAACGAGCAAAAAAAAAAAAAAAGAGAGGCTGAGATTTGAATTTTAGATTGCCACAAAATTGACCACATCCCGAAAAATGAATGGACCACACAATGCCACTAAGTGTGACGTAAACACGGGTCATTTATTCCAATCAGCTGTGGACTTCGTCTTTTTACAGTCGCAAAGGTAACACAAACCCCCCTCGAGAGTTGGCAGGACCGGGAGGATGTGAGCAATTAGCGCGAGTTTGAGCCGCGCGCAACGAGCGAGGGAAGTCATCCGTTCGGGAGCGATTATGAACGCAAATTGAAGGTGGAGGCTTTTTTCGCGAGAGCACATTTAAATTTATTGAAACACACAAGAATAACTTAACAACGTAACGGACTATCAACTACTTGTGCGTCTTTTTGCCCTTGGCTTGAGTCTTCTTAAACAGCTCGGCTGCTTTCTGCTTCCGGTTGGCCATCTCCTCCTGGTCTTTGACTCGCTGCGGAATGGCCGGATTAAAGTCCGGGATCTTGTTTTGAACTGCCTTCTTGCGGGCTTCCTTGGCCGCGGCCTGGTCACCGAGTTTGTCCGCCGATTGGTCGTTTATCTTCGAGATGATACCGGAAATGTTGGCCAACGACGACGACGGCTTGTCTGGCAACTCAGGAACATCCGGTGTCGTCTTATCAGCCTTGGCTTTGGCCCTCGTTGCTCTCGGCTTTCTCGCCGCTGGTGCTTTTGCTGCTGCCTTCTTCGGCACCACCACAAAGTCTTCATCACTATCCGGTTCCGACAGGCAAATGACCTCCCCCTCCTTCGGCTCCTCCGCCTTGGGCTTCCTCTTCCTCACCACCTTCTTTTTAGGACTCTTCACCTGCTCAACAACCTCCTTCCCGGCCATCACATCCACCGCCTGTTGAACCCGCTTGCTAACTTTGACCTGATTGTGCGCCACAGCGCTCTGCACCTTGAAGTAGTTCTTGATCGACGACTGCGACTTCCGCTCATCCAACCGCTTCAGCACCGGCAGCAAAATGTCGTCCGTCTTCGCCTGCGGCCAGCCAAACTTTTGCTTCGCAAAGTCCCGCAAACTCTCCGTATCCGGATAGCCCCACGAAAAGGCGTCCTTGTTCCCGTCCACCGTCGGGTACAGGTACGCCTCGACGATCGCCGAACTCGGGAAGCCCTCGGTGAACTCGATGTTCTTCAGCTTGGACTTGAGCGTGATTCGCGTTCCGACGGAGTTGTTCCGGCCGTGGTTCCACCAGTCGCGGAATTTGCGCAGGCCGGACAGGAGGGACATCATTTCCGTGGTTTCGCCGTCCTTTTCCGGGGTTGGGGGGAATGAGGCGAGAACTTCGAGGGCGGTGACGGCGCCGATGCCGGAAATGCCTGGAAAAACAATATTATTAGTTATTTATTAACTCGATAATCCGGAATTTCGATTAACACAAGTTCAATTTTTCGAAGGTTATGAGACGGACATTTTTGTTTTATTTCCATGCTTTTAACATCAAATTTTAGTTCTGCGACCCCAATTTAGTCAAATTTTTAAAGTTGACCTCTTATTAAATTACCAAGTGCATTATCTCAATATTTAATCAACGCCATTTTGGCCGTCATTTTGTATACAAAAATTGTAAATCTTTTTAGGGTAGTTTTAAACTAAAATGGGGATCAAACTAAGCTCGACAATAAAAAATATATCAACGAAAAAAACAATCGTAATTCGTTTATTCGAAGTGCCTTCGGATAATCGGATCTGGAATTTAGTAAATTTATCTGAAATAGCAACATCCGCCTTTTTAATGTTGTGTCTTTTTTGTTGGTAACATGATAGATTGGGACATTATTTTTAACAAAATATCCGAGCTCCCCCTTCAAAAAAAAAGTGTATAATTAGCAGTACTCAGAACTTTGGATATGGATTTTACTGCCGTTCTACGCATAATTGTCCCATGTTCAAAAAAGTGCAACTGAGAAAAATGCGATTGAAATTTTTTGACCGTTTTTTTTTTGGTGATTCTACGCATAATTGTCTCGTGGGTCCCTATTCACCCCATAAGTCCCTTATCATTAGGTTTTGTGAATTTTCACGATTTCGCGGACAGCGTGAAATTCGTGAAATTTGAAGATTACCGTGAAATCCCGTGAAATTTATCAATTTTTCTCAGACCAATTCTTTAAAATAATAATATAATCAAAATTTCATTCATAAAAGACTTAAATTTTATTAGTTTTCAATTGAAATATGTGATATGAACCATTTAAAAAAATGTTAGCAAAACCAACATTAACATGAAATTGATACAACATTTACTAAGAAGTGAATGCTGCGAAAACTTAAACGATGTTAACAAAAATCAGTCAAAGAAAAAAAATATCCACGTATTTTTTTACAATCTCTGTCTTTTTCAACCGAAACATGTTAAATTCGATTAAACAAGTGAATTGTAATATTTTTTTAAAGATTGCACAGTTTTTTTTTTAAATTTTATTGATTTTTTTTAGAAATCAATTAAAAGCAAACAAATTTTTTTTTAAAGTAACATTCAGTGAAAGAAGTCGTCTTTCCCTTTTCCTCCGGTCAATGAGTAAACGGAGGAGCAAAAAAAAAAAACAGATAGAAAAATTCTAATTCATTAAAGCAAAGAAACATATTGAGAAAATAGATTGCTCTTTATTTGATACTCTAAAAAATATTCATAAATTTTATTTAGGAAACTTAATTAATTTAGCAATATTTTCATTAATTTTGAAAGATGTTTAAAGATTCATGCTTGGTTATTCAACATTAAATTAATATTTATTAGTTGGTTTTTTTTCTATTCGGTTTTTTATCTTTAAACTCACCTTTATTTAATTATTTAATCATTTTAGTATTTAATTATTTAATTATTTAATTATTTAATTATTTAATTATTTAATTATTTAATTATTTAATTATTTAATTATTTAATTATTTAATTATTTAATTATTTAATTATTTAATTATTTAATTATTTAATTATTTAATTATTTAATTATTTAATTATTTAATTATTTAATTATTTAATTATTTAATTATTTAATTATTTAATTATTTAATTATTTAATTATTTAATTATTTAATTATTTAATTATTTAATTATTTAATTATTTAATTATTTAATTATTTAATTATTTAATTATATAATTATATAATTATTATATTAATAAAATATATATATAATTATTATATTAATAAAATATATATATATTTTTTAATATTTTCATTAATTTTGAAAGATGTTTAAAGATTCATGCTTGGTTATTCAACATTAAATTAATATTTATTAGTTGGTTTTTTTTTTCTATTCGGTTTTTTTATCTTTAAACTCACCTTTATTTAATTATTTAATCATTTTATTATTTAATTATTTAATTATTTAATTATTTAATTATTTAATTATTTAATTATTTAATTATTTAATTATTTAATTATTTAATTATTTACTTATTTAATTATATAATTATATAATTATATAATTATATAATTATTTAATTATTTAATTATTTAATTATTTCATTATTTAATTATTTAATTATTTAATTATTTAATTATTTAATTATTTAATTATTTAATTATTTAATTATTTAATTATTTAATTATTTAATTATTTAATTATTTAATTATTTAATTATTTAATTATTTAATTATTTAATTATTTAATTATTTAATTATTTAATTATTTAATTATTTAATTATTTAATTATTTAATTATTTAATTATTTAATTATTTAATTATTTAATTATTTAATTATTTAATTATTTAATTATTTAATTATGTAATTATTTAATTATTTAATTATTTAATTATTTAATTATTTAATTATTTAATTATTTAATTATTTAATTATTTAATTATTTAATTATTTAATTATTTAATTATTTAATTATTTAATTATTTAATTATTTAATTATTTAATTATTTAATTATTTAATTATTTAATTATTTAATTATTTAATGCTTTAATCATTTAATTATTTCATTATATAATTATATAATTATTTATTTATTTAATTATTTAATTATTTAATTATTCAATTATTTAATTATTTAAGTATTTCATTATTTAATTATTTAATTATTTCATTATTCAATTATTTAATTATTTAATTTTTTAATTATTTAATTATTTAATTATTTAATTATTTAATTATTTAATTATTTAATTATTTAATTATTTAATTATTTAATTATTTAATTATTTAATTATTTAATTATTTAATTATTTAATCATTTAATTATTTTATTATTAAATAAATTATTACATTATTTAATTATTAAATTGTTAAATTATAAATTTATTCAATGATAAATTTATTGAATTTCATTTTTTTGCCATTTTCTTAGTTCGGATTATTTTCAGAATCATATTTTAGTTTGGAGAAATTTAGAGAAGAAAATAAAAGTAATTTTGTGTTTCGTTTTTCCAGATTAAAATTTTTGGCGAGAATTATCAAGTACAAAATTGCTAGATTTTATAATTTGATGATTTATTTTATCGTTTTAAATTTTTGAATTTTTTTTTGCTTGAATTTGTTTTCAAGGCAACGACATTTTAAATGCTACAAAAAATGCTAATATTGTTTCAGAAATGCCAAAAAAGGTTCAACTTGGTGCAGGTGGGATATGAATCCACATCTGATCAACGGTACTGATCCAAATGCTTTCTGTATTATTATTTTTTCGTTTGAAATTTCATTCATTCTATTACTCTCTTCTATGTTTGTCACGATTTTTTTTTATATGGCGCGGATTTCGCGCGGATTGGGTTTTGGGGTCGGCGCGGATCTGGCGCGGATTTTTTTTCGACTTTTCCGTAACAACCCTGCAAAATATACGAGCTCCCCCTTCAAAAAAAAAGTGTACAATTAGCAGTACTCAGAACTTTGGATATGGATTTTACTGCCGTTCTACGCATAATTGTCCCATGTTCAAAAAAGTGCAACTGAGAAAAATGCGATTGAAATTTTTTGACCGCATAATTGTCCCGTGGGTCCCTATTCACCCCATAAGTCCCTTATCATCCCAGTTAGCTTTATCACTCTTATTTGTTTTCTTCTTGCTATACAGTAGGTAAACAAGACACAATAATTCGTAAAACTGATAATTTCGTGAAAGAAAATTCTTGGTGGAACAATTACGCGTAGAAGTACAGCAATGAGACAAACAGACTTGATGTTGTTTTCAATGAGTTTCAGAACAAAATTCTAGATTTTATGTCAAACTTAACCTAAAAATGACAAAAAGTCGGAATCGATCAAAAATGACATGGGACAATTATGCGTAGAATGGCAGTTCAGATCTTTCATATTTTGGGAACCATTGAAAAGGTCGTTCAAGTACCTTTCTAAAAATATATCAATCGTTTTTACAATCTCCCAGACACTAACAAAATCTACAAGACATAACGAATGAGATCAAAATTCGTTCAGCCAGAATTTTATTCTGAGTCGATTGTATACGTGACGGTGGATCCAGAAAGCCTAATAAATAATTATTTCTCAGCGAAGAAGACAATAAGTTCATTGAAAAAAAAAGAAAAAAACACACACGCAAAAATAACATAAATTATGAGATCTAAATCAAAAACTTTCCCTATAAAAATATGATTGTCAAAAATTTTTATATTAATTGAAAATATGAAAAAAATATACTTGAATCAGATTATTTACAAAAAATATCAATAGAACTTTGTAGACATCCTACACTTGCACTCGAGAATGACATTTGAGAAGGGCGTAAGTTATTTAAATAATGTTGTTTGTCGTATTTAAAATATTTCTGTCTCTCTTAGCCGTTGCATCGTATCAAAGTATCAAATAGTGGTTTAAGAGAAACTTGCGGAAATTGGATGAGCTTTCCATAAATAATAAATACACTGAAATAAAAATATACACCTCTTCTATGAGATTTGCTGATTTTTACGTTTAAAAGTCAAATTTAAAGGTGCGCCACTATTTGTTTGTGCCTGCTTCGCAAAAAAATATGCGGTCAAAGGGAAACTTTTGGGAAATTGGACGAGGTTTTCGTTGAAAATATTTTTAGACTGAAAAATCAAGTCACACAAATAGAAATGACAAAAAACACCAAAAACTGACCAAAATCGCTGTTTTTCAATATTTTAATTTTTGAAATCACTGCCAACCTGGAATTTTTTTTTTGTAAAATTGTATGAAAAATCGATTCCGCGATTGGTTTTTGAAAATTTCGAAGCTAAGCCCCTTTAAAAAAAAAAACACAGTTCATCATCATCATTTATGCATTTTTTGTGGAGCTTTTTGCAACATCTTATCTGCCCATGTTCGCATAAATGCCCCATATGCAAAAACAGCAAGCAGAGAAAAATGCATTTGAAGTTTGTCCCACACATAAGGCAACGTGTAAAGTTTTTCCGAAAAAACTGGATTTCCTCCTGATTTCTAGAACAAAGTACTGGATGTTGTAGGCTTGTTTGAAAGAGCACACGATTTCGAACCAATCTGCATCAATAACTCAAATCCGATGAAAATGCATATGGGACATTTATGCGATCAGGGCCAGTTATGCAGTAAGTAAGTAAATTTGTCTAAAAAACTACGCAAGGCATATAGTTAGATTGGATAAGGTAAGGTGTGTGTTGGGACGCATTTGGCAACCCTGCAGCGATTGACAGCTAGAAGGAGAAAAATTGGTTCAGTGCATTTCCGCTTTCACACTCACACTAACACACAGCACGAACAACCAGGACAGTTTAGAGACGGCAAGAGAATAAACCAGTCGCAAATTACAGTCCACGCGTTTTTAATTCGTCTCTACATTTTTGGTCCTACTTCGCCGGATATTCGTAGTAGTTTCGGTCGAAAGGAACGGACAAGGGACCCGGTCGATTGGATGGGCGTAGATGCTCTCAACTCCGGTGAAAGATCCGGACAGTTCGTTATTGGAAGTTTTTAGTACGCCGATCGGAGAGCTGCAACAATCGAGAAGAAAGATGGCGGAAGAGTTCGACATTTTGGTGAAACAACGTGGTGCAGTGAAAGGAAAAATCACCCGGATTAAGAACGTGCTGGGCCAGCACACGCAAAACCAAACGATTCCGGATGAGTTCCTCCTGCACACCCAGCTGAAGACGATTGACGCAGCCTACGAGGAATTCAACCACTTCCAGAATAAGATCTACGCGGCCAAGCCAGCGGAAGCGGATGACCAGGAGAAGAAGTATGTCGAATTTGAAGCGGATTACAATTTCGTTCGGGCCAAGGTCTGCCAGTTACTGCGTGGGGTCAAACAAGAACCGGACCCCCAGCCTCCGGCAGCAGCCCAACCCGTGCGAGTGCAAGCGACATCTTCTCTCCACACGCCGCTGCCATCTTTCGACGGGAAGCCAGAAAACTGGTACAAATTCAAGGCCATTTTCACGGATGTCATGAGCAAGCACCCCGGCGAGTCAGACGCAACCAAGCTCTATCATTTGGACAAGTGCCTGGTCGGAGAAGCCGTTGGGTCAATCGACCAGCAAACGATCAACGACAGCGACTTTGCTGCTGCTTGGGCGGAACTGACCGAGCAATACGAGAATAAGAGGAGGATCGTTGACATTCACGTCGGCGGTTTACTTAACCTCAAACCGATGACATCTGAAAGTGGTAAACAACTCCGTGAGCTGGTGGACGGGTGCAAACGGCACGTAAGTGCTTTGAACTTCCACGAGTTCCCGATGGCTGGCCTTGCGGACATTCTGGTGGTCAACATTTTGGCGTCGAAGCTTGACATCGAAACGAGGAAAGTGTGGGAGACAAGCATCGAGCACGGCGAGATTCCGAACTACGCCGACACGGTGAAGTTTCTCACAACCCGGAGTCAAGTTTTGGAACGCATCGAGCTTGCTGACAACAAGCAGAAGAAGCCTGTCGCAGCAAAGACAACGAAGATTCCCGCACTGAAGGCATCGTCCCTGGCGGCGTCGGTCGAGTACCGGTGCGCATTTTGCGGACAGGAGCACCAGAACCATGAGTGCGGCGAATATCTCAAGCTGGATCCGAAGGAGCGCTACGAGAAGGCGAAGCAAACTGGAGTTTGTTTCAATTGCTTGAAGAAGGGGCATATTACGCGTCGCTGCTCCTCGACGAAGACGTGCAAGGCCTGCAAGAAGCGGCACCATTCTACACTACATCTGAACGAAACGGGTGTCGCTGTCGAGCAGCCACTTGCACGATCCACGCAGAACTCCACGACGGCTACGCCGAGCGCAGGACCAGCCGGAACGACGGCGGTCACAGCCTCCTGTGTGATCTACCAGCAACGGGCGCTTCTCTGCACGGCGATTGTGAACATCCTCGACGACGGTGGCAAGGCCCTGCCCTGCCGCGTACTGCTAGATTGCGGTTCACAAGTGAATCTGTGTACGGAGAAGGTCGCGTCGCTACTGCGACTGAAGCGACGAAGTGTGAACGTCGACGTCAAAGGTGTGGATGGTTCAACGACCAGGGTTACGGCCTTGGTGCACATCAACGTGCAGTCCCGAGACAACGTCTACACAAGCAACTTGGAGTGTCTGGTGATCAACCGTATCACTGGAACCATACCTGCGAAGAACATCGACATCTCTACCTGGCCGGTACCCGCCGGCCTGCAGCTAGCGGATCCGGAGTTCTACCGCCCTCAACGGGTGGACATGCTGATTGGCGTCGGCCAATTCTTCGGTCTCCTGAAAACTGGTAAGGTCAAGCTGGCAGAGAGCCTGCCGTTTTTGCAGGAGACAGTGTTCGGATGGGTAGTCGGTGGCCTGGCCGACTCCACGAGCTGGAAGTACGAAGTGACCCGCTGCAACGTGGCGGTCCAAGACGCTGAGCTGAACGACCTCGTCGAACGGTTCTGGGAATCCGAGGCGGTGCCGACCGCTTCAAGGATGTCGTCGGAGGAGACGGCATGCGAGCAGTGCTACGAGCAGACCCACAGCCGTGACCCGAGCGGTCGCTACGTCGTGATGCTACCCTTCCGTGGCAACGTGAGTCAACTCGGCGACTCGAAGCAGCACGCACTACAACGCTTCTCGTACCTCGAGAAGAAACTAGCCAAGAACGCGGACCTGAAGGCGGCTTACTGCGCTTTCATGGAAGAGTACGTGCGCCTCGGCCACTGCCGCGAAATCGACCCGTCCAAGGAGGAAGATGGTGGGTACTACCTGCCCCACCATGCCATACTGAAGCCAAGTTCGTCCACCACCAAGTTGCGCACAGTTTTTGACGCCTCGGCACAAACGAGTTCCGGGCTCTCGCTCAACGACACCCTGATGGTCGGTCCAACCATTCAAGATCCGTTATTCGATATCGCCCTTCGATTCCGGACGTACCCGTACGTGTTTACGGCGGACATCTCGAAGATGTACAGAATGGTTCGGGTGCACCCCGACCACACGAAGTTTCAACGTGTGTTTTGGAGAACGGACCCTTCCGAGTCACTCAAAACGCTCGAACTGTTGACCGTCACTTACGGGACGGCATCAGCGCCATACTTGGCGACCCGCACGTTGAAACAGCTCGCCCAAGACGAAGGACAAGCCTACCCTCGCGCTGCCAAGATTTTGGAGAACGATTTCTATATCGATGACGCACTTGCGGGTGCTGATACACTGAAGGAGTTGCTGCTGGCGCGCGACGAACTGGAGGAGCTGCTGGAGAAGGGAGGCTTCGAGCTCCACAAGTGGAGCTCCAATTCCGCCGAGTTTCTTGACACCATTCCAGACGAACGACGAGAGAAGCAAGTGTCATTTGAATTGAGTGGTGTGAACGAAATGATCAAGACTCTCGGCATTCTGTGGAACCCCACCAGTGACAAACTGCTGTTCCGCGTCGCTCTCACTGACTTGACTCAACCGGTTTCCAAACGCCGCATCCTGTCGGAAGTTGCCAGATCTTTTGACCCGCTAGGTCTGCAAGCACCGGTTTGTGTCACCGCTAAATTGATCCTGCGTCAGTGTTGGCGAAAGAAAGTGTCTTGGGACGAGCAACTGTGCAAGGTGCTTACGGAGCTATGGAACAAATTTCGTGGAGGACTGCGAGCGCTGATGGAGGTACAGATCGAGCGCCGAGTCATCGTGCCACACAGGGTGGCCCTGGAGCTGTACGCATTTTCGGACGCATCCCTGGAAGCTTACGGCACGTGCGTCTACGTGCGTAACATTCTGGCGGACAACACAGCAGTAGCCTACTTGCTGTGCAGCAAGTCGCACTTGGCGCCCAAAGAGACGATCCCGAAACTCGAACTGTGCGGCTTCCGGCTGATGTCAAGGTTGGTGTCCAGGGTAATGAAAGCACTCAAGGTGAAATTCACTCGGAAGGTGCTGTACAGCGACTCGATGATTGTACTGGGATGGTTGGCCAAGTCCCCAAGCGAGCTCGAAACGTACGTGGCAAACCGAGTTGCCGAAATCCACGAGCTTACCCCGAGGGCCGACTACGAGTACAAGTACGTGCGAAGCAGCGCCAACCCCGCAGACCTCGTCTCACGAGGACTCTTTCCGGAAGCGCTGATTGGGAATCGCTTCTGGTTCCATGGCGGGTTCCTCGAAGAAAACGACTACCAAGAAGACGAGATGGCCATCGTAGTCGAACTACCCGAAGTACGAGTTGCAGCCGTTGTGATAACCGACGAACAAGAAGAAGACTACAACAGGATCTTCACACGGTTCAGCTCGTTCCGCAAACTACAACGAGTGCTAGCCTACGTGATTCGCTTTTGCAACAAGACCCGGAAGCGATCCACGTACGGAGACAACGAGGAGTACCCAACCATACCCGAACTACGATCGTCGCTGCGCTCGATTGTGTACATGGTCCAGCAGCAACGAATGCAGACAGACATCCAAGAAGTGCTGAAGAAGCAAGGCAAGCCGAACGAGAGGTACACTGGCCGACTACGAAGCTTGAACCCGTGGGTCGACACCTACGGCATTCTACGAGTCAACGGACGGATCAAGTACGCCAACGTGTCGTACGAGCAGCGGTGCCCGGCCATACTGCCTGCCGAGCATCCAGTAACGGCGATCCTGGTTCAAGCTGTCCACGAGGAGAATCTGCACGTCGGACCGAGCGGAACTCTATCGGTTCTGCGGCAACGGTACTGGATCCTGAACGGACGAAACGCGATCCGCGCAAGGTTGCGGAAGTGCGTACGGTGCTTCAAGGTGAACCCATCGGAGACCAAACTGTTCATGGGAGACTTGCCCAGCTACAGAGTGACCCAGGCCTACCCATTTGAACGAGTGGGCGTTGACTTCGCTGGACCAATCTACGTACGCAAGGGGCACCCGCGCAAACCAGTGTACTGCAAGGCGTACGTGGCATTGTTTGTGTGCATGGTGACGAAGTGCATCCACATCGAGCTGGTGTCAAACTTAACGACGGATGCTTTCATTGCCGCCTTGCACCGATTTGTCGCTCGTCGCGGCCTTCCCTCCGACGTTTACAGCGACAACGCCACAAACTTTGCTGGAGCCAGCTCGGAGCTCCACGAGCTGTACGCGCTGCTGACGCAGCAGCTGACGAAGGATGCGCTTCAAGAGTTTTGTCTGCCCAAGGAAATTCGCTGGCATTTTATCCCACCACGGTCGCCGCACGTAGGAGGTTTGTGGGAAGCCGGCGTGAAGTCGGCGAAGCACCTGATCAAGCGGAACGCAGGTGAAACGAAGCTGACAGAAGAGGAATGGTCCACACTACTAACGCAGATTGAAGGCATACTTAACTCGCGGCCGTTGGTGCCGCAGACGGCGGACCCGGGTGACCTCAACGTGATCACGCCCGGTCATTTGCTGATTGGCCGCCCATTCAACGCGATCCCGGAGCCGGCGTACGATCAACTCAAGCCTGGAACGCTGACACGGTGGCAGCACCTGCAGAAGATGCGAGCTGACTTCTGGAAACGCTGGTCGGCGGGCTACCTGTCTGAGCTGCAGCAGCGGCAGAAGTGGAACAAGCAGCACACTGTCGTCAAGGAAGGAGATTTGGTGCTGCTCAAGGAGGAGAACGTTCCGGCGCTGCAGTGGAGGCTCGGCCGAGTTGTGAAGGTCCACCCCGGGCAAGACGGAGTCACCCGCGTGGTGACGGTAAAGACAGCAGGAGGAGTTTACAAGCGGTCGACGGCAAAGGTTGCGGTGCTCCCACTCGACGACGAAGCAGAGGAGAAGACAGCCGGTTGAAGTTCCCGGATGTCCACTGGCGGGGGAGGATGTTGGGACGCATTTGGCAACCCTGCAGCGATTGACAGCTAGAAGGAGAAAAATTGGTTCAGTGCATTTCCGCTTTCACACTCACACTAACACACAGCACGAACAACCAGGACAGTTTAGAGACGGCAAGAGAATAAACCAGTCGCAAATTACAGTCCACGCGTTTTTAATTCGTCTCTACAGTGTGTTTTCCAGCAATAGTTAGCACGAAAACCGGATTTGATATAGAATTTCAGAAAAGTGAAAATTTGAAAATAAAAACAGTTCAGCTTGGCACGTTAAGCAAACCTACGGATAAAAACGCGGTAAAATTTTGCCGGCAAATGTTCAAATTTTCACTTTTCTGAAAATCTTTTTATAAAATCCGGTTTTCGTGCGAACTATTTTTTGACAACTGGAAAGCCCTTATCTAATCTACATACCTTGAAAACCACGTGCTTGAAACCAATGGAGTTCAAATGTCAACATCAGTGCTTTTTAATTCGAAAACATTCAAATTAGCGAGCATTCGAATTAACGAATCCGTTCTATATAAAGCTTCATGTAATACTTCTTGCTTAAAAATTTCCGAAATTAGGCTTGAAATTTGTAATTTAAAGAACTCAAAAATGAGAGCCTGGAGGATGTAGCGCGCTGGATCAGCAATTTTACAAAAAAAAAAATATAATAAATAAATAAATAGGTTATAACACTCACCCGTCGTATAATCACTCCCCACCAGCAACGCCAGCTGAATCAGTTTCTTCCGGTCCATCTGGAACGCCCGCTCAATCCCCTCAATGGTAAACTCCATCACCAGCTTCTGCTGGTTGAAAAAGTTCTTGTACACCGTCTTCCCGCCAAACAGCCAGATATCGCTATCGTCCGTAATGGTCCCGTCGGTCAGCTCGATCTGGTTCAGGAACGCACACTGCGCTTCCGCCTCCATCGGTGCCACTATGAACGGGACGCCAAACAGCTTCAGCAGGTCCATGCAGTCCTGCTGCATCTGCTCGGTGATGGACATTCCGAGGCGCGCCTGGCGGTTCTTTTCCTTCTCGAGTTCGCGCTCTTGCTGGGCCAGGTTGAGGGACATCTTTTTCAGCTCGAGTGGGGTGGCTTGCTGTTTGAGGTCGCCGGCCATTTCCGAGATTAGTTGGTCGGCGGAGGGAGGGGGTGCGCTGCTGGTTGAGGGGAGCGGTTCCGGATCTTGGACGGGGAAGAGCTCTTTCGAAACTTTGATTGCTTTGGTGGGAGTTGGTTGATCTTCGGCGGACTTCTTCTTTGAAGAAGAGGTTGGAGTTTTGTTGACGAAAAAGGGTTGAGGAACTTTTGGGATGTCCTCTTCGGGTTCAGATTTCTTGGAATCGCTACCGGGTGTCCGGGAAACGACCAGGTGTTCGAGGGTGCCCTTTTTCGGGGTTCCTAGAAGAGGGACGACTTCCTGGGGTTTTGCCTCGTCAGATTGGATAATTTTGAAGGTCGTTTCTCCGGTGGCTTCCAGCGCCTTTTGGACCGCTTTGATCGGCGAGTAGCCAACCGTGGCGTCGCTGTCTTCGGCGTCGGAAATGGCCACCGGTTCGTCGACGAGGGAACTGTCCAGCTTGATGTCGTCCAGGTTGATTTGAGGTGTTTGACTTTTGAGCTGTTCCAGCTGTTGTTTGACCTGGTCGTGAACTGCTTCCGGTGGGGCCGGCTTGGAATCGACCTTCGGAATAAGTGGTTGGCTAAGGATGTTGTCCAGATCGATTACCGGAGGTGCTGCCTTCAACCTTTCCAACTCTTCCTTCAATTTGGCGTTTATGTCGTCGACCTTTTTAATTTGGATTGTGGGAAGTTTCGTTTCTACGGGCTTTTCATCGACCTTCACGGCCTTTTCCTCCTCTTTCACCTCAAAAACATCCGCAAAGATGTCGTCTTCATCTTTCAAGCCAATCTTGCTCGGCTCGATGAAGATTTCAACCAGTTTGCTCTCACTTCCGGCCTTCTCCGGCAGATCGTTCAGCGTGAAATCCACGACCGTGCCAAAGTGCGGCTTCTGATGGTTGCTCGGATTCAACGGAAGCAACACTCCCGGCGGACTGTCGCCCAAGTCGTCCTCCGGAACGTCCACAAAGTCCGAATCCGTGTCCGAAGAAACTTCCTGGACCTCCTCTACGGGATCGAGCGTCCCCTTCAAAATCGAAGCATTGTTGTGCTCGAACATCTGCGTGAAAGACTGCTCGACCTCCCCCGGGTCCACGTCCTGCGTCTGATGGAGCAGTTCCCGGACGTCGTCGTTGGACATCCCGCCGTACTCCAGCATGTAGCCGCGGGCCAAACTCATCGCTGCTCCGCCCAAAGCTTCCTTCTGCTGCCGGGACATGCGAACCTCCTCCGATTCCAACTCAATCACCACGTTTGGATCCACGTCCTGCATCAACGACATCTGGATGGCCATCTGCAGCTCCGCGTCCATCTCCTTATCGTCCTCGACTTCCCGATCGTCAGACTTTTTTATCTCAACTTTCGGCAGCTTCGGAGGCTTCGGCGCATTCTTTTCTTCTTCCTCCCGCTGCTTCGCCTTCTCGATCGCCTTCTGGACGTCCCTCACCAACAGGAACCTGGTATTTTCATCCGAAGCGATCTTCTGGGCCGCTTTATCCGAGGAAGTGTCAACACCCTCCTCCGAAAGCAACGCTTCCAACTCCGCCAAAGACAAGCACTTCCCTCCCATCTCCTTCTCCGCCTCCTCCAGTTCAACCTGGACCGTCCGGCGCTTCAGCAGCCTCTTCATCTGGAACGTCGAAAAGTTATTGCTCTCAACGGGAAGTTCGTGCAGTCTCCCCCAAGATGATTGCTTCCTCGTCTCTTTGATATCCGACAGAATGTCGTGCCTCACATCCGCTGGAAGGTTCTTAAAGTGCACGCTGGTAACGTCAATCGCGTTCAAATTCAAGTGATAAAAGTTCTTCGACCCCTTCTCGTCCCACGAGCTGTTACTTTCGTCCAAATCTGTCGCCGAACTGTCCGCATTCTTAAACGGAGAATCCTCCTTCAGCGGTGGCAGTTTAAACATCTCATCCGGCTCACCCTGCTCCTTGCTGCTATTCCCCGGCTTCTTCGACGGAGACACCAGCAAACTGGTCGCCGATCCAAGAGCCTGCTGAACTACCTTTTCCTTGGCCAATGTCTCCAGCAGAAGCTGCTGCAGCCGATCTGCCTCATTATGGAATTTGCTCTTGCTCTGGTTACGCTTGGCAATGGTTTGCCGCTTCAAGGCCGGAACGCCACCGTCAAACACGAAAACCGGCCTAATCCTATAGTACATCAGCTTGCAGAGGCGGTGGAACAGACCGAGGACGTGTGCGTTCGGCAGGGCGCTACCCTTCGAGTCCTGGAAGCCCTTCGTCACCTGGTGGAGCCATATCGAGATATCTAAAACCAGAAAACCCCATTCAGAACCAACTCCAGCACAAAGATTCAAAATCGCTCACTCACCAACGGCAAGCACCTTGTTCTCAAGCGTCTCTAGCGGGACCGGTTTGCCGGATTGTTCCACCAGCTTCCACAGGCCGGTCACTCCCATCGTGGAACGCGCACTGAGACAGGCTGAAATGCACGCACTTTCACTGCTTTTTCACGAATTTCACAAAATTAAACCGCGCTCCGCGAAATTTCCTGTTTGACAGGTTGCGTTGCGGCGGTGAATAAACAACAACAAATCAAGCTAGTGAGTCGTGAGAAACAGCGTCGCGACGCTGGAAAATTTGCTCACCAAAGGAAGTGAGCGATGAGCATGATAGGCTGGTTCAAATACAAAAAAAAAAGTTTATTAGGTTGATGTTTATTAATAAATTTTATTAGAATTTTCCTTCATTATAAATTCAAACTTTTTTTATTAAATAATCTGGAAACTTTCTTATGATTATATTCTGAAGTTTTTCTAAAGGTTCAATAAACCGAAGCATTTTTGTATAGCTTTTGGAAGATTTTGAAAACCCCGAACTTAAGTTGATCATTTTCGAAGAAAATTGATCATCACTCTAAATTCTCTGTATTGAATTCAATTTATCGAATCTTGCACCAAAACGAATCAGCATGTGCCGGTTATTGCCTGCTTGAAACCACTGAAAGAATTTTTGGTCTAAATCAATGTGTTTCAAAATTTATATAATTTGGTGGTAAAATCATTGACGTCCTAGTTGGCAATCATTGATGAATGACGATTTCCATAACTTTGCAAGAAATTGGATAATCAGCATGTGTAGGGCACTATTATAAACAACTTGTAGAAGGAATTTTGTCAAAATATTGATAGCGACGCAAAATTTATATCTTTGAACGAAAAATCATGGCAATGATGGAAGTCTTCGCGTTAACGTTAACACGTTACTTCAAAGCCTTTTCCCAGCAACAAAATGTCGATTGGGTAATGTTTAAAAAATCAATTCACAGTTAACGTGAAGACTTCCATCATTGTCATGATTTTTCGTTCAAAGATATAATTTTTGCGTCGCTTTCATTTATTTGACAAAATTTCTTCAACAAGTTGTTTAGAATAGTGCCCTACACATGCTGATTCCTTTTGGTAACGATTATCCTATTCCTTGTAAAGTTCTGGAAATCTTCATTAATCAATGATTGCCAACTAGGACGTCAATGACTGTGCCACAAAATAATATAAATTTTTAAGCACATTTGATTTAGATCAAAAATTCTTTCAGTGGCTTCAAGAAGGCAACAACCGGCACATGCTGATTCCATTTGGTGCTGAAATTCGTTAAATTGAATTTAATACAGAATATTTTATAGTGATGATTAATTTTCTTCGAAAATGATCAACGGCTTCACCTTAAACAAAAGGATTTTCATTTTTTTTTCTTTTACGCGTATAAGCACTCAATTATGTACAATTCAAAATATTTATCTAAAACACGTATTGAAAAGTACGGTACCTATATTTATTCGTACGCCTTCCAAAACAAATGTTTTTCTTCGATTTCAGATAAATTACAGTTTTTGTTGAAAAAACTATCAGCAAACGGTTATATCTATTACATACTTAAATTTAAATAAATCAGGTTTAATTTTTTTTTGCTTGTCTGATTTTATAATTCTGAGTTTTTTTTTACTGAGTAGTCTTGATTATAACTCACCTATTTGTTCGAGAAACCTAATTGATCAGAATGTCTACTCAAGAAACTTTTTTTAAATATTTTTTAACACTGGAACGCCCAACGCATGTCCGACTTACACGGACGCCCAAGCCTCCCAAAAAAGTTGGAACGGTAAATCCAACTCGCTGGTTCTCGGGCCTAACTCAACCAATCAAGATGATTCTTCTTTCCAGTGATTTGTTAGGATGTCTAGATCATTCTAGAACTTTGCAGAACTTAATTTGATCAACTCTGTGATTTTTACGATCAAAAACATCGTTCCACCTTTTTTAAAAAGACTGCCTCCGAGGAATTTTCAGCGAATTTTTTTTTTACACGCGAAAAAAAAAGTTGGAACGATGTTTTTGATCGAAAAAATTACAGATTTGATCAAATTAAGTTCTGCAAAGTTCTAGAATGATCTAGACATCCTAACAAATCACGGGAAAGAAGAATCATCTTGACTGGTTGAGTTAGGCCCGAGAACCAGCGAGTTGAAGTTACCGTTCCAACTTTTTGGAGCCTTGGGCGTTGGAATGTTAAATGTTTCATTTTATGAGCAGCTCCAAAATTTATATGAAGATATTTTGAAACAAACTATCGACTAACTATGGACAATTATGCAAATGCAAAATGGAATAAATTGGAATTAGAAATCAAATGTTTCATCGAGTAAAAATAAAATAAATCTAAATTTAATGACAGCAAAGATGCAAGTACCTGAAGAACTGCTCTGACAAAAGTTATTAAAATTTTATTAAAATGATATCAAATTAGAACAGAACATTGATTGAATTTACGCTGTGCACTTAGGTTTAATAATGTTGTATTTTTTTTTTACAATTCAGAAACTTGTTCCAGTGGGCGTACTGAACTCATGCAACAAATATTTTCGAAATTCTGAGATTGGACTGCTGGTTGCTGAGATACAGCTTGTTGAAGCTTACATTTCATGAAAAACTTTTAGGCTAGCTCTAATTTTTTTACTCGTTATATTTGGGAAGCTCTTGAATCGATTTTTTTACGTTAAAATTAAAAATAATTTCGAAACTTAAAAATCAGAAAACACATATATTTAAAAATGTCCATAATAGTTTTAAGTCCTTTTGAAAGATTCTAGAATTTGAAATAAATTTGATTTTTATGTAAATTATGAAATATCGATTTTTTTGTCGAAATTTCGAGTTTCTTTTAAAAAAAATACGGTATTTTGTGAATTTAAAAAACTCTGAACCAGTAAAATGCATATAAAATGTCGCTCCGTTTGATACCATGTTAAAAAAAATGTGAGAATTCTAGCATTTCATTTTAAAAAATCTGAAACAACAGTAAACTGGAGTTTTTTTTTAAAAGGTCCAATACACCAAATTTTTAGTTTTTTGCTTTCTAGGTGTTTTTTAATACCCTTACACAAGGCGATTTTAAAAACACCCAAAAAGCAAAAACTGAAAATTTGTTTTTTTGGACTTTTTCAAAAAAAAAAATTAAAACTCCAGTAATACAGATCTCTGGAGTTTTTTTTGAAAAGGTCCAATAAACCAAATTTTGAATATTTGCTTTTTGGGTGTTTTTAAACACCCCTGACTCAAGGCGGTTTCAAAAACACCCAAAAAGCAAAAACTGAAAATTTGGTTTATTGGACCTTTTCAAAAAAAAACTCTAGATCTGGAGTTTTTTTTTAAAGGTCCAATAAACCGAATTTTCAGTTTTTGCTTTTTGGGTGTTTTTTAATACCCCTGACTCAAGGCGGTTTCAAAAACCCCAAAAAGCAAAAACTGGAAATTTGGTTTATTGGACCTTTTCAAAAAAAAAAAAAAAAACTCCAGAGATGAAGTTTCAAATCGTTTGATATCCATTTGAAAATAATGAAAATTTGAGTATTATAAACATATTATTTGGTAAAAAAAGTATTTCATTTAAAGTAACTTTAAATCATTGAAAAAGCGTGTAAAATTTTAAATCGTTTGATACTCATATTGCAAATAATGATACCTAAATCTGTAAAACAGCGAAAATGCATTAATATTTTTAAATTATTTGATATCTTTATTGCAAATTATGTAAATATTAGTATTTAAAAATACGGTATTTCCATACATTGCAAATTATAAAAATTTTAATATTTTCATAAAAATACCTCATTTTGGGAAAGTTTTAGTATTTTCCCCAAAAAAACCAATAAAGTAAAAGTGATTTTATAACCACATTGCGAATAAAGAAAATTTTATTATTTTCGATAAACGCGGTATTTTGTTATATTTTTTTGTGTATTTATACTTTGAAGCTAACCCCATTATAAATATATTAAAAATGAGTCATCGTCCGTTATCTTAGATAAGATTATCGCCGATAGAATGATCGAATATAGAATTATCGTTTTCGTTATTGAACTTCGATAAATTTATCGTCAACAACCTTGGTCGAAATCAGCCAAGTCTCACCCCCGGGACCAAGGTCTCCTTTTCCAGTGGTGTTTTTAAAATAATCATTTTCAGCAAAATTTTCGTATTTTGGTTGACAGCATAAAATATGTTGTCAAAATTTGATGAAAAAAAAATCGTTTCAGGGTTCCAATCGAACTGTCAAATCGGGGTTCCAATCGAGCAATAAGACCATGCAAGAACAAGGTCAGAATCAATATAAAATAATTTTGGGCAGAAAAATGAGATTAATAACATTTACAAACATTTTAAAACTGTTGTTTTTATTAAAATGATAGTTTTTGTTAAGTTTGTGCTAGTTCGGTACAAGAAACGTGCCAGCATCAAAAAAATACTACAAGTTTTTTCATCTTAAAATACAGTTCGTAGTTTACTCGTTCTAGTGATTTTGAATATTTCAATGGATTTATTTTTTTTTAGTTTTAGGTTAGGACTAATCCTATTGTTAAAGTGTTTTTTTTTCTTTTTTACCCAAATGTATTCAATTCAATGCAATAATGTAAAACAATTTGAAGCAAATAAATAAATATGATCAGTTAATAATAAAACGAAAAATACAACAAAGATGAAGAGCATTAGGCCATACCACTTATCATGTAAAAGAAATGTAATTATTATAAGAATGTTCAATAAAGACTACAAGTTTTTCAACCTTAAATTTGAATGACTTTGGATGTTTAGAATTTCTCTTAGAACATTTCATTTCCCTATGTAGGTCCCTAGTTTCGACGTGCTTTGATCTACTTTAGGCTGGTACAAATTTTATTTAAAGTTTTTGTCTCCAAAGTCAAAGTTGGCCCGAAAAATCAGAGAAAAAAGAAATCTTTTTTCAAAAAACTTCAAAATTTCAATGGAAATTGAAATCAATTTAAAATTCATTCCCCTGCGTTTAGAATCATTTTTAGCATGTTTGGGTTGATTGAAAAATCTATTGAATTTTTGAAAATTGTCGATGTTTAGTATCGCAAAATGTTTTTTTTTCGCTTTTTTGTTTTCGTCAAATCTTACATTTATTGAAAACTAATGATTGCAAAACAACTGAACTAGTTTAAAATGCATTTCAAAACACTTTTCCATGCAAATGTTGAAACCATGGCTTGTTATTTCAATATTTCTATCTTTTTTACTATTTTCTTGAAAAAAAAATCTGTCAGTAAAATCTTATTATGAACATAAAATAAAACCCAAAAACATCTATTCCCACACAAAATAAATAAAAAAACTATCACTACTCTTCCAGATCCATCTGGCCGCCCAGTTGATTCCATCTTTCCGCCGCACTGATTTTCCCACCCTCGAAGAAGGTGGTTTTTCTTGCGACAGTGCGGTGATATCTTCAGGGTGTCCCCCAAAAAATACCAGTCAACCAACCTGGGTAGAGGGATTCCAGATTTTCTCAGCCTGATAAATTCTCCACACCTGAAGGAGCAGAACAATCAAAGCTACTTCACTTCCCCCTCTCTTTTTTTCAAACCAAGAAGTCCCAAGAAATTGATTCCCTCGGACAGGTTTCCTCTCCGGCAGCAGAGGTTGGAGGTCGTCATCCGAAAATGTGTGGCGTAATTTTGTGCGCGGCGGTGGTGCATCATTACCTCATGAGGCAAAGATAACAATCGGTCCAAGAAGGGAGTTCCTCGCGGGAGAATTCCTCGGCTGGTTGAACCTCTGTGCCGGACACAAAGCAAAGAAGTTTAAAGGGCCTCTTTCTCTCTGGCGAGGCATTTAAAGGTGAAGAAAAGGGTCACGAAATGTGATGGTGGGTGCTCTTTAATGAAAAAGGGAAGAACTAATTTATTTTCATATGTATTTATGTTTTCTTTCACGCTTCACGAATTCTGGCTTGGCTTGGCTTTTGGCTCCTTTTTTCCCCTTCCTCAAGACGCGGGTGTTCTAACTGGAAAGTTTGCGTGTGAAGAAACGCCGAAGCCGTGAAGTTGGAGAGTTGCTAAAGGTAGGGTAGGGATGTTCAAAAATTCAAATTCACCCATTTTTAAACTTATACATTTAAATTTTTCCTCTTAGCTTCAATCTAAAAATTAAAGAAAAATCAATTTGTCAACCTTGGTATTTTGAATCTTCCAAATTCATTGCAAAAAAAAAATTCGCAAAAAAAATGTGATTTTTATTTGTGTGACTTTTAAAAATAATTCCTTTGTTTTGAAAATAGTCTTTTCCAGTTTTTTTAGGTTGGACTACAGAAAAATTACAGACCTCATGAACATGAAAAAAAACATAAAAATCAAAAACAAATTTTCGGTTTGCTTATTAGAAAAAGTTTTGAATTCTTTCGAATTGTTTTCATGGTTTGTGATTTTTTTTTTAAACAATACAATTGTGACAACATAGTCCACCCCACCACCCACAACCTGCCGCGGTCCGGAATCATGTGGTGGGGTTTCTCCTTGACCATCGCCGTCGTCCCCCCTTCCCGGCAACTGACGTGACTAACTGACTCCGGAATTTGAGGCTCGCCGTTCTCCCATCGCCGGCTGCTGATGGGTTTCGTTTTATGTGTTATTTGGCTCAGGTTTTCGCGCGAGACATCTTTTTTGTAGTTTTTTGTTTTTGTTTTCGGAGGTGGAGGAAGAATGGAATTGAGATTTGCTGGCATTATTTTGAGGTTGTGGGAAAGTTTTTTTTTAAGTTGGTTGCTTCCTTTTGTACACAAACACACACACACGTCTTGTGGGTTAAGTTGTTTCTTTATTTCCTGGACTCTTTGTCAAAAAGAACGCAGAAAAAAATTGTATGGATATGAAGGCTAGATGTACACAATTACTAATTATTGTTTAAAATGAGACTGAAATAACGTCTTTTTGGTGGTTCTCATAAGGTTACTCGGTTGGCAAATTTAGCCGTAGGAAGTCAACAGAACAATCGATGGAAGCAATTTGGACAGAAGTTGGTATTAAAGTAATTTTAGACTTAATTGAAGCAGTTCAAATGACCACTTAGCAGTTTGATTTTTTGGTAATTAAGTAGAACGACAAATATTTAAGAAAGCGTATTTTCCACATTATTCTAGTTTGTCTTAAAATAAATTGAAATATTTTAATTTAACACTAGAAGGTCGCATTTTTTTTCGATATTAATTTTAAAACCAATTCGAATCTTTTTGTAAGTAAAAAAGTTTTCATTGTGCCCAGAAAAATAAGCCTATTTAATGTGTGTAATAAAGAGATAAGCAATCTCTATTTTAGGACCCAATTATTTACAACATATACTTTGAAAAATATTTGCTACAACCAAATAAAAATAAAACTAAAATTACTTCTGATTTATCTTAAAAAGATTTTTTTACACAAATATCAAATTTCATTACAGAAAGTTCTTTTTTGCAATTCCGTCGTGAAACTATTTACTTTTCCTGTCATTCTTGAACGACGAAAAAGCCTACTTTTCTGTACCAAAAATAACAGAATCGAATAGCAACACTTTTCGAAATAAATGTTGAAAAAATCTACTTTTCAGCTTTCAAATGGGTGCTGAAAAGTTGAACTTTTCAGCACTTGTTTCAAAAAGTAACACTTTTCAACATTTTTTTTTTATTTAAACGATTTATTGACAAAATACATGAAAATTTGACATAAAATTTCACTCAGTGTGTGTTTTTCGGAATTGCAAAAAATGTTGTATGGAACTCGTTGAAAAACTTGATTTTTTCAGCACTCTTCGTATTTATCCAACTCGGTGAACCTCGTTGGATAAATGTACGACTCGTGCTGAAAAAATCCTCTTTTTGCAACTTGTTGCATAAACTACTGTTTTAGAACAAGAGGAAGGTAATAAAACTTTTATTACAAGCACAAAACCACGTGCTTGGAAAACGACGATCAAAGGGGTTGGAATGTAAACCTTAGTTTGACAACAAATTATTTACATTAACGGTGCACATCAACCAGAGTTTGATTAATTTTTCAAAACCGTTGTTGCAGGATTGGGTCCGTAATTTTGACAATTTTAGAATAATAAGACAACATTTTCCTTCGTTGCTGTGCACCCTTAACTAAAAACTTTAGGTAATTCTTTAGAATGAAACCATAGACTGAACCACAGTCTGTGATGAGCAGTTCTCTACTGAATCGGTCCTTTTTCTTTAATTTTAATTTTTGTATTTTTTAATCCAGTTGAAACTTTTTTGGTGCCTTCGGTATGCCCAAAGAAGCCATTTTGCATCATTAGTTTGTCCATATAATTTTCCATGCAAATTTGGCAGCTGTCCATACAAAAATGATGTATGAAAATTCAAAAACCTGTATCTTTTGAAGGAATTTTTTGATCGATTTGGTGTCTTCGGCAAAGTTGTAGGTATGGATACGAACTACACTGGAAAAAAATGATACACGGTAAAGATTTTTTTGGTGATTTTTAATTTAACTTTTTGTCACTAAAACTTGATTTGCAAAAAAAAACACTATTTTTATTTTTTTTTTATTTTTTGATATGTTTTAGAGGACATAAAATGCCAACTTTTCAGAAATTTCCAGAATGGGCAAAAAAATCTTTGGCCGAGTTATGATTTTTTGAATCAATACAGATTTTTTCAAAAAATCGAAATATTGGTCGCAAAAATTTTTCAACTTCATTTTTCGATGTAAAATCGAATTTGCAATCAAAAAGTACTTTAGTGAATTTTTGATAAAGTGCACCGTTTTCAAGTTATAACTATTTTTAGGTAACTTTTTTGAAAATAGTCTCAGTTTTTCATTTTTTTAAATAAGTGCCCATGTTTGCCCACCTTTGAAAAAAATATTTTTGAAAAGCTGAGAAAATTCTCTGTATTTTGCTTTTTCGGACTTAAAAAAATAAAAACGGACGAAAAAAATATTTTCAAAAATTTTAAATCAAGACTAACATTTCATATGGGCGTAATATTGAATGTTTGGCCCGTTTGAAATGTTAGTCTTGATTTAAAATTTTTGAAAATATTTTTTTCAAAAAGATCGGAAAATTTCACGAATGTTTCATGTTTAAACTTTGTAAATCGAACCTATAGTTGCAGAGATATCGACATTACAAAATGGTGGGTTGTTTGGGTGAGACTTAGAAAACATCAATTTTCCTGTTTTTTAAACTTTGCATGGCAATATATCAGCAACTAAGGGTCGTATCAACAAAGTCCGAAAAAGCAATATATAGAGAATTTTCTCAGCCTTTCAAAAATATTTTTTTCAATAGTGGGCAAACATGGGCACTATTTAAAAAAATTAAAACTGCGACTATTTTCAAAAAAGTTACCTAAAAATAGTTCTAACTTGAAAATGGTGCACTTTATCAAAAATTCACTAAAGTACTTTTTAATTGCAAATGCGATTTTACATCGAAAAATTATTTGAATTTTTTGAAAAAATCTGTATTGATTCAAAAAATCATAACTCGGTTAAAGATTTTTTGCCTATTCTGGAAATTTCTGAAAAGTTGGCATTTTATGTCCTCTAAAACATATCAAATTTTTTTTAAAAAAATAGTGTTTTTTCGCAAATCAAGTTTTAGTGACAAAAAGTTAAATTAAAAATCACCAAATTTTTTTTACCGTGTAGCATTTTTTTTCAGTGTAGTCCATATCCATACCTACAACTTTGCCGAAACTATTGGCACTACGCCCCCCGGGGCATGGCCTTCCTCTAACGTGGGATTTCTGCTCCAGCGCCTCTGACGAAGACACCAAATCGATCAAAAAATTCCTTCAAAAGATACAGATTTTTGAATTTTCATACGGAAGTGTGAAGGTATGGGCACGGGGAGAGGGCACCGAATACCTATATTTACACTTAGAATTTTTTGCGTCCGCCCCGGGATTCGAACCTGCAACCTCTGGATTGTGAGTCCAGTGCGCGGTCCGATTGATCCACACAGGCAGACCATGAATTTTCATACATCATTTTTGTATGGACAGCTGCCAAATTTGTATGGAAAATTATATGGACGAACTAATGATGCAAAATGGCATCTTTGGGCATACCGAAGGCACCAAAAAAGTTTCAGCCAGATTAAAAAATACAAAAAAAAATCGAATGACCGAAATCTCAGAGAATTGTTCTGATGAAAATTTGTCCATGCAATCCCTATGTCAAAGGAAGCCATTATTAGATTTTCCAAACAATATTGTTTAAGGCTCCATTAAGTTTTGCTGGACAATGGTCATACAAAATGGGAACAGAAGAGATTTTCTGATTGATTTAGTGTCTTCGGCTTAGTTTTAGGATTTAAAATGACCATTCGAGAAAAATATGAACACGGATTGTTTCATTCCACCTTTTATCATTATAAATTTAATTTCCAAAATCAGTTTCCAATATATATTTTTTCGTTAAAAAAATGATTTCACTTTTATATAAATTGCACTGTTTTGATGTTTTATAGACATAATAATTTTTTTTTTCAAAAAAATGTGTAATTTTAAAATGTTTCATGAATGATAAGCACCCTTGCAAAAATATTTTTGATAAGCTGAGAAAATTACCAATTTTGAACTGATTTCTTAAATGCCATTAATTTCAATTTAGGAAGTTTTTTTTTCATAATTTAGAAATAAAAAAAAAAACAAGCCAGACATTTGTAAATGTTCAACATAACTTTGTTTGGCCTTCAAAATTTTCGAAATTAAGTTTAATGAAAAGATCAGATTATTTCAGCCTGTCAGGGTCAGAGTTTTCGGACGATAACAGAACTTAAACTTTTCCAGATTCCACCAGCTCGGGATGGCTGTTTGCTAAAATTGACATAGGGCTTTAGGATCCAATTATGAGGAAGGCACTTACCACATAAAGATGGATTTAGCAAGGTTTTTTTTATTATAGACATTTTACAATTTTTTATTGAACCAAGTTATTTTTCCAAAATTTGATAATGAGGAAATCCATCAAAAGTAATTTTTAAAGATTGATTGTCCTTTTCTCTAACTATCTCTCATATTTTAGGTATTTCGTAGGTTATTTTATATTTATTCGATCCATTGAATACAAGTAAACTCTTTACCTCACTTTAAATTAATAATCAGTTATCAAAGAAACTGCAATCGTGTAATGCTACTACAATCAAAAATAATGAAGTGATATATAATATATCTTGTTTGATTTTATTACTGGATCAACACTTTTTGCTCAAAAGGGCTTGAACTATTTCTATCTATTATTTAAAAAAAAATTGAGTAGGGTTTTTACTGATCTGAACCGATTTAAAATGGTATTAATTATTCGCAATTTAAAGTTAACAATTCAACCTTATCTGATCCAATTGCAATCGATTACTTCAACACTCCCCAACAATCACAAATGAGGAACAAAAAAAGGCCTCGTAAATTCCGCACCAGGTCACACACTCCTGGTGAAAAGTCATAAAACCGCGCTTAAACTCGCTCCCAAACTGTCCACTTTCTCACCACCCCCTCCATGCATACCACGCCTGGTGCTGTGTGATGGCCAATAAATATTGCAGGTAAGTACCCTGGCCCGCGATGGGTGCCTAAATGCATGCTAATGTAATTGATTTTGCATATCTCTCCCTCTCTCCCCTTACTCATTTATTGTTATCGAAGTTTTACGACGACGACCATGATGATGATGGACTGTCTCAATCTGAGTGGGGTGTTGTTGGTGATGGTGATGGGAAAAAGGCCCATCAAAAAGTAACACACAAAGGCAATTTCCAGCAAAAAAAAAGAGAGTAAAACTGGAGCAACTGGATAGTGAATAATAAAAATCGGGTAAGTAATGCTTTGCGAGACTTGAGTAACTTTGTAGAATGGAGTAATTGCTTAAACAAACAAATAAATACATGAATTTCAAACGAGTCGAATCGCTTTGCACTCTTCGACAAATTTGACATTTGACGAGTCAATTTGGAATCCCCTTCACACCATATCGGATAACAAAGGAAATTGAGCTCTTTTTCACTGTAACTCTCGAAGCCGGCGGACTCATCCATATTATACAGAGCAAGAGAGAGCGAGAGTCACAAGTGCAAAAGATTGATATTTTCCCACGCCTTTTTCCATGTTGGTGCACAGAGAACAGACACCAGCACCACCATCGTCATCGCGAAGGCACATTCTGAATTTACGCGTGACCCTTCGAGTAACTATGAGTTGGTCCTTCTTGGTTGATGCACTCAAATAAGATGATTTTTAGAGTAATAATATTAATTTAAAAGATTTTTTGAAACAAAAAATAATATGAAAATTAAAAAATATTTAAAAAAAACTAACTAAAGATGATAAAAATGTACGTAATTTTGTTTTGTTAAAACACCATATTTAATTGAAACTTTTGAAATAAGCTCAGAAACCATGCGTCTCCATTGAATGACTTTTAAATTACTTTATTTAATGGAGACGCAACAACAATTCAATTATTTAAATCCGTAAATAACGAAGTATTTTTCTGATATTTTTGGCAAATCATTAATAAATTTCCTCCCCTGAAAATGTTGCGTCATTTGTGGATGACGCATTCATGAAAATGTTGATATTTTGAGAAGATTTTTGCACTTTTGAAGCTTCTACTTTTCAATCTTGCATTCAAATTCTGAGTGCCTCTCACGATATCTCTTCCGTGCACTTTGGCCAACGAAGGGCCACATTATTGCTCTGGGCTGCCCTTTTGATCGTGTTGTGTGGACTCTCCGTTGAAGGGGACTGCTCGTGATAAAGATGTTTATTACACAGTCGGGATCTGGCATATGTATAATACTATCATGGACCAGCAGACATTATCTTACATCTGTTTGTCTGTGGTACTGAAATACAACATTGAATTGAAGGAAAAAGAAGCATCACGTTGATAAATAAGTTCAATCTATACTGAATTTCAACTTGTTTTTATCATCAGAGAGCAATTAACCATGATCGTACAAAGAATCTATTTTTTGCAAACTAGAATGCTAGACTTGACTTTGACTATGTTTGAAGTGATGCCCTTTAAACTTTAAAAGGCTTAAAAATCCCTCAACCAGGATGTTCTTCCAAATGTCCACCTTTAATGCGCAATAAATATACATAGTTCGACCTGAAAAGGCACCCGAGCTACCCCTTCTACCCCTTCCACCCAAAATCCCCACCTTCCTCACTGAAAGGCATTTTAATTTTTAAAAACCCTCCATTTTTCACATTATTTATTCATAAATACATAAAACTTGCCTCCGTCTCGACCGGGAGGTAGCGAAACGTGAAAAAAGGCTGGGCTACCGAGAAAAAAAGAAACTACACAACATTTGCGTCCCGATTTACCCCATTCAGGGCCTTTGTCCAAAATGTGTGATACGCAGGACCTCAAAAAAAGTTTTACCCCCAAAACACCTCCTCCACGTGGTTGTTTCTTTTCCGACGCACCACACAATACACACGCGGATGTCTTACCTCGCGGCCTTCACGTTGACTTGGAATGTCCGTAGTCGTACTGGGAAGTTGAGGGTGGGGTGGTTCTATTATTATTGTTATTTTCACTTTTTTTTTCATTTGTTACTCGCTTTTAAAATATTTCAAATAAATTTTCAAAACTTATATCAGATTTTCAATTTTTTTTCGGAAATCGTAAGATATTTAAAAAAAAAGTTTACATGTTTTGTTATGTAACAACATTTAAAAAAAATTCTGCCGATTATCAATTCTAGGGGAACTACAAACTACCTTATAGTTCTAGTCTTCAAAATTACATGCGATTGATTTTTTTCCTAAATATCAATACAAGGACGAACAACCCTAATTCTCCATATAAGCTTTGTTGTAAAACCAAGGTTTGTATGGAGAATTAGGGTGGTTCATCGCTGCTGCTTAAAATAATATAATTTCATGGTATAAGAACGAGTTGTGAACTGCATTAATTCGTCACAAAAACTTTGTGGAAAACATCGAAAAAATGACTTTAAATTAGTAATTAAGTAAAATAAAAAAGTAAAAATAAATAAATTACAGGCCACGGTTTAAACGAACGAAACGAAACTATTGGCACTACGCCCCCCGGGGCATGGCCTTCCTCTAACGTGGGATTTCTGCTCCAGCGCCTCTGACGAGACAGGAGAAACCGGGACCGACGTTTTACTTCACCATCCGATAGAAGCTCAGTGGATAAGGCGGGAATCGAACCCGCGTCTCATAGCATCATCGGGATCGGCAGACGAAGCCGCTACCCCTGCGCCACGGTTTAAACATTTGAATGAAAAAGGTGTTTTAAAATGCATTATAAACATGTCCAGCTGTTTTGCAATCTAAGTTTCCAAAATTTCTAAGTATTGACGAATATTTTATTTTTGCAAGAAAAAAAAGTTTTTGCGGTGCTGAACATTGTAAATTCATAAAAGTTCAAAATATTTTTAAACGAGCCCAAACAAACTAAATATGATTATCAATGCAGAAAATGATATTTAAGATTGTTTTGAGTTGGTTAGACTTCTATTTCCATTTACATTTTCAAAAACAAAAAAAATTGGGTTACATAAACTTTGAAAAATACTTGCAACGGCCAAACTCATTTTCTCAAAATTGTTTTTCTTTATTTTCGAGATTTTTTATATGTTTTAGGGGACCAGAACCCGCAACTTTTGAACTATAGAGAATTATGGCCAAAAATTTGCCATGACAGTGCTTTTGGGAAAAAAAAACCAAAAAATTATGCACAACATGTAAATTTGAATTTTCAATCGAAAAGTACTTCATAGATTTATTGATAGAGTGCCTCGTTTTCAAAATATAGCCTCCGAAATTTTGATGTCAGTGAATTTATTCTAGTTGAAAAGTTCAGAAAATTCGCTATAAAATTGTCTAAGAGACGTTGAAGATTGACTAACTTTACAAGAACTACGATTTTTACGAAGGTTTTACATATTTTTTCAAATTATTTCAACGATTTTCACTTGACTTTTATCAAATAATGCCCTGATAAAAAGTCTGACTAACAGGATATCGTTGCCGAATAAAATTACAATTACAATTACAATAAGATTATATGTTTTTTTTTATTTTTACTATTTTTAAGCAAAAATTCAATTATTTTAAACAACTAAGAAAAAAAGATTTTCTCATTTATCTAATTCATTCAAATTTATTGAATAATTCTGAAAAGATTCTTAAAATTTGATAAGAACTGTTTTTGAAATAAATCAATGAAATTTCAAATCAAACATTTCAAAATTATCCTAATTTGACATTTTCAATTTTGCTCTAAAACATACTTTTTAAACGTATTGACTCAACCACCCTTCCTCACCCGTACACATTTACACATCGCGGCAGCACAGGCAAAAGGCGACCCAAACCCCAGCAGAAAGTGAAGAGAGAGATCCGGATGGTAGAGGAACGGCGCGGCGCGGGAAGGACGGACCAGTTGGCCAAAGTTCCCACGGTTCCCACAATGTAAATTTATACGGCCAAGAATATTTCCACACGAAGCCAACTGTGAAACGATTTTGGAGCTTCGCTCTCTTTCTCTCTTGCTCTGCTATGCTTTGGGGGGGCTGCGTCGCGACGCCTGGGCCAGGAATGTTATGTGATGGATGGGAAGAAACGGGACGGGGGTTATGTCCCCCACCCCATCCCGATCGTTTGCGAGATACCCATCAATTTAGTGCGCGGTATCTCTATATCGATGCGATGCGATGCGATGAATGTTCGGATGGATGGATGGGTTGGCAACATAAGCATCGCGAGGTACATCCCGGAATTGAGCCCGGAACGTCAACCTGTGGGATTTCGGGGATGGGACAAAGGGTTTAGCTGGAAGAGTTGGTGCGAGGGACGCACCGCTGGATCAACAGGATATTGATGTTCTCCGATGGTACAGGTACGAAGGGAAAAGCTGACATTAAACATTTTTACTGTTGCGGCCTTGGGAACCAGGACAGTTTGCTCTAATAGGAATTTGATGCATTTTAAATTGTTGCAGGAATTAGATGGTAGGATACAAAAGAGATACAGCCTCGGAAAAATGTATTTTCGGATAATCAAAACATCGGATAATCGAATCGCGTTTTTTGAAGTTGTCTTATTTTTTATTGTTGAGCTCAAGCATGACCCATAAACTACTCAAGCGATCTGGAATTTCTAATTTCTAAAATTCAATTAATTTGACAAAATGGGCTCACATAATAAAAAATAGAATTTGATGTAAAAGGTAAACAAAAATAATTAAAGGCATCGGATAATCGTGTTTGGACTGTAGCACTTTTAAGTGATTAAAATTTATATAAAAATATAGCTCTGTTTTGAATGTTAAGGTCGCCAATTGATTCCAAAGAGCATGGAGCAAAAAAAAATAATGTTTTTTATCTTATCCTACAAAAATCTTATATTATTTTTTATAAAAAAGTAATTAACTTAGATTTTTGTAAAAATATTGAAGCATTTTGAAAAAATACCTATTGATTTTCTGAATTAATTTCGAGAAGGGGACGACAACGACGACATAAACTTATAAGTGAATTTTTATTGTACAGCACCTCAAAAAGTTTAGTTTTTTGATAAAAAAAATCGATAGAACTTGTTTTTTTTTTTGACAAAATTGCTTTACTTTTATTTTTTTAATATAATCTCTTTCAGGCCCAAAAATCCAAATTTTCTAAATCAGCCTATAATTTTCGTATGGTCCTAAACATCATTTTCCCATGATTACCTTCACATATTTCTTTTCAAAAGGGCTGAAAGTGTTTAATAACTTTTTGTTTAAGGAAATAATATCCTACAAAATTTCATATTACCTACAACTGACGAGAAAAAATATAATGTTTCACCCTAGCATGATATTTTTCCGTTGACAAAATTGTAAAAATTGGCTTTAAATCTAGTTTTTAATCACTTTTTGTTTTAGTTACTTCAATGTTTTTTCAATTTCATAGCAGATTGCTTTATTAGGATTTCTATAACTGAAAAAAATCATATTCTTCGAAAAATTAGTTATGACTAAATTTTCAAATCATTATTTAAAAATTTCAAATTTGAACTCCTACAAAAATCTTGTTGAACGTTTTAATATTAAGCTTAACTTTCTACTGACCAAACGAAACATAAAACAAGTTAAAAATAACAAAACTCGCAATTATCTAAAAAAAATATATGGGTCATTCCAGGGTACACATTTGGACTCGACCTTCACCGATTTTGACCAAACTTGGAGGGAACGTTCATCTATCGATAGTTATCAGAAATCCCAAGTTTGAAGCTGATTGGACCATTCTTCTATTTTTGGCACCGCCTTTTTATTTCTTTTAATCATAACTTTGCAACAATTTGAACAAAAGACTGCAACCTGTTTTAATAGAAAATTGTCCAAAAAATCGATAAAAATAAAATTTTAACCCTTAAATGCCCCCAAATATGATATTTTAACGTATTATGTTTTGATATTCAGTTTAGACCAATTCCTTATATTTACTTTTTTTTTATCACCATTGTGTTTTCCGGACAATTTTAAATAATCACAAACTAAAATGAACTATTGGCGAGAAACTTGGTTTTCACCTGAACAATCTTGAAATTATTTATGTGGATTTGTAAATCCTCTCCATTATTCCCTTGCAAATTTTAGCAAAAACTCGAAAAAAAATCTTTCTCGATAAATATTTCAGCGATCTATACAGTGACCCCTAAACCTTAACCGATTTTGCTCACATCGGCAAAGGTACTAAAAGTAAACGAAAAAAGTATTCTAACTTTTTTTTAATATCAATGTTTTCTTGTTGTTCTAAAGTGCACCTATTGATTAGAAGTCTGCGGATCTGCGTCAGATTTTTGTTAAAAATTCTCAAATGCTTGAAATTTGAATATTTTATAAATCGATTAACCTATCCTTTGAATACGTAAACCTTTGCTTATTTGTGTTTCAATTCAACCGCCAAATAAAGTTTTTGTACTAACACAAAATGATTTGAAACTTTTATCGAAGAAATAACGGTTTATAAAAACGTTTTTACTATTCTCTTAATTAGTTCTTTGTTATGTCTTCAAGTAGCATAGCAAACTTTTTTTTTAAATTAATTATTCTTTAATCATTCAAAAACTTTTACATTACAACAATCACTTCTCTAATGAACACAGTGTGTTCCTATGTTCCTATGCCCTGTGTATGTACTTTTATGTTTAAAATCATAAATAAAAACCATCATTTTCTACTCGGGTCTTCACCACTGTCAAACACTGAACTCGCGGGGACCTCTTCATCCATTTCAGCCAGCATGAATCGTCAATAACGGCAACAGCGCACGAAGCATGGGAACCGTCACAGGTGTTCATTCTCAATTTATGTTTCATTCTTCGTTCGCCGAGGAGCCCGGCACACCAACACTAGTGCAGCGCACTTGGTGTACGCAATTTTACTATCACTCACGCATGGTGGGGTTGTTTACGAGAGTTGCACGGTGGGTTGACGGTGGGGTGGTTTTTGGTCAAAATTTGTTGTTATGTTTCTATTGTTGTTTTATATGCTTATTTTGTAAGAATATTGTTTCCAATTTAACTATCTGTAAATGTTTTATTATCTAATTTTAATGAATTTAAAGATATCTTGGTAAAAGTAAACCTTTTCACTTGATTTCCACTTTGTTTTACCTATTTTGACCACGTATCATAAAGCATAATCCAGACTGTTGATCACCGCCTGCTACGTGTATTTGTTGTGATGTTGAGAGAGCATGGTGAGAGCAGCTGAGAGCCAACATTCTCTCCCTTCTCATTAACCCCCGGTTTGGGTGTGTTTGTGTTCGGTTTGTTGGCTCAGCCAAAGGAATCATAAACCGCTCCGTTCAAACGTTATCGTGAATGCATTGAGTGTGGTCGCGCGTACGGATTTTTGCGGGTGTCTCTCTCACAAAACCTACCAACTACCGACGAGGAGTACAACACAAAAAAAAAACTGTTTTCTTCTCAATGAAGTGAAAAATACAAGCGAAAGCAATTTTGAGACAAAAATAAATTACGGTTTGGTGAGAGGATATTTAAATTATGTGGATTAAACCATAAGTGAAAAGTGGTCACCTTAATTCCGAAAAAGAAACATTAGTGTCGACGTTGATCCCCCGGCGGTGGTTTAAGGGAAGGATACAAACCATCTTCCCAAGAGTGAGGTTATGTTGCAGTGTTTTTTTGCTGTTTATTTTTTTTCCTGTTACTTTTGACACTTGAACGCTGCTGCTGCGCGTTGTGTGACAGTTCACCGTGGTACGTAGATGTTTATTTGCTGGCTACCGCCGTGCGATAGCGAATATTTTCCTGTGAATGTGTGTTCCTGTTTGTGTGTGTGTGTGTTTGTGTTAGGGTGGAATGCGTTTGTGTGAGGGTAACCGACCGACTTGTCTATGCCGCCGGAGGGGGAGTGGTGCCAGATGTTTCCTGAAGTGCGTCCCTAACAATTTTTCGTTGATGTTTGTTTTGATGTTTGAACAAGAGGCACCTTTCAATTTCCGTAATATCGTTTTAACAACTGACATTTTGAGATTAAAGCTAAGCTGATGTTAGTTGTAAAGTTTCCTATCAAATATAAACATAAATCGATTTGATTAAATTATTCAAATTGGCCTCATATTGCACAAAAATGTGTAGACTTGTTCTAACCTTATTACATTAGATTTTTTTTCTAATTTTGAATAAACAGCTAAATTACTGCAGTGTATATTTTATTTTAAAACATTCTGAACAAAATTATTAAGCATTTTTTTCGGATTTTCTTCAAAATATTCTTAAAATCATCAACCTTTCAGAAAATTATGTCAACAGAGTGCAGTTGCTTGTAAACTGCTTAGTTTAGAATAATTTTTCATTCTAGTGATCTTAGTTGAGGTTAGGATAAGGGAAAGTTTCATTTGTATTTAATGTGTTAGTATAAGAAAAACCTATCTTGTATCATTGGAGTTTAGAAACCTGTTGATGTGTTAAGATGAGGTGTTTTTTTTTACCTTTTTGAGAATGTTTCTTGCTACAGCTCATCATTGCCCATCATAATAAAGAATGAAATGAAAATCTTTTGTCAACATGCTGGGCAGTTTTTGACTGTAAATATGTGTTATAAATGAATTTTAATTTGTATGTATCAATTTATAACACAAATCGATGCCCGTGTGCTCACTTGTGCAATCTAGATAGGAATCCCAGCAAGCTAGGTACAAAAGATCACACTGGCATCGATATACCGAAATTAACTCTTAGGATTTTTTTGCATAGAAAACTCTGTTGCATCTATGACACTTAATCAAATATTTTTCTTGCTTTAGAACATATTTCTATGGAACGGTTTTTTTTAATTTAAAAAAATGTACATTGGAAATGCTATATTATTATCAAGAAAAAAAAAACTGTTATAGCGATCAAGTACCTCCACAAATTTTGATAAAAAACTTTTGCTTAAAATAAGTTATAAAACATCATTCAACGATTTATCATGATCATGGACAGTAAAATTCCAAGAGATTGAACCCAAGTATATTTTTTAAATTCTTCGGTATTTTTTTTGTAAAGAGCTAATAAAATAAGACAGTAAAATAGATGTTAAAAAAACTGACTTTTAAGGTAAATTTGTGATTCAATACTCAAAATCGAATGAAAGTCTTATTTGTGGTCCATTTGAATGCCAATATTTGAAAAAGGTCTTTATTTATCTTTTTTAAAATCGAGCTTTTCTTGGTTGGGTGTGTCCTTCCGAAATTTGATTTACACTAAATAAATGTTAAGTGTTAACTACAGATGCATAAACTTAAACAGCTAATATGCCATTCAAAAATTAGTGGTTTTAACGAAAAATGTATGATAGTTAACATCATTTATGGGGATGAGGACTGCTTGACATCATAAATGTGTGTTTTCAGCAAATGCCAATTAAATTTATTGCTTTTTCAACTTTTCTTCCAAAATGGCGGTCAATCACAATCAATAAAACCACGCGTTTATCGCCAATGCTATTTGGCCGCATTAAAAACTTTTTTAGGAGCTTATGGTTTTAAATGTGCTTTTTGCATGCCTAAAGGCAATTGACAGCTACAACACCCTTGGTTTTAAAGAAGCATGAGATAAAACCATTAAGCATGACATTGCTATCGGGTTTTCAAGACTCTCTTAAAACTTTCATAGAACCTTATTGAAAGCCATTTGGCTTTTATTGTCAACACGTTTTCTGTCCGAGGCATAAAACCTTTTTAGAACCTATAAATCAACTCATGCTTTTTAGTTGCTGTGAAAGCCAACATAAAACTTACAAGCAATCAAGATGCTACCATAAAACCTTAATAAAACTAGGTGGTGGCTAGTTGGTTTAAAAATGTTACTTGGAAAAACACAGTAACTTACTAAGTTATATTTGTTGTAGACGATAAATAGGACGATAGCAAGCAATTTGTCGAGTTCAGAAATTGATTTAAGTTGAAAAAAGATGTACAAAAACTGGAGTCCCGTTTCTTAACTTAACTTAAAATTTATCAGCACTTATTTAAAAAGCATCAGCTGTGTTGCATTCTAAAATCGTAAAACTGTTGCTAAAATACGTATTTACTTGCAATACATTTTTTTGTTTCGAAATTCAATTATTTGCCTGTGTTTCTAACATTTTTTAACTGAGTACCACTCCTAGAAGTACTTTTACATAAATGTAAATGAATTATTTCTCAACCATTGATTGTTTCAAACAGTATTGAACAAAAATTATAATTTTCTAGTTATTAAAAGTTAGTTGTTTCCATATTTTTCATTTATATATATGTGTAAAATTTCAAAAGCTTAAAAATTTTGGAAACAATCGATAGCATTTTTTTTTGTTTTATAAATTATTTACACAAAACAAGAATTAAAAAAAATTGTTTTGTTTTCGCAGATACCAAAATTTCAAGGATTAGAAAAACAATAATTAAGAGTATATTCTACAAAACGAAGAAGCTTAATCATTCTTTAGGTATTCGAGCGTTAGAATGATATTGTCTCCAAATTAAGACGAGAACGACTCTTTGTAGAGTGGAGTAACAAAGTACCATGCGTCTCCATGTTTCCATTTTACATTTCAATGGAGACGCATTGTACTCTAAACAGAGAGGCGAATCCAACAATCGAAGAGTTTATTTTCGTCCTGAATAATAATTTTGAGCAGTTTAAAGAGTGTATTTCAACAAAATTCAAATTTAGCTTTAGTTGATCTAGTCAAATTCTAAGGTAACTTGACCAAATCTTAAATCTTGACGAAAATTAATCATCCGGTTGCTTGATTTTTGGTTTTGGCCAGTCTTTTTGAAAAACTTTAAAAGTTTCATAAGAAGTTTACCCTAGTATCAATATAAAAAAAAATAAAATAAGTTGTCTATTTAGTGAATTTGGACACAATTTTTCTGAACAACCTGTCGCAATCTTTCGAAAACCTGGCACCCCTGTTCTCCGTCGTCGTCTTTCTACCGTCGGTCGTCCCACACACATAGCCGTCGTCAATCGGCCCGAGAATGAATTTCCTTCATTCAGCAGTAAAAAGGCCCCCCCAATCGGTGTTCCATGTATATATTTTTCGACTCCCCTCTCACGTTTCTCTTCTTTCCAGACCTTTGCCACCGAGCTTTTTTGACAAACAACTTCGGCCGAAGGGACCAGAGCATCGATTTTCATTGTCGTCGTTCTCTGCGCAACAGAACTGGCTGCCTCGGCTGCTGGTGCCGCCGCTGGACCATTCCATCTCCGTCCAGGACAGATATTTGTTCCTTATTTTTCGGGGTTTTTTTTTGCGTTTTTATTTGCGGAAAGAAAATTGTGCTCAAGATTGGTGAATTGGGTTTTGTGAATGAAGTTGGGAAGCTGAGCCGGACTTGTTCTGTAGTGTTGAGTGAGGATGGTGTCGCAGCAGTGGTCCGAAAATTCGGCTGCTGCAGGCCAGAGGCCATGATCCGAGCCTAGTGGGTGAGTGACGGTGAGGGACGGTTCCCCCGGGGGAAAGTATCACAGTGAAGTGCGCGAGGAAAAATGAACCGAATGTCTCAAACGGTGATGAAGATGATGGCTCGAGAAATGGTGTGATGCTGGAGAAATTCCAATGAAATAGTTTCACACCGCGCCAGGCAGGCAGGCAGTGCGAGCTTTCAGTCCCCACACACAGAGATTCCCACGGATTTGCCACAGGCCAGAGTGAGACAGTGCAGTGAGTGAGTGAGTGAAAGAAGAGTGTAAAGGCAGACCTCGGTCGCAAAGTCACAAGGAGTGTGCTCCGAGAGGAGGTAGTGGCCTTGATTTGCCCCACCTGGCCCCTCTCTCCCCCACCCCACTCGCAACAAAATTCAGGATCACCACCAACAAGAAGAAAAAAACTAGTTCAGACACAAACCAGCATGCCACATCAGTACGGAATACCGGGCTACGGCCAGACGCCGCCGAGTCCGCCCACGCATCCCCACGGTGGGGCCCTCATTCCGCGACTCTCGGCCGCGGTCTCCGCCAGCCAGCAGCAACAGCAGCAGCAGCAGTCACCGTCCGCGATGCTGGGCCCCAACTCCGTAACGCCGATCTACCGGGGGCCGATCGAGGAGCGACGGTTGACGCGCGAGGCCATGGAGAAGTACCTGCGGGATCGCAACAACATGATCATCGTGATACTGCACGCGAAGGTAATTATTTATTCATCTTTCAATCATCATCAGCGAGCGAGCAGGTAGAGGGGTGAAATGTGTCTTCCTGTGTTGAACTCTAGAGCTAGACACAATAGAGAGACGCGTGGAGGAAGGGCTATCATTTGCGCATTTACCTGTGGGTTGTGGTAATGTGGACCAAGAAAAAGTTGGAAGATTTATTTTTAATGATTTTTGGAGGGACTTTCGCGTGGCATCTTGCGTGATGGTCTCAAAAGTTTGTAGACAGTAATGAATTTTGAATTAAGGAAATGGAGAAATTATTATAACACTACTTAGAAGTTCCAGCTAGCCAAAACAATTATTAAAGAATTTGAATCGTATTTGATATGTAAAATTTATTTAGCCGAGCTTCCGTGGCCGTGAGGTTACGGGTTTCGCCTTGTAAGCGGAAGGTGATGGGTTCGATTCCTGTCTGGCTCGGCAAAGTCAGATCCCTTAAAAGAGTAAATATGCTCACTGGGAATACTGACCGGTAGGGGATGGGTTTCGACTAGCGGCGTGCTGGGTTTCCAATCCAGAGGTCGTGAGTTCGATTCTCGTACCGGGATGATGAAGTTTTTATATAAAAAAAAATATTTGGTTCAATTTCTTACTCTACAAATTTTAAAATTTCAATAGAAATAGACGTGCAATCAGCTAAATACAATTTAAAAGCTTTTTCCTGCATAATCATTTTTAACAGGATTGAACTAATTTTAAAACATTTTGAACATTTTTAAAACTTTGGTAACAGCTCCGCAATTATATTTTTACAAAAAAAATCAAAATTTAGATTTTTTAGGTTATGGCAATGTTATGCCATTTTTTGTGTTCTTGCAATGCAATATTTTTTCTTGAAACACAAAGTTCATTTACAGGTGCAACGATATCTCGTGATAAGGTGAACCAAATTGGCTAATATTTGAAGTGAAGACTCTCAAGATACATTTCGTGTGCATAGTGCATCCAAATTTTGTAAAAAAAGTATTGTTTTTTCTAATAAAGCTAATAATTAAGTTTTTTTATAAGAACAAATCATAAAGTTTCTTCGAGGATTTTTTCAAACTTTTCTAAAATCAGCCTTCTTTTTGTATACGGAACCCACTTGACGTAACTTCACTCTAAATTTGAGCCAATTTGGTAAACGCAGTGATGAGATATCGCAATACCCATTCCTGACATTTTCAAATAGTCGTATCTAAGTGTTATTTTACCAATTGCCAAATTTTGAATAGTAGGCAGTTCAAAATATACAAAAAAAAAGCTTAAAAAATATTTGGTAGACCGATTCACATATACGTAAACCCTTAATAAAAGTTGAAAACACTTAAAATTTATTGGTTTAGACTCATCCTGGCAACACAATTGGTTCTTCTATAATTTTGAATTCTTTAACGGTGCACATCAACCAGAGCTTTTGTTACAGACATTTTAGAATCTTCAAAACTACGGGAACTATCTATATATTTTTTTATTCATCCCCTAAGCTACTTTTTTCATAAAGATTTACAACACAATTTGTCAACTTTTATAATCAAATTATTTCATTCACTTTGATCTTAGCCTTTAGGCCGAGAAGCGATCAAATTATTTCATTATTGGGTCCGTAAGTTCAACAATTTTAGAATAAGAAGACAACAACTTTGTCCTTTTCATAATTCATTTAATTATTTATTATCAGGAAAAATTTACAATTACAAAAAATAATATTTTTGAACAAACCATTGTCACACATTGTTTTGAGGTTGTTTTTTATTATGTCCGAACTTTTTTATTTTTGCATTTTTTCTCAAGGTGGCTACTTCTGTTAAAAAATGTTTGGAATTTGATTCCAACGGGAGAAAATCGGAGAAACCCAGAAAATAGATTATAAAACCTGAAAAATATTGTCAAGTCAATTTAAATAAATAAAAATACATATAGAAATCTTCAATTTTGTAAAAAAAAATTACTTCTAATTATTCTATTAAATCATACAGGAAAACTCTTTTTTGCAATTCCGCCGTGAAACTACTTACTTTTCCTGTCATTCTTGAACGACGAAATAGCCTACTTTTCTGTACCAAAAATAACAGAATCGAATAGCAACACTTTTCAAAATAAATGCTGAAAAGTTCTACTTTTCAGCACTCAAATGGGTGCTGAAAAGTTGAAATTTTCAGCACTTGTTTTGAAAAGTAACACTTTTCAACATTTTTTTGATTTAAACGATTTATTGACAAAATACATGAAAATTTGACTTAAAATTTCACTCAAAGGGTGTTTTTCGGAATTGCAAAAAATGTTGTATGGAACTCGTTGCAAAACTTGATTTTTTCAGCACTCTTCGTATTTATCCAACTCGGTGAACCTCGTTGGGTAAATGTACGACTCGTGCTGAAAAAATCCTCTTTTTGCAACTTGTTGCATAAACTACTATTTTGGCATTGCGTATGTTACGATATTATTATCTCTAGTGAACCTTTTTTTTCAATTTCAAAATAAATTTTCAATAGGATCTTAGTTTTCCCATAAAATTTGCCTAACAATACTTGGAAACAAAATTCGAAAATAGCACAGCCAATTATTATTTTTTCAGTTTTATACCTTTTTGAATTCTATTTACTCAATTTAAAACCGAATGAATGCTTTTTTTTATTTTGAAATATATTTCAACAATAACATAACTAAACATATAAAGTATTTTGATTTCAATGTCAAAAAGTGAAACACTAGAGAGATTCTCTTCTTTCTCTTTCGAGTAATTTTTTATAATTTTAATTTCAAATCTATACATTTTCTGATATCTTCATAACAACTTTTATTGGCAAACATCTTATTGACAAATACAAAACATGAACACAAAAATAGGGTTCTGGGTGGTTCTAAATTTGATTCTCCATCTGAGTAAATTTTACGATTTTTTTAGAAAAATCGAAGCAATGACAATAAATTTTTACCATCATGTGTCATGACTCAAAAAAAGAATATAGTTATTATGTGCAATTTCGTTTTACGCGAAAAAAAAAACTTTAAAATGGGTAATATTTCCATTTTATCTAGAATGCTTCTCACCAATACCTAAAATTTAGCCGAAGATTCAGATCTATCAGAAAAATCATTTTCATCGTATTGACTATTTATTTTTATTGCATTTTTGTATGGACAGCTGCCAAAATGCACTTAGCTTTGTCAGGACGAATTGGTGATGTAATTTTTTGTTTTGTCAAAAACAAAGTACTCAAAATATTTCGCCAACAAAAAAATATAAAAAAATCTTATTCTTGAATAAATTGCTGTTCTTAAATCTAAACGTGCTTTTTTTCTTCAAAAAGGTTATACAAACATTAAAAATTTGTTGGAAACTATGCAGGTATTTTTTATCGTTTTACCCTAATTATAAAAAAAAAGATTTTCAAAACGTCCTTATAGGCTATAAGTTATAGCCACTTACTGCTGTCGTTTAATAATTTACATAATTGTCTAAACGTAACGAAATTTTATTGATTTTGAGTTTGGAAAATTGACGGGCGTGGAAAAATTATCTTGACTATCCTGATGAATGGAAATGTGAACACCTAAACTCTCAAGCGCTAGAAAAAGGGGGATTTTCCATGTAAAAAAACGAATATAAATATAAATTCCCCCTTTTTCCAGAGCTTGGGAGCTTAGGTGCTAAACGTAATATATGTACCAAAGGTATGCATTTTAAAAGTATTTAATACTCAGGTCACATAAAACAACATTATGATTAGATTGAAAAACCTCTTATTGCAAGCGTTAATTAGACTAAATTTGATAAATCATATTTATTATTTGCTATGTTATCTTCAAAAGACTCTGAAATATGTTCTTAAAAAGTAAATAAATAGTTAAAAAAAACTAATTATCTTTTCATAAATTTACACAAAGTTAAAAAAAAATATTTGAATTTGCCTTGGTACAATTAAGCTGCTAAGCTTATTTTTTGTAATATTTATGAATTTTTATGATTTTGAAAATATTTATTGTTATCGAATATTCTTGGAATTTTTATCCCGGTTTGCACGCAATCGTACAGAACAATTTAAAACGCAATTAATTAACAAAAGTACTGTCCAACAGTTCTCACCACACCGTCCACTCAACCAGCATAACTTCAGTCAGTACCATCCTTGAACATGACATTGAAATATTTTTGCTCTTTGGAAGCACTCTTTCAACCTGCCAGCCAAGTTGTGACAGTCCACAAGTGCAGCCCTCATATCGAGTCAAGAAGCTGCGACGGCGCATCAGCTCGTTCAACTCCCAAAATTGCAAAGGGCCGAAAACATGATGCTTTCGCAGGGATGCTATGGGGAAACCGAGAGTTGGCAAGTCCCATAAAATGCAACACTTTGGTGGTTCTGGTTCTGCTGCTGAACCCAAACCAGCATCCAGCATCCAGAATTCTCAGTTTGGGATGAACGCGTGAGAGAATCGAAGGGGAAAAAAGGCAGCATCCCACCAGACCAGCAACAGACAAGAGAGATGAGGTTTTTGATGTGCGCAAGGGAAATGATTGAATTTGGTTTAATCACACTCACAAACGCACACACACACATACACACACACGGGTACATGAGATCGGTTCCCAGCGCAAACTCATCTCTCTCTCTCTCCTCTTGTGTCCATCCGTTCGTCGGTCGGTCGGTTTGACTGTCTCTTTCGCTCTTGATTAGTTTGGAGGAATTTTCTCACGGTACTTCTTGCTCGGTGTGGCGGCGGCGAAACCGCTCTCGGAACATAAAGTGTTGGGTGGACCGTGGACTGCAGTTTTTTTTCTAATTCATGATTTTTTTTAAATCTTTTTTATCATATTTTTTATCGATTGAGCTTTTTAACAAGAGTGACTATTTAAAATAACTAACTAATAATATAATCTATATTTTAAAGGTTCTCTTGAAGAATTCAAAAGATTTAAAGATTATTAAGAAGATGTAAGGCTCCGAAAGACAACATTCCAGGTCGGCCATTTGGCGGCCATGTTTGTTTTTGAAAAACATTCAAATCATGATTCACAAAGCATCAATCAAAAAATTGTTTTCTACTCGTTGTTTTAAAAAGCATTTTTCATGTCGTGATTCAAATTTAGTTTCAATTTACAATTTCTAGGCCCTAAATCCACATCCATCTTTAACAGTCATTGCTTCAAAAAAGAATGACACGACTTTTATAAGTTTTTCTACAGTTTTGAACCTTATTAAAAAAAATCGCATATTGAAAACCATACTCAAATCCACCCCACTTTACGATACCGAGGAGGGAAGTCTGTGGATGGATGTTTGATCGTTTTATAGTTTGGTTGATGTTGTTGGTCGTGTTGGTGTTGATGCTGCTGTTATTTGTCGCCGGCCTTTGTTGGCCGCCCTTTTGACCGGCTGATCCAAGTCGAGAGGCTGGCTGGATATAAGGATGGTGATGTTGATGATGGTGTAAATCCGGGCCGATGATAGAGCAATAAACTACTTGAATTCGATTTATGTCTGCAAAGCGGAACTTCCTAGCGGACAGAATTATGTTACGGGGAAAATATTTGGATATTGTCAACTTGGTATTTATGTGGCGTATTGGAAGACTCGGATTTTGTCAGTTGATGGAATTAGTTCTATTTAACAGAGAAAAGTGTATTTTCTGTCATTTCAAAAACTTACACATTTTTTATATCATTTGGATAATTCAAATAGTTTTTTTTCTTGTACTTATAAACTTAAAGCTAAACACAGGTGACGATTCTCGAGATTTTCAATTTCCTGGGAATCGAGAGTTGAACTTAACAGTTTCCCGGGAATTCCCGGGACCCGGGAGTTTTTTTACTACGCCAACGTGTCAAAAATTTAAAATGAAAAGTAATAAATTTGTTTCTTTTAAATGAATGTTACTGTTAATTCATACTAATTCTATGAAACGTTAATTTAAGCAGCCTCATTGTTTTGAGGAACTACATAAAAGCTTGGATTTTTTTCTCAATCTGCAAAAACAAAATCGTTTCTTGAGTTTTATAAGACTCAAATATTCGTTATTAGATTTTTGTTTTAAAAAAATAACTAATATAGCTTATATATAATTTTCTCATTATCGGGAATTTTGCAATATGATAAATAACGACTCAAAACAACAAATTAAATTGTTTTTTTTTTTTGTAATTTTTAAGTTCAACATAAAATATTCATTGAAGAAATATTTACAGTTATCAGGAAAACTCAAATGTTCACAAAAAAAACTAGATTGGATTGCTATGCTCAAGAGAAGATGTGGAAATTGAACTTAACTTGAAAAAGCTTTTCCCTTTTACAAATAATTAGAAAAAATAATATTTGAAAAACAAAAAACATTTGATTTCATATGTGGGGTGCAACTGCTAAATAATTTTAAAGGTAAATTTTGGGGTCCACCTTTTTTGGCTTCTTTAAATTATAGTTATTGGAATTTTTGACAAGTTAAAATTAACACTTTCTGAATAAGAAGCTTAGAGAAACATTGGATTATTCGAACTTGAACATCGAACATTGGACATTCAATGTTCAATAAAATTTTGAATTTTTCAAATGTTTTTCTGATTAGTTTATATAATTTTGCTTCGATACTTATAAGTTTAAATTTCCCGGGAGTTTGACCGAATTTCCGGGGAATCAAGAGGTCCAAAAATGGTCAATTTCCCGGGAATTCCCGCTCGTCACCCTCTACACACAAGCATTAGTTCATATTTATGCAGTTTGAAGGGAACGAAGAAAAAATGATAGACAGAATAATAAAAAAGCGAAGATTGACAACCAGAGAGTTGAGTGAAATGTAAATAATTTCCCTAAATCGCATTAGGGTAAAAGGAAAAAAGTGTAACATTAAAAAATAGTTTTAGCGGATTTTTTCTCGTTTCATAAAAAAATTACTAAGTTAGATTACATCAATGCATTTTAAATTATCGTAGGATACTGCAATTAAATTAAGCAAGGTATGAGTAATTCTCCACAGTATCGGCCATCGAATTTTTTTGTCTTCTTGGGCTAAGTGAAACCCTTGAAAGTTTCAACCAAATAAAAAAAAATTAACTTCTTAAAAAAAGGCTAAGAATTGCTCATACCTAAAACTAAATAAGCCTTGGAAAGTTAAAGTATTATTCTTTGTCTAAAGAAATAGAGTTTTGAATTCACAAATACCACAACTAGAAAGCATTTCTGCTATACAGGTTAAAAACGATGTTGAAAATCACGTACAAATGCAATTTCGCCAATCACTTCCCTGAACCTTCCCATCAGGGTCAAGCCTGCTCCACTAGACACGACGTCAGTGTCGACCTTTGGCCCCCAGAATCACTGAGAAAAAGAGCAACCAAACGCAGCGAGAGAGCACAACTTCATTCATAACAATCTCAGCAAGCTTGCTGCAGTCGGCTGGACGCTGTCTGTCGTGGATCGTATTTTTTTATTGTAATAATAATTTAATTCAATCAATCCAATCTAGTACCGTTTCCTCTGTTCTGGTTTTATTTTTGGGTGCTCTTTTTCGGTGACTTTGGAATGCAACGGAATCTTTCGCAAGAGCTCTCTCAGAAGAAGTTTTCAATGAAATTAGCAACGGTCAAGCTGGCACAGTTTGGTGGGATAATTTTCAATTTACCCCCCTTCTATTGCCTGGGTGGTCCAAATCGGCCACACGTGATTTTTTTGTTGTTCCCGCAATTATCGCGGAAAGGTTCGACCATAAAGGCCAAATTTTCCGCTAAATTTCCTGCGCGACCATCATCAATCTCTTCCCATGGCACCATTGGTCACCCAAAAGCCGCCAAATTGGCAAGACATCAACACAGCGCGTCGGTGCAGGGGTTATTTCTAGGCAATTTTTCAATTATTTGATCATTTTCCTTAATTTTTGATTGCTCGATTCGCGCGAGCGGTGGCTCTCTTCTACTAGACCCGTGGGAAAATCAATCTACCACCGCCGACCGCCGACGTGGTGTGGCTTCAACAGCCGACCGTGGTGTACCAAATACGGCCACATCAACAAACTCATTCACATGTGAGTGAGTGAGCGAGAAGGGTGTAGAGAGAAAACGAGGAGTGTTTATGACTAGGCTAATAAAATATCTCGTTGATGATCGATGATGATCTCTGTTTTGGGCTTCATTTGATGGAATTGCAATCTCAGCGACGGGAAGAAGTGCTGATGAGAGCAAAGTCGGATCCGGATCAGCGAACTGGTCGTTTTTTGCAGAGACTAACGGAATTAGAGAGGGGACTTTGCGATAATTTTAAAATAATTTTAACGATTTTGACGAAATTGCACAAATTTCTCACAACCTGTACTTCAAAATATTGACAAAAAAATAAAATAAATTCTCAGATGATAAAAAATCGTTGTAGTTATTTAACTCGTTTCCGCCCAGAGCTAATTTCAGATTTTTTACGTTTTTCTTTGCCATTCACAAGCACTGTATTGATCAAATTGGGTTAAACTTAAAATGGTATGGACAGTTTTCAAGAAATTTCAATCTGAAATGAAAATGTGCTCAAGTGAATATAAATAAGAAAAAAATACATATTCTTTAGAGCAATAAAAAATATGTTAAAAAACAAATTTTTTTTTCAAATTTTATTCAAACAGTAAAACTTGTCTCAAAAATCATATTTGAAAATAAATACTGGGGTCGGTGAACGTATTTTCAAATGCAATGCAATTTATCTTTCAGAACAACAATTATTGTCTTTTTTTAGATTATAGGTTAAATTTGCTCGTAGAAAGCGTAGATTACGTGATAAAATGGTAGTGTCTACGATATTTGAGTTAAACAACTTTCTGGAAACGGGTCACTCATGTCAGGAAATCGGTAAAATGTTCAGAATTCTCGAGAACTAGGGAATTTTTAATTTTTTTGTCCGATAGTTGGAAATCCCAAGCGAACTTTTTTGAATATTATTTGCTAACTCTTGAATTATTTTGCAATATTTTATACAATTCAAAATTGATTTCAATCAATTCGTCTTTTTTCACTATTTTAGTTTATTTGAAAATGTAAAGGATGTTTGAGAAATTAATAATCCTAATAAATATTGGATGATTATGATGGCTTGAATTTCACAGAGATTTATATTATTTAAATTTATTTTTTGACAAAGTTTATAAAATAAAAGTTAACATCTAACTTTAAACAATAACAAAGCTAATGAAAACCTAATATGAAAATAGAACTTTATTACAACGTTTATGACTAGTGTGAAGGGGTGTCACATTTTCCACATATTTAAAAAAAAACAGATTTGAACATGTGTTTGTCAGTTTTTGATTTCGGGTAAGAATTTGTAATGTCAAAAACAATTCAATCAGTCTTTTCAAATAATTATTCCTAATGTTGAATTTCTCTAAAAAGTGAATATAGGTAAATGACTATAGATAAAACTGGATTTTCATTTTAACATATTCAAATAGCAAAAAAGAATCAGGATTTTTTTGTTTAAATTATTACAAAAATGTTTAGAAAATTTGTCTCATAAAACATTTTGCTTGAAATGATTTGTAAAACGTGGAGTCTTATCAAATAAATCAATATTGAATAAAAAAAAAGAAAAATCAGAATTTACAAAGAATATGAGGGAATTTGGTAAACAAATTCCTAGATATTTTAATATTTCTTTTTAAAGAATAATTTTTTTAATTTTTTACTGTTTGCTATCCTTTTTCATTTTCCAGTTAACAACTATTTATAAATACTTTATGTTTGGCAAGTTTCAAAATTAACACTAAAATTATATGTTTTGTTAAGCTTTCAGTAATTATGTGAAAACAGATTGTATATGTTTCCACTCTGCATCAAAATATTCAGTGCTTCCGTTTTAGATTTTTTTTTTAGAAATGTATTATTAAGTTCCTTTTTTGCATTGATTGTCAATATTTCGATTTTTAAAATTTTAATAAAAAAAGAAATGCCTATCATTTGAGGTTCTGGAAAAGTAGGGAATTTGAAAATGGGATTTATGTGGTCAGCCTGTAAAAATCGTCCTTAGAATAACTTGAAGTTTAAATTTCCCGGACCTGGACGCTCAGATATCCGGACACCTCTTCTTGTTTAATCGATTACTTGGACATAATTTCACATAAAACTGTGAATTTTATGAATCTTTTCATAACCTTTCATCTCATCAATATCAAAATAAATAAAATAAATTCATTGAAAACAGCTTACAGCTTCAGCAGAAATTGATGCCTCTAATATTTTAATCTAAGCAAATTATTATAAAAATGTTGATTTTTTTTGCTGTTAACAGCTTGTGGCAGTGCGTGGCCGAATGGTTACGCTGTCCGCTTTGTAAGCGGATGATTCTGGGTTCGATTCCCATCTGCTGCAACCTTCCATCGGATGAGGAAGTAAAATGTCGGTCCCGGCCTTGGTTGTTAGGCCGTTAAGTGTAGGAGTCGTCTCCATGCCATAAGTACAAACAACACACCAAACCAAGCCTACTCCGGTGGAATCGCTGGCGGCGGTTGGACTCGCAATCCAAAGGTCGTCAGTTCAAACACTGGGGTGGAAGGTTCCTCGGAGTAAAAAGAGGTTTGAGTGCTCTCCTCATTCAAGCCTTCGGACTCCTAGGTTCGAGCAGAAACTTGCAATAGAGACCACAAAAGACCCGGGGGTCGTTAATGTGGATGGTTTGATTTTGATTTGAGCTTGTTTCAGACCTCAAATTTTTGTTCAAAGCAAACGTGTATGGAACCGTCTTGTTAAACTTACAATTTTGACGATTTTTTTGAAACTTTTCATCGGTAAGTTTTCTCAGGATAGGTTAGGTTTAACAATACGACTCGGATTTAAGTCAATTTTGAAATGGAGCTCCAATATTGCTCATTTTTTTTTGGGAAAACCACTTAACCACTTAACATTGCGATCTAACTTAATCCTCACATTATTGGAATATGGCGCCATGCAAATGCATCTAGTTAAAAGTATAAGAGGCTACCCTTAAAATGAAAAGCTTCTAGGTCAACTTAAAATCCTTGAACTACCATGTGCCTCCATCAAAATGACATTAGCGATATTATTTTGGAGGAGACGCATGGTAATTGAATCAAGCGTGTTTTAGTAATTACTATAGACTGAAACTTTTTTTTCTTTTCCTTCCCGCCCCTCAGGTCGCCCAAAAGTCGTACGGCAACGAGAAGCGCTTCTTCTGCCCACCACCCTGCATCTACCTGTTCGGCGAGGGCTGGCGGATGCGCAAGGAGCAGATGCTGCGCCGCGGCGAAAGCGAACAGTCCACCCAACTATGTGCCTTCATCGGGATCGGCAGCTCCGACCAGGACATGCAACCGCTGGATCTGAACAACTCGAAGCAGTACTGCGCGGCCAAGACGCTGTTCATCAGCGATTCGGACAAGCGGAAACACTTTATGCTGTCGGTGAAGATGTTCTACGGGAGCGGGCACGACATCGGGGTGTTTCAGTCGAAGCGGATCAAGGTGATCTCGAAACCGTCGAAGAAGAAGCAATCGCTGAAGAATGCGGACCTGTGCATTGCGAGCGGGACGAAGGTGGCGCTGTTCAATCGGTTACGATCGCAGACGGTTTCGACGAGGTATCTGCACGTGGAGGACGGTCACTTTCACGCGAGTTCGACGCAGTGGGGCGCGTTCACGATACACCTGCTGGACGACAACGAGAGCGAGTCGGAGGAGTTTCAGGTAAGGGCTTGGCGTTTCTTTTGGGACGAAGTGAGTTGGATCTAATTGGGGTTTTGTTTTGGCAGGTTCGCGACGGGTATGTGCACTACGGAGCCACGGTGAAGCTGGTCTGCTCCGTGACGGGGATGGCCTTGCCCCGGTTGGTGATCCGAAAGGTGGACAAAGCGATGGCGTTGCTCGAAGCGGACGATCCGGTGTCACAGCTGCACAAGTGTGCCTTCTACATGAAGGACACCGAGCGGATGTATCTCTGTCTGTCGCAGGAGAAGATCATTCAGTTCCAGGCGACGCCCTGTCCAAAAGAACCCAACAAAGAGATGATCAACGACGGCGCCTGCTGGACGATCATCTCCACCGACAAGGCCGAGTACCAGTTCTACGAGGGGATGGGACCGGTCCGGACGCCGGTCACGCCAGTGCCAATAGTCAATTCGTTGCACCTGAACGGGGGCGCCGATGTGGCCATGCTGGAGATTACGGGTGACAACTTTACGCCGTCGTTGCAGGCGTGGTTCGGCGACGTGGAGGCCGAAACCATGTACCGGTGCGCGGAATCGCTGCTCTGCGTCGTGCCGGACATTTCGCAGTTCCGCGGCGAGTGGTCATGGGTAAGTTCTTTCACAAAACAATCACACACACTTGTTCATAATAGCTTTAATACCGTAAACGAGACTACAAAGAGGTAACTTTCGAAAAGGGTCCTGATTTTCCCCACGTCCTCCTTCACTTCCCCGGACTTTTACTCCTGGACGATTTCTTAGTCTTCTTCTTCCCTCCAACCCCCGCCGCTCCCCCTCCTCCCCCACCACCCCCACTCTGATTGCCATCGTCCTCCTCCGCCGACTTGGACCGCGTCTTGGACTTTCTCCGGATCGACCTCCTCCCACCACCCCCAATCCCACTCTTCTTCGACGTACTCCCCCCGCTCCCGCTGTCGATGCTCTTCTGGTTCAGCTCCGCCAGTATCTTCGTGGTGCTGATCTGCTGCTGCGAGTTCGTCTTCACGATCGGCGCCTTCGGTGCGATCCGCGTGTACAGGTCGTAGTTAAAGTCCAGACACACCTTGCCGTTGCAAAACTCCTCGGCGCACTCGTTGCACGTGAAGATCCGCGACTCGATGATGCCGGATTTGTTCTTCACCTTGCGCACCGACGACGAGAGCTGGTTCTCACGCTTATCGCGTTGCTCGGTTTTTATCTGCAGCTTGCCGAGCTCCACCAGTCTGGGCAGGAGGTGATGTGAGATATATGAAACGAGAGGGGAGGGGAAATGTGGTAATTTGAATATCGTGCATTTCGGTGGTTGTTGGAATGTTGTTATTGGGAGGGATTTCAAAGGCAGGTCAATGTGAAGTAATTATCTGCTAAAACCACTGTAATTACAGCAACTTAAGATATTTTGCAACAAATTCACAAAAAAATCCGATACTCTTGGCATTTTTGTTAATGTTCAAGAGCTAGTTCACGAGCAGAACACATCACAAGTTTGAATGAAATGTCCAAAGATTGTTTGAAGGTACATATTTTCGAGTTAGTTTGCATCAAGGCATATGATCATTTTTGAGTGGTTTTCGATAAATAAACTTAAATTAAAATTCATAAATAACTTCATGTTGCTGTTCTTTTTTGAGCAGTTAAAAGTTCAATATAAGTTCTTGTACAACACCGTAAATTTCAGCATACGCTCTCAAAGTTTTTAGAATGATTATGACAGAATCTTGCTTCTGAACAGCTATATTAAATCTATATTTTACAGATTTTTCGGTTTAAAAAATCAAGAACATCTGTATAACAAACTTTTTAAATTCTTTTATTAAAAAAAAAAACAAAAGGCACATGAATGGTCCAAACCTGAACTACAAAAGTCATTCAATCCTTTTATGGTCTCAAAATTTACAAATTACAATACACAAAACTGTTATGTAAATATTAGGGATTTCTCATCGATTTGGTGTCTTCAGCAAATCTGTAGGACATAGGGACATGCCTGAAAAAAGAAACTTTTTTTTTTAACCAGCTGTTTTCATAAAATGTGTAATCCTTAAAAACATAAACCTTAAAAAGACAACATTTCTGCTAATGAAGTTTATTAGGTAAGAAATCACAGAAATACATTTGTTTGTGAAAAACATGATATTTTTAAATTATTAAAAATGTTACTTAGACAAAAAAACATCCAAAAATATTTTTTTACACATTAAATTTGCAATTCAAAGGCGCTTCACATAATTTTCGATAAAATGCGTCAATTGCATTTTAAACTCATTCGAGTGTTAAATTTGTTTAAAAATATGTAAAATTTAATATGTAAATTTTAACAAATTGTGTTATTTTCTACACGACACTTGAAAATATGATTAGCTGCAAAGCTTACAAAAGTAATTACACCTTTTTTATTTTGATTTCCCGATAAATTTTAAAATAAATAACTGTCTCTGCAACACTAACATTATGTCGTAGACTAGATGTCTAGATTCGCCGATTAGAACTTTTGGAAAGGATTTTTCTTTAAAAAAAAATGCTTAAAATTTCCACGAAAGTGTAGGTGGCGTGTAGGCAAACACGCCTGCATAAATCACAAAAATGGCTTCAAAGTGCCCTAACCGGATAAAAATAATCATCAAAAATAGATAAATTTATTGCTTGAAAAAATATGGCCGTAAACCTTCGTACGAATGATTCACCTAACATTTTGTAGTATAATGGTCATACTCGAAGATAATTGTATTGGTTTTTACCCAAAATTGCCCGAGGCTTGGAATTATGAACTCATAAACTAGCTATTTATCACAACATTTTGCTATAACTCATCACATATAGCTCCTATCACTTTGGTGTCTTTGACAAAGTTGTTTGTTTTGATATTACTGACAACTCTTCTGAAGATTGTAATCGTCCAAAAACAAAATTTTACATAGTTTCAGACAAAAACTTATTTTTGGTATGGGTTTGTACAAAAGGTTCAAAAAGGGGGCAAATATAGAGCTTCGCCGTCTTCGACAGAATTTATGGACATTGTCTGCCTTATAATTTAGCCAGAATGGCCAAAGTTCTATCTCTTTACTGTCAAAAGTTAGAAATTCCATGGCATGCTGTGATGAGTTTCTTTTTTTTTAAACACAAATTTCACCAAAAGTAGGCCATGACAATGCTGAACAAAGTTGTAGAACATGTCAAAGCACGAAAATGCTACTTTTAGCTCTAATCAATTAAATTCGTAAAAACAGCATTTTAAACCACAGTGCGTTTTGTTTTGATTTAAAATACAGTTGACTCTCTGGCTGTCGATCTTCTCGATATCAATATTACTCCATCTATCGATGAATTCTTTAGTCCCTTCAATCTGCATACTCCAATTATCTTCATTCCTCGATATTTTCTCTTGCTTGAAGGATCTCTTCCTCGACGTTCCCTTGGATTCTGTTTGCTTTAAAAATCTCTTCCGGTTGTCAATAATTTCACTTTCTCATGGCTTGCATAGACATTTTTCTTCGCGAAACGAAGTTTTGAAGGATGTTTGACATAAGTTTGTTTTTGTTTGCTGGACGTTGCCATGATTCTCTCCCATAGCTGGGAATCAAGAAAAAAAATCAATCAAGTCTTCCTTTTGCATCGTTCTGTAAACTGATCATTCTCTTCCTCGACGGTCCCTTGGATATTGACAACCAGAGAGTCGACTGTAAATCAAATATTTGAATAAATTATCTACAAAATTTCATCTAGCACGATTTTTTTTAATTTATCGAAATATTTAGGTACCAGTGAATCAATTAAAAATTGTTCAATTTAAATTTTAATTTTATTTATATTTCCTCCAGGTTTTTATTCCGAATGCTTTTTGCCTCAATTGGTAATAGTGATTTAAATAATGATAAAACATAATTTGAAAAATAGTTGTTGTACAAAACAACAAATCGTTAACTTGCCGGGATATTTTTGTTTCTGTTTCTTTTAATTTTTGGATTATTTTTCTGACATTATCAAAGACATTGAGTTGAAGATGTATTTGTATATTTATAAAATATTAAAAATGAAAGAAATGTATTTATACGAAACTTATTCAACTTGAATCACATTGGATTTAAATATTAAATATTTAATACAATCTATAAACTACTGCCCCTTTTAAGATTTTAATTTGTTTTTTTTTTTACATTGATTGGCAATTTCAATTGAACAATTTGATTTTTTTGAATAGATAGTTGTGATTGTTGGTTCAACCCTTTCAGCCAGGACATTAAAAAAGTAATAATTTAATGATGACAAATTATTTTAAGGGCCATTTTAAATTTATTATGACTCATTGGGGTCTGAACAGACTGTATGAAAGAAATAAAATTGTTAAAATTTTGTTAACATTTTTAGCAGTTCCAATGAAATTTGTTTAGGACAATTTTTAAAATTATCAACTCAAAAAGGAACTAAAAAATGGCAGTGCTGGAAAAGACTAATTTTTTGTTACACTCTGTATTATATATTACCCATCAGGTCTGAAAGGGTTGAACGGCAATAAAAATCGTTGTTTGAGCATGAGCATGAGCATGAGAGACCACCCATGGTTGTCCTTCTCCGTTGCTGAACAGGACCGTAAAATCCTATCAACACATCCGGTCATACGCTTCAACGATCAAATGATGTTTCCCTTATCAACAGCATGCATGAATGCGCTGAAAAGATAAAACATCACGATCATCAAAACTAGAGCCGGTGCGAATAGGAAACAGTCGTTGGCCACCAACGGCGCCCGCCATGTCAGTTTGTAGATCTCGAGGGGATGGGACGGGAATGTTAGTTAGCACAGGCTGCTACCAAGGGTGGGTTCTATACGATATCCACACCCCCGCGTGTGTGTGTTGTTTCCAACAAAAACCTTTTTCAATTTCTTTTTTTACCTTCTGCTCTCGACGGACTCTTAAAAATCGACACAGAGAGAGTCCACTGTATTTGGAAATCTAACCTTAAATAATATGTTTTTAAGCAAAACTTAATAAACACAGATGACGATATTACCACGAAATGTAGAATAATCTTTTTTTCACAAAAATAAATTGCTAAACGATATTGTCTGGCAAGTTTCAAGATCAACTCTTGACAAAAATGTTAAACATAAAGCGAAATCATACCAAATATTGTTTTATGATTGATGTGAAAATCATGTTTTGTTTTTGGTTGAAAAAACTTTTACTTTTTTTTTTTCAAGATAATAGATAAAATTGATGTGCAACAAACATTTCAGCTTTAAAAATGTATTAAACTCGAACATTCCACAGCACCACATTTCCATCATGGGAAATCCAACACATGCTTTTTCCACGAGGCTTTTCCACCCTCACAATATATCCGCATGTATGAATTCCCGGGCAATGCACTCAAACTGTTGCACAAAACAACACAATCCACTGCACCTGCAGGTTGATGCACTCAACACCCCCACTTTCGACCAGACCCAAAAATCTAGTTCACCCTCTCGGCAATGTGTGTCACTGTACCTTTCCCTCTTCCTTCCCCCCAAAAAAAGACATCTTCCAACTCACTTGCTAAAGTACTCCTCCTCAATTTTGGTCTTTGGCCGCTGCGGCGTCAGCATCTTCCAGTCGATCGACACGCTGCACAGCTCCATAATCACCAAATTCCGCATCTCCGTCGGAATCGGATCCATGTACGTGTACAGCTTGTCCCGATCGCCCCCGTTCTTGAGCAGCATCTTCAGCTCCTTCTTGGGCATCTTGTAGCTGGTGTCCTTATCCTTGAACCGAATCTCCTCCGGTCGCACCTTGATCGGGCGCGTCTTATAGTCCGGGACCTTTTCGTACATCTTCTTGAACTCTTCCCGGGTGGTCGCCGTTGACCGGGACAGGTCCAGAATGGGGACCACCTCCTTCTTCTTGCCGAACAGGTCGTCCATTCTGACTGAGCGATGATGATGTCTTCTTGAGGGTGGGAAAATCTCGTCAGAAACAACCCCTTTGACTGTGTGTTTTTTTTTCTCACCAAGACTTACCTTCTTCTTTTTCTACAACCAGAGGGGAGGAGGAAAAACGTAACAATCGACGTTTGCGGAAATTAAATATTCATAAGGAGAAGAAAAAAATAAGCTTAGATCTAACAATAGCTTCTGGGTATTACTGCTGCTGCAGTAGTTGTTGCAGTGACTGTGACTGCTCCTTAGGACGACCTCCTCGGAGGAAGCTCTTCTCCATACTTTGGGGGGCAGCTCTTCTTTCTATTGTGTTGTTGATGCGGAAAACTGCTACGATATTATCGATTTAATAATGGGAAAACCTGTTGCTATAGTACACACCACACGTTCGCCTCGTGGAACGTGGAAAAGCCGCCGAGTTTATTATCACTGGCTGGCTGAGGTTTAAGGGAAAAGGTGTGTGCGAGTGCTTTCACCTGTGGTGCTTTTTAACCTGATGGGAGCTTTCTAGAGGGTTGTGTAGGGCGCAGACTGATAATTAGATCATACGTTGTGGGCTGTGAGTGGGAGGTGGTTCTTTCGTGGTTAGGAGGTCGTTAGTGGGTGGAGGTGTGAGACAGAGTTTTGGAGTAACTTGTTACGTGCTAGGGAGTCATTTAGAAAGAAAATATGTTAGTTTCACAAATTAGTTGAGAATTGATTTAACTTTCTAAATAAGGTTTAAATTTGAAACTAAAGAAGACTATTGAGCCAATCTGCCGTTTTTGTAATTTTACTTTTTATATTTTTTTAAGCTGACTAAAAAATTGTCGAGGGCTTCGCTATGACCAAAGAAGCTTCTTTGCATCATTATTTCGTCCATACAAGTCGTAAACAAAATTTGGAAAGAAAGTTGATGTGTGATTATTGAAAAATCTGTAAATTTCCAAAACCTTTTTTTTAATTTTCAATCATGTTTTTTATGAATTACGCGGTCAAAAGAAGTGTGAGCATACATTTTTCTGCCAAAATTTGATTTTTTGAAGACATAGTGACCCAAAAACTTTTTCACATAAGTTTAAATGTGAAATATTGAATTGAAAAACACTTAATTTTTTTTTGAATAGTGCACCGCTTTCTATTTTATTTTCGATTACAGCAAAAAATCATATTTTTTCAATTTTAAAAAAAAGCACCCATGTTTTTCAATTTATTTCAAAAAGCTGAGAAAATTTTTCAACACATTCTAAGAAACAATTATTGGTCTTTTCGTTCCTATAATTTCAACGCCAAAAAAATAGAACATTAGACCAATTCTCTGAGATTTCAGGCATTCGATTTTTTTTTTGATTTTTTATTGCGCAATTCTCACTAACTTGGACTTCGCACTAAATTATTGCTATCGATCGCACTATTGCGACTTGTCAAACTGGCTTGGGAAATTTAAATTTTCTCAAAAAATGATCAAAGCGAGCCGATGTTGCTGACCTATCAATCGCAATTTTAAAGTGCGAATGTCCAGTTTGGTGGAAACTGCGACTGGAAATGTAAATAAACAACTGCTGGTTGCCTAGTTTTGGGAAATATTGTTGACAAAAGTGCGAGAGAAAAGTGCGGGCCAAATCCAAGTTACAGTGCAAGGATCAATAATCCGGCTGAAACTTTTTTGGGGCCTTTGGTATTCCCAAAGAAGCCATTTTGCATCATTTGTTTGTCCATATAATTTTCCATACAAATTTGGCAGCTGGCCATACAAAAATGATACGTGAAAATTCAAAAATCTGTATGATTTGAAGGAATTTTTTGATCGGTTTGGTGTCTTCGGCAAAGTTGTAGGTATGGATATGGACTACACTGAAAAAAAAATATACACAGTAAAAAAAATTGGTGATTTTCAATTTCACTTTTTGTCACTAAAAATTGATTTGCGAAAAAACACTGTTTTTTTTTGGTATGTTTCAGAGGATATCAAATGCCAACTTTTCAGAAATTTCCAGAATAGGCAAAAAATCTTTGACCAAGTTATTTTTTTTTTTTTTTTTTTATTATAGACATTTTACCACTTTTGTGGCATTCATGTCTTTGAAAAATGGTTCAAATTTTGTTGTATAAACTGGTTTCTTTCAGGAAATTTATCATCGATTTCTCCTTTCTTTTCTCGTTTGCAAGAATGGTTGGAAGTGTTCCACTAATGCTGTTGTTTTTTCGGCTTTCCTCGAAACCTCTGCAGTCTTGCAGAATATGTTGGACTGTAAAGGAGACGCCACAATAGCGACAAACTGGTGGCGCAATTTTCTCGAGGAGATACGAGTGAGTCAAGCGGGTGTGACCTATCCGTAGTCTCGTCAGAAGACGCTGGTCCGATGCACAGCTTCTGTCCACGTTTCTACAAACGGTTCGTTTTATCTGTCTAAGTTGTTGTTGTGTTTGGTTCCACTGATTTTGCCATGCTTTCCAAATCTCGTTTTTCACAGTCCGTACAGCATCTTGAGCAGGAATTTTGAACGAGTGAGGTGGTGGCTTTGATCTAGCTTGGTTGGCAATATTGTCTGCTCCTTCGTTTCCGGGTATGCCTGCATGCCCTGGAATCCAGCAGAACGTGATGTTACACCCGGCTGCTACTTTTTCAGCTGCTTGGATCCATGGGTGTGATGAGTGTCCACTTCTGATTGCATTGATGCAACTGGCGGAGTCCGTGAGGATGATTGTGTTCGCTTTGCAGCAGGCGATAAACGCTGCTTTCCATAGCCCGTAAGCCTCTGCAGAGAACACGCTACAAGTTCCAGGAAGAGTGTAAAGGTATTGGCTGTTCTCGGTGACGACGCCCACTCCAGTTTCGTCACCGTTTTGGAACCGTCTGAGTAGATTGCGTGGTGTTCGTTATAGTGACTAGACATGTGGGACAGAAAGTTAGGTACAACTACACTGCTTGGAGCGCCAGACCGTAGTTGAACCTCGAACGTATCGTCAATTTGGATTTTGTTATCGTACCACTTTCTTCCGCTTAGTCGCAGTACGTTCTCAATCTCTGGAAATGGGAATCCTGATAGTTCTTGAAACAACGTAATAGCACGCTTTATTTGTGGTGCTTCTGCCAGGGAGGGGATTTTCCCACATAGCCGGATTGCGAGCTGGGATAACCGTTGAGTCATCAAGAACCTGAACGGCAAACATCCTGCCTCAGCAACGATGGAGAGAATTGGGCTCGTCCTAAATGCGCCCGAGGCTTGGCGGATGACTTCGTTGTACGTGGGGGCTAGTAGTCTTTCCATTGCTTCACTGTTGATGCTGGTGATTCCTATTCCGTAAAATAATTTTGATGTAATGAGAGCTGATCCGGCTTTCAAAAGAGTTGTTCGGTTGCTGCGTTTCAGTCGGCCCCCAAGAATGCGTAAGATGTTCACACGATTGCTGCAACTCTTCCTAATACTTGCAAAGTGCTGAAGGAAGTTAAGTTTTGCGTCTAGCAGCACTCCAAGGATCTTCATTTTTCTCGCCCGTGGAATGGGAACATTATGAACTCTTATTGCACGTCCGCGCTTTCGATGACGAAGTTTGCAGATATGCATTAATTTGGATTTTGCAGGTGCAACTACAAAACCAACACTGTCTGTCCAATCGATAAAAGCATTGACCGCTTCCCTCATTCTGCGACGTACCAAAATCGAGTTCGGGCCCTTGGAGATCAGAAGGACATCATCAGCATATAAAAGTATATGGACGTCAGATGAGATCCTCGCGAAGATTGGCTGCATGGCAATTAAGAAGAGCGTAACTGACAGAATTGAGCCTTGGGGAACACCGTTTTCTGCTATCCTAGCGCTCGAGAGTACCCCATTTGCCGCAACCCGAAAAGTTCTGCTTTTAAGAAAGCTTGCAAGTATAGTTCGAAGACGTCCAGTAATTTTCCAGTCGGTCAAATTCTGCATGATTGCGTTGCGCCAAGTTGTGTCGTACGCCTTGGATATGTCGAGCGAAACTAGTTCAACGTGTTGATCCGCTCCTGCTTGTAGTAATGTTTCTAGCTGCGCGAAGTGAGTGTCGACTCCTCTTCCGGCGCGGAATGCATGCTGACGATTGTCGAGCTTCCCTGTTTCCTCTAGTTCCGTAATCAGTCGTCGATTAATGATTCTTTCGAATAGTTTTCCTAAGCAGCTCAGCAAGGTTATTGGTCGATATCCCTCTGGTTGGCTTCGGTCCGCTTCCGGTTTTGGGATGGGAATTACTACACCCTCCTTCCATTGATCTGGGAACTCTCCAGATGACCATACGTTATTATATAATTCTAGTAAAGCTGCTTTGCATGGGAGTGGTAAGTGTTGGAGAAGTTGGTAACTGATGTTATCGTTGCCCGTGGATGCGCCACCGCGCTTTGACAGTGCCCACGTGAGCTCGTCCATCGTAATATCCGCATTGTAACGCTTGAACAAATCAGGTCGTCTAGAAAGGCTCCAATCTCGTTTGTTCCCAAGAGACCAAGTTATGATTATTTAAATCAATACAGAATTTTGTAAAAAAACGAAATATTGGTCGCAAAAAAAATACACTTCATTTTTCGATGTAAAATCGAGTTTGCAATCAAAAAGTACTGTAGTGATTTTTTGATAAAGTGCACCGTTTTCAAGTTATTGCCATTTTTATGTAACTTTTTTGAAAATAGTCGCAGTTTTTCATTTTTTTAATAAATGCCCATATTTGCCCAGCTTTGTATTTTTTTTTTTGAAAGGCTGAGAAAATTCTATATATTTTGCTTTATTGAACTTTGTTGATACGACCCTTAGTTGCTGAGATATTGCCATGCAAAGGTTAAAAAACAGGAAAATTGATGTTTTCTAAGTCTCACCCAAACCCACAATTTTCTAATGTCGATATCTCAGCATTTTACATCGAAAACTCAAGTTGAAAAATTATTGCGAGCAATGTTTCGATTTTTTGAAAAAATCTGTATTAATTCTAAAAATTATAACTAGGTCTAAGATTTTTCGCCCATTCTGGAAATTTCTGAAAAGTTGGCATTTGATGTCCTCTAAAACATATAAAAAAAGTGATTTTTTGCAAATCAAGTTTTAGTGACAAAAAGTGAAATTAGAAATCACCAATTTTTTTTACTGTGAATCATTTTTTTTTCAGTGTAGTCCATATCGATACCTACAACTTTGCCGAAGACACCAAATCGATCAAAAAAATCATTCAAAAGATACAGATTTTTGAATTTTCACATATCATTTTTGTATGGCTGCCAAATTTGTATGGAAAATTATATGAACGAACGAATGATGCAAAATGGCTTCTTTGGGCATAATGAAGGCACCAAAAAAGTTTCAGCTGGATTAAAAAATACAAAAATTAAAATTAAAGAAAAAAGACCGATTCCGTACAGAACTGCTCATTAGTGAGATTTTCTGTTCTCCTCGAAAATAATTAATTAGAAAATTTTAAAATCAAGACTAACATTTTAAAAGTGCCAAACATTCAGTATAACAACACATTTGAAGTCTTGAGTTTACAATTTCGAATCAGTTTTTTTGTTCCAGAAAGCCACGAATTTTGTTTTATATTTGGGGAACAAATTTTTCTTGGACGAGTTTTTCGGGAATTGTCTCAGCTTTTGAACAAAAAATGTTTTTTTTTTCTCAAAATCTAACTTAATGTGGCTACCTATATTGTGAAAACTATGCACATTAAGAAAAATGACAACTTTTCAAAAAAAAAAAAAAAAACAACAACACAAAAGTCTTCATACAATTTTGGGGGCTGATCATACAAAATTGGTATGAGACCATCCATAAATTACGTTGACACTTTTTTGGAAGTCTCAACCCCCCGTGGACAATCGCCATACCCCCCCCCCCCCACTTAAAGTGTCCACGTGGTTTATGAATGGCCTCTATTTAGATATATGAAATTCTGTATCAGAATCAGTGATCAGAAGACATTTTCTGATCGATTCGGTGTCTTCGGCAAAATTATTGGTTATGATTAGGACTTTTTAGAATTAATAGGTTCAATAGATGTTTTTATTATTGTATTATTTTTTTATTTCAATTTTTATGACTTAAAGGGAAATCCTCACAATACTTTTTTTTAATTCCATTTTTTTATGTTTTAAGGTACTCAAAAAAAACATCTTTTGAGCCTTAGTGAGTTATGGTGCAAAATCTGGTTTATGAGATACAGTCAAACCTCGCATAGTGCGCAGGCGTTACGCTTTGTTTTTCTTCGATTACTCCGAAACGATATGATATTTTTGCAATATTTTTGAAGCAATTCATTCGTCTTGTTCCAATCTAAATTTAGCTTCAAGAAGATTGCAAAAATATTATGTCGTTTCGGAGTAATCGAAGAAATACAAAGCGTAACGCCTGCACACTATGCGAGGTTTAACAGTATTTTTTTTAAATCGTGTAATTTTTTGTAAAATATCGAAAACCTGAGGTAAAAATTACTAAAAAGCATTTTTAAAGCAAAATCAAATTTGCTATCGAAAAGTACTTTCCAATTATTTTTTTAAATAAAATGTACCATTTACAAGTTAACGATGCTTTTAGGTATACATTTTCTAATTCTTTTCTTTTATTTTTTTTGCATTTTTAAAATGAAAGAACCATTGAAAAAAACGTTTTCGAAAAGCTGAGAAAATGCCATACAATTTTCTCTTTGGAGCTTTGAAAATCGGGCAATTAGTTTCTGTTTTACAACCTCACATAGAATTCGAATCGATGAAAATAATTTTTGAAACCATCAACTGACGATATCTTGGAAACTGTTTTTTCCGATTTTAAATTGTAAAAGATGATTGATGATGATGATTTTTTTTTTATCAACATCACAATTTTAAAGTCAAACTTTAGTTTTGAAAAGGACTCAAATATTATTGAGACTTTTCTAATTTCATAGTTTAGATCAAATTATAATAATATAAAAAAAAACTATTGAAAAGGTCAGAAAAAAATCACAAAAATTTATTTTTTTTATATTGAAAAACGGATCAACAGTTTCCGAGATATCGTCAGATGAAAATTTCAGATTTATTAGATAACAATTAAAATAGTAGTTTATGCGACAAGTTGCAAAAAAAAGGATTTTATCAGCACAAGTCGTACATTTATCCATCGAAGGTCACCGAGTGGGATAAATACGACAAGTAATGAAAAATCAAGTTTTGCAACGAGTCCCTTACAACATTTTTTGCAATTCCGAAAAACACCCTTTGAAAAGAATTATTAGTCAAGTGTTCATGATTTAGTTAATGAATCATTCAAATAAAAAAAGATGGAAAGGTATTACTTTTCCAAACAAGTGTTGAATAGTTTAACTTTTCAGCATCCATTTCAGTGTTTTGAATAGGGTTACTATTCGATTCTGTTATTTTTGGTAGAGAAAAGTAGGCTATTTCGTCGTTCGAGAATGACAGGAAAAGTAACTATTTTCACGACGGGATTGCAAAAATAATAATTTCGATTCAATTCGAATTCATTGTGTAGCCTCTCCTCATTGAAGAAGGCCAGATACATAGTTAAATTACCACACCGTATATAAGTCTAGCAAATAAAAAAACTAAAGATGTCAAATTTAATGTATTTTACCAAAATTCAAATCATCAAAAAAATCCTAACGACCAAAATTACGTAGACTTCAAAGGACAATTTCATGAAGTTTCAAATGCATCATAGCAAAGGTATTTTCATTACATTCTATAAAAAAGAAGAAAATCACACGAGATTTATCAATTTATTGTAATAAACTAATTTGTGATAGAAAATATAATTTCTCGATTTTTAGGTTGGCATTTCCCAATTGTTTTAATAATTTAGTCACCACCCTGAAATTCCAATATCCAACTTCTATTAATATTTAAGATCTTTTCTTTCAATTTTATTGAGTGTTTAATTTGTGTTTACCATTTCTGCTACCGATTTGGAAAACCTTTTAGCTATGAGACTTTTCAGAAGACTTTGTCAGGAAGGTATAATTTAATATTGAATTTTACTAACCGAGTGATGTGGTTTTAGGGAAAAGAAATACTGTTAAAAAAATCTCAAGTTTTCTGGGTTTTAGAGTATTATAGTGTGTTTGAATCCTCAATCAATGATTGATATTGTGCGTTGTGTTAATATTTTGTTCAATTAAACTAAAACAACCAGGCTTCTCCATTGCTTCCAATCGTTCGCTCAATTCAATGGAGACGCATGGTACTTTTAAACAAATCAACCAAAAGTAACAAAACATCTTTCCTTTCCTCATTCCTCAACCAGGTCCGCCAGCCAACGCAAGTGCCTATCTCGCTGGTGCGCAACGACGGCATCATCTACGCGACGGGGCTGACCTTCACGTACACTCCGGAACCGGGTCCGCGGCAGCCGTGCAACGCCGCCGAGGACGTGCTGCGGCGGGCGAACAGCAATAGCAACACCAACAACAACAACGGTGGCAACGGAAACGGCAACAACAACGGCACGGGAGGTTCCACCGGGGGTGGTTCGTTGCCGGCGATCTCGGACGTGGCCTGGAGCTCACACGGCGGGGCCGGAATTCCGTAAGATAAGTGCGTTGGGCGGGGGGTGTTTCTGTGTTTTTGTTCTACTTTTTATTTTTTAGTTTTTTTTCTCGAGGATGTGGATATTTATTGTTTTTTGCTTTGTTTCGTGTCGGCTCTCGATGCGGAACGGAGTTGAGAAGGAAAAGAAAACATTACCTACCTATACATATTTGCTAATTTATACATATACAGTATTTTTACAAACAAAAAACAAGAAAAAACGAGAACAAAAACGATACACGTGAGGGCAAGTAATCTCAAGAAATTCCTAGAAATGAGTAAAGATTTAAACAAGTAAAAAAACACACTCACGCTAAGCCAATGAATTGTGCGTGTTTGTGAAACAAGAATGTCCGGGAAATAAAACGCAAACAAACATTCGAGTATATTTTTCCTAAGATTTATTTTCTCGCTCTCCTATTTGCAGCAGAGAAGAAAGTTGTAGACTATCATTTCCTAAAACTCTATTTTTAAGGAAAGTCGTATTTTGACAGATTTTTGTAAGAGAATTACTATTTTTAAGGCAGAGAAGAGAGATTAACGTGATCATCAATCACACAAACACACAGACATACAGACAGACATTGAGATGAACATAAGAAAAAAAATGGTGATATATGCAGGTTTTAAAGAATTAAAAAAAAAACAAAGTATTTAAAATTTAAAAACTGTGGAATCAAAGTGACTCTATTATTTTCACGCGAAGGCAAAATCTGACAACGAAATCATTCTTAAGAGGAGATCTAGCAGCTAAAGCTAAGAAAAAAGCAAGAAAAAGACACTTTTACCGAACCGTATTCTTTTTAAGAGAGAAACTGAAAGACAGAGAATGAATGAGCTAAGAACACGCGTATCTGAGCATTTTAAACTGGGAATAAAATTGCCAAAGAAGTAGAAAAAAATTAAGTCATCTTTTCAAACGTCCCGAAAGAACAATCAGACAGAATTCAAACAGAGATCCGCATCAAAAAACAACGCTTCCTCTACTGTTTCAACGCTCGTAATCGAGAGGCTTAATCTCGGCTCCAGTTGTAATGAGGTGTCACGAGGTCAGAGAGCTCACTCTGACATGCTGCTTCTTTTTTACGTTTTTTCGCCTCCTCCCTCGTCATATCAATATCCAATCATCCCCTTTACACGATGCATTCTCAGTCGTGTCATGTCACGTCGTTTCGTTGTTGATCTCAATTTGAGATTTTCCCACTCGTTCATTGTTAACGGTGCAGTGTTGATGGGGATGATGTCTGAAACTGAGGCATGATAATTGGGAGTTGTCTTATTAGCTGTGATTTGAGTTGATATTACTGTCTTTTTCGTTGGTTGATATTGTTATCTGGAAATTAAGGTTGATTTTAAATCTACCGACAACTCTAATTCTATTCATAAATTTTCAACAATTTTTCCAATAAAAAGAACATTTATTTGATTAGCGACAATTCTCAGTTCGGTTTTGAACTTAAAAAACAAACTTTATCCAAATTTATGGCCAATTTGACAAAGGACTCTGCAAATAGCTCTTGAAATAAGATCATTTTTGTATTTCAAGATTTAATCGAGATTAAATTATTCAATCAATTTATCTCATATCCCATACCAAAAACAATGACGTGGGCTGCTCCTTGCCTCCACGCCATCTGCTTTCCGACCAACTACTTCCAGGTCCAGGTTGGTGTTTATTCCTCGACGTCCAACGAAAGAATGTCTTTCCTGAATTGACCGAGCCGGGTTTTATATGCCTAGAATGGTAACTAGCGTGGTTCACGTATATATAAAGAAGACAGAAGTGTTTAATTCCGAGCGTCTCAACCGGAATGTTCAAGCAATATAACCCCAAAAGCTAGCTTGAAATTTTGAGCTCATTTGGTTAAGGTTTTGTGCTTCTACCATAGACCTGAATTTAGTATGGAAGTTCTACAAATTTACTATGGGAAATTTTCACTTTTTACCTCGTCTTAGAGAATGTTTCCCGAAACACCTATCAATTTTTCATATTCTTAAGTTTCTATGTCTGGTAGGTGGTCTCTTTTTAATTGATTCGAAACTGTAAACAAACTATAATTAATGAAACTAGTTAATGCAAGGCAAAACAAATATTCGAAAATGAATATCTCTTAAAGCCTGGGCAATTTTCTACGAAAACCGTAAATGGATTTAATGTATATTGGCTTTAGTTATTGGAGGGCTTACCTATGACCATAACCGCCATTTTGTATCGTTGATTCAGCCAAAAAATATAATAATTTTCATATTTCAAGCGTCATTTTCAGAATTTTTAATTCAAAAGTATTCACCGAAAAGGTATCTTTTTGCTTAAAAATACAAAAATAAACCTTATACAATGTATTATTATGTATTTTTTTTTTGTTTACAAAAGATTGTAAAACTTTTTCAAAGAAAATTTGTATTTTTATCTATATTTTTTTGCCTTTCGATTCTTGGGGCCATATTGAAGGGGGAGGACAATATCACGAAAAGGGGATTCATCGCCAAATCTGCAGGAAGATTTTCCTGGTTTAATTTTGTTGATATTTGCCACAAATTTCTCTAACCTAGCGAAGGCTGAGCAAAATCAAAACGAGTAACATAGTTCTGCTGGTTTGTTTTCGCTAATTACTGTCAAAATTGTCTGAAAAACTAGTTAAATTTTTCGCTGTTTTCAGCGTAATTGTCTACTACTCTGGCAGAAATGACAGTTGTTATTTTCATCTCAGAGTTGATTGACGGAACACAAAAAGCTTTTAAACTAAGTGAAATAAAGAAGCAAAATTTGAGTTGTGAAGTTGTGTAATTGAAAAATATATCAAATTGTTTCATTTGGTTAACAATCTTCAAAAGAAAAAAAAATAAGAAAAACTTCCTTCGATTTCGAAGCTTTAAATAATATCAACGGCCTAATTCGATTTAAAATCAGGCGAAAAGCAAATACTTAATACTTTTTTTTTTAATTTTAAATTTTTAAATGGAAAATTTTAAATTTGAATTTTTCATGGATCATCAAGCAGTATACTTTGTTGCTTTTCTTTCCTCAATGTCCTCTTTACCTCAAAGGTTCCTGAGATTGCATTTTCATCAAAAAAAAAAATCATTTGTTTATATTTTTTCTTTCAAATAGCTTGCAGAAACATTTTTCTTTGCAAAACGCAGCTTAGAGAATGTTTAACGTTAGTTTGTTGTTATTTCGTCACTTGTGTGCTATCTTGTGACACGTCCTATCTTTTTACAGAAGACGTGTCACAAGATAGCACACAAGCGACGATTTGCTGAACGTTGCCATGATTCTCTCCCATAGCTGGGTATCAAGAAAACTATATTTTCAATCTAGTCTTAATATTGGATTGTACTGTGAATTTATGCTTCTCTTCCTTGAAGGCCTCTTGGATGTTAGAAATGGCCCTACTATCCCAGCAATAGCAACAGGTTTTTTGCGAGTCTTTTCCTGTTTTTCGTTTCGATAATATTTTTTTTTTTTTTTTGATTGATGGTTTTAGATGAAATTGCCAAAAAGAGGCTTGTTTATGCAAGTGCCCAGAATATGAAACCTTGAAAAACAAAAAAAAACTCGTTTCACAAGCAGAATATTGTTCATTAAACTATTTTAGAACCCTGGGCCAAATTTGACCAAAATCAGTCAATATTTACCCATTGATACTCGAAGGTGAAGTTTTCTGACGGTTTGGCTGCACGGTACGCTACTTTAATCCAACTATTCTCAAAAGTGAGATTTTGTTTATCAGCTTCAGGCTCGGGTATCAACGGGTTATTCTCAACCAATTTCACTCAAAATTGGCACAGAGGCATGAAATAACCCAAAAACCCGCTATCTGCTTATGGAGCAGGGGATCATTTTTTCTGGGCACCGTACTCTACATCGGCTACTGCCACAATTGAGAAATTTAAAAAATACGGGTCTGATCATTTTACGGAAGAGCCCTCAAAACCAAATCTACCTGTTTGAAAAAGAACTTTTTTATTTAAGTTTTAATGATTAGACTTGAAATTGCTACGACTAAAATTCAATGTTATTTTGCCATGCCAAATTGACTTAAATTGTTCATATTTAAAACAAGTGATGTTTGATTAGTAAAAATAAAATTTTGACCTGTTTTTATATTGATTGGATTATAACTCAGCTATTATATTTTGATTCAAAATTTAAAATACTTGATATGAAATACATTCAAAATCCATTCTAATTTCCCAAGATTCCTTCCTTAACTCCTAGGTGGTCGACCCGCTTTGTTTTTATGTTGTTTTATTAAAAAAAGCTTGATTTTTTTTAACTAGCTAACATGTTTCAGCAAATACAAGTAGAAAACCCAACTTTTAATTACAGTTGATTTATCTAATTCGCTTAAAACTCCCACACTCCACGCTCATTGGGATCGTGAGAACGATTAGGTGGCTTCACAAAACCAACGGTAAATAATGGAAATATTATTGAATTATCGTGTCTTTAGAAAAGCAGAGCAATGCTCTCTTTTTCTCATTTTTTGTGTTTTTAACCCGTGTGAACCAAATTATGATGAGCACCGAAGAAAAAAAGAAAAGCTTGTGCTGTGCGATCTAATTAGTATTGCAGATTAGTTATCACAACAAGTGCGATGCTCAGTCACCGTAAACCTTTCGAGTTGGCTTGCAAGACAACAAAAGCATGGACGAATTAAAAAAAAGTCATGCTGGAAACTGGAGGGGGAGGCGCGTTAATGAGAAGGGGTGGGGCAAAATCCAATGAATTATATGTAAATATACACCTTCTATTATCTGTGAGACTGCTCTGCACTCTGCGAGTGAACCTCGGGTATAATTTATATTTTTGTTGAAAACAATCAAGAAACAATCATTTCTGGGAGAATTGACGAGTCAGAAGAACAAGAATCTTAAGCAGCGGAACAGATTTTCCCAGCCATTGAAAAAAAGTGCTGCAAATCAAGTTTAAACCTCCTGTTCCGGGGCAAATTCCTGAGCAACAGGTTGAAAAGCAACAACAACAAAAAACTGGGGAAGTTACCCCGCGGTCGGTCATTATACGCGAAGACAAGAATCACGACATCCAGTGACGCCGGACCCGGGAGGGAAACACAATGTGGTCATTTCCCGGAGTCCCGGCGAGTTTTGTTGACCTTCCCAGGCTTGGGAATTTTGCTTCGTGGAGGTTAACGGTGCGGAAAGCTGGGAAGCTCGTGGGCGCTGATAAGGAAGCAGTGGCCGGTGGTTGGGGGGTGCACCGATTAAAGTTGATTTAAAGATCTCTATAATTGACAAATAAACATTTTTGTTCTCCTTTTAAAATTACTTTGCAACATTATTTTGGGTTGGAAAATGTTAATCAAATACCTTGAAAAATGATGCCCACATTTTTGTTTTGTTGTTGTAAAACTAGAGTTTTGCCTAAGGCTTTAACAAATATTTAAATTATCTTATTTCCTGATTTCGCTCGTTTTTTCATAATTTTTTTCGGGAAATTATCAGCGTGAAGTTTTAGACAATATTAAATGTAATTTTTTATAGTGGTTATATAATGAGTATTATTTTTAATTAAAAAAAAGTCACAAAAAACAGACACGAGATTTAATAGAAAAAAAAAACATGAAATCAGTAATGATTCCTTCAATCATTGCTAATACATTTACATTTTTTGAATTCAGGTTTGAAATTTAAAATTTCAAGCATTTGTGTGGCGTTATGTTTGTGGTTATTTTTTAACTTTCCCTTATTTGAGTGATAAGAAAAAATATAGTTAAAAGTTGTAATCATTCGAAATTCCAATCTTTTTAAATATTGAACGATTGAGCAATATTTGATATTTTCAAAAGTATAACAACCTAGTTGAATTCAAGATGAATTCATTTAATCAAATTTTTTTTTTTTTAATATTGAAATAATATGTACCGTAAACCGGGGTGACATTATTAGGATTTTAATTTACTTTTGGAATATTTTCCAACTGGCTTCCCAAGACTATCATTTTTTAAACATGTACTGGGGTAGGCAACAAAAGGTCCATGCACTATTTTTGAACAAAAGTTTTTTCAATAGTGTTCAAAAAAATAGTTGCGTTAAAAATTCTTATTTTAAATATCGGGGTGACTTTGATAGTCATAGTTTTTGTTGTAAAATCAAGTTAAAGGTGTTCAAATCTAATTTTTACGTCGAACGTATCATCGCTAAGTTTGCTGATATAGTTTTTGACAAAAAATAACAATGTTTATATTTAGTTAACTAAGTTTACAAGCTTTTTAACAAAATACATAAAAAAAAAATTAGGTAAAATTGCTAATAGGTCAGAATTTTGCCTGAAATTTGTTAAAAATAGTTTTGGTTATAACATTTTCAATTTATATTGCATTTTAAACTGAATTCGAAGCACGAATCAAAAGTTTTTACATTTTGTATAAAATTAGTTCTGCTGAAAATGCCTTCAAATTTGTTTTTTTAAACTATGTTTCAAAAACACACAATTTTTATTATTTACTAACTTCGTTTACCTTCTCCTAGTGGAAAATTGTCCGAAGAATCCGAAAATGCATTCGGTTTTCCGATTTGAAATCATGTTCATTGCGAAAATTATGACACTTTGAAAATATGAAAATAATGCCATTGATCAACGTTTTCTTAATTATAGTAAACTTACTTTTTAAATTTCTCAAAATTTAAGGAAAACTTCTTCTAGAAGTATCTTGAACCTTTCTCTACCCCGGTCAGTATGATTCCATACAATTCCGTACGTATTTTATTTGTACTCTTCATTTTGCAAAAAAATCTCAAACCTATCAAAGGCACCCCGTTTTACGGTATCGCATAATTATTATTTTTGTCTTAACTTTTATGATTCTACCGATCTGTAATCCCAAAATTCAAAATTTCAAAAAAAAGATTAAAAAGTCTACATTTATTCAAAAGTGCAAAAACAAATTGACCTACAATGTATTCTGAATAATTTACAATCGATTTTTCAATGAAAAATTTAATCAAAGATTTTTATTTTCGAAGAAAAATTTGAAGGGGGGGGGGGACAAAAACTTGAAATGATACTTGCAAAAATAAAAATACACAATTTTTGGTCGTAATCTTAGATCAGTCAAAAAACAAACAAAAAACAAATTGACTTTATAAATGTCCTTTTTGTAACAAACAAACTTAAAAAAAAAATTTTTTGAACATTTAAAAAAATCAACTGCATTTATTAATAATTTCATTTTAACCCTTTGAACGATGTATTATTTTTTTTAGAATTACAAAATTTCGAATGATCCTAATTGAATCTACGGTGGTAACATTTGAGTTTGTATTTGTTTCCTATTTTAAATTGTGTAAACTCTGAAAAATATTAGAAATTTTGTTGTTCTAAAAATAGTTAAAATTAAAAAAAACTAAAAGTGTGTTTTTACAGTAAATACACGGATAGAAATCATGTACGGTAACTCTTTGTTGTCGATTTTTTAAACATTGAAATGTTTCTAAAACCGTCAACAAAAATAAACGATTTTCAAAACAATGTTGTCGACGTTTACAAATTCAACAACAAGGATTGAGTAACATGATTTCTATCCGTCTGAGTACAGTGCGAGACACGAAAGCACTTTATAATGTAGAGTTTTGTTATTTAACCTGAAAGCTTATAACTTTGGAGCCTCTTTATCAAAAAGATGTTCATAAGCCTGCAGCCAAAAATAAACTAAAACTCCACCAACACTCAACTTCAATCGCCTTACCCCTCGTGGCTGCCGGATCTCATCAGTATGGATTAAGATCACGCATCGTGACCCCGGTGGGAACCAAAATCAACCCCAGCCAGCGGAGTCCGACAGTCTGAAGAAGACACGCTCGTTGATAGCCGCCGCAATTCTTCATGTCTCATTCACGCTGCTCTGATTTTCGAGGGAATTTTCCAACTTCACTCCCTCTCACCACTTCCAGCATAATCGCAGGTATAGGTGATAATCATAATGAATTGGAAAATAAAAGCCACCTTCTTGGAGAGGGGGGGGGGGGGTCTTGGAGCGACGCGGCGAACCGGATCGACCAAGAAAACGCACCCGGGATTAAATTATTTTTTTATTACTCGTGGGAACTGATCTCGTTTTGCACTGTTTCATTCAACAATTTTACACTTTTCTTCTTTTAAAAAGGCCACCCCACAAGTCTCCTTCTTGACAGCTTTTCCCAGGCGGGAGCTTGTTCTTTTCTCACTTCTTGTTGCTTTTATTGCTGTTTTTTTTCGAAAAAAATATTTGCGTTATGTAAATCACAGTTTCATGATAATTTCTTCGTTTTACATTGTTCAACGATTTTTCTGCTTTTCCCCCCTCATTTTTTTTTTGTTGCTTCTGTTTCTGCTCGTGCTTTCTTTCTCGCTTCCTTCTTTCTCCACTCCTTTCGCGCATACTGATATGATCGCCGAAGAAGTTACTTCCGACCGCAGCGCGACCACAGATGACAGTAGATCGGCGGATCCGGTCGAGGTAAGTTCTAGGGTCTTCTTCCGGGGGCTCCTAAGATTTGGGGAAGTGCTTTGCCAAGTGATAATTGGTGATAACATGGAGTTCAGTGATGTTTAGTGATACTTAGTGGTTAAAAGGAGCAAGTGAAGATCAGTGAGTGGGATTAGTGAGCAAATCGGATTCGTTTTACGGCCAGAGCTAATTGGAGACTTCTTGAATCGTGTTGTGAACAGTCATGAAATCTTTGATTAGGTCTGGTTGTGGCGATATTGGAATCAACGCAACGTATTGGAAAAATGCTGTGTACAAGTGATAAGTGGTTAAAAGTGTGGTAAATACTTCTTTGGAAACTAAATAAAGATATTCTGATAATAACAAACGGTGTTTTATTTCTGAAAATACTGCCCAACGAGGATGTACTCTCACAGCTTCTGATCTTCTTACTTCAACGCAGTGGTTATTCAACAAATAGTAATACTTTGGATCCTTTTAATTAATTCAACAAATTTACTACGGATTATTTCTTATGTTTATATGTTCACACTACTAAAATATTAATGCAGTCAAGTAGCAGATCACATGCATTTCTAATGATTTTTATTTAAGTAGTTCTTTATATCCTAAAATTTACAACATTACAAAATAAAATTTTCGTCAATACTTAGATATTTTGGAAACTAATGATGGCAAAACAACTGGACTGGTGTATAATGCATTTTAAAACACTTTTTTCATTAAAATGTTGAAACCATGGCTCGTAATTTAAATTATTATGGTTTTTTTATTTCCCCCCCCCCCTCGACTTCGGTCAGAGGCGAGGGACATAAACTTCAAAAAATATTTGAAACGGCCTTATATTTTTTTAAAAATCTACTAAACTTTTTATTTTGAAAGTCATTTTTCTGTCTATTTCCTGGCGCAATATGTAAAAAATTTGCTCCCGGAGCGCCCTAATCAATAGAATTACATTTTTTAATGATTGGCTAGCAATGAATAAATCAAATTTCGGATATAAATGCTAAAAATCATTTTAAAAATCCAAGTGCCTTCAATCCAAATCACTTTCTTGGAATCAATTAATGGAAATAAAATAAAAAAAATGGAAAACCTGGCTGAACCAATTTTGGAGCGCCATAATTCAAAAGAAAGGTTATTAGTTGGGCTTTTTAGGAAAAATATGTTGAGTTCCAAAAAAACTAGCTGAATATTTGAAAAGGTCCTATAAAAATTTCATTTGCCTATTTCAAGATCTCGGGACCATAGAGCCCAGGTCTGTAAATATTTTTCCCTGATTCTTTGTGATATTTTTTTTGGATCTCAACATATTTTTCCTAAAAAGCCCAACTAATAACCTTTCTTTTGAATTATGGCGCTCCAAAATTGGTTCAGCCGTTCCGGAGATATGATTTTTTGAAAAAAAAAATGGTTTTTGCGAAAATCAACGAAAAACTCAATTTTATGGACCACCCTATTTCTGATAGGACCACCGTAATCGCCAAACAAAAAAACACGGGTCTAATTATTTGGGCCAAAGAACCCCCACTCCAAATTTGAGCCAAATCGGAGCATTTTTGATTTCGAGACTTCCTGTTTGACGTGGAATGGCTGTAGTATATCAAAGAAAATAAATTTATGTTTCAATATGTGGCATCCCAAGGTGAGTGTGTAAAATTTTACAACATTTTTATGTTTCTGATTTTTAAGCAACAAAAAGTTCATCGTCACCTTGAAACTTAAAAAAGTTTTCATGTTCGCAAAAAAAAAAAACAACTTTTCAAAAATCTTGCAAAAATGTTTAAAACTGGAAAATATATTTCCAAAGACAGTTTGCCATGTGCAAGTCAAGTTTAAATTAATTAATGTCGTCTAAGAATATGGAACATAAATATTGCTATTCATGTTTTTAGACACAACTTTTTATTTTGAAAGTAATTTTCCTGTCTATTTCCTAACGCAATATGTAAAACTGTTGCTCCCGGAGCGCCCTTATCAATAAAATTACATTTTATTTAATGTTTGGCTAGCAATAAATAAATCAAAATTAGGCTATAAATGCTATGGAATCTTTTAAAGAAACCAAGTGCCTTCATTCCATATCACTTTCTTGAAATAAATCAATGGAACAATATAATTTTGTCTAAACCGAAAATGAAATAAAAATAATTTTATCGTTTGTTGCAGAACAACAGTTTATTTGCTTGCTTTACAGATTTTACGCTTGCTTTAATTTTTTTTAGTTTGGAAATTTATAAATAATATTTTTTCCATCTAATTAATTTTGAAAAAAATCGAAGGACATAAGTGTGAAAAATAATGGCAATTAGCTTAATTTGAAAAAAAAAAATCAATGATCAATTAATGATTTTTATTCAAAATTTTCTGAAGTTTCCAAATTTCAGGTTTTCAGGATGTTCTAGGTCGTCAAAAAGGCCATTAACAACCAGTTAAACATTTTTTCCTGGGTAGAGAAACTCATAAATTACAACTTTGCTCAATAATGTTGTATGTTTTGAGCACTGTGTGATTTTATACAACCGAATTTCGGTTTGGGTCATATATGACCCATCAGGCCTGAAAGGGTTAATATAAAAAAGCTAAAACATATGATTAAGTAATTGAAAAGTATGTGCCGTCAAAAGTGGTCTATAGAGACTACAGACTTTGTATCTATTCAGACCGAATGCAATCAAAACTATCAATTTGTTTTGAGTAAGACTTACGAATCTCATTTTTCAATAACCAGTTATAATTTTAAAAAAATCCCTGATTTTATGGAAGAAAAATAATTGCTTAGGGGTAAAATGTGTTTGGATTATTTTTTCAAGCCAAGCACTAAACTATTAAAGCCAGAGTTTATCTTTTTTTCAAATCACGGATATATGTTTCAACATTCAACTTTGTAATTACAACAACAATTTCGAATTTAGAAATTTGAAGCTCGAATTAAAGCTTGACAAATTATTAATATCCTCAAAATGATAAATCGACCAAAAAAGCTACGACGCATTCTAACTTTTTAGGCGATACGAAAAAGTAACATTTGTATGATATTATTTACAGCAATTCAAGCAAACTCCGCTCAGTGATATTAAATATAGTTTTATGCTGGTAAACTATAAGATAATAGTTTGATTTCGTAGTTTCATGGTATTAAAATCAACTCCAAAAAAAAACATTGATTAAAATTATGACTTTAGACAATGCTTTGATTCACGTGTCTTTTGCACATATATGTATTCCTTGCTGCAATTAATTAATTAAAACAAGATTTTCTGTGGAACAAAAAATCCACAAATGAAATTATCCCTTGCAAGAAAATTTATAGGATTTTTTGAAAGAGCTTACGAATGTTCTTTCCTTTTTTATTAGTAAACAATTTGCTAGATTTAGCCCATCGTTGAAGTCCCCTTGTTACACATTTCAAGACTCTGTTCCCCACCCAACCAACAAACCAACAACAACGTCTTTCAAAAAAAATAACTCTCTGCCATAATCTCGTGGTGGCTACGCATGAGCTATAAGAAAACTCCTCCCCCTTTCTGTTCACGCTTCGAAGGATTTTCCCACCTGTTCGCATACATTTTACACTTCTCTCTCCCCCTCGAGCTCCCCATTTCCAACCTCAAAGATACGTCTTAATAATCGTTCGACGAGCAGCAGAAGCCAAATGAGAAAGCCCCATTGTTCAGGTGAGTGTAGAACAATCGGCCAAGATTTTCCCACATTGATTAGTGCTGCGAAGATTACCTGGTGCTCTTTCAGGTGCTGCCGCAGAAGTTAGTAGTAGCAATTGAATAACCTCTAAATCAGCGGCAATAACGACTCGCCACTACTCAATGCCTCTCGGATGATGGACGGGGGACTGTCTGGCGTGAGTGAGTGAGTGAGCGAGAAAGAAGATGGGTGGGAAAATCGGGGCTTTTCCGCGGTGTACTTAACAATTCTAATTTTAAAATCAGACCGGCAAATGGTGGCTGTAAAATTTACTGAGCCGAAGCACGCAACACGATACAAAGATGCAATGTGTGTCTGGCGAGAGAGTTGGTTGCAGACAATTTCCTACAAAATATTTGTTCTGATTGCGATTTAAAAATAATTCAGGACTTTTTTTATTTGTTCCTGTAAACAAATGTTAACATTGAGTGTATCCCGCTTAGTCCGATGGGCAATAAAAAGCTAGGTTGCTTTTTATTCATTTTAAAAATTATGCTTTTAACAGGTGAGTGTAAGCATGATTTTAAGCTATGCTTTTAGGCATAACAAGAATGTAAAGAACCTTAGTCTGGCCTTTTACACAGAATTTGGAAGCCATTAACAGTCTGTGTCAGCTTGTTTTTTTTTTTAATAAATTGAATAAACAACTTACAAAGCAACAAGAGAATACATTGATTTTAAATGTTTTTATTATTTTAAATTTTAGAAAATATAATTAAAATTCTTCAGTATATCTGCCGTCTCGGAAAGAAACAATTACATAACAGTAAAACAGGAAAAATATCGATTGCATAAGGTTCAGTGAAAAAAATCCAGTTTTTTTGTATTTTTCTAAATTGTCCAGCAATCGAAAATTTAAGAGGCAGTATTTGTAGATTCTGCTCGGTTTGTTCTAGAGGTCGTATCGAGGTGCTCCGATTTGGATGAAACTTTCAGCGTTTGTTTGTCTATACATGAGATGAACTCATGCCAAATATGAGCCCTCTACGACAAAGGGAAGTGGGGTAAAACGAGCATTGAAGTTTGAGGCCCAAAAACATGAAAAATCCTAAATATGCTCGCATTTCCGTAAAACTTCATCAATTCCAACTCTCTTAGATGCATTCGAATGGTCTTTTGAAGCCCTTCAAAATGTGCTATAGACACCCAGGATTGGTTTGACTTTTTCTGATAGCTTTTGCAAATTACTGTTAAAAATGGATTATTTTAAAACCTTAATATCTTTTTCCAACAGCCTCCAACACCCATACTCCCACAGGTCAAAAGTTAAGGAATTTCATGGGCTATAAGCCTACGGTAATAACTTTTTGGCCAATCGCAGTTTTTCTCATAGTTTTACGATTTTTCTATAACAAACATTTTACAACGTTGGTTTTTGCCCTGTAGACCTCCATAGCGGCACTTTTTGGTCTCAATTTTGACATATTCGGAATCCTCAGAAAATTTTACATAAGATTGAGATGTTGGAGTAATGAATTTGATAAAGAAAATAATGAAATAAAACATTTATGAAAAAAAGTCTGATTTATCATACCCTGTGTTCAATACGTCAAATGCTGTATCAAGTAGGCGAATACCTGTTTTACCCCTAATCCAAGAAATTGTTAAAAAATATTTTAATTCATTCTAAATAGCATTTTTTCCAATCAAATTCAAAATTCCAACACCTCAACCTAATGTAAAATTTTCTGAGGATTCCGAATATGTCAAAATTGAAACCAAAAAGTGCCGCTATGGAGGCCTACAGGGCAAAAACCAACGTTGTAAAATGTTTGTTATAGAAAAATCGTAAAACTATGAGAAAAAATGCGATTGGCCAAAAAGTTATGACCGTAGGCTTATAGTCCATGAAATTCCCTAACTTTTGACCTATGGGAGTATGGGTGTTGGAGGCTGTTGGAAAAAGATATTAAGGTTTTAAAATAATCCATTTTTAACAGTAATTTGCAAAAGCTATGAGAAAAAGTCAAACCAATCCTGGATGTCTATAGCACATTTTGAAGGGCTTCAAAAGACCATTCGAATGCATCTAAGAGAGTTGGAATTGATGAAGTTTTACGGAAATGCGAGCATATTTAGGATTTTTCATGTTTTTTGGACCTCAAACTTCAATGCCCGTTTTACCCCACTTCCCTTTGTAGTAGAGGGCTCATATTTGGCATGAGTTTATCTCATGTATAGACAAACAAACCCTGAAAGTTTCATCCAAATCGGAGCACCTTGATACGACCTGTTTCACATCGGTGAAAAACTCGCTCTTAAGTGATCTAGATCAACACGGTTGCAATACATGATTTGTTTTTCAGTAATAGACAATTTTGATAAAATTAAATGAAAATAATTTAATTTTCTATTTTTGTTATAAAATCATTAGTTAAAGAACCAGACGAATTCAGATTTACCAAAATTATCAAATAGATCATAAAATCGGGTGGCAAGTAAACTATACGAAACATCATTGACAATTTTCAATAAAATTTTTCAGCGTTAGGTTGCTATTTGAAATCAATTGAATTCGGTAAAAATATAAATTATTTGACAAAGAAAAAATATAGTACTGGAAAACTCAAGACGGAGAATTATTCTTGCCCACTGTTCTAGTTTCTTTGACTGAAACTTTAAGGGTTGTTTGTCATTTGCCATGAAGTCAGTTTATTAGTTTCAACGTTCTATGGATTTATGAAAGCTAGAGAAACTCTCTACAAAATCGGCCGATTTCATGCATATTAATATTTAGTACCGTCAGTGGAGGTGACATTGGGTCTGGGGGGTGAGATTGGGTCAAAGTGATTTTTTACGGATTTTACCATTTCTCAGGTTCTTCTCAATGAAAATGAATTCTGTTAAAAGGGTTGTGTAGGGGACATCTTAAGATGACTTCGCTGAAAAAATCTCGTTTCTAGAACAAATCCTGTTATTTTGGCAGCTGTCTAAAGTTGGGGTACGTTTTTGGCCAAAAATGACCTCTCGAAAAATCATTTTTCTTATATTTTTGTTAGAATTGCTCGAAAACTACCCAAATGTTTGAAAATCTCCACTTCAAACATTGTAGCGAGTCAATACGATTCCCTCGAACAAGAAACACTGTTGGGTGACTTGTTTTTACCATATCGTTGTATTTGAGCATCATTTTAGTTTCATTTGACCCAATGTCACCCCCTCTAAGGGGTGAGATTGGGTCAATTTTCAAACAATTGGCATATAAGGTAGTGTTCATCAAAATCCACCATATTTTGGGAAAATGTTAGTAAACTATCTAAGAACAAATCTACGTTGAAAGATTTTCGATGTTATTTAAATTGTTTTTGTTATTAAGAAAAAACGAGAGGTTTATCGTTTTTTGACCCATAGTCACCCCCACTGACGGTATTTTTTTAATTTGGCTCAAACTTTGTAGGGACGTTCCCTTTGACCAAAGAAGCTATTTTATTTCATTGGTTCACCCATGATAAGGACTATTCAGAAAGAAAAGGTATAAGAAAAAATTGTTTAAATCAACTTTTTGCAAAGAAAATCAATTCCCCCAAAAAGCAGCAACTTTTTTTTCCAAAGAGTCATACGGCGAAAGAAATTACCGCTTAGTCATGATTTTTTGAAAAATTGTTTGTTTATTGTCAAAAATAAAAATTTCACCCAAAAAAAAAATAAAAAAATATGAAAAGCATCATTTTCGATATATGGTTACTTGAAATTAGATTTTACTAAAAATTAAGAGTTTTTGGTTTTTTAAAAAGCCGATAAGTGACTATTTAAAAAAAATTATTTCCGAAAAGAAATTTCCTAAAATTTCGTCAAAGAAACATTGAAAATTGGACCTTTGGTAGCTGAGGCACAACGGTTAAAAGAAAAACAAATGAATGATAAAATATATACTTTAAAAGTCTCACCAAACCATCCCCTCATGTTCTAATGAGAATGATGTTCTAAAAATATATCAGCAATTAATAGTCCAATTTTTGATAACCTTTGTGAAATTTTCTGATCTGACTCTAAAGTTGCGTTTTTTTGTTTTCTAAAACATATTTTTTTCAAAAGTCAGAAAATGGGGCTAATGAAAAAATATTTTTATTTAAATTGATTTACATTCGGCAAAAACATTTTTTCTTACTTATTTTTTCCATGTGTTGTAAATGAGTGATAGAAAAAACTATCATTTGATGATAACCATCTTCTACTATCACTCCTTCTCTTTACCTCGTTCACGCTCACTCGCCGAAGTTTTTTATTTTTCTCAGAAAATAGCAATAGATGAACGTTTGTTAAGAGGGGATGACTGTGAATGTGCGAATGAGAGAGAAAAAGAATATGTTAAAAGGTTTAACACGTGATCACATATGATCGAGATCAGCAATTCTTGGTGCTAAGAATCTCGCGATGGAAAGATGGACAGTGAAAGTTGAGAGATGAAATTTTGGGCATGATGATTGTAGTCACTGAGATTTGAATGTTAAATATTTTACAACACTGCCTACAACTTTGCGGAAGACATCAAATCAATCAGAAGATTCCTTCAAAAGATACAGGTTTTCGAATACTTACGTACCATTTTTGTATGAACAGTTGCAATAATTGTAAGCAGACTATTATGGGTGAGCCAATGACACAAAATGGCTTCTTTAATCATAGGGGCCTCCAACAAGTGAACGTTTCGGAGTCAAATAAAATCACACCATATTTATTTCACTATGTAGCATTTATTGTATAATCGTTCATTTATAGTAAATAGTAATAAAGGTATGCATAACAAGGTCATATTAAAATTACAAAAATATTGAATCTTATTACATACAAAAATAAATCCACCTAGAGCATTCCCTATACCAAGCCTTGCATTCAGCCGCAATCATTCAACATATAACTGAAAACCCCGCAATCACACTCCATGGCCCATTCATACAATTCCTCAGCCACTCCACCGATCGCACACCAAAATTTGAGCACGTTTCTGCGTATCGCGTTGCCACGCTTTTTTGCTTGATATAGGCTTGAAAGCTTGAAATTTTGACGACTAAGTTTATTTACTATTTTGCCGTTTATCCGCACCGATTTTTATCTTCCTCATCCGGATTATTCTTGAAGTTACTTAGGCTGGCAAAATGGTTTAACTTAAATTCTAACAGTATAGTGTTTGGAGAGTTTTGAGTGGTAGCTCAGCTGGAATGTGTGTGAATAAATAAAAGCGTTTGTTTTTGGGAGGGTGAAGTAAAACGAACAGCATTATGTGTAAGCTAAAATGGCTAATAAAAGGTCACCGATAGTAATTTAAAACATGCCGAAAGTGTACAATTAAGAATATTTTACAATTTTGATAGCATTAACTTCTATACAACGATTTGAAGAGGGCTTAACATTAAGGTGATATGTTTGATCTCGCTAATATCAAGGTAGAATCGAAGTGCGATCCCTGGCCTAAGCTTCCTTTTTTTGGGATTACACAATTTGTTCTAATGCTCCTATTACGATAATAATGCTGCTTGTGCAAGCTAAAACAAAAAAAGTAAGCAAAGCTCAAACAAAATAAATACTCGAAGCCAGCCAACGAAAAACAAAAAGTTCGTCCAAGTTACTTTAAAAACAAACGAAGAAAAAAAAACGCTTCTAAACTGGCTCACTTAATCCTAATCGTTCGCTGTTTGTTCATGTTGGTCAGCATCAGTGAAATGTAGGACGTGAGCAGGTCGTCCATCTTGTAGCCGAGGGACGTCTCGCAGAGCAGCTTCGAACCGCGCACCAGGTTGCCGATCGTCATGTGGAAGTACGTGTTCCCCGAGGACCAGTTGGAAATGCGCGTGAACGGGTGGGTGACCAGAATGTCCTACGGAAATCAATTGAGTTAGAAGTGTTCAATGAACAAATTTGTGTTATTTTCATACCTTTGAGCTTGGATGGATCAGACTAACGCCATGCTTGTTGATGGCAATCAGGAGCATCTCCGGATAGTTGGGTTCCGTGGTTTGCTTGACCTCGAAGAACGCCGATCCGAAAGTTGGCCATCTGAAAAGGAAACATTTAAGTCAATCTAAATTCAAACAGTTTTTTAGACAAAGGTAAGTTACCTGTAGACAATCTTGAGGAAGGTGATTTTGGCGTCCTCTGGGGACATGCCTGCGTCCTGGTTGTACGCAGCCACGATCGACCGCTTCCAGTCGTTGGTCGTTTGCAGCTTGATCAGATCCGAGGGGACCAACTCCCGCAGCATTTGACTAAAATAAAAAATGTATTTTTGAAATAAATTTTCATTGCTGATTTAGTTCTTGTTGGTACAAAGGTACATTCAATGGAGGCGCTTCGTTTCTTGGCATTCTTCCATAGTATTTGCAAACCCGCAATTTAAGCTTATATTTGAACGGCGAATTACTAAAATTCGCATCATTGAAAAAGATGAAAAAAAATCATATTTCAATTTCAAAATCTTAGAAGAGGACTTCCACGGTAACTGGTCTGTTTTTAAAAGAGTGCTTGATAACCGGTTTTGGAAAACGCCTCGAGTCAGAGGTATTCAAAAACATCCAAAAAGCAAAAAAAAATACAGATGCTTTAAAAAAAACTCTAGGCTTAAAAAAGGCTTTAATGTTAAATTGTCCCACTATCGGTAGTAATTAGTAAAAGATTTTATTTTTATTTTATTAGGAGAGACATACCATCCTGCAATTTTCGTGAGTCTTTCTGTAACTTCTTAAGCTAATTCCTCAAAAAAAGGAAGAAAACAAAATCACGACGTTAAAAATTTTACACTTAAACTAAAAAATAAAATAAAAATCTTATAGAAATTGCGTATATTTTTGCTTCAGTGTATTTTTCTCAGAAAGCCCGTCTAATTTCCCACAAGCTTGTCTTTGACCACTTTTTGATACGATGCAATAGCTTCGAGATACAGTATTTTTAAATTACAAAATTCAAAAATATTGAAATAACTTATACCCTTCTCAAGTTTTCTTTTTCGATTGCAACTGGCTCCATATACACAAAAATGGCTTATATAAGCCTAGGATAACATGTCTACAAAGTTTTATTGAAATCGGAGAGGGTAAGGTATAAAAGTACCGGGAAAAATCCTGATTTGAGCTAAAATTGCTCTATTTTGACAGTCGTTTTTTTTTTGAAAAAAAAAAATTCTCATTATTGCATCAATCATATCGATAATAATTATTATGTAAATGGAAAAAAACTCAAAATTTCACAAAACTACGTATTTTTGAAATCTGAACTATTTTTTTTTGTTTTGAACAATATGAATATCAAATGATGAGGAAGTTGTAACTTTAATAAATAGTAATTTTTTTTACAACACTAAGTAATTTTGAAACAATACTAAAATTAAAAGTTTTTACAAAATAGGTTTCAAAAGGTTTGACATTTTTTATGCATTCATTCAAGGTTTTTTTGAGTGCTTAAATTTTCCACTAAACAACGTATTTTTGAAAAAGTATTGCCAAATCAGTTTTTTTCAGAAATTCGAGTCCAGAATCGATTATCCAAAGGTATTGAAAAAAACCATTTGGGACAGTCAAATCTTTATATAATCGAATCACTAAAAATGTTAAGTTGTCGTTTTTTTATTATTGTAATTATGTATAGCCCATAAACTACTCTAAAAATTACGAAAAAAAAGTTTTCTTTCTGATTCAACTATCCGAAGTCCCATACAAACCTTCAGATGATCGAACCATCCAATTATCGAGGCTTCGGAAAACGAAGTCTGAACTGTAGTTTTGTGAAATTTAGGGTATTTTCAAAAACAAAATTATGTTCCAAAGGTGTGAATAGAGCGTCCAATATCCCGGGGTTACTAATTTCCCGGGAAACGGGAAATTTTCAGCCAATTTCCCGGGAAATCCCGGAAATTCCAGGGAAATTTAAAATTTATTGAAAATTGTTATGATCTTGGTTTTAATTAATATTATGCAACAAAATTGCCTAGGACATCAACATAATTGGTTTAAATAAGTGTGAAGATCAATTAACAGCTTGACTGCATGTAAAAAATCATTCAACTACAAGAAAATTCATTTTGATATTTTTTGGTGAGAAATTTTAAATCTGCCTTGTGTTATGAATTTCATGACAAATACTGGTTTCAGCTCTTGAACAAATGGTAAAGCTTTTTAGTGTTGGTTTTACTCTAAACAACCCAATGTTTTCAAATATTTGAAGCAAGCTTTGCATATATTTTTGCATTTTTTGATAACAAACAATAAGAAAGAATTTTTCAATGATTTTTTTGTATTATTATGCAACATGATTGAAATTTTACGATAAATTAACATCATTCCACAAAAAATCATCTATTTTTTCACATTTAACCCTCTAACACCTGTAGTTGCACCAGTGCTCCAAAATTCTTTTACCTCAAATTGTAATTTCTTTAGTACTAGGTATTCAACCAATTGAATTAATTCTTTTTGAACAAATTCGATTTTCATCTCATTTGATCATGGTAAACAAAAACGTAAAAAATCTCATTTTTAATTTGGAGGTATAAAGTCAATATCGCGTGTTTTCACCTTTCTTACAAGTGCCCTTATGAACTGTGTATAAAGTACACGTAGGGGAGATGGGGGTAAGACGGCCACCCTAAGGGAGAAGTCTAATAAAATTTACACAACAGATTATTTTGATCTCAAATTACGTACATATTGTTCTACTACTAGTCCATTATAGAAATGACATAAATTAGTTAGTCTAAAAACCAATTTTCAATACTTTTCAGGAATTTTAAAAATATAATTGAAATCGTATATACAGTATGTAAAAAAAGTATTTACACCCCTTGGGCACTATGCACATATTGTGATGAAACATCTAAACAATTTAATGTTGACAGAAACCTAGTACTACGTTTTGTTCAGAAACTCATGCCAGACATTTTGCTACAAACAGCTCATGAAAAGATGATTTCTATAAAAAGTTATATAACAAATACTATTACGAAACTAAAAAAGGTGCAAAAAAAGTTTGTACACCTGTCGAAAAATTAACATAAATAATGTTATTTGTTGACAAATCACCATAAATCCAGTCTCCCAACTTCAAATAGGCATCCTTGACTGATTAAAAAAATAATTTGGATTGAATATAAAGTTTACTAACTACTTAGTATAAAAGTTTATATAACTCTGGAAATTCTATATAAAACTTATCTAAACTTAATTTTGCAAACTTTTAATTCAACTAAATGTCAATATATTACCATAGAATTGCTAAATAAACATTTTGGAGTGGGTATAACACCGTTTTGGGGGCATTTGTATCGATAGAATAGATTTTTCGTTGGAATTTTGTACCAACCCGGAACTACGTCGTCGGAAAATCCGCCGGCATCCGAACCGGTCCACAATTCACAAGTCAACCTATGTGGCATCGGAAAGGGCATAAAATTTCCGATCTTTTGATACCCATACATCTAGGTTTTCTATAAAACCCACGATTTTAAATACCTAGGTAAAAACGTTGTTATGGTTTTGTTTGAGCAATCTGCCAAAAATGTATGGAATTTCGTAATTTTTGTTCTCGTGGATCAAACTTACTTTTTGCCCAGGTATTTAAAATCGTGGGTTTTATAGAAAATCTAGATGTATGGGTATCAAAAGATCGGAAATTTTATGCCCTTTCCGATGCCACATAGGTTGACTTAAGAATTGTGGACCGGTTCGGATGCCGGCGGATTTTCCGACGACGTAATTCCGGGTTGGTACAAAATTCCAATGAAAAATCTATTCTATCGATACAAATACCCCCAAAACGGTGTTATACCCACTCCAAAATGTTTATTTAGCAATTCTATGGTAATATATTGACATTTAGTTGAATTAAAAGTTTGCAAAATTAAGTTTAGATAAGTTTTATATAGAATTTCCAGAGTTATATAAACTTTTATACTAAGTAGTTAGTAAACTTTATATTCAATCCAAATTATTTTTTTAATCAGTCAAGGATGCCTATTTGAAGTTGGGAGACTGGATTTATGGTGATTTGTCGACAAATAACATTATTTATGTTAATTTTTCGAAAGGTGTACAAACTTTTTTTGCACCTTTTTTATTTTCGTAATAGTATTTGTTATATAACTTTTTATAGAAATCATCTTTTCATGAGCTGTTTGTAGCAAAATGTCTGGCATGAGTTTTTGAACAAAACGTAGTACTAGGTTCCTGTCAAACTTTAAATTTTTTACATGTTTCATCACAAAATGTGCATAGTGCTCAAGGGGTGTAAATACTTTTTTTACATACTGTATATGAAATACGCGGGGTAAGACGGCCACCCATGTGGGGTAAGACGGCCAGTGCTATAAATTAACTTAATAACTTTGCTAAATCCACCCAAATTCCTACAAGGTTGGTTGAACAGACTTCTCTGAACATCATAACTATTTTGGTTGAAAAAATCAGGTTTCAAATGTGAAGAAAAATGCTGTTTAAAAATTTTCATATTTTGGCTTAGTGAATTTCATATTATTGCGACCACATTTTATGAAAAACTGTGAATTTTTACTACAAAACAAACACAATTTGATGCAAAATAATTAGTTTGTGTATTTTGATTAGAATAAGTAAATCAAAATTATGTAAACAATATTAAATTAGCGATTTTTATGAAAAGTTTGATAGGATTTCATACTATTCAATGAGTTTTGCTATATCACAGTAAAGAATGTTGTCGAAACGGTAGTTAACAGCATTTTGATTAAAAATGGATAGTTTTATTGAAAATGCGTTTCCTTATCTACAAATATGTCATAATAGTCAAAAACCGTCAAAAATATAACCTATATCAATTAAAATCTACAAATTACGGGTGGCCGTCTTACCCCGGAGGAGGTGGCCGTCTTGCCCCCAAATAAATTATTTTTTAAACAATTTTTGTAAATAGCTCATCGCATTTTCTAAACTTTTTCGAGGGACATAATCTAGGGAAAACTTCAATTTAACATGAAAAATATTTGAAGACAGGAAAACATATTGTTATCTAACAAAATGCCTAAGTTGTAATTCATGAAAATTACATCCAGTTTCAAGTTCAAAAATTATTTGTTTATTTTGATCTATTTTTATACAATTTCAAACAATATTTTTGGCAAAGGTGACTCCATATGCATTATTTAGCATGAGGAACAGTATTGCTAAACATTTTAGTAATATTCATTAGTATACTTAGTAAAACAGTGGGGTGGCCGTCTTACCCCGCCTGGCCGTCTTACCCCCAGCTCCCCTATGCGACCTCCGGTGGGTTAAGCAAGAATTATTCACAGTTGCTTCAAAAATTAAAATTATCAGAAATAATCCTGATATCATAATTTGTGATAATCTGATTAATTACATATAAACCAAACAATACATTTAATTGAACAAAATCATGTTGAGTTTGTTCATTTATTACTTTTTCAGAGCAATTTAAAAAAAAAGTTCCAAAAATTTAAGAAAATGTATACTTCCGCTCGAATTTCGGGAATTCCCGGAAAAACTACAAATTTCCCGGGAAACGGGAAATATTATTTTTTTGGGAAATCCCGGGAATTCCCGGGACGGGAAATTGGACGCTCTAGGTGTGAAAAAATCACGGGTTGGATAAGATGTAGTTGTGTGAAAATCTTGGAGTATTTTAGAAATTTCTCTAGTTGTTACATTATCTAACATTTTGAGTATTTTTTTCGAAAAAAGAAGTTATGAGAAATGTTGGGTATTAAAAAAAAGGTTTTTAAAGGTTTAAAAAAAATCTTTTGTGTAATACTCACATTGTTGAAAAAAAACTAAAATTTTCAGAACTTAAAAAAATACGTTGCTTTTGAAAACTCCTGATTTTGTTTTGGAATCGTTCAAATTTTAATTGCGAAAACAGAATTGTAAAAAAAATATAGAGCTCAAGAAATTTTGTATTTTTGCGGCGTATTTTTGTGACCTCGTCCCACGATAAAAACTAAATTATCAAGAAGGGGTAGAAAACATATAAAACTATAATATTACCCATTTTCTGAAGGGAAATCATATCTTGAATTTGTAAATTTTTTGTGGACAATTATTCGTATAGCCAAAAAAAGATACAAAAAAACGATGCCGAAACAACAACAAAAAAAACTACTCACGGAATCGCCTGCAACTCCTGCTTGCTCTCGCCGAACCGCACCCGGTAGACCAGCGCCGCCAGCTTGACCGCTTCCTCCTTGGAGCACTTGTGGTACCCGCGCAGCAGCTTCGGCAGCTCCTGGTGGTAGTGGAAGATCAGATCGGCGTTCTTGTCCTTGCCCGGTACCGTGTTCGTCCACAGTTTCTTCATGAAGAACACCTGGTACGTAAACTGCGGATTCGTGCCGTCCCGCGTCGGCCGGGCCTTCTTGATCCAGTCGGTCAGATGGCGTACAAAGTCGAAGAAGAAGTCTCCTTCTGGCACTGATATCACCTTGTCGGCTATTTTTACAAACAAGCTAAAACCTTCACTGGACCGCAAGTTGAGCCGCTGTGAAATGTTCTGGCAGAAATCTTTCGCCCGCGTTGACGAGTCCACCTCGAACGCCTCGTCCGTGTCGTCCGGGAAGTACACCTTGTGGAAGATCTGGGTCGTTTTGTGTTGAATCGCTTCGACCTCGACCTGGTGGGGCGGGTACTTGCGCTGGCCGTTGCGGATGGTCTTCTGTAGACGGTGCAGCGAGTCTTGCGAAATGGGGTGGCGACGACTTCGCAGGAACAGCGTCAGCTCCTTGAGCAACTGCTGACTGCAGGCGAACAGACCCGTCGATAGCCACATCAACTCCCAGCCACGTTCTTCCGACACACGATTTCGGTTCTCCGTCAGCTGCTTCATCAACTGGCAGTAGATCTCGTCACGCAGGATTTCGTGCTTCAGTGGACCATCGTAGATGTGGTCCGTCACTTCGTTCCCGATCCGAGGTCGCTTCGATGGCAGATCTCCCATGTACTTCATGATGGCGATGAACGCCAAGCAAGCTTCCTCGGCGAGCTCTTCCTTTGCCAGCAGCTTCTTCAGCAGCGGTTGCTTCAACGGATCCCTCGAGTAACGCCACAGCTCGTCTCCACCGCGCTTCGAACTCAATGTGGACAGTGCCTTGGACATGGTGCGCTTTGGAGGTGGCCGGAAGTGATCTAGCGAGTAGTCGGCTAAGGTGTGTGGCCGCTCGCGGGTTTCCGTGCCCCCGTTGGAATGGATCGAGTTGAGTCGCTTGCCGTGGTGAGCGTCTTCTACGCTGAACAATGCTAAGATGTCCGGCGGGGGTTTGGTCAGTGTCGGAAGCACGTAAACGATCTCCGCAGGGAAGTCACCACGTTCCTGAGTTCGCTCGCAGCATCCTACAATGAAGGTGATTCGTTACTAACATGTCAACGTAATGTTGTTTTAAACTCACCTATACACCAACCGGAGTTCAGGACGGTCTCCCCGGTACTTTCCTCCTCCAAGATGATCAAATCACCTTTCAGGAACGACAGGAAGCTTGTACCTTCTCCCGGTGCCTTGTAGTCTTGCAGTGCTATCACATATTTTGAGCTGCAATGAAAATTCCCCATTCAGTCACGTCCAAAACACAGATCATCAACCAACTCACCGTTTCTTCAACCCCTCCAAGAAGTACACCACCAAATCCCTGATATCCTCGGCGTTCGGACTCTGGAAGGTAAACTCCTCGTTCCGCACCGTAGACAGCGAAAAGGTTTGCGTAAAGACCTTGTTCGTCTTTTGACTCGACACGGCCGTAATCTCCGGGAAGGACAACTCCAACAGCACCTGTTCCTGATCGTCGACCACGTACACACCCGTCCAGTTGACGGCGATGATCACGTCGTTCTTCGGCAGGTTCGGACCGGAATTTCTGAAAAAAAAATAAGAAGCTTAGCAAAGATCTTCAATCTAATCACACCCGACCTACCTATAAGCTTCATAGAACCGGGAAAACAGCAACGGCCACTTGTACTTGGCATAGCTGACGACGTCCTCCTTGACCTTCAACGCTTGTGCTTTGTCCTTGAGGTAGTAGCTCTTCTTGTACGCCTGCAAGACCAACGCCGCCCAACGATCGATAGCTTTCTCTATACCCGTAAGACAGTAGTCCGGGATAAAGTTCGGCAGCAGCGTGTACAACCGATCCATCGACATGTCAGTGTTGTACTCGATGTAGTACTGCTGGGCGGCGATCATCGCCAGATCTTCCTCCTTGTCGCACCGATACTCACCAAACTTGACCCCACGAACCACCTGTTGGTAGATCAAGTTCGTAGCCACCTGATCCTCGATCGGATTGTGCCACGGAGCGAAGATCTCCTTCCGGAAGAACAACCTCCAAGGGGCGTTCCGTTCCTGAGCACCCTGCTCCTTGGCGTACTGTTCACACTGTGAGATTGCGTCCATCACGTGATCACCACCGCTACCAAGTGACGAAACCTTGTCAAACAGTGCAATGTACAGCGAGAATCCAAACTGATCCTTCAGGGCGATCTTGTCCGACAGTTGGTTGCACAACTCCCGCGCCGTAGTGGCGGAGTCCGCGAGCAGCGTTTTCGTGTTGCCGTCCATGAAGGTGATCGGCAGCATGATCGGTTTCTTCGACTTGGTTGCCTGAAGTTCCAACCACGACGGGGGTTGATTTCGAGTTCCGTTGTTGAAGGTTCGCTTGAGGCGATCCTCGCAGTACGGAGCGTACCCGGGAGGTCCTTCGCGGATGAACGATCGGAGGTAGTTGACGAACTTTTCGGACGGTGCGAAGCAACCGACGCACAGGGACAGCAGGATCCAACCTCGAGCGTGGGATGACTTGGACGGATTGTTGGTAAGCTGCTTGCAGATTTGGCAGTAGATTTCATCGCGGAGTTCGGCTCGCAGAATGCCATGGCCGATGATAAAGTGCAGCTTTTCCAGGTTGGACGTAGGGCGAGATTCTAACCAGGACTGGTAGCTATCGGCGGTGTACTCTTCGTCTTGCAGACGACGTCGCACGTCTTCGCCGAGTTTGTTCTTGCGCTTCAGCGTCAATGACACTAGCTTGTGTCGGATTGATCGTGGCTTTTGCTTCATAAATGCTTCCGGATCGAGTCCCATCATTTGTGCTTCCTGAAATTCTTTGCTCCGGATAAAGTTACGACCCAGGGTGGCTGTAACCTTGGACATGACGGACGTATTGTCACGGTCCATCGTGTGGTAGCGTGGCTCTGGTAGGTCTCCAGTGAACCGTAAGATCGTGATCCACAGCGCTTGTGCAGCCAGTTGATCGCCTTGCGTGTGCAACGGCAGCAAGGGATGCTTCAGCGGTTTTCGAGAATAGTAATGAGTAATGTTGCCCTGGAAGTATGTGGCGGCAAACTTTTGGAACTTGAATTCAGACAAGTCTTCTTCGTCTTCGGAGATTGTGTGAATGGGTCCGATAATATCTTCGTGGTTGTCTTGGTTCACTGGCAGATCGTTGAACACCGACGTTTCGCGACCACCGTGTGGCGTTGGAGCTTCACTGCTCGAGTCTGGCAGAAAGTCAAACATGGCCTCCACCAGTTTGCTATCGTCTACTGGTTCGTCTGCCTTCCTGGCTGCGTCGTTGATGATGTTCTTCTTCACCTCCACCCGGCGACGATCTTCCATTTCTTGCTCCATGTCCTTCCGCTCGATCTCGTTCAACCGATCTCGGTAGTGCTGCTCGGCAATCTCCCGGGCTCGCTTGTTACCTTGATGCTTCAGTTCTTCCTCCTCCATCCTGCGCATTCGTAACGCCTCGTGGTGTCGTCGATACTCCAGCTTAAGCTTCTGATATCGCTTCATGGCGATCATCCTCCGTACGTGCGATTGGATCTTGATAACCGCCCACATCTTGTGCCCGTACTCGCGCCGCACCAAATACCCTCGAATCCGAGCCTGCAATCGCACGATGTGGCCTCGCAGATGACGGAACCGGTGACTGAGCACTCGCGATCGAATCAACGCCTGCAGTCGCATGTAACCAATCTTCATCTTCTTGTAGCGTTGTCGCTGCGCGTATCCCTTCCAGAATTTCTGAATTGTGATGGCTGCTTGACGCATGCGCAAGAACCGCCGACGGTAGACCCACCCGCGAATCGATCGCTGAAGGATCAGGATCTTCCTCGTCAACACGCGATCACGCTCCTGCTCCAGAAACAGATCGTGGGCGTCCTTCAGGAAGACCTTGGTGTGACCTAGCTGGTAGTCGGATCGTCCCAGCACAGTTGCGCAGATTTTCGAGGTCGCCATCCGGCAGTCAGTTCGGTGAGCTGGTGGTACTCCGTTGATCAGGAACCGATATCGCTCGACAAAGTCCCGGAAGTTGTGTCGTATTGGGTAGCCAGCTCGACGAATACGGATCGTTTCCATCATACCGGAGTAACGAAGCTGTCGACAGCAGAGAGCTCGATCGAACATCATCGGCTTCTTTAGCTCGTTCGGTTTGATACACCGTATGAAGAAAGGCTGACACTGGCTGAGGGTCTTCATCAGCGAGTCCAAGCTCTTCTTGAACTGAGTGGACAGGGTTGGGGTGCGCTTGCGGGTCTCCGCACCCATTCCGATATCCTCAGCGAATACCATCTGGAGGAAGCGATTGGTCGAGCTGGAGATAAGTTGGAGCAGGTCAGCGCTGAAGGTGTCACGGTTCTTCTCCAGGAAACCTCGGGTATCGTAGAACACAACCCCGGCAAAGTGGTTCAACCCGAAGCTGGTGTTGATGTCGGACTTGGGCTTGAGATAGTTTCTGTGGGTTCCGTGAGTTTTGTGCAGCTTGGCCAGCATGGTTTGGTCGGTACCCTTGGGAAACTTGGACTCCTCGTCAATCAGCGCCATGATGTTGAGCTGCTTGATGGCGATCAAATCCAGTGCGTCCTGGTTGTCTACGAACTCGATGTGTTGCCAATTAATGCTCTCGTGATTGTACTCTTCCTGCTCCAGCTTGAAGATGTGCTGCACGAAGAATTGCTGCAGGTTTTCGTTGGCAAAGTTGATGCAGAACTGCTCGAAGCTGTTCTGGTTGAAGTTCTCGAAGCCGAAGATGTCCAGAACGCCGATCGCACTTCTGGTTGTGGATTTCGGCTTGTAGATCGCCGAGTTGATCTTCTTCACGATCAGGACGAACAGCCGTCCGTAGATTCCTTTGACGAAGGCATCCCGAACGTCCATAGACTGATCGCGTGACAAGGTGGACACTACCGTTTCTCCGTGAGCGAAGAGTGTCTTTCGAGTGAGGGCATCGATGAATGGTTGGAGTGGGACTTCGAGCAGACTCGCAACTCGTTCTACGTTGATGTGTTCCGGGATTTCGGTTGCATCCAGGTTGTCTATAACTGTGGCTCTGTACTTGATATTTCCGGTGTGAAGCAGTGCTGCTAGAAGCTTGAGAATCTCCCAGATTTCATGATCCGAGAAGCAGAGCACCTTCATAGCCGATCGAATATCGGCAAATTCCGCCGCATCGTTACGACCGTCGCACTTGATGCAACCTCCACCGGTTAGATACCGATAGTCGGACGCTTGACCTAGGTCCAGTTTGCGCTTCTCCTCGTGGGACAACCCGGCGAGAAGACAGTAGAAGATGTGGTAGTTTCGCTCCTCTGCGTTCTGCGAAACAATTCGAGACTTTTCCAGCAGGTACTGCTCGATCTTGGCACCCTCGATCACGCCACTGTTATTAAAGTGGATGTCGATGTACTTGCCGAACCGGGACGAGTTGTCGTTACGGACCGTTTTGGCGTTACCGAACGCTTCCAGAATCGGGTTCGCCTCGAGAATCTGCTGCTCGATCCACGAGTGCTTCCCACTGATCGCCGCCAGGTACTGCAAGATCAGCTTTGTACTCTCGGTCTTGCCCGCGCCGGACTCACCGGAGATGACGATGCACTGGTCCTGGCCATAGCGACGCATGTGCGCGTACGAGTTGTCCCCGATGGCGAAAATGTGCGGCGGAAGCTCTCCAATCTTGCGTTCCTTGTACAGCTTGATCTGGTCTGCGGTGTAGATGGGCAGGATCTGGTACGGGTTGACCGCGACCAGAATCGATCCGGTGTAGGTCTGAAAATGGGGAAGAAGACGTTATAACTTGGTTCAAAGCACGACCAACATGGGATACTCACGTAGATCAGGTTGTCATTGTACCGGATCAGCAAGTTCCGCAGGATGCCGGCCTCGTGCAGGTCGCCAAGGCTGATCATGTCCTCGACGCCCTGCACCGAGGACGCGTGCATCGCCTTGATGCGGCGTTCCGGTGTGAGCCACAGTTCGTTCCCATCGTCGTCGCGGACCTGGATGCGGCGACCCTCGGCCGAGATGACCCGGGCTCCGATGGCCACATCGAATTCGCGTCCGGACACGGGCTCGATCCATATGTAGTCACCCTATAATGTGTGATGGGAGATGGGAAAGAGTGAGTTTATGGTAAATGAAAAGGCTCGTAAAGTGGCCAACTCTGTACAGTAGGTACGTGTTGAGAGGCTCATGAAGAGATTTAATTATCATCAACTTTTTACCAGCAGCTGCTCTACCGGGTGCACATGTTGCATGTTGCAAAGTGGTTCTTTTATTTTCTCTTCGTATAATACTTTAAAGTTTATGGTCTATGATAGCGAAAATGGGCTTATTACACAAGTCAGAAACAATTAAGTTTGAGTGTTTTAAACGTATATCAGTTCTCAACAAACTCATTTTCAACATATTAACATGGTGTCTACCATTCTGCAGAAAACAAAGTACCAATTTCGTACAAGAAACCCACTTTTCTTCAGATTACATAAAGATCGTTCCCAAAATTAATCGTTTAATTGACGCACAATCAAAACTGATCGCCCGCGGCTTATGTTCCGTAATCGTGCGTAATTGGCGGCCATGCCACACCAGTGACAACGATTTTTCCACAATTTCCACGATCAGATGTTGAAAGCCGCTGCCGCACCGCCGCGCCGCCATCAAGTGCGCGATTATCCATTATCGGAGTTTTGGATCTTCGTCTTCGTCTTCTTTCCGCTCCGAAACATTTAAGAGGCACTCTTTTTATTGGTGTGCCTTCTCAACGAGCTCCCCTTAATGAACCGGTAAATTTTTGGCATTTTCCTTGGCTTGTTACAGTTGCAGCCTCTCCTCCCCTTAAATCGGTTACAGAGCAAACCCGCAACAGTTTAGCGCAGTCCCTCTTCGTTTGGGGTATTTTTGCCCAATTGATGAAATTGAAGGAAAGAGGGTATTGTTTTCTGATGGTGTAAGTCGTTGAGGGTATGCAGCCAAAAAGGTTTAGATTTGTTGGTGTAATTAAATCCTTTCACTTTAATTTAAGGGATTGCAGATTTTAGCTAGTTTTCTTATTGCATTTTGAATTTAATTTTCAAGTCAGGTAATTTAGACAGGATTTCTGATTTAATTTTCAGGGAAGATTTAGTTCCACTTTCCCGTATTTATTTTGAAACTTTCAAAACAAATGATGTCGTTTTGATTTTTGTTCCAATAAAAAAATATCTGTTGTTGTTGTAAATTCCATAAAATAACAATCCAAATAAGGCGTATCGCAAAAAAATTAGAATTATTTTTGCTCAATACTTAAATGTTTAGATTGGCTACAACATGAATTTATCTATTTCATAATTTGAAGCTTTTAAGTGATCTTACAACTTCTGTTCAACTCAAACCGTAAGATGACAAACTTTGTTCTAGGTTTTGATTTCATGATCGCTTTGATTTAATTTTGTATGTTAAATGGTCGCAAAATTTACAATTTCGATAGTCATAAACGGCCTACTTTCCTCTACCAAAAATAACAGAAACAAAAAGTATTGTTTTAATTTGAACGGTTAATTGCCTAAAACCATGGACATTTGACATAAAATTTCATACAAAAGGAGTTTTTTTTTCGAAATTTAAAAAAAAAATGTATCAAAACATGATTTTTTTAGCACTTTTCGTATTTTTTATTGGTTTACCAAATGTACGACTTGTGCTGATAAAATCTTTTTCAGCAATAAGTTTCATAAACTACTTTTATTTTTGCGCAAAAAGTATCTGCATTTCTTTTATTTCCGTCATCAGGGGTGACATTGGGTCTGGGAGATTAGATTGGGTCATACAAAAATGCTGAAGTTAGTATAACCCAATCTCACCCCCCAGATCCAATGGCACCCCTGATGACGGTATGTGCATTTTGGGATTTTACAAATTTCATTTCAATATTTTTTCCCTCGGCCTTGGTCAAGTCGAAGGGGAAAGGCTTAAAACAATTTCATGCTACATTTTCAACGTTTTGAAACACAAATTATTACAAAATGCTCTCACATTATGCTACTGTCAAACATTTTCATAATATCAATAAATTCATAAAAGAAAATGTTTCTTTAATTTTTGTATCTGTTTTTTACCAGTGGTCTCAAAATTCATCATTTAAAATAACCAGGAAGCGCATAATTTTATAAAAAAAATGTGAGCAAATCTGTTAAACAAAGTTATCAAAAAATCCATACAGTATACAATCATTAATACATGATTTTTTTTAATGAAAATTGATTGTTGAAGCTATAATTTTTTATGGTATTTTTTTCATTTTTTTTTTTTTTTTGAGATTAAGAAGTGATGGAAAAACCAAGTATCTGACACGCATGCTGTTTTCTGAAGTCACCGCCAGAGGCACTGTCAATATTGTTTACGTGTGGATTTTTGAAAAGGTCGTATGAAATACATATATAAACATTTTTCCAAATTATTTGTTGTGAGTTTTCACTATCTTTTGCATATAAATTTGAGATGATTACAAGTATTAAGTAAATTGCTACACATTTAACAATTATAATATCAAAATATTAAAAGGTTTTACTTGACCATCCAAGCAATATATCAGAATACACTAAACTAAAAATGAAATAGATTCAATTTCCTTGAAACAACATAAATTACGTTTGATTCTTCCTGACCGTTGGTTTAAAATAAATTGCTCTTTTAAAATACTCACTGAATTTCCGTCGAAAATGTTTAAAATCATTTTTAATTGAACACCAAAAAGGTGATATGCCAACATTAAGTGCTCGATGGAATTAAATGCTGATCCCCAAGTTCAAGTCCGAGATTAAATGTAATTCTTTTTTAAGGACAAAAGATGAAACAATTTTTTTTTGTAAATTATGACCGATGCGCATACGACCTTTTCAAATGCTACGCGCCAAAAACTTGGTTCGATCTTGGTTCGATTTTGACTTCACTCGCCTTGTATGTGGATGACAGTCGTGACGTAGCCGTGGGAAAAACCTCAAATAAAATTTGCATTGCATTGCAAAAATTGAGACGCTGTTTTTTTTTTTTTTTTTTTTTCAAAATAATATTAGGGAACTCATTAATTATTTTTTAATGCTTTTTTCGTTGCCCCTTTCACAGGGTTTATTGATTTATTTTCTTTTTTGAGAAATTGATGAAAAATGCATTGAAAGAATCAGATACGAAATAATTAAATCGTTGCTTGTGTGTCCTATCTTTTTTACGGCAGACGTGGGACAAGATAGCACACAAGCGACAAAATGTTAAGAATGAGCCAGTTTTACGCCCGAACAGTTACTTTCAAAAATAAAATGGCACCACTTCAAAACAGCTCATGATTTTTAAAATTAATTTTCAATAAATAAAATCTAGCAATATACAGCAATTTCATTTAAAAAAAAGCATAAACTTCTCCGATCCGACTCAAAATTATTCTGGAGGTTCCTTGGCCAAAATAATTGGACAGATATGTTTTATGTTTGGAAATTAGCGTGACCTACAACGTGCTAAGGTGGTCCCAAAAATGGCCATTATCGTAATTTTAGTTGTTTTTATAAAAGTAACCTCCTGAATATGGACAACATTGAAAGTTATGCGAATCAAGTTGTCTTTTCAAGTTATTCAAGAATTGAAAAACATAATTTAATTCTGTTTTACCTGTCCATAAAAAAAAGTCACGTACAATTTTGTTTACCCTCAAAAACTATTTCTTTTGGGTGCAAACCCTCCATGTCTAGGAAACCAAACAATAAATAATCGTTTAAATTCGCAAAAAAAAGCCAGTCAAACGCTTCGCTAATCTAAACCAAGTCACTCGAGCAGCTGCGAGCCGCGCAGCGAAATGCATTTATATGTGTGCCAACATAATTCATGACCATTCGGCACGTGATTCGGCCTCCTCAACCGGGGTGTGATATGCTGGCTCCAAGCACAAACAGTGTGTTTGCTAACCACTTTTTTTTTTGTTCATTTCGTTCCCGGTAATCAACCGACGACTTCGAGCCTCAAGCTTAAGCCGATTACGTGCGAAGGCCCTCGAAGCTTGAGAGGCGTGATTACATGGAAGTACCTGCCCGACTCTCTTCGTCTGACTATGCCACAAACTCACATATGTTGCAGCAGCAAAAAAATCGTAGATGAGGAAGTTAAGGGTAAACATCGCGTAGGTACAACTGCAAGGCAGGTTGGCGCCTAAAACGCAGCCCGGCCGCGTGAGGGTGTTATGAAATTTGCCTCGCGAGAAGAAGAAAAGTGCATTTTGAGAAGTTTTTTGCTGAACAGCACGTTAACAATGGGGTAGGCTCGCAGAAGAATGCCAAACATGCGCAACACACCACCTCGGTGAGCTGCGGTATGCAAACAACAATACTATGGTTAGAAGCTAGCAAAAAAAGGTTAGACTTACCCGTGTAACAATAACCATCTTGTCGCCACATTGACTTCCGATTTAATCTGAAAAAAAAGAAATAAAAAGAAAGGGAAATTTAGCATAAATCAGTAATAAAATTAAGCCTGATAGATCACATCAGTTAAACAAACTAAGCCAACCCCAAAATCTGATGAATTAAAAACCATGTAATTAAACGCTCGTTACAAGAATACGAAAAATTCACACGGAAAAGAAAGGCCCCTCCCAAAAAGAAAAAAAGTAAACACAACTCAAGCCTAAAAAATATACCAAGGAACAGTATCATAATTTAAATCTTGTGCGTCTGCAACTAAAGTGATACATTTACAACGTGTCGAAATGATAGCAAAGCAACTTTTTCTCGAGACAGACAAGCAGCTGTAGGAGGTCCAGCATAGTCGAGCAGGTATTGTGTTGCGTTTTTCCGTGCTGCGTTTTCCTGAGGGGTGGCTAGACAACCGCGGTGGTGGGGAGTGGGGTGAAACATAAGATATCTTCCTCTTGAGGAAAAATAAAAACAATTGAAGAAGGAAAAAGACGCTTCACCTGATTCAGCGCTGCAAGAAATGTAGATCCGGCAAAGATATTTGACGCTCGGGTGTGGGGAGCAGAATGGGGAGAGGGGGAAATCGTGTGAAATTTTGTTCACCATGATTGATGTAAACAAATCATAATAACAGAACGAAACAATAAATATATCGAGTTGGGTCGACTTGTGCTGCGTACAGTGCTGCAATGGAACACGACGAGAAGGAAAAAGAGAAATATTTTGAATTATGTTGTGAAAATTTACACCTATGGTTAGGAACTAAATTGAAATGAGGCCATCACACTCAGAGCAGACATTCACGACGATTAAAGAATAGATATCCCAAAACATCACAATAAATGTTGTAAACTTAAACTAAAAACTTAAATCAAAATCGCCGAAACACCTTAAAAACATCGAAAAATATTTTTAAAAAAATGCATTGTCTAAAACAGTCAGCTTTGCAACGTAACAAAATACGCGTAATCTTAAAATGTTTTTGAGTTTGTTCTAAATGAAAGACAACACTTTTCTAGGTTATTGTAGATTTTGAAAATGCACTGAATGATATAACATGCTTCTTTTTTATATTTTAAGTAATAAATTTAAAAGGCCGAAAATGTATTTCAAAACTTTGTTTGCTGATAAAGATGCTTTTTTGTAGCAAAAAATAAAAAAAAAAATAAGCCTCGTTTTTAAATTTTCTAAGCAAGGATTATAAAAAATGTATCCATTACAGTTATTCTACTATCAAAATTTTACAAAATATCAATGTTTTTATTTGCAATAATTGAAAATTCAGCAAGTATTCCGAGAAAAACGCGTTTTAGTGTTTGTCACAAAATCTCTGTCAAGGCAATTTCCCATAAGAGTGTTGGCCGTTTGGTTTTTCGCATCGGCAGCCAAGTCTAAATACTATTTCAGTAAAAATTCCAGAAGATGCCTTGGAACGTACTCTACCACCTGGTGCTAATATCTCGTTTTTGCCAAAAGTGGATATTAGCCGTTTTTTCAATGGTGGGCAGTGAAGTTGTTTGTATTTTTTTTATATTTGATTAAAACGCACAAATAAACGTTAAGGAATGATTTTTTTGCTTTCCCGATTTTTTTTAATATATAAAAATATATATTTAAAAAAACGGGGGAACAAAACCAAGAAATTATAGTTAAATGGGGTCTACGTTGGACATATAAGGCTGGTAAAATTTGTATTTTAAGTTTTTATCCCTCGGCTCTAGTCATGGTCAAAGAGGGAAAGAAGGGCAAAAAAATAAATTTCAAGTGAAATCTGTTTTTTTTTTTTCTGTAGTCACAGAATAGAAATTTGAAAAAAGTCTAAAAGTACTATTTGATAAAAATAAAAACACTCAAATAATCGTTATAAAATGTATTTTTAATAGTTTACAATTAATTGGATACGTTTTTTAATTTTTTTTTTCAATTTTCATTAATTTTTTTTCGGCCCCTGATTTTTGGAGAATTTTTGCAGAGAAGCCTCAAATAACAAAAAAGAAAAAATGCTTTACTTATTTTTTTAATAAATTCAATTTTCAAAAGGTTCTATCTGCATAGGAAACCAATGACTCATAGGTTGTTTTGAAAATTTACTTTATTTTTATAATGCTACTGGACTGAACCAAAACGGGATAACAGTCTGAAAAGGGACAGTAGTTTTATAATGGAAATGGATGTACAAAAATTTTTGCACTTGATCTACTCAAAATCACTACCAAAATCATTGCCCCAATTCACAGTTGACTATTTAATAAATTTTCCAGTAAACTAACATAAAAAAAATTGAATATTTTGAAAAGATTCACTTGCAAACTATTTTGTTAAAGTACTGTATTAAAAAACATTTTTGATTACAAAAAAGTTTGGCAACAATATTATTGTTTTGAGCCCATATAATAATGAGTAAAAAGATTTGTTAAATTAATTAATTAGAAAAAAACATAAAAGCTTATGAACTACCAATTGATGCCATTACAAATTTTATTCATGGTTTTTTTAGAATTCATGTCCATTTCCAATCTCATAAATCAAAATTAAGTCACGAAAAAAATGTTTTAAAAGTGAACGCATAAAAAGTTTGTTTATTATTTCAAAAATATATTTGTTTAGGTAAAATACTTTTAAAAAAATTAGTTCAGTCATTTTTGTGACCATCTTCATGATTATTAAAATGTATTTTTTGGGCTTTTGGCTACTTTTTAAATAGCAGATTATAAATTGTCCAAAAATCGTACCTATCGTATCGCATAGAAAACACATATCATAGGTCGCTTCAAAAATTTCCTCGAGACTCAATGCAAAAAGGTTCAGCTTACCAAATGGTTTTATAGTTATATTAAAAAAAGAAAGAACAACATTTAAAGTTGAAATTTAAAATAAACAACAAGAAAATTTAGGTTTTAAAGGAACAGAGAATCATTCAAAAAATGAATTAATAGCCTCTGAAATATCACATTTTAAAGCAACATTTTCTTAATAGTTGTTTTGGTAAATAATTTTTATTAATTTCAATGTACACTTTTAATTAAAATAAGTTCAATCATTCTACCTTTTAACCTTTCCTGTTTATGGTTTACAAACAAAAATGATTTAAGAAATCAGTACATAACTTTAAATAAAAAAACACATGAGCAATTCTCTACCAAAACCGGAAATGGATTTTATTTGTATTTTTTGATTTGGCTCAAACTTTGTGGGGGCCTTCCCTATGACCAAAGAAGCCATTTTGCATCATTAGTTTGTCCATATAAATTTCCATACAAATTTGGCAGCTGTTCATACAAAATGGTACGTAAATATTCGAAAATCTGTAACTTTTGAAGGAATTTTTGATCAATTTGGTGTCTTCGGCAAAGTTGTAGGTATTGTTAAGGACTATTTAGAAAAAATAGGTACACGGAAAAAAATTTCCCGATTTTTTATTTTTTTCACAAAACTCAAATTCCCAAAATATGTATTTTTATTTTCGAGATTTTTTATATGTTTTAGGGGATAAAATCCGCAACTTTTGAGCTATAGAGAAACATGGTCAAAAAATCTGCCGCCGAGTTATGATTTTTTGAAAAACTGGTGATTTTTGGAAAAAATCGAAATTTTATACATAAAATTTTTTTGACCTCATTTTTTTATGCAAAATTGAATTTGCAATCGAAAATTACTTTACAGATTTTTTGATAGAGAGCCCCGTTTTCAAGATAGAGCCACCGAAAGTTTGATTTCAGCGAAATATTTGCAGTTTTTCGATTTTTAAAAATAGTGACCATGAGTGACCATCTCTAAAAATATTTTTTTTGAAAAGTTCAGAAAATTTGCTATAAAATTGTCTAAGAGACATCGAAGATTGGACCTCTGGTTGTTGAGATACAGCGGCTTAAAGAAACACGAAAATTGAAGTTTTCTAAGTCTCATCCAAACAGCCCACGATTTTCTAATGACGATATCTCAGCAATTAATGGTTCAATTTTCAATGTTAATACATGAAACATTCGTGAAATTTTCCGATCTCTTCGAAAAAAATATTTTGAAAATTTTTAAATCAAGACTAACATTTGAAATGGGCATAATATTCAATGTTTGGCCCTTTTAAAATGTTAGTCTTGATTTAATTTTTTTCAAAATATTTTTTTCGAAAAGATCGGAAAATTTCACGAATGTTTCATGTGTTAACATTGAAAATTGAACCATTAGTTGCTGAGATATCGTCATTAGAAAATCGTGGGCTGTTTGGGTGAGACTTAGAAAACTTCAATTTTCGTGTTTCTTTTTCTTTAGCCGCTGTATCTCAACAACCAGAGGTCCAATCTTCGATGTCTCTTAGACAATTTTATAGCAAATTTTCTGAACTTTTCAAAAAATATTTTTAGAAATGGTCACTCATGGTCACTATTTTTAAAAATCGAAAACTGCAAATATTTCGCTGAAATCAAACTCGGTGGCTATATCTTGAAAACGGGGCCCTTTATCAAAAATCTGTAAAGTAATTTTCGATTGCAAATTCAATTTTGCATAAAAAATTAGGTCAAAAATTTTATGTATGAAATTTCGATTTTTCCAAAATCACCAGTTTTTCAAAATCATAACTCGGCGGCAGATTTTGACCATGTTCTCTATAGCTCAAAAGTTGCGGATTTTGTCCCCTAAAACATATCAAAAATCTCGAAAATCAAAAATACGTATTTTGGGAATTTGAGTTTTGTGAAAAAGTTAATAAAAAATCGGGAAATTTTTTTCCGTGTACCTATTTTTTCTAAATAGTCCTTAACAATACCTACAACTTTGCCGAAGATACCAAATTGATCAAAAAATTCCTTCAAAAGTTACAGATTTTCGAATATTTACGTACCATTTTTGTATGAACAGCTGCCAAATTTGTATGGAAATTTATATGGACAAACTAATCATGCAAAATGGCTTCTTTGGTCATAGGGAAGGCCCCCACAAAGTTTGAGCCAAATCAAAAAATACAAAAAATAAAAATGGTCGAAATCGGCCGGTTTTGTAGAGAATTGCTCACATTGAAAACACACACACGCATTTTAAAACTGTAGGTTTCAAGAATAGTGAAACCTTATTGAATAGTAAATTTGTCATGTTTCATGTCATTGCTGAAATTATTATATTTAAATTGGAATTATTCAAAAGTTTTATTTATTGAAGAGTATTGTTTCTTAAACGATAACGAGTTTTTTTTTTAAAAAAAGTGCATTAAACCAGGTTCAGTCCAGCTTCAACAAAGAGATAAATCAAAATAAGTTATGATTTTATAAACGCAACTAATGGCATAGCGAAGAACACGCTCCAGTAGCGGCCATAAACACGCAACTTCTCAGCCCTCAGCAGAAAAAGGATGAGCAGCAAACTCATCGTCCACGTCGAGTTTAGCCTCAAGAAAACCAAAGTAAAAACATAAAATGTAAAACGATATACTAAGTACCGCTAGCCATTTAATGGGCCTCTCTTTCTACTCTCCTGAATGTGCGTGTATGGTTTCCTTATGCATTTCTGTTTACTCTCGTGAGCTGGAGCTTTTTAAGATTCTCTCTTCAACTTTACAGATGAGAGAGCTTTTCCAGAAGTGTGGTGGTGGTCTTGTACCGATCTTCATATGATCGAAAGTCATACAAGAATATTGCAATGAGCTGAAAATAAAATAAATCAAACTTAGTTTTAACAAATTAACATTTTTTTTAATTGTTAATTCTGTGATTTAAGACATTCGCATGGTTGAACAAATCAAAAATAACACAGAAAAGGTTCTTCCCCCCTAATTAATCACTCCAGCAAGGTGGTCGTGTGTCCATCACACACTTTTCCACTCATGCTCACCCGGAAAAATCTGCTGCTGTGTGGGTAAGGTGGCAAAGCAAAAGGAAAAGAAAGCTAATAAATACAACAAATAACTATACGAGAGGGACTCTCCGGCGATGACCGCCGGCGCAGCCAACCCATAACTTCTTCTTCCTCCTTCCTCCTCCTTCGACCGGTTCGAGAGGTGACGTTGACCGTGGCCGTCGAAATGGAACACGAGCCAAAACGGATCGCCGGACAGACAGCCGGACAGCCGGTGAAGGAAAAACAAAACTGGTTTCAGGTGTAAGGTAAGGTAAGGTAAGGTAGGGTAGATGCCGTAAGTGAATGGCTTATCAAAATAACAGGGAAGAGATTGGGAAAAAATGGGTTGGGCAGGTGAACCGCCCTACCATTTTTGTTGGTGATGGATCGTCAGATGACTTATTGGGTTGGAAGCTGTGAGCAGATTTGTTTTTTTTTTGGCTGACATACTTGAGTTATTTTTTTTTTATTTTCGGACTTGCACTTCCATAAACTTCCATGCTATAGAAAGTGGATTCCAAACATGAATAGCTATTTTTGATTAAGTGTTTCTGGCAAATCAACCAAACTGGTTTGCAATAAAACATGTTTTTAGCTAACCAATACAGTTTTGAAAAATAACAACGAGCCACAAAATATAACAATAGTGAGCTCTTCAAGACAGTCGATTTGCCAAATTTATTATAGACTATGATAATTGTAATATTTTATGCTTGTCACAAATGTCCAAGGCTTCAAGATGAATGTGGAAATGTTCAACTTTTTAGAACTGTTTCAAAACAGTCCTAAAATGTTGAAACTCAAGAGGGTGCTACGGTGGAAATTCCAGCACTCTTATTTTTGCTGATAAAAGTAGACTATTTCGTCACACCAGAAGGACAGGAAATGTTTCAAAGCAAATGAAAGAAGTTTATGAAACTAGTTGCAAAATGATGATATTTCAGAACGATTTTTTTTGTTTGATCATTAGGGTGGTCAATTTTCACAAAAACCACTTTTTTCTTAAAATCATAATTTCACTCCATTTAAATTGATTTTAGCTGTCTTTAGAGTATCAAAAATCTAGAAAAAGTCTTATGAACACTTCAAATGCCGTTTTGACGGTGTCTGGACCAAAAAGCCTATATCTGACAATATTTTTAACGGATTCCTCGGACAATTTCACATAGCATATCAAAAAATGAGCGAGGTTCATTAACACGTTTCTATGATATGATTTTATTTTGCAAAATAGCTAAAATAAAATATTAACATATTTTATTAAGTTTCAAAAATTATCCCAATTCTATCAAAAATAGAAAAAAAAGCACTGTAAATTACTTTCTTATTCACGTTTTTGCCAGTTTATGATAAACTAAACAGCATTCTTGAATGTGTTTTTGAACATCTCTGTTTTTTTATGTAAAATATTACCGTCATCTGGGGTGAAATGGGACAAATGAGGCGAATTTGTTTAAGTACTGCACAATATTTGGATTTTTTAAAAAAATTGATCGTTTTCCAATTTTTTAAGCTTTAAGTGTTCTAAAAACTTAAAGTGTTCTAAAAACTATTCAGATTCAGTTCCGATTCGCCCCACTTGACGGTATTTAAAGTTTTGTCCCCTGGCTCTGGTCAAGGTAAGGGGCTAAAAATTGAAAATAAACCATATTTCAAAATTAAAAGCAAAAACTATCAAAACATGCTACATACATTATTGCAGTTTTGCTACTAACTAAAAATTAGCAAAATATCAATGATTATTTAATTTTTTTTTCTAATTGCTTTTGACTTTTTTCGATTTGTTGTCCAAAAATTCGAAATTTGCAATGAGTTCTGATTAATATACAAACATAAACATTGTCGCCAAAAATGTCCAAGGTTGGTATGCGCACATATTTATTTTTTTTTTTAATCTTTATGCAGGGCATTCAAATATACCTTTTCATATATTAACAAAATAAATATGAAGACATTTGGATGTACCGTTGCCGAGATAAAGCTATTTTAAGTTATCAGTTTCAAAAAACAGGTGCCACGATATCTTGACACTACTTTGACCAAATTGGCTCGAAATTTTGGTGAAAACTCGTTAAACTTATTTCGTGTGCATGAGTAGGCCGATTTTCAAAAAACTTTATTTTAAAAATATATAAAAATATTTTTTAGTTTTGAATATAAAAAATCTCCAGTTTTTTATTTTAGTATTTTTTCAAAAAGCAAAATTTCAAAATCGGGCTTCGTCATGCACACGGGATATATCTTGAATGTCCCTCACCTCAAATTTGAGCCAATTTGGCCCATCCCATCTCGAGAAAACGTGGCACCCGTAAATCAACTCGACGTTTCGAGAAAAATGCTCGCAAAGTTTGACAGTTAGCTTTGCGCACGGCAAAATGTTGAGCATGAATCGTCTCTTACTCAGTTGAATCATAAATTATCTTCATGAAACTTTCAAGAAGGATTGAAAATCATATTTGTGGTGGATTTACAAAATTTTCTGAAAAATGAAATTTTGTGATTTTCTACTTGTATGTAACCCCTTAAACTAGATTTTTTGGATGAAAATTATAATTTTCAGCAAAAAAAAAACTAATTAAAGTTGTTATGTGACATAAAATTTAATATTCTCAGCTGGGTGATAAATAGAGCGAATGCGTAACGTGATTTTCGAATGATCCCACTTTGTTTACAACTACAAGCTGTTCAAGCACAATCATGACTTTTTTCTTTCTGATAACTTTTTTTAGCTTTTTTATAATCAGTTGTTTGTGTTTCATTTTGGCTAGTTTTTGATTTCTTGCTAAAAAATTTTGTGGGTCTTGTAGGTTTCTAAACGGAATCAAATCAAGATTAGGACAGCTTCTGGATGGATACAACTGCGTCGACTCCCTAAACAACTTCATTTCAAAATTATAAAAATTACGATTTCGCCTTCAACTATTTAAAGATTTCTTGACTACAATTTCAGGTCCTCAAAAGCCAAAAAAATCATTCTTAAAAAAAACATTTTTTTAATGATCGATAACAACACTCTCTACTTTTAACAAACAATAAATTGGTTCCACTTTGACAGTTCAAAATTGAGGCCGTTTTGCGAACCACTATTCAGCACCCAGATTCTTAGCAGGTTACATTTTTTTAAACTGTAAGTATAGGTTATTAAAAAATTGCATTATTTCAAAGTTTTCCTATGTTCAGTACATCAATTTGAGCCAGTTCTGTCTCTTGTTTTTCTTATATTATTTTCAGTATTTCGGAAAAATCATTTACTAATATTTGTCTTTTTGTTATGTATAATCTCAAAACGTTATATTTGTACTTTTTAGTTTTTTTTTCACCTAATGGTTTGGGCTCTTTTATTTTTTACTATAAAATTAACAAATAACATAAATAAATAAAACTACAGAGCCCACAGCATTTTGGAAAATAGAGTTTCTTATATTTAAACAACTATTAGATATGGAACTGGAGCAGCGAAATATTTTTTTTTCAAATGATCTGTTGTAACAAAGACTTAATGTATTGAAAAGTTTCAATATCAGATTTTTTATGCTTACCTCAAGGTGAAGCCATTGATCATTTTTGAAGAAAATTGATCTTCACTCTAAAAACTTCTGTATTGAATTCAATTTAACGAATTTCTGTAACAAAATGAATCATCATGTGCCGGTTGTTGCCTTCTTGAAGGAATTTCTGATCTAAATCAATTGTGTTTCAAAATTTGTATAATTTTGTGGTACAATCATCGACGTCCTAGTTGGCAATCATTGATTTAATGACGATTTCCACAACTTAACAAGGAATGGGATAATCGTTACCAAATGTATCAGCATTTGTAGGGCACTATTCTAAACAACTTGTAGAAGGAATTTTGTCAAAATATTGATAACGACGCAAAATTTATAACTTTGAACATCCGCCCATCTTACAAAACCGATTTTAATCTCAAAACCCCATCCGCGACAAACGTCAAATCACGAAGTTTGTCGCTGAACGCCGCGTTCAAGTCTCTTTTTCCACGTGAGCATTTTCCCGTATGATTGAGCGGTTACCGTTTTTTGATGTGCGATCATTAAGCTTCGATCGATAACACCCCGATCGTCGTCACGGCATCGGGTCGTTTAGTGAAAGATAAATAGCTGAAACCACACACGTGGTGGACGATCGAAACTGTCCACTTTAGGAGAAGGGGGAAGGCAACCATTTTCCAGCTGATGGACAATCACTCAGCTGATGGGAAAAACAACCATGTAACCTTTCCCTTTCGAAAAAAAGTAATAAAAATTGTAAGATTGATTCACCTAAAAGGGTTTTTCAAATTTCAGGAGCAATTTTGAAAAAGAATTTCAAACTTAAAACCTTTCTTCAGAAGTTTCTAAAATTGGCAAAAATGAGGTAAAAGAAATGTTCAAAAAAGCGGGAGTCAAATTGATCTGTGCTACTGTACAGCGAACGAGGCACTCAAACCAGCAACAAACTAACTAACTAGCCACCCATATAAATTGACGAAATAATGATGCTTTTTTCATCAAGCCACAAACAACAACAGCCGCGTCAGCGAAATTGCATCATTTTTCAGAGGAAACGGGTGTTTTAATTTCAATTAAATGGGGTTTTTCATCTTTTCTCCCATGGCGGGCGGGCGCGGATGATGACTTCAAATGGCGCTGTCCCAAGCCCACAATATTAGGCAAGACGAAAACAGCTCGTTTTTAGTTCAAGACTCTGCCAGTTTTTTTTCTGCCTGCTGCTTCTTCTGTTACGTGGATTGACTTTGGCGCGAGAGGGCGCATTGTTTTCGCGTGACATAAATCGAAATTTGTCACGGCCCAGAAGGAGCAGACTGGTACGAGGTGGGTGGCACGTGGGTGGTGGTTCAGCCGTTGGCAAGCTTATTTTTTATCCCGTGGGGTGTTTGAAAAAGCGCTGTGACGGCACGCCGAACGCAGTCGTGACCTTATTTGTAGGTTGAACGAATAATTGTACAAGTTGAGCCAATAATTTGTGATTGGTCATGCCGTTCAGGGTAAGCTTCTGGGGATAGTGTAATGTTTCAATAGTGAATTGATTTCTTAGACATTTTTTCAATATTTTGAAGAAAAAAAACTTTTTTTGGACTCTGTTCGAACCGAAATCGAATAGAATATTTTTTTGGAAAATAAATCCAAACCACGAGCATTTGTCAAACGAGACTCGTTCATACTTTAGCAAAATTAGTTGTTAAAATCCTTAAGTTTGATGAACACTACAATGTTATCTAATCTTAACTCAAAGTAATCGTCAAACATTTATTTGAAATAAGTTTTACTTTTTGTGAACTACTCGGTACACCAAAGCTGATGAAGACATAAAGCTAATTCAGCATTCAATGCTAGACTCAGTGGCCGTGTAACAACCGTTTGGCAACAATCGCTCATAAAAAGTGTTTGCATCTGCTATTCGGCGTGTCGTTCCGGTAGTCATTCCGTCCGTCCATTCCAACCCCCAGATAATGCGCAAATATGTTGAACATGCCAACACGATTTCGGCGCAGAGAAAGTCCCTCAGTCGTCTCATGTCTTGGTGTGTCCCATGCGGATATCCACCAACCACACTCGGTGGACACAATTAAGATGGGCGATAAGTTCCGTCGTCGCCGCCACGAAGGCTTCAAATTGGCAATATTCAAATTTCACACACCGGTTCGGTTGGACAACATCAAAAAAAGGAGGGTGCAGCATAAAATCGAAAACTGCTGATCGCCCACCATTCGAAAGTGATTGTGGCCCATTGAATCTTAATCGGAAATCGATTTCGCACCCAGACTGGCAAATTTTCGGGGGGGAAATTGTCTCTCTTTGTACAAACATCAGCATTGAGCCATAAATGTTGACTTAGTCGTTGCAGCAAATTATCTCACAGCTGTTACAGTTTTATGGTGTTGCATAAGGTGCTGCCAGATGGAATTGTCCAGTTTGGTGTTGTTTTTCGCGTTTTCTTTCGCTGTTGAGTAACACCCTTCTCCCAAGATTTGGTCTCCCAGATTGACACAATGGAAAAGTTCCCAAATAAAGCTTGTTTTTATTATAATTTGCGTGACGCACAGCCAGGGAAAATTGTGCAGCGACAAATGCCAACAACGAAAGTGAAAATTAAGCCGAGATTTTTAAAACGGAAATGAATTTAGATGGGGAGAAGACAATACAAAAACTGAAGTTTAATTCTGGGGTTGGACTCAAACATTGAGCCATCTTATCTATAACATTCCTTTAAAAGTGATATGACAGATAAGTTGGATTTTGGTGCTATAACAAAAGAAGCGAACCAGTTGATAACGAATAATAAATTGGATTCGGCGAATTGATAAGCCATTGAACTCGACGTGGAATGTCAATTTTAGAATTTCTTTTTTGGGTTTCGATTTCGGATAAGAAGATATCTTCTAATCATACTTGATCATTGGAAAAGTAGCCCATCAGAAGTTAACCTACAGTGCCACAGTGGTCCAGATCGCAAAATTAAGTGGAAAATGGATTTTCCGAAAAATGGTTGAGTTTTGGAGCTTTGGTGTCTTCAGAAGAGTTGTTGCATATGGAAAGGGGCAACTTTTGGTTTGGTTGAAAATTAGGGTGGTTCACGATTAGGGCGATTTTGGAAATCTAACTTTACAGGAATATTTTTGGGAATTTTTTCGTCTTCTAGAAAGTTGACAAGCTTGCCAATCCAAGCAACTTTGTCGAAGACACCAACATTTTATCTCGTAATCTACGCCTTCTACGACCAAATTTATAGAAAGCATCTGAGCAAACCTTCAAAAATCAGTTTTTTTAACGTGGCAATTCAGGGTTAAGTTTTAGAGAAAAGTGGTATTGGAGACACTTTTAGAGCTCTAAAAAACAAACATTTTTATTATCTGACAAGTCAATTTGGACTTAAGGGTCAAAAGTTACAGCGATTTTAAGGTAAAAAAGATGCAAATTTAAAACTTAAATATCTCTAGGGCGTCCAATTTTCCCGGGTTTTGATTTTCCCGGGAAACGGGAAAAATATTTTCTAAATCCCGGGAATTCCCGGGATCCCGGGATTTTTTTTAAACCGTCATAAAATCTATATTTTTATTAAATTTGTTCATAGAATTAGTTTAATACTGTTAATTGGTGATAATCTATACTCCAATTTGAACAAGAACAGCAGTTTTTAGTTAGTTTAAAAAATATTTAAAAAAAAGTTTTTTTGTTTTTTGTTATGCTTGGATTTTAAATTAATCATAGATGGATTAAAAATCTAATGTGATTCAAATTATTTCATATTAAAAATCATAAAATTCTTATTTATATATTTCTTTAATTTTTTTTAATATGAAATGACTACAAAAGCTAAAAAAATCATTGAAACTGTAAAAAAAAGAAACGAAAACAAATAAAATGAAACCATCAAATGCTAAATTATAGAATTTCATGTTTTATATAAAACATATTTTACAAACTATCTTAAAGTCACTACCGCCAACTGGGGGAAATCGGGACTGCAGTTTGAATAGGTACAGGATATTTTAGAGCAATAAATTTGAAAATTGGTGTTCTAATTGTTTTGTTAATTAAAAAATATCAGAACAGAACTGTCAGTCGATGTTTGATGAAAAATAAACAAATATGATTTTTTCAAGTTTAAAATTTACGTTTAATGTAAATATTTAAAAAAATAAATAAAATTTAATGAAAAATATTTAAAGCGCTAAGCATTTTGCGAATCCGTAAACGATTTTTTTTATAATTTTCCCTTATAAGCCAAATAAATGTTGATATTTGCTGAGTACAAATTTGCTAATGCTTTAAAATTGTTATCGATTACTAAGTATTCAACTGTTAATCTATTTCCACAACCAAATCTGAGTTCCCAAACCAAAAAATGTTTTTTTTTTCAATTTCGGGAATTCCCGGGACAAAATATCAAAAATCCCGGGATTCGGGAATTCCCGGTTTAGAGAAAATCCCGGGATTTTTGTCCCGGGAATTCCCGGGATGGACGCACTAAATATCTCGAAAAAGCGCAAGCCAAATTTTAAGCACTAGGTTGCATTTGAAAGAAGAGATCCAGCACTACAAACGCTGAAAAAATCTCAGGGGTGTTTTTCTTTAACCTCGAGATATCTTCATTTCAAAAAGTCTAATTTTCAAGGGAAAACCTTATGGGACCACCCTAACGAATTTTGAAAATTGTCCAAATGTATGTTTTTCCATGTAATTTTGCCCGCTGAATCTGAATCTGCCCTCAGAATTGACCCAAAGTGTCGAAAAATCGATTTTTGCTCATATTTTGGGTTTAAATGATAATTTTACATGAAAACCCAAAATATGAGCAAAAATCGATTTTTCGACACTTTGGGTCAATTCTGAGGGCAGATTCAGATTCAGCGGGCAAAATTACATGGAAAAACATATATTTGGACAATTTTCAAAATTCGTTAGGGTGGTCCCATAAGTAGAGCGTCCAATTTCCCGGGATTACTGATTTCCCGGGAAACGGGAAATTTTCAATCAATTTCCCGGGAAATCCCGGGAATTCCCGGGAAATTTTAAATGTATTGAAAATTGTTTCTGAACTTGTTTTTGATTAATATTATGCAAAAAATTGTAAAAGACAGCGACTTTGAGGGTTAAAATATGTGTCTAATAACTGCTTGACTGCATGTAAAAAATCAAACAGCTACAAGATTTTTTTTTTTAAATTGCAATAAATCAAGTAAAAGAAATCCAAAAAGTATCTCAGGTATTTTTTAATGGGAAGTAGTTTTTTATCAAGTGAGTGAAATGAACCCATACTCAAAAATCACAATTCTTTTAAACTTGTTTCAAAGAGTGTGGTTTTAACAATACCCATATTGGAAATGAAAAAAAAACATGCAGATATTATGTTTTTCATGACAAATATCTTATCTATAATAAGTCATACTAGTTTCAGCTCTTGAACAAAATGGTACAGCTTTTTATTATTTCCTTAAGGCCATACTTCTCGTGTTTGTTTTACTTCAAGTTTTGAATAAATAACTTTTTTCATTTTTGACACCTCTCAAACCATACAAAGTAGTCTTTTAATTATTTGTTTTAAGACTGATTTTCAGGTTTATAATTGACTTCGTTTGAAAGTTTTTTCATGGCACAAAAACGTAATTCAAATTGTACGAACATCTCATTTGATCATAGTTAATAAAAATGAAAAAAAAAAATCTCTATCTTACTTTGGCAGTAAGGGGTTTATATATTTTTTTCACGAAATAACACCAGTAATTCTGTAAAAAATCATATCTATATTGTAGTAAATCATTTTCATTATGCAAGATCCCTTTTCAGTTGCTTCAGAAATATCATCAGAAATAAATGTCGATATCAAAATTTTTGATAATCTGATACATATATGAACTTAACAATGAATATAATTGAACAAAATAATGATAAGTTTTTTCATCAAATTTTTCAGAGCATTTTCAAAAAATTGGTTCCAAAAAGCTAATAAATTGTATGCTTCTGCTTGAATTTCGGGAATTCCCGGGAAATTTACAAATTTCCCGGGAAACGGGAAATATTTTTTTCCGGGAAATCCCGGGAATTCCCGGGAAACTTTTTCCCGGGACGGGAAATTGGACGCTCTACCCATAAGGTTTTCCCTTAAAAATTAGACTTTTTGAAATGAAGATATCTCGAGTTTAAAGAAAAACACCCCTGAGATTTTTTCAGCGTTTGTAGTGCTGGATCTCATCTTTCAAATGCAACCTAGTGCTTAAAATTTGGCTTGCGCTTTTTCGAGATATTTAAGTTTTAAATTTGCATCTTTTTTACTTTAAAATCGCTGTAACTTTTGACCCTTAAGTCCAAATTGACTTGTCAGATAATAAAAATGTTTGTTTTTTAGAGCTCTAAAAGTGCCCCCACTACCACTTTTCTCTAAAACTTAACCCTGAATTGCCACGTTAAAAAAACTGATTTTTGAAGGTTTGCTCAGATGCTTTCTATAAATTTGGTCGTAGAAGGCGTAGATTACGAGATAAAATGTTGGTGTCTTGGACAAAGTTGCTTGGATTGGCAAGCCCGTCAACTTTCTAGAAGACGAAAAAATTCCCAAAAATATTCCTGTAAAGTTAGATTTTCAAAATCGCCCTAATCGTGAACCACCCTAATTTTCAACCAAACCAAAAGTTGCCCCTTTCCATATGCAACAACTCTTCTGAAGACACCAAAACTCAACCATTTTTCGGAAAATCCATTTTCCACTTAATTTTGCGATCTGGACCACTGTGCAGTGGACTCTCTAATATTCAATAATCCATATCTCGATGAACAAAATGTTAATTCTTCGTTGGTCGTTCGCACAACGGTTTCAACTCATAGTCTCTTCAATACCGACACATAGTGAGTCGTCTGTACGTGCAATAACATAAAATTTTCAATCGATTACAAAACCAAATTGGGTGACAAGTTAAGTATAATAAAAAATTGTCAAATTATTTTAAAGTATTACAATTATTTTAATAAAAATCGTTACTGTTTTCACAAATAAATAGCTTAACAAATCCACTAAACGCCGGTGTGACTTTCAAAACATATTTATTGATTATTTTGTATCTAACCATCTACCGCCCAATTATTTTGTTTTTTTTTATTTTTCCCATGTTGAAGAGGTCATTTTGAGCAACTTTTTTTGTACGAAGAACTTTACTTCTCTTTTTTTATATTTTACCTGTTTCATTTTTAGTATTTTAATTTGCTTTTATCTTGTTTTGTTTATATTTATTTTTGGTAGTATTTGGCCTATCACGTTTTGCCTATCTATTTTTTTCATTTATTTATAGTCACTTTTTCAATTTTTTGCTTGTTTTTCACATTCTCTGCTATAAAATGGCACCATTATCAATTAAATTGTAAAAAAATGCGTATAGCTCAGTCTGGGACACTTGAAAAATTACTGCGTACTTCTTTTTAATTAATAGATAGGAAATGTTAGTTAAAAACACAGCCAAAGTTAACCCCTACAAAATTACTTTTTTTATAACATTGGCAAAGTCACATAAAACAAGTAAAACTTCTAACCCATAAATTTTCTTAAATGTTAAGAGTTCTTGTTCCATTTCTTTTTAAAGATCGAAAATTGGTTGAAAAATTTATTTTTGGCGATTAAATCAAAGCCCGTCTAAAGGCAGGGTTGGATTGTAGAGGGATAAAGTGTACAATGTTATAAATTAACATCATATAATTATCATAGTTTAATCTGAAAGAATCCTATAATCAAAGGGAAAACCATAACTAATACGACCTTTAAAAAACTCTAGATGCAGTCCTTTCCTTAAGAAATGCTGTTCATACTTATTTTGAAACAAATATCTTGTAATTTTTAGATCTACTTAGTCTCTCAATTTTTATTTTAAGACACCAAAATTGATACTGTGTTGAATAAATGTAACAATAATTAGCTCTACAACGAAAATTTCAAATCTCTACAATGAAAATTCCATGTTAAATAAAAAACGATTTTTTTAAATTCAGTGTAGGAAAACTTCAGATTATAAACAAATTATTGATTTTCTGTAGGAGACACTTATTTCTCAAAAAAAGTAAAGATTGGTGATTTTCAAAAGCTTGAGTTCATTTTTCAATATCTTCAAGAAATGTTAGATAGGTACACGCTCAGAATCAAGTCTACCAGTTCCCCCCTGCTTTTCCCTATAATGATGTTAACTGTGTTACCAAGAACATTCTTGGGGAACTATTATCACCCAATACGTCACTCTACATTTTTTTTTCTCGGAATCTGATATCAATCTACTACTTGACCTTGCACAAGGTAGACGATTGTAATAACTGGTGGCGTTATCAATCCATACCGAGCGTTATCAACCACACGCCTGAGGGGATTCCTAAGCTTATGACAAATATTTTTGTACTGATAGTAAGTTTCCAGTACTCTATTTTCAAGTTCAGACACTTTTTTCTCGGTGGACTACATCCGAATCGTGATCTGCCAAGAAGCAATGACTCAAATTAGCTCTACATCGTAAGCAGAATCATGCACACTACACATGTTGGATCCCAAAAACCGCTACTTCCTTCCAGCAGTTCACGCACTCAGCTCAAGACCCAGACAGCAGCAGCAGCGACTTAGGCGCACACGCCCGCTAGTTAATCGTACCTTCTTATACCTTCTTCGTCGTCTTCATCTTCTTCCTGGCCCATGGCTCAGCGTTATGTGTTCCGCACGTGATTAATCACTTATACTGCTCCCATCTCGTTCACCCTTGCCTCTCGTGCTGCGGATCTCTTCGCCGCCAAGAAAGGCCGCTAAGCTGATACGGAAATGCACGGAGCTGTTGCTGTTGGGTTTGAGCCGACTTGGCTGGAGATCCACCGCGGTACTAATCTACTCATAATTTGTGCACACGTGAACCAGTCGGTAAATGAACTAAACTCAATCTGATAAGGCACAGTACTTTGTTGAGACAGCAATCAACTCAACTGGCATCAGTGTCTTGCGAACCTTCGTGGTGAACGGACACTAGAGCTGCGGTATTTTTTTACTACCTAAGCTCAGAGTTATTTCAAAACAAAATTCACAGTCTTTTTAAAGACTACCTGAGTTATTTTCCAAAATTCTAAACAGTTTTTCAAGACTAACCCCACCGGAAATTTTGTTGTATTTTACAAACGAAGCCATCTTTTTAAGAGAACTTTGCTTGCAAAATGCGTCAAAACAAAGGTAAACGCAAATCTTCTGAAGATTTGGTCGTTACGTCGGTGAAGCGTTTGAACGCTAAACCGGCTAACGGAAACAGAAAAAGAAAACAGCCTCTTCTGAGGTCTGATTCTGATTCTGAATGTGAGGTCAATCCTCCAATTCCATTGACAAACAGTTTCGGTGTTTTATCCGAAACTGATGACAAGGAACCTTCTCCTCGTACTGAGCCTTCTGCCGTCGAGAAACGAGTAAAGGCTCCGCCAATTGTAGTGACTTCCGTCTCCGATTTGGCCAGCTTTCGAACGCAACTGAAGAATTGCAAGGAAACTTGCAATTTGAAAGTTTCGTTCCAGCTTGGTCGAAGAGGAGAATGTCACTTGTTGACGGAATCTTTACAAGATCACCAAACTTTTGTTGGTTATTTGAAAAACCACAAACACAATTTCTACACGTATGAGACCAAGAATGCTCGTCCATTCAAGGCGGTCTTGAAAGGTCTCTCCAACGACTTGTCGGTGGATGAGATCAAAAACGAACTTAAGGTGTTGCTTGGCTTTGCCCCATCCCAAGTAATACCGATGAAGAAAAAATCAAACGGGAATATTTCTCGCTTTGGTTTGACTTCACAATTTTATCTGATTCATTTCAACAGAAATGAAATCAACAATTTGAAACTTTTGGACAAAGTTCAGTTTTTGTTCCATGTACGGGTAAAGTGGGAGCATTTTAAGAAACATGGCGGTAATGGCCAGAATCTGACCCAGTGCCGGCGTTGCCAGGCATTCGGTCACGGTACTGATCATTGCGCCATGGTTCCAAAATGCATGGTTTGCGGGGATTCTTCTCACGACAAGGACAATTGTCCCGTGAAAGAAGTCACCCAATTTAAATGTGCAAATTGTGGTGGAAATCACAAATCAAATTTTGGGATTGCCCCATCAGAAAAAGGTTTTGGATTCTCGTGCTAAGCATCAGCCGAAATCCAAACCGAAATTTTCTCAAAGTCAGGTTGTACCTGCATCTTTAAATCAAACGTTCGTGCTGTCTCACTCGAACAATTCTAGAAATACCCCTACCGTGGAAAAGTTAGGTAACAACAATGGCATTTCTTATGCTAACGTCGTTTCGGGTTCATCCACGAATTTTAAATCCTCTACCAATCTTTCTGAAATTGGGCAGGTACCTCAAATCTCATTTGAAAATTTTTCTGCTGGCAACGCTTTGGGATCTTCTGATCTCGGCGATGTTACGTTTGAAAAAATGACTTTTTTGCAAAACTCACTATTTGGTTTGATTCAAACAATGAGTAATGCTACATCCATGATGGAAGCTATCCAGATTGGATTAAAATTTGCGAATGATGTTGTACTTACCCTGAAGTTTAATCATGGATCTAAGTAATTCCATCAATATTATGAATTTTAATGCTCGCTCTTTAAAAGCGAAAGAAAATGAATTTTTCAACTTTTTAAGAGTTCATAACGTGCATGTTGCTGTTATAACCGAAACATTTTTAAAAACTGGCACTTATTTGAAAAGTGATCCAGATTATAAAGTTATAACTAATAACCGAATGAATCGAAATGGCGGTGGAGTTGCAATAGTTATCCACCGTAGTATGACTTATAGCACGTTACGTGACTTTAAGTTAAAAGTTATTGAAAGTTTGGGCATTGAACTTGAAACTTCTTTTGGGAAAATTATGATTGCAGCTGCATATTTGCCATTCCAATGCACTGGGGAAAATAAAAATTATTTCAAAGGGGATTTGAATAAACTTACTCGGCATAGATCTCGATTTTTGGTTATCGGTGATTTTAATGCCAAACACCAATCTTGGAATAATTCTAAAGTAAATTCCAATGGTAAAATTCTATTCAGAGATTGCACTTCTGGTCTTTATTCGGTTTTATACCCGAATGAGCCAACTTGCTTTTCTTCTGTTAGAAATCCATCAACAATTGATTTGGTTTTGACAAATCAAAGTCAGTATTGTGGTCCTTTAGTGACTCATGCTGATTTTGATTCTGATCACCTCCAGTAACTTTTCACTTTCTCATGAAGCAGTTACCAGACCCAATAGTTCTGTGTTTAATTACCACAAAGCTAATTGGGACAGGTATCAGCATCATATTGAGAATAATTTAAATCATGATTTTGTTTTAGAAACCAAAGCTGATATTGATTCAGCCTTGGAATCTTTAACTAATGCAATTTTGGATGCTATTAATATTGCTATTCCTAATGTCCAAGTCAAATTTGATTCTCCCATTATTGATGACGATCTTCAGCTTCTGATTCGTCTGAAAAATGTTCGCCGAAGACAGTATCAACGTTCTCGTGATCCTGCACTGAAGCGAATTCAAAAAGATTTGCAAAAGGTTATTGACCACAGATTCACTCTCCTGCGAAATGAAAAGTTCGCAAGAGATGTCGAACAAATTAAACCTTATTCCAAACCTTTTGGAAACTTTCAAAGGTTCTTAAGAAACCTCAAAACCCATCCCTTCTTTAAAAGATGGTGATAATATTCTATTAACTAATGGGGAAAAAGCTCAAAAACTTGCTCAGCAGTTTGAGAGTGCTCATAATTTCAACTTGAATGTTTTGAGTCCTATTGAAAATCAAATTTCAATAGAATTTCAGAATATTGTTGAACAAGAATTTTCATCAGATGAAGTTTTTAATACGGATCTGAATGAAATAAAATCTATTATCAAAAAATTTAAAAATATGAAAGCCCCTGGTGAGGATGGCATTTTTTTACATTTTAATTAAAAAAATTACCAGAAGTAACTTTAAGTTGCTTGGTCAAAATTTTCAACAAATGTTTTGATTTGGCATATTTTCCCAGTAGTTGGAAAAATGCCAAAGTAATTCCGATTTTGAAACCGGATAAAAATCCTGCTGAAGCCTCAAGCTATCGGCCCATTAGTTTGCTTTCATCTATTAATAAATTATTCGAAAGAATAATTCTTAATAGAATGATGACGCACATTAATGAAAATTCAATTTTCGCTGATGAGCAGTTTGGATTTCGCCTTGGGCATTCAACTACTCATCAGTTGTTGAGAGTTTCAAATTTAATTCGAAGCAACAAATCTGAGGGCTATTCTACTGGCGCTGCTCTTCTAGACATAGAAAAAGCATTTGACAGTGTTTGGCATAAAGGTTTGATTGCGAAATTGAAAAGGTTTAATTTTCCGATTTATATCGTGAAAATTATTCAAAATTATTTGACGGATCGTACTCTGCAGGTATGTTATCAGAATAGCAAATCTGATCAACTACCTGTACGTGCTGGCGTCCCTCAAGGAAGCATTTTGGGTCCAATTTTATACAATATTTTTACTTCTGACTTGCCTGATTTGCCCCCAGGATGTCAGAAATCACTTTTTGCTGATGACACAAGCATCTCCGCCAAAGGCAGAAGCCTTCGTGTCATCACAAGAAGATTACAAAAGCTTGGATATTTTCAATTCTTATTTGAAAGAATGGAAAATTACTCCAAATGCTGCAAAACTCAACTTATTATTTTCCCTCACAAACCAAGGGCTGATTTTCTTAAACCAAAAGTCATCACATTATAAAGATGAATGAGGTAAATTTAAAGTGGGAGGATCAAGTGAAATATCTTGGACTTGGTTTTGACAAAAACCTTACTTACAAGGATCACATTGAAAGTATCCAGGTTAAATGTAACAAATATATTAAATGTTTGTATCCACTTATAAACAGGAATTCTAGACTTTGTCTCAAGAATAAACTGTTAATTTATAAACAAATTTTCAGACCTGCCATACTTTATGCTGTGCCGATCTGGACAAGCTGTTGCTTAACCAGGAAGAAAAAACTTCAGAGGATTCAGAACAAAATTCTGAAAATGATTCTGAAACTTCCTCCCTGGTTCAGCACCAGTGAACTTCATCAATTAGCCGAAGTTGACACTTTGGATGTTATGTCCAATAAGATAATTGATGCATTTCGACAAAAATCATTGCAGTCTTCAGCTGCATTGATCCGCTCTTTATATAGTTTATAAGTTAGTTTTAAGGTATCCCTTTTCCCTTTTGTACATGTAGGACCTCCTACATTTGAAATCACTGAATAGCGAAAGCTACAATATTTCATGAATAAATGAAAGTTGCTAGAATTTAAAATTGAGGTGAAAAGTCATCGTTTGTGATTGGACACTCAATAATATTTTAACTGAATGAATGTACATGGAAAAGAAATTTGAATAAATATAAATTAAAAAAAAAAAAACTCAACTGGCATTTTTTGGTTATGAAGAACATTTTGAAGAACTTCCCTCAAACAGACTCACTGATCTCGTGACGGCGGCAATCTGCAACTCCTCATCAACGGTCGTCTTATCTCGCTGTTTTATCTCGTAACAGACGTTCAGCAACACATGTGGCTGTCAAACCGGCGGAATATGGCTCCATATGATGTGATGAGTTGTCACGTGAAACAATGAACATAAATTTACGTAATAAGCTGCTGCTAGCAGAAATATACGCAACTGGGCATTGTTATTGAACCCTCGGCGGTGCTTCATCATCATTAAGGGCGATCAGCACACCCGCCCTTTCATCATTGACACTAATCTATGGCGTTTGATTAGGGGATGAGCTGCTGTCGATTGTGAGGGTTGATTATCTGGTTTTGTTATTTGTCAACAGAGATAGATGAAAATTCAACAAAATGAACTTCCCATCTTTGTTGCTTACATGTAGGGGCACTGCAAATTGTATAATTATAGCTCAAACAAATTTTTGGACAACAAATCGGTACAAAACGTAAAAGTTTAGGAAATTAAATATTTTCATAATTTGAAAATTTCTGAGCAGAACTGTAATGATGTTTAAAGCATTGTGTGATACTTTTTGTTTCGAAATTCTAAAAATCAGTATTGACATTTGGAATTAGGTTTTTAAGGAGTTCTGATTGAAATTCAAATTCGGTCACAGCTTATTTAAAGAAGTTGGTGACTTGTTTCCTTTTTCTGTTAACTCTTAGTATGAATAATCCCACAATTGACAATTGACATTTTAAATTTTATTTTGATTATCCGAAATTTCGATTATTCGATGTTCGATTATCCGAAAGTTTGTATGTGACTTCGAATAATCGAATCATGACCATCAATATTTTTCTGTATTTTTTTTTATTTTCTTACTTTTGATGTTATGTTGATGTAGAGTTCTGTGACCCTATTTTAGTTAAAATTAAAGGTTTGATAGTCTTTAAATTGAGTTTTTATTTAAAAAAAATCATCGATGACCTATATATATTATGGTACCAAAAGTTGCGTCTTTCAATTCAATGAAAATTTTGATAACCAAACATCTATAGGTCATCGCTGAAATTTTAAAATTATCGCAGTTTTAGTAAAAAAAGTTGATTTTTTGCCGATTTCGTCATTATCCCGTTTTTGCGCGTGGCGCGTCTAAAAACTCAGTTTTTATTTTCAAAAAATCATATCTCCAAAACGTATGGTTCGACATCGCCAATTTTTGATATGTTATGTGAAATTTTCCGTGGAATCCGATAACAATATTTTCAGACATAGGCTCTTTGGTCGAGACACGGTCATAACGCCATTTTTAGTTTTCATGCGACTTTTTCAAATGTTAAGCTAGATTTTTGAAACTTCTCACTATTTTTCCTAAATAGCCAAATTCATCAACTTTCTTTTGGGTCTCAAACAGCTAAAATCGGATGAAATGGCGCGGAGATATGATTTTTTGAAAAAAAGAGGTTTCTGCGAAAAATGACGAAAATTGCCATTTTTTTAACCACCCTAGCACGATGTAGGTCACCCTAATGGTCAAACAAAAAAATACGGGAGCAATTCTCTACCAAAACCGGAAATGGATTTTATTTGTATTTTTTGATTTGGCTCAAACTTTGTGGGGGCCTTCCCTATGACCAAATAAGCTATTTTGCGTCATTGGTTCACCCATACAAGTCTCCATACAATTTTGGCTGCTGTCCATACAAAAATGGTATGTAAATATTCAAACAACTGTAACTTTTGAGTGAATTTTCGGATCAATTTGGTGTCTTCGGCAAAGTTGTAGGTATTGTTGAGGACTTTTGAGAAAAAAATAGGAAAAAAATGCTAGAAATACTAAAACTCAAATTCCCAAAATACGTATTTTTTTGATTTTCGAGATTTTTTGATATGTTTTAGAAGACAAAAATCCGCAACTTTTGAGCCATAGAGAAACATGGTCAAAAAATCTGCCGCCGAGTTATAAATTTTTGAAAAAATAGTGATTTTTGGAAAAAATCGAAGTTTCATGAAAAAACAAGTTTGACATTATTTTTTAATGCAAAATTGAATTTCCAATCGAAAAGTACTGTAAAGATTTTTTGATAAAGGGCTCCTTTTTCAAGATATAGCCACCGAAAGTTTGATTTTAGCGAAATATTTGCAGTTTTTCAATTTTAAAAATAGTGACCCTGAGTGACCGTCTCTAAAAATATTTTTTTTGAAAAGTTTAGAAAATTTGCTATAAAATTGTCTAAAAGACATTGAAGCCGCTTTAAGAAAAAGAAACACGAAAATTGAAGTTTTCTTAATCTCACCAAAACAACCCACCATATTCTAATGAGCATATCTCAGCAAATAATGGTCCGATTTTCAATTTTAATACATGAAAAATTCGTGAAATTTTCCGATCTTTTCGAAAAAAATATTTTGAAATTTTTTAAATCAAGACTAGCATTTTAAATGGGCGTAATATTCAATGTTTGGCCCTTTTAAAATGTTAGTCTTGATAAAAAAAATTTTTCAAAACAAAGTGTCATAGTACTCAGAAAAATAAATTTTATCGTTGTGAACAAGAATATCGAAAATTGAAGTTTCATTTTAGGACGCATTTAAAAATGCTTGAATTGATAGGAACAGAGCACCAACAGATTCTTCTCTCTGAAGTATTGCTCGGGATGCGCCAGCATTATATGTGTTGGTGAGAACTTTACACACGGGCAAAAATGATCTACGGGCTTGCTGCAAAACATGTTATAAAAGGTATGACAGATTTTGATATACCGTAAACCGAGGTGACTTTGATAGGATTTCAAATTGTTTTTGGAATATTTTCGAACAGGTAAGGTTTTTCTCAAGATTACTATTTTTAAAACATGTACTGGGGTAGGCCACACAAAGTCCATGCACTATTTCGGAAAAAAAGTTTTTTCAATAATGTTTAGAAAAATAGTTACGTTAAAAAAATTTAGTTTTAATTCCGGGGTGACTTTGATAGTCATAGTTTTTCTTGTTAAAATCATATTTAAGATGTTCAAACTTTATTTGTACGATAAATGTACCATCACTAAAGTAGCTGATATGGTTTTAAGAAAAAAATCAATGTTTATATTTAGCTAACTAAGTGTATAAGCTTTTTAGCAAAATACATAAAAATTTTAGGTAAAATTGTTAAAAAGTCGGAATTTTGCCTGAAATTTGTTAAAAATAGTTTTGTTTATAAAATTATCGATTTATATTGCATTTTTAACTGAATTTGAAGCACGAATCACAAGTTTTCACATTTTACATGAAATTTGTTCAACTGAATTTGCCTATAAATTTGGAGTTTTTTTTTAATTGTGTTTCAAAACACATATTATTTATTATTTACAAACTTATTTAACCTTGTCCTAGTGGAAAATTGTCCCAAGAATCCGAAAATGCATTCCGTTTTCCGATTAAAAATCATGTTCATTGAGAAAATCATGACACTTTGAGAAGTTTAAAATAATGACTTTCATCCACATTTTCTCAACTATAGTTAACTAACTTTATAAACTTTTCAAAAATTTATGAAAAGTTCTTCATGAGGTACTTTGAACACTTCTCTACCACGGTCAATATGTTTCTGAACCATTCCTTACGTATTTTAATTGTACTCTTCATTTTGCGGAAAAATCGAAAACCTATCAAAGTCACCCCGGCTATCAAAGTCATCCCGTTTTACGGTATATTTTTCCTGTGCGTGTAGATTTGAGAAATTATTAAAGAAAATTGAAGATCTCGATACCGACTAAAATTTGGCTGAAGAATCCAAATCAACCTTGAGCTTCTTTGCTAATTTTCCTCAGCATGACCACCTCATCATCATCACCTTCTATAAATTTCCTGCTGATGTCACCGAGAATACGTGGCTCGGTTGTGCAACTCCAAATCACACCTCGCACAGCATCAAGTGACTTGCAGAGTAGCGGCGGCAATCTACGTCAGCAAAAAGTAACATCTTCTTCCAACTCATCACTCCCTGGCCCAACTTTGAGGCCACTCCAGAGCTCACGAACCCCACGGTATGTGGTCTTACTGCTGCGCGGCTGTGAGCTCTTGCTGTTTTTATTTTGATTCCAGTTTGAGCACCACCACGTCGGAATCCGGAAAACCGTTATCATACACCAAAGTGCCAGCAAACGACACTCGGCTTTCGTTTCACACAGAGAGCACAACTCTCAGAATGATCAGATTTCTCGAAGCAAAGTCTCAATATTCAGGTTTCGCGAGGGTGACAACTTCCCCCCTTTTTTTTTGCTGGCCGCTCGGAATTGGACCGAATGCTTATGTTTGGTCGTGTTTTTATTCTGTCCTTAGGGAAGCAAGAGGGAAGACCGGTTTCGTCCACCGATGAGCTGGGCACTCCAAACTAGTTCCCGAAGTACTGCTATAAAACCTTGAAACTATTCAGCCTCGCTCCTCACGTATGACACGATTTTCTCCTCTGGACTGACCTCGTTTCGCGGGCAGGGCGCGATCGATCGCTCTCGGCAGGTTCTGTTTTTAATAGACAGTTGCTCAAATTACATGTTGAGCATGAGGGGGAAATTTGAATAATTCAGCCGTCATAAGTAACGTAGCTGAAGGTCGATCAGCATGGTGTTCGAAACGAGTGCTCACCACTGGCACTTTTACCCCATATTGCTCCGAACGTTCACGTACGTTTTTTCGCTGTTGCTCTTTGACTCGTCACGGTAGAGAAATTTTCATGAATATATACACATCAAGCATCACATCAGAACAGACACAAAAATACAGAGCTGGAAAATGCAGAACAAGTAAAAAAAGAGAATGAAAAGCCCTGTGTGGACGATTTCAACTCTTGTGCCGTTTTCAGCAGAGACGGCGAACCCACGTTTCATCTGATTCATTTTTGTTATTCAGTTTATTTTGCTGTACAGCACAGCAATTTGCACGTCTGTCTGCTACAATAGCTACAAATTTGTGTTTTGGAAACTATCTGAAATCACCCAATTTAAAAATCCCTTATTTTCCCACAGTCCCTCAAATAACCCCGGAATCAACCCCTCGGATTAGCCTCTAACCTATTCGCTTGTGGCCTACCCGGGCTAACCTCTCCCATGGTCACCTGACCATGTCACCGTTACAACATATGGGCCAGAATGCCAACCCCAACAACCGGCTTAGCGGCCTACAACAGCAGACGCCACTTGAAGCGTTTTGGCTTTCTCCACGCTGGCTAGTTTGCACCACACACAGTCCCAAAAAAAATACCAAATACCGCAGCCACGTCAATTTTTGTGCTTTATGGGCACCTAATGAGGCTCTAGCTCTAGAGCCATTGGACGTGGGGACGGGCGGTGACGACCAACAGGGAAATATTTTAGTTGTGTGTGGTGAGTCGTAGAGACTAGAAATTTCTGGAAATATGAAAATTCAATAAGGATTTCCAATTTTAATATTTTTTGAAGCGACAGGTGAAGTGATAGCCCTTTGGGACCGTGCAAACCTCGTCGCTCATGGGCTGGGCATGTTTTTAATTTGGCAACTATTACTAGGTAGTATCAATATCGTGTTAAAGTACGGCCTGGTTAAACAAAAATAGTTGTTGTGAACACACATACAATTATCATTATGATCAGGGCATCTCAAAATACATTTTATTTTACTCAAAACTTCAACTTGATCGAATTTGTGTGCCAAACTGATTTGATCAATTTATACCGGCTCCGTGGCTTAATGGTTGCAGCTTCTGCCTCGAATGCAGAAGGTTCAGGGATCAAATCCCGGTCGGTTCCCTTGAAATTTGGAATCAGGAATTGAACTTTAAATATGAACAAAAAACCTTTAGGTGAGTGGGATTCGAACTCACACCCTTTGAATTGATGGTCTGGGACGCTAACCAGTCGGCCATCATGGAGTTAATGCTCTAGAACTGAATTGATCCGTAGTGGCGAAATAATGTCACAAGGTATAACATATCAATCCATTATATAACTACTAACACCGTCTCAAAACAGCCCAGGGCCATCTCATATACCCATGAACTGGACGAGGGAGTCGTGGATTGCCTGGCCCGAGTCATCTGCATTACCGATCTTTGTCCGTACAATTTCAGAAGAATCGTTAGTCAGAGAGAGGTATACGCTTCAAAGGTTCTTGAGATATATGGTGGTTACTAACCGAACCGTCTCAGTTGAAATATACTGTGGTCGTGGCCAAGTCCTGCCAAGGCGGGGGTTCAAATACATACATACATATAAACTGATTTGATCAATTTGTTTTGTTTTGTCTGCCTTTGTGGATCAATTAGACCGCGCACTGGACTCATAATTCAGAGGTCACCGGTTCGAATCCCGAGGCGGACACAATAAATTCTAAGTATAAATATAAGTGTTTGGTGTCCTCTCTCCGTACCATACCTTAACACTTAGGAGACCCAATTAAGCCCTATAATGTAAAGGAAAAGTATATTTTTGCAATTCCGTCATGAAACTACTTACTTTTCCTGTCATTATTGAACGACGAAACAGCCTACTTTTCTGTACCAAAAGTTCTACTTTTCAGCAATGAAATGGATGCTGAAAAGTTGAACTTTTCAGCACTTTTTTGAAAAAATTACACTTTTCAACATTTTTTATTTTTTTTATTTTAGCGATTCATTGACTCAATGCATGGACATTAAATGTCCCATAATTGTGTTCAAAGGGTGTTTTTCTGAATTGCAAAAAATGTTGTATGGAACTCGTTGCAAAACTTGATTTTTACCTCACTCGTCGTATTTATCCAACTCGGTGAACCTCGTTGGATAAATGTACGACTCGTGCTGAAAAAATCCTCTTTTTGCAACTTGTTGCATAAACTATTTTAACTATTTTAACTATTTTAATGACTCTGATCCTAATGTGCAATTGACTTTGATCAAAAAGTTAAGTATTGATTAGTATAAACATTTTCGTCATCTGGGTGAATCGAGACGTATGGGGTGTATTGAGACTGCTTTTTTGCCATTCCTTTGCACATTGTTTGTTATAAGCAAATTTTAATATTCTGATATGGATATGGACCTACGTAATTTTGCTGAGCAGTCATCTTTGATTGGTCAGTAGATATTCACAGAAAATTTTATCTTGCAAATTAAAGATTGATCATATTGTAGCAGATTAACTAGTAGCTATGAAAGGTGTGCATCAATCATGTCAGCCTGATGTCATGCCAGTTGTCTAGTGAGAAATTATACAACAGAAGGGACTCATCAACGATAAAGTCAGATACAATATTTTCAGCTTCTCCGAGCTCTCAACAATATTGAAATAAATTAAACATTCCTTTGCGTTAGCAGCTTCTGCTAATAACTTCTTCACGAATCATTACACAAATCAATAGAGAGGGATCACTCAAAGGTTGCTCACCGACACGATATGAACCACTGACTGCTTCTGCTGCACCACTGCAAACTTCCAATTCCAATGGAAAATTTAATGTGATAATTGCGTCGGCATACATCCATACGAACTCACTCACTCACTCAGTTCTGTTTTGCTTGGTCTGCAGGTTTTGTTCCGGTTACGAACATTCCTTCGTTTTATGATAAAATATACACAAAGTTAAATTAATTTATAGCCAAATCTAAGCAAAATCGAAACCCAAAAATGGAAATATCCCAAACATGGTCCTCCCCTTAACATCGGAAAGGAAGCCCCAAAATGACGAAAAAAACAGTTTTATTCCCCCTTCGAAATCGACATTCCCAAGGTGTGATCTATTCCACTAGCAGTAGCAGCAGTAGCACACACATATAAGTCCGGTGTGTCTAGCAAACGACGATCCCGAAAAGAGAAGGAAAATGCCAATAATGAGCCCGTTTCCTACCCCTTCTTGCTTTCGTCTGCAGCCACTTCCAACCGGGCTGAGCTAGAAGAGTAACACTTTGCACAAAAGAGCTTTGGATTTAACGCAAAAGAGAGGAAGTCTCTGGCAAAAAAGTAAATTTCAAAAACATACTTTTAAAATAATTTCAGATGAGATATGGAATTTCGCACAAAATCATTCCCATACATAATGATATTTGTATTACATCCAATCAATCTTTATTATTGTAAAAGTAATAGAAAAGCTGTTTGAAATGATCTTTACATTTTTATATTACGTATGATTCTAATAAATAAAAATCCGAATCCTCTCTGCCGCTAATGCAACGCAGTAGGCCTGATCGCTTCAATGAGTGTAATAAATTTTTGAATATTTTCTTGTATCAAATTCTCAGACCTATAAAATTTACTTTTAATACGGTCAAAATAGTTCACAATTCACAAAACTCAGTATAATTGTTTGTTTTTTAATTTAAAAAAAAAATGATTGAACAACCTTGTGCAATAAAATTAAATACATTTACAAACAGGGCCTTACAATTTTCTCGGAATTTACAAAATGCTTTTTTAACAATAAACTCATGAAAATAACCTCTAGGATTGCATATTTATGGCAAAACAATAACTTCAATGAATTGTGTGATAACTTTGTTTGTGAAATAATCACTTAAATTTCAATTCAATAAATTAAATTGAATTTAAATTCAGGTGTTCCTCAATTGTGGGCCGTACAAGACCACAGTTTTGAAAAAGGAAATTTAGAGGTAGTGTTTGGCTGCTTAATAAAATAGTCTTGCAATGCAGTGTTATGTTATAAAAGATCAACTTTTACCAATTAATAGCCAGAAAAAAGCACAAAAAAGATACTTGAAAATAGTTTTAAAACGTTAAATTTAATCTTTGTTTGAAAAAAATATTGAAGAATAATTTACACAAGTAAATGAATAGTTATGAACTGTGATGAATTCTAAACTAGACTTAACTTGAACTAACAAAATTATACCAAAATTGCTATTTCATCTTTTTGATTTGAAAACTTGTGAAAGTTTTTTCGTTCTGCTGTTTGAAATAAATATAATACAGCAGATAAAAGTATCCAGCAAGGCCAGTTGTTTAAGTAAAATATAGTTAATTTACTGGTATCTTTACTTGGAGTCAAACTTAGTCAAATTGAATATATTTTTTCCTGTGTTAGTAGATGTAACATTATTTTTTTCAAGTGACTTATCTAATCTAATCCAATCTAACATAAATGCAGCCAGTCCGATGAAAGCATGCTGGAAAGTCTTGTGATTAGATTACGCCCAAGCACTTTTCTTGTCAATATTAATAATTGCAGTACATCCGAGAACACCCGAAAATGTAATGCAAAAATTAAATCGGCCAGCCCTACTGCGTTGTGTTTACAGCAGAGAGGATTCTGAGAACGGATCACATTTCACATAATCTACAGGAGAGGAAGGACGCGTGGACATACCGTACCAAACGCTCCGATTTTTGATTGCATTGGTGTTTTGTAGGGTGTGTGAAGTGTGATGCTATGTAATAATATATAATCAATAATTTAACATTATTTTTTCAAGTGACTGTGCCATTAGGTTTAATTTTCTAACAAATCTCGAACTGTTCTTTTTTTTTGTTTGTTATCTATATTTAATGATAAAAATTTCAAGAAATTCGCATTGCGAAACCCCCAGAGAACTGCTCCAAGAGCGAAAATATAACAGAGAAAAGTCATTGTTATCCGAGCATTCGTTGGTGAAGGTTGTCTGAATCAACATGACTCGTCGCGTCCCGGCGCAAAACGCCGGCAATATTGCCCTACCTGCGGCTCAAGCAGGCAAAAAAGTGGGAATTTCCAAAAGGAAGGTTGAGGCCTCGACTGATGGCCAAAAACCGGGGATTTCCCAAGAGGAAGGTGCTTTTGGAAGTGACATCGAACAGCAAAAAGACGAAAAAGAGCGACGGTACTGTACCGATGGATGAGGAGGAGGAGAACTCTTCGTCGCACGAGGAGCAGCTATTGAAGAACAACAAGTTTGCTGGACTGCCTGACGAGGACCAGGTAGCGGAAGCAAAGGAGAATGAAGTGAAACAGCGAAAGGAGAAACTGCCTCCTTTTTATGTGCGGCAATCAGCAGCAACGATCGACTTTCGAGCGGGGCTGGTTGAACTCATCAAGTCTGGGAAAGTCCTAGGCAACATTCGTTTGTGTCAGGACGGATTTAAGGTGCTGGTGCAATCCAGGCAGCACTATCAACTGGTCAAGGATTACTTGACCGAAAACGAGGCGGAGTATTTTACCCATGATGTCGTCATGGATAAGCCGTACAAAATCGTCGTCAGAGGTCTGTACGACATGCCAGTGGAGGAATTAGCTGCCGAGCTAAAAGTTTTGAAACTGGATGTGTTGGCCGTGCACAAAATGAGCCGACGCAACAAAGACATCAAGTACCGTGACCAGCTCTACCTGCTGCATTTGGCTAAGGGATCGACGACGCTTCCTGAGCTGAAGGCAATTCGAGCGGTTTTCAACATTATCGTGTCGTGGGAGCGATACCGACCAGTGCATCGTGACGTCACACAATGCTTCAACTGCCTGGGCTTCGGGCACGGAGGTAAGAACTGCCACCTGAAGCGTCGTTGCGCCAAATGTGGTACTGATGCGCACATCACGTCCCAGTGCATCCAAGATTCGCTGGTGAAGTGCCTCAACTGCAACGGTGAGCATTCGTCAACCGACCGAAAGTGCCCCAAGAGAGCTGAGTTCGTGAAAATTCGGCAGCAAGCATCGACGAAGAATCAGCCTCAGCGTCGTAGAACTCCTCCAGCCCTGGTGGAGCAAAATTTTCCACCTCTTCAACCGCGACGCCAGGTCCCGAACTTGGCACCGTTACCGTTGGATCCCAGGAAGAGAGCTGAGATGAATCATCCACGGCCGGGTTCCAGCCAGGAGCCGAGACCGCCACCACCGGGCTTCAGCCAGGAGCCAAGACCAACCCAAGAACCAGCAGTTGAGGAAAATGGTAATGATCTTTAGGCTGGATTTTCATGGATTATGCAACGACATCGAGAGCACGAGCATCGAACCAACTCGATGCTCATGGCTTGCGTTACTTCATTTAGCTTGGACACAAACCCAAAATCGACTTTCCGGAATAAGGAACACTTGCATGCAAGTTAACGAAGGATGGAAAATGACATATTCAAACGTAAACAAAGCAGCATTTGCATGGCGCGACCGCGGTCGGAATTCCAGCACAACTTTTGAAATAAGCTGATGTTGCTCAATAAATCTTTTTCAAATGGTCGTATGAGTAGACTAGCGTCCGACGGGTGAAACTAGAATCACCAAAATGACAATAATTCAGTGAAAACTCAAACAAATTTGCATACTTCTTTGTTAGTTGGACTCGTTAGAATGTCTATTTTCCAAAAATGACCCACAAAACCGGAAATGTTCCGGTGGCCGGAGATATTCCGGTGGGTCACTGGGTCAAACAGAGACAAAATTGCCATTTTGGGTCTCGCACAATTTTGTCAACAGAAATCATGGAAAAAACACAATTTTTCATGTTACGATCTTTGTTTTACCCACAGACAGTGCTGACCATGGATTTTGAACCAACGGGGATGTTCCGGATTTAGTGGACAGGTTACCTACCCCGGGGGAACAGGTTAAGGGACGGTCAGAAATAAAACTATTTCTATCATGGCAATATTGGTGTCAAAGTTCATCATTTGCAAAATCAAGCTCATCCATAATCCCCAAAACCACTTTTGGGCCGATCTGGCCACTTTGGGACCAGTTCCCAGTACTCCGATGAAACCCGGAATATGACAAGTTACGGGATTTGTAAAATATAGTTTATCCAAGAAATTCAAGAAATTTAAGAAATTTAAGAAAATTAAGAAATTTAAGAAAATTAAAGAAAATTAAGAAATTTAAGAAATTTAAGAAATTTAAGAAATTTAAGAAATTTAAGAAATTTAAAAAATTTAAGAAATTTAAGAAATTTAAGAAATTTAAGAAATTTAAGAAATTTAAGAAATTTAAGAAATTTAAGAAATTCAAGAAATTTAAGAAATTTAAGAAATTTAAGAAATTTAAGAAATTTAAAAATTTTATTTTTCAAATTTAGGACATTCATGAAAATAAAAAAAATCAAGTCATTCTAGAAATTTCGGAAGCTCTAAAAATTCAAGAAATTCAAGAAATCTGAGAATTTTATTTTTCAAATTCAGGAAATTAATGAAACTAAAAAATCAAGTCATTTTAGAAATTTAAGAAGCTCTAAAATTCATAACATTCAAGAAATTCAAAAACACCAAACAATTCAAGAAATTCTAGAAGTTAAAGAAATTCAAGAAATTCGAGAAATTTAAGAAATTTTTGAAATTTAAGAAATTCAATAAGTTCAAGAAGTTTAAGAAACTCAAGAAATTGAAGAAATTTTAGAAAAACTAGAAACTCAAGAAATTCGAGAAATTCAAGAAATTTATGAAATTAAGAAATTTAAGAAACTCAAAAAAAATTAAAATTCAAAAATTTTAAGAATTTTTTAGAAAAAAAAATCAATTAGGTTTAAGAAATTTAAGGAATTATATAATTTCAAATAAGAAAATTGAAAAACATCTAGAAATTCCGAAATACAAGGGGACACTTCATAAACTACTTCGACACCTTGAGGGGGGGCCCTCCTCTCCCCCACTCCCTTTGAGCGATAATCCACGTTCCATACTAAAATTATTCGTTTTGTGTGGAAATTGTCCACGAGGAGAGAGGGGATTTTAGCAATAAGTTATGTCAATAGTTTTGATCCATTTAAACAAAATAATATCTTGAAAATCATAAAATTTAGTTTGTCTAGCAAATTCAAATCGTCTTTGCAACTTTCCAATACATTTGAAATCAAAATTATTACATTATGTGGAGGCGAGACATTTTAAAACTGATCAACACTTTTATTTTCGAAAGGCTAACCGTTTTGGTTTTTCTCATAAATTTTTAATCTTTCCACCGTGACTCTTCCGCTTCTGCAGCGCCATTTAACCGATGGACTCCGCTTTTAACTCCCAGGAACCCACCAACTTCTTCGGCGTGGCCGTCGCCGCTGCCATTTTCCTTTGGAACACCAATAACCTGTTTTTGTGAGGCGTTGTGCCGGAACTCATCTACTGGATCTCCCGTCTTGCCACTCGTGGACATTTCATTGAGCACCTGCAGCACGTTGTGCGCCAGAAACGGGTCCAGCCGGACGTGGTCTCATCGCAAAGCCGCCGCAGTGAGGGTTTCCAACTCCAACGATACACAAGTGTCGGTACACTTGTCTTGCCCGCTCTGAAACTGGCCTTCACGGTCAGCGGATCGCCGCTTCTTCTCGAAGTCGTTCTTCTGGCCAATTGTAGATCGAAACCTTCTTCGATCCACCTTGTATCTGGCCAATACCGGCCAATTCCTTCCTCGTCATCCAGCTTTAAACATTTTTCCAACATTGTTTTGATTTTTGGTTGAAATTGCGATGGCAACAAAATCAGCTGTTTTGACAGATCAGTCAGATTTTTCGTTTCGTTCAGTTTCATTTCCAACATGTTCCCGCTAGTTACCAAGCGTTATTCTGGTTTGTGTCCGGGGTGCAGCGATGGCAACAAAGCGGCGCGGACAAGCATCGTGTTTCGATGCACTGACATTTTAGCAAAGCATGGTCGTGAGTATGCTTTCGATGTCGGTCGGTTTAAAATGCTCGTGCATCGAAAATAAAAAGTCGTAAAATCGTATTTTCGCGACTTTCCGGAAATGAGTGGTATGTTTTATTACTTGTACAGTCATTTTACATTAATATAAAATATCTTTGTACATTATCTTTTTGAAAAAATGAAGTTTGCAACAAAATTCGACCACGAGCATCGAAAGCCGCTTTCGATGTCGGTCATCGAAAAATCCATGAAAATCCACCCTTACACCTCAACCGAACTCCTCAATATTTTCAAACAGATGTCCGCTGCACTGCGTGGATGCAAAACCAAGACCCAGCAGATTGAAGTGCTGACCTCGTTCGTCATCCAGTATGGATCGTAGGTCCCTCAAGCTGCTGAATTGGAACGCTTGCTCCATTAGGAGGAAGAATTTAGAGCTGGTGGATTTTCTTCGCGAGAAGGAGATCGACGTAGCTGCCATCACGGAAACTCATCTGAAGCCCGGTGAAAAAGTTTATCTGCAAAACTACAAGATCGCGACGCAGCTCGATAGGACCACCTCTGGAGGAGGAGGTGTGCTTGTCGCTGTTCATCGTGATCTCAAGCCACGCCGGCTGCCACACTTTAAGCTGGACATCATCGAGGCCGTTGGAGTGGAAATTCCCACTTCGGTTGGCCCAGTACTCTTCATTGCTGCATACTGCCCACGTCAGGTGAATTCCAGAGATGGTTCAGCAGCAAAACTGAAGAGCGATATCCAGAAGCTGACACGGCGGAGCGCAAAGTACATCATCGCTGGTGACCTCAACGCGAAGCATGAAGTTTGGGGCAACAGCAGGAGGAATCGAAACGGAGTGATTCTGCACAACGATCTGCAAAACGGATACTACAACGTTGTAAGTCCAGATCGTCCAACGAGAGTGGCCCGGTCTGGGAATCACTCAATCATCGACTTCTTCATTACCAATATGGCTGAGAACGTGGCTCATCCTGAGGTGTTTGAAGAGTTGAGTTCTGATCACTATCCGGTGGTTGTGGAGGTTGGAGCTTCCGTTACTCCGCAGCGGCAACCAACCCGGAAAGATTACCACAACGTTGACTGGCAGCAGTTTCAGCAAGTGGTCGACAGCAACATCGACTATGATCAACACCCGGAAACTTCTGCTGATATTGATCGTTCGCTGGAGGTGATCCAGCAGGCTATCAACCAAGCAGAGGCTGCCAACGTTCGGGAGGTTCCTGTTAATTTTAAGGTAACTGATATTGACGTAGATACTAAACACTTGATTAGACTTAGGAATGTTTATAGGAGACAATATCAACGGACTGGGGACTATGACAAAAGATTTCAGTGAACAATTTGAACAAAATAATACAAGACCGACTTGACAATATCAGAAATCAAGAATTTTCAAAACATGTAAGCCAGCTTGGGAATTATTCAAAACCATTTTGGAAACTTTCAAAAGTTCTTAAAAACAAACCAAAGCCTATTCCTCCTCTTATTGTTGAGGATTCTCCTTTGATTACATCCGAGGAAAAGGCAAATGCACTTGGGCTTCATTTTGTTAGTTCACATAATCTTGGCGCTTCCATGACCAGCCGTAAAGAAACATCAGTTGCCAATAGTATTTCAACAATCAATGACTCTACCTTTGAATTTCCTGCAGATTCCCATGTTTCTGGTGAGGAAGTCAAAGTTGCAGTTAAACAAATGAAAATATGAAAGCTCCAGGCTTTGATAACATTTTTAATCTAGTGTTGAAAAAACAGAGTGATCAGTTCTTTCAACATCTAGCCAATATTTTCAATAAATGTTTGCAACTTGGTTACTTCCCTACCAATTGGAAACTGGGCAAAGTCATACCGATTTTGAAGCCTCAAAAAGATCCAACATCGCCAACAAGTTATCGTCCCATTAGTCTTTTGAGTAGTCTGTCCAAACTCTTTGAGAAGGTCATCTATTCAAGGCTTTTGGATTTTACCAACGATAATAATATAATTTTGAACGAGCAGTTTGGCTTCCGAAAAGGTCATAATACTGCTCATCAGCTTACGAGAGTTACTAAAATCATCAAGCAGAACAAGCTTGAGTCTAAATCAACTGCTATGGCTTTGTTGGATGTTGAGAAGGCTTTTGACAATGTTTGGCATGATGGTTTGATACATAAACTGTATTTATACGGTTTTCCAATGTATCTTATCAAAATTATCCAGCACTATCTTTCGGAGAGATCGTTCAAGGTTTTTCTGAATGGGATTGCTTCTGGATTATTCAACATTGATGCTGGGGTTCCCCAAGGAAGTATTCTTGGCCCACTTCTGTACAATATTTTTACATCTGATTTGCCTACTCTTCCTGGTAATGGTGTGTTGTCACTTTTTGCTGATGACACTGCCGTTATTTATAAGGGTAAAATAACCAGATATTTAGTTGGTCGTCTTCAGAAGGGTCTTGACGTTCTTTCCGAATACTTTGGCGACTGGAAAATTCGCATAAATGCAGCCAAAACTCAAACCATCATTTTTCCACTTTCCAAATCGGCCCGATTTGTCCCAAAGGATGATGTTTTGATTAAAATGAATGATGTTTCGATACCCTGGTCAAAAGAAGTTGTCTATTTAGGTCTCATACTTGACTCGAAACTTTTGTTTCGACAGCATGTTGACAAAATATTGAACAAGTGCAGCATTCTCATCAGGTGTTTGTATCCTTTGATTAACAGAAAATCAAAGCTATCTTTGAAAAATAAGTTAGCAGTTTACAAACAAATAATTTACCCCGTTATTGAGTATGCAGTACCTGTTTGGGAGTGTTGCGCTAGAACTCATAAATTGAAGCTCCAGCGTGTCCAAAACAAGGTACTCAAAATGGTTTTGAATGTTCCTGGCTGGACAAGATCAAGTGAGGTTCATGAATTAGCAGAAGTAAAAATGTTGGATCAGAAGATTCAAGAAAAATGTTTGAAATTCAGGGAAAAATGTGCTATATCTGAATACCCCTTGATTCAAGGATTGGTTTAGTTTATTGTAAGTTTAAGTTAGTTTTAGGTTAGGTTATGTTTTCTTAACATTTTTTTTTTCCTCATTGTACCTAGTGTTACAAAAATGATAAATCATATACTTTTAAAGTTAAGAAAATGAACAGTGTTTAAATCACGAAAAGCAAACTAAAGCTGAAGAGCCACAGCTGACCACTTATTATGTAAACCAAATGTAATTATTATAAGAAAGATTCAATAAAGTATATTTAATTCAAAAAAAAAAAACAGAGAAAAGTTCCACGTATGTGTCTGGTCTAGTCTGGTCCGAACTCCCGGGGAAGAAGCGCGCGGAACTCCGGTTCGGTTGGGTGGACTCACCACATATGTGTACAGCAAGCAAAGCAAGGGAAAAAATATGACGGAATTCATAAATTTTTGCACCACCATTTTTGCTAAAAACTTACCAATTGGGATGATGAGTCGGTGGCCCTTAAGAGAGCTTTTTTTTTGCTGCCTCTCTCTCGCGTAATCCAATTAACTCCCAGAGCAAAGTCACTGCACACGATCCACGCAGATCACACTTGAACTCGTTCCAGAAACACGGCGCAGCTTCCAAAAAACTTTTCTTATTTTCCTCTCAACTTCAGCTCACCTCACATGCGCGTGTATGTGTGAGTATGTATGTGCGTATCTTTTGACTTTCTATACTTAAACTCTTCTTAACTTTTCTTTCTCCACTGCTCGTCGGCGGCGCACCTCTTCTCCAGATGAGCCCCGTGTGTGTGTGTATTCTTCTTTCACTTCACTTCTTCTTCCTTCCTTATTTTGTTATTTCTGAAGAGATAAAATGCCGTTAATTACACTCACACTCCGATCCGAAAATGGGTGGAGAAATATTTTTTTTCTCCTAATTTGAATATTTTTTCACCCTTTTTCCTCGATCTTCGATATCACACTAAGCAGCAGCAGACGACATTCCAAACTTTGACGATCACACAATCAAAAACCTGCCCATTTGTCTCCCCCAAAAACACCCCTCCCAAAGTGCGGTGACTTTTCCTCACTCAACCAGAAAAAGAAAATGGATGAAAATCAAACAATAAAGCTTCCCCCCGTTGCAAAGTTTTCGCAGCACTGCTCTATGTGGAGCACAGCAAAAAGCTCCCTGGAGTTGTGTTCTACTTCTTCACCACACAACCACTCTAGACTCAGCTTAACTTACGTGTGCGTACGCAGCCCAGCACGGTTCAACTCGAACTAACCTGGTTGCATTGGTGCGACGGCGCACTGAACTCGACTTGCATGAGTCTAGTTGGAAAATTGTTGGCGAGAGATGAGAGAGTTGGAGTTGGAGAGAGTTAAAGTTGCTACTAATACACGTTAAGGGTAGAGCTTTCGTAATGATGGGGAGCTTTTTTCATTTGTTTTGAAATTCTTCATCTCAAATTTCAAACCATTGCTTGACACAAATTTGTTTAATTTTATTAAAAATAAAAAAAAGATAAGACTGCTTTGTTTTAATTTTTCTGCAAGCTCTTTTATCTAGATCATGTCTGATCGATTATAGATGGTCAACAAATCAAAACTAATAAAACTAGCCTATTCAACGAGCAAATCACAGTGAAAAATATTCTGTAAATAAAATATGGGCAAATTAATTTATAAAATATTGCAGTAAGGAAGATATCAGAAGATTTTTTGTAAAGTTCCAATATATATACAGTCGACTATCTGGTTGTCAATATCCAAGGGACCGTCGAGGAAGAGAATCATCAGTTTACAGAACGATGCAAAATGAAGACTCGATTGAAAATATGTTTTTCTTGGTACCCAGCTATGGGAGAGAATCATGGCAACGTGCGGTGACTTTTCCTCACTCAACCAGAAAAAGAAAATGGATGAAAATCAAACAATAAAGCTTCCCCCCGTTGCAAAGTTTTCGCAGCACTGCTCTATGTGGAGCACAGCAAAAAGCTCCCTGGAGTTGTGTTCTACTTCTTCACCACACAACCACTCTAGACTCAGCTTAACTTACGTGTGCGTACGCAGCCCAGCACGGTTCAACTCGAACTAACCTGGTTGCATTGGTGCGACGGCGCACTGAACTCGACTTGCATGAGTCTAGTTGGAAAATTGTTGGCGAGAGATGAGAGAGTTGGAGTTGGAGAGAGTTAAAGTTGCTACTAATACACGTTAAGGGTAGAGCTTTCGTAATGATGGGGAGCTTTTTTCATTTGTTTTGAAATTCTTCATCTCAAATTTCAAACCATTGCTTGACACAAATTTGTTTAATTTTATTAAAAATAAAAAAAAGATAAGACTGCTTTGTTTTAATTTTTCTGCAAGCTCTTTTATCTAGATCATGTCTGATCGATTATAGATGGTCAACAAATCAAAACTAATAAAACTAGCCTATTCAACGAGCAAATCACAGTGAAAAAATATTCTGTAAATAAAATATGGGCAAATTAATTTATAAAATATTGCAGTAAGGAAGATATCAGAAGATTTTTTGTAAAGTTCCAATATATATACAGTCGACTATCTGGTTGTCAATATCCAAGGGACCGTCGAGGAAGAGAATCATCAGTTTACAGAACGATGCAAAATGAAGACTCGATTGAAAATATGTTTTTCTTGGTACCCAGCTATGGGAGAGAATCATGGCAACGTCCAGCAAACAAAAACAAACTAATGTCAAATACCCTTTAAAGCTTCGTTTCGCAAAGAAAAATGTCTATGCAAGCCATGAGATAGTGACAATATTGACAACCGGAAGAGATTTTTAAAGCAAATGGAATCCAAGGGACCGTCGAGGAAGAGATCCTTCAAGCAAGAGAAAATATCGAGGAATAAAGCCAATCGAAGTATGCAGTTACAAGGGACAGAAAAATAATTCATCGATAGATGGAGCAATATTGATATCAAGAAGATCGACAGCCAGAGAGTCGACTGTATATATATTTTTTGATTGTATACCCCTGACTCATGGCGGTTTCAAAAACAACGAGAAAGAAAAAAAAGTTAATTTTAGACTTTTAAAAATTTCATTAAATGTTTTGTTTAAGTATTTTTGATAAATTTAAGTACTGCATTCTTTTTTTGTTTTCGTCAAATGTTACATTTTGAAAACTAATGATTGCTAAACAACTGATCTAGTGTAAAATTCATTTTTTTTTTCATTCAAATGTTGAGACTATAGCTTGTTATTTTTTTTTATTTTTATTTTTTTTGTAAAGTCGCTTTTCGGAGCCTGGACCGTATTTCATTTATTGAACTTTTTTTACTTTTTTTAATAAAAATTTTAAGCAGAGTTAAGAATACAGGCGTGTGTTTCAAATCCACAGTAAAAAATAGTGTAAATTTGGAAGGTGTAATTTTGGAAAGTTGAATATCGCCTTTTTAAAGCTGCAATTTTACCTAAATTTAGACTGAAAAAGTGGCATTACACCAGAAAAATAATAAAATTAAACAACTTTTCTGACACAAAAGATGTACCCCTTCCCAGATGTAATGTTACCATGATTTTTTTACTGTGTTCTGTAACTATCGCAAATTCAAAGTTTTAATGAAAAAATATGACAAAACACTTTATACATTATTATTTCAGTAATGCTACTTCCAAAAATTTGCAAAACAGCCATGAAATTATCAGCTGAGCACTAGGGTGCCCAGAAAAAATGACTCCCTGCTCCACAAGCAAAAAACGGTTTTTTGGGTTATTTTAAGCATTTGTGCAAATTTTGAGCGAAGAGTTGAGATTGACCCATTGATACCTGAGCCTAAAGTTACTTTTTTAAATCGCTCATAACTTTTCAGGCCCGAATTTTACAGCTTTGGTATGTTCTACAGAAATGTAGAGCGTAAAATTTCCAATGAGAATCTCACTTTTGGAATTATTTTGATGAAAGAAGCCCACCGTGCAGGCTAAACCGTAAGAAAATTGAGTTTTACATACATTTTTTCGATTTTTCTCATGCAAACTTCACCTTCGAGTATCAATAGGTAAATGTTGACCGATTTTGCTCATAATTGGCCCAGAGTCCTTAAATAGCTCAAGAAGCAACATTCAGCTTTTGGAGCGAGGGTTTGAGAAAAATTCCCATGCTGAAATATTCCTCTTTTCAGAACTTGTTTCGAAAATCTATGCTTTCCTGCACCAAACTTTAATCAGGAAAAACGTTAAACGAAAAAAAAATTAACGCTTGTTGTATAGATAAAGCCTTCTTGGATAAATGTATGGCTGTGCTGAAAAAAGTCAATTAAATCATTAATTCCAGAGTTTTTTTTTTTTTTTTGAAAAGGTCCTATAAGCTATTGTGTTTTATATGTTTATAGGACATATTTAAAAAACTCTAGAATTACAGTTTGATAATTAAAGGAAATTCTCGAATCTTTGGCAGGTCAAGGAACACAAATTTGCCAATAACAAAAGTTAATGGGAATGAAAATCTGTGAATAGCTTTGCAAAATATTTTATTTACCTCAGATGAAAATGCTCTTGACAATATGTAATCAAAACTACTGAACTGTTGAGTAGGTATTAGGTGCTCAATGGAAATACAAGCCGGTGAATATGAGCATAAACATAATTAATTTTTATTTTTAATGTTTTTTTTTTGTTGATAACACATCAAAAAGTGTTTTCTTTTTTCAAAATATTACGTAAAATTTCTTTCGAAAACAAACCTTAAAATTCAACCAACACTTCCAAACCGGATTAGCTCATTTGAGAGCAAAAATGCCCAAAACGAGCTTTCCTCTCACCTGCTCAATTTTCAGAGTGTAATTCCGTTGCACATCTTCCAACTCATCTTTCACTCGCTCACTCACCACCACACACATTATGCGTAATAAACGTAAGCCGGGTACAAGTTACACCACTCTAAACCATTGAAAGAGATAGCCCAACCAACTAACGAAAGAAACCGTCCTCACAGGTGTTTTCCTCGCACTCTCACAGTCCTCCACTGTCAGGTCTTTTTATCAACCTATCGAGCAATTAAAAGTGCATCATGGAGTTAAACTTTCTGTCAAGCTTCTGTGAAGTTTACCATGATAGTTGCGAAAGTTTAACTCCATGTTACCGGCTCACATCTCTCTTTTTAATTTCTCGATAGATATTGTGCTCCTCTCCCATATAAAATACACTCTCTTTTGTACCAGCGAGGGAACCAGCAAAACGTCAGCTAATACGGCGAGGAGGGTTCCCCTATTTTTTTTTCCTTCACGGTTGAGCGATGGCTGTCACTTCGCATTTCCGGCCGTGAACTGGCCCAGGTTCAACAACAACGAGGGTAAGGTAAAAAATGTGCTCTCCAATGTCCGAAGGGCGGGAGGGGAATCTATTCCAATTGTGTGACCACGCACTTTATGGGCGTTGCGTGACAATTCACCTTAATTATGCTCGAACCAAGTTAGGCCCATTAGAGACCCGATTGCACCGTACGGATCACCCACACTTTACAGTCACCACTTTCCACGACGGCAGCTTTGGCTGAACTGAATTGAGCTGGAATGGTGGCTGCTTCAGGTGTCTCTCTCAGGTGTCTGTGTTAAGCCGCTTTGGCTGTCTGCAGTGAGAATGGTGAGAACGAGCTTTTTTCTTCGCTTTCGTTCATTTAACTAACACTGATTCATGCTTTAGCGTACCTGTTGCGCACCTGAGGCTTGGGGTGAACTCTGGTGGTGAGCACTGGAAGTTGGGAGGTGTTTAGGTTCTTGTTGGAATAGTTAATAACAAACTCAGTTCGAATGATTACTATCAACTAGTTAGCTATTAGCTATCAGCACAGACAAACAGACGTAAATCTCTTTTTAATTCCATCAATCAGGAATATAACGGCTGATTTGAATTTAAACTTAGTTCTCGGATTATCCACCAGAATAGGATGGCGCTGCAATCAAGGCACACTTTCAAATGACGTTTAAGCTAGCGCGCCAAAAGTTTTGTTTTTTTTTCTGCTGCTACTTGAGTGTGAGGATGGACCAGTTTGGAGAAGATTGGTCGGTGGAATTTTTGGATCCGGACCCGCCTCCGGGTGTGGATTCCGCTGAATGGTCTGTTGAGCATTTAGATAATCCTCAATCCTTCCCGGCCGAACCGTTAGAAGAAGAGACGCCGGATTGGTTTGAAAGTTTTATCACAAAACACGAGCTACAGGATGAAGATATGCCGGATGCGAACTGCGGAAGTCTACTGCTAGACCGACACGAGCCACTGGACGAAGAAATGCCGGAAGCTACGAGTAACGATTCCGGTGGAACATCGGAAGATTCTTAGGCAATTCCAACAACGAGACGCCGTCCCATTCAGCTGATTTTGTTATTTCATCCGATTTTTCGCGTTCAACGCCGAATCGCCGATGTTGGTCTCCAGGAAAGCTGGATGGCAGAATCTGGCCACTGGTAAGGTTGAAGATGTAGGTATAGACCGTCGACAACAAGGTCAACCTGGTCTCATAGGATTATTTGGTTGCTTGCAAGTGGACTAAATTGCTTGCCGAGATGGTAGCTTAACCTCACGCCAAGAAATTTATAATTTAAACTCATGGCCAATTTGTGGGCATTGTTCACAAACAGCGCAGTAATACCCAAACCACCCTCAAACTGGTGCATCTTTCCATCAACCTCTGCAGCCTACACGAATGTTTCCTCGGCAAGATTTACCTAGTGCATGGCCGCAATCGGACGCGGACGTGGACCGTCTGCGTGAGTTAAGAATTTGAACTTCTTGCATTCTTCTCACATGTTGGTAAACAAATGTAAATGTTAGTAAACAAATCTCCCTCCTCTCACTACAACAAGAGTGACCGCGTTCACTCACACACTAACCAATTCTCATATACAGTGATGCTTAATGCTAGTATTGGCCACCAGATCGAGCTACTAGCAGACCTTTTTCCATTTTTTTTGTGATTGATGGATTTTCGTTAAATTTGTTCAATGATTTACGTCTGTTTGTCTGTGGTAAAAAGTAAAAAGTAAAAAGTAAAAAGTAAAAAGTAAAAAGTAAAAAGTAAAAAGTAAAAAGTAAAAAGTAAAAAGTAAAAAGTAAAAAGTAAAAAGTAAAAAGTAAAAAGTAAAAAGTAAAAAGTAAAAAGTAAAAAGTAAAAAGTAAAAAGTAAAAAGTAAAAAGTAAAAAGTAAAAAGTAAAAGTAAAAGTAAAAGTAAAAAGTAAAAAGTAAAAAGTAAAAAGTAAAAAGTAAAAAGTAAAAAGTAAAAAGTAAAAAGTAAAAAGTAAAAAGTAAAAAGTAAAAAGTAAAAAGTAAAAAGTAAAAAGTAAAAAGTAAAAAGTAAAAAGTAAAAAGTAAAAAGTAAAAAGTAAAAAGTAAAAAGTAAAAAGTAAAAAGTAAAAAGTAAAAAGTAAAAAGTAAAAAGTAAAAAGTAAAAAGTAAAAAGTAAAAAGTAAAAAGTAAAAAGTAAAAAGTAAAAAGTAAAAAGTAAAAAGTAAAAAGTAAAAAGTAAAAATAAAAAGTAAAAAGTAAAAAGTAAAAATAAAAAGTATTTTTTACTTTCATTCATATCAATTGGTAGGTATCTGACCAAAACATCGTAAAATGTTTGTTTTCGAAACGAGTTATGAAGAAACGAATTATAGGTTAGTCTATACAAGTTAGGGGGACCAAGTCAGCCTTTTGAAAAGGTTCTATGTAAACAGGTTTTTAACTCAAGAATGCTCTTTGGACACAAAGAAGGTTGAAAAACGATTTAAACAAAGTTTTAAAAAACTGTTTGTACAGTGAAATCCGCTAAAATGGTTGATTGACTCCTAACAGGCTCATTTAGGTGGGATTATGGACTGAAAACGTTCTCAGCTGCTATTGATGCATAAAATGTCCCAATATTTCCTTCTAATCCCTCAAATCCGACATGCCTGGCTTCGAACCAGTTCCGGGACAAGGATGACATCTCAATCGGTCGAACCAGGATGTTCTTACCGAAGCCAACTCCCCACTTCTCAACTCTTTCATCACCCAATTCTCTTCCCTCCCATGGTTTGCATATCATGACATTTCTTGAACTCTGCTTTTCAAACCAAACGCGCGACTCCCCAACCCGCCTGACTAATTCTAGCAGCTCACAAATCAAATTAATCCACATAAAACACGTGTACGAATTGATCCATCTTTGGACACGATCACGAGCTTCTCGGTTACGTCGTGAACGCGAACAAGCCGAGTACGAGCTTCTTCTCCGCGAGCAAATTTATGTTTATAGCCATTTATTGCAGGCCTCATCTTTCTCTCTCGTCCCCCTCCCCACGATAGAATCTCTGCAAAAGCTCATTTGCATACGCGCTTTATTATGCACGTTGTATTTTGACGCTTCGATGTCTGGCAGAATCCGCTTGGATATTGCCGGGACGTGCCTCCTCTTCTGAACGCGAGACTACTAGAGGGAGAACTCGGAGCTTCCGTGACGACACACGCTCGCAGTTCATGGACCTCACAGGTTAGGATTTTTAGAGCTTCACGAAGGGATGTTACCATCGGCTAAGACTGGTAGGATCCAGCTCGTACTGGCAGATGAACCTCCTGAACGTTAGCCAGGACAGGTGTGAAGATGAGTCGTCGGCGAGGTATGAGTCATGTGATGGCTTTTGGAAGCATCAAATCAACAGAATCATCAATAATACAACTGGTGGCAACGATTTCTCAAATCAAATCGGTGTATCAAGTTACGCAAGCGTATCAGAAACCGCACAGTGGGATCATCAACTTTTTTTTCAATTTGCCAGAAAACCAACCCATGAGATCATGTCGCCAAACATCAATGGAACGATTTGGCAGCAACCGCGACTTCATTGATGAATATCGTGTTGCTTGCGCTGAAAGATTTGCAATTTATATTCTAGCTCCTGGCCCAGCTGTGGCGCGCGCGAATCACCAGAAGCCGTTCGGAACGTCAGTTGAACATGGAAAAACGATACCCGTAGCGGTGGATTTACGACCCGAACGAGCATTTCTCCGTCCCGGAGACATCCTGAACGTGGGCACTCTCGCAACATCTGCCCGGTATGATCTATTCGATCGTGTAATATAATCGATCGGCTGAATTGAATTAAAATTGAATAAAATGGATTTAATATTTTTTCTCAATGGAGAAGATGAAAATAACCGTTTCTAACTTGATGGATTTAACCTTTTATTTTTGTTGAATGAGTCATGCATAATGTTGGAGACGCTTTTGCAATGGAAACACATGGTTGATACTGAGAAAAAAATATCTTAAGCTTGGCTCTCTACACCATAACCCCGGTGATCTTCAATTTAATAGATTTAAAGAAAGCATCTTGTGAGACACAAATGAGACCCACCTAGAATTACAAAATAAAATCACAAGAAAATTTTAATCACCGAAAAGCAATAAAACACCAAAGTACACAGAAAAAATAAATAAATATGGGGGGTTGAAATAGGGTTTGGTTGAATATCACCCCTTTTCTGAGTAATTTTACTCAAAAATATGAACCTGATAAAAATTTATCCGAAACTGATGGATATCCACCAATTTCTGATGTAATAACACTTTTTTGACACAAAATCTGTCACCATTTCCTCATGATTTGTTGTCTCAATTAAATTTAAAAAAAAATATTTATCAACAAGTCCGAGAACTCTTTTAGTTATTTTAGTGATTTAGATTTTTTATTCATTGAAGATTCTATTAGAGCATTTTGTTTAAAAAAACACAATGCTATTTTAAAAAATAATGGCTTCCGATTGACCTCCACTGAGAAATTGCTTTCAAAAGAATGTAAAAACATTACACTGTTTTCGAGAAATCAACCAAATAAAAGGCGTTATGCCTGTTCGTGAACCGGGTTTTAGTGTAGTCTCTATAGAAATGCTTTCAAAAATGAGAGGATATTCATCAAAAATACAAAATTTACTTCTAACTTACGTGAAATTTTCCAAGGATTCTGAATATGACAAAATCGAGACCAAAAAGTGCCGCTATGACGGCCTACAGGGCAAAAACTAACGTTGTAAAATGTTTGTTATAGAAAAATCGAAAAACTTTGAGAAAAACTGCGATTGGCCAAAAAGTTATTTCCGTAGGCTTATAGTCCATAAAATTACCTATCTTTTGACCTATGGGAGTATGGGTGTTGGATGCTGTTGGAAAAAGATATTAAGGTTTTAAAAAAATCCATTTTTAACTGTTATTTGCAAAAGCTATGAGAAAAAATTAAACCAATCCTGGATGTCTATGGCACATTTTGAAGTGCTTCAAAAGACCTTTCGAATGCATCTAAGAGAGTTGGAATTGAAGAAGTTTTACGGAAATGCGAGCAATTTTAAGATTTTTAATGTTTTTTCGACCTCAAACGTCAAAGCCCGTTTTACCCCACTTCCCTTTGTCGTAGAGGGCTCATATTTGGCATGAGTTCATCTCATGCATAGACAAAAGAACGCTGAAAGTTTCATCCAAATCGGAGCACCTCGATACGACCTCTAGAACAAACCGAGCAATATTTACAAATATTGCCTCTTAAAAGCTATTTATTACAAAAAAGGTTCCGAACATTATTTTTTTCAATCTTCTACCATATTACACCATGGCATTTTAAAACATTTTCTAATCAATCACTTTGTAGAGAATAGTTTTCTGAACAATTTTCAGAAAAAATATCTTTTTTGGTTCAATATAAACTGAGATATACCCAATTTTGCAAAATAAAAAGTGACTTTCTCCAAAATTTCAGAATTCAATTCTCATTAAAACAATGAACACCGCCTACTGAGTTTTTTTTATAATTTTAATAAAATAATTTCCATAAATTACATCAAATTATTATATAAGTTTTATGTTTCAGCCAAATGTTTTTATCCTTAAAAAAAATCTTAGTTGGCAGTGTTCATCATTTGAGTGAGAATAAAATTCAGCTTTTAAATGAAATACTCTCAGTTTAGCTATGTTTTATGCTCGAATGTGTATCCGCGCAATCTCTTGTTGTATTTTCAAGACGAATTATACAAAGAAAAGATTTTTATCCGGTCGTTTTGAGGCTTGCATTTTGGGGTCATTTCAAAGAATGCTAGAAATCTGGTAAATTTGAGTAGGAAACTTTTTATTTGAGGTCAAATATGTAGTTTAGAGTCTCTTGAGGCACATTCATAAGAAATTTGATGAATATGAACATTAACCCACAAACAGCTTGTTTCTCCGCGTCCATCAATTTCACATAGTTTACTTCAGTCAAAACAACAGCAGATTTTTTTTGCGCGCTAGCTGAAACGTCAACATGAAATGTGTTCGAATGTGACGCCATCACATTGGTGGTCGACATTCCAAAAACTATAATTATATTCAAATCAGCCGTTATATTGCTGATTGATGGATATAAAAAGAGATTTACGTCTGTTTATCTGTGATGAACTCATCGTTTAACATCGATTTTTCTGAAGAAAAATCCTATAACATCAAAAAAAAATCTTCAAATAAAAAGTTGCTCTGGACCCCCCGACGAAATATTTCGCCAGACCTCGCAAAATGTCGAGGAAGAGCCTTTCTTTCATGGTGCCAAATATCAGACCTGCCGAATTTTTTATCTTAATGTTCTCGAGAAATACACTGTGATGGTCATTTGAAAACGGAGGGTTTTTGAAAAAATACTGAAACTCAAACTTGAAATGCCATGCGTCTCCACCACCCAAGAAAACTGAGCGCCACCCAAATGAACCCAACATCCTCGCCACAGCAGCATCATCAACGTTTCCAGCATCCTCGCGCGCTCTTCGTCTGTTCTCTCATCCAAATCACTTTTGCTCAGCTCACGCACGCGTCGTCCAGGCCTGCTGGGATATAAATGGAAAGCTTTTTTGCACTCACCGCTTCATTCCGCGAGAATCGTTCGACGAAATCAGTGGGTTTTTTTTTCGGTCGGTTTCGGTGCTCGTTTCGATTCAGGACTAATGTTGATCGCTGTTCGCAGGATCTCTACTATAAGGAGTTGAACGAAGATTGTGCAATAAAACTGTTATATATGAAGTGAGGTGTGTAAAAGTTTTGATCTCGATCTAAAAAGTGCTAATTGTTAGTAGATCAACTACCGTAATGTGTGGAAAATGTGGTTTAATCTCCAAGCCGGTACCCGCCACGTGCTGAAATTATAGCAAATTATCACCCCGAAAGTGAAAGAGCCCGCAAGAAACAGTCAATCATTTCAACGCGGATGTGGCAATTAATAACAGTTTTTTAATGCAGTTTTGTTTTGCTCTGGTGGGATGAGCGCGCACTCGCGAGGAGAATAGAATAATTAAGATGTTTTGCCTCACGATTTGAGAGAATATTCGAACGGGGGAGGAAGGGAGCAGTGATTTGTTTTGCTTCCGATTGTAGTAACTTTTATGGCTGAAGGTGGTGGTGCATGCAACGGCGATAAACATTGCGAGATCTGGATATCTGACACGTTGGGTGTCGGTCAAAAGGTTGGCGCTAGGAGAGGAGAATTTATGTGCATCGTTGACCTTTGATCGGATGAGAGTTGAGGGAGATTGTATTGCATGGACATTTTTGTAAAGAGGGAAGTAATGCTTTTTATCAGAAAAAAAAACAACTCTAATTAAAGTTCTGTTTGGAACTTTTCCTGTGAGTTGTAATATAGTTTTGGAAGATTAAAACCAAATTTGTGAAGACAAATATATGATAATTTTCAAGGGAAATTTAACTCCTAATTGTCACAAAGTAGATATTTGTAATTTAGAACATGTTATCTAACCAATCGTTAACATTTCGATGCCTCTGTGCTCTCTTATGCTAACTAGATAATCACATCACATAATCACGAAAAGGCCATTTGAAAAATGGGCATTATTTCAGGTTTTGGTGAAGCTGAATAATCAGAGACACATTTGAAGTTTAAACTTTTTATCTTTTGTTTAAGTAGGCTGTAAGTTTTGAAAAAAAAACATACACTTATAAATTTGAAACATGTGGCACTCTCACATTTGTACAAATCGACAAGCATCTTTTTAAATTCTGAAATGTAAAATTTTCAACCTTAGAAAATTGGACGACTAGCGGTTGAGATGTTCATTTCACTTAAAAATTTACAGGTTATGTCTCAGCACAGCAGAACATTAAAAAAAAACTTTCATAAACTTCAAGAAATATTTTTAATGTGTTTGCATATCAGCATAACATTGTTTAAATTGAAATCCATTTAAAGAGGAGTCCGTCTTAATTTCAAATTTTATCAACCTCTAAAAACAATTAGATTATTTTGAATATACTTCATATATTTGCAATTCTATTCGAAAGTGAAAAAAACAAGCGTTTTCCAAATACTTCCTAGATTTAAAAGTTGGGCTACTAAAATATTATTTAAAAAAACTATTTTAAAATTTTAATCACTTTGTATTCTTCTTAGCACATTAAGATATAATATTCGGCAAGTCTGATATTTCTCACCATGAAAGAAGGGCTCGTTTCCGACATTTTGCGGAGTATTCGAAATTTTTCGTCCGAGGCATATTTTAAAGTTTTTTTTTTTTCGAATTTACATAATACACCAATATTTGACCTCCAAAACTTGCTTCTGATACCAAATTTACCAGATTTCCAGTTTTCTCTAAAAAAAACCCCAAAAATCCAAGCTGGAAGCGTCAATCCGACCGATTACTAATCTTTTCTTTGTACAATTTGCCTAAAATATCAACAATTGATTGAGACAAATACGAGCATAAAACAGTGATAAAATTAGAGTATTTCATTTAAAACCTATTTGTTACACAAGTTATATGGTGAGGATAGCTGTCAAAATTGAGACATTATTGAAGATCTTAATAAATAAATAGTTGTTTTGAGCCAGAAATGTTTTACCTTGTTGAACAATTCTAAAAAAAACATAAATCTGCTGAGTTCTGGGCCAAAGTAAAACCTTAATTTGGTGATTCCTTAAATCTTTTTGCTATTAGCATTCAAGATAAGCATTTACCTACCATTTGTTAATAACTTGATCTTGGTTTCAAATTTGCTTTAAATATGTTCCTAATCTTACGATTAAAATAACGTTTGATTAACCGAGAGATTTTTACCAATATTTTTTTTTTCAAATTAATATTTAGTTGTTTTTCCCAGTTTCACTTGATTTGAACAATATAAAGTCAATGAAAATAAATGTTTCGGCACGTTCAAATAGTTCGATTGAAAGATCTTATCTTTTCGTCTTCAAAATTCAAGGCAATTCTCCCAATGTGTATTTGCCCCAGTTCACAAACAAGATATGTTCAAAATAAAGCTATTCGAAAATGTTTTATCTAAGAATTAAATTTAAAATAAACAAAATGGTTTCGAGCTCTTTTTAAACAATTTTTCTCGCTAGTCAGATTTTGGGAACGCAAATTAAACAAATATTTTTAGCTGTAAATGTGGCCTTTATCCCTTGAATTCCTCAACTCACTAATTGCACCAGCAGGAATCTCCGCAGATTGTGCGTCATAGGTCCAAACAATCTCCCCCTCAGCCTCATAGTTGAGAGTGGGCTTTGCATGACCGAGACCGAAACTCCAGCCGAGCAGACAATTTTAAGTGAGCATGGTTGGAGCAAATGTTTGTTCAGTGGGATTGTTATATTCAATTTTTGAACAAAGTTTTTTTTCCATACTTTAATTTTAAATATTAAATTATTTCAAGAAAATTCGGGTAAAAATCGCAGCACATACCCTAAATCCACCCGGCGGCAGCCTTTCTATTATATCAACCCCGAGCAAAACCGATCGCCTTTCCAGCACCAATATCCGGCTCCACCGTTATTATGCGAGTAAACATGACTAGACAATCAATGCCGGGCCGCCGCCGCCGCTTCTTCACCGATGACGGTTGACCTTGCCGATCATCAAACCGCAAACAACAAACAGCCCCAAATCATCTGCCAAGTCCGCCTTCTGACGTCCTGTGCGCCGAAGAGTTCACAGCTGAGATGCTGATCTTTCAGAACAAAACGTGTCAGGACAGAAAACGTGACCGTTAGTTGCCGGTTTTTACCGGTTCGTTCCAGCAAAGGTCACATCCGCCACCGCCGAAGTTCTTACCTTGCTTCAGAACGTACAAACGTCCTTGGCATATTGAAAGCTTAAGCTCAAGTCTCAGTTCCGCTAAAAATAGTTAGAACAACAAGTCGTTCGCAATTGCCACATAAGTACACGTGAATTTTAAACTTTTAAATCAATCAGGTGTGAAAAAACAACAACCGCGCGATAACACAAACAAATGCTCTTACTACAGGAAGGTGATGAAAAACAAAATAATCATTAAAAAGTGGAGTGCGGCGAAAAAAAACATGCTAAACTGCAATTAGTTCGTGAACTGGAACAACTCTCGTTGGTGTGCGCCTCTTGCCCTGGAGAGGGCCGGAGTATTTAATCTGAGAATTTCGATCGCCCCGAGGAACTCACAGACTTGACACGCAGCAGCAGTTGTGCTAATTATAGAATCCGCTGGCGGGAATTTATAGCAAATAAAACGTGATTAGTGGAAGAGCAAAAATGAGGAGGCAGAGTGAATCGACACCAGTGGAAACCGTTGAAATTTGCTCGCCAAGACAGATATCGGAAGTTCAGCGACAGCTGGATAGGAGGAGTCACCGTCGTCGTCATCGGCGCCAGCATCAACTGCAACATCAGACGCTAAAGTTCAGGAACCACTTGTTCATACTGGTCACGGCGGCTGCAGCGACGGCTGCGATGGGAGTTCTAGCTGCAGGTGAGCAGAATGAGAGATGCATGAGAATTGCTTTTGTTATCATTCATCAAGATCAAGATCAAGTTTTAAGAATTTAGCAAAAAGTTGCATTACAAATTGTGCACAGGTTTGATAAAAGTTTATTTTCCAGATTTTGAAGACGATTTAAAATGTTCACTAAGCGATCGCTTTAAATTTTCAAGTTATCGACATTTCTAGTCCGTCCATCCCGGAAATTCCCGGGACAAAAATCCCGACATTTTTCCAAAACCAGGAATTCCCGAATCCCGGGATTTTTTATATTTTGTCCCGGGAATTCCCGAAATTGAAAAAAAACATGTAATTTTAGTTCGGTAATATTTTTTTTTTGTAGAAATACATTAATAATTAAATACATAGTAATCGAATAGAATTTAAAAGCATTAAAATTTCGCTGGAATGTTGCACAAAAACTAAAAATAGTCACTCATGGGCACTACTTTAAAAAATCGAAAAACTGTTTTTTTTTTTTTGATAAATCATACTTTCTGTAAGTAGGTACTTTTCTATTGCAAATTCTATATTACATAAAAACCAATAAGGCCGTCGCAAATATTTTTTAAAGCTTATGTCCATCGTCTCTGACCAAATTCGAGGGGGGTGGGGGGGGGGGGTTAAAATTGAATTTATGAGCCATGGTTTCAACATTTGCTTGAATAAAGGGTTTTAAAAAGCATTATAACCCTGTCCGGTTATTTAGCAATCATAAGTTTAAAAAATATCTAGGAATTGACGAAAATTTTATGTTTTGCGAAAAAAAGGTTTTTGCGGTGCTGTGCATTGGAATTTCATTAAAAAAAACGAGCCCAAGCATGCTAAACATGATAATCAATGCAGAAAAATGCATTCTAGATTGTTTTCAGTTAGGGCGTCCAATTTTTCCGAGTTTTTGAATTTTCCGGGAAACGGGATATTTTTTTAAATCCCGGGAAATTTTTTAAACAGAAAGACTGTCTATGTTTTCATTGAATTTGTTATGTTTTTCAAGCTTACAGTCATAGAATTAGCTCAATACACTCAATTAGTGATAAAGTCTTCTGTATAGGAGTGCTCGACACCTTTGTTAATCATCACCTTGAACCGAGAGGGTTGAGCTTACAAAAGTGGTGAGGAAACGGGAATCAGCGTGTAGCAGGGGAAGAGGACGGAAGATAGTTCGCGGAAGGAGAGAATTGGCGTGATTCTGGAGCAGTTCCGAAAAGGAACCTTCTACATCTGGCGACGAGGACAACAGGATGGAGTGAAAGTGAAAAAGTCTAGCGGAATTAGTGGACGGATTTGCAGTGAATGGAACCGACGGATTCTAGTTTTGCTGTTTTGTGAATTTCGGTGCCCCATCGGGGCGTAGCGCTGCCATGTTTTTCCATTGTGTTCTACGATTAGCAGGCGTAGAAAACTGTTATACATGCTTGGAATTTGACGTTGGATTACATTACATTTTTTTTAAAGGTTGATTATGTTCAATTAAGGAATTTCAGAGGACTACAGAATTTTTACAACTTTGAGAATTTGGCGCATTTACTGAGGAATTTGCTTGATACTCTGAGGAGAGGTTGTATGTTCAAAACAAATTAAGGTTTGTTGTTACGGAACTCTGAGGAGTTTTCGCATTTTCTATGCACTATGATAAATACTGTGAGGAGTGATTTTTCGTTTTTTTCAAGACAAATTGAGATTTGTTGTTGGAACTCTGAGGAGTTTTACGCATTTTCTAAGGATTTTGATTTATACTCTGAGGAGTATTTGTACGTTCAAGACTAATCGAGATTTGGTATGAAACTCTGAGGAGATAATTTTCTGAGGAAATTGTTGAATACTCTGAGAAGAAGTTTAACGTTCAAAACAAGTTGAGGTTTTCTTCTACGAAAGTCTGAGAAGTTAGCACATATTCCGAGGAGTTTACTAATCGATATTTTTGGTTGAAGATACTTAAGTGTTTAGTTCAGGTTGACTATTCTCATTTCTCCACGCTGTTCTGGAGCGAGCAGCATTTGTGAGGAAAGCTAAAAAATGGGAAAGCTGTAAGTCGGATATATACATTTGATTCGTGACACCCAATGAGACTATCAATGAAGGAAAGCAATATTCTTGCATTTCGGTAGCAAACAGCTGCAGAGGGTTTCACAATTTCCCTGTTCACTTTGCAACACAGATTCTGCATTTGAGCGAGTTCGACTGAAATGAAATAGTGATAAATAAATATACTACTTTTGTCTTGGTGATCAAATAGCAGAAAATAGCGGCAGTTTTTGAAAAGTTTAAGTCAGGTGTGCGAGTCAGATAAGCAAGTTTTTGTCGTGAAAGAGGTCGGAGAGCACAGTGAAATATGAATGGGCAGATAAAAAAAAAACTTGGGAGGAGGTCCGACATAACCTAAAAGGAGTAATGTGATTTCGTTATGAGAATACGATAAATAACACAAGCTGCACGTTAGGATTGCTGGTTGCTGGTAGACGCCAGAATGGATGCTGACGTGATTGATATTCCACTTGCAACGTAAAAAGCCAGTAGCGTGTAACATGTACATGATCGATAAGATAGATAACTGATTTGTTGCTCATTGCATAGTTAAGAAGTTCCCCGTTAAATAAGATCCAGTAAACTAAAATTCTATTTGTGGAACTCCAACTAATTAAAATGAGGACCTCATTGACGGAGAATATGTTCGACGCGAATTGGGCGTAAAAATCGTAACCTTCGCAGTTTCGATATTACGTGTCGTATCAACTAAATAAACTTTGGGGGGGATGTAGAGGAGTGCTCGACACCTTTGTTAATCATCACCTTGAACCGAGAGGGTTGAGCTTACAAAAGTGGTGAGGAAACGGGAATCAGCGTGTAGCAGGGGAAGAGGACGGAAGGTAGTTCGCGGAAGGAGAGAATTGGCGTGATTCTGGAGCAGTTCCGAAAAGGAACCTTCTACATCTTCACTTCAATTTTGAACAAGAATAGCAGTTTTAGTTAATTTAAAAAATATTAAAAATGTTTGTTTTTTGTTCTTTGTTATGCTTTGGATTTTTAATGAATCATAATTTTTAATCCAATGTGATTCAAATTATTTCATATTAATAATCACAAAATTCTTATTAATATATTTCTTTAATTTTTTTATATGAAATGACTAAAAACGCTAAAAAATTTAATTGAAGCTGTAAAAAAAAGAAACGATAACAAATAAAATGAATCCATCCAATGTAAAATTTTAGAAAAGTTTAGAATTTTATGTTTTATATAAAACATATTTTACAAACTATCTTAAAGTCACTACCGCCAACTTTTTTAAGAGCAATAAATTTTAAAATTTGTTTTGGAGGTCGTCTAAATTCTTAGGCATCTCTATACACGGAGAAAAAAGAGTTCCCAAAATCGTGAACAAGCGTTCATGAAAATGGGAACCTCGAACAAAGTGTTCAAATTTCATGGTACGTTTTTCAAAATCGTACCATGGAATTTGAACACTTTGTTCGAGGTTCCCATTTTCATGAACGCTTGTTCACGATTTTGGGAACTCTTTTTTCTCCGTGTAGGGTATCCAATCATCAAATCCCTCCCCACCTCCCCCGTTGATCGTGAGGAGTCGACCAAAAGGACAAATGAGTGGTGATGTGTCATTCGGCACATTCCTGACGCATTTATTTTCCTTATCGGCGCCAACCTAGCTATTGCGAGCTTTATGCTCGGCTAGAGTACGGTCAACCAAGCTAAGCTAAGCTAAGCTAATAAATTTTAAAATTTGTTTACTAATTGTTTTGTTGATTATAAAATATCAGAACATTATGCTGTCTTAACTCGTTACTATTGTCCTAAATTGCTCCAGATTAGTGCGTCCATCCCGGGAATCCCCCCTAAACCGGGAATTCCCGAATCCCGGGATTTTTGATATTTTGTCCCGGGAATTCCCGAAATTGAAAAAAAAAACATTTTTGGTCTGAAAACTCAGATTAGGTTGTGGAAATAGATGAACAGTTGAATACTTAGTAATCGATATCAATTTTAAAGCATTAGCAAATTTGTATTCGGCATATATCAACATTTATTTGGCTTATAATGGATTTTTTTTAAATTTTAGTTTACGGATCCCCAAAATGCCTAGCGCTTAAAATATTTTTCATTAAACTTTATTTATTTTTTAAATATTTACGTTTAATGATGGCTTTAAGCGTGAAAAATCATATTTAATTATTTTTCATCTGGTATCTGGAACAAATTAGGACAATAGTAACTAATTAAGACAGCATGATGTTCTGATATATTTTTAATTATCAAAACAAGTACATCAATATTCAAATTTATTGCTCTAAAATATTCTGTACCTATTCAGACTGCTGTCCCGATTTCTCCCAGTTGGCGGTAGTGGCTTAAAGATAGTTTGTAAAATATGTTTTATATAACACATGAAGTTCTAAACTTTATAAAATTTAACATGGATGGTTTCATTTTATTTGTTTTCTTTTCTTGTTTTTTATTACAGTTACTGTGATTTTTTTTAAGCTTTTGCAGTGATTTCACATAAAAAAATGAAGAGATATAATTAATATTTTATGACTATTAATATGAAATAATTTGAATCACATTGGATTTAATATTATGATTCATTAAAAAAATCCAAAGCATAACACAGAACAAAAAAACAAAACATTTTTTTTAACTAACTGAAAACTGCTGTTCTTGTTCAGATTGAAGTAAAGATTATCACCAATTAACAGTATTGAGCTAATTCTACGATTGTAAGCTTGAAAAACAAAACAAATTTGATGAAAACATAGATTTAATGACATTTTAGAAAATTTCCCGGGATCCCGGGAATTCCCGGGACTTGAAAAATATTTTTCCCGTTTCCCGGGAAATTCAAAACCCGGGAAAATTGGACGCCCTACCCCAGATGCCGATGTTTGATGTTTGAAAAATAATAAAATATGATTTTTTTCAAGTTTAAAATCATCATTAAACGTAAATATTTAAAAAATAAATAAAATTTTATGAAAAATATTTAAAGCGCTAGGCATTTTGCGGATCAGTAAACTAAAATTTTAATAATTTTCCCTTATAAGCCAAATAAATGTTGATATATGCCGAATACAAATTTGCTAATGCTTTAAAAATGTTATCGATTACTAAGTATTCAACTGTTCATCTATTTCCACAACCAAATCTGAGTTTCCTGACCAAAAAATGATTATTATTTTTCAATTTCGGGAATTCCCGGGACAAAATAACAAAATCCCGGGATACAGGAATTCCCGGTTTAGGAAAAATCCCGGGATTTTTGTCCCGGAAATTCCCGGGATGGACGCACTATTTTCAGTTGATTCAACTTCTATTTTCATTAAAATTTTGAAGTTTTTTGCCCTCTGGACAAATTTTGAAGGGGGGCTGACATAAATTTGAAAAATTTAATGTTACACCTAAAACGGATTTTTTTTGGGTACAACGTGTCTCGTAGCGCAGGGGTTGCGGCTTCGGCTGCCGATCCCGATGATGCTATGAGACGCGGGTTCGATTCCCGCCTTATCCGCTGAGCTTCTATCGGATGGTGAAGTAAAACGTCGGTCCCGGTTTCTCCTGTCTCGTCAGAGGCGCTGGAGCAGAAATCCCACGTTAGAGGAAGGCCATGCCCCGGGGGGCGTAGTGCCAATAGTTTCGTTTTCGTGTTTAAAAAAATATAACTCTGGCCGTTTTTATCTTGTACCTTATTTTGGCAATCATTACTGCTTAATCTGAAATAGAAAAAAAGCGTTCTAAGAGAATTGTGTAAAACCTCAAAAGTGATAAGAAAATGTCGAAACCATTGCTCAAAAGCAAACAAGAACTTCAAAGTCCTCCCCCTAATCTGATAATTATAACTGTGATTTACGACCTTATTGATAGAGATCGATCGAACGCGGGGCCCCGCACAGTTTTAGCGCATATTAAAAGTTAATGACTCTGCCAAGTCCGGGATAAGAATATAAATAATATTCACGCGCCACGCAGAAAAAAAGGAATAAAAGCTAAGATCGCCATCAGCTGCACGCGACTAGAAGTGAGGTAGATGCACCCGCAGGGGAGGGGTTTGATATTGAGTCATCTAGAGTAGATTGTCTTTTGTTGAATCAATAATGATGAAATTCTACAATGATTTTCAGAACGCAAACTTCAAGCAAATGGACGGGTAATTTTCAAATTCTTACGTAGAGAAGCTAAACAGTACGGTGAGTGATTAGAAGATCTGACTCACGTTCTGCACAATTAGTAACTGCACAATAGCACTCAAAATTTACACAATTTGATCCCAATATAATACAAATCTAAATAAGAAGATGGTTTTAAGATGTATGATTTCAACTTCGTTACAGAACCTGCCCTTCCAGCTGAGATCCGGTGCTCACACCATGATGACCTGCTGTACGCGATCCCAAACTCCGGTTGTTCATCCTATTACCGGTGTTATCAACGGACCGTGTTCCGGCACCGATGCAACGAGAAGTCCGTCTTCGACTTTTATCAGCAAAAGTGCGTCCGAAGTGAAGGTTGGTTGAATTGTCTGATTTTGTAGTGGTTTTGAGACTAATTTGAAGATTCTATTCCAGCGACCTGCTACGAACCGGTCTGCACGGGTCGCACCAACGGGCTGTACCCCGACACTACGCAGGGATGTCGAAGGTCCTACGAGTGCCAGGGAGGTGCGTTGATAGCTGTGGAAAATTGTCCCCACGGATTTCGGTTCAGCGGAGGCAGCTGCGTGCCACCTCATGAGGCGGGAAGCTGCGACAGCCCGGCCACCTCAGCGATAGCGATTCCGTTCGACGGAGATAACCGGTGTTACGGGCTGCAGAACGGGAACCACATCATCGATGACGATCACTGTAAGAAGTTTATGATTTGTCAGGATAACAGCGTGATTGAAGTGTTGGAGTGTCCGTACGGGTACGTGTACGACGAGCTTACCATGCGGTGCGTATTCACCGGTGGAATCGAATCATCCGGATGTATGACCAACTATATGGACGAAGTGGATGATGCCTGTGCGAGACTTCCGGGAGGATTTCATCTAGATCCAACGTCAAAGAGTTGCACGAGTTACATCAAGTGTTCCAACGGAAGGCTGGAGTCCCAACATGACTGTCCAAAAGCCAGCGTGTTCAACGGAGTTCAGTGCGTGCCCCAGTTTCTGTACCATTGTCCGAGGTTGGCCCTTCCTGGAGATATCTGCGAGAGGAAGCTCGATGGACTACACACTGATCCCCGCAAGGGATGTGCGTTCTACGTTCGATGCAACGGCCACAGAACCATTGACAGCTTTTCGTGTCCGTCAAGCTTCCACTACAACCCAGAGGACAACATGTGCGTAGATCGTAGCCGATCCAGCGAGATCTGCCACGAAGTCGGCTACTCCAGCGATTGCACACAACGGTCAGCCGGATTCTACCAGGACTTTTCCGACGCGTCCAAGTGCTCACACTACTTCTACTGCTTCAACGGTAACAAAACCACGCTCCGTTGCCCACCCGGCCAAGTCTTCGACGGTGAAAACTGCGTCCCATCCTCCTCGTACCCCTGTCCCAGCACAGCATCGGACTCTTGCGTCAACAAACCCAGCGGATACTACCGCGACCCTAGCGGCGGCTGTCGATCCTACTTCTACTGTTCCACCGATGGCACCAAGACGTCCTACCTCTGCAACGCAGGTCAAATCTTCAGCGCCGGTCACTGCGTAGAGCGCCTCGCCGACGACATCTGCAGTGAAGACCTCGTTTGCGCGGGTAGATCCGACGGCTACTACCAAGATCTGACCTCAAACTGTCGCAGCTACTTCTACTGCCAGCAGGGGGAAAAGCTGCAAACCCTAACCTGCCGAGGTAGTCGTCTCTTCAACGGCCACAGCTGCGTCTCCCAGGACGCGTACACGTGTCCCCACGAAGCGGCCATCGCAGCCGACCCGCTGCTGAACTGCATACCGCGTCCCTGCGAGCAGGACTGCAGTAAAAATGGCTTCCAAAACGATTACGACAGCCGGTGCCAGGATTACTTCTTCTGTATCGACGGCAAGAAGACAACGCTGTCCTGTTCCAATGGCCAGGTTTTCAATGGGGAAATCTGCGTGCCCGCCGACAAGTTTCCATGTCCAAAGTACTGCGAAGCGACGGTAGCGTGTAATTAGTGCTTACCTGGAACCATAAACCTTTTCGGATTAAGACTTATTTATTGAGAGAAGAGGCAGGCTAAGGAAGCTGAAAAAGTGAAAGCAAAATGAGCCGAGACGGGGGCTCATTTTAATTGGTAATGGCGATTTTTATGCCAATTTTAACGAACGGGGCTAGGGTAGGTGACACGCTGCTGGGGAAGTCATCCTTGAAGGTGCGCCTTATGATGTTCAAACTTGATGCATTTACAATACTCACTACCTGTAGGACAGTACTCTAATATTTAGAATAATTTTGAGAGACAGTTTTCATACAATAATCGTTCGGTAAATAACAAATAACAATAAAAATTAATCCAGATCTGTAAACGGTATGCAAAATCAATGTTTTGTATGCAGTAGGCTTGCAATAATTTATGTTCTTTATTTATTATTTGACAAACAAATATATTAAACGTTTTATTTAACATTGTTTTGATTTTTAATTCTGGCACTGGACTCATAATTCCAGAGGTCGCTGGTTCGAATCCCGAGGCGGACGCAAAAAAAAAAAAATTCTAAGTGTAAAATATAGGTATTCGGTGCCCTCTCCCCGTGCCATACCTTCACACTTAGGAGACCAGGGAGGCGGAGTCTTGTCGCAAAAAGAACGATACACACCTGTGGATCCGTTGACGAAACCGCAAGGTTTAAGAGGGCCACATTATAAGGTGTTACGTCGATTCCGTTTTTGATTTTTAATTCAATCACAAATCCTTTTTGGATACGATTTCAAGAAAACAATATTTTTAAGATATAATCGTCAAATTATCCGATTTTATTTTTGTACTGAATTAGAAATTGAGGAATCCTCAATGAGGATTCTAAACACCCAGTCCTTGACAATTATAGGACCTTTTCAAAAAAAAACTCTAGAGGTTGCAATAAACTTTTTTTTTTGTTAATGGTGTTTTTGAAAGCGCCTAAAGTCAGGGATATTCAAAAACAGCCTAAAGGCATAAATAAAAAAAATGTTTATGGGACCTCTCAACACAAGATGTTATGTCACAATTTTAAATCCTTTCTAGTTAAATTTAAGTATTTGCAGCGCCGTACCTAGGGGTTGGCGCAGTTGGCGACCGCCAAGGGCGCCAGCCCTTGGGGGGCGCCGAAAACGATGATTGTACAAATTTGTCATGTTATTATAAAATCCTAGAAAGGTATTCAGAACAAAAGGGGCGCCAAATTTTAAAGTAGGACTACAAAATAACTCGATAATCTTGGTCGGAATATTACAAATATTACTTATAACACTTGGGGCGCCAAAATCAACTATTTCAATAATTATACCAGAATTAAATTTAAAATTAAATTCTCTCAATTCATTTATCAAAGGGGGCGCTCAAGTGGCAAAAATTTCAGGGTTTTATAACAATTCTTTGAAATAGCTAGAGATTTTATATTTCAACTGCAGTATATAAATTCAATTTAAATTTCACAATTTTTCCAGCATCAGGAACCATCAAGCTTTTCTATGTTTTGAAGTATTTTTTTCATATAATCAGCTATTTAATTGAAATTTACACATTTCCATTGAAAATCTGAAATAAAAAGAATAAGATATTTCAAGTTTAAAGAAAATGGCATTTGAGATATTTTTATCGTTTTAAATGCAAACGTTGCGTTGAGATTGGCCTACGTTTTCGAAATACTGAAGTGTTTAAATTGAATATTTCTAACCCAAAAAATGCTTTGACTTTTGTTAAATTTCTAGCAAAATATTATTTTTTTTTTCAACATAAAAATGTTGTTTTTTTAAGAGCACAAAAATTGCTCTAAATATATTGTATTCTGCTGCTTGTATTCAATTGCTTGTAGCAAGAGTGAAAATGTAAAATTTGGGTGTCTAAGTCGTAAAAGTAAAATATTATACAATTTCTTGTATTATTTTGATTTGCCGAAACACCATTATCGCGGACCCATTAGAATTTAAACCAAAGCAAAATTCCAACTCCAAAAACAGCAATATTTTTTGGGAAAACACAAAGTTCCACTTAATTTTGCTTCTAGGGTCAATAATTTGAAGAATGTTAGTAACATTTTCCTTGTTTTTGTTTTGTTATGTTTTAATGGAATGGATAAAGTTGCTTATCTTTCACATACATTTTTTTTTTATTTCATGGATTCCATGTGTTGGGCTATCCAGTGTAATTTCGCCTAAATTTTCACATTTACACAAACGGTTCTAAATGCTTTGTGTGTAGAGGGTGACTATTCTCGAGATTTTCAATTTCCCGGGAATCGAGAGTTGAATTTGGAAATTTCCCGGGAATTCCCGGGACCTGGTAGTGTTTATAACTATGCCAATAGTGCCAGTAATGTATAAAGAAAAGTTATAAATGTGTTTCTTTTCAATGAATTCAGTTACGATTTATTCATGCTTATTTAATGAAACGTTAATTAGTAGCCTCATTATTTTTGGGAACTATGATTTACTTCTTGATTTTTTTCTGAATCTGCAATACAACTTGTTATTAGATTTTTGTGAAATAACAAAATAGCTAATATATAATTTCCCAGTATCGGAATTTTTACAATATAATAAATAGCGACTCAAAACAACAATTTTAATATTTTTTTTTCTTTTTTAAAACTGAAAATATGCATTGAAGAAATAGTGATCCGGAAAACCCGAATGTATACATTTCGCGGACTTTACAAAGATTTCCAGAGTTTTTTTTCTAAGATATAATTTAATATTGAGGTTTAAGCGAAACACAAAATTACTTCATGACATTAAAATAATAAGAATAAAAAAAATGGATTATAAGAATTGCTATGCTTGAAAGAGAATATGAAAATTATACTCTTAGAAATAATAAACAAAAATATAAAAAATAGACTTTCTTTTTGTGGCTAACTGCTAAGTATGCTTTAAGGTTAATTTTGGGGTCCACATTATTTTAAGTTTTCCCAATTATAGTTATTGGAATTTTTAATAAGTTAAAATTTACACTTTCTGAATTAGAAGATAAGAGAAGCATTGGTTCATTCGAACTTGAACATCTTACATTGAACACCCAATGTTCTGAACAATTTCGAATTTTCAATTTTTTTATTTGTTTATATAATTTTGCTTCGACCAAATTTCCCGGGAATCGAGAGGTCCAAAAATGGTCGATTTCCCGGGAATTCCCGCTCGTCACCCTCTATTTGAGTGTAATGGTTTTTATACAAAATTTTAAGAAACTTTAGATGTCGAAAAATAAACACAAAAAATTTCAATGTGCTAAAAAGGTAAAACTAATTGCCTTTGTTTGAAGCTATAAATTTTCAAAAAACAAATTTTAGGAATTTTATATCAATCAAAAAACACAGTCACAGAGAAGAGAAATATTGTTTTCAAAAATAAATTGAAAAAAAAATAGATTCAAAAGGAATCCATCCAAAAACAAGTTTGAAATCAGATCAAATTCTGTTTAAAACGATAAAACAACACTCTGCTATTTTCAGTCAACATTAATCCTAAAGCACCTTTTCGTTACAACCTATCTGTATTGGAAAGATATAAATCGATTGAATTGGTTTAAAAATAATAAAACATTAATTTGAATATTCTTCAAAGAATTAAATTGTGGTTGGATTTTTTAGCTGTTATATTTATTCAATCAATTACCATTATATTATAAAAACTCTTTGAAGCAATCGCTGAAAATTTAAGTAAACATATCAAAATGATGAAAAATTTGGAGGGGCGCCAAATTGATGCTTCGCCAAGGGCGCCGTGGACCCTAGGTACGGCTCTGAGTATTTGTAACCAATTTTTCTAAGCATTTCAAAAATATTATGGGTGCTTAATCTTAATGAAAAATTTTCAAACCAAACACAAAAAGCAATAATTTCAACCTTAAATTTGAAAACAGACTATTTTATCACAAAACAAAATTCCAGTACAGTTGTACACTGAAAAAAAAGTTGAATTTTGGAATGTTGAAAATGTGGTAGGTTGAATATTACCTCTTGTTTTGAGTAATATTACAAAAAAAATGTGAACCTGATGAATATTCATCAAAAACTGATGGAAATTCATAAGTTTCTGGGGTAAAATTTATCAATTTTTTTGCCACAAAATCTGTAACCATGTCCTGATGAATATTACAATCATTTTTTTTGTGTATTATAATCACTAGTTGTCATGAAATCTGAGTTTAAGCGGAACAATATATTTTAGAGAAACATCGATACATTGAAATTTCTCAAATCAATTTTTAATATTAAAAATATTTCTGCTCAACATGGTTGGTAACGCAAGCAAATGGATTTCTTTGAATTTTTGCTTTATTTGTCCCCTGATTTTTGGACTAGTATCGGAGAGGAAGGAACTTTAATTTTGGTAAATATTTGCAACTTTTTAATTTTTAATGAAATTTGATGTGATTATGATGATGATTGCTAAAAATCGGGAATTATTTTTGCGAATAACTATTTTTTCAAAAGTTCAAAATGGCTTCTATTCAAATTGAAATAAGGAATACATGAGAAAAAAAAACCTTCCAAATTTAAGAAAATATAAACAAAAGTCGACCAGAAAATTATCCTTTTCTTTTTTATTTTCTATTTTCCAATTTTTGTTTTTAATTTATTAGCAGTTTGACACTGAATTATAGTTTTCAAAAGGTGTTTTGTATGTCTCAAATAAGATTGGTACAAATTTTATCTGAAGTTTTGATCCCTCGGCTCAAGCCCAATGTTAAAAATTTTGAATCAAAAGTATCACAGAATGCTTTATATATTAGTACAGTTCTGTTATTACCAAAAAATTGCAAAATATCAATGAATTTATGAAAATATTTTTCCCAAGGTTTTGTATCTTTTTCAGACTGTGGTCCCGAATTCAAAATTTGCAAAAAGTCTAAAAGTGCTCCATTTGAATAAAAAATTCAAAAACAAACGTTAAGCAATTAGAAATACTTAAATTGATTTGAAATAGTGTATAATCAATTGTACAAGATTTTTTAATGACAATCTAAATTTTTTTTATTGGTAGGGTTAGTGAATTTTCACGATTTCGCGGACAGCGTGAAAATCGTGAAATTTGAAGATTTCCGTGAAATCCCGTGAAATTTATAAATTCCTTAAAATAATAACAAAATCAATTTATCATTCATAAAAGACTTTTTAAGTAAATTTTATTAGTTTTCAATTGAAAATGTGATATGGACCATTTGAAAAATTATCAGCAAAACCTACATTAACATGAAATTGATAAAACATTTACTAAGAAATGAATGCTGCGCAAGCTCAAATGATGTTAACAAAAATCAGTCAAAGAAAAAAAAATATTCTCGCATTTTTTATAAACTCTGTCTTTTTTAATCGAAATTTGTTAAATTTGCTTGAACAAGTATATTGTGATATACACAGTTTTTTTTTTTAATTTATTGTTTATTTAGAAATCAATTAAAAGCAAACATTCAGTGAAAAAAGTCGTCTTTCCCTTTTCCTGCAGTCAATAATTAAACGGAGGAGCAAAAAAAAGATCGTAAAATTTTAATTCTTCAGAGTTAAGAAAAAAAAAATGAGAAAATAGATTGCTATTTACTTGATACTTTTGAAAATATTTTATCAATTTTATTTAGGAAACTAGCTTAATTTGACAATATTTTCATTAGCCGTAATAACAATGTAATCATCATTTAATTTGAGATTTGAAACATATAATTTTAAAAGAGATAAAGAGATTCATGCTTGGTTTATTCAACATTAAATTAATATTTATTAGTTAGTTTTTTTCGATTTATTTTTTTATCTTTAAAGTCACCTTTTAAGAAAAGAACAGCTGTTTAATTTTCACAATATTTAATTATTTGGGTTAATGGCTCCGGTGGAAATTTAAAAAAAAAATGTTTTCTGTTCGGATTTTGAATAAAATTTTGAAGATTTTGCTACAGATTAAATTATTTTTGCCTATTGATTTTAAATTTAGTTTTTGAAAAGTGAGATGAAAACTCTAAAAATATTTTCTACTGGGCAAAATGTCGCAAAGCAAGTTATTTTAATTGTTAGAATGTTTTGTTGAATTTGACTTTAATGTAAAATTCAATAAAATGTTAAAAATAAAAATGGAACCGTAAACTGGGGTCAATCGGGACACATGGAGCGAATTGGGACAGCAGTTTTAACCATGTTGGAGCACAATATTTTGATTTTTCTGGTTGGTTTCGGTTAGAACAGCCTCAGACCAACAAAATGTGTACATCCATTTCCAAATTTAAAAGCTTAAAGTGCTTTAAAAACTGCTGTCCCTATTCAGACTGTAGTCCCGATTCGCCCCAGATTACGGTAGCAAATCAGCGAAAACTGTTTAGCCATATTAGTCGAACATTAAAAAAGGAACTCAATAAATGACAATACGCATGCCCTATATTTTAGTTTTAAAATAGACTGGTTAGTGTGGATATACCAAGTGGATTTTTAAAAATTACTTAAAGTTTTTTTTAGTGTCACGTTGAACGTTAAACGTTGAAAGTTAAGATTTTTTAAGTTCATTGAAAGCAAAAAAAGTGGTTTCTGTAAGTTTAACATAAGATTTTGATAGTTATTTTAATATTTTTCATGTTTCGTGAAATTACCGTGAAATTTGGTGTTTTGAAATTAAGGTCCCCGTGAAATTTGCAATTTTTGAGCGTGAATAATCACTCAGCCTAAATATTAGCAATGGCGCAAGTAAAAAGTTTGAATGAAAGTTAGCGAGCTACTAACCTTTGCTTATTACTTCGAAAAATGTATTTTGATAGTAGATGGGTATCCCTAATTATTGACAATTAATCACTTTTACTCTATTACACGGCGTATCCGAAGTTTATGCCCGATTAGAACAAAATATTGGATTGCAATGGACAATGACAAAAGCATCCAGTTTTTTTTCACTCGGCACTAATCGAAGTCAAGGGTGGGTGCAAAAAAAAACAAATTTAAAGTGGTTTTCAAGCAATTTTATCAAAAATAATAAAACATCAAGTATCATGCTGTATGCATGATGACAGTTATCATAATGTTAAAAGTTTGCTAAAAAAATTATCAGTTTTGTATCATTGATTTAAAAAAGCAATAAATTCCAATCTTTTCGATTGCAAAAATCATCAAGCCAACAAAAAAAAAATAAAAAAAAAATAAACAACCTGAATTTTTTTTCGACAATATTTCATGGTTTGTAATGTTAAAACAAACCAATATTTGAATTTCCAAGTTCGTTTTTACCAGCTTTGGGGTAACATTCCGTTTTGATTTCATGAAATTTGCATCCATCCAAACATGCATGTTGTTTAAAATTATTAAAAATATAGATAGTTTTACATGCAGCAATGAATGTTTACGCTGCTTTTGAGAAGCAATTTAATTCAGAATGTGTACAAATTTGCTCTAGCTCACAGTGTTTTCTTATTCAAATCCGTATTTCCTCATCATTTTACCTGTTTTTCATTGGGAATTCCGCTTCCCGGAGGATAGCCAACTCTAAATCCCTACCTAAACCAACATCCACTGCTGCCTGGTTCCCTCAAAAAGCTGTCTTTATCAGCCTGGGAATACACATAAGGTCAGTTCAGAAGAGGCATCGTTTAGAGAAGGGTCTCTCAATTTGGTAGCAAGAATGTACAAAATGTGGAACTTCGGTGTGGCTCTGGTGTGTTCACTGGTCATTAGCGCTGCCAGCTTAGAGTCAAATGATTGTGAGTATTGAAGTTTAACTAAACTTTGTGGAGTGATTTTTAACTGAATTCTTATTCATATTGCAGTGCGCAAACACCACAACCAGGACAGTCACGAGAACCACGACAGTTACGAGCAAGATCACGATCATGGCGCCACCCGGAAGCAAAAGCGTCACGCCGGCTACTACCAGCAGCCCCTGCCGGAAGTCCACTACGACTACATCCAGCCGGCGTATTACGACCACTACCAACCTCCGGCGTACTATCCACCACCAACCTACCACCAGAAGCCACCATGCAAGAAGCACCACCCAACGACCACGACGACCACAACTACGACCCCGAAGCCCCACCACCACCTCCAGCACCACAAGCCTCTTCACCACCCGGCGCTCATCCCGGACAAGGCCCTGTGGGACAAGAAGGTCGAACTCATTCAGGACAAACTGGAGGCGATCCACGCCCTCAAGGACAAATCCGTGCACAAGGTGAAGGACGTCCTGGACCAGGTGTTCTTCCCGGAGTCCCGGTCGGATCCCACGGAGGTGCGTTCGGAGCCGGTGGAGGCAGATTCGCGAACCTTCCTCGACTCGAAGTGCGCATGCGAGGAGCAGATTGGCCTGCTCGAGGTGTCCGTGCTGCAGCTGGGCGATGAACTGCGCAAGGTCAAGTCGTTCCTGGCGGCCAAGGAAGCGACGCTACTCGACGGGACCACCAAGATAGTGAAGGTCGTAAAGGTGGCCGAGGAGGAGGAGAATTTGTAAAGTGTAATGAAATTTAGGAGATTTAATAAATTAAAAGACGGAAAAGTGATTTGTTTCATTTTTATTAGTTATTAATAACAATATATTCTTCGTTATCATACATGCTCTTCTTTTTCGGAGTTTTTTTTAGCTTGCATTATTATACACCTTAATAAATCAATTTTGTTTGCTGCAAGATCGTTACTTGTTTTGGTAGTAATTTTTACTAAGTATGAATTTCACGACGTCAGTTTTTGTTTTCTCTACAATGAACATTAAAAGCACCGATCATAGGTTATTTCTTAATTTGCTTAAATTTTTGTGTTTGGAAAATTTATACAGTAAATTATCGAAGCTCTTAACTGCGGTGTATAAATGCAAAAAATCAATCGCAACCAATGTCATAAACAGGTAATAAAATCAAGCAAATGAAATATTCAACAAGATAGACGTATATTTTCATCATTCACGGGAAAAAACAACATTTGATAGACGAAAAATAATAAACTTAACTTCGATTGCATGTGTTCGTAAATTAAGCATACATACGTATCTCCTGCTACGAATCAAGCCCTTATCTATAGTACTAATTGTAGGTTGCTTACTCTTCTCTGTTTACAGCTGGATTAGGCTAAACAACAAACTTGCTTGCGAAATTTTGGTATAATTACTGTACCCACCCTTAGACCTCTCACGTTCTCTCCCTTAATACGAGTTTTTTTTTTGTTTTACTTTTATAGGTTTGATTAGCTACATATTGTTTTTTTGTAATTCATTTATAATGCAATCATGCCTATAACATATTGTTCCAATCGATTTCACTTAGTACTTCAATTAGTTCAATCAGTTATTGTAAAAAAAGTCAATTATTTGCCGAGCACTTCCTACGCGAGTTACGTTTACAGAATTACGAATTCAAAGAAATCCCAAACGAATGCATGAGTGTGTGTGTGTGTGTGTGTGTTGTATTTTTTTTTTAGTGTGTGTGTGTAAATAGTACAGTGAGACAGCGATTTTAGGTCGGTACCGTCGAAACCACCAAAGTTGTTTTCTTTTTCTTTTTCTCTACCGAAAAGACAAAAAATTAATCGCGTAAAACTCCCGATTCGATTTTGGAAGCGTTTTCCCCTCCCAATCACATACACAATCTCCTTCTCCTTCTCTACCCAAATTCACCAAATTAGGCCGTCCAGATCGATGACAGGTCCCAGATTTTGATGATGCGGTCCTGGCCGACGGTCAGCAGCCGTTTCCGCGGCTCGTCCAGATCCATCGCCACGATGCTGTGCTTGGCGTCGTGGAAGGTCGCCAGCGAGGGTCGTCTGGGAATTGCAAAAATAGACAAATGTTTAGATGTTGTTTAGCTTATGACTTTTATTAGTTTTCTTAGAATAATTTTAAGAATAATAATAAAGATATGAAATTTAAAAAAAGCCAAATAAAAAAAAATTAAATCCAACTCTTTTATGTCAATGTTTTTATTAGTTGACATAAGAGAGTGGGATTCTAATCACGTCAAAAAAAAAAGATTCTTTTCTGAAGAAGAATCGGGAAATAATAACAATGATTTGTTCGGAAAATAACTCGGTTTGTTATCAAAAAATATTACAAGAAAATCCAATCACAGAAAAATAGTAACAAAAATAACCTCATGATTAGGCTTAGTGATTTTTCACGCTCAAAAATTGTGAAATTCACGGAGACCTAATTTCTCGTTGAAATCATCTTTGAAATCGTTAAAATTACAAATAGAACTTTTTATACTTTATCAGCAATTCCCCACGAAAACAGCATGATTCGAAAAAAAAGTTCTCCGATCGGGCTCAAAATTTGTCTGGGAGTTCCTTGGCCGAAATAATTAGACTCGTATTTTTTTTATTTGGCCATTAGGGTGACATACGCCGTGTTAGGGTGGTCCGAAAAAAGGCAATTTTCGCCATTTTTCGCAAAAACCACATTTTTCAAAACACAAAAATTTTCGTAATTTAAAAACTTTTGGTACCCTAACATGTATATGTATAGGTCATCGCTGAAATTTTCAAGTTATCGCAGTTTTAGTGGAAAAAGTCGATTTTTTCCCGTTTTCGTCATTTTCCCATTTTTGCGCGTGGCGCGTCGAAAAACCCAGTTTTTATTTTCAAAAAATCGTATCTCAGAGTATTGAAAACATAGCTTCACCATTTTTTGATATGATATGTGAAATTTTCCGAGGAATCCCATAAAAATATTTTCAGACATAGGCCTTTTGGTCCCGAGACCTTCAAAACAGCATTTTAAGTTTTTATAAGACCTTTTCAAATGTAAAGCTAGATTTTTGAAACTTTTTACCTTTCTTTTGCGTCTAGGACAGCTAAAATCGGATAAAATGGCGGGGAGATATGATTATTTGAAAAAAAGCGGTTTTTGCGAAAAATGACGAAAATTGAAATTTTTCGGACCACCCTAACACGGCGTAGGTCACCCGAATGGCCTAACAAAAAAATACGGGTCTAATTATTTTGACCAAGGAACTCCCAGAAAAAAATTTGAGCCTGATCGGAGAACTTTTTTTTCGAATCATGCTGTTTTCGTGGGGAATTGCTGACGAGTTATCATTTTTGGTAAAAAAAGTTTTTATTAGAAAAAAAAATAAAAAAAAAACCCAAAATATTTTTTTGACTACAACTTTCATTTCAAAATCGTGTTTGCAATCGAAAGGAACAAAGGGAAATTAAAGTTTTCAAAGTTCAATTTTGCTGGATGTTTTTCTTTTATCCGCTGTAATCGGCAATCAGAGGCCCAATCTTCAAAGTTATCAAAATGTTTGCCCCTGATTCTGTATGGCCGGGCAGGTGGAAATACAAAACGGAGTTGATTTCAATATCAAGTCCTATTGAATTATCTAATTTTATTATTAGAAAGTCACGATCATCGGTAATGAGAAGTAAACACAGTCTAAAAATTGTGATTGAACAGTTCATATAAGAGAGTAAGACAATAACAACTCAAAGTATATAATTTGAAAAATCATTCAATCATGGGTCGCGTCATTCATTTGATTTTCCAACATTTAAAAAACAATTATCAGTTATAACATAATTTATTACTATTGTTAATTGTTGAATGTTACCTTAAATATGGGACAATTTTGAACAATTTTCCATAACCCAATTTGTTTTATTTTTTTTATTTTGCTAATTATGGTCAGAACCAAGGCAAACATTTTACCAATTTTGTCAAGGGTATCATTTTGATCATGAAATGTGGTCTTTATATCAAAACGCTTAAATTTTTTTTTTTTAAAGTTAATATTTTTAATTATTTATATACAGTCATGCCTCGGTTTAGCACCGCATATGGGGGATGCAAAACCGAGGCACAGAGCTTAATCGTACGAAAAATCATGCAAACGTAAAAAAATTATAGTGTTTTGGAATCGGGATGATGTCAGCTATTCATTAAAATTATTATTTCATGAAAGTTTTCACAAAAATACGTATTTTTCCTGTATTTCGAAAATGCATTTTTTTTCTCTAAGGAAACAAAAAAATATATTATTATTGAAATATGGGTATCAAATGATCAGGTTTTTTCATACATTTTGGATGTAATAACAACATTTTTTTTAAATACTCCAAATTTTCACAAAACTACGTCTTTTCGAAAAAAAAAACTCAAATTTTCCGTTTTTACAATATAGGTACCAAACGATCGCGATTTATTCAAACATTTCGAAAGTAATAACAACATTTTTAGAAAATAGTCAAAATTTTCACAAAACTACGTATTTTCGAATAAAATACACAAAATTTCCGTTTTTACAATGTGGGTATCGAACGATCGGGATTTTTTCATACATTTCGAATGTAATAACAATATTTTTTGAAAATATTCCAAATTTTCACAAAACTACGTATTTTTGAAAAAAAAACTCAAAATTTCCCTTTTTTACAATGTTGGTATTAAACGATAGGGATTTTTTCATACATTTCAGATGTAATAAAAACATTTTTTGAAAATACTTAAAATTTTCACAAAACTACGTATTTTTGAAAAAAATACTCAAAATTTCCGTGTTTACAATCTGGGTATCAAACGATCAGGATTTTCCATACATTTCGAATGTAATAACAATATTTTTTTCACCTGCTCGGGTGGGTTGCGGGTTTTTGACCCCTAAAAAATATCAACAAAAAAATAAAAAATAGAAATACGGTTTAAAAAAAACAATTAAAAAAACGGAAAAACATCCGTGTGCATATTTTCTGAAAAGTCCTAATCAATCGGTATTATTACATCTTTACACGGAAAAAGCAGGAGAAGACATTCCCTTTGTTTGTTTTTGTTTTCTGCGCATAAGAAAGAATCATGCTTTTCCATAATTTCGCTGCCAGCCCTCTGGCATTGGATTGAAAAACACGCATACACACACAATATTTCAACTAAAACATAATTTTAAATACTCTCAAAAAGTACTCACTCTTCACTCTTCAACCGCTGGAAGCATCCCTCGCACACGCGCACGTCAAACTCAAAGCCCATGATCGGGATGTTGATCCGGTTCGTGGAGCACTTGTCGCAAACGGCCTTGCCGCAGTAACGGCAGTGGTGCTGCCGGATGCCAATCTGCTTCTGGTCAATCATCGCACGCAAATTCCAGAAGAACGCCCTCGTACACAGCTGACACGTGTCCGACTCGACCCACTCGGGAGCGACCTTGCGCATGGCGTTCATCTCCCAGAACACGATCACCGAATCTTCCCCTGCGGACACCAACTGTTGGGTGTTGCTCGCGTACACCAGCGCGGACACTTTGTTGCTGAAAGTTGTTGGTTAGTTGATGATCTTGCAGATGATATTGTTATTAATAACTTACTTGTGTCCATGGAGTTCGTAGGTCGTGCCACGCTTTCCGCCTACGTCCCAAACGATCACCGTTTGATCGTACGATCCGCTGAACAGCAGCTGAGGACCTTCGGCCCAGTACAGAGCCCGTACCGATCCGGCATGACCCTTCATGGTCGTCACCACCGTAGCTCCGGTGGCACTCAGCTTCAGCATCGTAATTTGGCCACTGTAATCACCCACGAAAGCGTACTTCGAAAGGGCATCATATCTGAGGAAGAGACCGTCAAGAATCAGTAGAAAATCAAAAATCAAACAACCACCAAGCAACAACTCACTGCATCGAGGTGCACATGGCCTCGAACGTGAAGCAGCCCAGCCGTTCGCCGGTTTCGGTGCTGTGGTACGCGAAGAACTTGTCCCGGCCCGCCGACAGTATCCATCCCGTGTGCTTGGCAAAGTGAACGTTCGTGATGCGCGCCTGATGCGCCAGGTACTCCCGAATCGGCGTCAACCGGTTGCAGTCGTCCGACAGGGTAAACTGCGAGATGGTTCCGTTTTCCTGCCCGATGAACAGGGTTCGCGTTTCCGGCGTGTAGCACAGCGACGTACACCCGGACGGCATGTACTGACAGATGGACGGCCAGTACTGGCCCGAGTCGCGGCGCAACCAGACGCGAATGGTTCTGCAGGGAAGAGGGAAGAGAAAACTTGTAAGTAGAATTGACGGCATGAAAAGTCCATGTTATCTGATTAGACGCGATGACGCGAGTTCTTAGATAATCGATTTAAATGGGAAATTCCATTTATAAAGTGCGGAATAACTTCAGAAGACATTGTTTCTATTGAAATTAATACACATCATTTAAAATAAACGTTGACATATTATAAACCATAATTTGGTTAAAATGTATTTGTAACATTTTAAATGTACAGTAAAAAAAATCAAATCTAATTTGCGGAACCCTGGACATGTCTCGGCAACTGATTTTAATAATTTAAAAAAATATTTGAATGCATAAAACAATAGACAAAAATGATTGAGAAATCAGCATTTGGGAGCATTACACAGTAAAAATTTCTTTGTAAAATCGCATGCAAAAGCATGCTCATCACCTTTGTGAGCAAAAACGGAAAAAATAGTTTTGACACACCCTAAAAATAACATCTATTTATGTGAGAGTCATATCCAGATTACCAAATCCGTGCGCTAACCCGCTAGGCTATCTCACAGCTGCAGCTGCATTCGTAAAAATATTTTAGCCATGAATAAAATTCATAAACTAATGCATTTTAATGCACGATTTCATGAAATCATGAAAGGTATCACGAAATCATGTACAAAATTATTCATGAATTCATGAATCGAAATTCATGATTTCTCGCCCACTTTTTTCCGTGTGTGAAATAGTTCATCAACATCGATGTAGCTGAGCAGTTCTCTAGGATTTCGGTCATTCGATTTTTTTTTTTGTATTTTTTAATCCGACTGAAACTTTTTTGGTGCCTTCGGTATGCCCAAAGAAGCCATTTTGCATCATTAGTTTGTCCATATAATTTTCCATACAAATTTCGCAGCTGTCCATACAAAAATGATGTATGAAAATTCAAAAATCTGTATCTTTTGAAGGAATTTTTTGATCGATTTGGTGTCTTCGGCAAAGTTGTAGGTAAGGATACGGACTACACTGGAAAAAAATGATACACGGTAAAAAAAATTTGGTGATTTTTTATTTAACTTTTTATCACTAAAACTTGATTTGCAAAAAAACACTATTTTTAATTTTTTTTATTTTTTGATATGTTTTAGAGGAAATAAAATGCCAACTTTTCAGAAATTTCCAGGTTGTGCAAAAAATCATTGACCGAGTTATAAATTTTTTAATCAATACTTAGTTTTTCTAAAAATCGAAATATTGGTCGCAAAATTTTTTCAACTTCATTTTTCGATGTAAAATCAAATTTGCAATCAAAAAGTACTCTAGTGAAATTTTGATAAAATGTACCGTTTTCAAGTTAAATCCATATTTAGGTAACTTTTTTCAAAATAGTCGCAGTTTTTCATTTTTTTTAATTAGTGCACATGTTTGCACACGTTTGGAAAAAATATTTTTGAAAAGCTGAGAAAATTCTCTATATTTTGCTTCTTCGCAATTTGTTGATACGACCTTTAGTTGCTGAGATATTGCAATGCAATGGTTTAAAAACAGGAAAATTGATGTTTTCTAAGTCTCACCCAAACAGCCCACAATTTTTTAATGTCGATATCTCAGCAACTAATGGTCCGATTTTCAATGTCAAAATATGAAACATTAGGGTGTAATATCAAAATCGATTTTCCAGCACAGCACTTTTTCAGTTCCTTTTGGGGTCCTAAACAACTCCCCAAAGTTTGGGAACGATTGATTTAGTCCTCACATTGCGCAAAGCGATTCAATTTTCCATATAAATTTGTATGGGAAAACCCATTTTTTTGAGTTTCGATATTTATAAAATCCGCGTTTCACGCTGTACTTAAACCGGATTCATATTCGGATGCTCTGGAAGGTGCTCTACAACTTTCCCGAAGAGAGTATGGCGCTAGCTTGTCCCTGAAAGAAGATACAGCGTCCTCAAAACTCGTCTAAAACGTGATTTTCGAGCAAAAAACACGTTTTAGACGAGTTTTTAACACGCTGTATCTTTTTATAGGAGCAAGTTAGCACCATACTCTCTTCGGGAAAGTTGTAGAGCACATTCCAGAGCATCCGAATATGAATCCGGTTTTAGTACAGCGTGAAACGTGGATTTTATAAATATCAAAATCCAAAAAAAAGTTTTTTCCCATACAAATTTATATGGAAAATTGAATCGCTTTGCGCAAAGTGAGGACTAAACCAATCGTTCCCAAATTTTGGGGAGTTGTTTAGGACCCCAAAAGGAACTGAAAAATGGTTGTGCTCGCTAAATTTGGACAACTTTATTTTTTTCCATACAACCATATTACACCCTAATGAAACTTTTGTGAAATTTTCTGATCTTTTCGAAAACAATATTTTCAAAATTTTCAAATCAAGACTAACATTTCAAAAGGGCCAAACATTCAATATTACACCGTATTAAAATGTTAGTCTTGATTTGAAAATTTTGAAAATAATGTTTTCGAAAAGATCGGAAAATTTCACAAATGTTTCATATGTTAACATTGAAAATCGGATCATTAGTTGCTGAGATATCGACATTAAAAAATTGTGGGCTGTTTGGGTGAGACTTAGAAAACATCAATTTTCCTGTTTTTAAACCTTTGCATTGCAATATCTCAGCAACTAAAGGTCGTATCAACAAAGTCCGAAGAAGCAAAATATAGAGGATTTTCTCAGCTATTCAAAAATATTTTTTCCAAAAGTGTGCAAACATGTGCACTAATTTAAAAAAAAAAATAAAAAACTGCGACTATTTTCACAAAAGTCACCTAAATATGGATTTAAATTGAAAACGGTGCACTTTATCAAAATTTTGCTAGAGTACTTTTTGATTGCAAATTTGATTATACATCAAAAAAAGAAGTTGAAAAAATTTTGCGACCAATATTTCGATTTTTTTGAAAAAAATAGTATTGATTGAAAAATTCATAACTCGGTCAATGATTTTTTGCACAACCTGAAAATTTCTGAAAAGTTGGCATTTTCTGTCCTCTAAAACATATCAAAAAATAAAAAATAAATTAAAAAAAGTGTTTTTTTGCAAATCAAATTTTAGTGATAAAAAGTTAAATAAAAAAATCACCAATTTTTTTTTACCGTGTATCATTTTTTTCCAGTGTAGTCCGTAACCATACCTACAACTTTGCCGAAGACACCAAATCGATCAAAAAATTCCTTCAAAAGATACAGATTTTTGAATTTTCATACATCATTTTTGTATGGACAGCTGCGAAATTTGTATGGAAAATCGTATGGACAAACTAATGATGCAAAATGGCTTCTTTGGGCATACCGAAGGCACCAAAAAAGTTTCAGTCGGATTAAAAAATACAAAAATTAAAATTGAAGAAAAAAGACCGATTTCGTAGAGAATTGCTCAGCTGTAAGTTCCCATGCTTTTTGTTTACACGTTTTCAAATACAATATTACATGCTTTTGCATGCGATTTTACCATCGATTTTTTTTTTTTTCTGTGTTATCATGGAAAATATTTAATAAAGTTATAAAAAAGGCATTACTTTACGTAAAAAAATAAAATACAAAGTATCATTATGCTATAAAAATTAATATGAATATAATTAGATATTTTAAGTACGATAACTTTGGATAATGCAGGCTTCGGATAATCGAGTCTGTACTTATTGATGATTTACTCGATTAGATTTTTTTTTTGCTAATTTTCATCGTAGTTATATCGAGCAACATCTTTTTTCATATTTGAAAATTCAAGTTCTCACTTACTATATCAAAAAGTCGTATGAACGCTATTTGTTTGTTTTGAAAAACTAATCAAAACATCAAAAACATTAAAAGTAACCTAAAAACATTAAAAACAAATGTGCTACATTGACTAAAAAATTAATTAGTCATAAATTCTAGGTTTGGTCACATGAAAGCCCAAAAAAATTTGTGACAAAATATTTAGAAAGTGAGAAAAGATACTTTTGCTGACATGACAAGTAAGCTTCTACCACCCAAAAAGAATCATATTTAATACGGGCACACACACCCTCACACAACACAAGGTTGTGTGTGCTTGTTTTTGCATTTATTTCGCCCCGATATCTGGCACATCTCAATTCACTTTTTTTTTTAAATCGCATACCAAGTTCGCGTAGGTCAACGCAAAGAATGATTTCTTTATCATCGACGCAATGAGTAACCTCCTCAAAACGATGACCCAAAGTAGGCGAAGACTATGACGATAAACAAGAGGCAAAATTCAATTAACATACTTGTCATCACAAACGCTGATAACACCTTCCTCCCCGGGTATCAAAAGTGCCGCGTTCACGTCGTCATTGCATCCCTCCAACTTGTTCAGCAACTCCGGTTTCTTCGTCGTACTAAACCGATCGTTGGCACTGCGCGGCGCTGGCTTTATCTCCGCGGCCATTCTGTGCTGGTGCTGGTGCTTCCGGTTTTCACTTTTGCTCGCGGGCCTACTAGATTGCTTTCGTTGACACCTAGTCACTCCACTACCCTCTCTGCAACTACGCGACACTGACCAACTAAAACCAAACGCAAAAACAAAAAACTCCTCCTGGTTCCAGCCTCTGGAAAAAAAATCGAATCAAGATATCACAAACACGCACTCCACCCGCGAAAGAGAGTTTGATCCTACGTTTGCACCTTTGTGATATATTGCTACGATATCACACTGCTACTACTAATTATCGTAGAAGGCGACGGGCGAAAAAGTGCACAGATAGATTAACAATCATCCAATCATTTGGAGAAAAAAGAGCAGCTCTTTCCTGCACAATCAGCCTTTCTGTCAAATGTTTTGACAGTGCAACGCAGTGCAAAACAGTAGGCTACGCGAGAGGTGACCAGGAAAAGCCACCCCGTTTGTGGTGGTCTACGCAAACGCCTCGTAACATCTAGTAGGCGCTGGAAGAGTACACCCAAACGAGAAGAGCGAAATCCGCAAGCATCGAATGTCAGACTCAAAACGCAGCCCTTTGATTGCGAACCTACTCTCAGTGAATGCTTTAATTGGGAAGTCACATTGATTGACGGAGAAAGTGCGTTTGGGTGTAGAACTGAAACTAGCGACATGCTGTACGGCTGTGGAGAAGTTAGCAATGGACGTTACCTCTCTGCACCATAGCGTTGACGTCGGGGTTTGAAGTGTTGCCTGATGAGAATAATTGTATGGCATTTTTTATGGCATTAGTACAAGTCGTTTGAAGAGAACGTTTTGCTTGCTTTGATTGCTTTACAGTTCGTCCGTTTTCAAATGGCATCATGAAATTAGTTTATTAGTTTTACTCATGCTTTTAAAGATGGAAAACCATGTAACATTATTACACTATTCACTCGTGCACATTTTACTAGAATAATTTTATTTTAATTCAGTTCATTTCCAGAGTTTTTTTTTTTCGAGAAGTTCCTATAAGTTATTGTCTTTCATATGTTTATAGGACCTAATCAAAGTCGAGATTTTATTTAAAAAAAACTTAAAAAAATCATATTTCTTATAACCTTATAAAGCTTCGGAATTTCTTTCAACAAATTTTGGATTTATGCTATAATTTATTTTGATGCAAATAATTGACTTAACATGCCATTTTGACACAATGTATTTTAAGTTTTCGTTTGATGTAAGAATACCGATGTCAAAATTAAAATATGAAATTGTTTTCCTAATTCCCCTACGATCTATCAAAAAGTTTTTAAGTATTGCTAACGGAACGTGTTTAAGACAGACTACCTATCGTATTTGATTTAATGCAATTTACTAAGGTGATCTGGTCCACGTGCTACCATAAGCACATTTTTTTGGTAAGTTTTCCTTTGATGCCGTATTCTTAGGAAAGCTTTTACCTTTAAATATTTTATAAATCAAATGTAAACTCGTATTGAGTCATTCTCCTCCAAGTCACACAGTACCTAGTTTCTCCGAATCCTCTTTGATATGTGTGAAACTTGTCTTAAGGGGTTATTTTGGCCCCCTATCACGAATCCGAGATTCATTTTTTCGATATTTCGTGATGGTATTTGACTCCTTTAATTTTTGAACATTCGTAAAAAATCATTTTTTCAATCATTTGTAGCATGATATGGTTATGATATGAAAATTTGTTGTCAAATGAATTTTGGATGGAAATATTGGACGCCCGATTTGATGGCGTACTTAAAAAACTCTTTAAAAACGCAAAAACTATAAAAAATTTAGGGACTTGTCATTAGAAGAGAAATTCAATGTACTTTTCGAATCTTCAATTAAACCAGAAAGGTATTTTTTCATCTGGCGCAACATTTTTTTAGGAAGAAAATTGTAGATTTTATGTGGTTTTCCGCTAATATATAGAAAATATTCAAATAGATCTGTCAAACTTTGCTGAAATTCCAGCAACTTCAATATCTTTTTTTTATCATAGTTACACTATAGGTACTCAAATCCACTAAATCGAATCTATAACTCCTAACTCAAAGTGTGAACGACCTTTCGAAGAGCGTCAACTGTCAATTGCCCGTGAGTGTGACACCAGCTTAGCCCTGGCGTGAAACGCTGAAAAAATGCAATCAATAGACTATTTTCAGTCAAACCTGGCGATCACGATCTCTTTATGGAATCTCGCATTTCCTTAATCATCCTGAACTCTAAACAGCTCTAAACTTGTTTATTGGTCACGCGTGACACGCGTCAATTGCGCCAAATCTAAATGCACGCATTTTTCAGCGTACTCGCAATTTACGCGTCGAAAGGATCTCGGATTAGGAAACCTGTTTGACTCATCTGCAGTTCAGGAAAACAAGTTCATTTAAAAAAATAAACAGAACAATATCGGAAATATTCAATTTAGCCATTTATCATATAGATTAAACATCACGATGATTCACGTCTCAAAACCGTGTCACTGCAAACAAAAACACTAACTTTGCTAAAACCAACAAATCAACCAGTTCAAAACGGAAACATTTATTTCCCCGAGCAAAATCCGCAAACAATCGCGACCTGTCACTGTAGGTGCATTCCAAAGTGATGTGCATTTTCCCGGTATAATTAAGAATTTATCTACTTTTATCCAATCTCGCGCTCGGTTTTCTGCCGGGTTTGCTTTGGTCAGTGCCATTAATTCCCATGCAGCCCTTCACGGACTCTTTACAACTTTCGATTTATATGATGGATTGAGAGCAGTTCCTTTTTTTTTGCGCGATATCAACCGGCTGGTTCAAGCCGTTGAGAGAGCTCTACAAAGGTTTACCACGATTTGACCAACTACTATTATGGTGCAGCACCACAATCACACAATGATTGCTATTATCACAGCTGTATCGAAAACTAATCGGCGTCCGTATGTCCACTGTGGAACGATAGTGTTGGTAGAAGAGGCAGGGCAGTAGCGTGGGCATGACGGCGCCCTTAAAATAATGTGTGAGTAACTGATATTAACATTTATATTAATTTGGTTTACTCCACCGCAATCGTATAAAGAAAGTTAAATCAAGCTTTAAAAAAAAAATCGGGAATGAAACAGGATTTTTCAAATTTATTCGAGTTACGCCATATTTTCTTTCAACAAAATTCAATATGCAAATAATATGTGGCAGAAAAAAACAGTGTTATTTTTTAAAACAGATGCTCAAAAAATTTAAAATATCTAAACAAATTTAATAAAAAAATAATGCCTCAAATAAATATCCCTTTAGTAGCGAAAAACAAAGTTGTATTTTTAGTTAATATTATAGCTCAAAGTTACTCAAAATTGTCAAACAAATAGTAAAAACTAACTTAATCCACCTATGTGGTTGAAGCCTTCCTCACTCATTACCATCAATGGCTGTACACAAATTTCATCTATTTTTTAGATCTGGATTAAAAAAGAACATAAATATCACTTAAATGGCCATATCTCGAGACAGGGTTGCCAGATCTTCAATGTTTTAGACTCGTTGGAAAGGTCTTTTGATAACCTAACCAACAATGGGTCGGATGGTGGATCCGGACATAGTTTACATACATTTAAGTGAGATCCGGCTTCAAAAAAGTACATAAATATCACTTAAGTGGCCATATCTCGAGACAGGGTTGCCAGATCTTCAATGTTTTGCACTCGTTGAAAAGGTCTTTTGATAACCTAACCAACGATGGGTCGGATATTGGATCCGGACATAGTTTAAATACATTTTAGTGAGATCCGGATATATATGAAAACACATTTTTATACATAACTTTTGAACTACTTATTGAAACTTCAATCTGTATAAAACTCGATCCATGGGACCCTAAACCAAGTCGAATGCAACAAGTTCGGGTCAAATCGGTTCAGCCAGTGCCGAGAAACATGAGCTAGTTTGTTGGTCACATACATACGTTTTTATACAAAGTTCATTTTTAGAGCAGGATTATAGCCTTACCTCAGTGAGGAAGGCAAAACATCGTAGACCCACCTTCATGTATACAAGTTACGGCCTGGCACCCCTAGCCGTATTGCACCAACACTTGCAGACTTGTCATACTAAGCATTCTTTCTGAAATAATAAATCAGTCAGTCAAGTTTCATCCTTCAACCAGTGCAGTGCTGAAGTTAATCGTCCGAACCTCCCCACGGGCCAGGAAGCAGCCAACATGGCCCGCTTCCCGGGAACCCCGTACATAACTGGCGCAGTCGGTCGTCTCGGTGAATTACCGAGACTTAAGGTAAGTAATTATTAAGTTTTAGTACAATAAATGTAGGGCAAAAGTCTGGTTCACCAGCAATTTCCTGTGTCGATATTGCGAAATCGTAGTCGACACAGGCTATAAGTGTTTAGCATAGGGCAAAATTAGATTTTGCAATAAATTTAGGACAAAAGTCTGGTTAACCAGCAATTTCCTGTGTCGATATTGCGAAATCGTAGTCGACACAGGCTATAAGGTCTTAGTATAGGGCAAAATTAGATTTTGCCGTAAATTTAAGTGAAGAAAAAACCCCCGCGTATGAACGAAGACGATATGTGGATGATACGATGGTCAGCAGAAAATGCTTTGAAACGGTCGTCACCGCGTAGGAAAGAAGACGATATTTGAACGATACGATGGTCAGCAGAAAATGCTTTGACATGGTCGTCGCGCTGACGCGATTGCAACGAAATATCCAAAACCAAAAGAGTTCTATAAAAATTAAAAATTAAAAATTAAAAATTAAAAATTAAAAATTAAAAATTAAAAATTAAAAATTAAAAATTAAAAATTAAAAATTAAAAATTAAAAATTAAAAATTAAAATTAAAAATTAAAAATTAAAAATTAAAAATTAAAAATTAAAAATTAAAAATTAAAAATTAAAAATTAAAAATTAAAAATTAAAAATTAAAAATTAAAAATTAAAATTAAAATTAAAAATTAAAAATTAAAAATTAAAAATTAAAAATTAAAAATTAAAAATTAAAAATTAAAAATTAAAAATTAAAAATTAAAAATTAAAATTAAAAATTAAAAATTAAAATTAAAAATTAAAAATTAAAAATTAAAAATTAAAAATTAAAAATTAAAATTAAAAATTAAAAATTAAAAATTAAAAATTAAAAATTAAAAATTAAAAATTAAAAATTAAAAATTAAAAATTAAAAATTAAAAATTAAAAATTAAAAATTAAAAATTAAAAATTAAAATTAAAAATTAAAAATTAAAAATTAAAAATTAAAAATTAAAAATTAAAAATTAAAAATTAAAAATTAAAAATTAAAAATTAAAAATTAAAAATTAAAAATTAAAAATTAAAAATTAAAATTAAAAATTAAAATTAAAAATTAAAAATTAAAAATTAAAAATTAAAAATTAAAAATTAAAAATTAAAAATTAAAAATTAAAAATTAAAATTAAAAATTAAAAATTAAAAATTAAAAATTAAAAATTAAAAATTAAAAATTAAAAATTAAAATTAAAAATTAAAAATTAAAAATTAAAAATTAAAAATTAAAAATTAAAAATTAAAAATTAAAAATTAAAAATTAAAAATTAAAAATTAAAAATTAAAAATTAAAAATTAAAAATTAAAAATTAAAAATTAAAAATTAAAAATTAAAAATTAAAATTAAAAATTAAAAATTAAAAATTAAAAATTAAAATTAAAAATTAAAAATTAAAAATTAAAAATTAAACATTAAAATTAAAATTAAAAATTTTTAAAACTTTAAAAATTGAGACGTTGTGTAATTTTATTGTAATCCATTATTACATGGAAATACAAAGGGTACAAGTGAATTGTAATCGAGGATTACGTAATCTTAGATTACATTCAATATAAATATATTTTTTTTCATGTTTGTAATTCAGTATTACAAACTTGGAAATTTGTAATTTGAAATTACGAACTAGCTTGACAATTTTTCACCATTGTGTTTTCACATTACTTTTAAAATTCCCTAACCAAAAAAAAAAAAAATGGACGGGCAATTGTTACAAAGCATGATGTATTTTTTTTTCCTGAAATTAATTCTGTTTTCATCAAATTATCCGAGGTCGATTCGCACAATATTATCATATGGTCGTGTTGCTCAATTGGAGCCCCAATTTGAAGATTTTCATTGGCATTTTTGTTAAACATTTTATTTACTAAATGTAAGCTATTTACTTTACTTTCATCCGCCTTTTACTTTTACAATAAGTATCAAATACACAAAAACAGCATCATGACTACCATAATGCTGAAAGAGAAAATGCACCTTTGTTTGACGATGGAGGAGTCGTTGTATTGGCATTTTCTGTGTAACATTTTGTGTACTTGTTGTAAGTTGTCTATCTCTACTGTTATCTGTCTTTTACTTTCACTATAAACATCGAATATTAACCAATACTTTTTGATCCATAGAGAATCAGGATGATAATCACGAGCCGAAACCGAGGACTGGCAGGCAAACAGCATCGAAAAAAAATCAATAGCATCTTCATTCCTTCTTTTATTTGATATTTCTAACGCTTTTTACTTTTAGACTTCCACCATATTCACTCAACACCCGCTTGGTAACCACGTCTAGGGAAAGCAGCAGACGTGCAAAACAACCAGGCTAATTTCTCCCCAATGAACCTAACCAGCGTTTTGAGAGGTAGTAATGGATATGAAGAATGAGTTGTAATTGTAAAATTCGTAATCATTGTGGCGTTAACGAAAAGAACAAAAAAAAAGGGTTTTATGCCGTGATTGAGGAGAGAGCAGACATAGCTCAACCTCAACCCAAGTGCTTTTGTCCCTTCCAAAAGCCTTAGCCTGCAAAAATTCTGATGGATGCTACTAAGAAACTGTACACCGAATATCGCTGTTAGAATTAAGTTTGGTAGGACAAGTTAGCAAGAAATCGTTTAAATCAAACCAGAAAATTCTCATAATTCTTATGAGCCTGAGCCGCATCAACCAAATGCTAGGAATGTGATATCCTTGATACGTCAGGAATCCTTCCTGTTGCCATCCCGGGGCTCCAGACAACTAGATTTGTGAGGCCCTCGACACGTCAGGACTCCGTCTAGCCTGGAACAGTCATTGGGAATGTGATGTCCTCGATACGTCAGGCATCCGCCCTTGGACGAACTCCGCAGCAACTCGAGCACATCAGTGGAACTCAGAGAAAAAACTAAAACAGTTTTTTAAAGTCGAATCGAGACGATTCGAGTCTAACGATGGGGTAGTTACGGCCTGGCACCCCTAGCCGTATTGCACCAACACTTGCAGACTTGTCATACTAAGCATTCTTTCTGAAATAATAAATCAGTCAGTCAAGTTTCATCCTTCAACCAGTGCAGTGCTGAAGTTAATCGTCCGAACCTCCCCACGGGCCAGGAAGCAGCCAACATGGCCCGCTTCCCGGGAACCCCGTACATAACTTACATATCGACTCAGAATCGAAAACTGAACAAATGTCTGTGTGTATGTGTGTGTGTATGTATGTATGTGACCAACAAACTAGCTCATGTTTCTCAGCACTGGCTGAACCGATTTGACCCGAACCTGTTGCATTCGACTTGGTTTAGGGTCCCATAGATCGAGTTTTATACAGATTGAAGTTTCGATAAGTAGTTCAAAAGTTATGTATAAAAATGTGTTTTCACATATATCCGGATCTCACTTAAATGTATGTAAACTATGTCCGGATCCACCATCCGACCCATTGTTGGATAGGTTATCAAAAGACCTTTCCAACGAGTCCAAAACATTGAAGATCTGGCAACCCTGTCTCGAGATATGGCCATTTAAGTGATATTTATGTACTTTTTGGAAGCCGGATCTCACTTAAATGCATGTAAACTATGTCTGGATCCACTATCCGACCCATCTTTGGATAGGTTATCAAAAGACCTTTCCAACAAGTCCAAAACATTGAAGATCTGGCAACCCTGTCTCGAGATATGGCCATTTAAGTGATATTTATGTACTTTTTGGAAGCCGGATCTCACTTAAATGCATGTAAACTATGTCCGGATCCACTATCCGACCCATCTTTGGATAGGTTATCAAAAGACCTTTCCAACAAGTCCAAAACATTGATGATCTGGCAACCCTGTCTCGAGATATGGCCATTTAAGTGATATTTATGTACTTTTTGGAAGCCGGATCTCACTTAAATGCATGTAAACTATGTCCGGATCCACTATCCGACCCATCTTTGGATAGGTTATCAAAAGACCTTTCCAACAAGTCCAAATCATTGAAGATCTGGCAACCCTGTCTCGAGATATGGCCATTTAAGTGATATTTATGTACTTTTGGAAGCCGGATCTCACTTAAATGTATGTAAACTATGTCCGGATCCATCATCCGACCCATTGTTGGATAGGTTATCAAAAGACCTTTCCAACGAGTCCAAAACATTGAAGATCTGGCAACCCTGTCTCGAGATATGGCCTTTTAAGTGATATTTATGTACTTTTTGGAAGCCGGATCTCACTTAAATGTATGTAAACTATGTCCGGATCCACCATCCGACCCATCGTTGGTTAGGTAGTTGAAAGACCTTTCCAACGAGTCCAAAACATTGAAGATCTGGCAACCCTGTCTTGAGATATGGCCTTTTAAGTGATATTTATGTACTTTTTGGAAGCCGGATCTCACTTAAATGCATGTAACCTATGTCCGGATCCACTATCCGACCCATCTTTGGATAGGTTATCAAAAGACCTTTCCAACAAGTCCAAAACATTGAAGATCTGGCAACCCTGTCTCGAGATATGGCCATTTAAGTGATATTTATGTACTTTTTGGAAGCCGGATCTCACTTAAATGTATGTAAACTATGTCCGGATCCATCATCCGACCCATTGTTGGATAGGTTATCAAAAGACCTTTCCAACGAGTCCAAAACATTGAAGATCTGGCAACCCTGTCTCGAGATATGGCCTTTTAAGTGATATTTATGTACTTTTTGGAAGCCGGATCTCACTTAAATGTATGTAAACTATGTCCGGATCCACCATCCGACCCATCGTTGGTTAGGTAGTTGAAAGACCTTTCCAACGAGTCCAAAACATTGAAGATCTGGCAACCCTGTCTTGAGATATGGCCTTTTAAGTGATATTTATGTACTTTTTGGAAGCCGGATCTCACTTAAATGCATGTAAACTATGTCCGGATCCACTATCCGACCCATCTTTGGATAGGTTATCAAAAGACCTTTCCAACAAGTCCAAAACATTGATGATCTGGCAACCCTGTCTCGAGATATGGCCATTTAAGTGATATTTATGTACTTTTTGGAAGCCGGATCTCACTTAAATGCATGTAAACTATGTCCGGATCCACTATCCGACCCATCTTTGGATAGGTTATCAAAAGACCTTTCCAACAAGTCCAAAACATTGAAGATCTGGCAACCCTGTCTCGAGATATGGCCATTTAAGTGATATTTATGTACTTTTGGAAGCCGGATCTCACTTAAATGCATGTAAACTATGTCCGGATCCACTATCCGACCCATCTTTGGATAGGTTATCAAAAGACCTTTCCAACAAGTCCAAAACATTGATGATCTGGCAACCCTGTCTCGAGATATGGCCATTTAAGTGATATTTATGTACTTTTTGGAAGCCGGATCTCACTTAAATGCATGTAAACTATGTCCGGATCCACTATCCGACCCATCTTTGGATAGGTTATCAAAAGACCTTTCCAACAAGTCCAAATCATTGAAGATCTGGCAACCCTGTCTCGAGATATGGCCATTTAAGTGATATTTATGTACTTTTTGGAAGCCGGATCTCACTTAAATGTATGTAAACTATGTCCGGATCCATCATCCGACCCATTGTTGGATAGGTTATCAAAAGACCTTTCCAACGAGTCCAAAACATTGAAGATCTGGCAACCCTGTCTCGAGATATGGCCTTTTAAGTGATATTTATGTACTTTTTGGAAGCCGGATCTCACTTAAATGTATGTAAACTATGTCCGGATCCACCATCCGACCCATCGTTGGTTAGGTAGTTGAAAGACCTTTCCAACGAGTCCAAAACATTGAAGATCTGGCAACCCTGTCTTGAGATATGGCCTTTTAAGTGATATTTATGTACTTTTTGGAAGCCGGATCTCACTTAAATGCATGTAAACTATGTCCGGATCCACTATCCGACCCATCTTTGGATAGGTTATCAAAAGACCTTTCCAACAAGTCCAAAACATTGAAGATCTGGCAACCCTGTCTCGAGATATGGCCATTTAAGTGATATTTATGTACTTTTTGGAAGCCGGATCTCACTTAAATGCATGTAAACTATGTCCGGATCCACTATCCGACCCATCTTTGGATAGGTTATCAAAAGACCTTTCCAACAAGTCCAAAACATTGAAGATCTGGCAACCCTGTCTCGAGATATGGCCATTTAAGTGATATTTATGTACTTTTGGAAGCCGGATCTCACTTAAATGTATGTAAACTATGTCCGGATCCACTATCCGACCCATCTTTGGATAGGTTATCAAAAGACCTTTCCAACAAGTCCAAAACATTGAAGATCTGGCAACCCTGTCTCGAGATATGGCCATTTAAGTGATATTTATGTACTTTTTGGAAGCCGGATCTCACTTAAATGCATGTAAACTATGTCCGGATCCACTATCCGACCCATCTTTGGATAGGTTATCAAAAGACCTTTCCAACAAGTCCAAATCATTGAAGATCTGGCAACCCTGTCTCGAGATATGGCCATTTAAGTGATATTTATGTACTTTTTGGAAGCCGGATCTCACTTAAATGCATGTAAACTATGTCCGGATCCACTATCCGACCCATCTTTGGATAGGTTAGTATTTTTTTTTTTTTTTAATAGCAGCATAATAAATATTTCAACATTAAAGACTATTAAAGTAAATTTTATTAGTTTTCAATTGAAAAGCTTGATTCGAACCATTTGAAGAATTGTTCAGGTTTTTCAGTATTTTAGAAACTAACTTAATTTATTAAAATACTACTCTTTTATTTGAAAGGTATAATTTCAAAAGAAATTTAAATAATTCAGCTTTGTTTTATTCAAAATGAAATAAAAAGTATTTTTTATCTTTGAACCTTTAAAAAAAAATCTGAGTCCTGTTTAAATAATTGTAAAGATATTTGATTATTTATAAGGGTGGATGATTCTCTTGAAAGTTAAAAATAGCACCTTTTTTGTTTTCTGTTCTTATTTTGAATAAAAATTTCTATTTCGTTACCAATTATATAATTTTTGCCTATTAATTTTAAATTATGGCTTTTGAAAAAGGATATGAAACCCTTAAAATATATTTTGAATTGACTAATTGTCGCGGAAAATTGAAACTATTTTACTCATTTTGGTTGGACAAGATTGTTGAATCTGATATGATTGATATGAAACTCAATAAAATGTAAACTGATAAAACAGAAACAAATCAGTTAATACTTTTTAGCTTTATAAGTCGAATATTAAGTCGAATACGCATGCTTACTTTTTGTTTCAAAATATTAATAGAGCCCATCCATTAACCAGATGAAAACTTTTTTGAAAATAAGGACATTTTTTTTGTGCCAAGTTAAAATTTAGTGGGGATTTTTTTTAATTTATTGAAGACTAATATTTAATGAAGCTAAAAAGTACTTTTTGTGATTTAAACATAAGCTTTTCAGAGTTACTTTAACATTTTTCACTTTCCGTGAAATTTGCGTGAAATTTGGTGTTTTGAAATTGTGAAATTTTCTATTTTCGAGCGTGAAAAATCACTAAGCCTAACTATTGAAAAAAAAAAAAACGAAACTATTGGCACTACGCCCCCCGGGGCATGGCCTTCCTCTAACGTGGGATTTCTGCTCCAGCGCCTCTGACGAGACAGGAGAAACCGGGACCGACGTTTTACTTCACCATCCGATACAAGCTCAGTGGATAAGGCGGGAATCGAACCCGCGTCTCATAGCATCATCGGGATCGGCAGCCGAAGCCGCTACCCCTGCGCCACGAGACCCACCAAGCCTAACTATTATCAATGCCAAATTTCAAATCACTTTAGAGCATTTTTGAGATCGAATTTAGTTTCGTGGTTCGATTATCCGATGTGATTTTTTCAAGGATAATCGATTCTTGACTGTAGATAACATACTAAAAAAATCACAAAATAATTATTTATGTGACTACATATATCTCAGCAACCATGTTTTCCGATTAATAAAATTAAAAAATAAAAGAAGATCGCTCCGTTTTCCGGAAATATTGATGTACTTTTATTTCTTCATGAAATATTTCTAGATTACAAAAAACTTTTTTTTCTTAATATTCTAAATAAAAATGCATGGAAAAAAAAGGTAATTTTCACTCACCTTCCTAAATCTCTAAGCCTTACAAGCCCCCACAAAACGCCTCTGTCCCGAAACACTCCAAAAGGCACTGTTTTAGTAGTGCCTTCCCAAGTAGTCGTCGCCGTCGTCGTCGTCGTCACCCATTGCGAACGAGCGCGCGCGCGCTCCAACCCAACCGTTGACCACGCTGAGCCGTCCGAGCGAGCTCATTCTAACTGTTGCTTCCGTTCAGGACTGACCTGAACTTGGCGAAGCTCCCCAAGAACTTCGGTAGAGAGTACGAGCGCGCGCGCGCAAAACTCACTGTTTCTAAGGTTCAGGTGCAATTCTCGATCGCGCTGCCGATAAGATCGTCACAATCGCGAGTTTCCCACAATGTGGATTGTGTTACGATTTTAGGCCCGGAATTTAGTGAGTGAACTTTGTTGTTTGTGTCGTAGACGACCGGGAGTTTGCGCAGGCGCGCGCGTCAACCGTTGAGCTGAGTCAGAGTCGCGGGTGATTTTAAGTGTGTGGTTTGGAGAAGAAAGTTGGAGCTAATCCGAATGCTCCAGATGGTGGTGGCTTAGCCTGACCGCACGGGCCTGACGCGGGTGGTGATTTGCACAAAAAAAAAAACAAACCGAAATTACTTGGGAAAGTGTGGCTACGAATACTAAAGTAAGCTGATTGTAAATTTGGAAAGTGTCTTTGAACCCGCCCGTCACCATGGAGGATGACAATCCGAAAGCACACGAAAAGGCCATGGAGATGAACGGCGTTGGCAAGGATGCTGTGGCGGCGACGGCCAACGAGAAGCTCAAAAATGTCGACCAGGAAGAAGGAGTGCGAGCACGTTAGTATACTGAACGATCTTTTCTCTCTCGGTTGAGCAAAGCTGAGTTGTGAATTCCACACGAAACTCACGAAGCTATGTGTAGAATGCTACAGTCTTGATAGGCACTACTCGATCTTGTTAGGACGAGCTCGGTCACGACTCTCCTGGGAATTTGGAAGGTCGACTTAGGTCAACGTAGGTTCGAGTTTTGTTGAAATAACGTTTAACAAAACTATACAAAATCCAACAAACATTGAGACTAATGATTCAATGCTTATAACTTATGTTATTATTAAAAAATATATGTTGGATAAAAACTTGATATCTCATGGAGTGGGAAATTATTCGGTGAAGTATACTGTAAAATGTACGACCTGAACTAATAATTACACAGTTTTTAACAACTTAAAAGATATTAAAACTTCTGAGCAGTTTTCTGAGATTTGTTTTTTTTTGTATTTTTATGATTTGAACGCAAAAAAGATTTTTTTTTAATTATTATTTTTGGATAGTATCAAAAAGTCAACCGAAAAGCCCCCAAAAATTACTTTTAGCTGTAAAATTGAAATTGGAATTCAAAAGTACTTTAGTGAATTTTTGATAGGGTCTAATAAATTGTTGTCCCAACAAACTGGCCGAGGTCGTCAACTGATTTTCAAACCAGTTTTGAAAGGAGGGGGAGGAAAAATGTCAGTTATGCGATTGTCTACGATCCATACAAAAAAGTTTGTTTGTATGGACAATTGTCCACGAGGGAGGGGGGGGGGGGTAACAAATAACCAAAAAAGTGTCCACGTGGTTTATGGATGGTCCCCAAAAGAGAAAATTGCAATAAATTTTCTTAGCTTTTTAAATATATTTTTTCAGAAATAAACAATGTACATTATTTAAAGAATTAAAGAGAGGCATATTTTTCTAAAAATTGTGACCTATTAAAACTTAACAAATGTAAATGATTTTTAGATTTTATTTCGAGGGAATTTGCAATACTTTTCAAAATCTGATTACAAAAAAATAACTTGGCGAAAACAAACGTCCCTATGAGTCAAAAGATCTCATTTTTTATCCATTAGAACACATAATTTTTTTATCGAAGCGGTTTAAACTTGTCAACATCTTTTTTTTGTGTTAAATAGTTAATTAAAAATTGTTATTTTTTCGTGTACCTATTGTTTTCGAATAGTCAATCATAACCTAGAACTTTGCCGAAGACACAAAAATTCGAACTGAAAATTCATTACAGTTTTTCGAATATTTGCATTTTCACAGCAATTTTCAGTCAAATTGGATCATTTTCTGGCAGCGATCACTGCCCATAATTAAACATTATGCTGTTATGCCAAATCGCGCTTTAGTGTTTGTCACCAAATCCCCGTCAAGGCAATTTCCCATAAGAGTGGCATATTAGCCGTTTAGTTTTTCACATATTTTAGTAAAATTCAAGTTTCAGAAGATGCGTTGGAACATCCTCTACCACCTGGTGCCAATAAATCGTTTTTGCCAAAAGTGGATATTAGCCGTTTTTTCAATGGTGGGCAGATCAGAACATTGGACTTTTTTTAATTTGAATACAATCAATACAGACTCAATTTTAAATCAAGCTAAATTGTCCGGAGGCCTTCGGATAATTATCCGGGCTTCGTTCTGAAAAATCGTCAAGAATCCATTTTTGAACCAATTTTTGATCTCTAAAAAGCATTGGAAAGAAAAACTCTTAAAATTTTAGGGTTGTGTTTTTAAAAAAGGTAAAAATGTAGGGGTCAACTTGGGCTTTGTTTTTACTAACATTTTCAGTAAAAAGAAGTATGCAGTAATTTTTGTAGTGTCCCAGACTATGTCCCAGAAAAATGACTGTAAAACATAAAAAATAGATAGGCAAAATGGAATGATATTTGGTGGTAGAATAGGCCAAATACTACCAATAACAAACATAAATTAAAGAAGATAAGAGCAAATGAAAATACTGAAAATAAAACAAGAAAAACATAAAACAAGAGAAGTAAAGTTTTACGTAGAACAAAAGTTACTCAAAATATTCTCCTGAACATGGGAAAAATGAAAAAAAAATCGAAAAAAAATTTGGCCAGTCAAGGGTTAGGTATGACCCCTTAACTACGCTAAAGTGATTTCGAATTTTTTAATCCAAGATGGCAGCCAATACACGACGAAATATTGAAAAATGCATAGGCAAACAACTATTTCAACTTGACTAGAATGGGGTCGCAGAACCAGAATTTGATGTGAAAAAAAAGAAAAAGAAAAAAACGAATTTTGTGATTCAATTATCTAAAGTCTCATACAAACCTACGGAAAATCAAACTTCAGATAATCGAAACTCCGGATAATCGAGGCTTCGGACAATCGAGTCTGGACTGTTTTATCATTACAGAGAAATATTTCTCAAGCCAACCCTTGATTACTTAGCAGAGTTCGATTGATTGCATATCTGTTCATATGGTAAGAGATTTTTTTTCACGAAGGTTCATATAAAGTAAATCCATATTTTTTCAATTGGTTTTTAAAGAAAATAGACCAGTCAAAAAAGCTTTTCATTTTCTAAGTTAAAAGGTGTTGGGATGCTTTGATAGGTATTTTGTGGTATTTTTCTATCTATTTTTTTATTTTAATTTAAATTAAATAAAACAATTTTGAACAAACATGTTTTCTGCACAAATCATGAATCATCCCCCAATTAAAATTTCCAAAATGAGAAGCCAATCAATCGTCTGTGAAACTTTCTCACCTTTTGTTTTAGCACATTTCAAATGCGAATGATATTTGCCTAGTTTGTTGCCAACCATTTCTTCCATTCTTTCTGATAATTTTCATATTCATGCTTCTGCATGGGCGTATCAGCAACGCTCAAAAGGTATAATTGACATTAATTGCAGTGCACAAAATGTTCATCATTCGCGTGTTTATATTGTCTATGTTACAAGTCATGGTTTAGTTTTTTTTTTTTTTTGCTTTTTTAATATTTAAAAGATTCGTAGAAAAATATGACGCCACTGATTTCTAAATTACAAACAAGTTTGACTTTTTTGCAACGATAGAGCAAACCTAGCTCGCGTCTCTTCAGTTTAGCTTTTTTTCGGCCCAATGATTTATTGCCTCCGATACTTATCGAATCAAATCCGTTGACACGTCGTTGAAAGTCAGTTTTTCATCTTCCCCAGAGGGGGGCATTTGATTTATGTCCCCCCTCGCTGGCGCACCTGGCGGGCAGCTCGCGGTTTATCATTTAAGGCTGTTAATTATTTGTTTGCTCGCCGGTTTTGTGTCCATTTATCAGGTTCATCTTCGAAACTGTATTTGTTTACAGATTTTACCTCTCGATTTGAATGTCAAAAGTGCGATTGGTAGTTTAACAAATGTCACGGCACAGCAGCAGAACACACGTGGCGTGCGATGATGATCTGTCGGAAAGTGATAGCATAATGGTATGACACGGGGCGTATCATCAACCCCCGGTTCGGTGTTACACGGTTAAAAGAAATTGAAAAAAACAAGGTTTTTTACAATAAACTTCTTCGGACGGAATCGACGTAACACCTTATAATGTGACCCTCTTAAACCTTGCGGTTTCGTCAACGGATCCACAGGCGTGTATCGTTCTTTTTGCGACAAGACTCCGCCTCCCGGGTCTCCTAAGTGTGAAGGTATGGGCACGGGGAGAGGGCACCGAATACCTATATTTACACTTAGAATTTTTTTTTGCGTCCGCCCCGGGATTCGAACCGGCGACCTCTGGGTTGTGAGTCCAGTGCGCGGTCCGATTGATCCACACAGGCAGACAATCTTCAATTATTTAAAAACATACAATTATTTCAAGCTTATTTGAAAAGTGATTACAATTTAAATTTTTTAACTGTGACATCATCCGAAAGGGGGATGATGTGATATCAAACGCCGGAACGGAACTGGACGTGCCCATTTCTGATGTGTAGCAGCTAATGACTTGATCATCGCAATGCCCTAATGTCGGTATTAATGTGTCAAGTCGAGGGGGAAGCTTTATGGACGCAGCTTGTCGTCAAACGAGATGCCAGAATTAACATCTGTTTGAAGGTTGAATGGATTCACGTGATGAGCTGGAGCCCATTTGTTGGATTTAACTTCGAACAAGAAATTAAATCATATGGAAAGACGCGATACAATCGCGACGGAATTAGTGCTAAAGACAATTCTTGTAGCAGGAACCTGTTTCTGGAAGTAGAATGTGGTATTGGCTCGAAACTGGATCAATCTGATTTTACTTGGTGATTTGTTCCAGAGACTGGGTGAGACAACTTAAAAAAAGCATTGCATCAACTTGTGGTACACATTCCAATGAATCATTTCTCATTGACAGCAATACCTAAGCCATTCACGTTTTTTAAATGATAATACTCATTCAAAAGCGTTACGTTCCACACCCTTCAAACTAACGGCGAATGTTATCAACCAAATTTACATACATACGAGCAGCGCTCACCAGCAAAAAACCAGTCCATGAAGGCTCTAATTACCGCTTGTGGCTTTTAATCAATCAAATTGCTTCCAATCCACAAAACAAACTATGACTGATGTGTTGCCTTCTTTTTGTGTCGCAAGGGGAGCCCTCCACTATTGTTGAAATGGCATTTAATTCCGAATTCCAACTGTCGAACGGCGGCGTGCGCCACCGATCTGACCTTGTCCGCGCGGGATTGTGCAAAAAAAAAGCATAACGACTACGACGACGACAATGTGTCGGAACAGCTTTTTTGAAACCTGTTATCCTTAGATATAAACATTTTTAAAGACTATGGTGGTCGCGCTCTCGAATTACACGAGCGGAACAACGCCGGTGCTGGCTCAGGTGATAAGTCAGAATTTTAGGAATATTTCATCAACTTTAGATAAATTATAAGCTTGTTTGAGTTTGTGGCACAAGCTAAAATTTAAATTATAAAACAACAAAAGTCAGGAATGCTGAATAAATTGCATGTAAAAAACAAATATTTACACAATTGTTGTAAACCAGACATAGTTTTGCACATTTCGAATATTTTATCCGTTTATAAGTCTATTTGTTTTTTCAAGAGTGTCTTTGGACAGTCTCTGTATAACTTGCAAATTGGTCAAATACCTCAAAATTTGGAATTAAACAAAATTCAAAACTTTTGAACATTTTGATCAGAAATCGGCTATTCAATCCACAAAACAAATATTCTTGAATTAAACAAATTCAAAATTTTTGAACATTTAATCTAAAATATCCATGCAAAACAACTAATTATCCTTCCCAAATGATAATGCTCAACCAAACTCGATTAGCTTATTCAAACCATGTTCACGCGGATCTTATCAAGCACGGTTCAATGTTATCTATAGCCGATACCGATACTCGATATAATCGGCCGACACACTCAAACCACGTGCTAATCGCAGTATGCCACGCGTGCTGCTGCCGAGCTTCCTAAAAAACCCGCGCGCGCGTACGCACAAAATAGGGGAACTATACCCTTTTTCAGCCTATTTCTATTATCGGCCTATCAGCACTTTGATCACGAATTACAGCTTTCATAATGTGTTTTTGACTGTTCCAAAGTAATAAATAGCTCAATTAAAAGTGAGCAAGCAACTCTCCATTGTTGATTCATCTGAAAATGTTGATTTAATAGCGGAAAACGGCAAAAGTGATGACAATTGATCGAACGGCTTAGAGTGATTAAAATGGGCATATTTCCCCTATGAATTAAACGAGCGGCAGCGACGAACCTTGGCACACGTTGAACTTGCCTGCGCGATCACAAACACCGCCGACTACTGCGATCGTGCGTTTCCTCCTTCTTGCCCAGTTTGACGTCCGGTTTCGGCGCGCGATTTGGCACGTTCCCTCAGGTGACTAAAAGGGCCTTCCCCCAACTAACGGCCAAAACGTGTTCGAACTGGTTAATTGTGGATCGACGGAACAATACCCCGGTGGCCGGCCAAGGGTACTTGAAAGTCGCTGAGTTGACTTATCTTGGTTGGGCAAACAAACTCATCAACACCCGATTCGACGACTACGGGGACAAACCCGCGGACATAGAGGAGAGAACCGTTACGGCGCTCTGTATACGGGTGGTGTTTTGAGGTTATGTCAACAAACTCACAATGAATGCAATCAATGGCGAGCTTCGGGAAGATCCGCGTGACTTTGCCGGTTCTGCCGTTATTGAATTTCTCCACTATCAGTGGCCAGTGCGCAATCTCGAAATGAGAGGTTGGAAACAAAAACAAACATTGTTCTTATCACAACTAAAGTGCCGGCTTTGGCAGCCACCGCACTGTGAAATCTGATTTCCAATCGGCGTCATTATAGTTTCAGCAGATAGAGAGAGAGAGAGTGCAAGTCACGTCACATGAATTGAACGATTTGTTCTTTGAGTATATTGCGTTGTGGTTCAAGCCTCTCAAAATGCCCTTCACGCAGCGGTAAAAGTGGCGCAAGAACGTGTGGCAGGGATTAACTTTATCGATTTAGTGTCATTATCAAACGGTAGCAGTAAATTGATACAGCTGTGAAAAAGGTGGCTGGACGCGAATTGTGAAAGGAATGCACAACCTACTTTATACTTTTAACAAGGGAGAAGGCTAACCTATAATCGGAAGCAAAGATTTACAGTTTATTGATAAGATATTTGGAGAGTGGTTACTTCGAAACAAATCTGTGCGATTTGACAATTATTTTAACTGCACTCAAGACGAAAACCAGAATGGGAAAACCAGGTTTACACAAATTTGACAAATAAATAACAAGAGCATTGAACTTTTAATGTTTAAAAAAAACTTTTTAAATTCGAAGATCTGGCTACCCTATCTCAAGTTATGACCACTTTAGTGCTTTCTTTGGATTATTTTTGAACCCGGATCTCACTTATATGCATGGAAACGATGTCCGGATCTATTATCTGACCTACCGTACCGTTGGACGGTTATCGAAAGACCTTTGGGTAATTCTCCGTCAACTCATACGAAATCGGAAAAGTTTCCCCAACCCCTCTTCGATTTTTGTGAAACTTTGCTCAAAGGGGTAATTTTGAATCCGTGGTCCATTTTTCGACATCTCGTGAAGTTTTTTGAAAAAGCTTGGATTTTTTCGTCAACAATCATCACATTTTTTTTGCAAAATTCTGATAACTCGTGAATACACACGAATCTCTGATGTTTATAATCAACATCTTAGTTTTTGTCAGCTCTACATTTTTTTAGAACAGTTATACACTCAAAAAAATAACCGTGCAACGTTACATAAACACGTTGCCCTTGCCCTTGCCGTTGCCCAAATTGCCCTTCTGGGTAATTTCAAATTTGAAAAGTCACTTTTGACTGTTAAGTAACGGGAAATGGAAGCGATTTTAAAACATTTTTTTATTTATTTATGAAAAATACGCTTTTTCGGAATTTTGAGTACGCCATCAAATCGGGCGTCCAATTTTACGCAATAGTTCCTTTGTCACCAAATTTTAAATCACTGGAAAACGTGCTTCAGTGCTCCGTTATTACAAGATATCAAAAATGGACCCCGGATTCGTGATCAGGGACCAAAATTACCCCATAGAGTAAAGTTTCACAAAAATCGAAGATAAAAAACAATCTAAATGTTGAAGATTTAGCAACCCTGGCTTAACTGACCACATAAGTGATAATAATATTTGTTTTAGGACCAGATCTCAGTTCGACGCTGTCGTGCTATCTTGTCGTTTGTCGCTTTTTGACGTTTCGAGAAAAACGCGACGTAAACAATAACAAACACGTTTTGTTTCGTTGACCATTCTGTGCATTGTCCTGAAGTTTGGTTAAATTTAGGTAGTTGCTGAAGTCCCGAGCTATCAATGAAATTGTTTACGGTTGTCGAGCTCATATCTGTGTTAAACGCGTTCTGATCTAAAATCCCTTTGGCCAATTGTCACACTTACATAAATTTTGAGGCTGTGTGAGATAGCACGTCAAGATTGAAACTTGTTTCATATTTAGGTTACGTTTTTCAAAACAACCAATGCGTCATTGTTGTCCTATGTACATAGGACCTTTTGAAAAAGTGAGCGAGATATGAACAGTGAGAAAAATGCACGGAGTTTTTTCGGGTTTTATTGAATATCTCGGGATTGAAATCGAATTTTGGGGATCTATGAAGGTCAATAGATGAGGCAAAGTGAGCTGCACAAAATGGCATTCTTAACTCAATTTCACCAAAAATGCACGTACGACAAGTTAGATACTTCTGACTCAAGGCGGTTTTAAAAACACCCAAAAAGCAAAAACTGAAAATTTGGTTTATTGGACCTTTTCATAAAAACTCCAGATATTTGCTATTAAAAATAAACAACAAACATTCCTAACAAAGGCCACCAAATCGTTAGAATATTAAAGTTTGCTACAGCACCTTGCAGTTTGCTTTGTAAACTGATAAGATACCAACTAAACATCATAATGATAAAAAGTTATTGGAAAATCTATGACTGGTCAATTCAATTTTTATATTAGTTTTGATAAAAATAACAAAATACTGCGGGCGCGAACCAACAGTCGTCAATACAAACATCAGTAAAATATAACAATATAACAACATTGCAAGCACTCCAAACCAAACACGACCCTCTTGAGTCTTGACCAACGTCACGCTTCCAGGAGTTACGTGTTTGATAAAAGATTGTTACAAACTGCTTTTTTGACATATTTTCCTCAAGCCTTCACAACAATACACGTGAAAGACTCGACCCAAAGTCTCAAAACTCGTAGAAGATGTCCTCCTCGCATCATGCTCATGCAGCATAAATTAAAGTTTCAAGATAAAACAGGTTCAGTCCACTCAAAACCACTCTTCGCCCGAATGTCAACGATCCGTGTGATGATAAGCTCAGTGAAAATAGTTTGCCAGTTGTAGGCGATAGTTTAGTTTAAACATTTGCTTAAGATAGCTGATAGATAGGTTGGTCAACATCCAGCGGGAATCGACATTGAGTGAGGAGAACTAATTGCGTCCACCCAACAGTCGGTGAGAGCACTCAAACGTGGTGAATTAGTCGACAGGTTGAACCTTAGGTCAGTCTGAAATCGGGAACGAGTTCTACCGGAGGTGCAAAAAAGCAAAAATGGTGAAAAATCGACGGGATGAAGAAGAAGAAGGTTAGTTCGCCCAAAAATTCAATTTCCCACCAATTTCACTGAAAAGTATTAGCAAAGTGTTTTCCCCAAAGCTTAGTAAACAAACAAACCGCCTCGTTTATCGCCGTGAGAAATTGGTTATCGTACGTACGCTGTTGAGAGACTCGTTTGAAAATGACGAATTGTTAACCACCTCCCGACGCGAGCAGGAACAAAGTGTTTAAGTCGATAATCGTTTTAAAAGCTTACCTCTAGAAGCTGTTAGAGTGCATTGCGGAAATGAACGATTTTTATGGGCAAGGAGATCGGATGTCTATTTGTTTTTTTTTACGGTACTGTGTTGGAAACAGATTAATAGATGCATTTAATGTTTAATGAAATTTTTAGGTTTTTGAATACACATTTGATAAATAATCGAAAACTCAATTCAACAAGATTAAGTTTCAAAAACAGATCCATTTTAATCACATATATTATTCCAGCATATTAAAAAACTGTATAGGAAACGCATATCTCATATCACTAAGGCGATCATAGAAAAATTCTCAAGATCAAAAATAAAGATGGTTCATATAAATTATCAAAATAACTAAAAAATATACGAAAAAAAGTTTGGTATTTTGTCATCAAACGAATATGATCTCTGTCAAATCCAATTTAATAATCAAAATAATGGTAAGGGGTCGTTCACAAACGACGTGCACACATGAATGGGATAAAGTCACTGTATTTGAGCAATTCTCCCAAGAATTTGCACTTTTTAAGGTACTTTCGCGTTTCGCGTTCTACAACAAAATCTGTATCTTGAGAACGATTTCGTGTCTCGAGCAACGTTGTAGGTACAGTCCAGACTCGATTATCTGAAGATCGGTGTGTATGGGACTTCGGATAATCGAATCATTACCAAAGAAACTATTTTCATATATTTTTTTTTTCTTGTTATAAACATGAAATTTGTGTTTTGCGACTCCAGTTTGGTCAAATTTGAATATTTGTTTGCCTTTTAAATTGGCCGCCATCTTGGATTCAAAAATTCTGAATTATTTTAAAGTATTTTTTAAGTTATATATAAGCTCGACCATAAAAAACAACCCACCCCCCCCCTCGTTTCTGGCCAGAGCCGAGGGACAAAATTTTGGAAAAATATTAGCATCGGCCTTATCCGAAGTGAAATTTTCCCGAGGCCTTCGGATAATCGAGTCTGACTGTATTGCTTGGAACTTTTCAGAAAAAAAAACAACAAACTCTAATACTCATTTTTTTATTTTGACCTATGACACAAAAAATAATCATTTTAGGAAATTCTCAATTTTGGATAGGGGAAATCTACCCATTTTAATCCTAATAAGCGGTCGTGTTTGAATGATGCTGGATAATCTAGAGTCTCCCTTGAATTTTACTAAAACCAAGTACACCAACGAGTAGAGCAAGTTTTTGTGAACATTTCTGTTTATTTTCACTTTCACTAAAAGTTATTCTATTTCTTTACCAAGCATTTAACAAAAAAAATTCCCAAGGGTATTCTAATCGAGGCGAATGCATTGGGCCACGCCCATTTTTCTAATATCGGCTTAGTTCTTTTTTCTTCCAACACTCTGTCGAGTGTTGCCATTTGCGCTGACAGTTCAAACGAACACTCACGAAAAGTGGCATTTATAGGGAAAGTTTCCTGGCATCGCTGGCTGTGCTGCTGGTGGTGTTGACGGCCAGCCTTTGTTCTTTTTTGCCTTCGTCTCTCGCTCGGTTTTCTTCAGCCTTCGATTGGAATGCAAAGTGAAAATTGAAACGTCAAACGACTTGGCGCGTTTGTTTTTTTGATGGCGCTTGCTAATTTATTACATTTTTCGGGATTATTCTTCAAGTGAGAACATGTTGCCGGTAGTTGGAAGCAATTTCATATCTTAAGCGCCGTGAAAAAGTAAGCGAAAGTGAAAAGTTAATTTTGGCGATATTCATTAAGCGTTTGAGGGATTCCTGTGTGTGTCACTGTGTGTGCCAACAAAATGATGAGAAGTGGTCTCGCAAAATACAAATTATGATCAAAAGTGCATTAAATGTGATCTTTTTGGCCAGTAAGTGGCAAACATTTGCGTGCTTACTCGAGGCGGTGCTGTTGCTGGTAAGTTTATAGCCCAAATAGTATTTTTGGAGCTTTAATCGAGCATCAAACTCTCCATATGACGAAGATAGGTGTTTGATTGGAAAGGGTAGATTTCCCCTATGATCTTTTGAGCCATGGCACAAGTTGATTCAAATTCGTTTCGCAGTGCCGCCTACTTTTCAAAAAATATCATGATTTTGGAGAGACCAATGATTGCCGAAGATACAGCCTGTTCAAGAAAGACTAATTTTCAAAAATGTATGTATGCAAAAAAGTATCACAAAATGAATTTAAGGATTTGTGTCTTAAATTTTGCATCGTTAATACTAATTTAATTTTTTAAGCTATTTTTTTGTTTGCCCCCTGATGTTCTGTAGAAACTTTAAACAAAATTGGAAAAAGAATTGCTATGTTCTAATTTATTGTGAATAAAACAAAATTTCAACAATATTTTCGACGTTTTCGAAAACTAATATTACTCGGAAGTTTGGCAGCACTGCAAAATTAATGTTGACTTTCTTGTGTTATAACTCAAACGATGATTTTTTTGGTCATTGAACACATTTGGTACGTTAAACATAAAATTGTATTATCCGCAGATCTTCGCAATAATTTGTGTATTAAGGTCGTAGATGACGTCATTCACTCTTCGGGCAATGACTGCCAATGATAGTTTTGAATTCAGGGTTCAGAAAAATTAATCACGATTTGTAAAATGCTACTACAAAAAAAAAAACATTTTGAAAAACATTTTTTGATTGATGTTCTCTGAATAAAGATTTCATTGTTTTTCTAAAACAAACATGGCCGCCAAATGGCCGACCGAGAATGATTCCATTCAGAGCCTTTATTGGTGAAAGTGTTTATAAGTTTTGTGCTCAATTTATTAGGCTGGGACAAATTTAGCCGCTTTTTCAAAAAAAAAACTTTAAAATTTCAATAAAAATTTAAGAGCAATTAGGTAAAATCAATAGAAAATCTTACAGTTTTTGAAAACTAATGATTGTAAAACAACTGAATCAGTATGGAATGCATTTTAAAACACTTTTTTATTCAAATGTTGAGACAAAAATATTTGCATCAGTCTTTAAATTATTTGAAAGATTTTATTTGATTTTTATTCAATATTCAAAAGTACAAAACTTTTAAACAGAGAAGCAAGTTCGGCAATGATTTCATCAAATCCATGTTTATTTAAAATTTAAGCTAAGAAAATGTTAATCCAAAGGCCGAATCCAGTTGTCTATGCCGCGAAATTCTCGATACCACAAACACTCGCAAACTAGCGCAGCATATAAAATAGGGGGTAAAATCATAAGCTCACATAAGCAGCAAGCAAAACGTCAATATGATGTCGAAACAAGAGAACCCGAGAGGAAGTTTTACGCTCTCTCACCTCATTCATTCAGGAAAGAGAGAAGCCGTACTATACGATTGGCACAATACATAGAAAGCAACAGGTGTTTTGAAGCTGGCATTATGCTCGTCAAGTGATGAGTAGTATTGATGTTAATTTAATTTTGATATTTTTTTAATAAATAAAATAGGTTTCAATTTGTGATTTTAGATGGTGATCTTCAAGTTGATGTAATCTTATTAATTGAGAAATCTTGCAACAAAAAGACTACGAAACGAAGTTGACTTTATAGCTGTCGGCCACCATTGCTAGTACCAACCACTAGTGTCTTCCTTTTAACTACAAGGACTTCGCCGCCCTGGGCTCCTAAGTGTATGAAAGTATGGCACGGAGCGACGGCGCCGAATAACCCATATTTACACAAAGAATTTTAGAGCGCCCGCCGCGGGATTCGAACCGGCGACCTCTGGATTGTGAGTCCAGTGCGCGGTCCGATTGATCCACACGGGCGGGACTAAAGACAAAAAGACTACATGTAATTTAATTCTGAAAACATTACAGTAACAGAGTCACGCACAATCCTCACATTTCTCTCTCCACAAATCTCCCCTCGAAATACAACCACGATATCAGACGCTGTTTCGCGTGTGTATTCCTGCCCAAGCTGGTCCAGCTGGCAGAGGCAATACACCCTTGAGCAGCACACTGTTCTGAGGCCACAGAGACCGAGTTTCGTCGCGTATTTCGTAAACAACGCCACTTTCTTCGGGAGAAGAGTCTCATCCAGGTGGTGGATGATCCTGTTTAATTCGGTCGGCAAACAGTTTGTTCTCGAGGCGGGGACTAGGTCAAACACTGGCCTACAAGTGCAACACGGTCGTCGTCGTCTCCGTCGTTTGTTCTACGATAAAAAGAGAAGGTTTCCAGAGTCAGACGTGTTTCAAAAAAGAGAAAAAGTTGCCGTGGCAAATTACCATTATCGAGCAAATGAAACTCTTCTACGGTTACCATATTGTGGGTTGCATTAGTTACCAGAACAGTCAGTGTGATAGTCAATTGAGTTTTTGGTTCTGACTCATTTGAAACAAGCCAGCATGAACTCGCAGCGCGCAGTTCTTTGTGTGAGGAGATAAGCCAAAAGTGCAATTAAAATGCATCATTAGCTCTGTGTGCCACTCTGCCATATGGTTGGTTTGTTCTGGCACTGATAGTGTGCTGTAAAGTGCAAAAATCTAGCTAAGGTTGTTCCAATATGGTGCGACGATTCGTGTGCACTTTGACCGGCTTCCAGTGATTATCGAGAAGAAGAAAAAAAGAAGCAGACACCCAGCAAAATGTTCAACTGTTGTGGCAGACGGTATAACTACCGTCCCATCGATCTTCAACTTCAACGTAATTATCATAATTTGAGAGTGGGTTTTATTTGCATATGGATGGTAGCAGGGGGTGGTTTGTTGTCTTAAAATAGGAACACAAGGACTAAATTTGGCTTCCTTTCCACCTCCACGCGCTGTGGGACTAGAAGGATGTCCGTTTAGGAGGGCTCTAAATTGGACGATTTGGAATCATTATGGCATGTTTCGTGCTTGAAAGGCTAAGCGAAACGATTAAGCGAACATGTGACTCCATCGAATCGATTAGTAGGAGTTGCATAGTGACATTCATAAACAAAATTGGAATTTCTTTAAATCCTTCAATTCTTTTTTTAACACCAAGTGATTAGCCTAACAAAACAAAAAATAATAGTAAAAGTATAACTGGAAAATTTGAGCAGTTTTGGGAATACAGCAGAACTACACTTTTTAAATCATAGTGGACTCTCTCTTTTTCAACATCGAAATATCGAACGGACCGTCGACGGAGGGAGAAGTCATAGAACAAAATTATCAAAGTATGCTATTTAAGGGACTGAAGAGTTTGGCTGAATTTTGTGGAGACCACATTTAACAAAAGCAGAAATTTTCCATCATTTGTTCTTCAATACAGACAGTTTTGAAAACAATTCAACAAATTTGTTTGTTGAATTTTCATCATTTTTTAACACTTTTATCTAATCTAATCTAATCGAACACAAGCGCCGCCAGTCCGAAGAAAGCATCCTGGAAGAACTTGGGGTTAGATTACGCCCCAAGTTCTTTCTTGTCATTATTAATTATTGAAGTACACTTGAGTAACCCCGAAGATGTATTGCATAAATTAAAGCGGCCAGGCCTACTGCGTTGCATTAACCGCAGAGACAGATTCTGTGAACGGAGCACATTTCACAGAATCTACAGGGGAGGAAGGATGCGTGGACATACCGTACCAAACGCTCCTGTTTACAGTTTCATATGTGTTGTTAAGTGTAAAATATAGTGTGGTTATATAATCAATTAAATATAATAATGCAATATAATGATCATTTAATAAAATCCCTTCAAGCACACAAACAGCGACACAAAAGAAATGAAAATGAGCATGCAAAAACAAGACAGCGCGTCCTCGTGGTCAGTGCACTAATCTTAATTTTTAGATGAAATTAGTGGTGGAATCAACTAAAAACAACATCGAATTTTTGAGAACTATTATTGCAAAACAACTTTATTGTTGCAAAATGCATTTTTCGATCATTGCCTTAAAATGTTGCAATGGTGGCCTGTGATTATCATGTTTGTACATTTTTTTGTATTTATTTTCCCTCCCTCCTCCTTCCTCGAGCTTGGCCAAAGTCAAGGGACATAAAATTTGCAAAATAATTGCAACAGAAAAAAATATTTCAATGAATTCTTAAATATGTTTAGTAGAAACAAATTTCTAGAAAACGTTTCAATTATACTTAAAAAATTTACTTCTTTTTGACAAACCACCCTAATCAGTCCAATCAACGCTCCCGAAAGCAATTCTTCCAAAATCAAGAATCGCCACAGAGAAAAAAAATACCTTCAAAATCACCATACACTCCCCCGCTGGGACACAAACAGCTCCACGTGGTGTTTACTTTATTAAGTCCGGTCCCAAATGTGGCCAGTGTCGGGTCATGTCACTTCAGCAGCAGCAGTCCCAAGCGGTTCTTCCTCTCCAACTCGACCGGGGAGTATATCACAATCCCAAGTGTCGGTGGTGTAATAAATTAAAAATTTGGCATCCCTTCCTTATTTTTTTTTGGATCTGCCCGTTCGAGTTGGACCCAAAATTTCTCATCATTTTTTAACACTTAAAAAAATATACTCAAAACATAGGTAATATTCGGATGCGTGACATTTCGTGTAATGGACATTTCGCCGAAGGTCATTTCGCCGAATGGACATTTCGCCGAAGGTTGTTTCGCCGAATGGGTCGATAAAAAAAGTAAAAAAAAAAGTATTAAAAAAGTGTTTGAGAATACTTCTGTGAGTTATTGCATTCTTTCAAACATGAATCGTTCTTTGTTTTAGCTTTTGGTAATTTCGGTGATTTTATATTTTTGTTTACCTTTAATATTTTTTTTTTAATTCGGAGAAATGTCCATTCGGCAAAATGTCTATTCGGCGAAACGACTCATTCGGCGAAACGACTCATTCGGCGAAACGACTCATTCGGCGAAACGACATTCGACGAAACGACATTCGGCGAAATGTACCAGATTCGTAATATTCAACCAACTAATTTTCAACATTCCAAAATTCAACTTTTTTGTCTGTGTAATTTTGGAAGGTTTTGACCTCTCGCATGATGTAATTTTACCTTAATTTAGACAGAAAAAGAGACCTTACACCAGAAAACTGGTAAAATTACACAGCAAAAAAAGTTGAGTTTTGCAAGATTAAAAATTTGGTTTGTTGAATACTATTTCTTTTTTGAGTAATTTTACCCTAAAAATGTTTAAAAATGTGAACCTGGCAGAAATTCAACAAAACTGATGAAAATTCACAACTTCCTGGTATAATATTACACATTTCTTTACATGAGATCTGTTACCATTTCCTGATGAAAATTACCATAATTTTTTTTTTCTATTTCCAGGTTTTTAAGCGAAGATGGCGTTCGAATGGTGAACGCCCGAAATGTCAAAATCGCACAATAGCACCAACATTAGAGAAAAAAAATGTGGTTGTCATGCCATGGCACACTTTTTCCGTAATGTTGGTACCACTGCGTGATTTTGACGATTCGGGCGTTCACCATTCGAACGCCATCTTCGCTTAAAAACCTCGATACACATTTTCAGAGGGGACCATCCATAAACCACGTGGGCACTTTTTTAGTAAAATTTCAAATGGGTAACAGCTGCAGCGAAAGCAAGCCAAAGAGGGTGAAGAAAAACCCCAAGAAATCGTTCCCTCTCGTTTGTTTTGCCATTTTTTGACCCCTTTTCTTGGGAGGTGCGTATTGGCCAATTATGTGATTTCGGAATACACAGGGCCGTTTTTTTATTATTATTATTATTTTAGTTTGTTATTTTTTATTAAAGCCGTTTAAAATGTTATGAAAAAAGTATTCTGAAAATTAAAGAATTTGTGATTTTTAATAAACAATGTTTTTTATCTCGATGTGCTGTATACATCCATTAATACAATTCAACCCCTTCCCGCCCAGAGCAAAATCGAATCGTATTGATGACATTTTAATGGTCATTAGTTAACATTCTATCCCAAGTAACATTTTTTCCCAGGAGTTCTACAAGAGCTCTTCAAGATAGCTACAGCATAGCAGTTTGGACCGCGGTAGGATAAAAGTCTCTTCAAGTACTCTTCCAAACTCCTGAAGAAGTTTTGAAGAGAATTTTATCCAACCGCGGTCCAAACTGCTATGCTGTAGCTATCTTGAAGAGCTCTTGTAGAACTCCTGGACAAAAATGTTACTTGGGATATGAACTAATGCAGGTTGAACCAGTTTAAAAAAAAATGAAGGGATGCGGAGAAATTGAATTTTGAAGCCAAAAATTAGTGTTGCTCAGGAGTAACCATGGCCGTTAGAGGGGTATAACCAAAAAGTAAAAAAAAACCTCAAGATTTCTTCATCTTTTTTTAAGGACATTTTAAAAAATGATTGGGATTAGTTTTTTAAATAATTTTGATGTTTTATATTCCAAACAGAACAAAAAGACAACCTCGGTTAAATATCTCTGAGATTTTATTTAAGTTATTAAATCCAGAAAGTTTGGAGAAAGTCTGCTTACATTGAACCAAAATTTATACTTTTTCTGGAACTTGTTCAATCTATGTTTTGCATTATGTAATGCTCAAATTTGTATCCGGGCCATGTGCTGCTGTATTTTCATGACAAACTGTACACAAAAGAGATTTTTTTTTGGGTCGTATTGGGGGTTCTACCTTGGATTTTGGGGACCAAAGACAGCTAGAAATTTGGTCAATTTAGTTCGAAAACTTTTTTTCAGGTATAATTTTTATGTGATGAACTTATTCTTATTTTTCTCTTTTTATCTCCATTTCAGCGAGTGGCTTCGGCGTGCGCCATGTCCAGACGGTTCTGCTTTTCTTCGGCCTGACGGTGGCCTACGCCTTGCGCGTAAATCTGTCCGTTGCGATCGTCGTCATGGTTGACAAGAAGGCCGCCAATCCGGACTTTGAGGAGTTCGATTGGAACGAAAGAACAAAGTCGCTCATCCTGAGCAGCTTCTTCTGGGGCTACGTCGTGACGCAGATTCCGGCCGGGCAGATGGCCCAACGCTTCGGAGCGAAGGTGCTGCTGTTGGGTTCGCTCGGGGTTTGCTCGACGTTGGCCGTTTTGACGCCCTGGTTCGCGCATATTGGCGGAAGTCAGCTGGTGATTGCGTTGCGAGTGGTTCAAGGGTTGAGCCAGGGATTCATCTTCCCGTCGACGCATACGATGCTCTCCAAGTGGGCACCGGTGAGTGAACGGGGGACGCTCGGGACGTATTGCTACGCTGGAGCGCAGTTCGGAACAGTGGTCATGTTGGCAGTTAGTGGAGTTCTGGCCGCATCGTCCATGGGTTGGCCCAGCATCTTTTACATCTCTGGTGCGGCCGGATGCATCTGGTCGGTGCTGTGGTTCTTCTTTGGCAGTAACTCCCCGGTGGAACACCGCAGCATCTCCCCAGAGGAGAGAAACTTTATCGAGAGTTCGCTCGGCAATCAGGATCACAGCAAGAAGATTGTAACGCCCTGGATGGCGATATTCACATCGGCTCCGATGATTGCACTGATCGTCGCTCACTGCAGTCACAACTGGGGCTTCTGGACTTTGCTCACGCAGATGCCAACCTACATGAAAAGCGTTCTCGGACTAGACATTAAAAAAAATGCACTGCTGTCTAGTTTGCCCTATTTGGCCATGTGGATCCTCAGCTTCGTGTTCAGTCCAATCTCGGATTTCCTGATCAACCGACAGTACCTCTCGCGGGTCGTCTGTCGGAAGCTGTTCAACTCGATCGGTTTGTGGATTCCGATGTGTGCCCTGCTGGGACTGGCGTTCGTGCCCAAGGGAGGAACCGATTTGGCCATCGCTTTGCTAACCGTTGCCGTCGGCATCAATTCGGCTACGTACTTGGGCTTCCAGGTCAACCACATCGATTTGGCGCCGAATCACGCCGGAACCATGATGGGTATCACGAATTGTGCGGCGAATATTATGAGCATCATTGCACCGCTCATCGTGGGTGAGGTGTTGACCGATGAGGTAAGAAAGTTGTTATTAGTTGATGAAGAGTTAGTATCTCAACGGATTTTCCAACCTATTTGTAGAAGGATCCCATTCAGTGGCGAACCGTGTTCTACATTGCGGCGGCCGTTTACTGTGTCGGTAATTTGGTGTTCGTCACGCTGGGCAAGGCGGAAATTCAGTCCTGGAACGAACCCCGGAATGGTGAGTTGAAACAATTTTCTTGCATTTTTTGACAAAATCAAATCGAGGATTTTTTATCGGGAACAGTTTCTTTCTTAATTCAATTCCAGAGATCCTTTCATTTTTACAAAATTTTAAGTTCTCGAAGAAATGCATGAAACATAATCACAGTTATGATACTGCCAAGTGTAACTAGGGGAAATATACCCTTTCTAATCAACAACATATCTTCGTCATATGGAGAGATGCTCGATTAAAGCTCCAAAAATACTATTTAGACTATAAACATACCAACAACAGCACTGCCTCGAGTAATCACGCAAATTTATGCCACTTACTGGCCAAAACGATCAAACTTAATGCACTTTTGATCATAATTTCTTTTTTTTTTCGAGACGATTTCTCATCGTTTGGTTGGCACACACATCCACACGCAAGATGAGAGCTTAACTGCTTAACGAAAGTCGTTATCAATGTCTTTTCACTTGCGCTAACGTTTTCAAAGCGCTTAAGAAAATTGAAATTGCTTCCAACCACGGACGTGTTCCAACTACCGGCAACATTTTCTTTTAAACATTAGGGGAAATTCTCGTATGTTTGGCAGGTTAAGCACTTGCTCCTAACTCCATCCAATTTGCACTATTAAAACAACTAATCATGCAAAACTTTTGATAGAAACTTGCTTGCTCACTTCTTGTTGAGCTATTTATCACTCGATTTCGGTTGAAAACGCTTTTAGTTAGCTTTAATTGAATGTCAAAGTTCTGACCTGCCAACCACTAGCGTGCCCAGGTCCTCAAGGAAGGTGGGGCAAAAATATTAGAGTTTTGAAAATTTCGTCGTTTATGGACACCCCCTGCCCAATTTTAGAACAAATTTCCGAGGATGGTGGGGCAACTGCCCCATGTTGCCCCACCCTGGGCACGCTAGTGCTGCCAACATTAGAGGCACGCTGGAATTAGATGCTGTTCCCCTAGTTAGTCACTCGGTAGAAAAAATAACATGTAAAAAATTCGCAAGCGCCATAAAAAAACAAACGCACCAAGTCTTTAGACGTTTGACTTTTGACGACCCATTCCAATCGAAGGCTGAAGAAAACCGAGCGAGAAGCGAAGGCAAATAAAGAACAAAGGGTGGCCACCAACACCACCAGCAGCGCCTGTTGGAGTGAGCCAGTGATGCCAGGAAACTTTCTCTATAAATGCTACTTTTCGAGAGTTTTCGCTTAAAATTGCATCACAACTGGCAGCACTAAGCAGACCCAAAAGAGCGCTGGAAGAAGAAAAAAACTAAGCTGAATACAAAAAAATGGGCGTGGCCCAATGCATTCTCGTCTGATTAGAATACATTTGGAAAATATTTTTTTAAATGCTTGTGAAAGGAATAGAATAACTTTTAGTAAAAGTGAAAATTAACAGAAATCTTCACAAAAAGTTGCTCTACTCGTTGGTGTACTAGGTTTTAGTAAATTTCAAGGAACACTCCAGATTATCCAGCATCATTCAAACACGACCGCTTATTAGGCTTAAAACTTAGACCACCTAGTTAGAAATTGAAAATTTGAAGTTAAAAAATATGGAAATACAGCAATTCCGTTTGAAAAAAAGCATAAAACGAAAAATATCTCCGATCGGGCTCAGGGGTGGTTCCAAAATGGCAATTTTGTCAATTTTCTCAAAAACATTTTAAAAATATATAACTCTGGCCTTTCGTCTTTGAATTACGAAAAAAATTGTACCCAAAAACCATTATGGCATCACTGAAATTTTAATGTTATCGGTGTTTTAGTGAAAAACGTTACTTAATCCACCTTTAGGTGGTTGGTGCCTTCCTCTCATTTATAGAGTAATTCCAACCCCCCCAAAAGTGTCCACATTGTTTATGGATCTCCGCTAACGTGATCGCAGCACCTAAGAGGTCCTAATAGAAATAAGTGATAAGTAAAAAAACAGACTAAAATTTAAAAAAAAATTAAATTCGTAAATTCAAAACTTAAAAAAAATATTATTTAGAAATTGAAAATTCAAATTTAGCATTTCTAAAATACAACTAATAAAAAAAAAGAAAATAAAAAATCCACAAGAATAGAATAAAAACTTTAATATTTAAAGAATTTAAAATTTAAAAAAATTAGGAATTCGTAAATTTTGAATACAATTAGTACTTACTTATCCGTGGTCATCGCTAAAATTTCACCCCGGTTAGTCGAATCACAAAATTTGTATTTTCCCGAAAAATGCTCCATTTTTTTCTGAATTTGTCTAAGATGGCGGAATTTTTTTTTAATAGCGGCATTTCATAATTCAAACAGATTTTAGGAATTAAAGAATTAAAGAAAAACGGAGATAAATAATTTAAAATTTAATAAATGTATATATTTTTGAAAAATAAACCGATGAATTTATAATTTTGAAACTATTCGAATTGCAGATTTTTTCCCTTTTTTTTTGTTGACTTTGATTTCTATTTTTTTAATTTTAAAAATTTTGGAATTGTAGCTTAAAAATTTTTAAAGTTAAAAAAAATGTTTTTTCGATTTTTTTTCAATTTTTTGAATATTCCAATCTTTTAGAATCATTAAGGTAAAGCTTTCTACTGTGCTATTTATTAGCAGATTTTTGCAGAATACACCTTTTTATACAACTTCAAAAATGCGTTTTCTACAACATCACATTACAGTACTGATGTGCCAACATAAGTTGCGCCAATTACTTATTATTTAAAAAAAAAATATTTTCAAAACATTTCAATCACATTTGATAGAAACCTAGAAATTATTTAATTTGATTTTTGAATGTCTTAATATTATTTTTAAAGTGCTAATTTAATGTATATTTCGTACGTCAAAAGTCAGGATGCCATGTGAGTTTGTTTAAATCGTGACCAAAGCTTGATTTTTTTTAAATAATAGGTAAAGTTTCTTTTTACTTTATGATGTAATTTTTTTGAGTGATTTTTCAATGTTTTTCACACTTATGTTATTTGATTTTGTTTCCAGGTTATTTTAATTTAAGTTTTCTCGAAAAAAAAAAATAGTCAAAATTTTGGCACCATATAGGGGATTGACCTCTAACTCCATCGTGCATCTAATGTTGGCATACCAGAACTTTGACGTTCAATTTCAGCTTCTAAAAATGGTTTTCAATAGAAATCAAGTGATAAATAGCTCAGTAGGAAGTGAGGAAGCAAGGTTCTATCAATAGATTTGCAAAAAAAAAGTTGTTGAAATAGGGCAAATTATCAAATTGGTCGGAATTAGGGCCGAGTCTTTAACCTGCCAAAGATAAGAGAATTTTGGTTTGAAACATCCAGCATACTTTCAAAAAGTTATTTGTAATGGTTTTAGGATAATAATTTAGACAACACTATTTTCTACCAGAAAAGGGACATTTCTTTCAATCTTTTCAACTGTTCTCTTTCTCCTTCCAGCGTCCGACTCCGAGACCGGGGTGCCAAACAACCACAACAATGCCAACGCCGTGGACCACGTGGATTAGGGTGGGGAGGGACACAAAAAAAAAAACACGCCTAAAAGTACTTAGTCTAGTCCGGAACTGATATGTAAATTATGAAACAGAAAACAATTACGAGTCGCACACGAGCAGAACTGAGTGCACACTCCCAGGAGAACCTGAGCGTCATATCGTCGTAAAATCGAGTGCTCTTAACAGGAAAAAAAAAAGATTAAAAATGCAGGAAATTTAGTAGCTTCCCGCGAAGCGCACTCGCCAATTGGCAAATGTGACTATTAGTTGTTATATTAAAATAGGGTACAAAAAGAGAAGAGAAAACGAGTCGAGAGGGATTCCGCTTCCAGCCAAAAGATATCGAGAATCCCTCTCGACAATTCAACGCGCTAAACGAAGTAACGAATAACTGCATATTTTTGTAATTGTTATCCAACTATGAGATATATAAAATATATATATTTTTAAAGCCAAGTCCCATTTCGTGACGAATGTTAGCCCGCATTCGTTGTGTTTTATTTGCTGAGATCAAAAGAGGTTACAAAAGTTTCTTGTTGACGCGCTTACCTGACTTAACGATAATGTAGATCAAATAGATGCTGCCGATCCAGCTGACCAGGATGGTGGCCGGCAGCACGAACCGGTACGAGGCGCTGTTACCCACCGGGATGAGCACGCTGATGACCGTGGGGACGTTCTGCGGAAAAAAAAAGTATCCTTGAATGACTCCCTCTTAAGTTGTGAAAAATCACCCTCTCAACTCACGCTAAACTCCACCTCCTGCCAGTCGCAGTGCTCGGCCCGGTCCAGCTTGTCGTAGTCGTAGATCTGGGCACTGCTGGCACACGGAAACCGGTGCGTTTCCGTCCCCTTCAGTGGTTGGGCCTTCCCGTTGACGCCGCGGTTGCACTGCAGATGCAGAGAGGGGCTCTCGATTTGGATGCGCTCGAATCTACAAACAACCCCTACTTAGTTAAATTCGATTGAAAATCTGTTAATCAAACCTACTTCCTCTCGGACGGATCGTGATAGCGGAAGTGGATCGGCAGCGTGATGTTCACCTCCCGGCGGACGGTCTCGAAGAGGTACACGGAAAAGGGGCTCGATTTGCTGGCCGGTTTCTCCACATCCACGTAGAGCGGAACGTAGCTGTTGATCTGGGGAAGGGGAAATTGAGGAACAGGATTTTATGCATTTAAGTTTCCCAAAAGGGTTTTGGTTTATGCAAAAATAATAATGCCAATGGAAGTATTGAATGAATGGTCTCTGCGATAAAATTCACATGGTGGGCCTGGCCCAAGGCGTACCAATATAAAAGGTATGGCGGATATTTTTTCCCGCAATTACCGCAAATTGCTTTTCTATTTTAAATTTTAAAATATTTATATTATTAATTTAGAAAATAACTAATAAAAATATTTATAATAGTTGAAATAGAGTGAAAACAGTTGAGCACCACTGCAATTTTAGGGAACTCTACAAATGTTTAAATTATTGAACATTGATTGACCGATTTATTATTTTAAAAAAGGACAAAAAGTCCTATTTTAAAAAATGTAAAAAGTCATAAAATTAAAGATTTTAGAGCATGCTGCATGTTTTGTTCAACTTTTTACAGAAAATATAGCAAATTGTTTACCTTTTTGAACTTTTTCATGTTGGTCAGCTGGTCGGTGTCCACGTATATCGCGGCCGGAAATTGCTGAATCAAAAGCAGCTCGCAGGACATCCTGCCCACTCCTCCAAACTTTAAATTGTAGTGAATGTCCCTTAAAAATCAAGTAATACAAATTAATTTTTAAAATCAATATTTGTAAGAAAATTTCACCCTCTCACCTGTGAAACCCCGAATGGTGAACACTCATGTAAAGAAACGCACTGAGGCCTACCGCTTGTCTACAAAATGTTGCGACGAGTGCGACTACCAGCAGATGCCTCATCTTGATTGTTTTACATGCAAACTATTCGCTAAAATACGTAATTTTACAGAAAACATCAACCTATCTAAAGTTTATCGCGACGCGAACAGAGTTGTAAACAATCCGGCCGCTGCACTTTGTTATAACAGTTTGTGGGCTGCTGCTGCATGGGTGTTTGCGCCCCCTCTTAATCAGTTCTGCAGCGCACGCCACTGCCTTGTTTGATTAAAAGCTTTTCTAATCGCGACAGTCATCTTTCTTGTTTTTTTTTCCATCAAATTCGAGGTTTTCTCCGGTGAATCCGCGTTCCGTCGTCGTCGGGAGTGTGGCCACCGATGTGTGTGTAAATGTTACCGAAAGCCAAGATGCCAGCGCTCGCACGGGACAGTCACGTGGTGAAGATTGCGGTGGAGTTCGAGTCCGGAATCCCGCAGCTGATTGAGTTTGACCAGCGGACCCCTTTGTCGTCGATAATCGAAGGTTTGTGTTCGTTCTGGGTGATTAATGATTCGGAATCGTACGCGTTGCGGTTTGCGGACGCTAATAATTACGTTACGGAGAAGAACCGACACGACGTGAAGAATGGTTCCGTGCTGAAGATGGTCTTTTCGCCGTCGAAAACGGCGGGGGAGATTCTGGCCAAGTTGCAGGGAGGGAAGCTGGACGAGATGACCAGGGTGTTGGCCGATTTGCCAGGGCTTAGTGCGGACATTACGTTTGCGTTGGAGTTTATCAAGGAGCACGGGCTGAACTTGATTATTACGATTATTGAGGACACCGGATATCCGGTTAACATTTTGAAAATGGCCTTGTCTTCGTTTGTCAAGCTGATGGACCATGGCACGATTTCGTGGGACATTCTGCAGCCGTCGTTTATATCGCGAAACATTTCCTTCCTGAATGGGAGCTTTAACGCGGAGATTGTCCAGTCGGCACTTTCGATTTTGGAGAATATTGTCCAGAACAGCAGCAACTTTGCGCTAGTTGAGAAGGACGTGACGCTGGAGGTGCTGCTGAAGCTGCTGCAGGACGCTCCGTCGCACAACACGATCGCGCTGATCAACGCTCTCTTCATCAAGGCGGACAATGCCAAACGGCAGAACATTGCGGCCACTTTCAGCTGCAAACAGTATCGCTCCATCATCAACAGTGTCATCACGACCAACACCGGAGCGGAAATCTCCCACCAGCTGTACGTGCTGCAGACGCTGACTCTGGGTCTGCTGGAGCAACGTATGAAGACTCCGATCGATGCCCAAGATCCGGATGGCCAGGAAAAGATCAAGGAACTTCGTCGAATCGCGTTCGAAGCGGAAGGCATCGACCCGATTCCGGACGTGACGGCGCGTCGTGCCCACGGCAGCTCGTACTCGACCTATTACAAGAAGTTGGGCTTCAAATGTGACATCAATCCGGCGCAGGACTTCCTGGAGACTCCGCCTGGTGTTCTCGCGCTAGACTGTATGGTTTACTTTGCCCGTAATTACACCCAAAGCTACACCAAAGTGGTTCACGAAAACAGCTGCCGCGCCGACGAGCACGAGTGTCCCTTTGGCCGGACCAGCATCGAACTGGTCAAAGTCCTGTGCGACATCCTGCGCATCGGTGAATCCCCCTCCGAGCACGGCCAGGAGTTTCACCCGATGTTCTTCACCCACGATCACCCGTTCGAAGAGTTCTTTTGCATCTGCATCGTCGTGCTGAACAAAAGCTGGAAGGACATGCGTGCCACGACCGAAGACTTTGTCAAGGTGTTCAGCGTGGTCCGCGAGCAAATCACGCGCAGCATCACCGGACGACCCGCTTCCCTCGAGGACTTCCGCAACAAGATCAACACCTTCACCTACAACACCATCACCCAACTGCGCCAACAGGAACGAACCTCCCGTGAAGAGTGCGAATCAACCGCGTCGGCCATCGTCTCGCTCAAGGAAAAAATCACCCCGGAAATCATGTCCCTCATCAAGGAGCAACGCCTCGGCTATCTCGTCGTCGGAACGCGCTTCTCCAAGTACAACGGAGGAAAGCGCGAACGGGACAAGTACTGGTACGCCCGACTCTCCCCCAACCTCAAAGTCATCCACTACGGCGATTGCGACGAAAAGAACGTCCCCACCCTCGAGGAACTCAACAGCAAACTCCCCGTCATCGACATCCGCCAAATGCTCGTCGGAAAGGAGTGCCCTCACATGAAGGAAATGCGTGCCAAAAAGTCAACCTTCCCGCTTGGATTCTCCCTCGTCACCGAGTCCAGCGACCAGCAAACGCTCGACTTTGTCGCCCCCGACGAAACCACGTTCAACTACTGGACCGACGGAATCAACGCCCTGCTGGGAGCGGCCATGGTCAGCAAGCAAAAGGACGACGACTTCGAGACGCTGCTGTCGATGGAGATCAAGCTGCGCCTGCTGGACACGGAAGGGGTGGACATCTCGAAGGATCCGCCGCCGATTCCGCCAGAGCCGGACAATTACGACTTCTGCTTCGACAGCTAAGGTAATCGCGTGCAATTTTTACATATCTTTTTTTCTGTTTATTTTGAGTATTGTGGACCCCGCCACAGATGAAGCCAAAGTTTAAAAAGTTTTGTGAAGAAAATATGCTTTTATCATACATTTAGATATCAAAATTTTATTTCCACTTAAGATTAAAAAAATATCATTCCACTTGGTCTGAAATTATGTTCTCAAATAGACAGCAGTTGATACAGAATCTACCGCACAAAAAAAGAATCAAGTAAAATAAAATATTGAAGGCCCAAGAAAACGCGTGGCAACTTTTCTCAGTGCAAAATTGTGTTCGTGTTGTTAGCTCAACTTGCGTGCAAGTTTTGCTGCAGCTTTCCCAATCGGCACTGTCAGGTATCGCATTGTTCTCCCCTTCTCCCAGCTTGCTGATACCCAGTCTAGACGTTCCTTCAAAGATCTGGCAGAAGTCTGACAAAAATCTCAACTCTATTTTGGCTGGATTTTGCGAAAAGGTGTTTGTAGTGCTGTTGTTGTCAGTTCTAACCGCTTTAAGTTGCGCATTCTTTTTGTGACCTAACCCCCAAGCAGGGTTGCAAGGTTTCCTGATAAATCTTTTTTTTTATAATGCCAGGTAAATCTTGGGATGCCAGATATTTCACGTGTCGGTCAGAATAAAGATTCATAATTGTTTGACAGATTTTACATTTTCTGACAATTTCGACCATATTTTCAATTCAAATGTTAGAGTTTAGTTAAAAATTCATGAAAAACAGTCAATATTCATTTTAATTAAAATGTAAATTCAACCGTTTTAAGGCCAAAAACTTACATCAGCCATCAGAATTTTACAAGCTTTTGAATTCGTATTCATTTGTAAAATTTTCGTCTGCCAGAATTTTCCAGATTTTCTTCCGGTGTATGGCCAGATTTCTAGAGTAAATATTCAAAACAACCTATGAGTCATGTGTTTCCTAGGCAGATAGGACCTTATGAAAATTTAATCTAGATTTTTGCAATTTTGACCCTACCCCCGAAAAAAGTTGACACGTATAACGGTGCGTGCGCTTGAGATTGTTGGAGAAAAATAAAAAAAGGTTTAAATATTAGAAAAAAATATCAAACATTCGTAATCAAAAACTTTTTAATTTCAGAAATTCAGACAAAATGTGCAAATGCAAACGCAAATTTCAGTCGCTCAGAATAAGCAAATTCAAATTATATGTTTTTTTCATCAGTAAACGTCAACTCTGTACGAATTGCTGCCGAAAACTTCATCTTTTTTTTACGCGATTACTAAAGATTTTGAAGAATTACTATATTTTACTTTTTTATAAATTTGAGTTAATTTATTTACTTCTAGGGAAAATAATGTTTTGATTTTTTTTATAATTTAAATAAAACTTCGTCTCAAACTAACTCTCTGTTCGTTCTTCTAAAATTCCGACATTAAACAAATATTAAATTTATTCAAATTTACAACGAGTCATTCCTTTTTTTAAGGTTAAATTAAAAAAAAAGAACGAGCAAAAGAGCAATTAGGAGATCTGAAGAACCTTTCAACAGATATAATTTCAGTTGCCATTTTACAAATAGGTACACGATGTTTTTAAATTTTTATGTTTTGTGATATTTAAAGTCAAACTCCATTTGATTTATGCAATTTGTTAAGAAATTTTATTTCTCAAGCATTCAAGCCGACGGAATCTGCTAAACATTATGTAAAAATCGTGATTCTCTCCAAAAATACGGCCTCATTATTTCATAGGGTTGAACAAATACATCTGCTGCTGTCTATTTTGGGTTGTGTATGGGAATGGTTTGTCTGCTAGGCTAGAATGAGATTTACACAATAACAAAAAAACACGTTCTATTGTGCAATTTATCGAAGCTACGTACGCTACACACATACATATTTAGCACACACACACACGTGTGTGTGTGTGAGCGCATTTCGTATTTTACTATAATGATAAATTGTTCAGTATTTAATATTTGTTCTATGGTAGTGACATGCTAGAGAGGGTAACGTAACAGTTGGTCTTTTGATGGATTAGCTACTTATTATTTTCAGTTTTCAACAAATATATAATCATTGTTTAACATCTATTTTAAAGAGTTTCTTTTATCTGATAGCGCGCTAAGTTTATGTGTAAGAATCATAACAAATCCTCTCGATCCGAATATCGACTATACTTAAACGTAAAACATTCGATGCATGCATTATTAAACTAAACTCATTAAATATGTATTGACAACAAAGCAACAAATACTGGAATGGTAGCGTAAAATAGACAACGGAACACAACTTTATCGTGTAGGTATCGAAACATTTGAAAAGTATAATAAACGTATTTTATACCCAATGAAAAAATTGTTCATTGCTTAAAGTCGAAATTTGAAAGAACTTCATTTTTGCGCTCTTTTTTCGTTTCGTAAGCGTTTCTCTTGCCCTTTTCCGGCATCCGGTGTGTATTTCTGTGTGGGTGTGAGAGCAGGCAAAGTTCAAAGTGCGACTGGACAAAAATGGCGCTGCTTATTAGCTGCTGGTAAGCCGTTTCCGCTTCACGCTGCCGTTGTGGGATCAAAGGTTCTCGTCCTGCATAAAGTCCTGCAGCTCGTCCTGGCGGTCCGGCAGGCACACGAAGAACTCGAACAGGTTCAGGATGGGACCGCGGGAGAAGGGGTTCTGGTAGCGGCCGCGTTTGTCCCGCAGGTACGGGTAGCGCTTGTAGTTGAACATCTCGTTCGTGGTCAGGTTCATGCAGGCGTGGAGGATCTGCGAGAAAATTGTGTTAGTAGAGTACATGAAATTATTTGATATGTAATACATACTGAAGTACAAGTTAAGATCCATCCTAAACCGCAGAAAACGAATGCTTCGACTAAACCGAGTACGTAAAGTAGGCTGAATCCCTCGATCATGACGCAATAGCAGGCAAAGTAGATGGTAAATGAACAGTTGATCGCCACGCTCAGAACAAACAGAAGGAACCACATCCGGTTTCGTAGTCCGACGCAGTTATATATGAACGGACAGTGGTGATCGAAGTAGGAGACACAGCGGTTACAGATTCGGCAGTGCTTGGCCCGCAACGGCCGCAGGCATCGACAGCTGTGGCAAAGTCTCGACAGAATCACGTTACGCTTCTTCCACTTGTCAAAGTACGGAATCTGCTTGATGGCGCGGTAATACGTATCGGAGTTTAGTGGGATGTAACCAGGATCACGACGATTTGCAATAACCCAGCTGATCCACATGACTGCATTCCAGTAGATGAAGCAGTAGTGCGAACGACGCAATACGTTCCAAGTTATTGGGATGCACTGGAAGAGAGAGATTTTTAGATTTTTAGAAAACATACCTATAAAGCAATGAGATGTATTCATTACCCGAATCATGTACATCGGATAGCCCCACAACAGTACAGAGAACAAAAACAAGATCAACGGTCCCTTTGAAGCTCCAGCTCCACCAAAAAGCAGACTCCAGAGCTCCGAGATCGGTGGCATCCAGCGAGACTTCTTCTTGATCTCGTTATGCAGCAACTTGACCACGTCGTTGTTTCGGTGACTCTGGGCCAACATCAACGGAGTCTTGCCGTTTTTATCCCTCGGTTCCAGCTCCAAGTTTCGCTTTTCACACAAAATTTTAACGCACTGCAAGTTACCCGAAAGACAAGCTAGATGCAGCGGTGTTGATCCAAAGTTATCCGTTTTTTGTAAATCTACTCCAGAGTACAACAGCAGACGGATCAGGTCGGCGTGACCCTTGTAAGCTGCCCAATGCAATGCAGTATCCCCGTTGATATCTGTCAGATGGTTCTGGGCTCCCATTCCCAACAGATAAGCCGCTGTAGCAGTTCGTCCATACATGCAAGCGGTCATCAACGGAGTCAATCCTTTAAAGTCCGCAGCATTTACAGCAACTCCAGCCTGAAGCAGAACCTGCACCACCGCAGCATGACCCTTACGACAGGCCCAATGAATCGGCCGCGGACCTTGCGTACCCAAGCATGGCAAATCCACAGGCGCGTTACGTTCAACCAGATATCGCATCATCTCCACATTACCATCCAATGCAGCCCAATGCGCCGGAGTGTACCCATGCTTGTCACGAGCACTCAACGCCTCCGGACCGACCTTCTCCACCAAGTTCTCCACCTCCGAAAGCTCCCCCGCCTTAATCACATCAAATATATCATCCATACTGCTCTGGATCAGTATCTCCGTACTGTCCAACAAATTACTATCCTGCGTCGGAGTCACATCTTCGGCCGGATGCGCCGGATGCGGGTGTCCGTCGTCGTCGTTTTCCATAAAATTGCCGTGAAAGTTGCCGTTTTCCATGTTGCATGACGCCGTTAGGGGAAGGGCCCACACCAGCGTGCGGGCACTCTCCCCCGGACTCGGATGCACTCGGGACTGCGTTTTGATGGATTGTTCGCTCAGCGCCACGGTAAATCACGGAACCACGTACACGCGCGGATTTGGGGGAGGGGACTCAACTTCCGGACTGGGGGTTTTCAGGGAGTTGAGTTCAATTTCTTCCACAAATTGTGGGATAATCAGACTTGTTTCTGCACAAAACCTTAGCCCGTTAGAAGTTTTAAAACAATAGATATTTTATTCGATCTAATTTGCCATTTAAACTTCTTAAATTCACAAAACTCTTCTCACCACAACTAGAGCCAACTTGTCTGCTGTTGGAGAATTTTCACGAGTATCGATTTTCATTTGGGGGCTAGGATATGACAAAGGACCGACCTGCGCAGTAGAAGGCGATGATCTCACGTGTTTAGAAAGTGCAGATAAAAACGAAAACCGTTTTATGGTCCTTGTTTTTGGCTGCGTTGTGGTAGGTCCGGTTCCATTCATGACCGGTTTACGGTTTACGTTCATTGATAAATTTGGAAGATGTGTAGTACAGTAAGGATTACGTTTTAGTGTTGTCAAGAAATGTTTCTTATCATTTGAAAATAGAAATAGTTTTGAGCAGATTAGAATGGTATTTTTTTAAGTTTTTACCAGTCTAATCTGCTCAAAACTATTTCGCTGGGTTTCATTTATTCAACATGTTTTAACTGATTCTGAAATATTTACAACCTTCTGAAAAGCTATTTAGGGCCAGTTCGCTCCTCACAAGAAAAGGGATCAAGAAATAGCTTTACGAATCGCAGAACAAAAGAGAGGGAACGATTTCTTAGGGCTTTTCTTCATTTTTATGGACAATTGTCTATCGAGAAATTAAAAGTGAGAGTGTGTGCGTGCAACATGGAGTAAAAATTTTCGAAGTGCCCTAGAAACCTTCACAGCAACTGCACAGAAAGTTTAATTCCATGTTGCACACACTCTCACTTTTAATTTCTCGATATGGGAAAGGACTAGAATTTTCAAAAATGTGTCCGCGCAGAAGGTTCAGGTATCAAATCCCGGTCGGTACCTTTAAAATTTGGAATCAGGAATTTGAATATGAATAAAAACTAAAATGAATCAGGTGGGAATCGAACTCACACCTTTGGATTGGTGGTCTGGGACGCTAAGCTGTCGGCCATCAGAAGGTTCACACTCTTGCAGTGAATTGATCCGTAGTGTTGAAACTAGTTATCTTCTCATATTAAATACGCGCTGATCCCTGATTTGCCTTAGGGGATTTGAAGTCTAAATATAGATCAAGTTTCCTTCAGATGCTTGCTTCTATGTTTAGGCGGAGCCGAACAATGCCCAGCGACCTTGGAATTGGACCGCAAGGAGCTCTGTCATTCTGAAATGGGTCGTTGGAAGCAGCGCGAGGGCTGTCACCACCTAATACCCGGGACTGAGATAAGCTGTATCAGCATTCGGCATATACACAGTCTGATACAAATTATACTTTCCCATAATCTCGCTACCGGTTAGCGGGTATTGGATTGGACCACACACACACACACACACACACACACACACACACACACACACACACACACACACACACACACACACACAAACTTTGAAATTACAGAATTTTAAAATTTCTAAGGATTTGGGACATTTTAGATTTTAGAACTGAAGAATTATAAAGTTTTAAATTTTTAAACATCAGAATTTTAAAATGATAGACCTACAAGAAAAATGTAATCTTCGAATTCTTGACTTAAATAATTTTAGAACTTCTTTTTTTTAATTTAAAAATTTTAGAATTTTAAAACTGTAGAGCAAGGGTCCTGATTGCTCAAAACCAACCACTCCATTCGCGAGCACAAGTAGCAGGCGACGCGATACTGCCCTGATGAATTCCTACCGTTTGTCACTCTATCACCATTCGCTCCCGAACACTCTCTTTTCTACTCTTCTCTCTCTCTGATCGGCTCAGTCTCCGAACGGTTCAGACAGGCCGATCGTCTCCGATCACTCTGAACTGAAAACATTTTTTCTCTGATGCGCTGCGTTATACTCATTGATTTGGGTTGCCTAAAATCAATGTTATTAATTAAATTGTGCATTTATTTTGATTTCATAACATTATAGACACCATTCAAAGAAACTTCCACCAAGAAAAAATCAAATTGATGGCAAACTGAGGGCGTGAAGACAAAAAGACTGCCGCGCTGGCATTTTGTGAGAGTGGCTCTTCGCTGAGCATGGTAGTGTGTGAGTGTCGTCGAGCGACGGAGTAGGCAAATATTTACACGATGTATTTGTTCGCTGAGTGAACAGTTCGGGCCACTCGCTGGCTGCTTGCGAGACTCATTCGCTCATGAATGCTAGCGGGTTGGAATAGGCGACGAATGGATAGGCGATGAGTGAGTGGTTTCTGTTCATTGAACCGAAAATCAGGACCCTTGCTGTAGAGTTCTATAATTTAAGAAATTTGAAAATTTTAGAATTTTAAAATAATAGAGTTTTAGAATATTAGTATTAAATTTTATAAATTTTAAAATTTTGTAATTTCAGAAATTTAGAATCCAATTTTTTAAAATGATTTAGAATAATACAAATACAAACCAAATACAAACTGTAGCATTTAAAATGTAAGAATTTTAGAACTTCAATTTTTTTTATTTTTAAAGTTTTGACATTTTTGTATCTAAGAATCTAAAATATTAGTTTTTTTTCTATTTTAAAATTGTGTAATTCTGAATTTTTTATCATAGAATGTAATAATCAAAAACCATGATAATTAGAAATTTTTAAATCTTTAAAAAACTAAAATTTTGAATTTTTTAACATCATTTTTTTTTTTGGCATTTTAGAATTATAGAAACAACTTTTCTCTCCTTAAAATTACTAAAATATAACATAAACTATGCCCCTCGACTCGAAATATTTACACAAAAAAATATTTGACTTCGTCAAAATGTGATAAATCTCGCGTCTGCGCACATTGGCTTATTTTCCTAGACATTCTGTCGGGTTGCGAAAAATCTTCAAAACACATTTTGCCGCAAACCAACACACCTCGGTTTTTAGTGGAAATTTGTGCCGGAACTTTGCAGTAAATCAATCGTTGCGATTCGTTTTAGTTCAGTTAGTAGGAAATTTGTGGAAAAGTTGAAAGATCGGTTAAAAAGCTTGTAAAAAGCGCACAAATATGGGCAAGAATAGCAAGGCCAATAAGGTGAGGAAAAGTGTTGTTTTTAGCCAAATAATTATCAGTTTTGAAAGATGTACATATGAGTACTTTTTATTGTGTATTATTTATTTGTACGAAAAACCAAGTTTAAACATATTTTAAAAGAAAATCATAGATTTTAAGACATTTTAAGTCCCCTGAAATGATGCAACTTGCAGTGCAAGTTTCAAATGGGCCACAGATATGGAACTCGCCCCCTCACCACCCATGCAGCAAAAGTTGACACCGGGCAAAAAAGGGGTAAAGGTTTCGACATCTAACCTCCTTCTCCAGAACTGTCAAACAGCAAGACGTTTCTCTCTTTTGTAGTGTTTTTCGCAAAAATGACCGACAACGTGCCCGTCGCCGAGCTAGAAAAGTTGGATTTGAAGCAGCAAAAGGCATGAAATTGTTAAGTTTTTAATCGAAACTCGCACCAAGAACTGTCTGCCCCGAGAATGCGCCTGCTGGCGGTTCTGGTCGGGTGCAACCGAGTGGCCAACGCGAGGTTTAGTTTTGGTGGTAGATTGATTGCTCTGAATCAGCAGCAGCTGCAGCATCAAAGGCAACAACAACAGATCCATCGTCGTCAGCAAGTGGGAGAATTCCGGTGCCGCGAATTTGCCACACTGGTTCGTGGCCAGAACGGGGCCGAGTTGTTCCCCCGGCTGTTTCTGTTTAGTTTGATCATGCTTTTAGCTTTTTAGAGTAGAGTGACTTTTTTGTGTTATTGAGGAAGAGACTAGATCGAAGTTTGATGCACGTCAGCAAAAGTTCGGTTCCCCTTTCACTAACCGAATCCGTTACGTCACGTTTTCTGTTTTTACTGAATGGATCTATTATCTAAAAACGATGCCCAACTGTGCTATCGTAAAACGTGTTTGAACGGCGTTCAAATGACGAAACTTTTTTGTTATCTTTTATCATTCAAAAAAATGTTTATAGGTTCTGTGCAACCACTATAACGCAATTATTCTCCGTCCACCTTCCAGGCTAGCAAGATGAAGAAGGAGAAGCAGAAGAACCAACAGGAAAAGGGTAAATCACCAACACATGATGCAATTTAAACTGCAATTTCAAACCTTCTTCCATGACTCACAGCCGCCGCAGCGGGAGAAAACTCCAAACCAGTCGCGGCCACCGCAGCAGCCACGGCAGCTCCCGCTGCCGCTGGCCAGCCGGACTACATCGACCATCGCATCAAGATGTACGACGAGCTGAAGGCCCAATATCTGGACGAGCTGTCGAAGAAGCCCAAGACGCCCATCACCGTAACGCTGCCGGACGGCAAGGAGGTGCAGGCCACCAGCTGGGAAAGCACCCCGTACGATGTGGCCAAGGGCATCAGCCAGGGCCTGGCGGATAATACGGTGATTGCGCGCGTCAACAACGAGCTGTGGGATTTGGACCGGCCGCTGGAGGGTAACTGCAAGCTGCAGCTGCTCAAGTTTGACGATCCGGAGGCGCAGGCCGTGTTTTGGCACAGCTCGGCGCACATTCTGGGCGAGGCGATGGAGAAGGTGAGTATTTTTTTCGGATAAGCATTCTGGTGCTTGAAGTTCACGTCTGTGTTTGGGAAGAAAGTTAATTTCGAAATGGTGGTGAAGAAGTTGAAGTTGCGAAACTCTCTGACCTTGAAAGACATCTGGCCGGCGTCAAAGTTTAGTCTCGGGAGATCCATGACCTACGACAGATTAAAGCACTGTACGGCTTCTTTGTGGCGTGGCGCGATTCTACACGAATAATCAGACCGACGCAGCTCAATGCCACCGCTGTCAAAAATTCGGATACAGAAATTGCAATCTCGCGGTCAATTACAAGCTCTAAGTGAGTTGGTGTTAAAGTACATCTACAACGGATAAGTTGTCTTGTGAAACGAATTTGTTTTGTAGTTTTTCCTTTTCTTGCCAAAATACGGCGTTTGACGTTTATTCGGGCGGTCTTTGTATGCAATATGCTTTGATGAAATGAATCAAATTACAATAACAATAATTTTGAAAATTCTGAGTTGCTCAGAATGAGCTTGACAATTATTATTTAATTGTCGGGCAGAAACATTCATAAAAATTAAATCAAAAACATAAAAAAATTGAGTCAGACACTAAGACATTTTTGAATATCAATTTATAACCAAGAAATTAAATAAAATTAACAACAGAAATTTAAAAATACATATTGTATAAATTAAAAATAACAAAATTCAAAACATCAGAAATTCTACAATCCTAAAAATACAAACTTTCAATTTCGAAAATTAAAAATTTAGACGTTCGACGGGTTGAAAATCAAAATATCAAAATTTAAAAAATCTGAATTTTAAAAATTTTGAAGGTCAAAACATCAATTATTCAATTGAAAAAAATACGAAATCATAATTTAAATAAAACAATATCAAGGAATTATTTTAACCCCTGAAATGAGAATCTAAAAATGTCAAATTTTCTGCGGAAGAATTTTTAAATAAGATTTTTTTTAAATTTTAATTAAAAATTTTAGTTTTTTTAACTTTAATTTTTGGAATTTTTAATAAATTTAGAAATTTTTAAATTTTAATCTTTTTTATCAGAAATTAAAAATAAAATAAAATTTTTGATGTTAATTTTTTTACTTCTTTAGTTTTTAAATGTTTTTCAATTTTTTTATTTTAAAATTTTTGATTTTAAATTTTAAAATTTTAAATTTTTATAATTTTATGTTGTCATTTTTTTTATTTTGTTTATTTTTAATATCATAAATTTTGAAATTTTATTTTTTTTATTTTAAAATTTTGTAATTTTTAATGTTTTTTTTTATTTCATTAATTTTGCTTATTATTTTTCATTTTTTTGTAATTTTTTAATTTTAAATTTTTTGATTAAATCAAATTGAAATTTTTAAATTTAATTTTTTTTAATTTTTGAGTTTGTTTTAAAAGGTCCTTTTGTGTTTCATATGTTTATAGGACCTTATTAAAAAAAGTCTTGATTTTTTCAAATTTCGGTTTTTTGAATTTTTGATTTTAAGAATTTTTGACATCATGAATTTTCCCTGGGCCTTGTCAAGTCAAGGGGCATGATTTGATCCTAGTGCATTAGTTAAAATTTGGGTATAAATTCTTTTTTATAAGCACTATGGACACCACTTCATGCTACGAGAACTCGCTTTGCCGCAGCCCCAGGGCTTAAGCGTTGACCGATAAGCTGTCTTCGTGAACTAGGTAGTTCTCCGATAGTGAAAATATCACAATTGCACAAGACACCGCTGCTTCTGTGACTTTTTCACTATCACAATGTGGGATTTAGGTCGGGACTTCAGGATAGTACAATTGATTTGTTGCTTAGCATTAGCATTTAAAATAGATCTGTATTCTTTCCAAATCTTTTTGATGTTAAATTTAGTTGCAATTATTAAGTTAGAGTAATGCTGTCAATAAACTTTGATTGATGTAGAATACTAGGCATTCTTTTATGTCAAATTGTCCATAGAGTCTCGATCAATCAATAATGTAATGTTATCGGACAAAATTCGTTGATCTGTTGAACTAACGGTTTTCGGATTATGGTTGTATCGACCATTGTTGCGAATCGAGGAACTACGGATCTTTTGACGTAAATGGTCTTTTCTTTTTCAAATCGCGATTCTCTCCTATTTGTATATCAGTTCATAAATTTTTATTGTTTTTGATAAAAGTAGTACTACAACAGTTAAAGGAATGTTTAGTTTTGAACATTAAGTTTAGAGGATTTTAGATTAAAGTTTAGATTTTCAATCCAAAGTAGTTAGCAAATGAATATTTGGACTTAAATAAATAATTGAATAAATTGGACTTATGAATAACACACAACTGTGCATTTATTCTAGAGTCAGATCCATACAGCGTCAGTGTTTATTTGGTCGAAGTGTACTAATTCATTGGCAGATCTGATTCTAGTTGTAATGTACGACAAGACTACTGACGGACGTGACAGGACGAGGGCCCAGTTTAGAGGTTTCAACATCAACGATGTGCGGCTGGACCACCCTCCCAAAAAAAAAAAAAAAAAATTTTTGACATCATGAATTTTATTTTTTTTTGAATTTTTGAATTGAGATATTTGAAAATTTAAAAATTGTTAAGAATCGAACTGCCGTTCTACGCATAATTGTCCCATGTTCAAAAAAGTGCAACTGAGTAAAACGCGATTGAAATTTGTCGACCGATTTATGCCCTTCTACGCATAATTGTCCCGTGGGTTCCTATTCGCCCTATGTGTCCCTAATCGCTCCAGTTAGCAGTTTATCACACTTATTTGTGATTCTCTTGCTATAAACAGGTAAACAAGACATAATGCTTCGTAAAAATAATGATTCCGTGTAAGAAAATACTTGGTGGGACAATTATGCGTAGAAGTTTAACGATGGGACAAACAGACTTTTTGTTGTTTTCAATGATTTTCTTAATAAAGTACTAGATTTTATGTGATTTTATGAAAGTATACGTAAAACTAAACTTAAAAATGATAAAAAGTCAGAATCGTCTAAAACTGACATGGGACAATTATGCGTAGAACGGCAGCGAAGTTTTTATTGAATTAAGAATTTGAAAAATTGATGAATTCAGGAAATTTGTGAATTTGAGAATTAAAAGATTTGTAAATAAAAAAAAACGAACCGAAAATGCGCAACATTCCTTGACCTCGATTCATCCAATCTCCGTACTTAGCTTTACCAGTTGTATAGCAAAAGGACAACAACTAAGAGTGATAAACTGCTAACAGGGGCGTTTAGGGACATATAGCGTGAACAGGAAACCCCGGGACAATTATGCCAAGAAACACCGAAATCGGTCGAAAATTTTCAATCACGTTTTTCTTGGTTGTGCTTCTTTGGAAATGGGACAATTATGCGTGGAACGGCAACTTAATTCAGTCCAGACTCAATTATCCGAAGGCCTTGGTAAAATTTCACATCGGTTAATCGAAACTTCGGATAAACGAATCACGAATTTTTCAAGTCATTTAGAATTTTCAGAACCAAGATGGAGGTCAAAATGACACTGATGAAATATTGAAAAAAAAATGCATTTTGCAATTTAATTGGCAAACAACCATTCAATTTTGACTAAAATGGGGTCGCAGAACTCGAATAAGATATAAAAGTAAAAAAGTAAATCTTTCCCAGTTCCTGAAGGGAACACCCATGAAGAGTATCGGGACCGGCATTTACAAAGCGGATTCAGTGGCAATTTCATTATCAACTTAATGTCAGCATGTTAAGGTTAATGTTAACATTCCATAGATCGCCTTCCTAAGGTGTCGTGATAAGGCCCAGTTTGTAACGATACACTACCTTCCCTTTACTAAGCAATCGAATCCAGAAGGGAAAAGATCACCAGTTGTGTTGGTCCGAGCCGTGATTTGAACCCCGAACTACCGCTTACTAGGCGGGAGCGTTACCACTAGGCTACGTGGCTCGGTCAATAAGATATAAAAATACAAAAAAAAGTTTTTTTTTCTTTGTGATTCGATTATACGAAGTCCCATACAAACCTTCAGATAATCGAAACTTCGGATAATCGAGTCTGAACTGTACTTGAAATACTTGAAATATTTCCGACACATTCCCTTTCTTCAAAAATGACTGAAAAATGAACTTTATTTTTCTTCTAGATTGTTGAACAAACCCATCTAAAACTTTTCAATTATCCGTAGATTCGATTATTCGAATTGCATTTTTTTCGAGGACTCCGGATTATCTTGTCTACACAATTTTCAATTATTTGCTTTCTATTATCATTCAACAATTGATTTTTATTAAACATACTTATCAACTATAAGTTTTTCAAAATATCATGAGCTATGTCCAACGCTTTCTACAAATACCCAAACCGCACCAAATCTTTGATCAACCCCTTCATCCGCTCGCAGTACATCGCGTTCGCCAGTTCGGTCTTGCTGAATATAACCGACGACTTGCCCTCCTCCCCGGCTTGCAGCTCCTTTTGGGCCTTCTCCATCTTCTCCCCTACGTCTGGCATTTCATCGTTCGGCGTACAGATCATCGGCAGGACCAGGAAACTAATCAGCAGACCAAACCGTCCGAACCGCTTCAGTTGGTCGTCCAAAGCTGCGCGAGGGAATTGCTTGTCCGGATCTCCACCGAGTCGACGGAGGTGGTCTCCAAGCGAATGGTAGTAAATGTCCAGGAGTTGGTCGTAGTACTTGGCACGCATCGCTTCGTCCGTGCTGACACAGATGAAGTACATTAGGTCGTAGACGGGGGAGGTGTAGCGGCAGAGTTGCCAGTCGAGCAGGCGGATCTCCCGCGGGATTAGTGAGTCGTTGGTATAGCTGTACATTACGTTGTTGATCCAGCAATCTCCGTGGCCTATGACGGCGTACTTGCTGGCCCCCTCGCTCTTGGCGTCTGCGATGTAGAGATCGGTTACAACCCCGCGGATTGGTTGCATTTTGGACCTGGACTCGGTGTCGTCATCGTCCAGAGTTCCGATGGCGCGTTCGCAGTTGGCGTTGAACATCTTCTTCATGTGCTGACCCGGTTCGTGCTCGATCAGCTTCGCGAACGGGTCCTTCAAGTGGGTGAACCGCTCGAACACTTCCGGCTGTTGTTCCTTCAAGGCGAACGAGATCGCGTGCAGCTTTCCCAGCCGGATCATCATCAGTCGGGTGTGGTCAAAGTCAACCGCTTCCAGCTTGTTCCACATCCGGAAACCCTTTTCGCGTAGATCTTCCATGATGACCACGCCTTCCAGCTTGCCAACGTCACAGTACGCGTAGTAACACTTGGGCGCGTTCCAGAACCCTTCCGGATCACTCTCGCCGACTCCCTTCTCCTTTTGGAACTTGTACAGCATGGGAAGCACCTCCGTGTAAGCCTGAACCTCCCGGTGGAACAGTCCGATCGAGTACCGCTTCCGAATCTCGTGCTCCGGAAGTGTCTTGCACAACACCAGCAGATCATCGCGACCCGCCTCTCGAATAAACACCTTGAACAGGTCACCAATGAAGCCATCTCCTTTCTGGGAACCATCCTCAAACTCAAACCGGCAACCTCTATCGGAGAAACCCTGCTCACCCGCAACCTTCTTCAGCCCATGCTGAATGTACTCGGGCAGCTTTGCAAACACTTCATTGGCCATCGCGTTCAAACTCTTGGACTGGACTATTTCGAAACTCGCCGACGCGGTGCACTTTTATTCGCACCCGAATTTTCAATCAGCTCAATCACCGACCCGATAAGATTATTCGGTAGAAACAGGTGTGTTGTCTCCCCCCGATTCGCATTGTGCTGTGTGTTGATAAGGGGGTGGTTGGTTGGTGGGATGATATCGGATGCACTCGGCGGCGGCGGTCGCCGCACGCGAGTTCGCGACGTGCGGACTGTTTTGATTGATAACGGACGGGTACGATGACCACGCCGAATAAGATGTGGGGTTTTGCATAAATCTACGTTTGTTCCAGATTTGAATTTCTTTTTTTTTTTAGATAATAATAACTTTCTTTGTTTTCTTTGTTCTTTGCAGCGCTACGGTGGACATCTCTGTTACGGACCGCCGATCGAGAACGGATTCTACTACGATATGTGGCTGGAGGGAGCTGGTGTAAGTACAACCATTTTTATAATATGAAGACTCAAACGTTAAAAAAAATCAATGGTTCAAAAAATTTATAAAATTATAAATTACCAAAATGTTTGAACATTATAAAATTAAATCCTTAGCTTAAAAAAATAAAGAAATCTCAATATCTTAAAACAATATCTGGAAGAAAACAATCATTAAAAAAAACTTCAAAAAATAAGCTTATTTGACCAATATTCAAAATGTTAAATACTTAAAATTTTAAAAATAAAAAGAACGTTTGCAGTTTTCAAAAAATCTCAAACACAAAAATGCATTGTACATACGTACATTTGATTTGCAATCATCAGTTTAAAAAAAAATTAATGATGTGAAGAAAAAAAAATATGAAAAAATACTTTCTGTGGAAAATTTAAATTATTTTTGAATAAACATTAAAATCGAAGGAATCCATTGATTTCAGCTGACTGCACTTAGCTGAATATAAAGTGTTTTGGCCCTTGATTTTTCGAACCGATTTTGAAAGGGCTTCATCCATAAAGTACGTCACGCTAGAATCAGCCAAAATTTACCCCCCCCCCCTCCCTGCCTTTGTCACGCTTTTCCTATACTTATAACACGTAATGTCACACTTGTTCAGACGCCCCCCCCCCCCCTCTCCCCACAGAGCGTGACATACTTTATGGATAAAGCCAAGGGGGTGGCAAAAAAATTGAAAAATAAAAAAAAAATCCTAAATTTAAAAATTCAAAGTAGGGGAACGGCATCTAATTCCAGCGTGCCTCTAATGTTGGCAGGTCAGAACTTTGACATTCAATTAAAGCTAATTAAAAGCGTTTTCAACTGAACTCGAGTGATAGATAGCTCAATAAGAAGTGAGCATGCAAGTTTCTATCAAAAGTTTTGCAAAATTAGTTGTTTAAATAGTGAAAATCAGCAAATTGGATGGAATTAGGAGAGAGTGCTTAACCTGCCAAACATACGAGAATTTCCCCTACCTCCAAAACATAAAAATTAAAGTATAAAATATATTAAAAATATTAAAAAATAATACTAATTATTAAATATACTTGAAATACTCAATTTTCAAATCCTATTAAAAAAAGTTATATATTTATTCTAAATACTTCAAATACTAAAAATGCTCATAGTGTTCAAAAGACTCAAAATATTTAATTAGGCCGATGCAAATATTTAAAAAAGTTTTTGTCCCTCGGCCCTGGCCGAGGTCAAGGGGGGAGGGCAAAAAAATAAAAAAATATAGAAATTTAAATAACAAGCCATAGTCTTCACATTTAAATGAAAAAAGTGTTTTAAAATGCATTTTACACTAGTTCAGTTGTTTTGCAATCATTAGTTTTCAAAAAATCTAAGATCTGACAAAAACAAAAATTGTATCGAAAAAAAAGATTTTGCATCGAAAATTTTCAAAAAATCTTAAGATTTTTTAATAAACCCAAACATGCTAAAAATGATTTTAAACGCAGGAGAATGTATTTTAATTTGATTTCAGCTGGTTGCACTTGAATTTTCATTGAAATTTTGAAGTTTATTGTAAAATATTTTTTTGCCCCTGATTTTTCGGGCAAATTTTGAAGGGGGTGACAAAAACTTTCAAAAATATTTGTACCAGCCTTAGTAAAAGATTGAAAAAAAAAATAATAATATCAAGATTATTCGATCGTAATTCCTCGTTTTTACACTGACAAATTAAGATGATGAGCGAGCGAAATTTAAAATAATCTATAAAGGTTTTAAAAGTCCAAGACAATTGAGTCCTAAAATTAAGCCTAAAGGAGCTATTACACTACCGCAAACAAACAAACAAACTCGTACTTTTTCGTGTTTGACAGTTTGCCAAACTCTCAAACAAGGCAAAATGTATGCAGGCTGACGTTTGTACAAACAAATCCAGGCAAACTGGCAAACTGTGAAAAATTGCAAGTTTGTTTGTTTGTTTGCCGTAGTGTAATAGCTCCTTAAATTTGTTGTTCACAACAATAAAGCTTTTCTTTCTGAGTAGAATGACCTTAGTCCGACCGCAAAGGATTTAAAATGGATTTTTAAATCAATTTAAAAAAATAACGTCGCGACCCTTCTTGACAGAAAAAGTCCTACTTGACAGCTCGTCCCAAGAGGACTATACTGCCCACCATTGAAAAAAAACGGCTAATATCCACTTTTGGCAAACTCTTATGGGAAATTGCCTTGAGGGAGATTTTGTGTTGATCCATCGAAAAATGTTGTCTAGTTTTTTTTTTGCATATAAATAAAATAAGTGATCAGAAATGGTTTTTAATCGTGTTTTTTAACCGCTATTAATAAAAATTTACGAAGGGCTTTAGGCCCCTATTGATATTTTTAATATTTTAAAAGACAAAAATATAAAAGAATCAAAGCATAAGAAATTGATGTTTGAATTTGTTGAATTGTTAAATATTTGAAATAGATTCTGTGGATTCTGAACTATATTGTTGTTCAAACATTCATGCTCTAATTAAATCAAATTCAACGAATAATTTTTGCGGTTAACTTTACGCAGTTGGCCCGACCGTTTAGCAAAGAAGGATGCTTTAGGAAGGATTGCTGCGCCAAGGTTATTAGGATTTTTTAATATTTAAAATATATAATATTTAAAATAAATAACTTTCGAAACTTTTATAGATTTTTATGAATTCCAATATTCAACAACAAAAAATATTGCCTAGAAAAAATAAAAATTATTTGACGGTCACAAAAAAATGTCTTTGTTCAAAATGTTAAAAAGCTTAAAAAAATGCAAAACAGTTTAAACAAAAATAATCTAATCTAATCTAGCAAAAATTAAAGCGGCCAGCCCTACTACGTTCTGTTTACCGCAGAGAGGATTCTGAGATCGGAACACATCTCTCAGAATCTACATGGATGGAAGGATGCGTGGCATACCGTACAAAACGCTCCGGTTTAGCAAAAACTATCAAAATGAAAAAAAAATAATAAAAAAACCCCTCCCCCCCCACCCCCCTTAACCTGCCTACGTGGTTTATGGATGGTCCCTAAACCAACAGTAAGAAAATTACAGCACAATTGGGTCAGCACTGACATTATTGCTCACAACGATAAGCTTGTTTTCTAATCACAAAAGACAAAAAATGGGTCATAATGATTTTTTAAATCACTTTTGGGCAAAAAAAAAAATATCTTCGGTCGCTTGACAGAAAGTATTTTACTTCACAGCTCGTTTTACGTGGGCAATAGCTGATCCATCGTAAAATGTTGTCCTGACTTTTTTTTTTGCATTTCGCATTCGAATTTTCGAATGGCTTTTATGCGTTTTTACCGTTGTCCAAAAAAACATGGGAACCCTATTAGAAAAAGTGAATACTTGTGTACTGTGTGACTCATATATTTTTCAACTCCCCCTTCCAGATTTCCAACTCGGACTACGGCGCCCTCGAGACCGACGTCAAGAAGATCGTCAAGGAGAAGCAGCCGTTCGAGCGTCTCGAGATGAAAAAGTCCGACCTGCTCAAGATGTTCGAGTACAACGAGTTCAAGTGTCGCATCCTGAACGAGAAGGTGACCACGGAAACGACCACGGTGTACCGCTGCGGACCGTTGATCGATTTGTGCCGCGGACCGCACGTCCGCCACACCGGCAAGGTCAAGGCACTGAAGGTGGTCAAGAACTCGTCCACGTACTGGGAGGGCAAGGCCGACGCCGAGACGTTGCAGCGCGTGTACGGAATCTCGTTCCCCGACCCGAAACAGCTCAAGGAGTGGGAGAAGATCCAGGAGGAGGCGGCTAAGCGTGATCATAGAAAGTTGGGCAAGGAGCAGGAACTGTTCTTCTTCCACGAGTTGTCGCCGGGGTCGTGCTTCTTCCAGCCGAAGGGAGCTCACATCTACAACACGTTGATGAACTTTATCCGCGCGGAGTACCGCAAGCGTGGCTTCCAGGAGGTCATTTCGCCGAACATCTACAACGCCAAGCTGTGGCAAACTTCCGGCCATTGGCAGCATTACGCGGAGAACATGTTCTCGTTCGAGAGTGAGAAGGAAACGTTTGCGCTGAAGCCGATGAACTGTCCGGGTCATTGTTTGATCTTTGACCATCGGAATCGCTCGTGGCGCGAGTTGCCGTTGCGTATGGCCGACTTTGGTGTGCTGCACCGTAACGAGCTGTCCGGAGCGCTGACCGGGTTGACCCGTGTCCGCCGGTTCCAGCAGGACGATGCCCACATCTTCTGCATGCCCGACCAGATCCGTGAGGAAATTACCGGCTGTTTGGACTTTTTGAAGCACGTCTACGGAGTGTTTGGATTCACGTTTAATCTGGTGTTGTCGACCCGTCCGGAGAAGTACCTGGGAGAGATTGAAGTTTGGAACGATGCCGAGAAGGCGCTTGCGGAATCGCTGGACAAGTTTGGTGAACCGTGGAAGGAGAACCCCGGCGATGGCGCCTTCTACGGCCCCAAGATCGACATCACCATCATGGATGCCCTGAAGCGTGCCCATCAGTGCGCCACTATCCAGTTGGACTTCCAGCTGCCGATCCGGTTCAATCTGAACTACATCGACGACAACGGTGAGAAGAAGCGGCCGGTTATCGTGCATCGTGCCATTCTCGGTTCGGTGGAGCGCATGATCGCCATCCTGACGGAGAACTACGCCGGCAAGTGGCCCTTCTGGCTGTCTCCGCGCCAGATCATGGTCGTGCCGGTTGGGCCAGCGTACGACGAGTACGCCGACAAGGTGCGGCTGCGGCTGCACGACGCCGGCTTCATGGCCGAGGCCGACCTGGACGCGGGCGATACGATGAACAAGAAGATCCGCAATGCCCAGCTGGCGCAGTTTAACTTTATTCTTGGTAAGCTCGAAAAAATCTCAAAATTATTCAGATTCTAACAACAAGTTGCTTGCTCTTTCAGTGGTCGGTGAGAAGGAACGCAGCTCGGAGACGGTCAACGTGCGCACCCGGGACAACAAGGTTCACGGTGAGGTATCGGTGGAGGAGCTGCTCGTGAAGTTGCGCCGCCAGGCGGATGAGTTTATCAAGAATGAGGATCAGTTCTAAACTCAGAAAAGACATGTAGGTGGGATCGCTGTGGCGAGCATTTAAGTTATGATGGCAGAAAGTATGTAATACCCGTGCTACGATTGTTTGAGATGTGGGAAGTTTAGAATGCTGGAAATTGTATCTGTAACCCCGAACATTTTCATTTTACATTAAAATTATCAAAATACTTTCTTCTTGAATTGAAATAAAGTTTCCAAGAGCTAATATTAAGTCTTATGATGACTTGTTTGTTTCTATAATATCACAATCTTTCTTTCCGTTCTATGTGTCAAATAATGCAACAACACATCGATAAAAAGTTGCTGTGTTAATTCTAAAAGGATAACCATCATGTCTTCGGCAAAGTTGTAGTTATTGATGAGCACTTTTCAGAAAAAATGGCACAAGAAAATCGATTTCCCAAAATAAATTAGGGGACAAAAAACGCAACTTTTGAGCAATAAAAAAGTATGGGAAAAATATTTGCCGTTGACTTATGATGTTTAAAAAAAAAGTTTTTTTTTTTTGAGAAATAGAAATTTTACTCGAACTGTTTTTGACTTGAGTTTTTAATGTAAAATCAAATTTGCAATCGAAAATTACTTCACACATTGTTTGATAAAGTGCACCGTTTCCAAGATAAATCTACTTAAAGTTTAATTTAAACTGAAAAATCCTGTTTTTTCTATTTTTAAAAATACACTGGACATTATCATGATTTTCCATTCCTGGAATTTCTTTTTTCGAAAAATTGAGAAAACTGCTCAAGAGATAGGGGAACAGCATCTAATTCCAGCGTGCCTCTAATGTTGGCAGGTCAGAACTTTCACATTCAATTAAAGCTAATTAAAAGCGTTATCAACTGAAATCGAGTGATAAATAGCTCAATAAGAAGTGAGCAAGCAAGTTTCTATAAAAACTTTTGCAAAATTAGTTGTTTAAGTAGTGAAAAACAGCAAATTGGATGGAGTTAGGAGCGAGAGCTTAACCTGCCAAACATACGAGAATTTACCCTAGGTATCAAAGATTGGAACTAGAAGAAAAGAAATAAGAAAATTGAAGTTTTTCAAGTCTTTTATTTTCTAGTAATAATATCTCAGAAACTAAAAAAAGTTAAAAGAATTCTTTTGTTCGATTTGGTGTCTTCTGCAAAGTTGTAGGTATGGATATGGACTACACTGAAAAAAATGATACACGTTAAATTTGATAAGGTGATTTTTAATTTCACTTTTTGTCACTAAAACTTGATTTACAAAAATCTTTATTTTTTTTATTTTCTGATATGTTTTAGAGGACATCAAATGCCAACTTTTCGGAAATTTCCAAAAGGAACCAAAAATCTTAATTTTTGAATCAATACTATTTTTTTCAAAAAATCGAAATGTTTGCTGCAAAAATTTTTCAATTTCATATTTTGCTTTTTTGAACTTTGTTGATACGACTCTTAGTTGCTGTGATATTGCCATTAAGAGATTTAAAAACAGGAAAATGTATGTTTTCTTAAGGAGCCATTACACTAACGCAAACAAACTAACAAACTCGCACTTTTCCGTGTTTGATAGATTGAGAAACTCGCAAATTCAAGCAAAACAATGTAAATGGGCCCAAGCCGAAGAGTAAACAAAGAGTCTGTCCTGCTTTGGTCAGTGGATGTTCACATTAGGAACGAGCATCTTTGTTTACTCTTCGGCTTTGGCCCATTTACATTGTTTTGCTTGAACTTGTTTGCGGCAAACTCGCAAACAAGGCAAAATGTATGCAGGCTGACGTTTGTACAAACAAATTCAGGCAAACAAACAAAGCAGGCAAACTGAGAAACTGTCAAAAAGTGCCCACCATTTTCTAATGTCGATGTCTCAGCAACCAATGGTCCGATTTTCAATGTTAAAATATGAAACATTCGTGAAATTTTCCGATCTTTTCGAAAATAATAGTTTTTTTTATTAAACAAGACTAACATTTTAAAAAGACCAAACATTCCATATTACGATAAAAAGCGATTTTCTGATCATGCTCAAATTTGGTGAAGCTGTTCCCAAATTTCGGCAAAATTGGACCATCCCTTCACTTTTGGCACCACCCCAAAGGTTTTGCGATTTTCGTGTTGTTTGTTGAAAAATCTTTCAGACTCTTGAAATTATTTGTAATGTTTTGTACAATTTTCAAATCAATTGCACTCAATTCGTTATTAGTTCATAAAAAAAGGTTTTTAGCTTAAAACAAAGAAACTGCACAGAGACGTGCTAAACCGTTTCCCTATCACGGACGCATACTTTTTAATTTTAATTCTGTTCCACCTTGTCAATTGACACTTGTCACGCATGTCACGTTGGAAGCTCGGCGATGTCATCAAAACAAAAAAAAATCTGGTAATTTTATTCGAAACGACTCTACACACTCAGCAGACAGAAAAGTGGCAACAAGGCTGAAAGTGGGAAAAGTATATGTGGTTCTACAAATTTCAATCGGATTATAGGGTTTTCTAATCGAATCCGGTTTCTTTCGCGTCGGTAAGAAGTCGGATGTGGATTCACTACTTTGAGGCGAAGATGGCGAATTTCGGGGAATCTCGAGTGCTGAGCCGGCAAAGGCCAAAAAACGAAAAAAAAGGTTAACGGCGAAATTGTCGAACGTCTGTTTGAGACTGATGTAAATAGAGAATTGAAAATTAGTTACGTTTGAACTTGAGTTTTAGTAAACATTTAAGTTCAATTTAACCTCAGATTGACACCTGAGACACCTTACCTGAAGCGTTGGAATCATGGCATTTGCAAGGAAAGGATGAGAGAAACAGTAGCAATGCAAGCTTGGACTCTCAACCAAACAGTAAGTAGGAGTAATCTGTAGACTCAACGTTGATGTATACGAGCCTGAAAGGCCTTTTCGGGCTCACTCTCACTACTTTTGGTGAGAGCTGAGTGTGAGAAAAAATGAATAAACATGCTGTGCGCACTTTGCGCCGGTCTCTTTACCACATCAGAACTCATCGTGTTAAGACTCATTTCACTACCGACCGCCTCTTGGACCCTGCAATATAATACAAACGTAAATCTCGCATTCTTAAATTTTCTCGGTAACCCGTCACATCAATTAGTAGGCTGAAACAAATCATGCTGCAATAGGAACAACTAGACCCAGCTTTTAATGACAAAAATCAACGTCAATACAGCGTTTAAGCATTCATAATACCTTCCAAAGAGGTGCTAAACTCGCACGTCCGTGATCGGGAAACGCTTCGCGGGCTGTTAAATCTCGAAGATCCAAATAAAACAAATTGAGATATTCTGAATAAGTCTCATCCTTACTGATATCGTTCTTTATTTGCTAAACAAAAAACATAATTTATTCTTCCGATTATTTTCTATATCATCCCATTAATTTGTATCATTGATATCACGTATTTACACCGTAAATCTGTCTAAACTATACAATGCAATTATACAAAAAAAAAGAAGACAAACTGTGACAGAACCGTTACGCCGTAATTGTTCTCATGCTACACAGTAAGCTTTTTTAAAAACACATTTTCCTTCATAGTAACTAAATTCGCCGCATACAAAATTAGTATTCTTTTGTTTTAGTTTTCATTTTGCACTGATTTTACGTGTTTATTTTTCCCTTTCTAGCCGTTTTACTGATTGTTCAAAACAATACTCTTTGCTTGCGTTTATTTCAAGTTATTTTTGGATTGCGACTATTTCTAAGCACGATTAGTGTGTGTGTTTGTGTGTTTGTTAATAGACAGATTTTTGTTACCGTATTATTTTTTGCTTTACTCAACAGTAAATAGTCACTAACATGGCCCCGACAGTGTTCCTTTCAATATGTTTTCTTGCCGCCTCGTTTTTTTTTGTTGATATTCTACGGAAACAAACGACCGAGCGTGGAACGTGGTTTGAAAAGATTTAGATTTTTTAAACTTGTTTCTTTTTTTGTTGGGTGGGAAAGATGTTTGGAAAGTTTGATGAAATCTATTGTTTTTTAGCAGACACAATCTTTGCTGGATAATAGGTAAAATGGGCTCGTTTCCTGTAGTATAAAGCTGCTAGTTTTTGTTGTTTAAATATGCGTTTTTTCTTGTTTTCGCTAGTACGCTTCTAATTATTACCATTTAGACAGCAATTTTCTTTTATTGTGGGATTAGAGCTTTATTGAATTACTTTTTTTTTTGTTTTATTTTTAAACTTCTAGCCCTAATGCTGCGCGTTTTTGATATTTACAATTAGTATTTTACATGCTTGTTTTTAGTTTGCTTCAATAACACTTTTTCACTAACTCTACATTGATGTATCACGATTTTTTGGAACAAGGAAAAGCCAACCTGGCGGTTGACTCTCAACGTTTTGTTTTGTTTTGCTTGGGCTATTTACAATTGAATTACTAGTTTTGCTTCAATTTGAGTGAGTGCTGATGCTGAATTACTTTCCACTGTTTATACTGGCTTGATATAAAATTTAACACGAAACAATTGTTGTGTGTGACACGGAGGGAAACCAAACAACAAAACGAAAACAACATTTCACCTATAAAACTGTTTGAAAAAGGACCCCACAAAAAATAATCAATTCAAACATATCACCTCCAAAATTTCGCCCCTCCTTACTCCTGCCCGAACCCTTCAGTCTCCTCGATTGCGTAGTTCAGCTTCTCCACCAGCTGGTCGTAGCTCTTGTACGGCGGCAGATCCAACCGGTTGAAGCACGTGTGCGACCGCGGCAACCACGTGTCCTTACCGACCTTCTCGATGCAGAACCGCTGCGGCCCATTGGAGCCCATCAACTCGGCGAATCCGCCCACCGGAACGCGGCACGTCCCCGTCACAAACTGCAGCAGCCGGGCGCGCTTTTCGTTGTCGGTTTCGCGGACAAACTGAAAGACAATTTGACGGGATGTTAAAACTTACACTAATTAATTCCAGGTAGATTGTTACGAACCTGCCAGAACCACACGACCTGCTTGCTGGTGCGGTTATAGTGCCGATAGATCGAGTTTCGCTGCCAGTCGTCGACGTCGATCTCCTGCATGCCGCAACTATTAGGAAGGAAGAATGATTAGAATCATTAAGAAAAAAAAAAGAATAAAAACACTCACAGCATCAGCTCCAGCTCGCGCTCGTCAAAGTACTTGAGCCACTCCAAAGGCACCACTTCGTTGAAACCCTCCAGGAAGGTTTTGGTTTGCTCCTCGATACCTCTGCAATTAAATAAAACGGTAAAAATAGAAAAAGTGAGAATGAGTCGCGCTTCAAGTGCTCAAGCTGTGAAGGAAACAAAGGGGCAAACTACCGCGGCTATGTCCATATCAAGTCAATTTTTTGTAATTGTTTTTTGTTATTTTTTATCATATTATTTTGCCTACACAACAGTGATTCATGAATCCAATACAATTTTCAATATAATTTTGACAGCTGTTCAAATAAAACTCAATTTGCTCAAAAACACAATTTTTGAACATTTTAGTGGTACAAAAAGCTATGGCCCAGCTGGTGCAAAATGTATCTGCAGTGTTGCCGATTTTTGACAAAAATGGTCTGCAAAAATATTCAGCACTTTTATCGAAATGAAATTTTTTTGATACTGTTTTCGATTTTGACACTTAAAATAAAATCCAACCGAGAAAAACCATCCATGCAAAAAAAAGTTTATTAAACTATGAAAAAAAAATCTCTATCTAAAATTTCTAAGTGCCACCATTTTAGCCGCCATTAGCAAATCAGCCGGGTCCGGTGGCGCAGTGGTTAGCGTGGTAGCCTCTCACCCCAGTATGGCCTGGGTTCAATCACAGACGGACCCGGTGGCATTTTTCGAGTCGAGATTTGCCTGATCACGCCTTCCATCGGATGGGGAAGTAAAACGTCGGTCCATTAGCGTAAAAAGCGGTTTTGAGTGACTCACCATACATAACCTTCGGATGCCTAGAAATGAGCAGAAACTTGGAAAAAGACCACAAAAGACCCGGGGTCGTTAAAGTGGATTGCTTTTTTTTAGAAAATCAGTTAACTTTGGAGCATTTTAAAAACTTTTTTTTTTGCAAAGGCTTACATTTTGACAAAAATAAAAATATCGTATTGCGAATATCTGAAGTCAATTTTATAGCGAGGACTTCAAATAATCGAGTTCGCACTGTGTTCAAATATTCAAATTCCTTACACCCTTACCAAAAATCATGATTTTCTGAGTTCAATATCCCACTTTTCATACGATTGTTTTAGCTCGGGTACTACTAGGTACTAAAAATGGTTAAATGGGTTGAACTGCAAAATTCGTAGGAAAGTAGTTGTTTTATTGAACTCAGAAAACATGATTTTTGGTTTGGGTGTAGATTTCAAAATTATTCAATTTCATGTTTTTTAGAATTTTTGGATTTGAAAAGAAGTACATTTTTCAAAGTTTTTGTCCCTTGCATCTGGTCGACTGCCGTTCTACGCATAATTGTCCCATGTCATTTTTGGTCGATTCTGACTTTTTGTCAATTTTAGGTTAATTTTGACGTTTATTTTCCGAAAAACAAATAAAATCTATTACTTTGTTCGGAAACTCATTGAAAACAACACCAAGTCTGTTTGTCCCATCGTTGTACCTCTACGCATAATTGTCCCACCAAGTATTTTCTTTCACGATTTATCAGTTTTACGACGTAATTTGTCTTGTTTACCTATTGTGTAGCAAGAGGATTATAAATAAGAGTGATAAACTGCTAACTGGGATGATTAGGGACTTATGGGGTGAATAGGGACTCACTGGACAATTATGCGTAGAAACACAAAACACGGACGAAAAATTTCAATCGCGTTTTTCTCAGTTGCACTTTTTTGAACATGGGACAATTATGCGTAGAACGGCAGTCGAGGCCAAAGAGGCGGCAAAAGATTTTAAAAATATTTAAAATAATAAAACCAGCCAAAATTTTACCATTTTACATAAAAAAGAAGGCATAGGAAATGCATTATATGCATTATAACTCATTGAAACCCAAAATATTTTTAAACTTGCTCAAACATGCTAAAAATTTAAAAAAGCAGAAGAATTCATTTGAAATTAATTTCAGCAGAATGGATAAAAATTTCATCGAATTTTTGGGGTTTTCGAAAAAAAATGTTTTGTCCTTGATTTAAAAGTTACACGATTTTTAAAATTTAGAAAATTAGAAAAAAAAACAAGAAATATTCAAAAAATCAAGAATTAAAAATTCAATTATTTGGAAATTAAAAACATGGATAATAAAAAAAAAATAATTATAAAAAAAAAATAAAATTTAATAATTTCTGAAATTTAAATTTTATCATCCATGTTTTGAATTTCCAAATCATTGAATTTTTAATTCTTGATTTTTTGAATATTCATAGTATTTTTTTCTAAATTTCTAAATTTCAAAATCTTGATAACGTTAATTATTATTTTTAAATATTTGTCTTTCTGAGTTTCTAAATTTCTCAAATAAAGTTGAAACGGGATGCTAGTTGTTAGACAACTTCTGTTCTACTTAAATCAATTTCTTAACTCGACAGGTGCTTGCTATCGACCTATTTAACTGCCGTTCTACGCATAATTGTCCCATGTTCAAAAAAGTGCAACTGAGAAAAACGCGATTGAAATTTTTCGACCGATTTCTGTGTTTCTACGCATAATTTTCCCGTGGGTGCCTATTCACCCTATGTGTCCCTAATCGCCCCAGTTAGCAGTTTATCACCCTTATTTGTGATCCTCTTGATATACAACAGGTAAACAAGGCATAATGCTTAATAAAACTAATGATTCCGTGTAAGAAAATACTTGGTGGGACAATTATGCGTAGAAGTTCAACGATGGGACAAACAGACTTGGTGTTGTTTTTGATGAGTTTCCGAACAAAGTACCAGATTTCATGTGTTTTTCTTAAAGTACACATCAGACTAAACTTATAAATGGCATAGTCAAAATCGTCAAAAACTGACATGGGACAATTATGCGTAGAACGGCAGTTAACGTCTGCAAAAAAAACTAAACTTCAAAGAAGACTTTAGTTTAAAACAGGTCAAACATTCAATATTGCGCCCATTTGAAATGTTAGTCTTGATTCCAAAATAAAAAAAAAATTGGAAGGGATCATAAAATTTCACAATTCTTTCATTTTTCAACATTGAAAATTGGACCATTCGCTGCTGAGATATCGGCGAGAATTTGATTCTGAGTCGATAGGTATACATGTAGGTGGGTCTAGGAGGTCTAATTGAGAAGTTCTTTTTGCGAGTGATTTTATAGCCTTTACTCAGTTAGGTGAGGAAGGCAAAATTGAAGTCAATAAATTTTTTAGACTTAAATTTCTATTTACAAAAAATGCAATCTTAAAAAAAAATAACTTGACGGATTTTTTTTGTCTACGGCAATTTTTTGACCCTTAAAACATATAAAAAAATAGGCATGCATCTTTTTAAATTTAAAAATCGACAAATTTTTATTTTCCGTGTACCTATTTTTTTAATAGTCCTCATAAATACCTATAACTTTGCCGACGACACCAAATCGACCAGAAAATTCCTTCAAAGTTACAGATTTTCGATCATTTATGTACGTACCATTTTTGGACAGCTGCCAAAATGGTATGGAGACTTGTATGAGTGAACCAATGACGTAAATTGGCTTCTTCGGTAAAAGTTTAAGCCATACCAAACATACAAAAAAAAGGGTCGAAATCGGCCGATTTCGTAGAGAATAATTCGTCGCCGTCGTGCTAACTTGTCGTACGTGCATTTTGGGCCAAATTAAGTTAAGAACGCCATTTTGTGCATCTAACAATGCCACATCTTTTGACCTTCACAGATTTCCAAAATTCGATTTCAATCCTAAGATTTACAAAGAAACCCAAAAAAGGTCCGAAAATTTTTGTCACTTTACATATTAAAGTAGTTTTAATCTTGTCGTGCTATCTTGTCACTCCCTGAAAATTGATGTAAGTGCGACAAAAGGCCAAAGGGATTTCAGGCTCTCGTTTTTGTTTATTCAAGGTCAAACATTAAAACGCGTTTTTCTCGGAACGTCAAAATGGCGGGTGCAACAAGATAGCACGACGACGTCGAATTGCTCTCTTTCCAACTCTTTTCCTTTATAGCTGCCTAGCCTTGAATAATTTTTGTTCGAAGCCTTTTCCTTGACCGTTTCTTGAGTATTTTTTTATATGTGGAGATTTTTTAAAGGTACAATAAACAATTTTTTTTGTTTTTTTTGGGTGTTTTTGAAAATCTCTGAATCAAAGCGGTTTCTGAAAAACCTAAAACGCAAAAAAAGTTTGTTTTACCTTTAAAAAAACTTCAAATAAGAAGTTTTGCGTTCCTTCCGAACTCCGTACTAGCCTTTTTGCACAAGTTGGTCAATATTAATTTAGCAGTGTTGCCAATTTTCTAAATAAAATCGTAAAATTGAAAAAAAAATTGAAAAATTGGCTTAAATTTAATGTTGCTATTTTATCGAAAAGATCAGAAAATTCCCTCAAAATTTGCTTTACAGACTTCAAAGATTGGGCCATTGTGTCATTGGGTTGCTGAGACAACAGTGGATTTTCTAAAAAATGATATTATTGTGAAATGTGGACGAACATTTGAAAAGGCATTTTTTTAAAGCATTTTGACAGCTAGAACTATTTTTCAAATTCCGAGCCAGGTAACAGGTAACTATTAAACAAACCCCGCAGTGTGAAAAGGTAGCTGTTTAGGCCAGCTATTAATTTTGAGTTTTGTGAAAAAGTTACCTTTTGGCTCAGAATTTGCCAAATTGTTCCTTATCCGCAATATTCTCGTGTTGCTCCACAAATTTTCCAATTTCTCGAATGAAGATATGGTCGAAAATAATTGTTTAAATATTAGAAGCCACTCAACGGGGGGCAAACTCACCTCGTCATCCGCCACTCCGTCATCAGCGAAATGTACTCCTCCTTGTTCTCCTCGCTGACCTTCTCCTTATCGCCCTCCTCCTTAAGCTCGTGGTGTATAATCTGCCCCAGCACCTCAAAGTCCACGCTGAACCACAGCTCCAGCCCGCACTCGTCAATGTTGTTGTCGCGCACCCAAATCAACGAGTTGTAAAACTCCGGATCGATCGTCTCGATGTCTTTGGTGGTTAGTTTTTTGTTCAGCATTCGCTTGTAGAACGGCATCGTGAAGCCTGAGTAGATGAACCGTCCGTGGTAGAGGGCCATCGCGATGAAACGTCCGATGAACTTGAAGTACTGGAGATGGTCCGGGTTGACGTAGCTGGCGGGGTTGATCTGGAGGCTGTAGTTGTTTTTGTTGGCGTACTCGAACAGGCAGTACATGGGGTTGAGGACTTCGTGGGAGAGCAGGAAGAACCACTCGCGCGAGACGCCACCGTAGTCGAGGCCTTCCTCGCCGCGGAAGATGATGTAGAGCCGGCGGCGGAGTTCGTAGGCGGGGAGGCGCATGATTTGGTGGTACGAGTCTTCGAAGAGGGTTTGCCGGGTGAGGGTTATTTTGATGTGGGACGCGAGAGCATTGCTTTGACAGAGGTACCGGAACTGGGAGAGCTTCCAGCGGAAGCTGCGCTCGTAGGCGCGGGGGACGCCGTAGACGCCTTTGCTGCCTTTGGGGGCGCCTGGGCGGGGGTCTTCGAAGGTGGTTTTGCGGGCGTTGTGATCGACGAAGAAGCGTTCGCCGGTGGCGGTGTAACGGATTTCCCAGCCGGGCGGGAGGGGGCCTTCGGCCAGCATGTTGACCTCTTGGCCTTGCGTTCGCGGGTCTTCCCATTGGGTGGTTCGGTTCTTGTGGTTGACAAAGTAGACGCGGTTGTCGGGTTGGACGCGTTTTTCCCAGCCGTCTGGGAGTGGGCCGAGGCCGTCGTCTTCTTCGTGGGGGACTGACGTTGTGTTGGACTGTTGGGCGTGCTGCGGGTAGAGGAACCGTTGATTGCCCTGGGAGATGATGTGCTGCCGTTGGCCTTGCCAGTGCTGGAAGTGCATTAGGCGTTCGCTGTTGGGTCGCTGCCAGGTTGTTGTTCGGGTGTTGTGATCTACGTAGTAGACTCGTCCCCGGGCGTCTCGTCGCATCTCCCAGCCTGCTGGTAGGGGTTGTGGCTTCTCCCAGTACGTTGAGCGCGTGTTGTGATCCACGTAGTACCGTCGGCCGTATTTGTCAACGCGCATTTCCCACCCGGCCGGGAGTGGTTCTTCGTCGACCTGGTTCTGCTGGGCGGCGGCTTGCAGCATCATCTGTTGATCCGTCAGACTACCTCCCATTGGGACGAGGGCACCGGCCGTAGCACCACCACCAGCGGAAACCTGCGGTGCCGCTACTCCTCCGTTCATAGGAACCATCGGTTGCGGCTGGACTTGGTTCGCCCCTCCACCATTCGGCACCCCGTTGATCAACGAATCCTGCGACGAGTTGGAGTAGACCGGTCCCAACCGCGGATGCATCATTTGCTGTTGCTGCTGCTGTTGCTGATCCCAGTTCATACCACTGCTCCGACGCACCGCTCCAGTCGACGCGCCACCCATCGGCATGGCCACCCCGTTGCCCATCGCCGATCCGGAATGTAAACTCAACTCGTTAAAGTTCGCTGCGGTACTGCTGATGCTGATGCAATCCGCCGGCACTCCTGCCGCCGCCGCCGAAGATCCGTTGTTGAACGACGGCGAGTGCTGCGCCGAGTTCGACGGCCCCGGCTGAAGTTGACCCGACCCGGTAGCAGCACCACGTAATCGCATCCGCGCCCGGATCCCTCCGTTCAGGATACTGCTGCGGCTGTTACTGCTGCTGCTACTGCTACAACCGGCCATCGACGCCGCCTCCAGCTGTGTCGTAAATAAAAAATAATCTCCGTTGAATCATTGATCAATCGACAAACAGAAAAGCAAAGTGAGCAAAGTAGGCTATTGATTTTCCCACGCGCCAAGGTCACTTACCCCGTTACCGTTGACGTGTGACATGCCGGCACCACTGACGTCACCACCCCCATTCACCACCGTCCGCATGTCAATCTTTAACCCGTTCAGCACCGTCACCAGCTCCCCCGTCTTCACCGGTTGCCGCGGCTCGTGGTTGTGGTGGTGGTGGTGCGAACTCTTCGACGACGAACCCCCCGACGACCCGTCCGTCAGCAGGTCCATGCTCAGCTCCAGATTCTCCAGCACCCCATTGTAATGCTCCAGGATGTTCGCCAAGTACACCGTCTGCTGACCCAAGAGCGAGTCCTTCCGGAAGCTCGAGTGGTCCAGGACGCGAAAGTGCAGCACCGAGTTGGCCGACACGATCACCGTGAAGCGTTCGTTCCATTTGGGGGCGTTCGTGTTCTTCAGAAAGTCCGTCTTGCGGGTGCTCTTGCTGTCGATCGATATCTCCACGTACGGGTTCGGCTTGAGGAAGCCGGCGTTCCGCAGAGACGCATGCTCGACTGAAAAAGAAGGTAGATTTAGTTGAATAATTTAAGCATTTTTTTCAACTGACAACAGCTGATATTAGGGTGGGGGAATAAGTTTTTCAAACACCCACTTGTATTGTTTCAAGCTAAAACATTTTTCGAACCGAATCGCTTTTGCTGGTAATAACCCATTTCTGAGAATTACTTCAAACTATTAACGTACAATATTTGAACCGTTTAAAAAAATTAAATGAAACAAAACAAAGACAAGGGTCTTACAAAGGACGTCAAATAACATTGAAAAAAAAAACGGAATCGACGTAACACCTTATTATGTGGCCCTCTTAAACCTTGCGGTTTCGTCAACGGATCCACAGGCGTGTATCGTTCTTTTTGCGACAAGACTCCGCCTCCCGGGTCTCCTAAGTGTGAAGGTATGGCACGGGGAGAGGGCACCGAATACCTATATTAACACTTAGATTTTTTTTCAAATAACATTACCACACCGAAAACGACGTTTGAATTCATTATATTTTTCGAATTATGAGCAAAAATGTAAATTTATTGACAATACCACACAAATGTTGTTTATTTCGAGGTTTTTAAATAAGCTTTCTGAAAAGTTGGATTGTTTGAAAAAGTTTGTTCAATGCTTATAATGGTACGAGATGTTACTACCAAGGTAAACAAACAACAACGGAACCTTCAAATCATTTAGAGGTTTAGTGGTGGAAGTGTTAAATTAGAATCCACTTGGGGGCAGAATGGACCACCCTTTTCCTGCCTTATCAATCAAAAGTTACGAATTTCGAGCTAATATAGGGAAATGAAATGTTGTGGGAGAAATTTTAAACACATAAAGTCATTCAAATTTAAGGTTGAAAAACTTGTAGTTTTTCTTTGGTGCTGGCACTTTTCTTGTACCGAACAAGCACAAAAATAACAAAAACTACCAGATTATTATCAATAACAGTTTTACAATACTTGTGATTGTAAGAAGTCTCGTTTTTTTGCCAAAATTATTTTAAAATGTTTCCGACCTTGTTCTTGCATGATCTTGTTGCTCGATTGGAACCCCGATTTGACAGTTCGATTGGAACCCTGAGAGTGACATTTCGCCTCTCCTTATAGGCTCTCTATTCACTCCTGGTAGCTTCACAAATCACGTTTAATGCAACATTAGCTGATTTTTCACTTGTTTTGATGCTTATTTGTAAAAATAGTGTCTTATTTTCGTAATATTGAATGTTTGGCCTTTGTGAAATGTTAGTCTTGATTTGAAAATTCCAAAAATATTTTTTTCGAAAAGATCGGAAAATTTCACAATTGTTTCATATATTAACATTGAAAATCGGACCATTAGTTGCTGAGATATTGACGATAGAAAATGGTGGGTTGTTTGGGTGAAACTTAGAAAACATCAATTTTCCTGTTTTTAAACCTTTGCATTGCAATATCTCAGCAACTAAAGGTCGTATCAACAAAGTCCAAATAAGCAAAATATAGAGAATTTTCTCAGCTTTTCAAAAATATTTTTTTCAAAACTGGGCAAACATGTGCACTAATTTAAAAAAATGAAAAACTGCGACTATTTTCAAAAAAGTCACTTAAATATGGCTATAACTTGAAAACGGTGCACTTTATCAAAATTTCATTAAAGTACTTTTTGATTGCAAATTTGATTTTACATCGAAAAATGAAGTTGAAAAATTTTTACGACCAAAATTTCGATTTTTTGAAAAAATCAGTATTGATTAAAAAATTCATAACTCGGTCAGTGATTTTTTGCACAACCTGGAAATTTCTGAAAAGTTGGCATTTTATGCCTTCTAAAACATATCAAAAAATAAAAAAAATTAAAAATAGTGTTTTTTTGTAAATCAAGTTTTAGTGATAAAAGTTAAATAAAAAATCACCAAATTTTTTTACCGTGTATTATTTTTCCAGTGTAGTCCGTATCCATACCTACAACTTTGCCGAAGACACCAAATCGATCAAAAAATTCCTTCAAAAGATACAGATTTTTGAATTTTCATACATCATTTTTGTATGGACAGCTGCCGAATTTGTATGGAAAATTATATGGACAAACTAATGATGCAAAATGGCTTCTTTGGACATACCGAAGGCACCAAAAAAGTTTCAGCCGGATTAAAAAATACAAAAATTAAAATTGAAGAAAAAAGACCGATTTCGTAGAGAATTGCTCAGCTTTGAAATTGGGTTTTTATTTAATTTTTTTAAATCATTATTTTTGATTAGGCTGGTACAAATATTTTTAAAAGTTTTTGTCACCCCCCCTTCAAAATTGGTCCGAAAAATCAGGGGGCAAAAAAAATATTTTTACAATAAACTTCAAAATTTCAATGAAAATTCAAATGCAACCAGCTGAAATCAAATTAAAATACATTCTTCTGCGTTTAAAATCATTTTTAGCATGTTTGGGTTTATTAAAAAATCTTAATATTTTTTGAAAATTTTCGATGCAAAATCTTTTTTTTCGATACAATTTTTGTTTTTGTCAGATCTTAGATTTTTTGAAACCTAATGATTGCAAAACAACTGAACTAGTGTAAAATGCATTTTAAAACACTTTTTTCATTTAAATGTGAAGACTATGGCTTGTTATTTAAATTTTTATATTTTTTTATTTTTTTGCCCCCCCCCTTGACCTCGGCCAGGGCCGAGGGACAAAAACTTTTTTAAATATTTGCATCGGCCTTAATGTTTTTCAAAAAAAATTATAGCTTGTTTTTTTATTTTGGAAAATTTGTTTTATTTTTAATTTTGATTTGTTTGTTGAATGTTTTGAAGTTATTTTTTTGTAATTTTGTGCATTTTTTCAAAGTCACCCCCATTTGAAAATTGATTCTAAAAATCAGAGGGTTAAAAATATTTGTCTAAAGAAACATCCAAATTTTAATCAAACTGGCAAACCAAACAATTGAAAACAATCTAAAATGCATTTTTCTCGTTTCGTTTTCGTTTTCGTTTTACGGAGCAAGGTGGGGGACGCGGCCTCAAGTCAATCCAAGTCCGGTTTCTTGTGGAAAAAAGGGTAGTGGCCGAACTAGTATTGCATACCAAATGAACACCACCGGAAGATATAGGGGATCGGGAGGGGGAAGGTGAAAGAAAATTAGTGTAAGTGTGAGTAGTAAGAACTTGGATGACATGAGCAGTTACTGGTAAATGAATGATGAAAACTAACTTGTCAATGGCATTTTTTCTGGGCTTCGTCCTGTCGCGTCCGTCAGTAGTCTTGTCGTACATTGCACCTAACTTTAATTTAACTGATCATTTATGTCCAATTATTCATTTCAGAAAACTAACTAACTTGAATCAACAACCTCAACTAAACTGTCTGAAAGTAACTTGAATCTCAAATCCCCGAAATTTTAATTACAAAGCCAAACATTCCTTTACTTATTTGTTAAACCTGTCTTGCTGCTTCCAAAAACAATAAACATTAATGAAACGTTCATAATTTACAAGTTGAACACTCGTTGTTAATACGACTATTTCGTGCCTTCCATTTCATTAGGGCACACAAGCTTTGCAAACAAGAGTGTATCCCTATCATACCTTATGTAAACTATCATTTGAGTGAAAGAGACACAATCCTGTTCACACCTGTGTGTCCTTTTTAAATGTTAGGCTCTGTTTGATCGTAAAAACTCCAGTAGATCCTCGATTCGCAACAATGGTCGATACAACCATAATCCGAAAACCGTTAGTTCAACAGATTAACGAATTTTGTCCGATATCATTTCATTATTGATTGATCGAGACTCTATGGATTTTTTGACAATTCAGAATGGTAACGGGAGTCTGGAAGTATTAAACAACCTAGAAGAGTTACAAAAAAAACTAACTATTCCTCCCTAATATCAAACGGTTTTACCTGTTCCTAACAGATTTCACGAACAAGAATATTGAGACTCAAATAAAAAATTTCAATATCTTGCAATTTTACATATTATAAAAGCTGTGATTTCTATCAACACAAGTATATAAATATAAAATAAATGTGTGATATATATCAACATCGGAAACCATCTTTGCAAATAGCCCTGAAACGACGGCAACGTGTGGCTCCATCTCCAGGGAACAATCTAAAATGCATTTTTCTGCATCGATAATCATGCATTCTTAGGCTCGTTAAAAAAAATAAAATTGTTACAAAATTCCGATGTAACTTTTTTTTTCACAAAAAAAAATCGTCAATGCTTTGATATTTTGGAAACTACTCACTATTTCGTTAAATCGAAAATTACCGAATTCGGTAAAAACTTACTTTTGTGTTGAAATAAAAAAAAACGTTTTGAGTTTGGTTTGGAGACAGACGAATTAATTGCTATAATGTTTCATGTTTTTTCCTTCAAAAAATTACACATTATCAAATAAGGCCGTTGCAAATACAGTCCAGACTCGATTATCCGAAGGCCTTGGAAAAATTTCATTTTTCGCGAAAAATTTGGAATTTTATAAAAATTCAAAATATTTTTAAACGAGCCCATACATCCTAAATATGAATATCAATGCAGACAAATTTTAGATTGTTTTAAGTTAATTAGACTTCTATTTTCATAAAAAAAATTAAGTTTTTTTGAAAAAAAAAAATATTTTTTTGCCACACCCTATTCTGGAAAATAAAAAGTTTCCAGAAATTTTTAAAATCTAGTTAGGTGTGTATTCAATTTCTTTATTTTCAAACACGTTTGACTTTTGTTATGTGCTGAGATCTAATAATTTTGCACTTAGGAAATGTTTGACATAATTTTCAAATCCAGTAAAAAAATATAAGGGAAATTTCGCGAAACATTTATTTTTTTAATATTGAAAATCTAATTACATTAAAAATGTATTAATAGTTGAGTTGAAAATTGAGCAAATTTCATTTTACATCTAGAAAATATTATTGGTGAAATAATATTGTGACACTTTTCAAATATTTTCAAAAGCTGGCAAATTTGAGGCATGGCTTATTTGGACTCAAGGAATTGATGGACCAAGTATTACACACATCAAATCATGAATAATTTGTTTGTTTTTAGTTTTAACTTCAAAAGCTAGTTCTGTAAACCAACAATGACAATGAAAAAAACCGCGAAAAAAAAAATTTTTTTCGAGATTTGAATATCAGAATTGTTAAGGATGCACATGATTTTGAACCAGACGGCATAATCAATTCAAATCGGATCATGGCAATGTTTCACGATAAATTATGAAACTATAAAATAGAATAAATTTGAATATAGTAAAAACTTGTAATGTTAGCCTCGCCTACTAGAATTTCAGCAAGTAATGCAACCACATCTGTAATAATTCACATATATTCTGTTGAGAAAGGACACGTCCTTCATATCTGCATATTACCCAGACACGTGCTTGCATACCCATTAATCACCACATACTTGTACTCGTAGTTGTGTTGTTGAATTGTTGAAAACCACCCACACCACCCTTTTTATTGCATTAGTGTCTGTCTCTCACCCCCCAACATACACACTAAACAAATTATACTCACTCGTGACACTCAGCTGGTGGATTCCTTCTTCCATTTGTGTTGTGTGTGTGTCTATTATTCCGTATGTTGCTTACTGTTTGTCAGTAAAATTGCACCACAGCAGATTACACGTATCACCCTTGAAGATGATGCTTATTACACGGTGACGAATACGCGGGGTTTCCCCAAAAAAAAAGTCCCCCCTTCTTTTTGCTGCCGCTTCGATGAGGCACGAAGTCACGTTTTCACGCACGCAGCAACTCGTCGTCGTCGTATCGATTGCCCTAGGGAATGGCGCGGTAGAAATTCCTGTAAAGTGATCGAGAAAAGAGAAAAAGAGGAAGCCTTTAGTAAAGTAAAAAAGAAACATTCTTAATCCGACAGCTCATGTCAATTTTCCCATTGGCCTTTCTCGTCAAAATGTTGAGTGGCGTGCGGTTGTGTGTGTGACCACAGAATTTCCTGACGAGGACTGTCGTTTGCTTTGCGGGTCAGTAAGGATTCCTCAAGTTATTTGCATTCCTACTGAATGGTTTTTATTGTGAATTAGCAATATAGCTGTTTTAAAAATAAAATACATTATGAAATATTCATTTGAGAATTTACATTAAATCTATTAAAAGTGATAACTGAAGTAATAAACTGAACATTTAAAAAACGAGCATGAATTTGTAGTGGTATTTGGACCGTTGCATATATTTTTCAAGTTTATGTCAAGATTTGACTTGTCAGTGTATTTAGCCCATTCAAAATGTTACTCTTGATGAAATATTTAATTTATTTTAGTATTAGAAAGCCGAAGATTTCACAAAAAATATTGTTTTTTCATTGAAAATCAAAACAACAGTTTTCGAGATAAAATGATTTTTCAAAAAATTTAATCATCAAAAGGCCCTAAACAACTAGCAATCCGAGCAGTCCGTAAAAAAGAATTGCTGACTTTTAGAAAATATTTGTGCTTGGGTGATTTTTCTTTCAGAAATATGTTTAAATTGTAAAGAACTGAACCGTTTAATAAAAAAAAACTATAACTTTAACACGGTACATTTTATATATATAAAAAAATGTAACACATGTAAAGTCATTTCCGATTACAAATTTGATTTAACAAAAAAAATTTTTTGAAGTTTTGTTGAAAAAATATTTTTGATTTTTTCCAAAAATAAAAAAAATATATCTCTGGTGAGCAACTCTCTACAAAATCGGCCGATTTCGACCATTTTTATTTTTTGTGTTTTTATCAAACTTGTGGGGGTCTTCCCTATGACCAAAGAAGCTATTTTGTGTCATTGGTATACATACAAGTATCCATATAATTTTGGCAGCTGTCCATACAAAAATGGTACGTAAATATTCAAACAGCTGTAACTTTTGAGTGAATTTTCTGATCAATTTGGTGTCTTCGGCAAAGTTGTAGGTATTGTTGAGAACTATTGAGAAAAAATAGGTACACGGAAAAAAAATTGCAGATTTTTTAATCAAGGTTTTTTAACAAAAACTCAATTTCCTTTTTTTTATTTTCGAGATTTTTTTATATGTTTTAGGGGATAGGATATTACGGTCCTGTTCAGCAACGGAGAAGGACAACGATGGGTGATCTCTCATGCTCATGCTCAGAATTGCTCTGTTACAAGATTTTGCACCATCTCTATAGCTCTTAAACTAAAAAATACGTAATTTGAAAATTCAAGTACAATAAAAATATTCAGAAATTTCCGCGTATGATTTTTTTCAGAAAAAGTCCTGGTTATAAACTACAATTTTGCCGATGACACAAAATCGTGGGGAAATTTCAGCAAAAAAAAAAAAAAAATCAAGGAATACAAGGATTCGGAACGATTTGTGAAAACGTAGAGAATTATAAAATTTGAAGAAATGTATAATGTTACCTCTTGTATGATGTAATTTTACCTCAATTCATGTTGAGAAAAAGGAAAAGAACTACATATTACCAGATATTATATAACCTTAGAAAGTATGCATTTTAACCTATTTTGATGTTAATCTTACTTTTTCATCTATAGTTTATTTTCTATTAACCCTTCCACAAAATCAAAAAAAAAAAATCTCCGCGGAATCCAAATCCACATCCAGTTTTGGTCGCAATTTTGAACAACGCCCTTTTGCCGAATTGATATTTGACATTCAAGTTGCACACAGTAAAAAAAGTTTAATTTTGAAAAATTAAAAAATGTTTTGTAATTTTACCTAAAGAATGTGTAAAAAGGTGAAATTCAACAGAAACTGATGAAAGTTTAACCAGTTCCTGATGTAAAATTACGCTTTTAACCACAAGAATTTATCTTTCATGGGAGATTTGATGACCAATATGAGAGAAAATTTTACATCAGGAATTGGTAAAATTTTCATAATTTTCAACTTAATTTCACTTTTTTACACATTATTTTAGGTACAATCACACAAAAATAGGGAATATTATGTCATCAAATTTGTGCTATCAAACATTACTCAAATACCAAATATTAATTTTTCAGAAAGGCAGCAAATCGAAAATTATTTTTGGAATTTTTTGTGTATGTAATGTCAAAATGTCTCTTTAAAAATGCATTTTAAACAACATTGCTAGCCATTGACTTTTCAAAGACAGCTGGCATTTTCAAAAAAAAAAAAAAAAATTGCCGACGGTTACTTGTTTGACAATGTCTTAAAAACTAACAATCAAAAACACTTACCTAATTTTGAGATTAAAACAAGACATCTACCACATAAATTTCAGCTAAATCCGTCCTTTACAGAAAAAATGCCAGCGGTTTGAATTTTTGGAGCGAAAAAAGAGCAATTTGCAACAATTAGGGAACCAAATGGATTTTGTGTGGTTGGAAGTCATTTGATTGAATTTGGTCCCCATGATGCAGAAATGAAGTTTGGTCTTTTGGTAATTTTTGAGGGATTTTGACAAGTGACAAGTGTTTTTTTAAGATGAGAAAATTTCCTGAAATAAACTGCCTTTATATTATTTTCTTTGTCTGTTGTCAGTATTTGAGTCGAAACGAAAAAAAATAAAATAAGATCACAAAACAAATATTTCACAAATAAAGCAACACTTTCCTTTTCATTCCGTTCAACCACATCACGGCAGTAAACCGGTGGACAACCACCCGCACGAGTTTTCCTCTTGCAAGGCGGGGTACCGGTTTTTATTATTTGTCCTCAAAGGTGTTTGCATTTCTCTCAACCTTGTCTAGTTTTGTCTAGTGTCCAGTAGTCGAGGCGCGTAAAGCAAAAAAAAAACTACTAGCCAACTTAAGTCGACGGCAGACTCAACAAATGGAGGTGTTTCGTTACATGTCGGTTAGTAGTAGTTTTCCAAAGACGACTTTTCCCATGTTTGCATATTTTGTCTGTGCGACAAGCCACTATCTGTTCGGCGCATTTAGTTCCCAGTGACGAACCAATGACGAATCGCACCACGTGTTATCTGCAACACACATTGCGCGATTTGATGATTGTTTTTCTTTTTTTTTTTTTTTGTTGCGGTTTTAGAGCCGTTACATGTACTGCTGCACTGAGCTGTATACCGTATACTAAAAGCTAACAGCAAAATATTCTGCGGTTGTAGTCGAGTGTGTTTCATGATTGTTAGCACCACCCACAAATACCTGAGTGGGTTAGGTTCAACGTCGTTGTACTTCAGTTTTTGTTGATGTTTTCGAAGGTTCGTAACGCTGTTGTGCCTTTTAAGGTGGTAAATTTAAAATCATAATAAATTGGCAGACGTCTTAAATTAGAATCTCAGCTTTTCGAAACAAACACTGTTTTTTCTCAAAAATCAAAATTTTTGAAATGGTTTCATAAATGAAAACTCTTGTGAAATAGAAATTAATTAAAATATTTCAGATGTTTATTTTTTTTTAATTTCATAATGTTTGTTGTAAAACTGCTCGATTTGAAGATTCCAGGTAAAAAGTCGATTGTTACGATATCTCATTGGTTCATAATATCTGGAGTTTTTTTTTTTTAAATGTATCACGGATGACAAATAATTTTACGGTTTTTATCCGAGAAATTTAACTCTTACACAACCAATTTAGAAGGTTAAAAGCATTGATCACACATATTCGCTTTCTCATATGACCCTTTCGCTGGATTAGTTTCCCTTTCATTTCGATTTTCTTCTAAGACGCTAGTCGCCTATCCATCTATCACGTACAACTCTCTATTAAATTAAGGGGTTACATACATGTAGAAAATCACAAAATTTCATATTGCAGAAAATTTATAAAATCCACTTAAAAGATGATTTTCAACCACTCCTGAAAGTTTCATGAAGATATTACATGATTTAACTGAGTTAGAGACGATTTTAGCTTGGAATTTTGCCATGCGCATAGCCAACTGTCTAACTTTCTAAGCGTTTTTCTCTGAACACCAAGTTGATTTACGGGTGCTACGATATCTCGAGATGGAATAGACCAAATTGCCTGAAATTTTGGATGAAGACTCCCAAGGCATGTCCCGTGTGCCTGACGAAGCCCGATTTTGAAATTTTGAATTTTCAAAAAATACAAAAATCAAAAACTAACGATTTTTTATATCAAAAACAGAAAAATATTTTTATCTTTTTTTAAATAAACTTTTTGAAAATTGGCCTTCGTCATGCACATGGGACTGGTTGAACGAGTTTTCATCAAAATTTTGAGCCAATTTGGTCAAAGCAATGTTGAGATTTGTTTTGTTAATAGATAAAAATGTATATTTTAATGCCCTGAAAACAGATTTTGAAAAAAAGTTTAATTGTGTGCTCAAACCGACCTCTGACATTTTTGCCGATTTACACGTATGTAATGTAAGAATTTAATTTTACCGATAAGAATCAATAAACCCGTAAAATTCAATTTGATCCGTGGTGTTAAACAATATTTCAATGTAAAAGATAAAACTTTTGTGTAATTTTTAGCTCTTTTCTGCAAAAATAATTATAAAATTGAAAATCTGCCCTTACATTCGAGAATTTCCAACAAAATTGATCTTGATTCTAAAATTTCGAAATTATTTTGAAAGAAATGTTTAGAAAATTTAGCAAAAGTTTCATTTTGACAACATTAAAAATCTCGGCGTATTTATCAAACTCGGTAAACCTCGTTGGATAAATGTACGACTCGTGCTGAAAAAAATTTCTTTTTGCAACTTGTTGCATAAAGTACTATTTTGGTGCAGGAAAATGCATTTAAAATTGTTTTCAGTTTATTAAACTTTTATTTCCACTGAAATTTGGAAGTTTTTTGAAAAAAATATTTTGTTTGCCTGATTTTTTGGGCCGATTTTGAAGGGGGACGACTGTTGATTATTGATTTGGTCAACACTAGTGCCTTGTGCTAATCGAAATGAAGTTTACCATGAAAAACAATTACAAAACAATGATGACGATGCCTAACAAGCAACAAGGCAATGGAAAGGACTAGTTCATTCACGACATCACAGTCATTCGACGACGTGCCTTACAAGTTTCGATACTATTGGAGGGACTTATAAAAGGTCAGTTTTTTATAATACATTTTCTAAATAAGTGTAAACAAACACACATCAGTGCACTGCATCAATACTTAACTGTCGGCTCAAACGAAGATTCTCACACACAAGCACACCGATTTCGATACATTAGAAATTTATACAAGTACGGTACCCCACCAGCAACCCTCACATTTGAACTTGACGCGCGCGGTGCGGCACACGTGATTTGGGCAGGGGAAGAACAACAACAACAACAACAACAAAAACTGTTGATGATGGCGTGTTTGTTTTGGGGCTAAACCTCAGCATCATCATATGTAGCTATAGTTAGAACTGTGTGTGCTGTGGAGCTTTTTGTTATTATAATTTCATAATCGATTTATTCACATGTCCGTCGTGCCGTTGATGCCAAGTCAGCTTGATGAGCTTATTGCCAACCGGAGAGTGAGTGAGAGATAATGAAAATGGATCCCGCTCCCATTTTGTGATTAGCGCGCGTAAATGACTCATTACGGAGGGTGGTGGTGGGGGCCACGACGATAATGAATCGCCCTGTTGGGAAATTGTTCGGCTTTGTCCGGTTTAATTTGAATCTGATCAGATTTTTCGGGGAAGACACCAATATCAATTTATAAATGGGTGATTATCGTCGGGTTTTATTTATGGGTCGTTCCAGAAGGGTCACGCGGACAGTTTTAGGATTTTACCTAATCCTACTGGACAGCCACCGTTAATTGACTTATCACAAAGCGTACAATCTAAACCTTTAATGCGATTTCGCAACAAATCGGATCGACGCTAATTGTGCAAAATTTCGCTCCTTCGCACTTTCGTTGTGTCGTCGTTTCACTTTTTATCATCCAACAGACAAATGCATCGTCATTCCGGGTTTCATACGGAAATTTTCACTGCTGGGCTAGCTGATTATTGTATCTCTTATCAGACGAACAACAGCTTGTTCTCGAGAGCTTCTTTGTGTGACTTGATAAAAGTCGTCATATTTATTTTCATATTGTTACTTTTTGTGGCTTTTAGACGTTTGTAACATTTTTTGTCCTCCTCACATTTATATACACTAAATTAATCCAAAATAGTTTTATAAATTTCGATCCAGTATTCCAAATGAACTAAAAAAAATGTCCAAATCACGGCTTATCGAGAAAAGTGGTTGAAGACAAATTTGTAGGGTTAGTGAAATTTAACGATTTCGCGGACAGCGTGAAATCCGCGAAATTTGGCTTTTTCCGCGAAATCCCGTGAAATTTTATGTTTGTGTGAAAATGTAACGATTTTTCATGAAATAACTTATCAAACTTAAAAAGGAATAAAAATAATGTTATGAACAACTGTAGAATTAAGCGAGTGAATACCCTGGCTTTATTACTAATATAGGTTAATGATTTTTTAAGGTTTCGTAGACGGCGTGAAATTTATCAATTTTCTTGAATCATTGAATGCAAATATGGGCAAAAAAATAAAAAATAAAAAATATTGAAATAACAAGCCATAGTTTCAACATTTGCATGGAAAAAGTGTTTAAAAAGGCATTTTTTGCAATTCCGTCGTGAAACTACTTACTTTTCCTGTCATTCTTGAACGACGAAATAGCCTACTTTTTTTACCAAAAATAACAGAATCGAATAGCAACACTTTTCAAAATAAATGCTGAAAAGTTCTACTGTTCAGCACTGAAATGGGTGCTGAAAAGTTGAACTTTTCAGCACTTGTTTCGAAAAGTAACACTTTTCAACATTGTTTTGATTTAAACGATTTATTGACAAATACATGAAAATTTGACTTAAAATTTCACTCAATGGGTGTTTTTCGGAATTGCAAAAAATGTTGTATGGAACTCGTTGCAAAACATGATATTTTCAACACTCGTCGTATTTATCCAACTCGGTGATCCTCGTTGGATAAATGTACGACTCGTGCTGAAAAAATCATCTTTTTGCAACTTGTTGCATAAACTACTATTACACTAGTTCAGTAGTTTTGCAATCATTAGTTTTCAAAAAATGTAAGATTTGACGAAAACAAAAATTTCAGCATTTTTTTTTTTTGATTATATTATGTGTGTCAAGTTGATATGAACCATTTGAAGAAATGTTGAGATTTTTGAGTTTTTTAGAAACTAACAAAATTGAGTAATATTTTTCGCTGTATTCAAAATTTTAGTGCTATTTTATTTGAAAGGTATAGTTTTGAAAGAAATTAAAAGAATCAAGCTTTGCTTTATTCAAAATAAAATTAAGAGTATTTTTTATCTTTGGAATCATTTTTTAAAAATATAACAAATTTGTTTTGGGCCTGTTCAATTTTAAAGATCTCATTTAGAATAAAAATTTCGATTTTGTTAAAAATTATATTATTTTTGCAAAATGTTTCTAAATTTTGTTTTTGACAATTGAGCTAAAACTCCTAAAATAGTAGTTTATGCAACAAGTTGCAAAAAGAAGATTTTTTCAGCATGAGTCGTACATTTATCCAACGAGGTTTACCAAGTTGGATAAATACGATGTGTGCTGAAAAAATCAAGTTTTGCAACGAGTTGCTTACAACATTTTTTTGCAATTCCGAAAAACGCTTCTTGAATGGAATTTTATGTCAAACATTCATGTGTTTAGTAGATTCGCCGTTTAAAACAAAAAAATATTGAAAAATGTTACTTTTCGATAATAGTTTTGAAAAGTTCAACTTTTCAGCACCCATTTCAGTGCTGAAAAGTAGAATTTTTCAGCACTGGTTTTGAAAGGTATTAATTTTCCTTTCTGTTATTTTTGGTAGGGAAAAGTAGGCCGTATCGTTTCTCCAGAAGGACAGGAAAAGTTGACAGTTTTACAGTGGAATTCCAAAAAATATGTTTGATGGGCTAAATGACGCAGAAAATTCAATTAATTTTACTCATTTTGACTGGACAAATCTAGCTTTGATATGAAATTCAATAAAATGCAAAATAATATAACAGAAGCAAATTAGCGAAAACATTTTACCTTTTTAGTCGAATATTAAAAGAGCAGTTCAGTAAATGAGAATACGCGTGCCCTACATTTTGTTTCAAAATATATATAGAGCCCATCCAATAACCAGGAGGATTTTTTTTAATTGGAAGAATTTTTTGTCGCATTCAAATTTAGTAAAGATTTTTTTTACATAATAATACACAATTAAGCATAAGAAGTAGTTTCTGTGATTTAAACATAGGATTTTCAGAGTTATTTTAACATTTTTCAAGTTCCACGAAATTTGCGTGAAATTTGGTGTTTTGAAATTGAGGTCCCCGTGAAATTTGCAATTTTCAAGTGTGAAAAATCACTAAGCCTACAAATTTGTAAGAAATTGGACGGGCTCTCTAAATAAAAATACACTGAAAGAAAAATACACGCCACTTCTATGATATTTTTCAATTTTTAAGTTAAATTTAAGGTTACGATATTTTTTCGTTCAAAATGTTTGAGAAATTAGCCTTAGATGTTACAAAAATGGCATGTCTCTCCGACAAAAATAAAAAAAATTATTTACTAAAACTGTTTTTTTGAAAAGTGGTCTAAACGTCAAAATTTTCAAGAACCGGTTCTCCAGACAATTTTACATAAATATGCTTCATAATGACCATTGCCCTATGTCCAATCCTCGTAAAGATACAGAGGTTTTAAAAATAAAAATGTTGAAAAGAAATGTTTTTTTTTTTGTGATTTTTGGCAATTTCTGTATGACAGACTTGATTTTTCAGTCTCGAAACTATTTTTACCGGAAGGCTCGTCCAATTTTCCAGAAGTTTGCCTTGACTAACAATCCCTCTACCTAAACATAAACATTAGTTTACCTATCTTCATATCATTTACCTTAAAACATACAGCTTTAAAATTTATCTCACGCCGAATCAGTCCGTTTCGAACCGTTAAAATGATTCTCTCAGAGAACGTTTGCAAAATCTGCGAAACTCAAGTGACCGGATCTACCACCCAAGTAATTTGCGGCGGAACTTGCTGCCAAAGTTTTCACCCATTTTGCGTTGACTTGAACAGATCGAGTCTGAACGTACTGACGTCCAACGAGGGATTGCGCTGGTTTTGCGAGGATTGTCGTCAACATTGTGAAACGTTCAAGGAAGTAGGTGTAAAGCATACGATTCGGGATGTAATGGCGCGCTTGGATGAGCATGGCGAGATTTTGAAGAGGATTGGTGCGTTGCTGAGTTTGGGCAAAGTTAACAAAGAAGATCACAAATTGAGTGCTGAAAATTGTGAAAAAACTTCAATGGCGAAATTTGAGGATTGTAAGGAAAACATCACTGCTAAAAATGAAGTATCTAAAGAGCCAAACATACGATTTGAAAAGGTTGAATGCACAGAATCTGCCCTTCTTAAAAGTCATGGGCAATCAAAGTCGAATCTAAAACTAACTGAACAAATCATGCTAAACATTTTTGACCACATTAGCTCAGAGCAACTGCTGCAGGCACGGCTTGTCTGTCGACACTGGAAGTCACTCATCGAAGGCAGTCCTTTGCTAAGCCAGCGATTGTTTCTTAAATTCTACAACGGCAATCTAGAGAATCAAGAATCGGGTTCAAAAGTTGCACTTTCACTAACAAGAATCGCCGACGATCCGTGGTGGCCACCGGCGGAAACAAACATCACCGAGCTTACCATCGACCAGTGCGAAATATCGTACTCGGGACTGGTGAAAGTGCTGAAACGATCTCCAAATCTAGAAACAATCAGCATCGATGGATTGATCGTGCCAACGAATGTGGATTCCATGCTGGACTTTCAAATGAACAGGTTGAACAATCTGTCAGTTGATGGAAAATATGCCGATGTGCTGACCATTTTTGGAAAGATTTGTACAAAATTGAACACTTTTCGAATTTCGAAAGGATTTTCGGGACCAACGATTAATAAATTCCTGTTCGCGGTTAAGGAAACGTTACGAGAGCTAGAGCTTCCAGTTGATAAATCCGTTTTGGAGGGAATTTCACATGTGAACAAATTGCAAAGTATTAAAATTTTAGACTTTTCTTATGATAATGTACTCGAAACAATTGGTCGCACACTCAGCGATCTACAAAACATCGTGCTGCCATCAAAAATTTTGTATTATAATCTCAAATTTATGGAACCAATGTTGAAACTTGAATCAGTTTACTTTTTAGACATGTCAACGAAAAGAACGAAAGGATATTTCAGCGAATGTGTTAGTCCTAACTTGAAGCAGTTACGCGTTGAAAGAGTAGATATCAATAGTGACAGTTTGAAAACGTATTTGAAAAAATCATGTAATGTTAAGCGAATTGCGTTGATCGAATGCAAGTTTGACTCGGAGAAATTTCTATGGGAAGCCCTCAGCTTGCAATCCAGCACATTGCAACATTTGGAGCTGAGGGAAGTTGGAATACAGTACAAGTTTTTTAATAATCATTTTTCTTTAGCTAATTTTTCCAACTTGACTAGTATCAACCTTTCTGAAAGTTGCAACTTAAAAGCGTTAACTTTTTCTGAAGCAATGTTGATACGATTGTTTAAAATGTGCCCTAAACTAACAAATGTTATTTTGCAAGCAATTAAAAACATTACCGATGAAGCAATACTAGTTTTGTGTCAAAATGCATCCCAATTACATACATTGTCAATTTACGGATGCAGCTTAGTTACTGTTGTTTCCATCGACAATATAAACAAGTATTGTCGAAACTTGAAATTTGTATCAATCAAAAACTGTGGTTTACTTAGTAACGGCTAATAAAAAAGAGTGTTATCATTCTTGAAATAATGTGATGTTAGAAATAAGTTAAATTATTAATATACTCATAAATAAACTAATGTAAATTTTAATAAAAAATAATTATTGTTTAAATAAAATAAAAACACTCAAAAATTAACTTCTTAATTATGCCTCTGTATATTACGATGCATCTGTACTAACTAGAAAGGAATCCCAGCTAGCTAGAGATCACAGAGGCAACGAGTGGTGTAATTTGACTCCGAAATTAAGATTTAACATGCGGGATGTTTGCCGTGAAAATAAAATCATACCTCATAGGTATATTATTTTTGAATTTTATTTTTGCAATTTAAAAATTGTTTTCATGTTTTCAATACGTAAAAAAGTTTTTCCTTTTTGCCTTCCTCACCTCACTGAGGCAGGGCTATAAAATCACTGGAAAATTGAACTTCTTAAATACGACTCCTAGATATACCTTCACGTATACCTATCGACTCAGAATCAAATTCTGAACAAATGTCTGTGGGGATGTGTGTAGACATGATTTTTTTCCACACGATTATCTCAGATCCGCATTATTCTGTTCGTTTTGGGGTCCCCTAAGACACTATTAAATTTTATTCTGTTTAGTAAAGTACTTTTAAAGTTATGCCAAGAAAAAGTTTTTATGTAGCTACAAAAAAGGGTGATTTTTGCATAACATCAAAGGCCGAGTCTTTTTGCTTACGCGCGAGAGTCGCTGCCAGCATGCGTATCGCCCGGTTGCCACATTGCTTAAGCAGTGTCTGCGTCACGTCTGGAAAAAGTCTGTATTAATTATGTTGCTGAATACATCATTTTGTCTCGACAAAGATTTACACGAACTTTTTACTGAAATATACAACTTATGAGACATTGTTTACTAAGACTAGTGGGACAGCATGCAATTCCATCGTGCACCTAATGTTGGCATATCAACACTTTTAAATTCAATTACAGCCCCCCTTTTCTCCTTTATTCTGGAGAGTTGGTAAAAAAAGAATTGAAAATTGCTGTTCTGGTAAAATCAATATTTAAAAAAAATAAATGAAAAAAATAATAAAAAAAAAACATGAATGTGAGGAAGGCACCAACCACCTTAAGGTGGATTAAGTAACGTTTTTTTATTCAGAACGAACAACGATTAGATTTTATTCAATATTTAAGTTTACCGAGAACTGAAAATCATGCTTTATCTATAGTAATTTACCTATATTTACAAAAAAGTTCAAAGGAAACGTATGGAAAAAAAAATATTTGAAATAAATTAATGAATTTAGTTAAACAATAAAAAATGTTTACCTAAAAAAACCCATTGCCAAACTCAAGTTGGAGTTTTTCTTCAAATATTCAATCAATGTAACAAAATGAAGCAGAATCATTACGCTGGCCATTATTGTTAAAATTAGGCTCTATTTTAACTTTGCTGTTGTTTTAAGTTAAATATTACCTCTTTTTTGATAAACAAATATTAGTAAAAAAAACGTAAAACCAAAATTCATGAAAAATATTATGTGATCTGTGTTAAATGCATTTAATATTTATTAGGATTTTTAGTGTCTTAAATAGCCTTTTCATTTTCAAATAGATTGAAATAGTGAAAGAAATCTTAAATTTGAAGTAAGTTACTGAAGAAGAATTTAGTAAATTTAAATTGAAAATTGAAAATAATAATTTTCAAATAGCATTTTTACATAGGATTCCCGACTTTTGCATTGACAAAAAATCATAAATTCTCGTCTTTTTCACGATTTTTGGCGGATTTTGGCGAATTCCCGACTTTCCCGATTTCCCGAATTGTGTGGCCACCCTGAGCATGGTATCATGAAAAAATATTTCCAGTTGAGTCTTCAATTTGCATCGTTCTGTAAAGTGATACCTCTCCTAATCGTCAGGCCCTTCGACATTTAACTGAATTCGAAAAAAAATACAAAAAAATATGTTGCTTTTTTCTGGAAGATAGCAAAAAGGTGGTTTGAGGAATGATCATACATTATTATTTATACATTTTCAAAAGGGTATTTGAAAGATCTTTCAGATGAGCTTTGGTAGATCTGATACCCCTATCAAAGGTTTAAATGCACTTGAATGATATTTATGGCGTCTAAATCCAGATCTCAGATATTTGGATGAATATTATGTCCGGTTACGCATTCTTTGGATAGAAAATCTTTCTTTGGATGATTTTTGTTCGTTCATTTCAGGCAATTTTAACCTTTAACAACCCTATCAAAAGTTATGAGCACTTAACTGCGTTCCATTCATAATTGCCCCAATAATTGTATTTTTTTTTTAATTAAAAACTAAACTCCATATTGTCCCTATCAAAAAAGTTTAGTGCTGAATTTTGGTTATTTGAGATAATCTTAATTTATAAATCAGCTTAAGGTGGATTCAGTGACGTTCTTATAAAAGAATGATATTTTTGGTTATTTCGATCTGTTTTTCGAGGTTCAAATGAAATTCCTTTGTAATCGTTTTTTTTCGAAAAGTTCAACAATTTTAAGTATACACACATTTAGATTTTTAATCTGCTGAATAGTTCGGTAAACTGAAAATTACCGAATTCGGTAAAAACTTACCGAAATTCGGTAAAATTTGGTTCATTTTGACAGATGGTTTACCGATCTAAACTTTGCCGATTTTTCAACTACCGAATTCGGTAAAAAAAAAAGTCTAAATGTGCAATGATAAAGATTATATGTTTATACAAGTATTGAGAAATACATTTGAAAAAGAATCAAAATTAATCAAACCATATATGGCACATTCTACCGTGACGTTACAACGAGTTGAAAAAAAATGAGGCCTTATCCACCTTGAGGTGGTTGTTGCCTTCCTCACATTGATATAGTTATGTTTTTCGAAAAGAACAATTTGTCCGACCTAGAGTTATCTACGTGCGCATGTATTGCGTGCACGTACACGAAAAAGATTGAGGTTAAATTGTGTACCCTCCAGCAAAACAAATGGCGTGCTAGTGTGCGTGAGATCGGTCTTAGAAAACTCTGTGGTTGTCTGATCTTTAATATTTAATCGAGTGCAATAGTTTTGATCAACATATACTTTATACATACATATTTGCTCAGAATTTGATCCTGAGTCGATGGTGGGTCTAGGAGGTCAAATTAAGAAGTAAGGGAGGCAAAAAAGAATAGGTGTATTTATTTATACTTCACTTGCGTCAAATTTGGAGTTTAAAAACCTTTAAAAATTTGAACAAGTTGGTTCTAGATTCCTAAAATTCAAACCACAATATCCATTTTGCCATGCACTTGTACATATTCAGTACAAAAATATTATGACCTGGAAAAAATGCTTTCACATTTTCACTTTGCTAATTCCAAGATTATTTCTTTATAGAATAGTGACCAATAATTATTAAATTTCCAGGAGAATAATATTACTCTTTTCTCTCTAGAACTCACAGTCGTTTCTTCGTACAACACTCCTACACCCCGTGACAAGATTTTCCTCCCAGTTTCAACTACTTAAACAGAAGTCAGGAAAATCACAACACAAGACACATGCCAAGAAAGTATCGTAATTTACAGCTATTGCGAGGTTGTGCTGCGCTCTCCTCCTTAGCTGTATTTATGGTTTGTTGTTTGCTTCACTGTCTTTCTTTCTCTTTCTCTCTCCCTGATCATGACCATTTCCCTACCGCGAACAAATATCAATCTTTCTTTTACTTTTGGGGGGCTCCGTTTGGCCGAAACTAGCTGAATGAGCGCCGGAATTTTCGAGGGGAGCTTAACTGGAATTCCACTCATTCTTTTCCCTCCTCTAATTACGGGCTCGTTCACTGACCACTGCTGCTGCTGCTGCTGCTGCTTCTGCTGCTGGTCAGCCACGAAGCCAGAGAGAAATGCATTGCAAGGTGTTATAATAAATAATTCATTTTTGTTCCAAAACAGCCTTTCCAAATTATATAAATTTTGTATTGTTCCTCTTCACCGTCAAACCAGTAGCAGCAGAAACAGCAGTAAGGATTCCCACTTGCCGAGTGTTCCTCCCTTGCTGGAACCTCTTCTCCGACGGGGTGACCACAGGAATTTCCGCAAATATCTTATATAATTTCATCACAACTTTCAATCGCCCACTTGTAAGAGGAGGAGAAACGACGAGAAAGGCCACAATTTGCACACAATCAAGAGAGACCGATCACTGCTGGAAACTCACCACTTGAGGATGATGCTGCTGCTGGTGACGACGAAGAGCAGGAGGAGGAAAGAGGCCCCTCCTTCGTGGGGCGCCTCCCGCAAACACGGGACCTTCCCCTGGTTCCGGATTGTTTTTATCAAAACACTCACTTCCAGAATGATTCACCCTTTTTTTTCTTCCTTCACTCTTGCTCTTCCTACTGCTGATAATTTTCACGTTGTCAAATCCGAAAGAAAGAGATTACATTTTTCCAGCAGGTTCCACGGTGAGATCCGGACTTTGCGCGACGACCAAAGTAGGCCTCCAGCACGGCAGCACTGTCATACTGTGTTGTGTTGACTTTTTCACAAACCTGATCCCGTTCGAGGCGATTTTGCACCACGCACGACACCTGTTTGTTCCCCGCAGGTCAGGTGAGGGAATTTTTCACTGCTTGCAGCACCCACGAAAGATAATTGCCATTCGGGGGAAATTATCGGACGAAAAAAAAAGTTATTTTTCACTTCACGACGACGACGGAACAAATCACTCGAGCGAACGAGCGACGACGACGTTCAGCAAAAAACTGACGTTGACGCGATTTGACAGCGAACGGGGAGTACTCAATTTGAAGTTGGCGTTGCTCAATTTTGAGTATGGGTTTTACTCGTTTTGAAGTTGGTTATGTCTGTATGTTTGATTTCAGTATGTCTGCAGAAATGTCTGCACGTCGAAATCTACGTGTTTCGTAGGGTGGTGCATGGTGGTGGTATTGTGCAAAACATGGTTACAAACAACATACAAAATTTAATGGTCAATACACTCAAACCCCGATGGTTTGATACCAACTGTTGTCAAACGAACGAGGTCACTTTTTAGTTTGACACCCCTTTTACACGGAGTTCACACACACTACCAAACGATTGTTGTGAATGTGTGCGTGAGCGCTGTGTAAAAAGTGACAGTTCGTCACTTTTTAGTTTGACTTTGACCAAACAACGGGGTACAAACTAAAATAGTGTCAAACGAAAAAGTGACCAACCACCGGGGGTTGAGTGTAGTCTAGTTAATAGAGTTATCTAAGCCCGAGCTCACGCACACTTGCACCCCATTTGTTTTGCTGGCGGGTACAAAATTTAACCTCAATCTTTTTCGTGTACGTACACGCAATACATGCGCACGTAGATAACTCTATAGTCAATATTGAGACTTTTAAATAAAATTTTCCAGAGAATTGATTCCTGTGGTCGGTTTTTGGAAATGGATTTTTGAATGATTTTTTTATTCTGAATTTTCTTGAAGGCGTTACAAAAAAAAACTAATGAAAAGTGGTCAACACTTTGGTGCTCACCACTAGAATGATAGAATAGGATCACGCAGAAAAATATTTTGTAGAATCAGCCTGTACAAGGTTTGATTCAACAAAAATTTAGTTGAATAGGTATAATCAACACCGATTTTGCGTTGGAGCAAACCTTGATTTTCTCAATTCCACAAAAATATTTTGTTGCTTTGAAAAAGTTGAAGCTTTGACGTTTAGCGTTGAATCAACAAAAATCTTGATTTTCAAATCAACAAAACGTTTTGTTTATTCAAATATGCCTTATTATCCTGCGTGATGGCAGGAATACCTGAAAAGGGGCATGATTTGGTGCAAAGTGTGCAATACTAATGCCATTAAAATTGTATCGTATGGGGTTTCAAGTCATAGTTTAATGTACTTTGAACAAATGATATTTTTTAGAATAGGTAATATAAACATATGAAACACAATAGCTTATAGGTACTTTTTTTTAACTGTAGATCTGTACATTGATAATCATGTTTTGCATGTTTGAGAAGTAGAGAACCAAAACTTCCAAAGCAGAATATTGACATGCCTGAAATCCCATATTTCGTTTTTTTTGCTCAAAATTGGTTTTCAGTCGTGTGAAAAATTGAGCAAGTGTGACAAGTTCGATTATCCTAAGGCGAGTCCTAAGGTATTATTACTTCGGATAATCGAACCACGGAGAAACATTTTTTGCGTATTTTTTTAATATTCTTACTGTAAACATAAAATTCGAGTTCTACCCCATTTTATTTGAATTTGAATGTATGATTGCCTGTTAAACAAAAATGCGTATTTTTAATATTTTAGCACCGCCATATTAGTCGCCATCTTGGATTTTATAATTGCAAATAACTTTAAAGTAGCTTAGGGGACATACTTAAGCTCGGCAATCATAAAAAAAGACAACGACAATATTTTTTTCTATGGTTCGATTTTCCGAAGTGACGATGGACTGTATCTACAATTTTTAGATTATTCAATTGAAAAATATTTGAAAAAAAACAAGCCTTACCAGACAAATTTTGTCTCGTCTTTTTTCGTTTCTTGACGTTTTTAGCTTGTTTGCTAATTCAGCCTCCTGTGACCAAAATTTGAGTTTACGTGAATTTTCGCATACAATCTGCAAATGCTCCGGAATCGGTCCCAGAGTGGCCAAAGTGTCAATTTTTTAGCATATAAACCTTCCTTGGGCTTACTCGAACCTAGCGCAACAAAAAGCGCCTCGATCCGACGTTCCGTGTTCAACTGATTCGCGTTCGAACAAAATCATCGAAATTTTATATAATGTTTCGAAAATCATCACTGTAATGTTAAATGTTATTTATTCTTGCCATAAAAAGTTTTTTCTTATATTAAAAGTATTTTTTTTTTACCTATACAACGATTTTGTTCCAGAAATGCATGGTAGTATCAACAACTTTTTAACTTTTAAATTAAAAAGTTTGAACTTTCTACAAATATTCGCCAACGCGAACTTTTAATCCAACGAACGATCTTTTTAAATTTAGAGTATTTTTTCATTGAGTGTATATATAGATTAAATCTAAAATTTCAAAAAATGTTAAACATTCAGATCAAAATATTAATAAAACATTAAATTTCAAATAATAAGGAATTTAGAAATTAAAAAACTTCAAAAAATGCACAAAACTAAAAAACCTAAAATAAAAAATATAATCACAAATTTTAAAATAAAAAAAATATATCTACTGAAAATTTAAAATCACAAACTTCTAAATTCAAAAACTTTATTTCGGATAATCGAATTATGTGATTTTTTTTTTGTTTTTTTTTACAAAATCTGGGTTTATGACCTTACGCCATGTTGGTCGCCATCTTGGATTAAAAATTGTAAATAACTTTGAAGTAGCTTTGGGGACATACTTAACAACACGACAATCATATAAAGACAACGATTTTTTTTCTGTGATTCGATTACACCGACCAACAAAATTTCTGCGCAGGGTAAGCATGAATTTTAGGGTCCCCTGCAACAGCGACGAACCGCCCTAATTCTCCATACAAACTTTGGAGAAAAAAATAATCGGCACAGTTTAAATATTTTTGAAAAATTCAAATTGTATGTGATTCTGGGGACCCTAAACTTCATGCTTCCCAACAAGTTGAGCTTGCGCAGTCATTTTTTAATTTTTTGTAGGTCAGTGTTATCCGAAGTGAAGTATCCAGGTTTTTAAGCGAAAATGGCGTTCGATAGGTTAACGCCCGAAACGTCAAAATCACGCAGTGGTATCAACATTACGAAAAAAGTGTGCCACGGCATGACAGCCACATTTTTTTTCTAATGTTGGTGCTTCTGCGCGATTTTGACATTTCAGACGTTCACCATTCGAACGCCATCTTCGTTTAAAAACCTGGATTGCCAAGGCCTTCGGAGGTTTGACTGTATCTATTTTTTTAGATTAATAAATTTAAGAATATTCAAAAAATAAAATCTAAGATTCAAAAAATGTAAAAAAATAAGGATAAAAACATTCAAAAAATCAAATCTAAAAGAATTTCGAAACTAAAAAATTACAAAAAATGCACTAAACAAAAAATCTAAAATAAAAAAAAAACAATTGGTTACTAAAGCTCTGTAATTTTTTATGTACAACGGTAAAAAACACGATTAAAAATCATTTATGATCACTTTTTTTTCATTTTAATGCAAAAAAAAAATATTGGCAAGACAACATTTTTTCGATGGATCAACTATGGTCCCCTTGGAACGAGCTATCAAGTAGGAACTTTTCTGTCAAGAAGGACCGCGAGGTTAATTTTTCCAAATTGATTTAAAAATCCATTTTAAACTCTTTGTGGTCGCACAAAGGGTCATTGTACTCAGAAAAATAAGCTTTATCGCTGTAAATAATAATATCAGCAATCTAAGCTTCATTTTAGGACCCAATTCACTTCGGATATAAATCGAATTACGTAGTTTTTTTATTTTAATAAGATCTGGGTTTCTGAATTAAAAGATGAATAAAAAATGCTCTGATTTTGAGATACTGTAAAATTTGATTTTGCAATGTTTTTGGCTGTCTACAGGCCGAATTCAACAAATTTGAAGTTACATCAAAAATAAAAATGAAAATATTTTTTTTTTCAATCGATTCTTCAGGTAATAAGAATTCATTCAATAATTTAGTACGGACTGCATTTAAAAACAATTAAATTTTCACTCAAAAATTATGCAGTTAGAATTTTATTTTTTTTTAATTTGAGAAACTTTTTAACTTTTACATTTCATTTTTTTTGTATATTTTTTTAAACTGTCTATTTGGGTGGGTTTTTGAATCTCGGCAACCTATTTGTCCAATTTCTACTACAAAAATATATGTTTTTGTGAAGTTTTTGATCGTTTGAAAGTAAAATTTTACAATTCAACGCTTTGAGCTTTTAGGCTATTTCAGCTTTTAGAATTTCAGGTTCTTTTTGAGGGAATTTCGGATATTTCTAGTATAATGTAAACAGATTTTTATTAAAAATATAAACATTTATTTCCGATTTATTTTTCTTCTTTCTTTATTTTCAGTAATATATTGCATGTTTTCATTTATTTATTAACATTTCAAATTTGTATTTCCATTGCGGAGCACTTCGAGCAAAATTTGCACAAAAAATAAAGGAATAGTAATATATAGTACAAGTTGAAAAAGGTTCTGTTTTGAAAATAGTACACAGGTTAACGAGACGAATCAGTTTACAGAAATTTACAAATCATTAAGGACGAGACGGCACAAATTTGTGTGTGTTAAATATTTTATTTTTTATCGGTTAGTCAAAAAAATATTAAGTTAGTTTGTTACGCACAACAAAACGCTTGGCCGAAGAAAGGCCGGGGGCGGCAGTATTTGCGGTTGCGGGTTTGAGCACGACAACTTAAGTTAGTGCGATTTGGGGATAATTTTGGGTATTGAAATTATGTTAGATATTTTTCATTTGCAATAAGAGGAACGTTCACTTTTGTTTATGTTTTGCGATTAATGCTATTATCGTTCAATTTTTTTTTGTCAATATTGGTAATGATAGAAATGGTAGTTTTATTTTCATTAAAGAAGGCACTCATTTGTTTCTCCTTCTTTCACACTAATTTAATATTAGTACGAACACTACGAAGAAGGTTCGCTAAGTAAGTTTTTTTGTATTTCTCTCTTACACTTACTGGCTAAGTAAACAATCATAAGTAATAATAGTAGTGAAAACATATCTCTTAGGAATATAAAATAAGCTTTTCTTCTTTTTCTATGGTACAAATATTTTTGAAATATTCCACCTTAAATCGAACGCTCGCAAAGTAAAGGAAATTTGTGTGTGTTCTTGGTATAAATAGTTGCAAATAAAAAAGGAGCTCTCCTTAAACGCTAGCTGCTAATAATGCACAACTTCTTCTCTTGTTCTGTATATCTCCAGGATATAAAAATTATCCCTTTTTTTAAAATCAATAGTTTAGTTGAACCAACATTGTTTCGTTTTCCCCTCGCATGTGATCGAGTTTGCAAAGGAAAAACATTTCCATCAAAAAACAAAACAAAACAATAAAAAGTACTCTCTTGGTAAAAACACACAGGTCACCTCTTAAACCGGCGGCGGTCCCTTAATGTAGCGCAGCTGCGGCGTGAAGCTCATCGAGTACGTGTTGAGGGCGTCGCAGCAGTGCGGCTCGAAGAAACAGGCGGCGCACATGACCAGCACCAGCGCCAGCTGCACCGGAACGGCAATCTTGGTGATGCGCCACACCCACCGGTTCTGCGACAGCTTCAGCTTGGTCGTCTGGATGAGACCGAGCTGGGCGGTGGCCGCTTGATGGTGCTGTTGCGAGTGGTGGTTCTGGTGCTGGTGCTGGGCGTGATGGTGCGGATCGGCCAGCGTTTCCACCTGCGGCGGGAATGGGAAGTCCTCGGAGTCGGTGTGGGCGTCCAACGATTGCGTCGAGCGGGACTTGGAGCGGTCCGATTTGGCGGGGCTCGAGGGGCGGTTCTTTTTGCTGCGGGAAAGAAATAATTTGATTAATATAACTGATAGCAGTTTCTTGTTAAAAATTGCAAAGTGATTTGATGGATTCAAAATTAACAAAAACAATGTTTAACATCAAAAATGGGACCAATAGTTTCCGAGATATCGTCAGTTGAAAATTACATGCTAATTAGGTTAGAGCAATTCATTTTCATCGATTTGAATTCTTAGTGAGGCTGTATCTCAGAAACTAATTGCCCGATTTTCAAAGTTCCAGAGAGAAAATTAAAGAAAAATTTCTCAGCTTTAAAAAAAGGTGTTTTTTTCAAGAATTATGTTTCAAATTAAAAAAAATCGAAAATTAATACCTAAAGTAGTATAACTTTAATCAAAATAAATGTAACGTACTTTTCGATTGCAAATTCGAGTTTGCTTTAAATAAAAATTAACAATGTTATGCCAGATTAAAAAAAGAAATCGAAAATTCAAAAATACATATTTTGGGAATACAACTTGTAGTATTAAATAAAAAAAAACATTTTTTCCGTGCCACTTTTTTCCGAAAAGTTCTAATCATAACATACATCTTTTTTTAAGACATCAAATCGATCAGAAAATCTATTCCCTGACTTTTTTGACAAAGGGAATAAAAAGGGTGTACCCCATTTGGCATAATGGACATTTGGCATAACGGGTTTTCAAGAAGGACGTTTGGCATAATGGACGTTTGGCATAATTGGTCCAAGACATCAGGGATGTTTGGCATAATGGACGTTTGGCATAACTCGTTCCAAAACAATCAAGGACGTTTGGCATAATGGACATTTCCCGGGCAGACGGTAATAACAAAATTCATGCCATTTCAATAACAAATACTGTTAAAATAACAAAAAATGTTATGGAATATTCTTGTAAAATCCATTTTTGCATAAGAGCTTAATAACAGTTTAGTGTTATCATAACAAAATTTGTTATTGGTCTGATATTGGTTGAAAGTCAAAACAACTTGGGAATAACATTTTTTGTTATGGAAAAATAACTCCAATTGTTATTGGGATGATCGGATTAGTTGTTAAAATAACAAAAAATAATAACAAAGATTTGTTCGAAGAATAACGCAAAATGTTATTAGTCTGTTATTACAATAACAATCCAATAACAAAAAAATCATAACGGCGAATAACAAATATTGTTATAAATAACATGAAATGTTATAGGCCTAGTATTTTCAAATAACAAAAAATGTTATTCCCACGTTATTTCCGTCTGCTCGGGTTGGCATAATAAACGTTTGGCGTAATGGACGTTGGGCATAATTATTACTAGATTATTTTTGTTTTATTTTTCCCCAATAGTAAATAGTTTCCTTTTAGAATAATTCACAATAAATCTATTTAAGGAAATTTTGATATTTTTATTGAAAATTTAGTTTTAAGAAGGAAATATCTCTTGTTAGCTTTAGATTTTTCCCCAATTAATTAGCAATGATTTTTTTTTAAATAAAATTTTCTCATCTTTTATATGAAATTCAACTCAAAGATGAAAAAACCTCTTCAAATCTTTGACAATTAAGCTGTTATAATGACAGGATCATAATTTAACTTGAAGAAGGAAAAATCTCTAAATAAATTCTCATGTTTCCCTTATTTTTTTCGAATTCAATCTAAATAACCCAGAACTGGACAGCACTCGTCCGACAAGAGAGTAGCGGTAAGATTTACAGACACAGAAAACACAGTTGTAGATGACCGAGAAAATTATGCCATCGATTCCATTTCAAGGAAAAGTCAAAACAAAATGTGTAGTCTACGGAAATTGAACTAGGGACCTTTAATAGAATAACTCAATGACTAAACTGCCTTGGCCACCACAGCTTGGTGACACAAGGGTAGTCAGATGTCGATGTATGACTCTTGTTGCAGATTTACTGTTTTTATTAATTAATGAAATTGATTGTTTTGCAGGTGTGAATTGGTAACATTATTCTATCGAGTTTAGCATTGAGCTCTCTATAAATGTTGATGGAACTATAATCTCAACCCTATATATTGGGTGAAGGGATGTCGCATTAGCCTTTCTTTAAATATTTTGCAATAATGTTTTTTTATGCAATTTTCCCATCTTTTTTATATTCAACTTGAAGGAGGAAGATTCTCTTATAGATGTTCTCTTTAAACATTTCTATCATTTTTGCACATTTTTTGTCTGTTGCTTTATTTTTTGCAATAAAGTTGTTTATACAATTTTCCCTTCTTGTATTTAGTCAAAACTTATCTTAAAGAAGTGACAATTGTTAAAAAAATAATTGCTAATTAAATAGATTTTTTGAATAGAGGTAGGTAAAAAACATTAAAATAATGCGATTTTCAAACATTTAAAGAGTGGCAAAATGTGAATCTTTAAAGATACTTTTCCTACTATAAAATGATTTTATATACAAGAAGGGAACAAACTCAATTGCCAAATATTCCAAAAGTATTTTTTTTAGAAATTTTCCCTTCTAAAAGTTGAATTTAAAATATAAGAAGGTAAAGTTTCATAGCTTTCATAACTCATTTGAAACATATTTAAAGAAAAAAATGCACATCCCTAATTTAGGTTAAATATTAAAGAAGGGAAAATTGCATAAAAAACAATAATTGCAATCGTTTTAAAATAAAAGGAGAGAAAATTGCTTTAAAAATCTTAATTGCATTTCTTTAAAGAAGAGCAAAATGTGCATACATTCTTTAGGTTGAATTCAAAAAAGGAGGGAAAATAGTATAAATCTTTATTGCAAAATATTTAAAAACTGGCAAAACATACACCTCTTTGTTAGTTGAATTTAAAATAAAAGAAGGAAAAAATTAATACAAAAAATCAGCTGCAAAGTATTTCGAATGGAGAAAAATCATAATATTATGTGGACTCTTTATAAAAAAAAAAATATGAAAAAATGCATTTAAAGCTTTATTGAGAAATATTCCAAAAAGGGGAAAAATCACATCTATTAAAAGAAAATAGATAATTGATTTTTCGAAAAAAAAAATCTTTTGAAGTAAAATTATCTGTTTAGAAAATAGGAAAAAAGCTATAAGTTATTATTCTTTACAAAAAATAAATACTAATTTAACAAAACAAAAAATGCTACAATAATTATGCCAAACGTCCTTGATGGTTTTTGAACGAGTTATGCCAAACGTCCATTATGCCAACTGTCCATTATGCCAAATGTCCATTATGCCAAACGTCCCTGATGTCTTGGACCAATTATGCCAAACGTCCATTATGCCAAACGTCCTTCTTGAAAACCCGTTATGCCAAATGTCCATTATGCCAAATGGGGTACACCCGTTAATTACATTATAAAATTGTATTTTTCAAATTTCAATATGGCGCATTGAAACTTTTTTTCAATTTTATAGTATTTTAGCAAAGATCGTAAAAAGACGACAAAACCTAAGATTGTGTTCATGAATTTTAATTGAAACTTTGTTATTTTTTGACAGTAGCACATCTGTTAAAATGCAAAAAGGATTTTTTTTCAAATTTAGATTTAAAATCCGAAATTCAGTTATTTTTGTTTTCAGCTGATCAGTTCTCTACGAAATGAGCTTTTTCTTAAATTTAAATTTGTGTGTTTTTTTTTTAATTTGGCTGAAATTTTTTGGGTGCTTTCCGTATACCCAAAGAAGCCCCTGAAAAGATTTTTTTTAAATCAAAGGGCAATCAAAAAGTACTTGAGTAAAATTTTGATAAAGTGATCCGTTTTCAAGTTATACAGTCCAAAGTTTATCCGAAAGGAATCAGGATTTTTTTTTCGTTGTCTTATTTTTGATGGTCAAGATTAAGTATAACCCATGAAATACTCTAAAATGATTTAGATTTTTTAAATCCAATATGGCGGCCAAATGGCGGTGATAACACAATGAAAAAAAAATGCATTTTTTAAATTAGAAGACAATCAAATATTCAAATTTGACCAACTCGACTGAACTGGAATTTGATGTTAAAATTGGGAAAATAAAAAAAAAAATGTTTGAAAGCTCAAATAGCTCTCGTTTAGATGATCACTGAATGATCTGATTTTCAACTTTGAAAAATGCAAATTTTTGGATCTCCTCGTTTTTTTTCAATTTTGGAATCAAGATTTGTACAGTAGTAGAACAATTGACAAAAATTGAAAACCCCTTTGAAGTTTAATCGTTGAAAAAAAAAAAACATTTTTGGGATATTCAGAGGCGCCGTCTTAAGTGTTATAAAAGCGCAATTTATTTTAAATCAATAGTCAGAAGAATCAAACGTAACATATTTTGTTTCAAGGAAAGTGAATCTATTTCATTTATAGTTAAATGTATTGTGTTGTACTGCTTGAATGGTCAAGTAGATTTTTGTAATATTTATCTAATAAATGTTAAATGTGGCGGAATTTACGTGATACTTGAAATTATCGCAAATATATATGCAAAAGATAGTGAAAACTCGTCAAACAATAATTTGGAAGAGTATTTAATTATATATCTATTTCATACGACCTTTTCAAAAACAACACCTAAAAAATATTGACAGCGCCTCTGGCGGTAACATCAGGAAACTGCATGCGTGTTAATTATTACACTTAGTGTCAGAATAGGTTTCTAAAACCTTATATAAATGTTATGTACAACGGTAAAAAACACAATTAAAACCCGAGCTGTCAAGTAAGAACTTTTCTGCGAAGTTATTTTTTTAAAATTGATTTAAAAATCTATTTTAAAGCTTTTGCAGTTGTACATTGTACTCAGAAAAATAAGCTTTATCGTTGTGAACAATTATATCACAAAATAAGGGTTAATTTCAAGACCCAATTGTCCCATTTTATTATATGGAATATTTTTTTAAAGCAGCATACAGTACTTGTTCGGCAACTGGGCATAGCCCGTATCTCAACAGCCGAATTCTGCTCGTTAACTGGGCTGATCGAACAATGGCTAGGGGAACAAGGATGCTTTATATTTTCACAACAAAAAAATACATTTTTAAGTAACTCAAAAATATTTCCAGACCATACCCTTAAAACTTTCTTGGAGTATGACATGAAATTAAATGAAAACTAAAATTTTAATTTTTAATTACTGATCATATTTATTTTTTACATCCACTCACCACTGAACCATTTCTGATCACATTTTGACGCAAAAAAATTAACAGGACAACATTTTTTCGATTGATCAACTATGGTCTCCTTAGAACAAGGGCCGCGAAGTAAGCTTTTTACATTGATTTAAACATCATTTTTAAATCCTTTGCGGTCGTTAAAAGGGCATTATACTCAGAAAAATAAGCATTATCGTTGAGAACAATAATATCACAAATTTAAGCTTAATTTTAGGACCCAATTGCTTTTAAGTTGAGTGAGCTACAGCCAATATCACTATTTGTACAACATATTTATCTGCAAATTTATTTGTGTTCTTTTCGTGTGATATTTTTGAGATCCAAGAAGTTTATTAAAATTTTAAAGCATATCACACCACTGATTATCAAAAATGTATTAAAAAACAAAAGATACTAACCTTCCTTTCCTATTTTTGTTCTTCACACTGACATCGTTGTTATTTCCAGTGCTCTCCCCTCGATCACTCTCTGCTCCTCCTCCGACTCCCTCTCCCTGCCGTCCATCAACCCCATCCCCTCCCAGCCCCTTCTCGTTCATGATAATCTTCCGGCAGGTGTTCTGCAGCGACCGCAAATCATGCTCGGCCATCTCCAGCCGCTTCGTGATGGTCTGCATCGCCTCCGAGCCCGGCGCCAGCGACACCTCGAGCTGCTTCACGAGCCGCTTCAACGCGCTCAGTCGCTTCTCGCGCTCCGATAGGCTGCCATCAGACATGCCACCACCATCGGAAATGCCAGAATCAGACAGAGAACCACTGGACGACAGCTTAAGATTGACCGGAATGGAAATGTTATGCTCCTGTGTTTGCCGAGGGTGTGAGAAAAAATTCCAAAATTGTAGAGAATTTTCCTTCGAAACACCAAAAGAGCAATTACCTGAAAAAGAGGCTCAACCTTTTCGGACAGAGCCTTGACCACCTCCCGGACGCTGTTGGCCACTTCGGCGGGGGTGCTTCGGCCACTGCCGGTTTGCTGCTGCTGCTGTTGCTGGAGCAGGACACCTTCGAGGCCTTGGAGCTTCCCACGGTCGCGATCAAGAATGTCGCGAAAGTCACTCAAACCGTCCTCGAGCTGCTTCCAGGTCATCATCGAACTGGTCAGATTCTCGATTCGGTTTTTGATTCTGAAAATGAAAAAAACTCTCATTAAAAACTCTTTAAACTTCCAAAATGATTAAAAACCTCACCTAATTTCCGCCTCATCCCACGTGCCGTACAGTTGGCCAATTCCGTCCTTCAACTCGCGGTTGATCGTGCAGTCCTCCCGCAGCTCGGCCAAGCAGTCGTAACAGCAGCCGCACTTTTGGTCCGGACACTTGGAGTAGTTCTTCTCCCGGTCCAGCTGCTCGAGCTGGGAGTCGATGGCGCACCGGTCGAGCAGTTCCTTCCGCGCGAGCTCTTGCTGCGAAACCCAGCTGTGGACGGTCGCGTTCAGCGTGAGCATCTTCGGACGCTGGTTCTGGAGCACCTTGCGTTCGTTCTAGCGGGGGAAGAGAATTATTTGGTATATTTTAAGTTATTCAATTATTGTAAGAACTGTACTATAGATTAAATAAAAAAAAACCTATATTTCAAATTTAAACTCATTTTTGAAAACAGATTAACAAAAAAAACTAAATTTTAAATTTTATGCCTGATTTTTGAAATTTTGAAACGATGTTTCAAAAAATGCTTATTAATTATTACAGTTATGCCACAATCCAAAATTAATGAATTTATGAAAATATGTTGTTTAACTTTAACGTTTTGTACTAATTTGAGGTAACAAAATTAGGTTTTACGCCGACTCGATTTGGAGGTTAGAAATTTGACAGCTTGGCTGCACTGTTTACATTGTTTGCACGTGTGTCTCTGTAAAAATGTGTGTGCGTGTTCGCTCGTGACGTCACGCTGTAAAACCTAATTCAAAATTTGTAAAACGATTCAAATGTCTTTTTATGGTTCAAAATGAATAAATAAGCGTTAAACATTATATTCTCAATTATAACAAATGATTTTACAAGCTTTTCGACGAAAAATTTAATTTCAGTAAATTGAAAAAAATATCCGCCTCTTTTTTAGAGACAAAAGCATGAAAAATTTTTTGCAATGGCCTAAAAGGTAAAAACCTTGAAGAATAGACTTTTTTTTTCTTCGAAAGCATACTTAATGTAGACTTCTCGCCCCTTCATACTATTAGTAATTATTAGTAATGTGATTAAAACAAGGGCGTCTGGGCAAAGTTTCTGGAGAGATCATAGAACACACTCACATAGAAAAGATTATCTCCTCTCTAAAGATGATGGCCAATTCAATAAATTTGTATTTGCTCCATAGCAATCTACATTTAATTTTTGTACGACAAACATTATACTTTAGAAAAAAAAAAATGGGAAGAAAATTTAGAAATCTTTTAAGAAACCACAGATTTTTAGAAAAGTGAAAAAAAACACTCGAAAAAGTATTAGAGATGGTTCATATACACTTCTTTGTGTTGTATTTAACATATTTTCTGGAAAAATGTGTTTAAGCCGTATAAAAAAGTATAAATTTTGAAAAAAAAGAAAAAAAAACAGAAAATTTTATTGGATAACTCCCTGAAAAAAAAACACAAAAAAATAAGTCTCTTTCTACTGTAAAAAACTTCTAAAAAACATATTTTTTACGTAAATTCCCTGTGAGAAAAAAAGTTTTTTTTTTATTTTTTACAATCAAATCTCCAATTTCAGATCAAATCAGTATCTTTGACAAAGTGCGACAAAAAGGGTACAAAAAAAAAAATGTTTTTTTTAAATTAACTCTTCAAATATTCAAACTTGAATTCCCCATTCGTCGATTTTTTATTTTCGATTTTATATTCTATATTTAATGTAAAGTATTTAATTGACGTAAAACTTATGATGATTCGGAATTATGCTATTTTGAAAAAATAGTGTTTCTGGAAAATTAAAATGAGGTGTCAAGAATGTTTGTTTGTCCTCAAAAAATATGAAAAATCAAAAATTAAAATAACTCAACCCTGCCTTTAGGCGGGTTTCGATCTGAAAAATCGTCAAAAATCTGTTTTTCAACTAATTTTTGATCTTTAAAAAGCAATGGAAAGAAGAATTCATGAAAATTTTATGGTTGAAAGTTTGACTTGTTTTATGTGATTTTGTAAATGATTTAAAAATGTTTTTTTTGGATAACAACTTTGGCTGTGTTTTTTTTTATTAAAATATCCTATATTTTAAGTAAAAAGAAGTATCGTTCTATACTGAATAATGTGAAACAAAGGCAAAAAATTGAAAAAGTGACTGAAAAACATGAAAAAATTAGAAAGGAAAAATGTAATGATAAGAGGTGGTAGAATAGTCCGGCAACGAGCAAGCAATCTGTCAAGTTTAGAAATTAATGTAAAAAGTAGTTTCATGAAAAGTCGTCCAAAAATCAAGCACACGAGTTTTTAAGCAAGAAAAAAAATAATAAAAAAAATGCCGTAACATATGGAGTTCTATTTTCTGAATAGGTCAACAGCAAGCAATCTGTCGAGTTGAAAAATTGATTTAAATTGAACAGAAGTTGACCAAGAATACGCGTCCCGTTTCACCTTAACAGTGAAAGAAAAATATCGGGATTATTTCGTGCGTCAAAAAGTTAGTTCGATCTTTGTCAGTATCATACTTGATCCGAAAATAGCTTTTATTAAGATGCTCAAAAGTTAGCAAGAAAAGGTGCTTTTAAATTTATATCTAAATATCCTAAGACTCGAGTATCCCAAGTTTAAGAAGAAAAAAAATACTTCGGTTAAAGAAATATATGTACAATCGAATAACGCAAAAAATCGTTGTTTTTTGGGTCATTAATGAACCCGAAATTGCTCCAAAGTGATTTGAACATGTGTAATCCAAGATGGCGGCCAATATGGCGTGAATATTGCAATTATTCATTTGGTAATGACTAGTTTGGGGTTGCTAAATTTGACGTTAAAATATATTTTTTTCATAAATAAAAAAAAAAATAATTGAAAACTATTAAGTAAGGAAAAATATTAACGCTTGAATAAGAATTTTAGTTTTGATCAACAATCACAAAAAAGTTTTTGTTTAAAATAAAAAAAAACACTAAAGGTGAGATCACTCATACTTTTAAGTAATTCACAAAACCCCGCGACCAGGTCGCGCAACGCAACTCGTTTTTTATCAGTACGCACGCATAACGCAATAGTGTGTATTGCCCCAACATCCGCCCCAAAAACTGTACGTGAAACACCAACCAGCTGGTCATAAACCACGGGAAAAAAAAAACAAACATCATTCCACCCCATTAGTAGTAAATGTAATGTAACGCTAAAACACCTCTTGAAAACAAGCAAGCCATCATATTCTTTGCACAACCGCAAACAGTTTCACTTTCATCACAGTAGGCCACAAGGCGGTAGATGCTCTTGAAAATCGAAAGAAAAACACATCATCATGATATCTGCTACTAATATCAGCAACCGGACTCTAGGATAGCGAAATCGCCGAAAATAAAAACCGTTTTTTCCATTACGTCAACAACAAGTCGGGGCAGCATGGCCTACTAGACTCTCTAGAGTGGAGGCACCCTTTCAAACACTACCGCGCTGCGCGCGCGATCCGATCGGAATTCAGCAAGTTATTTCCTAATTGCCCAGCGGCTACTAGATCAAACGCCGACGGTTACTGACACCGGTTTGCTGTGATTTTTGTTTGTTTGTTAAAACTGCATCGCAATTCACGATTTCGTTGCGCCTTTGACCTTAAACTTCCTACTTTATGAGTCATTTTTTCGCGTTCTTATCACCGCCAAGCACTTACCTTCAGCTGATCGATGGCCAGTTGGATGTGGGCCTCCGACGAGAAGTCGAACGCCTTGCTGCCCAGCTCGTCCAGCCCATCCTTGAGGTCTTGGATGTCTTTCTGGAAGCGGGTCGTGATCTGGCGCCGTTCGCTCCAGCTCAGCAGCTTCTCCCAGCAGTGGATCGTATCTAAAAATGTAAAAAAGATGAAGGTTTTTGATTGTTTGTTGATTGGATCGGTTTTCGATCTAGATTTTGAAGGTCGTCGCCGTCGTCGATTCTGTACCATTCAATCTGTCCGTCTGAACGCCGGCGTGGCACTTTTGAACTGTCCTTCGCGTAGTCGTACTAACGCTGATTGTCTGCTGAATCGATTGGAACGATTCAATCTTCCTGATTCGGTTCTGATTAAGGTTTGCCATCCCGTAGTAAACACTCGATCATTGTTGACACACTACAAAATTACTAGCCGTTGATCTGCTTGCTTTGACTGTAAATAACAAACTACACTTGAAACCACCAATTTGACGCGATCGCGCGCTCCATACTGCACTGTACTGAGTATACTAAAACGCTAGTAGTCGACGTTAGTAGGCCGCTGCCAAACCAATCAACACAAATACTAACAAACGCGCACCCCTATACGAGTTCCGCCGAATCAAAGGTGACTTGGATCATGCCTGTTTTTTATTTTTTCCATTTTGTACGATCGTTTGTTTAATATTCTCACGATCGTCGTCCGGCTGATCGTGGGGTGGCGCTAGTCGCGGACCTTTTCTAATCTAAGTAACCGCTGCGTTGATTGTTACTCGAGAGTGAGAGAGGAGAGAGTAACCATAGCAACGCGCGTGGACGCGTATGTCGAACGCACGTGCTTGAGAAGCTTAATGTTTAACTCTCTCTCGCGCCAGATGTTTTTTTTTACTAGTTGTGGCACGCGTATTAGATTAGAAGCAAAAGTGGCCCAAGTCACTAGCAAGCAGCACTTGATTTGCAGTAAAATAAGCTCTTGATGGTCCAGCGAACTGATTGGGACTGACGAGGTTGATTTTCGGGGGATGCTGGTCTGTGGTTAGTGGTCTGGCAGATTGGACGTGTAGTATCAGTTTCAGATGGACAGGGATGAATTTGGTTCTAGTTTTTGATATTAATACAAATATTTCTATTAATATTTTACAAAATTGTTCTATCGGTTGGTTTCAGTATCAATTAATCATTAACTTTTAATTTAATACAATTTAAAAAAAATCTTATTTATGAGAGAAGTAATAACTTTCAAAAAATCATTCATTAATAATTTTGTTTATTCCAAATCGTTTGCTGAAGCCTAAATTAAGCTAAATCAATATTTAAATACACAACAAAATAATAGTATGCTTTTATTAATAGATTTGTTCTTGATTCCTAATTTCATGAACGTTGGTTCACGTTTTTGGATACTAATTTTGTCCGTGTATTTAAATAAACAATATATAAAAGGCAAATACAAATTTTATTTAAAGTTTTTGTCTTTCTCATTAAATATTACCAAAAAATTTAGGACGCAAAACAAGATTCTTTCCAATATAAAAGAAAAAAGAAATCAACTGATTTTTTAAGTAAACTTTTTATAAATTTGTACGTTTATTCAGCAATTGGGCCACTTCAAGGCACGCAATAAAAAAAAAATGTGTTCATTTGGAAGGTGTTATTTTCAAAGGTTTAATATTACCTCTTTAATGATGTAATTTTATATCAATTTAGACTGAAAAAATGACATTACACCAGAAAAGTGGTAAAATTACACCTTTTTCTGACATAAAAAAATAGAAGATCTCTCCAGAATTTTGGTCGAACCAAAGAAATACAAACCAAATTTAAAAAAGGCTTATTTTTCTCAAAATTGTGTTTTTAGAGGAAAACTAAAAATGAATGTTTTTATTCATTTTCATGAATATTTTTTCTTAAATTTTACTTGTATGATTTTTCAGCAAATTGTCTGAACATGAAAAAAACCTGAGAACCTTTTATTGACATTTTCAAGAGTTTGATTTAAATTCGTTGTACTATAATCTACTAATAAGAAAAAAAAGTATTTCAAAGAGTTAGGGGGAGAGGGGGTAATATGCACCCCCTAAGGGAAACCAGTGATTTCTCAACCATTACAGCATTACTGTGTAAGAATTTGGTTTGATGTTCTAAAACAACTATTATTCTTTGCCATCCATGTGAAAAAGTCTTAAAAACCCACAAAATTGCTCGAAAATATCAAATTTCTAAAAACATTTTTGTTTCATTTCAAGCAACCATGCGGGGCAATATGCACCGCAACATTGGGACAAAATGCACTACAACAACGGAGCAAAATGCACCACAACATGGGGCAAAATGCACCGGGTAAAAGGAGTTTTCACTAGTCACCACTAGATGACACCGCTGTTTTTACAAAGGAGCTTCATAGCGGTGCATTTTGTCCCGACCACGGTTTTTGCAGAAAATTTAATTAAAAATGCATTTTTGATGATTTTAAACTTATCTATATACAGAATAATGAAGATTATGGCAAAAACTATATACCTCAACACTTACAATATCAATAAATGCTTTTTATATTGTCAAAAAATCATAATGAAAGTTCAATGAAAATTAGGTGAAAACACAACATTATAAAGTTTTGCAAATAACTTAAGCCCTTTTTATAATGCGATGCTCAAATTTTTCCAGCATGGTTTAGCAATGTTTAGCTTCCAATTTCTATGATTTTTTCCCCGGAAAATTCTTCCAAATACCGAGAAAAGTAGGGGGTGCATTTTGCCCCGGGGGTGCATATTACCCCCTATCCCCCTATTTGTTTGTCAATTTTATTTCAATTTTAGTCAATATTAGCACAATTTAACTTTTTACTTGATTTTTCAAACTTTGCGCCAGCGATGGAAGAATCATCATCAAAAGAAAATCTTTTGACGCTCATCAAGAGAAAAAATCGGAAAGGAACATGGCTCTCCTCTCTCGCGCACTAAATATCGGTAGAAGGAATCTTAAAAATTATCATCTTGATTATTCGATGGAACATCTATTTCTTGACTACACTTGAAGGAGTAACGTCACATTTCGAAAAATTACCTGTCACTTTTGTTAGATGTGTTCTATAAGAATGCATTCTATAAGAATTAAAAGCATCTTATTTTTTTACATTTTTAAATCAACCAAATAAAATTGGCCTTTTTTTGTTTGGCACCGAAAAGGACCTAATACAAATAAGCTTATGAAAAAATAGTCAAATAAACTTCATAAAAAAATTACATAAGACAAAATCAACCCTGCCCGCTAACCTCTGAAAGCAACATTTCAACCCATCAAGCACTTGGAAATAAATTTAAAAAAAAATCTCAACCAGACAGACAAACGGCTACCAAGAAGCCGGCTTATTGATACACAGAAACCAGAAACCCCCTTGCGAATGGGAAGCATACTTTTTTTCTGCAAAAAGATTTTTCCCCAATTCGCTCACCATCTCAAAATAAACAAGACGAAACCAACATCAAAAGTTGAATCCAAACATCATCCAAGTTGGCCACACGATATCACAACTCCCCCCTCTCTCTCTTTCTTGCGAATCACGGTTGGTCACGAACGCGTGACAAAATTGCGCGGTTTATGTTTACATCAGATCTGTTTTGGCACGGCCTACTGCCCCCTTCCGTGGTTCAACGCACTTTCCGCTTTTTTAAAGTTCACTTTTCGTGGATGGGTGAAGATTTGTTGCAATCGGATGCACTTTTGATTTGAGACTAACAAATTTGTGCAAGTTGAATTTAAACTCGTCACAGCCAAATGCGCGCTCACTTTGAGGTGGGGGTGGTGGTTGTTTTACGCGACTAAATTATTCATTCTGCTCTGTGTTTTCGCTTCGGTGTAATAGCACTAAAGTGGTCGTAAACACGTCACTTTTTACTATTTTATGATTTGCTGACAATTCACTTTCGCAGCTGTAACTTTTCTCACAACAAATTGAATTACAGTCGGTGCAGTTTTGCAAAAATCGTATGACATCATTGTTTGATGCCCAGCCTTCTTACTGTAGGTAATTTCTTACAATAACACAAAACCGGATCATGCGCACTTGTTACCAACATCTCCTCGTGCGTTTCACCGATCACCCTAGCCGTGGTGAATCATCCGTGCCCTTTTGGTCGCGATGTGTGGCGCGAAAAAAGTCCTTGACCTAGCAGGCGGTGCGGCGCGGCTTCAGTCACCGTGGTGACCTGAGATCGACCTTTCTGGTGAACTTGGGTGGCCTACTTTCTTGGATTGAGGGCCTACGCAATCGTCGGGTTAGGTCAAGGTTAGATTTTGGGCGGTGGAAAATCATGTTGGAGTCAAGGACGAAATGAAAATAAGATGTTATTAAAATTGCATTATTCTACTGAATAAACCTGAACAAATAATTAAATCATAAATTCGTATCTTTTTGAACATAAAATGTTATATTATGTAAGTTAATTTCATTTGGGCTATCAAAGACAAAAAAAAATTTCCATGAATTAATAAATTTTTGTGTGAATTTGGAAAATCCAAGCAAGCCCTCGTTACAGCTCGTGCTAAAAGAGAGAAATTTGCTGCAAAATGGAATGATTCCGTGCAAACTGTTAATATAAAAAATGTACGTAAATATTTCAAACTCTGTATCTTTTGAAGGAATTTTCGGATTGGTTCGGTATCTTCAGCAAAGTTGTAGATATTGGCGAGGACTATTCAAAAATTGGTGACGATTTTGAAATTACATTTTTTTTTCCATCACATCATCAACATGATTTTCCACATGATACGGTTTTTAATTTAAACATTTTTGTAATTTATTAAAATTTCTTGATTTTTAAGGGGACAAACATCCGCAAATTAAATGATGTTTTCCTAAGTGTTTGAAGACAACCATTCGTCAGATTTCCAACGTAAAAAAACGAAACAATTGTCCCTCAGATCATCAAAACCTTGTCAAAAAAAAAAAAAAAAAAATGGGAATATGGGAAATTTTTTTCTTCAAAAAACTGAGTTTAAAAATCGGCATTTTTGTTTTGAATTGTTAAAAAATATATTGTTTGGTAGATTAACTTGCTTTATTTGACTTGACGATATTTAGAAACATAATTTGGGGTCAACATTCGCCGTGTTTTAGCACTATGTTTTAACACAAATTGTTGCTTCTTAAAGACTTTTATGCCAATTTTATAATGCAATATGTCAAAGTAGACAAAATTCTTAACCTGATACAAACAGGCTTTCGTAACCAATAAGAAAACAAATGACAAATTACAACAAAAAAAAAACACAAGATGTGGAAATAAATAAATGAAGCAAGATAAATACATTGCAAATAATCATCAATGTAAAATGAAGTTTGAGTCATAATTGGTTTGAACTTAAGTGTTTTTTAAACACAAAAAAACCTTTTTCAAGTTTTTCAAACAACATTTTTAAAATTTGTGCTGATTAAATTTAACTGTCAATGTCAATCAGTCACATATTTGATTCGAAAGATGTCTTAGAACGAATTTTCATCTTTGTAAAGCCTGAGTTTTTTTGCTGATTTTTAATGTCAAGCGTAAAAATTGTTGTTGTAAAAATGTTTTCAATCGATCATAATTAAATGAATCAGTTCAACATAAACAGAACACATCATTTTTTTAGAAGCCAATTCAATTCAAATCTTGAAAGATTTTTCTGATCATTTCTCGTCACCAGTGATGTAAATGAGTGAAAGAAAAATACTATCATTTGATGATTTCTGCACCAAATTGTCAGAGGGTATAGCGACCTTCGGCTTGTAAGTTTTCTTCTTTTATCTCGTGAGTGCCAGCAAGAGCATTCTCTTTCTATCACTCCTGCTCTTTTCTCGTTCTCGCAGACTCCTGCTCTTTTTCTCGTTCTCGCAGACTCACCAAAGATTCTTTTATTTTCTCAAAAAACTGCAATGAAAGAACGTGATAGGGTGATTGGGAGCTGACCACGGATTATGTCCCGATAAACTGCGTTGGAAAATTTTGTTTCATGGCGGCTTTTCTAGCTATGCATTGTTGTTGGGGGATGATTGAGAATGCGGGAATGGGAGAGAAAAGGAGAGTAGATGCTGGGTTGTGTAAATACGAGATAGAGACTGACAATTCTATTTGCTGAGAATTTCGCCACGGAAAAAGGGCAGTGAGAATTGGGAGATGAGATCTTGGGCATGATAATGGCAGTCGCTAAGCATTGTAAGTTTGATATTTTTGCAACCCTGCATCAAAAGAAAATATACTGGCAAAATTTTACGTTAAATTTTTTTTGAATATTATTATTTGGATCCTTCCAGATCAACCGCAACAAGAAATGTAAAAAAAATGTTGAATCTGACTGCTTTTCCTCTTTTTTGGTATGGAAAATTCACAGTTTCATTTAAAAATCTGACTTTCTTGATTTGTTCCAATAATAATTTAAACCAAAATTTTAAAAAGCTTTCGAGCTTGCACTATTGTTCTTCTGAATTTGAGTTATTTAAGCCCCATTTAGAACAATTGCATCTCCAAATGTCAACGTACGTAGGCTCACCCAAGATCATATCACCTTACACAGCAAGTGCAGCACCCTTTCGGACATCCGTCCGATGCACGTGCTCTGGACCATTACTTACCTTGACTGACTCTAACCTGCGTGTCGGTCTCCTACGCTAAAATGCCACCCCATTCAACAACTGATGAGATCAAGTATCAAGCACCGAGATTTTTTTTCCTCCAGCATGCAAAAGTTTCGAGAACACAACACAGACAATTCAGTCGGACACGGGACGGACATGCGGACGCTAGTGGCCAGATGGAATCGATATGAAGAGGCTTTGAAAAAAGTGCAGTGTGAATTTTAAGTAATGAAAAGAGGCAGGAAGAAACACCAAGTACCAGGAAAAACACAAAACAAAAGAAGGAATAAAGTTCACTCGTTGAGGGGCAAGCATTGGTCTTTGGTTAAAGGTGGATTTACAATGCTAAGAGAAGCGACACAAAGATGCAATGCTTTCGCGACAGTCACACACAATTTTTTGTTATGTGAATATTCTACAAATGAAAAGCCAAAATGGGTGATTTTTTGCGTTTGTAATAATTTTGAATAAACAAATGAACTTTATTTAATACTTTTTTCGCTAGCTTAATGATAACGCAACTTAAGCCTGGTGCATAATGTATAAAAGCGTGTGCGATCTTGCGTAGAGAAGGAAATGTGTGTGTTTATAAAAGCGTACAAGGTGCAGTAAGGCAGATCTAGTATACTACTGGCACTATGGTAACGAAGAAACAAAGAATTTACAATACTTTTCTGTTCGACTTTCAGATGATGTCTAGTTAAACAATACACAAAAGCAAGAAGAAAAAGCCTCCTCAAACGACTCCAACGGCCAACTTGCGGAGCGTGTCATCGTCGTCGGACCGGTTCTGCGCCCCACCGGATGTTGCCCACCGCCCCAGGAACCCCACCAACCGGTAGAACCCGTTCAGCACGCCCACGAAAAATCGATACAGTGTAAAGTTACGCAAAAGGTTGCCCACGTCCAGCAAAAAGTCAATCACGACCGCGACGAACCGGGTTATCCGGGCGCACCGGCACTCCGACCGGACCACAACCACTTTTCGCCGACCCTTCCCTGCCCCCACCCGCACGCCACTGTCGTCATCCGAGGAGGCTTGCCCTTCTACCCTTTCCTCCTCCTCACCCTCATCGTCATTGTCGTCGTTGTCACTGTCACCTCTATCGTCAGTCGTCGTCGTCGTCGGCCTACTACGATCGTCCTGTTCTTCCTCATTGTCAAAGTGGTACACCTTGCGGCTGCGTCGATTGAGCAGCGCACGTCGCCGGATCGAGACCGGTTTGCTGCGGTTGTGGTGCGGTGACCGATTCTTACCTCGCAAGTCCTGGCACTTGGCCGCAGTGAGCACCGTTCCCGGCTGGGACAGCAGCACCGTCTCGAGGCAGCGCACGTTCTCGCGGCACGTTTTGATGATTTCGTCCTAAATTTGAAAGAATATTAATAAATATTTGATTTTTGAACACGTTTTCAAAGAGGTTGATTATTTGATGAAATTAGTGTTTGCTTTGTTTTATTTTTTGGAAAAAAGAGACTTCAGAAATCGCCAATGATCATGTTTGTGTGGTAAGTAAGGTGGTATGTTATGGTAATATCATGAGATTGAAAGAGATTTCGGGGTTTGAAACAGCTTGCTTGGATTGTCTTGATATCCAATTGGCAGGTCAGATTGATAGTGGTTTCCTTCAAATGTTAATTTTTTTATTCTGCAGAAGTATTCAAAATAGTGTTAGTATGCGTGCAAATACTAAGCTTTTATTCAGTTAGCCTACCTACCTTGATTGATATCATCCTATTACAAAATTCATTAATGTCGTAATATAATTATCTATGAAACTTTAGTATTTTCTATTCCTTCAACCTTCTGGATGCATTTGAAATTTATCTTTTCAATGCTAAAGCGATAATAAATTTAATAACAAGGCATAATCTCATTATAAACTACACCTGCCAAATGTCTGCAAATCAATTTCTGGAGTTCAGGAGGTCATTCAAAAAATGCAAACAAAACTTGAATAAAATTTAAACAAAATTTAAGCAAAATTTGAACAAAATTTGAACAAAATTTGAACAAAATTCAAACAAAATTTAAACAAAATTTAAACAAAATTTAAACAAAATTTAAACAAAATTTAAACAAAATTTAAACAAAATTTAAACAAAATTTAAACAAAATTTAAACAAAATTTAAACAAAATTTAAACAAAATTTAAACAAAGTTTAAACAAAACTTAAACAAAATTTAAACAAAATTTAAACAAAATTTAAACAAAATTTAAACAAAATTTAAACAAAATCTAAACAAAATTTAAACAAAATTTAAACAAAATTCAAGCAAAATTTGAACAAAGATTGAACAAAATTTAAACAAAATTTAAACAAAATTTGAACAAAGATTGAACAAAATTTAAACAAAATTCAAACAAAATTTAAACAAAATTTAAACAAAATTTAACAAAATTTAAACAAAATTTAAACAAAATTTAAACAAAATTTAAACAAAATTTAAACAAAATTTAAACAAAATTTAAACAAAATTTAAACAAAATCTAAACAAAATTTAAACAAAATTTAAACAATATTTAAACAAAATTTAAACAAAATTTAAACAAAATTTAAACAAAATTTAAACAAAATTTAAACAAAATTTAAACAAAATTCAAACAAAATTTAAACAAAATTTTAAAAAAAATTAAACAAAATTTAAACAAAATTTAAACAAAATTTAGACAAAATTTAAATCAAATTTGAACAAAATTTAAAAAAATAAATAAAATTTAAAAAATAAATAAAATAAAATAAAGAAAAATTAAAAAAAGAAAATTTGATAGAAATTTTAAAGCAAATTAAAAAAAAAGAAAATTGAAACAGAATTTAGATAAAATTTAAAAAAAAATACGCAAAACTTACAATAAATTCAAACAAAATTTATTGAAATTACATTCGAAGACTTCGGAGAATCTATAAAATCTGTATTTAAATTGTTCAAATCCTTAGATTTTTTAATGTAGGATTTATAATTTACGAATTTTAGATTTTTTTAATTTTTTGAATATTTAATTTTTGATTTTTGCTATTTTAAAATTTTAAAATTAGTGAATTTTTGTGTGAGTACACTCAACCCGCGGTGGTTGGTCACTTTTTCGTTTGACAGTTTTTTAGTTTGTACTCCAGGCCCGTAGCCAGGGGGGGGGCTTCCGGGCTGCAGCCCCCCCCCGAAATTTTTTCCAATTTTTTTTTAAATTGAACTACCTTAAAAAAATCTTAAATCAATGATTGTGTGTTCTCTTCCCAGAAATAATTTGTAAGATAGAGAATCAAGAATTGATTGATCAAACTAAGTAATTTGCCTGTCCATTGCCGGGCTCAGTTTTTGTAGATTATGGATTCAAAATTTGGATATTTAAAAAATGAAATGCAGATTTGAACATTGTTCCATTCAGTAACATCTCATTTATCTTGTAGTTTTAGCATTACATTGGTTAGGATGGTCCAAATCTGGGCTTACTTGGGGCTATCCCCTGAAATCAAAGATTTACGCATCATTAGCCTAAGTTCCAAAATTTGAGCTTTTTCTGACCACTGACCACCAAGCTTGGGCAAAATCGTCAAATTGTATGGAGAAAAGCAACTGTTTCAGTTTTTGACCAATGGAAGGCGCAATAACTATCCAGTTCTTATCAATTTTCAGAACTAATATCTTCTTTAAATTTGGAAAAACTTTCCCGAAGACACCTTATTTTTTTGGGTTTTTTGCTAAAAAGTTATTAACCTTCGAAAATAGCAATTTCCGAGCGGACTGCTCTAAGGGGCTACATAGAAATAATTACCATCATCTGGGGCGAATCGGGACTACAGTCTGAATAGGGACAGCAAAAATCCTTAGATCTTGTTGTCTTATTTTTGATTGTAGAACTTAAGTATGACCCCTGAAGAACCATAAAATAATTTAGAATTTTTGGATTCAATGTGGCGGTCAAAATGGAGGTCAAGAAATATTTCTGGTGTTTTTTTTAAAGGTCTAATAAACCAAATTTCCAGTTTTTGCTTTTTGGGTGCTTTTGAAACCGTCAGGGGTATTAAAAAACACCCAAAAAGCAAAAACTTGGTGTATTGGACCATTAAAAAAACAGATGCCGAATTTGATGTTAAAAACAAGCAAATAAAACATGCCGATTTCATTTGTTCCTGATTCGGTTATCCGAAGTTCTCAAACTTCGGATAATCGAAACTTCGGATAATCGAGGCTTCGGCTAGTCGAATTTGGATTGTAAAATTAATAGCCCTCCTTTATTTGCATTAAAACCTTTAAACTGTTAATACATGTTTTTTCTCTACATTTTTCAAAATTTATCATAATTTCTCAAAAATATTTAGATTTTGTTTTCAAAAACGAAAGCATTTAATATGAGAAACATTTGAGTGAATTTTGACTATTATCAGAAATACAATTCTAATTTTATCGTTTTGGTTTTAAGAATATGGTTAGTTACATATCTAAGACCTTAGAGAAAAATGCTTGAGAAATATCTGTGTGTATTTTTTTATTACTTTTTCGTAAACCTTTTTTCCGAAACCACTCGTCCTAAATGCTTTCTTTTGGTCACATTTTTTAGTTTCCACCGTGGCCAATCTCCAATTTTTATTTAATATATCAAAAATCGGAAGATCAACTAAGTGAATACTTATTATCAACTAATTTTCACTTTGTGCATGAGCTTGCGATTTTTAAAGGAAGAAATAAAATGATAAAAATATTCAAAACGTTAAAAAAATTTAAGCTTGGATTCAAAAACTCTGAAATTAAATTAATTAAACATCACTTTCAAATTATATAATTTCTGATCAATAATTCATTTTTAAACTATTTAATTTCTATTTTTTGGATTTTACAGATTAGAATTTGCATTTTGAAAATTTTAAAATTTCTTTATTATTTTTTTATAATTTCTTATTTCTGAATATCAATTGTAAATATTTTCCAAAGTTTATGTTGCCACCTTTTCAAAATGGACCAAAAAACAGAGAGCAAATACAATATTAAAAAAATAGCTTCACAATTTTAATGGAAATAACTTATTTCGATTAAGTCTTTTAGGACCAGCGACCAGGTCGGTCCGGAAAACAAATTTGAAATGTTTTTCCTGCTTTGATAATCATATACGACATGTTTTGGCTCGTTTAAAAATATTTAGAATTTTTGTAACATGTCGCGGAACCGCGGAAAGTTTTTTCTCACGAAAAAAGGATTTCGCCATCAGCTAGATATTTTGAAAACTAATGATGCAAAACAACTGTACTGATTTAAAGTGTGTTTTGAACACTTTTAAAATAATAAAACCATAGCTTGTAGTTTTGATTTGTAACCCTCTCAACTTTGGTCAGAGTTTAGTGACATAAACTTCAGAATAATATTCGCAACGGCTAATTGAAGATTTAAAAATTTTACACTTTCAAATTTCTAAATTTTCATAATTTTTGATTTAATTTTTTTGGTATTAGACAAAGAAATGCCAGAAATCAAAAATAAAAATAATAAAAACATAAAAATTTAAGATAACAATTCAACAGAATAATATCAAAAATCTGAAATTCCAAAAATTAAAAATCTAAAACTGAAAAATTAATAAAATAATTGATACTTAAGAAATCCTAAACTAAAAAAATATCATTTTAAAATTAAGTTATTCAAAATCCAATAAATTATGTTTTTTCAATCTTAATTTTGGATGCTTTAAATATTTTTATGTTTGAATTCTAGTATTCCTAAATTAATTTATATTTACCAGAAAATTAAGTGATTTTTGTAATGGCTTTTCCTTATTTCAGCATATTAAGATTCAGCGTTTTGATAGTCAGCTTCATGAGGCAATTCTTCAATATTATTTAAGCGAATACATTATTTTCAAACGTTATTTTCAGTCGCATCCAAATAAACAAATCAAAATCTCATCAACACATATTGCTCCCGAAGAAATATCAAACGACGCTTTTTGTTTCTGTTCCTTTTCAGCTGCGTACCGCTTAAGAGAAGTCTTTTCGTAAACCTTTTCTTGACCGTTCCTTGAGATTTTTTTGTATGGAGTTTTAAGAGTCTCCGTACTACAGGACATTTTTTAAAATTTTCGTTTGAAAGTAGAATATAGTTCTTGTAGCAAAATTGAGACTAAGATTTGAATTACAGGAAAAATGTAATTGATTTAAGAATTCTTACATAAAGTATTCTTTACTTTTAAAACAAAAATTTAAGATAATAATTACACATGATAATTTCAAAAAAATCAGAAATTCCAAAAATGAAAAAAATCAAATACATAAAAAAATATAAAATAATTACAACTAAAAATATCCTTAAATTATATAAAAACATTTTTATCATTTTTAAATAAAGATATTCAAAAATAATTTTCAATCATTTCAATAAATTATGTTTTAATAATCTTATTTTTTTGATGCTTCGAATATTGGTATGTTTGAATTCAAGTGCAGACTAAGATTAGATTTACAGGATAAAACTAATCAATTTATGAATTCTTACATAAAGTTTTCTTTATTTTTAATTTAGCAACGTTTCGTAAATATAAAATTTCTAAACCATAAAATGTGCCGGATTTTGTTCCTTGAGTCAAGATATTGCTTGAACAAACATCGATTTTAATAAATGGTTACAATCCTAAATTATTAAACATATATATAGATTAAAATTTTATTAAAAAATTATCTTTAGAATTGAGATCTGATTAAATTTTTTTGTCATGTTTTAAAATTTTATTTTTGCTCAAATTCTGGACCAATTTTCAGAATACAATGAGTAATGAATTTGAAAATGGCGTTTAGTCGGAATATTAAAGTTAAACATGATTCGTTTTAATGTTTGATGCAATCGAGGAAAATTTTAACGGTTACATATGCATTTAAAAATGGTTACATAGCATTATTAACAACTCTTCCAGTGAATATTTTGGCGTTAAAAATTAATTTAATACATTTTATCTAAATTTTTTAACACATTAACTGATTTTTTTTCTTCAAATATATATTTATTATAGGCCTACACAGAAAAAAAATGTGAATTTACTCGACACGGAAAAAATGAATCACATGTAAACTCAGTTGATGTAAACTTGAGATTCGACGTAATTTTTTTTGTCATGGAGACACTTCAGAAGCTGAAATTTCAACGATTATATTTTTTTGTATTGCATTAAAATTATTTATTTTTGAGAGCACCAGGAGCTTCGCAAAATATGAAATGGCTTCAATAGCTTAGAACAGCCATTCTCAACCTTCTTCTACGCTGGTACCCCCTGCTATGTAAATCAAGTAGGCCCGGTACCCCCGTTGAGAATCGCTGGCTTAGAACAATTAAAATAAAACATTGTTTAAGTTTGTTTATAAAATTTTAAGAAAAACAAATATTCCAGTTATGAGTTTTATGTTGTGCTAGAAAAAATGAAAAATGTTAGATAAACCATCACAATTATCACACAGCTGAAAATGTAAATCCAGACGGTTTAAAATTTCTCTCAGTATAAAATACAGAAAACATAATACTTATGGTTAGATAAATCGATATTTCTTTAAAAAAAATTTATGCTTTCAAAAATTTGATTCAAGTTAAGTAAATTTTAAATTTAGCGACGTTTATCACGAAATTGGATTACAATTAAACAATTCAATAAAATGTTAAAAAAAACACTTTCTCTACTCCTTTAATACAAACTAGCTGTTAAAATAAAGAAAAAAAAATGACGAACGAGTTTCTTCAATAAATACATTGATAACTTAATATGAAAATCTTCGAAAACTTTTTTGCATACATTACATTAAAATTTTACAATTCATCTCAATAATTATACCACAAACCAAGTGATGGTATAAATGATTTGCTGATTTTTATACTCCTTGAATTTTTGCACCCAAGCCCCCCCCCCGAACAAAAATCCTGGCTACGGCCCTGTTGTACTCCGTTGGTTGGTCAAAGTCAAACTAAAAAGTGACGAACTGTAACTTTTTACACGGAGCTTACGCACACTATCGAAACAAACGTTTGTTAGTATGTGTGAACTTCGTGTAAGTGACCCCGTTCGTTTGACTACAGTTGGTGTCAAACCATCGGGGTTTGAGTGTATTTAAATGGGAAGAAAGGACCTAAAAGCATTTTTTTTCGCCTATTTCAATTGTTATTTACCTAATATTGGCATTTTCGATTTTTTTTTATTTTTATATTTTTGAATATTTGTCGACACTGATAAATTCTTAATTGTTAATTTTTCGCTTTTTTTAAATTTGGCATTCTGTATGTTAGAGTTTTAATTATTTAATTGAGAATTTTGGACTTTCTGATTTTATTTTATTTTTAGTTTTTGGTTATTTGAAGTTAACAACTTCAGAATTTGTGAATTTCGTTTTTTTGATCTTGGATTGTTTGCTCACAAAATTTTAAAATTTATAGAATTTCAGTATTTTTTATTATTGAGTATAAAACTTAAACTGTAAAATTTTTCAATTTTGTATTTTTGATTTTTTTTTATTGATTTTCAAATTTTTTAAATGTTTGAGTTTTCGTATATTTATACTTTATAATTTCCGAATCTGTAATTTTCGTTTTTTTAAATCTTGAATAGTTGACTCACAACATTTTAAAATTTATGATTTTTTATTTTTCGAGCCTTTGATTTTAAATTCAATTTTTTTGTGAATTTCGTATTTTTGATTTGCTGAATTTATGATATTTGAAGTTTTCAATTTCCGAATTTTAATGTGTTTCGATATTTGTATATTTTATTTTTTTAGTTTTAAATTTTCTAAATTTCTGAACTTTATTTGTTTTATTTTTGAGTATTTTATGTGATGTTTTTGGTTCCTTCCGAGCTGCGTACTAGCCTGTAGGAGTTGTTCCCCTGGAAAAGCTATAAAACTGCTTCGGTAAAGTCGCTTATCGTCAGTTGGACTCACAATCCAAAGGTCGTCAGTTCAGTGTCTTGCGAACCTTCGTGGTGAACGGACACTAGAGCTGCGGTATTTTTTACTACCTAAGCTCAGAGTTATTTCAAAACAAAATTCACAGTCTTTTTAAAGACTACCTGAGTTATTTTCCAAAATTCTAAACAGTCTTTTCAAGACTAACCCCACCTGAAATTTTGTTGTATTTTACAAACAAAGCCATCTTTTTAAGAGAACTTTGCTTGCAAAATGCGTCAAAACAAAGGTAAACGCAAATCTTCTGAAGATTTGGTCGTTACGTCGGTGAAGCGTTTGAACGCTAAACCGGCTAACGGAAACAGAAAAAGAAAACAGCCTCTTCTGAGGTCTGATTCTGATTCTGAATGTGAGGTCAATCCTCCAATTCCATTGACAAACAGTTTCGGTGTTTTATCCGAAACTGATGACAAGGAACCTTCTCCTCGTACTGAGCCTTCTGCCGTCGAGAAACGAGTAAAGGCTCCGCCAATTGTAGTGACTTCCGTCTCCGATTTGGCCAGCTTTCGAACGCAACTGAAGAATTGCAAGGAAACTTGCAATTTGAAAGTTTCGTTCCAGCTCGGTCGAAGAGGAGAATGTCGCTTGTTGACGGAATCTTTACAAGATCACCAAACTTTTGTTGGTTATTTGAAAAACCACAAACACAATTTCTACACGTATGAGACCAAGAATGCTCGGCCATTCAAGGCGGTCTTGAAAGGTCTCTCCAACGACTTGTCGGTGGATGAGATCAAAAACGAACTTAAGGTGTTGCTTGGCTTTGCCCCATCCCAAGTAATACCGATGAAGAAAAAATCAAACGGGAATATTTCTCGCTTTGGTTTGACTTCACAATTTTATCTGATTCATTTCAACAGAAATGAAATCAACAATTTGAAACTTTTGGACAAAGTACAGTTTTTGTTCCATGTACGGGTAAAGTGGGAGCATTTTAAGAAACATGGCGGTAATGGCCAGAATCTGACCCAGTGCCGGCGTTGCCAGGCATTCGGTCACGGTACTGATCATTGCGCCATGGTTCCAAAATGCATGGTTTGCGGGGATTCTTCTCACGACAAGGACAATTGTCCCGTGAAAGAAGTCACCCAATTTAAATGTGCAAATTGTGGTGGAAATCACAAATCAAATTTCTGGGATTGCCCCATCAGAAAAAGGTTTTGGATTCTCGTGCTAAGCATCAGCCGAAATCCAAACCGAAATTTTCTCAAAGTCAGGTTGTACCTGCATCTTTAAATCAAACGTTCGTGCTGTCTCACTCGAACAATTCTAGAAATACCCCTACCGTGGAAAAGTTAGGTAATAACAATGGCATTTCTTATGCTAACGTCGTTTCGGGTTCATCCACGAATTTTAAATCCTCTACCAATCTTTCTGAAATTGGGCAGGTACCTCAAATCTCATTTGAAAATTTTTCTGCTGGCAACGCTTTGGGATCTTCTGATCTCGGCGATGTTACGTTTGAAAAAATGACTTTTTTGCAAAACTCACTGTTTGGTTTGATTCAAACAATGAGTAATGCTTCATCCATGATGGAAGCTATCCAGATTGGATTAAAATTTGCGAATGATGTTGTTCTTACCCTGAAGTTTAATCATGGATCTAAGTAATTCCATCAATATTATGAATTTTAATGCTCGCTCTTTAAAAGCGAAAGAAAATGAATTTTTCAACTTTTTACGAGTTCATAACGTGCATGTTGCTGTTATAACCGAAACATTTTTAAAAACTGGCACTTATTTGAAAAGTGATCCAGATTATAAAGTTATAACTAATAACCGAATGAATCGAAATGGCGGTGGAGTTGCAATAGTTATCCACCGTAGTATGACTTATAGCACGTTACGTGACTTTAAGTTAAAAGTTATTGAAAGTTTGGGCATTGAACTTGAAACTTCTTTTGGGAAAATTATGATTGCAGCTGCATATTTGCCATTCCAATGCACTGGGGAAAATAAAAATTATTTCAAAGGGGATTTGAATAAACTTACTCGGCATAGATCTCGATTTTTGATCATCGGTGATTTTAATGCCAAACACCAATCTTGGAATAATTCAAAAGTAAATTCCAATGGTAAAATTCTGTTCAGAGATTGCACTTCTGGTCTTTATTCGGTTTTATACCCGAATGGGCCAACTTGCTTTTCTTCTGTTAGAAATCCATCAACAATTGATTTGGTGTTGACAAATCAAAGTCAGTATTGTGGTCCTTTAGTGACTCATGCTGATTTTGATTCTGATCACCTTCCAGTAACTTTTTCACTTTCTCATGAAGCAGTTACCAGACCCAATAGTTCTGTGTTTAATTACCACAAAGCTAATTGGGACAGGTATCAGCATCATATTGAGAATAATTTAAATCATGATTTTGTTTTAGAAACCAAAGCTGATATTGATTCAGCCTTGGAATCTTTAACTAATGCAATTTTGGATGCTAGGAATATTGCTATTCCTAAAGTCCAAGTCAAATTTGATTCTCCCATTATTGATGACGATCTTCAGCTTCTGATTCGTCTGAAAAATGTTCGCCGAAGACAGTATCAACGTTCTCGTGATCCTGCACTGAAGCGAATTCAAAAGATTTGCAAAAGGTTATTGACCACAGATTCACTCTCCTGCGAAATGAAAAGTTCGCAAGAGATGTCGAACAAATTAAACCTTATTCCAAACCTTTTGGAAACTTTCAAAGGTTCTTAAGAAACCTCAAAACCCATCCCTTCTTTAAAAGATGGTGATAATATTCTATTAACTAATGGGGAAAAAGCTCAAAACTTGCTCAGCAGTTTGAGAGTGCTCATAATTTCAACTTGAATGTTTTGAGTCCTATTGAAAATCAAATTTCAATAGAATTTCAGAATATTGTTGAACAAGAATTTTCATCAGATGAAGTTTTTAATACGGATCTGAATGAAATAAAATCTATTATCAAAAAATTTAAAAATATGAAAGCCCCTGGTGAGGATGGCATTTTTTACATTTTAATTAAAAAATTACCAGAAGCAACATTAAGTTGCTTGGTCAAAATTTTCAACAAATGTTTTGATTTGGCATATTTTCCCAGTAGTTGGAAAAATGCCAAAGTAATTCCGATTTTGAAACCGGATAAAAATTCTGCTGAAGCTTCAAGCTATCGGCCCATTAGTTTGCTTTCATCTATTAGTAAATTATTCGAAAGAATAATTCTTAATAGAATGATGACGCACATTAATGAAAATTCAATTTTCGCTGATGAGCAGTTTGGATTTCGCCTTGGGCATTCAACTACTCATCAGTTGTTGAGAGTTTCAAATTTGATTCGAAGCAACAAATCTGAGGGCTATTCTACTGGCGCTGCTCTTCTAGATATAGAAAAAGCATTTGACAGTGTTTGGCATAAAGGTTTGATTGCGAAATTGAAAAGGTTTAATTTTCCGATTTATATCGTGAAAATTATTCAAAATTATTTGACGGATCGTACTCTGCAGGTATGTTATCAGAATAGCAAATCTGATCAACTACCTGTACGTGCTGGCGTCCCTCAAGGAAGCATTTTGGGTCCAATTTTATACAATATTTTTACTTCTGACTTGCCTGATTTGCCCCCAGGATGTCAGAAATCACTTTTTGCTGATGACACAAGCATCTCCGCCAAGGGTAGAAGCCTTCATGTCATCACAAGAAGATTACAAAAAAGCTTGGATATTTTCAATTCTTATTTGAAAGAATGGAAAATTACTCCAAATGCTGCAAAAACTCAACTTATTATTTTCCCTCACAAACCAAGGGCTGATTTTCTTAAACCAAAAAGTCATCACATTATAAAGATGAATGAGGTAAATTTAAAGTGGGAGGATCAAGTGAAATATCTTGGACTTGGTTTTGACAAAACCTTACTTACAAGGATCACATTGAAAGTATCCAGGTTAAATGTAACAAATATATTAAATGTTTGTATCCACTTATAAACAGGAATTCTAGACTTTGTCTCAAGAATAAACTGTTAATTTATAAACAAATTTTCAGACCTGCCATGCTTTATGCTGTGCCGATCTGGACAAGCTGTTGCTTAACCAGGAAGAAAAACTTCAGAGGATTCAGAACAAAATTCTGAAAATGATTCTGAAACTTCCTCCCTGGTTCAGCACCAGTGAACTTCATCAATTAGCCGAAGTTGACACTTTGGATGTTATGTCCAATAAAATAATTGATGCATTTCGACAAAAATCATTGCAGTCTTCAGCTGCATTGATCCGCTCTTTATATAGTTTATAAGTTAGTTTTAAGGTATCCCTTTTCCCTTTTGTGCATGTAGGACCTCCTACATTTGAAATCACTGAATAGCGAAAGCTACAATATTTCATGAATAAATGAAAGTTGCTAGTATTTAAAATTGAGGTGAAAAGTCATCGTTTGTGATTGGACACTCAATAATATTTTAACTGAATGAATGTACATGGAAAAGAAATATGAATAAATATAAATTAAAAAAAAAAAAAAAAAAAAAAGGTCGTCAGTTCGAAGCCCAAGGCGGATGGGAGCCTAGGGTGTCAAAAGGAGTTTGGAATACCTCACCGTTTCAAACCATCGGACACTTAGTTTCGAGTAAGAATTTTTTAATAGAGAATGCCAAGGCTATGCAGTAGGGTGGGTACGTTTTTCAAAAAGTTCTCGGATCAAGTTTTAGTATGGTTCCCCTTGTAGGGCATGCCCATAGGGACTTTCATGCCAAATATCAGCTCATTTGGTTGTAAAGTGGCTGCGCGCATCAGGGATAAAGTTTACATGGGAATTACTATGGGAAATTGGAACTTTTTGTTTAAACGCTCCTACAGGTCTGGGAAAATCACGCCCCAACTTCTGGTATGGTCAGGCCTATGAGGAATGGTCTGGAGAACACTTTTCCCGTAGAGAGCATATGGATTCGTTGTCCCTAGACCTGGCGCATCGGCAAACAATCCGATGTCTCCGGAATCAACGGTTTTCCCTCAAAAAGCATCAAATTTTCCTTAGCATGCTATGAAAGCTTGATGAACACCGCGACGCCATACGTCAGGTAGCTACCACGTGGGTGAGAAACGGCTGGAATATTCAATTGCAAACCTTCTTTTATCTAGAAAATGATCATTTCGAGTAATCCTGATATTATTTAGACGAATTCAGAATCTTTGCTTAGCAAATTTGTATTTTTTTTTGCAAATATTTCAACCACGTGGTAGCTTCCTGACGTATGGCGTCGCGGTGTTAATCAAGCTTTCATAGCATGCTAAGGAAAATTTGATGCTTTTTGAGGGAAAACTTGAACAAATTTCCCATTGTAATTCCCATGTAAACTTTAACCCTGATGCGCGCAGCCAGTTTACAACCAAATGAGCTGATATTTGGCATGAAAGTCCCTATGGGCATGCCCTACAAGGGGAACCATACTAAAACTTGATCCGAGAACTTTTTGAAAAACGTACCCACCCTACTATGCAGTTTGGCGAACAATTTGGTTTTTGATTGAAATATTGAAATTGATAGAAAAATTATTGCCATAAGAAAATTAAAGGTTAGTTTTGGAAATTTTAAATGAAGACTCCGTAGGCCTAACAGAGTTTAAAAGGAATGGTTTTAGAAAAAATAACAATTTCTTTATTACAAATTTAAATGTAATTTCTTCATTTAGCTTAAGACTGTAAATTGCGGATATTTGAAATTAGACAAGATAAAATTTACCATAAAATTTAGTTTTACGGGAAAATTAACATTTTAGTGTCATTACAATTGCATTAATTTGAACTCATTAGTTCTAATTTGTGACTGCGGCTAATTTTTCTTGCTCAAAAAAAACCGACTTCCCAAACAATTATTTCGTTGGCTCAATATTTGCTCAATGCGCAAGTTTAAAGGTGTTAATTTCCAGCTCAAACGCTTTGCGCACCCACGTTTCAGCGTAGTTGATTGATGAGTTAGGAAAGGCTTAATTAGTAAATAAAACGATGCAACTACTCACAAGGGAAAAAAACAAACACACGATTTGGGAGCTTGCTCTCTGGAACACGAAAAAGTCAATTTGGAAGTTTCTTCCTCAACACGAAGTTAGAGTTGGACCAAAGAAAAGTGGTGTTTCTTGGAAAACTTAACAAACTCTTTTATATTTACAACCTTCGTGACCCCTCCCTTCCCTTCTTAAATATTACCATAACACAGTTCCAAATAGATCAAAACCAACACAAACAGGATCGTATTGAGGCAGCAGCAGTAGGTGCATGCATAGCGCAAACAAATATCACAGTAGTACAAAAGAAGCAATCTTACGTAGTCCTCCGGCTTGAGCAGGTGCGACTTGCCCTTCAGCGCCTCCGTATTTGCGAATCGGGCCTTGCTCTGGATCAGCAGCTTCTTCACCTCGGCTTCCATGTCCTCGTCGAACTCGTTGTTCGAGCTCGAGCTCGTCTCGTGGGAGAGGGACCGCAGGAACGAGTTGTGCTTGTCGACGGACCGGAGCGACCGCCGACGACCGGCCATCAACTGCTGGCCACCGCCGGGGGGCGTCGTAACGCCCGGGTGGTGAAGGTGGTCGGGACTCTCGTACAGGATGCCGTGGCTGTGCTTGCCCGAGCGGCCCAGACTGCCGGTGAGGGTCTTGTCCAGGAGGTGGTGGTGGCCGTAGCTGCCTCCCGGCGGGCTGCCCGATTTGCTCGACCACGAGTGCATGTTGTGACCTGTGAATTGTGATAATTAATTTAGTATCCGCCTAATCTCATGATTACCGTTACTCACTGTATCGATCGTCCATCCGGTACTCGTCCAGCCGCTTCCGGCGGTTCAGCGAGTTGACGTTCGACTCGGACGAGCCCTGCTTGCTGAGCAGCGACTCGCCACCCGCTCCCGTGCCCGTCCGTCGGAACCTCGGCGGCGACAACGAGTCCATGTTGGCCGCCGACAGCGACGACGACGCACAGTCCGACTGCGAGTCGATAAAGTTCCGGTAGTCATCGCCAAAGTCCAGCAGCCGGCGGGCCGCGTCCGTGTCCCGGTCCTCCGAGTACGGTTCGCTCATGTACTTTTCCTGGTAGTTGTCCCACGCCTGCTCCGAGAAGCTGCCCGTTTCCTCCGTGCCCGTTCCGGTGCCGTTAAGGTCCGCCTCCAGAACCGGTGGGACTGCTGGCACTCCTGCTACCACTCCCGGGACTCCTCCGGCCGTTCCTCCGTTATCTAGATTATAATTAGCCAACGCGGCTAATGATCCTAGATTGAGGCTTCCGCAGCGGGCCCGCGCCACGGAACCGATCTTGAAGTTGGGCTTCGCCATCGGTGCCGTCTGCTCTCCGCCGCTGCTGCTGCTGTTCCGGCGGTGCTGCTCTTCTTCGCTATCCGGTCCGGACTTGGTCATGGCGGCGGCGGCGGACGAGTTGACGGTCGTTGGGGCCGCTGTTCTCGTCGTCTGCCATGCAGAGGACGATTTACGACCCGATCCAGACGACCCGGCGGACAGCGACGACAGCGTGACCAGGTCATCCGCCAGCCGAATCCGGCCCGAGAACGACTCGGACTTGTTGAGCAGCAGACCGGCGCTTCCGCTGCTCCGCAGATGGCTACTGTACTGATGGTAGGCAGCGGGGTGGGGATGTGAGTGACGATGACCGCCACTTCCGCCGCTGCTACTTCCTCCGCCTCCGGCCGAGAGTTGAATCTCCCGCAGGGGTTGCTGTTGTTGCTGCTGCTGCTGCTGCTGAAGAAGCTGCTGTTGGTGCTGCAGAATGATCGAGTGCTGGAGAAGGTGCAGCGCCGAAGACTGATGCGACGTCGGTGGCATCGACTCGTCCGAACCGGACTCGACGATGTTAGTCTAAAAGGGGACAAAGAAAGAGATGTTAATTTTATTCGCAAGCCCGACGAGTAGGTATAAATTATAGGAGCTTATTTGAGGAGATGTCACGATCGTGATGAAGGTGTACCGTAAAGTTGAGTGAATTTAAAATTCTACAAATTAACAAAATTTCAACTTGGTTGCTTTTTTTGCTTCATAATTTTCTATGAAAAAAAAATTGATCTTAGAAAAGTGCAAAATTGAACTCAAATTTGGCGAGGCTAACCGGGGCGTTTGGTACGGTATGTCCACGCATCCTTCATCCCCAGTAGATTTTGAGAAATATGATTCGTTCTCAGAATCATCTTTGCGGTGGAAACAACGCAGTAGGGCTGACCGATTTGATTTTTGTCAGGGCTCGTGAATAAACCACGTGCAGATTCGTAATGCAGTAAAAAATCAAACATGCATTACAGCGTGCTTAAGTTTTGCTTTGTATCAAAAGAATTTGCTACCAGCTTATGATTACGTGCAAGCATATTTTATTTAAAATTTGCATATTTTTAGGTTATTATTAAACTCTAAACTTCGAAATTTAATATCTAACGAACCGAAAAGAATATTGTAACCAAAATTGGAAAAGTTATTTGAAACGTGACGACGAGGTTAAATCTTTATCATAAATATAAACTAAACTGAAAAATTAGGCATCGAGTTTTAATTTGCGCAACACAAACAGGTAACAATTTAACACATAATTTCTTTAAAATAATTTTAAATACCAAAAACATTTTTTTGACTTCAAATCGTTCTAAAAACGTTTTTGTAATTACATTTTAAAAATACTTAAGAAGATATTAGACTATGACAAACAAACAAACAAACTAGCACTTTTTCGTGTTTGACAGTTTGCCAAACCCGCAAACAAAGCACAAACAAAGACTGTCAAACTGTCAAAAAGTGCGAGTTTCTTTTGTATGGTTGTCATAATCTAAAACCTGCTTAACTTTCCCCACAATTCTATACTGACTAAATGGCCTACATTTCATCACTAAAACTACCATTTGAGTGCTGAAAATATCAACTTCTGCACTAGTATCGCAAAGCAGTACTATTCTACACTGCTTTGGTATTTGAGTTGACCAAACACGCCGATGCCAATCTATCGTTATCGTTAACGTCGATAATCTTATCGACGATAACGAACGATAACTTAATTTAATATATTTCTAAAATTTACGTTATACAACCAAATCATGTTAAATTTTTGAAGTTTTCACTAAGAATATTTTTGATTGATAATATAACAAGTTCATACTTTGAATGAATACTATTTTTTTTTAAATCAAATAATTGTGTTTTTCAAAAACACGTGCTCTAATTGCCATGATTTGCAATATGGATACTAAACGAAGCGAAATTGTGTATGCATTTTTACTTTATTGGAGTTTTTTGTTGGAAAATTTAACAAAATACTGTATTTTTTCGAGAATACTCAAATATTCATAATTCGCAAAGCGAAATTTTGTATGCTTTTTCACTTTATTGGTGTTTTGTTTGTAAAATACTAAAATTCTTACAAAAAACGCATTTTTGACGAAAATACAAAAATACTCATAATTCGCAACATGTGTTTAAAACAAGCGAAATAGTGTATGATTTTTAAATTTTATTATTATTTTGCAAAATTCCTAACATTTCACAAAAAACAGTATTTTTCGGAAATACTCAAATTTGAATAATTTGCGATATGGGTATCAAACGAAGCAAAATGTTGTATTTATTTTCACTTTATTAGAGTATATTTGTAAAATACTAAATTTTTTTTTTCGAAATACTCAAATTATTATAACTTGGAATATGGGTATCAAACAAAGCAAAATTTGATTTGTATTTTCACTTTATTAGAGGTTTTTTTTGTAAAATACTTTTATTTTCATAAAATATCACATTTTACAAAAATATTAAAAATACAGTATTTTAAAAACATGGTATTTTTGAAAAAAAATAGCATTTCACAACAAAAATCTATAAAAAAGTATTTTTACAAAAATACGATAATTTAGGAAAATTTGATTATTTTCCGAAAAAAACATTAATAAAGCGAAAATAAATACAAAATTTCGCTCCGTTTTATACCCAGATTGCAAATAATTAAAAATTAGAGTATGTTCCTAAAATATAATATTTTGGGAAGTTTTATTAATTTACACAAAAAATCTCTAGTAAAAGTGCATATGAAATTACGCTTCGTTTAAAAACCCATATTGCAAGTTATGCAAATGTGAGTATTTCAAAATATACGCTATTTTGAGATTTTTTTTTTTTGATTATTTATACTTTGAAACCTTGGCCGTGTTTTGCCCCCCAGAATTTTTGAGCCGATTTCGAAAAAAGGAAGGCGACATTCACATAAATAACTGTAAAGGCCTTATGGTCAAATATAACTTGTCTGATTAAACATGTTTACCAAAAAAACATGATTATTTTCGCAGATCATCGGAATTTCCAGTTGTGTGTTTTGTAAATTATCCACAATCAATCAAATTCATTCATGTCAACGGTAACCAGACACTCTGTTCTGAAGCCGTCTGAGCAGATGAAGTCATCCTCACAAATTAAGAGAGAGTGTATGGCGAAAACAAACAGTTAATTGCATAAAAATCGTTAAAAAAACAATTGTTCATCATCACAACACACAAAAGCTTCCCGCTTTTATCAAAAAGGCTCATTATCTCCCTTCTCGTCCACTTCAGATAACAAAACACAAACAAAGAACACTCACCTTTCGCCTGGCCCGCATCTTCCGCTTCTTCAGCGAACCCTTGCTGTCGGAACTCTTCACCATCAACGGCTGCTGACTTCCACCGCCACTGCTGCTCGTGGCCACTCCTCCTCCCCCCGCTCCACCTCCTCCACCGGCACTTCCACCTACGCCACCACCACTCTTCATCAACCCCCGAACCGCGGACATTGTGTTCAGCGCAGATTCCGAGATGGAAAAGCCCGTCGTGGCCGTCAGGAAGCGGTTCTGGTTCGCGTTCGCATCGTGGTGACGACCTCCCGGCCCATACTGGTTGATCTCAACCGCCGACGTGTTCAGCTGGGAAATGCACGACACGGACCAGGGTCGTTCGGCCGCGGGTTTGTCCCGGACGCGCCGTTTGACCTGTCCGTCGTCGTTTGAGACGTTCGAGGGGTCCGACCGGTACACGTGCTCGGTCGAGTTCAGGATCTCCTGCGAGGTCTGGTCGCCCTGGAGGCACGTCGCAACCGAGTTGGCGAGGCCCTCGGAGCTGTCCGTGTCGCGGGTGATCGAGTCGGAGTCGGTGTACTCGCCGGAGGCTTCGCAGTCGGTGGTGGGGCCGGAACCGGGCAGGAGGGGAGCGGTGGCGGCGACATCGAGGGGTTGCTTTTCGAGCCATTCCTGAAAAAAGGGGTTGGAAAAATACATGTTAAAGTATTGAAGGAATCGTTTGTTTTGAAAAGAAAACCATTTCTATAAGGCAGATCGATTATTTTTTACAAGTTTAAAATTAAGTTTGAAAAATGTTCAAACGAACTATTTTTAAGTTACATTTAAAACGAGTAAAATTTAAAGAAGTCTGACATTTTATTGAAATTTTGATCAACGCAGCACCACACGAACAAGAAAGAGCGAGGTTGAGAGAGAAAAACAGAGATAGAATGTGCTTTATGTTAGGCGGCTACTTGAGTGCTGAGCTCGGCTTTGTTCGTTTCAACTTCGTGTTCGTTCACTGACGATCGCTTCAAAATTACGCTCATGACAGGCGTTGTGTGTTAGCATTCAAATATCGTTTTCGATTGTTTAGTCAGAAAACGATTTTCTAAACAATTTTGGATCATTGATGTAATTAAGATTCAATTGTTTCATGATCAACAGTTAAACTTTTCTCATATGTCATAAATTTTAGTTTGAGGCTGAACATCTTTTGTCCAAAAACATTTTTATTTTATATCATTTGCTTTTTTTTATTTATATGCAGTTTTTTTTTTAATTTATTTGTTTGCACTTTTTGTATTTTACTTTTATGATCCTTTTATTTGTTAATAAAATAAAGAATTTCTGTTGTTATTCTTCCTTTATTTGTTGCAAATGGTATAATTGTTGTTTTTGTGTATCTCAAGCGAGGGTTTACAAAATACGCCTTTAATTTTTCGCTTGGTTTTTATTATTTAGAAAAGAATTAAATAACAATTAACACAAAAAATATACACAAATACAACTCGATAACAATTTATTATAATTTACTTTTAAGTTTGTTTTTCGGAAAAAATGTACTATTTCACAAAAAAAATTATCAAAAGCGTATTTTAATTTTGTTTTTTTATATTTTGAGAGTTACAAATACTCGCAATTTGTAAAATTTATGACTTGGTGAAAAAATTGAGTTTTTTTAATTCAAAGTCATCTAAACCAAAAAATACTTCGACTAAATCAAAACATAAATTTTTCCGTTTGTTTTATTTTATTCGCTGTATTTCAGCAACCAGTTTTCAAGACGAAATTAAAGGAAATTTTCGGAACCTACCTTTCAAAACAATTTTTTTTTTCAAGGATCGTCACTCACAACATCAAACAATTAAAAAACTGAATTTTTTAGTCAACTTGAACTTCAGGTGGTTTTATCTCAAAAATGGTACACTTTCAGATTTCTGTTAAATACTGTAACTTACATAAAAGCTGTAGCAAAGAAAAAGTGTAATTTTTTTCTAATTATCTAACTATTAAAAAAAAAAAAAAAATACTCGGCAACATCATTTTCTTCTCAATGGCTAAAAAGTTGCGGGATTTTGTCTTCTAAAACCATAAAAAAGTTAAAAATTACAGTTTTTCGGGAACTTATTTAAAAAATAAAAATAAAAATAACTTGAAACTTAATTTTAACCGCGTACCCATTTTTCTGAATAGTCCAAATTCCATATTTTTCTAAGGTAAATAATACGGATTATGGGAAATTTCCAAAAAAATGAATAAAAATAAATTAAATCGTTAAATATACTATACGTGTATCTATTTTGTTCAGTTCATGAAGAACTATTCCATAGACATCAAAAATACGAAAAATGTGGATTACAGTCATGATTTTTTTGAAATAAAAAAAAACAGTTGAAAGTTGTACAATGTACAATAAAGCTTTCAAAAGCAATTATGGCAATTTTCGTCGATTTCGCTAAAACCACTTTTTTCAAAAAATCATATCTCTGCGCCATTTCAACCGATTTTAGCTGTCCTAGATGCAAAAGAAAGGTGATTAGATATTTGGAAAAAATAGCAAGAAGTTTTAAAAATCTAGCTTAACATTTGAAAAGGTCGTATGAAAACATAAAATGCTGTTTTGAAGGTCTCGGGACCAGAGAGCCTATGTCTGAAAATATTTTTATCGGATTCCTCGGAAAATTTCACATAACATATCAAAAAATAGTGAAGTTATGTTTTCGATACTCTGAGATACGATTTTTTGAAAATAAAAACTGGATTTTTCGACGCGCCACGCGCAAGAATGGAAAAATTACGAAAACGGGAAATGCTTATATATGCATTTATGCTTTCCATTCTTCATCGGTTTGATGGCCGAGCGGGCTAAGGCGCCAGTCCTTTCTGTTGGTGCTGGGATTGATTCCCGTCGGTTGCAACTTATTTTCTTGTGTGTAATTTTAAAATGTTTTTTTCGACGAAGGTGATGTGCATGCATTTACACGTGATTTCATCATTGCTGTGCAGCAAGTAAACTGATACATTACACTCATCGATTTTTTTTACCGAATTCGGTAAAGTTTACTAAATTTTCTATTGCTAGTTCAGTAAACTGAAAATTACCGAATTCGGTAAAAACTTACCGAAATTTGATAATAAAGTTTAGTATTCACTTCGTTTTTTTGATTATTTTTAGTTTTTTGTTTATGTTTAAGGCAACTAGAAAAAATATGTTATTGTTGAATAATTATCAAACATACTTCGAAAATAAAAGAACAAAAATGGCAATAGCTTAATTATCTTGATTAAATAATTTTTATTTTGCAGAGATTTAAAAAATTCGTCAGTTGTGTTTGACAATCAAGTAGGAATTTATTCTTGGGTATGGTGCATTTGCACACTAAACGTAAATAAACTTCATAGCTGTTCTCAATTTTATGAAAGCAATTAATTTTTTCGTATCTGTGAAAAGAAGTGTAATGGTCTTATTTTGTGTTTGCCTTTTTGAATTTTGAAACAAAGACACAAAAAAGAGACTTTATTTTATACTTATATGTTATTATTAAATTATTTCAATAAAATTTCCAGCAATTGTTGCGTTTCTTAAACTTAACATGCTACCTTGCCAAACCAGACGATTCTCAGCCGGTTTACTAACATAAACCATCTCTTAATCGAATCAATTACGGGTAGTTAGCAAAGTAGCATCAGCATCCAACATTTTGCTTCCTCTTCTACCAACTTCGATGCAGCAGTGCCACCAGCTGCGTTAATGGCTTTCTAATGCCGTCCATTTAGGCCCACTTAGGAAGAAGCCTCCCGTTCGACACCACTAAACTCTATTACTAACTAGAGTAAAACTAGAGTCGTCGCCTGAGGGCTACTGCCAACTGGCAACTAGCAATAAAACTAAGTCACATTTTTATGGAATTAAGAGGAAGAAGTATAAAAAGAAGAAGCTACAATAAAATAAATAACTCACCTCGATCCGGTTGATCTTGTGGTTGCTCATCACTTTCTCCTGCTTGCTTCTATTGCTACCGGTGGCGTTGTTGCTGCTCGAGTTGTTGTGGTTGTTGTTGTTGGCACTGTTGTTGCTGATGATGCTGCCCCGATGATGCTGATGATGATGGGACGACGGCGATGAATGATGATGGTGGTGATGATGGTTGTGGTGCAGATAGTGTTGTTGCTGGCTTTTCACCACCGTTTTCGGCGACGAAGTCGCGCTTTTGGCAAAGATCTCGTCCCGGACGAGCGTTTCGGCGTGGAGCACTAACCTGTGGATCGAACTCGTTGCATATTGCTGCAATTTCACCGATTGAGGTTCGATTTTTTTTTTCGGGAGGGGACGAAGAAATAACGAAGAAAAGAAAGAAAAACGAGATAAAAAATCGAAACAACACAACACATGCAAGAAACGCAGTTATCACACTTTGAGGTAATGAAGTCGATAAGATAGTCTCTTTGAGTTTCTTTCTTCATTTGAAAAAATAAAACAAAATAACACTCACACTTTGACCAAAATGTATAAAAATAAAATAGAAACCAAACCAAATGACGTTGGCACACCTGTATTATAGCTAATAACCGACAATTATATTATCGCGAAATGCAATACAAAAAGCAGCAGCAAAAAGAAGAAGAAAAAAAATCAAGCTTATCTGCACTCGAGCTGAAGGCAGCACAGAGCGTGTCAAATTTGAGTCGCGACTGACTCAACCCGCGCGCAACTCAAAGTGGAGGAGCTGCCGCGCACGAGTTGACTGTCGTCGTCGTCGTCGTCGTTTTTTGCTGCTCTGTTTTACCTGTCTTACTTTGCGTGTTGCGATCTGGAAGAGGTAAAAAGCAAGCAAGCAGGCGACGACGCCGGCCGAAGACAACGACGCCGATGTTGCCCCGGAACGTGATCGCGAATCGCGAAACTTGGTGGACAGTGGGATAAAGTGGTGGGAAATTGTGTTGAAAAATGACCTTGAAATTTCGAAATAAGTTTTTCCAATATTATTGAAATGAAAATAATTTTGAATTATTTTTTTGATACAATCATAAACCTTTTTAAAATTAGTCCTTAATTTTGAAAATGCATTAAATTTTGAAAAATAATTTTGAATTATTTTTTTGATACATTGAAAAACTTTTTTTTATTATTCCTTAATTTTGAAAATGCATAAAAGTTTAAAAAAATTGCTTGAATTATTTATAAAAACGTTACTTAATCCACCTTCAAGTTTTAACTTTTGAAGTACTTTTCTAAACTACATAACATTAACTAGGGTCTTGTGGGACCTCAAAATGGATCGAATGAGACCAAAACGGTCCAAATCGGTTCAGCTAGTCCGGAGATAATCGTGTGCATATTTTTCATTGCAAGGACTTACAGACTTACACAAGCACAGACATTTGTTCAGAATTTGATTCTGAGTCGATAGCTGTACGTGAAGGTGGGTCTACGAGGTCAAATAAAGAAGTTCATTTTTCGAGTGATTTTAAAGCCTTTCCTCATTAAGGTGAGGAAGGCAAAAAACGACGTTCGAAATTTTGTTCTAATATTACATTTTTTGACCAAAAAGTGAGGGGAAATACTTTTTTAAAACAAACCTTTGAATTGTAAGGAAAAAAACAGAATTGCAATTAGCTGATTATCAATGGGTTTTTGATTTCAAAAATATTATTTTACCTGATTTTTTTTTTTAATATTTTTTAAGTTAGATTTTATGATCATACGAAAATTATAGGTTTGTTTTGGAATTAGGATTTTTGGATCAGAAATGAAAGAGTTAATGATTTTTGCAATAATCAAGCACAAATCAGACATTTATTTTCTCGAGAAATAAACTTATTTTAAATTACCACACTGAAAAAAACAATTCTCGAAATCGTGAATTAAATTCATGAATGCGAGAACCACGAAGGAATATATTCACGTAAAAAAACTAAACTATTGGCACTACGCCCCCCGGGGCATGGCCTTCCTCTAACGTGGGATTTCTGCTCCAGCGCCTCTGACGAGACAGGAGAAACCGGGACCGACGTTTTACTTCACCATCCGATAGAAGCTCAGTGGATAAGGCGGGAATCGAACCCGCGTCTCATAGCATCATCGGGATCGGCAGCCGAAGCCGCTACCCCTGCGCCACGAGACCCACGTTTATTCACGTTTATAGTGCAAATCTGGAGTTTTTTTTGAAAAGGTCCAAAAAACCAAATTTCCAGTTTTTGCATTTTGGGTGTTTTTGAAACCGCCTTGAGTCAGGGGTATTAAAAAACACCCAAAAAGCAAAAACTTAAAATTTGGTTTATTGGTCCTTTTAAAAAAAACTCCAGAAATGAACCATACCATAAATTCCTTCGTGGTTCTTACATTCTTGAACATAATTCACGATTACGAGAATTGTTTTTTTTTCTGTGCATAGCAAATTTTTGAAGTTTATGTCCCTAAAAATTAAAAATGTAAGTCATGACATCGACATTTCAATGAAAAGAATGTTGTAAACCATTACAGTTGTTTTGTTATCATTAGTTTTCAAAGAAGTTCTAAAAAATATTTTTATTTGGCTAAAAAGTGATTATTAATGCAGGAAAATGAACTTAAACAGTTTTCAGTCAATTGCACGTCTGTTTCCAATTAAATTTTGATAATTTTGCGCCCTAATATTTCGGGCCAATTTCGAAGGATAGGGGGGGGGGGGGGGTCAAACTTAAAAAAAATAATAGCAATTTTCAAACAAAATTATGCAAAAGCTATAGCAAAATACTTAATTATGATCATATTTTTTTAGTCTTTTTCCGATTTATTTGGTTTTTCTTATATTTTAGAAAAAGTCAACAAATTATTTAATTTGATTGAAAACGGAACCTGATTTTGAAGTTTTCCAATACTGTTTTGAAATTTATCTTGACGGCAAAATAACAATCATGCGAGGACAAAAACGTTTCATCAGACCAAAACCAATTCAGTTTTGAAGAAAGCGAAATACTTTAGTCATTTTTTATTAATTTATTTTAATGTTTGATAATTTGGTTGATTTTTTCCCAAAAAAGCTTTTTGATTCGAAATAATTAAACAAAAAAACATTTATTAAAACAAACTTGCACAATCGATGGTTATCTATTTTGTGTATATTTAACACATGATAACAATTGTGCTACTACGGTTATTTAAAAAAAATCACGCACCTAGATTTTTTTTTACCAAATTTATCAGTTGAAAAATCGTAAAGTTTAAAACATCTTAAAAATCCAACAAAATTTTACCGATTTTCGGTTTTACGATGAACAATAATGAACTACATTACCGAATTTCAGTAAGTTTTTACCAAATCCGGTAATTTTCAGTTTACCAATCTGTTCAGCAATTGAAAATTCCGAAAAATTGACCGATTTTCGGGTTTACGATGAACAATAATGAACTACATTACCGAATTTCAGTAAGTTTTTACCAAATCCGGTAAATTTCAGTTTACCAATCTGTTCAGCAATTGAAAATTCCGAAAAATTGACCGAATTCAGTAAAACAAATTAAAAAAAATGTGTAAATTTGGTAGGTGTAAAATATGAATGAAAATATAACCTATTTTATGATGTAATAGTATTTTCATTTAGTCTAGAAAAATGACTAAATTTTGTCGCGGTAAAATAACACATTTTTTTCTGACATAAAAGATGTGCCGATTCCCAGACTGTTACTGTGTACTTTTTGATTTTGCAAAAAAAAATTATTTTAAATTTTACTTGTTTGCCTGCTCGTTTCAGTCTCGGTGGTTTTGAGGCAAAAAAAAAACAAATGTTAAAAAGTTCAACGACCTGGTTGGAATTTTCACAAATACGTTTTTTTTATAATAAATTGCAAATTAAAATTTAAAATAAATGCAAATTAGGCAAATTGGCAGAAAAATGAAAAAAGTTAAAACATTTTTTTACTAAGTTAGACAAATCATATTTTCTGTGAAAACATTTAACATTTTTAATCCGACTGAAACTTTTTTGGTGCCTTCGGTATGCCCAAAGAAGCCATTTTGCATCATTAGTTTGTCCATATAATTTTCCATACAAATTTGGCAGCTGTCCACACAAAAATGATGTATGAAAATTCAAAAATCTGTAGCTTTTGAAGGAATTCTTTGATCGATTTGGTGTCTTCAGCAAAGTTGTAGGTATGGATACGGACTACACTGGAAAAATATAATATACGGTAAAAAAATTTGGTAATTTTTTAATTTAACTTTTTATCACTAAAACTTGATTTGCAAAAAAACACTATTTTTAAATGTCAATGTCGATATCTCAGCAACTAATGGTCCGATTTTCAATGTTAAAATATGAAATAGTTGTGAAATTTTCCGATCTTTTCGAAAACAATATTTTCAAAATTTTCAAATGAAGACTAACATTTCAGAAGGGCCAAACATTCAACATTACGCCGAACAAGCAAAATATAGAGAATTTTCTCAGCTTTTCAAAAATATTTTTGTCAAAAGTGGGCAAACATGTGCACTTATTTAAAAAAAATGAAAAACTTCGACTATTTTCAAAAAAGTCACCTAAATATGGGTTAAACTTGAAAACGGTGCACTTTATCAAAAATTGACTTCAGTACTTTTTGATTGCAAATTTGATTTTACATCGAAAAATGAAGTTGAAAAATTTTTGCGACCAAAATTTCGATTTTTAAAAAAAATCAGTATTGATTAAACAATTCATAATTCGTTCAATGATTTTTTGCACAACCTGGAAATTTCTGAAAAGTTGTAATTTTATGTCCTTTAAAACATATAAAAAAATAAAAAAAAAATAAAAATAGTGTTTTTTTGCAAATCAAGTTTTAGTGAAAAAAAGTTAAATAAAAAATTCACCATTTTTTTTACCATGTATTATTTTTTTCCAGTGTAGTCCGTATCCATACCTACAACTTTGCCGAAGACTCCTTTCCTTCAAAAGATACAGATTTTTGAATTTTCATACATCATTTTTGTATGGACAGCTGCCAAATTTGTATGGAAAAATATATGGACCAACTAATGATGCAAAATGGCTTCTTTGGGCATACCAAAGGCACCAAAAAAGTTTCAGTCGGATTAAAAAATACAAATGCTCATGTACAATAAAATTTAGTTTCATTAACTATTTTATCTGTGTGTGGAATAACAAATGTTCCAATTTAAGTTTTTTAGCAAATGCATAATTTTTTTTATTGTTGTTGAGGTCAAGTTTCATTAAACAATTTGTCCAAGTTTTTTGAAGAAAATTATTCAAGGACGTGTATTCTAATTCAGTTTAAAAAATTTCTTCATCGTCAGTTGATATTAAAATTTATTAAAAAAAAATAGTTGAATGAAAACACTGCCAGCATAAAAAAACGTTACCAAATGAAGAACTAAGTTTTTCTAACTAATTTTTATTACCACCTATATGTTTCGTTCGTAAATAAGATCTATCGAAAAGGTACGCTGGAAATATCATAAAAAAATAGTAAAAGTTGATATTTTCAAACAGAATTCCGTTCGACTGTTATTACTTATTACTCATTCAAAATCAATATTTCCTCTTATCTTTTGTTATCTCACCCACAGTACTCAAACCGAACCGACCATATGTCGTTCGTCACACTGCCACCACCACCATCACAAATCCAATTGAGACAAAGTGGTGCACACGCCAGGGCGACGGCGGCGTCGAGACGATACATTTCCTCTATCCGCGGACGCCGACGTCGGTCGGTTTGGGGTTTTGTGGTTGAGAGGCTTGAAGCAGTTGAGTTGCAGCAGCAGGGGCTCAAACGAGAGCTTTTTGTTTTGCACAGAAATGAAGCAGTAGATAAGATAACATACACGTCGGTGCAGCCGCAGTCAAAACATTTGCTCTACTAAGTATAATTTATGTGAAAGCAGACCAATGGCACGTCGACGACCACAATATGTCCGACAGGTCGTTCGATTTGTCGGGTTTGCACTCAAATTTCGTGTCTTATAATGCAATCATTACCCGCGGTGATTGATTTATTCGTTATCGACTATTTTTAGCTTGAAGTTGTATTCGACTTCTACGACATTACTGTGGATAACTTATTTCATACTGAGCTTTAGTCACACTGACTTAAGTCACCTCACGCGATGATCTCAGATCGCCTTCTACTGGTGAGAAAAGGAACGTCAACTGTATAGAGTCAGAGGTCATAAAATCTTACAAGCGAATGAACGAGTGGCTTTTAGCGTATAGGCATGAGAAGAATCGATCCGCTTTGTAGAATTTTTGAAACTTTTTTAGTTGAAAACAATACTTTAGGCTAATTCGAAATTTAGTTGAATAAGCTAATATTTAAGATTAAAAAAAGTTAAAAAATTGGAAGAAACCTCATGAAAAGTAATCTTTAAAAATCCGCCATGTCACCCATTCGTCACTTTGACAAGAAAGGAGTGTCCCCCAAAAGAGCAAAAACCCCGTCGACGGCAAGCGTCGTCTGGCGTTGATGATGATGGCCGGGAGATCATCAAAAAGATAATCATTTTAGCAACGGACACTAATTTGAGGAGATCTAGCCTTAAAAGTATTTCTCGCTAGGTCAAGTTCTTAGAAGAAGATACGGAACTAAAATTAAACCATCGTAAAGGTGTGACTAGAAAAAGTTCGTTGGACCTCTTAATCCGCCGTAAAGGTGATGAAAATCGGTGACCGAGTTTGGGCGAGGCGTGAAATTCTGAGTTTTTTTTTTCTTGGAGTGAGGTTTTCGGATGACCGCAAGGTGTCGATTTTTGTTTGGGGCTGGCGTCACGCTTGAGTAATTTCAGGTTGGTCAAGGGTAATCAAGCTTGATGCATCGATTTCGTGGTTCTAGTTTTTGAGATGCCGAAATGAGGTAAGTGGGTCCAAAAGCCCTATGATAATGTTTTGTACTACGAAAAAAAAACACGCCCAAAAATTCTGATCTCTATTTTATATTTTTATGTAAAAATGTAAGTCAGCAAGACAAAATTTAACGATGAATCAACTATGGTTCACTCGGAACAAACTGTTAAAGAAATACTTTTTGTCAAGAAAGGTTCAAAGCTATTTTTTCTAAATTAATTAAAAAATCAATTTCAGATCTACTTTGGTCAAATAAAACATCCTTGCGCCAAGAAAATTTAAAAAAAAAAATATGGATGTGTGTAACAAAATCAGCAATCTAAACAAAAGTTTAGAACTCAATTTATTATCAAAAAGATTAAAAAAAAACTTGGTATTTGTTTAAATTAGGAATTAAAAAATATTAACGGTGCACATCAACCAGAGCTTTTGCACCCAGATTTTTGTTACAGATATTTTAGTATCTTCAAAACTACGGGTACTACCGAAGTATTTTTTTATTTTTCCCCTAAGGTAATGTCCACAAAGTAATTTACAACAAAGTTTGACTAATTTTAAAATTCCATTGTTATAGGATTGGGTCCGTAAGTTTGACAATTTTGGAATAAGAAGACAACAACTTCCTACGTTGCTGTGCACCCTAAGAAGAAAATTTAAGTTTTAATATATAATTGTAAAATTTTATGGCATGGTTGTCAGTTTATCAACAAATCATATAAAAAAACTATAAAAGGTTATGAACTCTGGAAAAAAAGTTTCTGATAATATTTTCTTTTGGGAAACTGACAGAATAAGGGTTTTTTTTCAATTTTCAAAGGAAGACTAAAATTTACATAAGTAATTATCAGAAGCAAGAAAGGCTTCATCCATAAAGTACGTCACGCTGAATTCGGCAAAAATTTACCTGCCTAAATTTTTCACTGAAAAAAAAAACTTTTAATTAATTTGGAATATGCATAAAAAATCACGCCATTTTTGCATGGATTTTCTAATCATTCGATATATTGTAATGCACAAGTTTTAAATTTCAGAGCAATTTTTATTGGTAAAAGTCTTTTTAAAATTTAATTTTATGAAAATTGTTGCATAAATTTGAAGAATTGAAAGCATCCAACGTAAATGCTTTTAATTCCAAATTATTCAACTCGACATTTTTAAGTTGATGTCAGTAAACGCTTTAAATTTGTAAAGGTATGATAGATTTGGGCTCCCTGAACCCGGTTTTATCGACTGATTTAATGTTTAATGATTTCTCTGCAAATATATAAAATTTGGGTATAAATGCTATGGAATCATGTTAAGCAACCATGCCCACCCGCTTACTATTGCTAGCCCCATAGATAAACGTGGGTGCGCATGGTTGCTGAAGATTATTCCACGCCATTTATACCAACAATATACTAATTTATTTATTAGCAGTGAATCCACTAAATTTCAATTCTGTCGATAAGACCGTGTTCAGGGAGCCCAATTCTATCATACCTTGACAAAACTGAAACGTTTACTGACATCAACTTCAAACATTTCGAGTTGTATCATTATACAAGTATTTTCAAATTAAATGATGTAGTAAATGTTTTGAATTATGTATTATTAATTTGAGTAAATCATTTTGTAAAAAAAATAAAGAAAGGGGAACGGAATGTTGTTCTATCGGGCGCGTAATATTGAGATTTCCGCACTTTGACGTTTAATTAAATTTTCTATAAAACCTTTGCAAATGAAATTATGCAATAAATAGTTTAAAGGGAAGTAAATAAGCAAGCTTTTGTTGCAAAAACACTATCAAAAATACAAGAACAAACAGAAACATAAACTTAATTTCTTGAGACTATCTTATCGTGAGCGAAACTCTACAAGCTGCCCTCAACGGAGGGCAAACAAACAATAAAGTTTAACAATTTGAAAACCAACTCATTAACAACGAATAAATACAAAAATGTAAAACTCACCTTCGACCCAATCATCGCTCCACCCTTCTGTCCACCACTATCCACCGAATCGCTGCTCTTCCCAAAGCTCCCAATCGAGGTCATCATCAGCGCCGCCCGGCTGCTGCCCAAGTTCATCCCCGCGGCGGCCAGCGCTTCCTGCGAAAAGTCCAAACACTTTTTCGACTTGACCTCCTTGGCCAACGCTGCCGTCGCCACGGCCGCCTTGTCTTTATCCTCTTCCGGTTTATTCTCCTTCTCATCTTCATCGGTTCCACCCAGCGGGATGACCGGATCGGACGATCCACCCCCGCTGTCCTCTTCCTGCCCGTCGTTGTAGACCCACTCGTCCCCCTCGGAGGACGAGGACGACGACGTCGATTCCTCGGATTTGGCCTGCTCGCTCGAGTCCTTGTTCAGCTCCGAGTCCGTGTCCAAGTGCTTAAAGTAAAACGTGGCACAATTTTTCGACTTGCGCGTCGAGCGGTTAAACTTGGACAGGTCGTTCAGCTTGGTGCGCTTTTGCTTGCCGGAACCGGACGACTTCTTCGCGGGGGAAGACTTGCCCAGTTGGCCGGGGGTTTCATCGTTGCTTTGTTTGGCAGCTGCCGCGGCGGCGGCTGCGGCCTCGCGGATTATTCCGTCGATTATGTCCGCCCCGGAGAACAATTTGGCCTCGCCGGGAGTTGCCGTCGCCGTAGTCCCCGTCGTCGAGATCGTCGAGTGGTTAAGAATGTCCGCTTCCGCCATCGGAGAAGCGTTTTGCTGGTTCGTTGTTGGAGTCACCGAAGCTGCTGCGGTGGCCGCTTCCGGCAGCGGCAAAATGCCAGTCGGTGGGGGCGTCGACGGTGTGTTGGTGGTCGTGTTGGTCGCGGTCGTCGTCGTTGGACTGAGTGGATGGCGATGCTCGTGGTGGTAGCTGATAATGTTGGGCACAATCTCACAGTCGCTGCCCTCGGAATCGGCATCGAAACCAGCGCTCGAACACTTTTTAGCTTTAACCCATTCTTCCTGCAAAGGGGAAAAAGAATCCAGATTTAGTCAATGATTCAAAAGTTTAAAAGTTGTGGAAAACTTACGCCACTCAAACATTCATCGTGGGGCGGCGAGCCGGGTGATTTGGGCGAGGACGATTTGACGGAACCGCTGAGCCGAGCTAACTTGTTGACCGGTTCCTCGTCTGTGTCCGAGAGGCTGGCGTTGTTGTCGGAGCTCTGCAATGAGAGAGGGGAAATAGGTATCATTACAAAAATTATACAATAGAAGTTGACTTATAATATTAGGAAATTAAGATTTCCCTCTTTTAATTATTTTTTCCAGAAACCAAAATGAGAATATTAAATTTAAAAAAAAAACATTCAAATAATTATCGAATTCGTTTCACTTAATTTATCTGTTAAACAATTTTCCCAGAAATTCACTGTAACTGCAAATGATGGTTCAGAATTCATGGTCCAGAAATAGTAAATTGAAATGAAAAAAAAAAAATAATCATTATATGTAAAATGCTTCTGAGCAATTCTCTACGAAATCGGTCTTTTTTCTTAAATTTCAATTTTTTTATTTTTTAATCCGACTGAAACTTTTTTGGTGCCTTTGGTATGCCCAATGAAGCCATTTTGCATTATTAGTTTGTCCATATAATTTTCCATACAAATTTGGCAGCTAGCCATACAAAAATGATGTATGAAAATTAAAAAATCTGTATCTTTTGTAGGATTTTTTTGATCGATTTGGTGTCTTCGGCAAAGTTGTAGGTATGGATATGGACTACACTGAAAAAATGATACACGGTAAAAAAAATTTGGTGATTTTTCTATTTAACTTTTTGTTACTAAAACTTGATTTGCAAAAAAAAAATATTTTTATTTTTTTTTATTTTTGGATATGTTTAAGAGGACATCAAATGCTAAGTTTTCAGAAATTTCCAGGTTATGCAAAAAATCTTTGAGCGAGTTATGAATTTTTGAATCAATACTGATTTTTTCAAAAAATCGAAATATTGGTCGCAAAAATTTTTCAACTTAATTTTTCGATGTAAAATCAAATTTGCAATCAAAAAGTACTTCAGTGAAATTTTAATAAAGTGCACCGTTTTCAAGTTAAATCCATTTCAGGTGACTTTTTTGAAAATAATCGCAGTTTTTCATTTTTTTAAATTAGTGCACATGTTTGCCCACCTTTGAAAAAAATATTTTTGAAAAGCTTAGAAAATTCTCTATATTTTGCACTTTTGAACTTTGTTGATACGACCCTTAGTTGCTGAGATATTGCCATGCAAATGTTTAAAAACAGGAAAATTGATGTTTTCTAAGTCCCACCCAAACAACACACCATTTTCTGATGTCGATATCTCAGCAACTAATGGTCCGATTTTCAATGTTAAAATATGAAACATTCGAGAAATTTTCCGATCTTTTCGAAAAAAATATTTTCAAAATTTGTAAACCAAGACTAACATTTCAAAAGGGCCAACCATACAATATTATTATTTAAAAGGGCGTATCAACTAAGTTCAAATGTGCAAAATACAAAAATATTTTTTTCAAAGGTGGGCAAACATGTGCATTAATTTAAAAAAATTAAAAACTTCGACTATTTTCAAAAAAGGCACCTAATTGGATTTAACTTGAAAACGGTGCACTTTATCAAAATTTCAGTAAAGTAGTTTCGATTTTTTGAAAAAATCAGTATTGATTAAAAAAATCATAACTCGGTCAATGATTTTTTGCACAACCTGGAAATTTCTGAAAAGTTGGAATTTTATGTCCTCTAAAACATATAAAAAAAATAAAAAAAAATTAAAAATAGTGTTTTTTGCAAATCAAGTTTTAGTGATAAAAAGCTAAATAAAATGTCACCAATTTTTTTTTACTGTGTATCATTTTTTCCAGTGTAGTCCGTATCCATACCTACAACTTTGCCGAAGACAGCAAATCGATCAAAAAATTCCTTCAAAAGATACAGATTTTTGAATTTTCATGCATAATTTTTGTATGGACAGCTGCCAAATTTGTATGGAAAATTATATGGACAAACTAATGATGCACACGCAAAACGGACATTAGGTATAAATTCCTAATTTTTAGTATTTTTTGAACTCATGTTCTAGCTTGTCAAATTATACCTAAAAATTAGTATTTTTTTCTTCCTAAAATTTAGGATTTTTTTAGAACACTGAAGTACTTCTTAAAAATTCCTAAATTTTAGTATTTTTTTTAGTTCTAAAATTGCGATTCACGTTTTGACAAGTCAAAACAACATAATTTCGTGGCTGTGAGTTGGTGTTCCGCAGTGCTGCTGAAAACTTAGGAACTTTGGCAAGGTAAGTTTTGTGCAGGAAGAAAAGTGGCTCTCCGGTTCTGCACGGAGAACGGAACCCGGAGCATCCTTGTTAGAGGAAGTGTGGCTCGCGTACTTGTGGAAGAGGAGGAGGAGGAGGAGGACGGAACCTTCAACTCCCGGCGGAATTAAAAAAGCCGCCACTTCCCTCTCGTGCTCTGGAGGACGGATCTCGGGACGGATATTTGCGGAAGAGCTGGAGAGGGGAAGTATAAACGGACCCCAACCGTGGAGATTGTGCGACCGTGGCGATTGTGTGAATGAAAAGTTGTATCGAGTTTGAGTTTGACGAACCAATTTTTATCTTTTTGTGATTTGGTTGGACGTTGCAGGTGTGTGTATGTATGCGTTTGTGGAAGTGTTCGTGTGTGTGTGTGTGTGTGTGTGTGTGTGTGTGTGTGTGTGTGTGTGTGTGTGTGCTCGTGTGTGCTCGTGTGTGTATGAGAGACTGAAAGTGAATGGGTGGGGGTAGACGAAGGGAAAGAGAGAAAGAAAGAGAAAGTGGGAGAGAGAAGAGGAGAGGGAGAGAAAAAGTGTGAGAGAAGAGGGAATGAAAGAGAGCGAAAATGGGAAAGGGAGAGAGAAAGTAGAAAAGGGAGAGAAAGGGGGAGTTTGTGAGAGAAGGCTGGGGGGGAATAGCGAAAGAAAATGTGGGAAAGAGATAGGGTGAGGGTAGAGGAAGAGAGAGATAGAAAGTAAGAGAGAGAGAAAGTGGGAGTGAGAGGGGCAAAGATGAAGAAAGAGAGAGATAAGAGATATAGTTGGAGAGAGAGTAGGAGATGGAGAGATAGTAGGAGAGGGAGAGATAGTAGGAGAGGGAGAGAGATAGTAGGAGAAGGAGAGAGAGTAGGAGAGGTAGAGAGAAGGTGGGAAAGAGAGAGGTGAGAAAATATGGGAGAGAAAGAAAGGGAGAGATGGTAGGAGAGAACGAGAAAAAGTTGAATTGAGAGGAAGGGAAGAGAGAGATAGCAGGGAACAGGAAGAGCGAGAAAATAGAAAGAGAGGGGAGAGAGAGAAAATTTTAAAAATCTCTAATTCCAAACATTATAAAACTCCAAAAAATCTTATATTCTACAATTCCAAATATTTAAAGATTAAAATGTTGAAGTTGTAAAAATATTAAAATATTAAAATAATAAAAGATATTTAAAATAAATAAATATTGAAATATTAAAGATATATTATATAATATTATACAAAATTATAATGTTAAAATATTCAAATCATTAAATATTTATTTTAGGTACGTACATTTATGCAAAAGTTGTGTTTTATGTAAATAAAAATATTAATATCATTTAAAATTTTGTTTTTCTTCTGCCTGCATAACTCTTGGAAAATACCTAATTTAAAAATTAAAATATTGAAATATAAAAATATTAAAATATTAAAATATTAAAATATTAAAATATTAAAATATTAAAATATTAAAATATTAAAATATTAAAATATTAAAATATTAAAATATTAAAATATTAAAATATTAAAATATTAAAATATTAAAATATTAAAATATTAAAATATTAAAATATTAAAATATTAAAATATTAAAATATTAAAATATTAAAATATTAAAATATTAAAATATTAAAATATTAAAATATTAAAATATTAAAATATTAAAATATTAAAATATTAAAATATTAAAATATTAAAATATTAAAATATTAAAAATTAAAATATTAAAATATTAAAATATTAAAATATTAAAATATTAAAATATTAAAATATTAAAATATTAAAATATTAAAATATTAAAATATTAAAATATTAAAATATTAAAATATTAAAATATTAAAATATTAAAATATTAAAATATTAAAATATTAAAATATTAAAATATTAAAATATTAAAATATTAAAATATTAAAATATTAAAATATTAAAAATTAAAATATTAAAATATTAAAATATTAAAATATTAAAATATTAAAATATTAAAATATTAAAATATTAAAATATTAAAATATTAAAATATTAAAATATTAAAATATTAAAATATTAAAATATTAAAATATTAAAATATTAAAATACTAAAATATTAAAATATTAAAATATTAAAATATTAAAATATTAAAATATTAAAATATTAAAATATTAAAATATTAAAATATTAAAATATTAAAATATTAAAATATTAAAATATTAAAATATTAAAATATTAGAAAATATTAAAATATTAAAATATTAAAATACTAAAATATTAAAATATTAAAATATTAAAATATTAAAATATTAAAATATTAAAATATTAAAATATTAAAATATTAAAATATTAAAATATTAAAATATTAAAATATTAAAATATTAAAATATTAAAATATTAAAATATTAAAATATTAAAATATTAAAATATTAAAATATTAAAATATTAAAATATTAAAATATTAAAATATTAAAATATTAAAATATTAAAATATTAAAATATTAAAATATTAAAATATTAAAATATTAAAATATTAAAATATTAAAATATTAAAATATTAAAATATTAAAATATTAAAATATTAAAATATTAAAATATTAAAATATTAAAATATTAAAATATTAAAATATTAAAATATTAAAATATTAAAATATTAAAATATTAAAATATTAAAATATTAAAATATTAAAATATTAAAATATTAAAATATTAAAATATTAAAATATTAAAATATTAAAATATTAAAATATTAAAATATTAAAATATTAAAATATTAAAATATTAAAATATTAAAATATTAAAATATTAAAATATTAAAATATTAAAATATTAAAATATTAAAATATTAAAATATTAAAATATTAAAATATTAAAATATTAAAATATTAAAATATTAAAATATTAAAATATTAAAATATTAAAATATTAAAAAATTAAAATATTAAAATATTAAAATATTAAAATATTAAAATATTAAAATATTAAAATATTAAAATATTAAAATATTAAAATATTAAAATATTAAAATATTAAAATATTAAAATATTAAAATATTTAACCATTGAAATATTAAAATACTGAAATATTTATTTATTAAAAATTAAAACATAAAAAAACAAAATATTTATTTATTAAAAATTAAAACATAAAAAAACAAAATATTTATAAAAAAGATAAATTTAATATTAAAAATATAGATGCATTGAAAAAATAAAATATAATTTAAATTGTAATATTCATTTTTAGATGAGAACATTTATGAAATAGTTGTGTTTGATATAAATAAAAATATTAATATCATATAAACCATTGTTTTCTTCTGCCTGCATATCTCTTGGATAATACCTAATTTGATCTTTGATTATTCTTAAGTGTAAGTTATTTTCGATCCCTCACGTTTATAGAAAATACCTCAAATTTAGGTATTTATGCCTAGAAATAAGGAATAAATGGTCCGCCATCTTTGATTATACCTGATTATCAGTAATTTAGGATCCGTCACTTTTCCAGAAAATACCTCAAATTTAGATTTTTATACCTAAAAATTTGGAATAATCATGGTCCGCCATCTTTGATTATACCTGAATATCAGTAATTTTGGATCCCTCACTTTTCCAGAAAATACCTCAAATGTAGGTATTTATACCTAGCAATAAGGACTAACCATGGTCCGCCATCTTGGATTATACCTAAATATTAGTAATTTTGGATCCCTCACTTTTCCAGAAAATACCTCAAATTTAGGTATTTATACCTAGAAATTAGGAATAATAATGGTCCACCATCTTGGATTATACCTGAATATCAGTAATTTTGGATCCCTCACTTTTCCAGAAAATACCTCAAATTTAGGTATTTATTCCTAAAAATTAGGAATAATAATGGTCCGCCATCTTGGATTATACCTAAATATTAGTAATTTTGGATCCCTCACTTTTTCTGAAAATACCTCAAATTTGGGTATTTATTCCTAAAAATTAGGAATAATAATGGTCCGCCATCTTGGATTATACCTAAATATTAGTAATTTTGGATCCCTCACTTTTCCAGAAAATACCTCAAATTTAGGTATTTATACCTAGAAATAAGTAATAACCATTGTCCGCCATCTTGGATTTTACCTAAATATAAGTAATTTTGGTCCCCTCACTTTTTCAGAAAATACCTAAAATTAAGGTATTTTGGTTCTACAATTATACCTAAAATATAGGAATTCTCGTACTAAAACGCTATTAGTAATTTTATTACTAATAGCCGATTAGTAATAAAATGACTTATTGCAGTCAGGTTCGATTATACCTAAAAATTAGGAATTTATACCTAATGTCCGTTTTGCGTGCAAAATGGCTTCTTTGGGCATACCGAAGGCACCAAAAAAGTTTCAGTCGGATTAAAAAATACAAAAAAAATCGAATGACCGAAATCCTAGAGAACTGCTCAAAATTATACGTTTACTGCCATTATACTTAAACAAAATCTTATTCATCATTGAATATTTCAAGTAAAAAGTAAAATGAAGACCAGGCGACCCTGCCTAAAGTTTTGAGCATATAATTTTTTTATAGATGGAATGCCCATTATGGGAAACTTTGTTTGTAAACTTAGCATTTGCCATTTCTTCATTAAAAAATAATTTGTTCCAATAATGGAAAACCGCATTGACTGTGAAATAAAAAGGTTAGAAATTTTTACAAAAGTTTACTATTTTTTAAATTGAAAATATTGATATAAGTTGGCTGCATTTTAAAATTCGCAAATTTTGTGTTGACGGGGGAACCGAAAATCAGAAAATTGGACGCAGTTAGGTGCGAGTGCTTAACCTGCCGAACATACGAGAATTTCCCCTGCTCTTCAAATAAAAATGAGAAAATAGTGCTATTTGTTCTTAAAAATATATTTTTTTTAACAATTTTACAGGTTTGCATCCTTCTTCCCAATTGATTTATTTTTCAGGTTGACCACTCAAATTCCATTTTCGAACTCCTTACTTCTTCACGACTTTTCCAGAACATCAAATAAAATGCATTTCTTGTAAAAGTTAGCAAGGAACCGACACCGACCGTTTTGGTAAAAATATAAACTTGACAACAAATTTAAGAAAAAAACTCAAAAATAGACTCATAATTTTGATTCAAAAAATTGTATAGTCATATTTTCGAAAAATTAAACAATTTCAATTGTCAATATCCGTGAAAATGGTGAAATTTTGCCAACTTCGTGAAATTTGGTATGTTTACAGAATTTCTCCTCAGTAATTTCACGATTTAATTTATATTTTCAAAGCAATTCTTGAATTGTTACACCTTTTTGAATTAGTTATTTTTCTGACATATTTTTCAGCTAATTTGTTATTTTAGACTGCTGAAAATTGTTCAAAATCTTTTTATTCATGGGATAGCAGCAAAACATGTTATGTTTATTTTATAAGCTGCAGCGAAAAACTTAAACAGATTATCACTTTTTTGTGGAAAAATGTTGTTAAATTGTAAATTTTGTTTTCTATTTTTTAGGCACTAAATACTAAAATTTCTTTCGATAACATTGGATGTTTGTTTGTTTGATATGACACTTAATTTCAATTTTTCTGTCGTGGAAAGTCACTTATAATAATACAATTTTTATTAGGTTTTTTAATGCCATAAAAAGCATTTTCATTCTCAGTACATTAAAATAATGAAAGGAGTCTTAAAACCTGACTAAGTGCTCAAAACGAATTGAGTGTAGTTGATTTGAAACAGTGTACATTATTCAAGAGTTAGAACATATTTTTATCCAACGAGTGTGCTTCCGATTCCCGACTTTTATTTTAAAAAATCACAAGGTTTTCCGTTTTTTTGCAAATAAACACAAAAACTCTGTTCATAATGTTTACAAATTGTAATTTGATTATTCACAAATAAAACCGAATTGAATAAATGATAAAAGGTAATTAAAAATCATGAAACAAGGCATAAACAAGGTTTCAATAAATAAATAAAAAATCAAGATCTGGAAAAGTTTGTCTAGAAAATTACTTTTCGCAGATTTTCAAAATACAAGAGAACTGTTAGCTATAATTTTTTCAACATTTTTCCATTATTTGATACTGATTTGGACGATTTTTGAATTAAATAATTTAAACATAAAATGGTAGTTCTCACCGAAGTCCTATTTTCCAGCAGCCCCTCCAGCAAGCACTGAATCTCAATCGCCTTCAAATACAGCAGATGATACCGCCGCTCAAGTCCCTTCACAACCGTATTATCCTTTGACTTGCCAAGCTTCACCGCCACATCGGCCGCAACCGATCTTCCACTTCCGTCTCCGCTTCCGTTCTTCCGATAGTACGACGCTGACGACGCCTCAATCACTTCCGGCGTAAGCGACCCCGATCCGGACGGTTCTCCGGTGGTGTTGGTGGACGAGGACGTCAAACTGCCGAAGCCGGAGATCGTTCCCGACGAGGATCGGCTTGCCTTGGCGGATTTCTTCTCGTAGGCACGGACGCACGCGGCCACGGCACGCGAGTTGGACACAATTTCACGGTAGATTTCCTGGAAAAAGAAGAAGGAAAGAGGAAGAAGAGTTAGTTTCGTTCTGGTTAGTCGCTGACTAACTGTTTGGACACAGAAATGCAACGAAGCAGGGCATTATTCGTTGGTGGTTTTGTTATCTAGTAGGCGCTGTTTGCCTTGCTTAGTCGGGAAGTGATTTGGAGTGTGTGCGGAAGAGCACGTTGTTCCGTTGTCGTAACAGAACGATGGGGACGACCTTCTGCAATAGGGAAGGTTGCCGATAATTCGAGTCGTTGAAGAATGTACTTGAGTTGTGGGTGGTAAATTGTGGGTAAACATAATGGTGATAAGCAGGGTAGACCATATGGAGCTTGTTTACGATGGATTGGATCGATATTTTTGGTTGAGAACTTGGTTTAGATATCAGTTAGCAGCCGGCTACGAAATTATGAAAAAGTATAATCTGCTTTCCACTGGTTGTGAGATATGTTAAATTATTTTTAATCTAAGATAGACACATTTAGACGTGGTGAAAGATGGACAAAACTTAAAGTGTGTTTCCATTCCATTCCTACTACAAGATCTATGACCGCTAACTGCCATCATCACTCATCATACCTCCTTTCTCAAAGGTAAATCACCTTTCCCAAGTTCCCCAACTAACTAAAACCAGGTCACTGCCTCTCTCATCACTCATCAGATTCCGAGACCAAGACCATTCAATCATCATCTCGTCGTTCCCTGGTGGCGTCATGTTTAACATATTAGAGTAAAACACCCGAAAAAAATCAACCTTGACTTGCTTTATAGTTCAAATATTTCAGCCAAACGATCTCTCACCAAAAACGAAAGAAACCCGTTACCAAATGTGCTATTTATCATCCTTCAAAAGGGAAACGCCAACAGATCACCACCAGAGGAGAAATACACATTGTTCCACACTAATAGCCCCAATACCATAAATTTCCAACTTGTCAATCCGCGCTATCGCGCGGGGAATTCTTTGATAAATGCTTATGAATGTTTTCAACTCTTCCCCCGACCTTAACCGGGCGAGGCTCACCTTAAAAATGGGACACACAACATCTGAAAAGTTGATGATGATGAGAGCTTTCAAAATTTGGGAGAAGAAAAGACCTTCAAATTGAATACAAATTTGTGAGCGCGCGCGGGCTAATCGGATTCTATCAACGAATCAATACAATTAAGCTAAAGAGCGGAGAGGTTATTCCTCCGAAAAAGGTTCGACTTTTGATAAGTTTGACTATGGAGCACAATCACAATCGTGGAGTTTGTTCAACCGTGACCGAACAGGTTTGTTTACATTTGCGGGGTGAATTATGTGTATTTGTTGTTCTTTTTCGTTCTTGTTATTACAGCACAATCGATGTTTATGTTTACAAAGTCGTCATAATCGAAAATTCGTGAGGTGTGCCCGACGATGCACTTGACCTCGTTTGGGAAGATTTGTTGAGCTCTAAGGAATCACTGAGTATGATATAACATTGGAAAGTTTGGGCAATAATACATTCAATTTGAAAAATTAAAAACAAAACAAACAAAAAAAAAAATACAAAGACAAAAGATTTTTTTAAATTTCAGACGATTGGACAAATTGCACAAAAAAAAAGATTTTCAGTTTTAGGTGGAATGTTCATTACAAAGCAATTCTAGAAAATTTCAAATATTTTTTTTGTATTTTTTATTTGAATTTTACTTTGTAAGACTTTCCTATGACCAAAGAAGCCATTTTCCGTTTTTGGTGTGTCGGATCATTGTCAATTGTGAGATTCTTAAGTAAAATTTTATGACAAACAGCTTTGTAGAAGACTGCAAAACGATTCTTGTTAACACTGAGTCATTAGCAATTTGAAGAAGACGTTTATGTATGAAAAGATTTCGTTCAAAATTTTCACAGTTAGGGTAGGGTAGTCATCAATGAGACACTTTTGGTTTTCAACATTCAACGATTTTTCTATTTTTTTTTTTTATCAGCGTGTTAATGCGCTTTTTGTTGCATTTTCTTTCTTTTAATGTGTTATAATATTAACCAAAATATGTGATCGATCCGACATCTACAGCCAGAGTTATTCAACTGTCTCATTGTAGACGCACTTGGCAGGAACAATGAGACAGCTGGGGAACAATGAGACACTCTACGAAAATCAACATTTTTCAAGTAAAACATCATGTTTTTGTATTGTTCCATTGCAGGTGACTTGCTTTGAACATTTCAGGGCAATTTTTTCAACATGAAACTTTTATTAACAAAAGTTACACTAAAAAGTATTTGAATTTTGTAAAATTCATATATTAATACCAAATAACTTTGTATTTTTTGTTAAATGAAGTTTAAACTCTATAAATATGCCAAAAATCACTTTTAATTCATGTTTTGAAAGATTTCCAACGATTTTGAAAAGTTTATCGAAGAAAAATCAATGTGTCTCATTGTTACCCATGGGCTAAAATGAGTGGGGAACAATGAAACAGCCCTGGATTCTGGGTATATTCAAAATTTTGGCCAAATCTAATGAAAGGACATTGTAGCCCAATTCAATCCCTATGGAACGTCAAAAGAAATTTGAAGAAATATTAGTTTTGGTGTAAATGGCAGCCTACGAGCGAAAAAGTATTTTTTGTCCATAATTTACTTTTACACCCCAGAATCAAACATTTATGAATAACTTTTTAAAGGGGCGTCCATAACCAAAGCCACTAATATGGCAGACGTGTATCCAGTAGACACACCTTTCCCCCAAATATGATTGGTTGAAACTACGACTTCCCGAGCAGACGGAAATAACTTGGGAAGGTCAGTTTTTGATATTGTGAGAAGATCGGAATATGTTATTGGGATGATCGGATTAGTTGTTAAAATAACAAAAATCAATAACAAAGATTTGTACGAAGAATAACTTAAATTGTTATTATGTTGTTATTGCAATAACAAACCAATAACACAGGAGGAATCATGAAGGAATAACAAGATTTGTTAATTTGTGCGGAGAGGTGGAGCAGCATAATAACAAAAATTGTTATTGAACTGGTATGTCTCCATAACAAAAAAAGTTATTGTTTTGGTTTATTTGTAATTTGCAAATAAACCTGCAGTTGCCATAACTCCTCTGTACTAGTCAGGGCTGCAGAGTCGGGTACCTCCAAGCGACTTTGAATCCATACTTTGAAGACAACTCCGACTCTGGGTGCAGGATATGACGTCAACGACTACTTCAGCTCTCCAAAAATACCCGACTTCACAGATTCCGACTCCAAGTAAAAGTTGCTGAAAATTTGCTGAATCCGATGCAGTCTCCGAGGTCTCACTCCAGCTCGAGCTTCAACGTCAGCTCCGACTTCCTGGCTCTGTGAAAATAATAACATTTTTTGTTATTCACACTTCAAAAATTCTCAATAAATAAATCAATTCCGTTAGGGAATATAACATAATTTAAAAAAATGAACTCTCAAAAGTTAATTTTATCGGATTAATTTTAGCTTGAAACCCCATTTCATGGTGAAATAAATGACCCCGATGAAATTGGTCAAAATTATTTCATAGTTTTAGCCAATTTTAGTAAAATCCCTTAGGGCAGCGATTCTCAACCTTCTTCTACGCTGGTATCCCCTGCCATGTAAATCAAGTAGGCCCGGTATCCCCGTTGGGAATCGCTGCCTTAGGGGGTATATCAAATAATTAAAAAAATCAACTTTCAAAATTTCAACTTTTTAGAATAATTTTAGCTAAAGGACCCCATTTCATGGCCAAAATAATGACCCCGACGAAATTAGACAAAATTATCCCAAAGATCTAAACATATTTAACAAAAGAAAAAATAATAACAGATTGTGTTATGGACACTTAGAAACTTTTCCATTTGTGCGATTTATGGTAATTTTATTTCTAAGTCAGTATACCGAACGAATAACAAATTTTGTTATTAGGAGACCTTTGAAATGTATAACATTTCCTCTTATTAGCGTGTTATTAAACATTTTCAATATAATATCACTTCAATACCAAATTTTGTTATTTTATCAGAAACTGTTATTATTTTTTCTTCATGAAATTGAACTTCAGGATAAAATAATAACACTTTTTGTTATTTCAACAGGATTTGTTATTGAAATATTATTGATTTTGTTATTACCGTCTGCCCGGGTTGTAAGAGCCATTTTATCATTGTTCCCCGTGTCTCATTGATGACTACTCTACCCTACTTAATTTTGCCTAAGGAATCGAATCAGGGGGTATCCCTGATGTCGATTTTGCTATATTGTCACCCTACTGTCCATACAAAAATGGTCTCTAAATATTGTAGAATCCGTATCTTGAGGACAGAATATATAATAAACTTGGTGTCTTCGGCAAAATTTTAGGTATAAAGGAAAATTCGGGAAAAAGGTATACTCTAAACAAATTCACAGCAAATCGATATGCGAAAAAACATTATTTTTGAGAATTTTATTTTTTATATGTTTTAGAAGATCAAAAATTAAACTGTTCAGCGAAAAATATTAATCAGTGTTGCCAACTTGATGAAAAAATCATATTTTTTGGAAAATTTTGAAATCACAACCCGAGCAGACGGAAATAACTTGGGAATAAAATTTTTTGATATTTGAAAATACTAGGCCAATAACATTTTCTGTTATTAATAACAAGATTTGTTATTCGTCGTTACGTTTTTTTTTGTTATTTGATTGTTATTGTTATAACAGACTAATCACATTTTTAGTTATTCTTGGAACAAATCTTTGTTATTATTTTTTTGTTATTTTAACAACTAATCCGATCATCCCAATAACAGTTGGAGGTATTTTTCCATAACAAAAAAATTTATTCCAAACTTTTGTTTTGTCTTTCAACCAATATCAGACCGATAACAAATTTCGTTATGATAACAAAAACTGTAATTAAACTCTTATGTAAAAATTGATTTTTCAAGAAAATTTTCTGTTATTTTAACAGTATTTGTTATTGAAATGGCATGAATTTTGTTATTATCGTCTGACCGGGAATCGAAAATAAAATTTGCCAAAGTAATGTTGGAGATTCGACCTCTAATTACTGAAATACGCATTCATGACAAATGGTCGAAAGACATAAGGTTGACCGGACAAAAGGTCGAATGCCAAAAGTTCGAATGGACAAAAGTACAAAAATGGACGAAAGGTCGAAGTTGTTTTAAACATTTATTTTACATGAAATGTTTTTTTTTCCAAAGTTAACAAATTTCGTTATAATAACAACAACTGTTATTAAACTCTTATGTAAAAATTGATTTTTCAAGAAAATTCCATAACATTTTCTGTTATTTTAACAGTATTTGTTATTGAAATGGCATGAATTTTGTTATTACCGTCTGACCGGGAATCGAAAATAAAATTTGCCAAAGTAATTTTGGAGATTGGACCTCTAATTACTGAAATACGAATTCATGACAAAAGGTCGAAAGACATAAGGTTGACCGGACAAAAGGTCGAATGCCAAAACTTCGAATGGGCAAACCTGCCAAACATACGAGAATTCCCCCTATGAAATGACGGTTTGAACAGTTTGCATTGATTTCACTTCTATATGTATTAAAATTAAAAAGCTTCTTTTTACTTTTTTTGAACACTTCTTTAAAAGAGAGGGTAGGAAGGTTTTACTTTAATAAAATAGTTTTTTTACAGTTACAGTTAGGATAGATTGACAAAAGGATAGAAAACTTTGCAAAAATATTTAGGAAGCAAGATTTTTGTTCTTTTGTGGAACTGGTTACCCGAACAGACGGTAATAACTAAATTCATGCCATTTCAATAACAAATACTCTTAAAATAACAAAAAGTGTTATGGAATATTCTTGCAAAATCCATTTTTGCATAAGAATTTAATAACAGTTTATGTTTTTAATACAAAATTTGTTATTGTTCTGATACTTGGTCTGATATTGGTTGAAAGCTAAAACAACTTTGGAATAACATTTTTTGTTATGGTAAAATACCTACAACTGTTATTGGGATGATCGGGTTAGTTGCTAAAATAACAAAAAATAATAACAAAGATTTGTTCGAAGAATAACTAAAAATGTGATGAGTCTTTTATTACAATAACAATCCAATGACAAAAAATTCAAAGCGTCGAATAACAAATCTTGTTATAAATAACATAAATTGTAATTGGCCTAGTATTTTTGAATATCCAAAAATGTTATTCCCAAGTTTTTTCCGTCTGCTCGGATATGTTTGAAAAAATGGAAAGAGTCACCAACATATTCCCATCAGTTGTTTGGTGTAATCAAATAAAAAGTATGTAAAATTTTAAAAGAAAAAAGGATGGTATCCTCACAAAAATTAAACTTGGCATTTTGAAAGAATGGAAAAATTAAAAAAAAATGTTTTTGAAATAAAAAAAAATGTTTGAAAAGTCGCCTTTTTCAAAAACTACACATGATTGAACAAATGAAAAAAAACTAAAAAATATCCCATACCATCAAAAATGATTTATTTTTAAAAATGTAAAATCTGTAAAAATATTTTTTTTAATTTATTGTTTTTTCAAGAACATCCTTCAAAACGTGGGATAACTCATAATATCTATTATTACAAAAAAAAATATTGAGATAGAAAATCTCTTCAAGAATTGTTTGAAAATTACTCTTTTTATTTGAAAGTACTGCTCATTATTAGAAAAAAAAGCTAGAAAAATAATTTATAAACTTATAGGAGAAATTCTCGTTTGTTTGGCAGGATAAGCTCTCGATCCTAACTCCATCCAATTTGCTGACATTCACTATTTAAACAACTAATTTTGCAAAACTTTTGATGGAAACTTGCTTGCTCACTTCTTATTGAGCTATTTGTCACTCGTTTCCAGTTGAAAATGCTTTTAATTAGCTTTAATTGAATGTCAAAGTTCTGACCTGCCAACATTGGAGGCACGCTGGAATTAGATGCTGTTCCCCTACTTAAAAATATTTGCTTCATTTTTTCCACATTCGATTCTTTGTTTATTCAACCTTATGTCTTGCAATCTTTTGGCACAAAAGGTTCAATCGACCATGTTCTTCGACCTTGTGTCGCACATTTCTAAAAGGGCACCAAATATAAAAAAAAAATTGATAACTACATTTTTAATAATAAAACATTTCGAGCAAAAATCTGTTCAGTTGATTATTTTTTTTTCAGTATTTTTTTTTGGTTGATGTTTATGTAAGAAATTTATGAGCATTAGGATAACAAGAAATTTTGGAAAACCCAAAGTTTTTTCTCCCGAAAGGTCGTGTTAATTGTGAGAAAATTGTCAAGAGTGAGATTCTAATGTGAATTATATGCTCGACAATTTGGTCGAAGATTGCAAAACGACCCGAGTTGATACTGAAAAGTTATTAGCGATTTAAAAAAGACACCAATTTTGACATTCTTCTGCGACCCTTCAAACCTGAACCGATTTGACTCAAAAATTGGCCTAAAGTGCTTTTGGGGTATCTCCAAAAATCCATTTTTTGTCACCCTAATGGACACTCAATCCAACCATAAAAGAAAAGAATAGAAATAAATAGCTTATTTTTCAAGTCAAAATTGAACCCATCAAATATCAAACTGCATCTATCTTTTTTTCTAGTCCGAGGTCTCCGAAAAGTGCTATTATTAGTCCAATTCGTTACGGTGCCGATCATTTTTTTTTGCAACCTCTTCTCCATTCATCGTCAGCATCCTGCTGGCATTGAACCGGTGCTCTCAACATTTGCAATTTCTATGCCATTTGAGCGCAAATATGAAAATTGCCATTTTCGTTTCGCCGTTTGCGTTCCCACCTTGAACTCCTCGCTTTCAAAGCTGAAAATTGAGGCAAATTGACCCAAAAATACGCTGCACCCTATTCATCATGTTGTGTAACTTTCCGTCGACTGCGTCGACTTTCGCTGCCCAAAACATATCGCAACACTTACAATATATCGATAAAACCATCAATTAGCGACCTACGCCTGAAAAGATCGCGACTATTTGCATAATCACCTCACTCTCATACGTCTCTCTGGCGAGAGAGACTAAACTGACACTAATGATAGCCCTTTTTCCGGCGGCTGACCAGTGCTGCCAGGCCGAGGCAGGTTGGACATCTGACCATCTCGATACAAAAGGTGATCGCGCGCGCCCGCACTGCATAATTACATTTTCGTTCACTCATTGAGATAGGAATCGTCGCAAAAGGCACCAACTTGAGCAGGGCAGGAAGCGTAATAGGTCTTTGATTTATCGGCGAACGGACGAGCGAGCTATATTGTTTCCGGTTTCACTTTCATCCCGCGAGAGGGCCACGAATCACGCGATGAATTTTATTTCTGGGATGCCGATTGAAAAAAGGGACGGGACTGGAGTTACTTCATCCCTATTTTAATGAGAAATGGCGGCATCTTAATCGAAGTTAGTGCGCGCAAAAAAAATCACAAACGTAAAATGGGCGAACCTCAACGAGAAGTTGAGATGGGCCCCCTTAATTGGATTTTCGCACAGAGAGCAGCAGGTTATAAAACACATTTTACGAGGCAGGCTGAGCTTGGTTGATCACAGACAAATTGACAGAACTAAATAGAGATGTCAAATTTGCTTAAATACTGCGACAGAACTGAAGCGCCTCTAGCAGGATTTAATCGAACCACACGACTGTCATTTTCTTTCACACACGTTCATTGCAGGGGCGGATAGCCAAAAGAAGAGAAAACAAAAACAAATTTTCTTAACGAATTGTTTAAGTTTGACACCAACAGATGGCTCTGCTTTTCTGTTGAAAAAGTGTGTTGAGAGGTTAGCCATCTTGATTATTTGGCATCTTTGAAGCGAAAGTTCAAATTGTAAATTGCCAAATGATCAACACATTTTTATGGCAAGAATTTATTTTATTTCATTTTGAAGCCAACAGATGGCTCTGCTTTGATGCTACTTGAATTTTTGAGAAGTTAGCAATCTTGAGTATTTGATATCTTTGAATAGACGGATTTTGAGTAAATCAGCATTAATTTTCTGTCAAACTTAGAAATTTATAAATTGTTTGATCCGTTTGTCTGTGATCTCGACGTCCAGCAAAATTTTGCCACGGTCTCGATCTCTTTCAGTCGATATTACTAACGACGCGGACCAGCGTGGACTCTTCCGCGTGTCGTCTCTGCGATGACCTCGACGCGATATTGGGGATCGCGGATTGGATCGGTGTTTTGAATGAGGAAGAAATACGACGACGACGGATTTTCGCTCGCCACGCTCTCTCCAGTGCCGACTGATTTACAGCTGACAAAGTGCTATTTCTAACGATTGAGTTTAAAATAGAATTTGTGGAACAAAACGTATTCAAAATCTAAATATTTGCTGAATTTAATAAAATAGAGGTGAAATAAAGTATGTTTGACTTGATTTACGTTTCCCAAACACGAACTTCAAAGATGATCTACTCCTTTGGTTTGCAAATATTTTTCAAATGTGATTTATATCAAATCATATTATTTAATTATTTAATAAATAGCAATTCTTTAATAATATTTCAAAACCAAGGTAAGTAGTGTATTTACTGATGTGGTTCCCTAACACAGACTTCAGAGGTGAAGTACCCGGTTGGTCCAGATGAATAACACCAAGTTTAAAGCAGGTAAGTTTTTGGTGAAAAATTGCATGAGTGAGTGAAACTGTACAATGGTAAGTACTAAAATAGCTGTAAGCTCTGTCAATCTGTCATATTGCCATATCTAATACAACTTGACAATTTTGAAGTTGATGTCAGAAAACGCTTAAGTTTGATGACAGATGTTGGCGCTTCAATCGGCAGGATTGAATTTTAGTAGAATTCTTGCTAAAGAATAAAGTTGTAGATGATTTATCTTGAGAAAGAGTAATTCAATGGAGGCGCTTGGTTTCTTAGAATGATTCCATAGCATTTATACCTAAAATTACAACTTTATTCTTTCGCAGGAAATTGGCTAAAATTCAATTCTGTCGATTGGAACGTGATCAGGGAGTTCAAATCTATCATACCTTGACGAAACTGAAGCGTTTACTAACTTGAAAAATATCAAGCGAGGAAGAAGATAGAATGTTTGAAAATCCAATGATCTTCGAACAAAATAATAAAAATGTTTACGTTTATAAACGGTCGCGTCCTCACTAATTCCCCCCCATCAACCACTCTAGATTTTAAAATTGATGATTCTTGCGTCAATACCTCCATCTCTGTGTAGCATCTCAAGCTGTCCATCTCGTCATCCACCTCCTTCAAAGGTAAACATCTTCTCCTCGGATCACGCGATTCCGCACTAAATTTTCCACGCATCTTTTCCTTTCCTTCACAATTTCAGAAATAAAAACAGGAACCACTCCAACCAAACGCTCACGCACTCACGAAATCACCTCATCATCACCATTTCAGCGCGGTGAATTATGAGATTCGCAAAACTCAACTAGATCTTCACTCCTTCCCTAGACAAGCTTAAAACAAACAAGACATAAATAAGCACGCGCGAAAAACCAGAATTTGTCAGATTCGGCGGTTGGCAAACCAACTCGCGTGAGATCGTGCAATCTTAAAAGCCAGACTTCCTGTGAAAATCGACACTCTTGAAACGCGGGCACCACCCCTCTTCTTATTTTTAACGATCTCACAAGATCGTGAAAATATAAGTTTTAATCACTAAATTTTCCCGTCCACTTTGCGGACGCTGCGTTAAACTATTTTCAGCTAGTTGCGAAACGCTAAATTTTCACGGACAACTCAAACTTCTTGGCACGACTTCTTGCTCTTAAAAGCCGGAATGTGAAGGTCTTTCGGCGTTCGAAATCTTACTAATTTTTCCGTCTCAGTTCGGTGTGTCACTGTGAGACTTTGCAACATGGGAAGCATTTTTCACACCTCTTTGAGCAGAAGAACCCTTCAAAAAGGAAACAAGCCAGATAAGATTATCTCATCTCGACTCAACCTCAAAGAAGCGGGGATAGTTTTCCACACACATTTGCATAATTGGCCGTGACGTGGTCCGAATTTCAAAAAAAAAGACAAGACGGTGCTTGCCTGGTTGGCTGTCAAAAAGTGAGTATGAGATAATCGGACGAGGATTGAAAAAACATGATTCAAACGAGCGCGAGCGCGCGTCCGAAGAAATGTAAACAAAGAAGAAAGGGAGTGTAAATGTTTTCGTTTGTTTTAAGTCGGCTCCGGATGAGCCATCCGACTTACTGTGAAGGGTTTGGGGCTTTCGGGGTTAGAAATTACTTTTTTAGAGGATTTTTTAACGAAAAGTTGTAATAAACGCCTTAAAGAATGCAATCTTTAAAAATGACTAAAGCAAACGTCTCAATTTATGCAACACATCAATACACGACTGAAAATCATGCAAACAGTAATTAAACTCCTAAATGTATGCTTCTAGCTTTGTCTAAGAAATTTTTAACTGTTGCATCTCTAATACGGACGTCAACATCGAGGAAGGCTGGAGTGAAACGTTGAGATTTGTATATGCAGGTAAGTGAGTGCAGTTATGTGAACGTCCCAGCTGATTTTGGTAAGTACCTTTAGATGTAAGAATCTGTCAAATTGTCAATCAGTCAATTGTTTCAATAGTCGTGTTTCCATCTGTCATTTTATGGAGCACTTCTAGTTTGAAACCTCACACTGCCAACAACTCCACGTCGATTTTTTTTATGAAATTTGGATTTTTCAACGAAAGTTGTAATAGACGCCTCAAAGTATGGAATCTTTGAAAAATAAGAAGCAAACACCAAAATTTATGCAATACATCAATACGCGACTAACGGAAACTTTGCAAATAGTAAATAATCTCCTGGATGTAGGTATCTTGCTTTGCCTAAGAAATTTTTAAAAATTGCATCTCAAATACGGACTTCAACATCAAGGAAGGCTTGAGACAACGGTGTGATTTTGAAATGCAGGTAAGTGAGTGCAGTGTAGTGAGTGTTTCCAGCTGATTCGGGTAAATACCATTAGTTGTAATAAACGCCTAAAAGTATGCAATCTTTGAAAAATAAGAAGCAAACACCTAAATTTATGCAATACATCAATATGCGACTAACGGAAACTATGCAAATAGTAATTGAATTCCTGGATGTAGACTTCTTGCTTTGCCTTAGAAATTTTTAAAAATTGCATCTCTAATACGGACGTCAACATTAAGGAAGGTTTGAGTAAAATAGTATGATTTTTACATGCAGGTAAGTTTGTGCAGTGTCGTGAGTGATTGGGGTAAGTACCATTAGATGTAAGAATCTGTCAAATTGTCAATCTGTCAATTGTTTCAACAGTCGTGTTTCCATCTGTTATTTCATGGAGCACTTCTTGGTTGAAACCTCCCTTTTCCAACAACTCCACGTCGATTTTCTTTTTAAATTTTGAGTGTATAGTTTTAAGAATGCAATTCAAGGAGAGTTTTTAAAACAACTCCACGACGTTTTTCCCCAAGTTCCCTTACACGTTACCAAATAGGCTTACGCATTAGGCTGAGTTAAACCATTTAACTCAAGGGAAAAGACCGCGGAAAACAACAAAATCCGATCAGTTTATCCAACAATCTAATCAAACACGCCAGCCACACAAACAATAGTGCGCAAGGGTCATAAAGGCAACACTTTCCTCTAGTTTGGGCAGCGTTTAAGCCCGCTGGGAGGTTATTGTTTTGCCTTGCCATAACTCATGCCAACTATCACTTTTCAGAGCACATTACGACGACGTAGATTATGAGTGTGTACTCTCGAGATGGATCCGTTTCTCAGGCGTGCACGCACTTTGAAGAAGTAGGAAAACAATAGCGCTAAAGTGTCGTGAATGGGTCATTCAGACGAAATGTGTGAGATACTTTTCCGAAGAAAGAGTGCCAAAAGTTCGTTTATTTTAACGGCAATTTTAAGATAGTTTTGAGGACGTGCGGTTATGACGCACCTCTTTCTTTTATTTTCGAAACTGTTAAGTCAAACCGGCTTAAGCCTCACCAAACCAATTAATCTTTCAATTGCCGCGCCGATGTCATCATCTTTCGCGCCTCCAACCAAGTGTCACATTAATCTTGTAGCTCACGTTTTTTTCGGAATTTATTAGTCTTGGTGTCGTTTGCAGATTCCACAATAAGTCGACAAGCTTTTGCGCGCGCAGCTCGTGAACAAAGTGCAGCATACCGATCACGTGTAAGCTTCAAGTCCGACTAAGTCGGAGACTAATTTCGCCTACTTCGATGATGACACAACGCACGCAATGGTTTCGTTTCTTCCAGCGCAATATGAAGCAATTTTCCGAAACACTTAGTCATCGAAGACACTTTTGTACTCTCCAACCGAGAGAGGGGACCATCTGTTCGCCGGGGTTTGTTTTCGCACGATCTGTCCTTGTGTCTCGTTTGGAACCATGCTGCGCGCGGGGACACATCTCAAGATGCTGACTTGCGTCAGCTGCGCGCGGGGGACGAGCGAAATTCCAAACGAGATCGACTAATTGACGGGAGAGCAAATTGTTTTCCTGATTTTCTGTTTTTGAAATGTTTTGCTAAGCCGAACGGGGTAGCGCGTTGTCAGCTGGGTTTAGGTTAAGTGATTTGTTTAGTCATGTGACATCATAGCGTTGGGTAACCAGATTTCGTTTTCAGCAGTATACTTCTTCTCAATTACGGACTTCAACGGTGATATACCAGTTACAAAAGAAAAGTGCTTAAATGAAAGGTTCCCTAACACGGACTTCAGAAGTGATATACCCCTTTGGTATAGCACTTTTTTCGATGTGTTTTAATCAGGTAAGTGTTTAGTGAGAGTACTTTATATGGTAAGTACAAAATAGGTTAAGCTCTGTCAATCTGTCAACCACCCTGATCTGTCACGTTGCCATCTGTCATTAATGGGAAAGAATCAGTGCAGTAGATTAGGAAGCTAGGGTCAACTCGCATTCAAAGCGAGCGATTTTACTACCGTTTAATGATCAACAAGCCACCTGTTTAGCATAAATTCGTCTGCCTCACAGAAATTTGATAGCAATTTTAGTGACAATAACAAATTTAAGGTGACAGTTTGATGTTTCTTTTACGATCCCCCCTATCATCAGCAACAAATAGCTGCGTTTACTGTCTGGTGATCCGCAATTTACTGTGTCTTTATCGAAGCCGTTTGATTGCTGGTGATACCGCAGTCTGAAGAAAACAAACTCATTGCAGATACTGATAAGCAAACTTGACTGCATCGACGCGCAGGCAGACACATTTCCTTAGTCACACTTTGCCCGTGCACGATCAATCAAAGAGCCTACGCCACAAGCCCGGATTAGTGGCCAGATTAAGCCGCAACGCTCGTAGATAATCATCAGACTGGGCACACGTCACAGCTGAGCATTACTCCCCGGCGGCTCTCGATGATTGACACATGGTGAGGTTATGCAATCTTTGCTGTGGGTTCTGTGCAGACACAAATGTGACTTGGGGTCTCATAAATCTAATATAATTGATACATTTCCCGTGAGGCTTCCAACCTTCGGCAAACGTGCCACTATGGCGGAAGCCCTTTTTCTGTAGACACAAATCTTTTCGAGAGAGGAAAGAGCCTTTTTTCGAGAGCACGTCGAGTCAGCGTGATTTATTGCGATCCGAGAGGGGTTTCGTTACGTAATGGCGCAGGATCCGTATTTTTTCTCTGCTGAAGATAGCTTAATGAACACGCTGACAGCTTTATTTAGGGCGGGAAATGTGATCTTCGCGAGGAGCCTACTGTGCTCTGGAAGTCAAACACAATAAATCATTCTCGATTTTGTAAGCTTTTTGAAACGACTCGGTATTGCTCAACTCTGTTGAGCTTGCCAAAAGGGCAAGGTTCTAAACGGTTTCGCGATCATCGCTAGGCGATCATGTCGATCGTGAACTCGCTCCATGAAGTCATGGCAGTGTAACTTTACAGTTGGTGGCAAAAGTTGGGATCGTTCCCAATCACGGACTTCAAAATTGATATACCTCATGTTAAGCTAACAAAAATTGTCTTGATCAAGGTAAGTGAAATTTAATGACTTTCCTAACACGGACTTCAAGATTGATATACCAGTTGCACTCATCTGGTAAAAATGAGTTAAGGTAAGTGGTTTAAAGGTAAGTGTTCCGGTCAATCAAAATGGTAAGTACAAGCCTGTTAATCTGACAACCAGTCAATTGTTTCAATAGTAACGTTTTCAACTGTCATTTCTTGAAAACGTCTCTATTGCTAGTTTTAGCACCCAACTTTTGTCCCCAACTGTTCCTCAACCCCAAATAAAACAATAGCACTCCCACCTCGCTACCGCGCTTGGTTTTCCCTTTTTATTATTTTCCATATCACTTTAGCCATTTCCAGTGTTGCCTCAGGTCGCCAATCGCTCGATCTCCCGCCGCCCCAGGGGAAGTCTCGATTATTACGAGCCAGGTCGTGGTTTTGTGGTGCTAATTTGAAGGTTACAAATTTGCCAACCCCCGGTGGTGAATGCAACTAAGTGCACACAGACAATAGTAACAAATCGATTGCACCCTATGTGGCCTTGCGGCATTATTCTACAGTTCTATTCTCTAGAAGTCTTTGTTCTGCAAAGAACGTCGCTCATAAACACGCCATTATGCTGTCGTGGGGGGCACACTTTTATGATTGAGGTTTGGCTTTGTGTTGAGAACGGAATAAAGGGGTAGTGAGGAATGTTGGTTCTAACTTAAAGGTTAGTGTGGGATAGTTCTTATCTACGGAATCGTGTGAGGTTTGACTTCCATGGGAATTGTAGCATATGGAATTGATTTTGGGGTTTGCTGAGTGATTTAAAGGTTTAGCAAGAGCATTTTGTTCGATTTTGACATTTTATTTAAATAACATACCTTCAGGCGTTTTTTAATTGAAAGAATTACGCCTAAAAGTATGCAATATTTGAAAACGACAAAAGACGACTTAAATGCATGCAACACGTCAATACACGACTAGAAACATGCAAACAGTAATTAAACTACTGAATGTATACTTTTTGATATATCTGAGAAGTTTTGTAACCGTTGCATCTCTAATACGGACTTCAACATCAAGAAAGGTTTGAGTGAAACGGTGTAATTTTGATGTGCAGGTAAGTGAGTGCAGTGTAGTAAGTTTCCAGTTTCCAACTTATTCGGGTAAGTACCATTAGATGTAAAAATCTGTCAATTGTTTCTCTAGTCATGTTTCCATCTGTCATTCCATGGAGAACTGCTAGTTTGAAACCTCACTTTGCCAACAAATCCACGTTGATTTTTTTTTATTTTGAGTGGTTTACCAACAAAAAGTTGTAAAAAACGCCTCAAAGTATGCAATCTTTAAAACGAAAAAGAAGACTTTTCACTATGTTAACAACTCCACGTCGATTTTTTTTAAAATTTTGTGATCTGCTAGATCATCAACAAAACTGAAGCTAATTAAAGTGCTGAAATAGTATATTTCCAGGCTCTTTTCTTAAATTGATGGACTTCTCGATTACGGACTTCAGAATTGATACCCACAATTCAATTATTAGTAATTATTATTCGTGTTCACCGGACTTGGGTTAGTATACTTGGTTGGGCTTATTTGGACGTTTAAAAAATAACTTCTCGATTACGGACTTCAGCATTGAGATACCTAGTTCAAACATTTGACATTTCGAATCGTGTTCACTGGACTCAGGTAAGTACCACAAAAGTTGAAGCAGATTCTACAAGCCGCTGTCTATAAAATTTTGGTAAGTACATCTGTCACTGTCACCTGTCACCCAAGAAGCTACCGCAGGTTCTGATGATCTGCGTTGCGGAACTTCCAAACGCAGATCATCAACAAACTGGTAGCTTCTGCCACTTTCACAAAAGAAAAATCCGGCAGCGTTCAGCAGACCGCAAGCCTTTATCGACCCCTGGACCAACAATCACCCATTGATTTGTTTGTTTTCTCCCGGTTCGACGAGATTCCAATCAGTTCTTTCACAATAACCCCCATTATTAGCGCACCCTTTCCGCCTACCATAACCTTTATCGCGAAACATATACATATTTTATTGCACACTTCATCTTCGAAGAAGACGACGACGACGACGACGTCAGCGATTGCTGCAAGTATTATGAAAGAAAAGGGTTTGTATTGGAAGAGGCCCCCTTAGGGATCATTCTTTGCTGGCGATGACGAAATTCCCTTTCGATTCGCGTCGCTTGTGTGTTGCAAAACCGGAAGACGAAGAAGCGTGATCGTTGCCATCAGATTGTGAGCGAGCGCGCGCGCAGATGATTTTGATGAACTTTCGTAAACAATTAATTGAATAAAACCAGCAACTGCTGGTGCAGTACAATGCACCACAAAACTGGAGGTAGCTCAAGTTAAGCCAGGGTGCAACAGTATAGAAGGGCAACGATAAGTGCCACCAACATTGTGTTGAGCCACCAGAGCGAGAGTGAAGTTTTTAATCTGAATGAAAAATTGTTGGGGGAGGGCCAACCAACAGAAAAAAAACTGCATACACTTAAGACTTAAGGTCTTCGTGACGATAAGGGCTACGCCGTCGCCGCAGTCAAGGAAATGGAGAGAGAAGCAAATTGAGCGAAAGTGACATTTCGTCAGTGCGGTCTGTGTCTGGAATGGGAAATTTCACCCACCAAGGGTACAATGATTGTACTGTTTTTTGCTTGTAGTGTATTTTTTCTGACCCTCTCCTTATAGTACTCGCGATTTGATTCGGACCAACAGTGTTGCTGCCGTGGTCAACGAACTCCACCCGGGCTGGCCGCACTGTAATTGTGAGCTCGAGCTTGAATCAAACTCAATTGAGATTGACAGGCTTTGTGCAGCCGTAATTGGTGAGTTTTTTGCTTCTATTGATACACTTTTTGTATGGTGGTGGAAAAAATCGTTGATTGAAATTAACGAAAAGATACCAAGCGAAAACGCCTAAAAGTATACTATGAATTCAACATGTTTGAACGCATCACAATTACGGACGTCAATTTTGAAAGTTTTACAGTTAACCGATATGTTCAATGACATTAATAATCTTCGACGAAAACTATTTTTATAAAGCATCTTTATTATGGACGTCAACATCAAGTACCTTGGTGCAATATACTGTAAATCAAATTTAAAGTTGTTTTTTATATTTCGGGTATTTTTAAAAAGTATTCTTAACGATTCTTGAAGCGCCGAAGGTTAGGCCATGAATATTTTGTTCCAAAAGCGTCTCAATCACAGACGTCAAAGTCGTATACCATAATGATACTGTTGAAACAAAATGAAATTCTTCTCTATTACGGACGTCAACATCAAGCACCATATGGACTGCATTGGATAAAGTTGAATATTGGAGCTGTTTTTTCCGGGGTAAGTACACAGTGTAAGTGGTTCGAGTGAAATCCAAGGTAAGTGTTTAAAATCTTTCAACTGTCAATTCTGTCAAACTAATTTTAAGTATACTTAGGATCAACATTTCTCGAGTAGGCCACACCCAACATCCATAGCTGACTCACCTGAAAAGATAAGAAAATAAGGTACACAATTAGCTTTCAAGTTTTTCTTCAAGCTTCTCTGATAATGCAAACTAAAGAATACAAAAGGCAGGCAATCACTTTCAACTTTCTCCTTCATTTCTCGCCCCCACCTCCTTTTCGACACTTTTCAATCATTAGTTTCAATATTGCTGTTTAAGCCCCCGATTCGTTTTGTACCGATTTTCGCTCCACGTACGTGAAATTGCCTTATCAATAGAAAAAGGCAAAAATCGAAGTTAATTTCCCATTTGATGCGCGCGCCCGCACGCTTTAAGATTAAGTTTTTTTTCAAACCGGGCCATTCAAGAGCAGGACAATTAGAGTAATTGATAGAAATTATGGATGTTTGTTTTTTTTTCTTTGCGTAACCGTGCTTGTGGTCAAAACAATTTGGTGCCCTCGTTAGCACCCCCGCCAGGAGGCGTTTAAGCTTTGTTTGGACACGTGTTGGGTCCGGAGGTTTTGGAGAAAGACTTTCTACCAATAAGGGCCGTTTAACACCTACCAAGAGAATAGAAAAAGGTGTTTGCACTGAAAGGGCCCACGGTCTTTCGTACATGGCAATTGCTTGAGGGCTTTTTTGTAGTAAGAAAAAAAAAAATCAAAGTACAACACTTCTCAATTATAGGGCTGCGGGTACCACCATAAACAAATTAGTACTTAGTTATGCTTATTATGCTATGTTCGTTGCTTTCTGTCTTAACAATTTATGCTGGTGAAATTTGTGAAATGCGGAAGTCTCTAATAAATAACAAATTTTTACTTTAAAAAATCTTCTAGAAATCAACAAAATCAAAATGTAGGTCAAATAATTCTTGCCTTAAACCCCAGATAAAATGTCACCACAAGCCAACGAAGGACGTGACATTCGAGACCTTTGGACGTTTTACAGGGTACTTAAATCAATCGAGGTCGTCGTCTTCCACAAATCGAAATAAAAGGAGTTTCACCTCCCATTTTATGACGATCGTTGTCAGGTGGGCACAAGTTGAAAGGGTACCCGGGTAAAAAAATGCCATTTGATTACCATATTGGATTATAGAACTACACTTTGCGGAATAGTAATTATTTTTTCGAAATAGTATTTCAATTTCCCAAATTAGAAATTTGACTATTTCAAACTATTCAAACAAACTAAATGGTCCACAAATTTATTTTATGGTAACAATTTGACAAATATTACTTGGACCATTTATCAACCATATGACGAACCGTTTTTCGATGAATTTTTTACTGATTATTGAATGGTTAATGTTAAACCTTTTGAGAGGTATGAAATGGTAGAAATACCATAAGCTGAACAGTACTTATATGGTTGTTTTCTATGCGGGTAGGCAGAGGAAAAGTGCATCAAAAGATTCAATTAGAAATACACAGGGCAAGGAGACAGTCAAAGGACAATACAATGGGACGCGAATTGAGATATAACATTCATGGTGTGACTTGCCAAAGTGAGTTCGTCATTGATGGAGCGAGAGAAGGAGAAAAGAAACGAAAGGGTTGCGAATTCATTGTGTGAATGAAACGGAATGACGTCTGCAAATATGCGAGAAATGATACTGAGAGGATAAAGATAAATTTGTTATGGTTGGAAAAGCTGACATCTGAATTGTCTTTTTCAGTCGAACATAAATGTTTTTGGGTGTTTTAAAATTTTAGGGTCGGTTTCGAAATTTTGAAAATATTTTTATTAGCGATATCGGAAAATTTTACAGTGCTTTCATTTTTAAATTGAATTAAAAAATCATTTATTAAAAATTCAGCAACCATTGAACCGAATCTTTAATATTTTTGAAAAATTTTATGGTAAATGACCAGGTAAAAAAACCACGTTACCACAAAAAAAAATGGTGAAAATAACTAGAAAACGGTGCACGACATCGAATTTTGTATGAAGTTTTTTTTTATTGGAAATTTGATTTTACATCTTAACCCTCTACAACCTAACCCCGCCTTTAGACGGGCTTCGATCTTAAAAATCACCAAAAATCAATTTTCCAACCGATTCTTGATCTTTAAAAAGCATTGGAAAGAAGAACTCTTAAAATTTTCGAAAATTTCAGGTTTGGAAGTTTAACTTGTTTTATGTGACTTTGCCAATGTTTTTAAAAATGACATTTTTTTATGGGTCAACTTTGGGCGTGTTTTTTACTAACATTTCCTATAATTTTAGTATAAAGAAGTATGCAGCATTTTTGTAGTGTCCCAGACTATGCCTCTGCGCATTTTTTTGCAATTTAAATGATGATGGTGCCATTCTATAGCAGAAAATGTGAAAAACATGCAAATAATTGACAAAGTGACTGTAAAAACGTGAAAAAATTTGATAGGCAAAATATAATTATATTAGGTGGTAGAATAGGCCAAATACCACCAAAAACAAACATAAACTAAACAAGATAAATGCAAATTAAAATACTAAAAATAAAACAAGAAAAACATAAAGCAAGAGAAGTAAAGTTTTTCGTAGAACAAAAGTTGCTCAAAATGATCGCCTCAACGCGGGAAAAATAAATATTTTTGAAAAAAAATTGGGCAGTAGAGGATTAAAATAAAATCGAAATATTTTATCGATTTTTCCACGTTTTTGAAAAATCATTGAAGATTCGAAAAATTGGCAACCTTGCTAAATTAATGTTGACTAGCTTGAACTATTGCTTAGGGAGCATTCTTTTATTACGTAACGCAAAAAATAGGTTTTTGGACACCCCCTCGTAACAAATGTCAGGGTTGAATTTAAAGTATGTTTTACTAGAGAGACGGAATATTTTAAAATACTCTCATTAAATTCATAAATTTAAATTCAACGCTATTTTTGGTGATGTAGAAAAAACTCGGCTTTATTGCTTAATTTTCTTTCGGCAACCGTCTTGTCCAATCGTCAATATTTTAGAAAAAAAATAGTAAAAGAAGATTTTTCCAGTACTGAACAGGTAAAAAAATCACGTTATCACAAAAATAAAAACATTTTTTAGGAAAAATAACTAGAAAAAGTTGCACGACATCGAATTTTGTGTTTTGCCTTCCTCACCTCAATGAGGAAAGGCTATAAAATCACTCGAAAAATGAACTTCTTTATTTGACCTCGTAGACCCACCTATCGACTCAGAATCAAATTCTGAACAAATGTCTGTGTGTGTGTCTGGATGTGAGTCCGTGCACCGAAAAAAATGCACACGATTATCTCCGGACTGGCTGGACCGATTTGGACCGTTTTGGTCTCATTCGATTCGTCTTGGGGTCCCACAAGATCCTAGTTAATATTATGAAGTTTAGAAAAGTACTTCAAAAGTTATGCTAAAAAAACGATTTGGCTAGAGTTTGAAGTATTATAAAAAGGGTGGTTTTTGTAAGAAAACCCGTCATGCTATATATTGTTAGAAAGATATTTGAAAGACCTTTCCAACGCGTTCAAAAGATTGAAGATCTGCCAATCCCATCAAAAGTTATAAATACTTAAGTGTTATTTATACACTTTTTTGAGGCCGGATCTCAAATATTTTGATGAAAAGGTTGTCCGGATCTATCATGCGACCCATCGTTGAATAGGTAATCAAACGACCTTTCCAACAAGCCCAAAAGATTGAAGATCTGTCAACCATATCAAAAGTTATAAGTACTTTAGTGTTTTTTAATAAACTTTTTTTGAGGCCGGATCTCAGATATTTTGATAAAAATATGCGAGGAAGGCACCAACCACCTAAAGGTGGATTAAGTAACGTTTTTTAAAATGAAATTGTGATTTTACACCTTAAAAATAAAGACGAAATATTTTATCAACTTTCCACCAGGTAAAAATATGAAAAATCTGGCTAAGTATCGATTAAAAATCTGGAAAAATCTGGCAGACGAAAATCTAACAATTTTGAATGATGAAGGGGAGAGAGGATATACATTAATTTAAAAGTTTGTAGAATTCAGATGGTTTAACTGATTTTATGGCCTCAAAAATATTGAATTTGCATTTTCTTTAAGAAAAACGCATCCATTTTTTTTTATTTCAATTAAATTCGTCAATTTTAATCAAAATGTTTTTCAAAATGGGCATAAAGTAAAAAATCTGGCACAGAGAAAGGTGAATCTTTATTCTTGCAGACATTTTAAAAATCTGGCATTCCCAGATTTATGTGGCAACCGGCAACCATGTTTCCACGTTAAAAAAATCATGGTATATTCGAATAATTGGCAACACTGCCAAATGAGTTAGGACCAGCTTGTGCTGTTGCCCAATAGTTTTTTTTTATCTACTTAAACATATTCAAAAACGTGATTCCTCAAAAAATGTTATTTTTAGCAATACAATTTTTGTGTGAAAAGTTGAATTTAAAAATGAGTATTTTTTTTAGAGCGCTGCTATTTTTTCTGAGAAGTCCAGAGAAGTCACCAAATCGATAAAAAAATCCGTTTTCAAGATACAGATTTTTTATTTCTTTAATATTCTTTCTGTATGGGCACTTTGTGGCCTACTTTGGGAAACTGAGGTAAAGGGCCGTATACGAAGTTATGATAAAATATATATAATATAGTTTGTTGACGAAGAATTCAAATGAAAAAGAAGTCTCAACTCTTCGTCAACAAACTACAAAAGTGACGAAATATCAACCCTGACTTATTCTACAAGTTATCACTTCTTGGGCATCTTAAACTTCAAGCTACGAGGTCATCCTGCCACCATAAATCGTGTCATTCAGCATCCCTAAAACGGACATAATGACTGTTTTAGCTCACCCTGATGCAGTTTATTCCAAGGCAGACAAAAGTCCCACTTCACAATCGGGATGGTCCCGATCACCAAAGTGCCACTTTCTGCAGTCAAAAGAGCAAAAACACAAAACAATAATAACAGTTTCTCAGAGGCGCAACACAGAAAGAGATCCACCATCGTTGATACACCGTTTTTAAAAGGTAGCGGGAAATGGTCATGATCCATTTTTACGATACAAATCTCCTCCTTCGCGGCGACGACAGTAGTTTAGAAGAGCGCGACAAAACAAACTCAAAATAAAAATAATAACACGCCGAGGGTCGTAGATTACAATGTTTTGGGTCCGTCCCTCGCAGAGTTCTACGGGATGGGACGTGCCAAGAGTGTAAATAAAGGTGGAAATTTACGCTAAGCATAAATATGGAGCACGGCCGGGTAGACAAAATCTCGCTTTTGTTTTGTTTTACGAGGAAGAAAAGTAGTTTATTTAGTGTGAACTTCACAAAAATGGTACGAGGGCGAGATAATAACATGGAAGTGGAAATTGAATATAAATGAATCTGAAGGGAGAAATTGTTTCACCTAAAATTACACACCGCCTTATCGCGATCAAATCCGGGAGACCCTACCATCTCTATGAAACTTAACCAAATAGAAAAACAATTTACAGGTGGGTTGAAAGAAGCAGGTGCCTCTCAGCGCTGCGCTAAATGGAAAATTTGTAAAACGCTGCCTGTTTACAAAGCGGGCTCTTAATGAGAGTTTGCTTAGTCGCTACCTTAGTTGGCGCGGGGCGATTAAGCCAAGGGTGAGTAAAAAATGGGGACCCCTGCTTAAAGCAGGCTCGGGAGGAGATTGTTTTTGCATAATACAATTTTGTTTTTACTCATGTGGGATATGTGGGCAGGGAAAAAAAACACTTTTTATGTAATTACTTGGAAGAAGCGGTCTGCTCCACCCCATAAAAGGGTGCGGGAAGGTCTGGAGTAAAAAGTGTAAGATTTTTAAGGTGAAAGTTGCGGCGCAAAGTGACGGGGTAGCGACAGGTGGATTCGACGAAAGAAAGTGAGATTTTAATCTCGAGCAGGGACATCAAATTTAGAGAGATGACCCAGATGATTCAAGGTTATTTGGATTAAGGGTGTCATAAAAGGGCTAATGGGTGGTAGTTAACTGCTGTGAAGGTCTTTTGTTGACTAAACAAAAACAAACAAAAATTAAAATAAAATGGCTGCAAATGTTTGTGTAAATTTTTGTGTAATTTTGGTCTAATTTTTGTGCAACTTTTGTTTGATTTTGGTGTGATTTTGGTGTAATTGTAATCTTATGTAATTCATTTGCAATTTTCGTGTATTTGTTGTGTAGTTTTTGTGTGATTTTTGTGTAATTTTGGTACTTTTGGTAACTTGAGTAGTTTTGGTAGTTTTGATTTTTTTTTTTGTAATTTTGGTAACTTTGATAATTTTGGTAATTCTACTTAATCTGCTAATTGGTAATTTAGGTAAATCTGGTACCTTGATTTTTTTTTGTATTTAGGTAATTTTGATAATTTTGGTAATTTTGGTAATTTTGGTGATTTTGGTAATTTTGGTATTTTTTGTAATTTTGGTAATTTTGATAATTTTGATAATTTTGATAATTTTGATAATTTTGATAATTTTGATAATTTTGATAATTTTGATAATTTTGATAATTTTGATAATTTTGATAATTTTGATAATTTTGATAATTTTGATAATTTTGATAATTTTGATAATTTTGATAATTTTGATAATTTTGATAATTTTGATAATTTTGATAATTTTGATAATTTTGATAATTTAGATAATTTTGATAATTTTGATAATTTTGATAATTTTGATAATTTTGATAATTTTGATAATTTTGATAATTTTGATAATTTTGATAATTTTGATAATTTTGATAATTTTGATAATTTTGATAATTTTGATAATTTTGATAATTTTGATAATTTTGATAATTTTGATAATTTTGATAATTTTGATAATTTTGATAATTTTGATAATTTTGATAATTTTGATAATTTTGATAATTTTGATAATTTTGATAATTTTGATAATTTTGATAATTTTGATAATTTTGATAATTTTGATAATTTTGATAATTTTGATAATTTTGATAATTTTGATAATTTTGATAATTTTGATAATTTTGATAATTTTGATAATTTTGATAATTTTGATAATTTTGATAATTTTGATAATTTTGATAATTTTGATGATTTCGATAATCTTGATATTTTTGTAAATTGAAAAGAAAACAAGCTGTAAAAGTAATATAATATTTACTCTAAACCAACTTATGTAAATCAAATCTCAAATTTGATTCCCAAATCATTTCATTTCCATTCCTCCAATCTACAACTGCTAGTAGTTTGTCTGATATACAACCTCGCAAACATGGAACTATTCCTTCGCTGTCAGCTTCCTCTCATGATAACCATCTGCTGAGCAAGCTGCCACCTTCAGCTGAAACACAAGTCGACATGACTGCAGTACAATGTTTATTTCCATACGGTTCCAAGTTAGTAATAGCAAGTTGCTACTCGTTTTTCACCCGAGTCTCGCCACTTATGCCGAAGAAAAATTTCATAATTTGCAAATATTATGCACGCAGACATACACAGAGTCACACACATGCAAATTACCATAACTTTCCATCAGCCCGATATCAACACTCTTAAAACTGCCTTCCTTCCTTCCTGAAGAGTTTTAAACTGCGTTGAATGCAATGCATTTTTCCCTGACGTGTAACACTAGCAGCTCAAACCGAGTCGGTGTTGTAAATTGGAGAAAATTTTATCTCTTTTCATTCATTTCCGTGCGCGCGCGCGCTTTCCGATTGTTTACGACCACAAAGTCTGCATTAGGGAATGTTAGTGGAGTGTTAGTATGGGAAGTGGGAGGGTGAAATTATTAAATTTACACCTCCTTTTTCTTTTTTAAAAAGCTCGCTCGGAAAACAGAGGCAATTATTGTGCAATATTTTTCCTCTTCATTTTTCCCATCACAACACTTCTCCTATAAGAGGAAGCTCTGAAAGGCCAATAGAGATGGGGGTTTGTTTACAATCCCCCCAGCGCAATAGGGTTGACCATCACCTTTTTTGATTGCGACTGGTTAAATTTGTATTCGTGAATTGTGTGAAGAAGGATGGGATGGGACGGCGATGATGATAATGGGCATCGCCTCTGGCGAGCAGATACTTATTACAGCTCGTTTTCGTTTATTTTTATTTGCCCGTTTCCCCTTTTATGTGAATTACTGATCAATGGGTGCTTAAGAGCCCCATTATGATGGTGGTGCGTTGATTTGAAGCGTTAGCGTTTGTGTTTGGCTTTGGGTTTGAATGGCGTGCCAAATTGCTCTTTGACTTGTTTGGACGGGGAAGTGTTTGTGATTGTTTTTGGGTGGGAATTCCTTCCGGAAGATGAGGTAACCTTAAAAAGGCTGAAATTCACAAATTATTTTCAATTAGTTTAATTGTTTAATCTCACGTTACATCAATTCGCAAACGGTTCAAGCTCACGTTCTTACAATCCACGTGACATTGACCAGCGGCGTACAATTGCTCAGTCCCCTTCACAAACTCCGTCACGACTCCGCCAGACATCCGCTCGATCTCCACTCACAAATCTTGATGTTTATTTTGCTCAGGACGCACCTTTTGCCTGCACCAAGTGTCACATTAGTCAATTTTTTATTACCCGTTCGTGCGAACGACTATAAATCTTCATTAGGACCAATCTGCCCGTTGAAATCAAAAGTGGCGTAAGCGCCAACTTGAAAATTAACTAAATTTGTCGCATACGTCATTCTGCAGAAACGCGACCTAAAGGTTGCGAAAATTGTCGTGTGCGAACTCTTTTTTCTCAACTACAAAGCGCGCGTTTAAGAAATCGGAGCGCGATTAAAATCACACGCGCGCGCACCGTTTTGTGGTGCAATTCTTTTCGCATAAAATTAACTGCAGCCCGTTTCTTAAGACCTCACCTGAGCCTCGAGTAGATAACATTGCGGCCGTTTAAGGTTGTTGCAAAATGTGCAAGCGCGCGCGCGCGCAAGATCATCTGTTTGAGGTTAGGTTCGGAAAAAATGTGCACTCTGACATCCAAGTGTGCCTTGCGGGAAGGGTTCTTGGAGCGGGTTAAATGCGCCAACTGCGTTGGGAAAATTGCAGCTAATTTTCGGTTGAACTTCGTTTGTCAATTAGGTCAAGAATAGGTTAAAAAACATCATGTTTAAGTTTGACTTTTGGACTTCTTAATTTTGATCCTTTATTTTAGGTGCTGAATACGTCCTAATACGTACTAAACTGATTACACTTTCAAAACAAAATAAAGTTAGAAAATTTACGGTTTAGTTTAAGCTGAAAACTCCAAGTGACTGTATCAAGTCACCTGAGTCCCGAGAGTTGTTGCAAAATGTGCAAGTGCACGTGCTCAAGATTATCTGTGCAAGGTTAAATTTGCAGCTAATTTACGATTCACGACATAATTCTGATGAAATTTGACGGTTTTCAAGAAGGGCCACAATTGTCTTCAATAAATTAGGGGGGTCAGATGGTCAATGCTTTCATTTCAAATGCACCTTCAAAGTGTCTGACAGTTCCTTTGATGTGACTTAAAATAATCTGTCTCCAGGAATCGATTACTAAACTGAGGGTTGTCAATGTTTAGGGGAAACAGTTCATCAATATGCTGCTTGTTGAAGAACGTTTCAAATTTTGATTACAGTATTTTTGTAGGAAGGTCTCCCCTATTCTTGAAAGTTGAAGCAGCTTAAGTGTTGAAATCTTCTATTTTCACTATCCAGTTTGGAGTTGAAAGTCCACCAAGATGTCCAGCCCAGCCTTCGTTCGTCACCTTCCGGAGGAGCTTCAGGTGATGCCTTTCAGTCTGAGAATCATGAGCCTTATCGGAGTGTGGGGTTCGCGGGATCGCTTTTACCGATTTTGTATAATTTTCTCGTATGGAATTATTATTGTACTGTTTCCAAAAGCGGTTCTAGGAATAGGAAGCAGCGATTACGGAGCGATTGCAAAGGGAATAGGCGAATTTTTGTTTGAATTTGTAATATTTGCTTTTATGGTGATTTTTGTCACCAAACGAAGGCATTTTGAAGCGATGATCTATGAATTGACCGATATGTTTAAAAAAGGTAAAATAAACTAACTATTTTCAAGGTAATGTAAACTTACAAAAACATATTTCCAGTTACTTTCAGAGAGCAGACCAGGAACTGCACAGAGATAATCATCAAGCAAAACATCCAACTTAAAAAGTTCTACAACATTTCTGTTATGTATTGCGGATATGCAGCAATTGCGTACTGTCTTCCTTCGTTTTGCATCAGTCATTGGAGATATTGGACCTCTAAGTATTATAACTGTTCGAACCCATTGATTTTCGATCTACCTATGGAACAAGAGTAATCATCTTAACAATATATATATTGGAAAAACTAATCGAAATTCTTTTTTAAAGATTTTACGGACTGCAAATCCGTACCAACTTTCTACACTACCACATTTTTCTGCTGCTTTCATTACTGTCCTACTGTACGTCCTCGTCGTTCACATTTGTCAAAACTACCACGCCGCTCTTCATGATGAAGTACAACACTTTGGCTTATCGACTTGTCGCAGCGAAAATTCGAGAATTACCAAATCATTTAGCGGAATCAAAGCAATCGGAAATTTCAAAATCCGACCTAATCGAAGTCGTTCAACTGCATCGACAAGCTTACAAGTGAGTAAAGCCCCACGCAGTAAGCTTTGATCAATACGTTTCTTTTCGCAGGGTTACCAACTTGATAGAAAACATCTGTCAAATCCCGATGGCGCTTCAGTTTCTAACATGCATCTTGTTCTGGTGCCTGACCATGTTCTACGCTTCAACGGTAAAAAATCAGTCCATTTCAACTTCAATATAGTAATCATCGCAAATTTCCCGCAGAACGTCAACTTCAACCTGTTCAACGTGGCGCTGGCATTCTTCCTGTCACTGCTGGAAACGGCCGGCTATGCCTACTTGGGTTCGGAGCTGATCGAGGCGGCGGACTCGGTTGGCGCGGCCATCTACGATCTGCCGTGGTACGAGGATTCGGTTGAGATGCAGCGGTTTTACCGGTTGATGATTCAAAGGACACAGCAAAGGACGTGCGTTACGGGGGTGCGGTTTTTCGTCGTGGAGTTGACGAGCTTCAGCAAGGTGGGTTTGATTGGTTGGGAAGTTGGTTACAACTAGCAGGAGTTGTTTTTTTTAGGTGATGAATATGTCCTACTCGTACTATTTGATTTTGAAGGATGTTCTGAACAAATTGTAAACATTTTGATAACAATTTTAAGAAATCAATACAAACATTTCGAAACTATTGTCTTTGATGTTCTGACCTCATATTGATCATATTTTTTTTAAATCAGTCAAAAATAAGAGTAACCATTCAAAACTTCGAGAAGGATCACTCAAACCAACCAATCAATCATTTCTGAGCAAAAGCAGACTTTGCAACTTGAACTTTTTAACGGTCATCTCTTAAGCTTAATCGTTCCCAGCACCAATTGCTCGCAGCATCAATTAAGCCCAACTTTACGAGATCCTTTCACAACATCCCACAAGCAATTATTCTTCGCCACGTGGACCACATTTTGTCCCAACCTGAAGAGAGCACTTTAACCCTGCTCGAAAAAGCTCTCCACGGTGTGTGACAGGTGCCTCCTTAATAGCGTGTTGATTTATAAATATCGATTACGTCCCGACGTTTTTTATTGACCCTTCTCTCGAAAAAAGGGGGAAAAAGTAAACAGTAATGGTCCGACGACTTGCCGACGACGCCGGCCACGAGCCATAAAACGATACTGGACACACTCATAAGCCGGTAAAGTATGAGGGCATTTCACCCGCTTTGCCAGTCCTCTAAAAGCTTAATTATCTAATCTGAATGGCAGGTTAAACTTGATTGCTTTCGTAGGAGGTTATTTTTTAATGGGACTTTTCACTTTCGATTAACTCAACTTACGAGGCGTCTTTTGAATGGTTGATGCCGATTTTTTTGTTGAAAGGTCATTGACTTACCTAGAAAGAGAAAGAAAAGAGAAAGAAAAATCGTCAGCAAGATATTCAAAGTGGCATATTCCGTTCTTGAAACGAGCATTTCAACACCAAGTCCGTCCAAGTCCAACATATATACGTGCACCTAATTGGCACACAAAGGCCTTTCATTACAAAAGGGGGTTGTTGCGCGGTGATTGCTACTTGTTCCCCGCCAAGCAATCCCCGAAGGGATTGTTGTTTGTAACCCATTTATATCTCACACCTCCTTGTTGGAACGCGAGCAAAGTCGCAACCCGTTAGAATTAATCAATTGCACACAAGTCTGCAGAGCTTGAAGTGTGCTGCATAAAATGTGTTTTGCATCTGTGTGTCCCGAAGCCATTCAACTCGAACTCGTGCGAAGCGAAGGTTATGGCATTGTTCAAACATGCAATCTTGGCGGCGTTGTGGGAGATTTCACAAAGTTTGTATTTTTGTCTTATTTAAGTATTTTTCTTTTAATTTTGTGAATTTTGTATTTTTTGGCGTTTTGATTATTCAATTATTTAAGCTATTTAGGTCATTTAGATAATTTTGTAATTTTTGTAATTTGTGTCATTTTTGTCATTTTTGTCATTTTTGTCATTTTTGTCATTTTTGTCATTTTTGTCATTTTTGTCATTTTTGTCATTTTTGCCATTTTTGTCATTTTTGTCATTTTTGTCATTTTTGTCATTTTTGTCATTTTTGTCATTTTTGTCATTTTTGTCATTTTTGTCATTTTTGTCATTTTTGTCATTTTTGTCATTTTTGTAATTTTTGTCATTTTTGTCATTGTTGTCACTTTTGTCATTTTTGTCATTTTAGTCATTTTTGTCATTTTTGTCATTTTAGTCATTGGAGTCATTTCAGTCATTTTAGTCATTTTAGTCATTTTTGTCATTTTTGTCATTTTTGTCATTTTAGTCATTTTAGTCATTTTAGTCATTTTAGTCATTTTAGTCATTTTAGTCATTTTAATCATTTTAGTCATTTTATTCATTTTATTCATTTTATTCATTTTATTCATTTTATTCATTTTATTCATTTTATTCATTTTATTCATTTTATTCATTTTATTCATTTTATTCATTTTATTCATTTTATTCATTTTATTCAATTTATTCATTTTATTCATTTTATTCATTTTATTCATTTTATTCATTTTATTCATTTTATTCATTTTATTCATTTTATTCATTTTATTCATTTTATTCATTTTATTCATTTTATTCATTTTATTCATTTTATTCATTTTATTCATTTTATTCATTTTATTCATTTTATTCATTTTATTCATTTTATTCATTTTATTCATTTTATTCATTTTAATCATTTTATTCATTTTATTCATTTTATTCATTTTATTCATTTTATTCATTTTATTCATTTTATTCATTTTATTCATTTTATTCATTTTATTCATTTTATTCATTTTATTCATTTTATTCATTTTATTCATTTTATTCATTTTATTCATTTTATTCATTTTATTCATTTTATTCATTTTATTCATTTTATTCATTTTATTCATTTTATTCATTTTATTCATTTTATTCATTTTATTCATTTTATTCATTTTATTCATTTTATTCATTTTATTCATTTTATTCATTTTATTCATTTTATTCATTTTATTCATTTTATTCATTTTATTCATTTTATTCATTTTATTCATTTTATTCATTTTATTCATTTTAATCATTTTAATCATTTTATTCATTTTATTCATTTTATTCATTTTATTCATTTTATTCATTTTGGTATTTTTGGTTTTTTTTGTCATTTTCGTTATTTTTCATTACTGTCATTTTTTTCAATTTTGTCAATTTTGATAATTTTGTCAATTTTGTCAATTTTGTCATTTTGTCAATTTTGTCAATTTTATCAATTTTGAAAAATTTGTTAATTATGTCAATTTTGTCATTTTTATAATTTTGTTAATTTTGTTAATATTGATATTTTTGGTTATTTTGTCAATTTTGTCAATTTTGTCAATTTTGTCATTTTTATAATTTTGTTAATTTTGTTAATATTGATAATTTTGGTTATTTTGCCAATTTTGCCAATTTTGTCAATTTTGTCAATTTTGTCAATTTTGTCAATTTTGTCAATTTTGTCAATTTTGTCAATTTTGTCAATTTTGTCAATTTTGTCAATTTTGTCAATTTTGTCAATTTTGTCAATTTTGTCAATTTTGTCAATTTTGTCAATTTTTTCAATTTTGTCATTCAGGTCATTCAGGTTATTTAGGTCATTTAGGTTATTTAAGTTATTAAGGCCATTTAGGTCATTTAGATCATTTCGGTCATTTAGGTCATTTTAGCAATTTTTATAATTTTGTTAATATTGATAATTTTGGTAATTTTGTCAATTTTGCCAATTTTGTCAATTTTGTCAATTTTTTCAATTTTGTCAATTTTGTCAATTTTGTCAATTTTGTCAATTTTGTCAATTTTGTCAATTTTGTCAATTTTGTCAATTTTTTCAATTTTGTCAATTTTGTCAATTTTGTCAATTTTGTCAATTTTGTCAATTTTGTCAATTTTGTCAATTTTGTCAATTTTGTCAATTTTGTCAATTTTGTCAATTTTGTCAATTATGTCAATTTTGTCAATTTTGTCAATTTTGTCAATTTTGTCAATTTTGTCAATTTTGTCAATTTTGTCAATTTTGTCAATTTTGTAAATTTTGTCAATTTTGTCAATTTTGTCAATTTAGTAAATTTTGTCAATTTTGTCAATCTTGTCAATTTTTTCAATTTTTTAAATTTTGTCAATTTTGTATTTTTTTCAATTTTGTCATTCAGGTCATTCAGATTATTTAGGTCATTTAGGTTATTTAAGTTATTAAGGCCATTTAGGTCATTTAGATCATTTCGGTCATTTAGGTCATTTTGGCAATTTTTATAATTTTGTTAATATTGATAATTTTGGTAATTTTGTCAATTTTGTCAATTTTGTCAATTTTGTCAATTTTGTCAATTTTGTCAATTTTGCCAATTTTGCCAATTTTGTCAATTTTGTCAATTTTATCAATTTTGTCAATTTTGTCAATTTTGTCAATTTTGTCAATTTTGTCAATTTTGTCAATTTTGTCAATTTTGTCAATTTTGTCAATTTTGTCAATTTTGTCAATTTTATCAATTTTGTCAATTTTTTTTGTCAATTTTGTTAATTTTGTCAATTTTGTCATTCAGGTCATTTAGGTTATTTAAGTTATTTAGGCCATTTAGGTCATTTGTAATTTTGGTAATTTTGTAATTTTATTTATTTTGGTAATTTTGGTAATTTTAGTTATTTTGGTAATTTTGGTTATTTTGTTAATTTTGATAATTTTGGTAATTTTGGTCATTTTGGTCATTTTGGTCATTTTGTCAATTTTGTCAATTTTGTCAATTTTGTCAATTTTGTCAATTTTGTAAATTTTGTCAATTTTGTCAATTAAGTAAATTTTGTCAATTTTGTCAATCTTGTCAATTTTTTCAATTTTTTAAATTTTGTCAATTTTGTCAATTTTGTCAATTTTGTCAATTTTGTCAATTTTGTCAATTTTGTCAATTTTGTCAATTTTGTCAATTTTGTCAATTTTGTCAATTTTGTCAATTTTGTCAATTTTGTCAATTTTGTCAATTTTATCAATTTTGTCATTTTTGTCATTCAGGTCATTCAGGTTATTTAGGTCATTTAGGTTATTTAAGTTATTAAGGCCATTTAGGTCATTTAGATCATTTCGGTCATTTTGGTCATTTTAGCAATTTTGATAATTTTGATAATTTCGATTATTTTGATAATTTTGATAATTTTGATAATTTTGATAATTTTGATAATTTTGATAATTTTGATAATTTTGATAATTTTGATAATTTTGATAATTTTGATAATTTTGATAATTTTGATAATTTTGATAATTTTGATAATTTTGATAATTTTGATAATTTTGATAATTTTGATAATTTTGATAATTTTGATAATTTTGATAATTTTGATAATTTTGATAATTTTGATAATTTTGATAATTTTGATAATTTTGATAATTTTGATAATTTTGATAATTTTGATAATTTTGATAATTTAGATAATTTTGATAATTTTGATAATTTTGATAATTTTGATAATTTTGATAATTTTGATAATTTTGATAATTTTGATAATTTTGATAATTTTGATAATTTTGATAATTTTGATAATTTTGATAATTTAGATAATTTAGATAATTTAGATAATTTTGATAATTTTGATAATTTTGATAATTTTGATAATTTTGATAATTTTGATAATTTTGATAATTTTGATAATTTTGATAATTTTGATAATTTTGATAATTTTGATAATTTTGATAATTTTGATAATTTTGATAATTTTGATAATTTTGATAATTTTGATAATTTTGATAATTTTGATAATTTTGATAATTTTGATAATTTTGATAATTTTGATAATTTTGATAATTTTGATAATTTTGATAATTTTGATAATTTTGATAATTTTGATAATTTTGATAATTTTGATAATTTTGATAATTTTGATAATTTTGATAATTTTGATAATTTTGATAATTTTGATAATTTTGATAATTTTGATAATTTTGATAATTTTGATAATTTTGATAATTTTGATAATTTTGATAATTTTGATAATTTTGATAATTTTGATAATTTTGATAATTTTGATAATTTTGATAATTTTGATAATTTTGATAATTTTGATAATTTTGATAATTTTGATAATTTTGATAATTTTGATGATTTTGATAATTTTGATAATTTTGATAATGTTGATAATTTTGATAATTTTGTAATTTGTGTAATTTGTGTAATTGTGTTGTTTTGATAATTTCGATCACTGGTCATTTTTGTCATTCGGTCATTTCGGTCATTTTGGTCATTCAGGCCATTTAAGTCATTTAGGCCATTTAGGTCATTTAAGTCATTTAGGCCATTTAGGTCAGTCTGGCATTTTGGTCATTTTTGTTATTTTGGGCATTTTGGTAATTTTGGTAATGTTGGTAATTTTGGTAATTTTAGTAATTTAGGTAATGTTGGTTATTTTAGTTATTTTGATATTTTTGGTAATTTTGATTTAGCTTGAATATTTTAATCTATTTTGGTAAGAATCGTTGCATAAGAGCATCTCAGATCAGATAATCGAACAAACAGTTTCAAGATACAGCTCGGATATTACCTTCCAGAGATTGTCAAGAGATACCTCTCAAGTGAGTGTAATGCACCAATATTGTAATAATAGACCTTTCAGATCATGCTGAGAAGATCTCAGCAAAAGCAACAATACCGAGTATATCGTTTCAAAAACCTCAACCCAAATTCCACCTTAGTCATGATCTCCAGCGCTTCATAAATATTTATCCACGTGGAAGAACTCGCGCTCGCTCCCCAACTCAGACATAATATGTTATTGTTATGTTTTCAATGTTTTCACTTTCCGACATGACCAGACAGCCGTCGTTCGAGGGCGGTTTCGAACCGAGAAATTGCACCCAATTTTGCATGGCGCAACCTCGGCGCGTCGAATTGGCAAAAATTGCCAATTTGTTCGGAATCACAATCAAATCAAACTTTTGGCGCGCGATGCAAATTGTTGCTCATTATTTGTCTGTGAGGTTGTGTTCTGATTAGGCTCGTTGCATCAGACTGCGATCAGGGAAGTCGGTCGTAGTTGATCTCAAAAGTCCCAGAGGGCACCCCCACACCTGATGCAGGAATTACACACACGAACCGGGTGTTTCTGGTTGACGACGTGAGCCCGCGAGTAGATAGTGACATGTTTTTTAATCAAAGCAAATGAGTGTCTGTGCGCGCTTCAGGGAGAAGCTTTTAACTCCTGGGTTCTGACATCATCATTAACGTCATCGGGCACGTGAGTTGCAGTTTGCTCCCAACTCCACCGCGCACCAGCGACTAGAAAAAGGAATTGGACGGGAAGTTGTTGATACTCCACTTTTTTAAGGGGATAAGGGAAAATCTCCATGGCATTGCTTCTCAAATTCTCACCTCTTACTTTTACGTTTTAACTAAATCAAATGACCATGTAAATCACCGTAATGTCCAAAATAAGTCACGATTCTCTCAACGTCTCCGATCTCCCATAAAGACAACCATCTCAAAAGTTCATTAAGCCAGAAACCTTGGACCCCTCACGCGTTGTCACCATCTTTTCCCCGATCGAGTCGCGTCAAAATTCACACCATACCGTTCAGCCCTTCAGAAACTCCCACGTGAAGGGTCACTCCATCTGGTCAATCACTCACACGTCCGTTCGACGACTCCGACTCCGACTCCATAAAAATCATGCTTCATTGTCCGAGCGCGAGCCTGCGAGAATCTACAAATCATCGCCGCAGCCTCCGCTCGGAGAGAGATTATATCATAAAAAATTACACCACAATTACTAATAGGCAACTTAAAGATACAGCATATTACCTGGCGGCCCCCAACATATTTATTGCATCATCATCGGACCTCAAGACCGTCCGCGCGGGATTCAACCAGGGGGGAAAAGATTAAGATCTTTCCTGCCTGCCCGTCCACGGCTGCCTTGGTTACGGTGCGGGCCGTTTTCCGCCAGCACCACCCACATCGGTTCCAAACTCACTCAGATTGTCGTTAAAACATCGATTCAATGATTTCATTTGCTGCCACAGCATTAAAGTTCCGCGCCACCGTCGTCGTCGCAACGAAATGACATGAATTTAGTTTCAAGAAGAAAAAAAAAAGAGCAGGGAAAAAGCGCTGCTGTCGTAGGTGGTCCAAGTTGGCCGCGCGGCGGGAAAAGCGCTGCTCCAAATGCATGTTGACATTAGCATTTTAATATCGATATCAATTTGTTCGGCGTGTGTTTATAATTCAGTGGATAAGAGAGTTGAGAGCTGGGTGGTATGGACGGTTTAGTGTTTATTTTTTTTTCTTTGGAAAAACTGTTCAAAGTAGCAGTTTGAAGCTTTGCAGTGGCGGGGAAATGGGAGGGGCAACTTAGCGGTATTTGATGATAAATAATCTTTGTAACATGGAACTTATCTTTTGTTTGAAGTCTTCCTCAAACTGATACAGTATTTTAGTTATAAAAAACATCACATAACAGCGTTGCCAGATATTCAAATTTTATAACGCAACGTAGTATCTAAAAAAATTACAGTCATGAAATACCGTAGAAGTATTGCCAGATAATCAAACATAGTAGTTTATCGGTTTTTTTTAAATTCTTTTCTGCAATGTAAATATAGGTGATTTAAAAGCAATTAAATCAAAATTAAAAGCAATTAATTTTAATTCATTTACCTTTAATTAAATTTCACAAAGTTTTCTGATATACGGACAACATTTTTTGTTAAAATTGGATGAAATTTTGTGTGCACCTTTTTTTTAACCAAAAAAGTCATTTTGCATAATTTGTTCGTCCACACAAATCTCTGTACTATTATCATAACCGTTCATACGAGAAGGAAATTAAAATATTCTAAAACTTGTATCTTGAGAACGGGGTTTCGGATCGATTTGGTGTCTTCGGCTAATTTGTAGTTATGTCTTAAAAGTGTCGCCATTTTTTTAATTCTTGAAAAAACGTAGAAAAAAATCGATGTCCACTTAAAAAGGGTAAATGTTGTTTAGAGTGTAACTACTTTTAACTAAAAAGATCTAAGTAATACACTTAACCGACAAATAAAAGTGTACAGAAACTTTTTTTTAATTTTTTAAGAGCCTTTTTGTATGAAAAGTACACACAAAGTTTCATCAAAATCCAAAAATACAAAAAAAGGTTTCCAAAAAAAATTGCTCATTCTAGAGATAATTGCTCATAAGTACTCATAAATTCGAGCAGGGTTGCCATATCTTCAAAGTGTACTTCACATCGCTCTTAGCAACAACTGTTTTTCAAGACAGATGCCAGTTATTAAAGTTTTCTGACTTATTGGAAAAGTTCTTCTTTAAAAAAAGTAAATTTTGTAATCGCATAAAAGTGTTGCCAAATTGTCAGGAAAAATCTTTCTGAACCTGACCAACAACTAATAAAATCAAGTTCCAGAAGTCCATTTCATCAACATAATTTTTGGATTTTTTTTTTTTAATATTCACATGAATACTCAAAACTTGAACAGGGTTGCTAGATCTACAAAAGTAACGTCTTATCGTACATCACTATACAATTCTTTGGAAATGATGTCAATTAAGATAGTTCTCAAAAAAAAGATCAACGACATCCGAAAAATATGTAATTTCTTCAGTAGTTACAACTTGAGACAGGGTTGCCCAATTTTCAAAGCGATATACAATAAAATAATTCTGATTTTTGTTCAACAATCACAACATCCGACCATCAAACGTTTGTTGAATTTCAGTTTTAAGTACTCACAACAAAAAAAAAATCGTCGTATTGTTTAAGTTTTGAAATCGCACAAAAGTGTTGCCAAATTTTCAAACTTTGGGATTTATCAGGAAAAATCTTGACCAACAAATAATTAATTCAAGTTCCAGAAGTCCATTTCATCGACATAATTTTTAAAATATTTTTTTTTAGTTTCCACATAAGTACTCAAAACACAGGGTTGCCAAATCTACAAAAGTAACGTCTTATGGTACATTACTATAAAATTTCATGACAATGATGTCAATTACGATAGTTCTCAACAAAATCAACGACATCCGAAAGATATGTATAAAAATATTTTTTTCTTCAGTAGTTACAACTTTATACAGGGTTGCCAGATTTTCAAAGTGTAGAATTCTGGTTTTTGTTCAACAATCACAACATCCGACCATCAAATGTTTGTTGAATTTCAGTTAATATAGAGTTACCAGATTGGTAAAGTAAAGTCTCATCATTGAGAAGGTATTTGAAAGATCATTTTAAAATGAGTTTTATTGCTAAATGTTATTCATTTTGTAAATATTATTTTTTGAGAAAATCGTTCATTTAAAGCGAGCCATGTGTTTTTTTTTTGTGGAAAAGTGGAAGTGGAAAAGCATATGTTGCTGTGGTGTAAATTATGTCTCAATAATCGGGAAGACAATATTTTGTGTGAGCTTTCAAGCGTTGTACATTAAAACCAAGAAGATTGACTCTGCTTATCACAGAAGGTGTTCTACTTTTTCTCACAGGTTCGTTCTGCATTTTTTCACGTTTGTGATTTATATAAAATGACGGGCTTGTTTAAACAATCATTTCATTACAGATTTTTATACTTTTCGGAAAGTGCTACAACAATGTTCCAGCTAGTTTTGGTGTTATCAGTATTATCAGCAGTACTCTCTGAGTTTGATTATGGTGCAAGCCTATGTAAGTATTACATTTTTTACCGTTCAAAACAATTTTGAATGAAAAATTACAAACATTTCAGGTAATTCCTCCAACCCATTCCCTGTAAAAATAAACAACTACTTGTTTACATTTCCACTTCCCTGCACCACCATTCCATGCAAATTTCCGAAAGCTGGCAAAGTTGGACTAAAACTGGACTTTACACTTGAGCCAAACTCGCCACCACTACTTCTTCCGATTGCCGTCCTAGGTACGACAATTCACAACTACAAGGATGAGTATGAAGCTGGCATTCGATCGTTAACCCGGACGGCACTCTATCAGCAAAAATCGCTGGACGATGATACATTTGAGGTTGATGCAACGCTAAGTTATCGCATGAGGGATTATGGCACGGCGGATATTTCTTTCACTGTTGTGAATGCAGAGAAAAGTGTGCTGACGTGTGTTCACATTCCGGTTGAATTGATTAAAACTTGAAAAAAATGTATTTTTTTGTACAATATCACATTTATTGAACCAAGAATTTACAGAAAATTGCTTACAACTTTTACCAGCAGTACAAACTTGCATGCATGTTTGATGTGATGTACGCATTCAAAACTAGATGGCAGCAGTTTTCATAAACTACCTTTGTCCACCAGTGAAGTCTGCTTGTCTATGATTAAACGCATGGAAAGGAAAAATTGTTTACAGTTATAATTCGACATTTTGTCACGTCTTTTCTTATTTATTTTTTTACTATAAAAGCGATGCGTTATATTGGGTTGAATCAATTAAAAGAAGCTTGTCACACAAAGTCGTTGAAAAAATGTTGAGATTAGTTATATTGTTTACGCTTGTCTCTTTTTCGCAACAGCTGATAGACTTCAACCTTTGTAAGTATTTTTTGTTAAACTTTAAATTTTAACTATTGAAGATAATCTCCAAAACAGGTGCCCCCCTTCCACTCGGCACCAAAATCGAGGACGTTTCCATATCGGTGGCCAAGTGTGATCCGACCTGTTTGGTTCCCCGAATGGGCTCCTTGGAACTTCATTTCAACGCCGGATTCACCCCGCTGAATATATCGAGCTCCGGTCTGAGCGTGACATCGTCGGTTGGGGCAAGTGTCCAGATATTTACGAAGCCGGGCGTCATTAGTGTGGGCACCTTTGGAGACAAGTTCAGTGTGACACCCCTGGGGAACGACAAGTACAGGGTGGTAATCAGGACGGAGCTGGCGGTGCCGAAAATGTTTGACAGGAGGGGCAAAATTGTGTGGATTCTGAAGAAGGGGAATGATTTTTCTTTTTGCATTGAGACGCCGGTGTTGTTTGATTAATTCTTGGCTAAGATTAACTGATGAAAATTAATCGAAACTATTGTAAACTCACCACAGACATTTTAAATTCACCACGCTGTTGCACGCGCTGACAACTAGATGGCAGTGATTGGTGATTAACAAATTCCTAATAAAATCAGATCTATTTGTCTTTGCGTTTGGCTCGGAATGAACTTTGTTTAACACTACGAGATTTTAATGTAAACAAAAACATGCGTAGGAGAAGACCAAGTTACATTATTACACGTATCATTTTGCTATAAAAACTATGTTATGAGTTAAGCTAAGCCATTAATTGTACAACAAGTCTCGCAACAGCTGCTCTTAAAATGTTTACAGTACTACTTTTTTTTACTCTTGTATCGACTTCGCTGCAATCCATCGAATTCACACTTTGTAAGTATTCGTCAATATGAGTCAATATGAGTAAGACCAAGTTACATTATTACACGTATCATTTTGCTATAAAAACTATGTTATGAGTTAAGCTAAGCCATTAATTGTACAACAAGTCTCGCAACAGCTGCTCTTAAAATGTTTACAGTACTACTTTTTTTTACTCTTGTATCGACTTCGCTGCAATCCATCGAATTCACACTTTGTAAGTATTCGTCAATATGAGTAAGAACTATTAAGAATATCATTTTTTTTCAGGCGGCCCAATCATCCCAATCGGTGCCAAAATCGAGGATGTTACCCTATCGGTGACCACGTGCAACCCAACTTGCATAGTTTCCAGAAATGGACGTTTAGGACTTCAGCTATCGTTACTATCATCGAAGGTATCGGTTCCACTGTTGGATCTAAAGAAAGCATCAGCCGATACAAATGTGCGACCCCAAATGCTTCCAAATTCATCATTTCTGGCGGATAAACTCAATGTTACGGCTGTCGGACCTGACAAGTTTAGAGTTGGGATCGAGGTCGATATTGCCGTGCCAAAGATGTCCAACAACACTGGAAGAATTCAGTGGAATTTGATCAAGGGGAACGAGATATCGATTTGTATTGAGACTCCGGTGATTTTTAAAGATTAAATTAAATTTAGCAATTGCAGTGTTGCTAGTTTCATGGTATAAGTGAAGCAGTGTTGCCGATTTGATGGTTTTTATTTTTTCTTGGCATTTTTTTTATAAGAAAAGGAAATATCAATTTCAATAAACAGAAGCGTTGTTAGAGCTAAGAACACGTTCTTCTGCTATCGAGTCAGCTAGTGTAGATGGATGCATCTGGCACATTTCCGCACGTTTCGTGGGGTATATATAAGAAACTCTTTGACTAGGTTCGAGCCACAAAATGTTGAAACTGGTCTTGTTGGTTGCAGTTTTGTCGACGATTGTGGTGTCCAACTCAATAGTGCAATTATGTGAGTAATTTTGTCAAATTTTAGAATTTAAATCCTCAAATAAGAATTTCACAGGCAATCCTTCGTTCAACTATCCCGCCGACACCAGCCAAATGGAGTCAAATTTCAACAATTGCACCAACTCAACTTGCGCGATCCCCAGAGTCGGGACGATCCGGTTGGATCTGTCCAAGCTTAAGATTCCCGACTTCGAGTGGGACCTAATGTTCAACACCACGCTGAGACACATGGGCCGCAATTTTCACCCCTTCCGGATCGCGCTTGAGTGGCACTACAAAAATGACGAATATTTCGTCTCGATGGCGGCCAGATTTTACGTTCCGCGAACGACCTTCACCGAGGGCATCGTCCAGTGGAACTTGAAAGACGATCAGCAGAACTTTTTCCTCTGCTTGGAAGCTCCGGTGAGGTTTAGTTGAAATCGCTCTAACGGTCAATTTGAATTAACTGTAGTTTCAATATAAGCCGCAATTGGCGCCACTATCGTAAAAAATATTTCGAATTTCTGTTTTTGTTAAATAAAATTTTGGCAGGAAAAAAAATTAGGGATAACATTTTCAAAATAAAAATTATCTAATTATCTGTGGTAACCCCACCTAGCCCCTACACCACTGTTCACCCAACCCTAAGTGGATTATCCAGGCCCATTTCTCTTACTTCCTACACATTACCGCCGATCGCGAAATTGTGTCTATGTCAAAGTGGACAAGACGTCGATATGTGTTTTCAATTATAAATAAATTATCAACGTTTTTTTTTGCTCCTTCGCGCGAATTTTCTCTTCAATCACCAACACACCAGGCAGCAGCGCCCCCACAACTAGTAGGAAAGGCAATTGATATAGATTTTGAACTCCCTCGCGCGATTACTGGGTCTGGGCAGAGATTTAACCGAAAAGATAAGTCTTTGCGGGGTTGGCTTAAGTCGGTGCACAGTGGAGCATTTTTTTGCATTTATATTCAATTTTCGCTTCGTTTTTTTCTCTAAAATTATTTTTTTACATTTTACTATTTTATTTGATTGTCCTGAAAAAAGTCCTTTCTTGACAATATTTATTATTGCAGTACATTCGAGTAGACCCTAGCCTACTGCGTTGCATTATCCGCAGAAAACGATTTTGTGAACGGACCACATTTCACAAAATCAATAGAGGAGGAAGGATGCGTGGACATACCGTATCAAGTTATAGTGTTACCTGCACGTTAATTTTTTTGATTTTTTGAATTTTTGATCACTTTAAGCAATTTTTCACCCGCTATCCATCGATTTTACAAATCGCACAAAATAAACAGATATTAACAGAAATTATTTACCGCCGAGCAATTTGTCTTATTTTTTATCCGCGATCGCTCCCCATCGCGATTCAACCAAAGTCTAATTTATGGCCCGCAACTGGTGTTTCCACCCCAAGCAGGAGAGACGGCTGACGGTCCAGACGTGGCAAATACCTCTCGCGATCCAGCGCTATAATTCTGACTTTCACTTCTGAGCAGCGGCTGGGTGGCCCGCGAACCCACCATCTACAAGGATTCCCTAAAATATCATAATTTTCCCGAATAGTTGCGCGAGGCGGGGGTTCCTCGCTTGGCGTGAAGTCTCTATGATTTATGAGCGATCGTGCCCGGAGATCGTTTGGAACGGAACCTGCTCACCACCTGCAGCGTTCAACTCTCCGCTATCAAATTACATGATTCTTACATTATCGTAACAATTATCGTCCAAGTGTTGAGCGTGGCTTGGGCTAAGCCACGTCGAGCAGATGGCGATCGAGCGATAAGCTGGACAAGAATGTAGCGTGTCAACGATTTTGCATGCACAAAGTGCCTCCGGTTGGTGGCCCCCACATAATCTTGGGTGGCTCACGAAAGGAGGAAGTTTGCGTGCAATAAAATAATGTTCGTGGCTAATCTTTGCAGCAGCTTGAGAAATGTTGCAAACAAGTGTCAGAAATATGATATGATGTAAGCGTTTATGGAACTAATTTATGCAATTTATCTTGGGATAGAGACTACAAGTGTTGAAAGATTGAATGAAAAGATAAACGAATTGTCCTGAGTGCATTAGTATAATACTTAAAACTATTGACTGAGTTGACAGTTGACAGATTCTTACTAACTAAGATGTACTTACCAGAATATGTTTCACCTTCATTCACTACACTTTCAACCAAAATCACATCAAAATTCAAGGACTTCTTCGAAAAAGTACCTTGAAGTTGACGTCCGTGATTGCGAAGCACTTCTTAGTAATTTAAACACTTCAAAATTGTGAAGATATGACAAGCAGGTACCTTGATGTTAACGTCTGTGTTAGGGAAACGCTGTAACTTTGATCAGAGTTTCCCTATCACGGACGTCCATATCGTGGTACCTCCCAGTGAACCTTCCAAAAATTGAAGTGATTAGTGATTTTAGAGTTGTAGTGATTTGCAGGTAAGTACAAAAGCAGCGTTTCCCGAACACCGACGTCGACTTCAAGGTATTTGTTCGAAAAAGTTTAAATAGTTGTGCGATTGTTTGTCAGGTAAGTACGAACAAATTTGTAACTATCTGTCAACTGTCAATTCTGTCAATAGTGTATAAGACGTAACGATGAGGAAGCTAAAATGGTCTTCCAGAATCCGTTATTTGTCAACCACTAACCATGTCAACTTCTCAACTCAAACCGCCCAAACTTTAAGCCGCTTCTCGCTCATTAGTGACACAAATTACCAATATCGACTGTAAACTGTCACCGCTCTAACCCAGATTCCCTTCACCTAAATTTCTTCCCACAAAGCTTAGCGGCCGCGGCTGCTCACAGGAAGTCCAGAACGGTAAACCTGCCGCAAGGGCGGCTTCCCGAAATGCAACAAAGAGCCCTGCGAGTTAATCCATATCTCCGGTGTTATGCTTTTTCAGCGGCAAGGTTTCCACGTTTGGGGCCAATCGACCTCGCGGTTGCACCAGTTTTGTTTTTCTTTCTTACATATATTTTCCATTTGTGCCACGGGATTTGTCTATAGAGAAGGGGGGCCTTCCCTGAAAAACGCACCACTCACAAATCGATCAAGCTAACGAGGAAAACTACCGCGAAGAAAGAACCAAACTAAATCGACTTTGCGGTCTTTGAAACGAATTGGGGGAGGTGGAAAAGTGTGTCAATAGTTTAGTGCACGGAGAAAAATTATTTCGCCAAAATCGTGAGCAAAGTGTTCAAATTGTGTGGTACATTTTTTAAAATAACAACAATATTTTTAACACTTAGTTCGTGGTTTCCAATTTCGTGAACGCTTGTTCACGATTTTGGGAACTGATTTTTCTCCGTGTACACAGGGGTAAGCGGGTTGAATCATCATGGCGCGGATTGCGTTGCATCAAAACCACGTTGAAATGTTTAGATTCTTGTTTCGCGTTGATCCACTTTGCTTCCTGTTTCATTTCTCTCTGTCTCGGATTACTCTGGTTTAGTGGATCAATGGGTTTTGTGCTTTGCTATTTTCTTCTCAAAAGTAGGTCTCAATAATCATACCACTTCTGAATGAGTTTATCACTTCTTAACTAGCAACAAATTAAATAGAGTGCATAATTGGCAAAGGGAGCGCGTGGTCGTAAAAAAATATTCGGAGTGAAAAGTGATTTTTTTTGTGTGTGCCTTTTGTTTCGCATTTTTGTCGTGAATTGTGCGTTGCGAGGAGAAGATTACCCTCTGAAAATGCAGCGTCATCAGTGCATAATTGGCAAAGGGAGCGCGTGGTCGTAAAAAATATTCGGAGTGAAAAGTGATTTTTTTGTGTGTGCCTTTTGTTTCGCATTTTTGTCGTGAATTGTGCGTTGCGAGGAGAAGATTACCCTCTGAAAATGCAGCGTCATCAGTGCATAATTGGCAAAAGGAGCGCGTGGTCGTAAAAAAATATTCGGAGTGAAAAGTGATTTTTTTTTTGTGTGTGCCTTTTGTTTCGCATTTTTGTCGTGAATTGTGCGTTGCGAGGAGAAGATTACCCTCTGAAAATGCAGCGTCATCAGTGCATAATTGGCAAAGGGAGCGCGTGGTCGTAAAAAAATATTCGGAGTGAAAAGTGATTTTTTTTTGTGTGTGCCTTTTGTTTCGCATTTTTGTCGTGAATTGTGCGTTGCGAGAAGAAGATTACCCTCTGAAAATGCAGCGTCATCAGTGCATAATTGGCAAAAGGAGCGCGTGGTCGTAAAAAAATATTCGGAGTGAAAAGTGATTTTTTTGTGTGTGCCTTTTGTTTCGCATTTTTGTCGTGAATTGTGCGTTGCGAGGAGAAGATTACCCTCTGAAAATGCAGCGTCATCAGTGCATAATTGGCAAAGGGAGCGCGTGGTCGTAAAAAAATATTCGGAGTGAAAAGTGATTTTTTTGTGTGTGCCTTTTGTTTCGCATTTTTGTCGTGAATTGTGCGTTGCGAGGAGAAGATTACCCTCTGAAAATGCAGCGTCATCAGTGCATAATTGGCAAAGGGAGCGCGTGGTCGTAAAAAAATATTCGGAGTGAAAAGTGATTTTTTTTTGTGTGTGCCTTTTGTTTCGCATTTTTGTCGTGAATTGTGCGTTGCGAGAAGAAGATTACCCTCTGAAAATGCAGCGTCATCAGTGCATAATTGGCAAAAGGAGCGCGTGGTCGTAAAAAATATTCGGAGTGAAAAGTGATTTTTTTGTGTGTGCCTTTTGTTTCGCATTTTTGTCGTGAATTGTGATATAGTTTTCGATAAAAACGATCCGAGTTCGTTAGGTTTATCGCGTAACAAAATTATTTTGATTCATCAAGAACGTCGTGTGGTGCGCTAGTCTTTTTTGTGTTGAAAAGACCTTCCCATAGCTCCGTAGCTCGGAGGGCTCGACGTCGGTTGTTTGTGTGTTAAGCCCTCTCCATAGCATCGTAGCTCGAGAGGCAACGAAAATCAATACCTTATCTAGCTAATAGAAAGAAGATAGGAAGGCACTTGATGATTGAGTTCGTCGCGTCTATTCCGTAACAAATTCATGAACTAAATGATAATATAATTAAAAATCAGACTACGCTATCATTGCAGCATTGCGTTTAACACCTCATACTATAAACAAATATTATTTGGTTTTATCTTTCTACAGCCGGCTGTCTAAGATTAAACCATTTTATTAAAAATTTAACAACAGTTAAACGGGAAATGTCTCATCCGCAGCATCCGATTGCTTGCCTTGAGAATAAAACATAATACCTTTCAACAAACACTATGATTTTGGGTCGCATCATCATCTTCTATGATGAATCCTGACCAAACACCCTATCCTACTAACCAATTTTCAGGTTTCTGGCGCTTGTGGGGTGTAAGCACAGAGTAAATCAGCTGCCCTAGTAGCAACCTGCGCTAACTAACATTCCCGTCCCTTAAAATCGAGATCTACAAACTGACATGGCGGGCGCCGTTGGTGGCCAATGACTGTTACCTATTCGCAACTGATCTTGCTTTAGCAATCATGGTGTTTTATCTTTTCAGCGCATTCATACATGCTGTTGATAAGGGAAACACCACTAAATCGTCGAAGCCTATGATCAGTAGTGCTGAAAGGATATTACGGTTCTGTTCAGCAACGGAGGGGCAACCATGGGTGATCTATCATGCTCATGCTCATGCTCATGCTCATGCTCTTAACTAGCAACAAATTAAATATGCATTTCTATCAATCAAACCACTTTTAAACGTCTTGATGGATTCATCAACCAGTGTCCTCATGTCAACCACTCAATCTAGTTGAAATTCCCTCGAATTCTGAAATCCATCGAGCGATGTTCGCGCTAGAAAACTTCAAAACAATGTCATGTTCAGCTCAAAAGTGATATCCATCGGCTGACAACAGACACGAAGACCGTTTACACATTTCCCGCGCGCGCCGTCTCTTCATTCACTGCCAAGATTGGAAAGTAACACCAGCGAGAGACTCTCCGATTCCCCAGTGTTCAGTCCAAAGAAGTCATGTGAATTCAATTTGTTCAGCTGCAACCGATCACTTCGTTTCGCTCCCCAACACAACGCTCCCAGAAAGTTCAGGGAGTGTTAATTCCAGTAGGACAGGCTAGAGGAAATTGATTTATGAAACGACTCAATTCTCTGCTGGCAGCGAGACTCACACTGCACTGCTGTTGTGCCCTTGCTGAGATTTAATCTCCCCCACCCCCCGAGCTTATGTTGTGGAGGGAAGCGAAGATCGCGCCAAATCAGCTGGGCATGTGACTTTCCCGCAGGGAGGGTGTTTGGGGTCAAATAGAGATTGTTGCACTTTATTGACTTATTTTATTGACAGAATTGACAGTTGACAGAGCTAACCTAAAGGTACTTACCAGTTGACAGCATTTCACCAGCAAAACACGTCAAAATTTTAAGCTATTTGAAAAGGGTACCTTGATGTCGACGTCCGTGTTCGGGAAACCCTGCTTACATTCCTGTATAACACTATCACACTCCAAACCAGTCACTAAATACTTCAAAATTTTGAGAAATGTACCGACAAGGTACCGCGATGTCTACGTCGGTTTTAGGGAATGCCATCAAATTTTATTTTTCATGAGCTTCCCTATCACAGACGTCGACATCGAGGTACCTAGGCGTTCCAATTCCAAAACTTCAATGTGCTAATATGTTTGTGATTATAGTGTAATAGTGCTTGGCAGGTAAGTTCATCGAAAGCGTTTCCCGAACACGGACGTCAACGTCAACATCAAGGTACCCCTCATGAAAAATGATAAATTTTGAAGTGATAGCGATCGTTGCAATGAAGTCAACTGGTAAGTACCCCTAGGTTTAGTAAACATCTGTCAACTCTGTCAATAGTTTTAAGATCAACAATTAGGTAGCGCAGTTAGCATTTTACCCCAAAGCCCTAAGAGTAAAAGTACCTCAGAATGAATGAAGCTTGTCATAAGTTTCGCGCGCGCAGCGCTTTTTTTTTGCATGTGAAAGAGAAACTGTTTTCGTTTTCGGCGATGCTTGTCTTGTCTACCGGTGAGACAACAAACAAGCGTTGTTGACTCGACACAGCACTCTCAGCAAGCAGGACAGGACCGGTAGTAGTTCGTGCCTGAGCAATAACAGTAACAATGATAGTTTTATAATCGTATGCGCGCAACACTGCAAAAGCATGAACTTCGCTCGTGTCGTGAAGAGTCGTCGGCACAGCTGTTGAGCTGAGTCGTCTTGCCGGACGAAAACTCAATTAATTCAGGGACTGTGTGAGAGACTGTAACTTTACCAGGGTGGTTACGACAGGTCAACCGTGCACGCTCAGATGAACCGCAACAAAGAGGTCGTAAATCAAGAAGTCGATGTTCGGGGGAGCGAGTAGTAAAGCTCCCTTCTACGATGAGTTTAAGCTAGTGAGAGAGATCAGTTGAGTTTAAATGGACATAAAAGTAAAGGTCACAGTCGATAGGTAAATGAACGATCCGCGCAAATTCAAGGCAATCAACATTCGATTTGACCAGTCTTCGAGGCCGCCACCCCACATTGACCAACCTTTTTCTAGGAAAAATAAGTCTGTCATGTGTCGCGCGATCTCCTTTCACCCCAGATGTGCAACTTTCAACGAGAAGTGCACTTCTTCTGGAAAGTAGATAGTTATTGGAAGCAACTCCCCTTTCGTCAGCTGCGCTGACCAGTCACTTCTGGATTCGCTGTAGAGATCTAGATTATTCCCAGCTGGAGGGGACTAGCTCACTGCGGGAGGGCGTGGCGTTGCTTCCTTGCTGAGGCCACGGCAATTAAGGTGTCATAATAATATTTAAAGAACCGGCGCATGATAACCTAAAGGCTCAGAGGGATGGAGAGCAGCAGCGAAGAGGATTATGCAACTGCTCTTCGAGCTTCTTCTGCTGTCTTAAGTCATGCCCTCAAGTTGTGGTCGAAGCTGAACGGTTTTAATTGGTTGTTAACCCTTGAAATCTTAGTGAAATAATTTTTGTTTTTTTTTTATTTAGAAATGATGAAACATTAAAAGTTTTAAAATCAAATATTGATCATAAAAGGGCAGTGTTGCCGATTTGCTATGTTTTCATAAAATTTAAATAAATTATTATTTATGTTATTGTCAGTGTTGCCAGATCATAGAATTTTTATCGGAAAGATTTTTTTAAAGTATCTATCTAATAACGTACAAATCTAGGTGTTTTTAGAAGTTATATTTAATCGTAATTCCTAACGTCTGACCTTGGAAAGTGCGAAAATTTTCTTTCAGAGGCTGTAACTAAGGAACCTTTGATATCTTTGAAGTAAATTTGTTGGATTTTTTTTTAATCTTTCGAAAAAAATAACCATTTTCACCGATGGTCAAGCTTGGTCATGACATCTACTGGTAAAAAGTCAAGTTTTCAAAAAACAAAAAAAAAATGGTGGCTTAAACTTAAAAGTGGTGCATGACATCAAAATTTATGTTTTTTTTTTTTCAACTGCAAATTTTATTTTACATAAAAAATATGTTTAAAACATTATTTTACCTACAAAATTTTCTAAGCACCTGCAAATTTGGCGAAGACACAAAATTGATCCGTTCTCTATAAACTGATTTTTGAATATTTTGATAGACTTTTTGTGGGGACGATTGCCAGAATTATATGGAGACTAGTATGGACAATCTAATGCCAAATCGTTCTATATGTATCTAATAATCGCAAAAATGTCCCATTGCAAGTTTGTAATTGTTGGACAAGAATCAATTTTTTTGTTGAATTCACAGTGAAAAATTACTTTTTGTCACTAAAAAACTTGTTTTCATTAAAAATTAATTTTCGAAAAAAAACCTTTTTTTCATGTTTTAGGGAACAAAAAATGCGTTCTGTTCAGAAAAATCCAGAATAAGCAAAAAATCTCTTAACAAGTTAGGGCAAAAAAATAAAAAATAAAGTATAAAAACTGAAATTACGAGTCATGGTTTCAATATTTTAATAAAAAAAAGTGTTTTAAATGCATTTTACACCTGTCCAGTTGTTTTGCCATTATTAGTTTCCAAAAAATCGAAGTTCAAAACATTTTTTTGTAATTCCACTGTGAAACTGTCAACTTTTCCTGCTCTTCTGGAGAAACGAAACGGCCTACTTTTCCCTACCAAAAATAACAGAATGGAAAATTAATACCTTTCAATAACAGTGCTGAAAAGTTTTATTTTTCAGCACTGAAATGGGTGCTGAAAAGTTGAACTTTTCAGCACTAGTATCGAAAAGTAACATTTTTCAATATTGTTTTGTTTTGAACGATGAATTTACTAAACACATGAATGTTTGACATAAAATACCATTAAATATGCGTTTTTAGGAATTGCAAAAAATGTTGTAAGCAACTCGTTGCAAAACTTGATTTTTTCAGCACTCGTCGTATTTATCCAACTCGGTAAACCTCGTTGGATAAATGTACAACTCGTGCTGAAAAAATCTTCTTTTTGCAACTTGTTGCATAAACTACTATTAAACAAGCCCAAACATGCTAAATATGATTATCAATGCAGAAAAATGCATTTGAGATTGTTTCCAGTTGATTAGATTTTCAAATCATGGAAATTTTGAAGATTTCGGAAAAATATCTTTTTAGCCCCCTGATTTTTCAGACCTTAAAACTTAAATATTTGCAAGGGCCTTATGATTAAAAAAAAAAGGATTTTTCAAAAAACCTGAAGAAAAGTTTTTTTTGCTTGATTTTTAAATGTTTAAATTGAATTTGCTATAAAAAACACAATTGAATTATGATAAAGCGAATTCAAGTTATATCCATTTTTAGATATTTTTTTATTAAGAAGTCGCATTTTTTCTGTTTCTTTCAATGGTGCCCACCATTGAAAAAAATTAAAAGCTGAGAAAATTTCCTACATTTTGCTATTTGGTTTGTTTCAGATTTAAGACTAACATTTCACAAGGGCGTTTAATTGAATGATTGGCTTTTCGAAATTTAAATCATGAACACAGAAAAAAGGATCAGAAGCCTTGGTAAAAATACTTTTGTGTCAAGCTTTGTAAAAAAAGTTTTTTTTAGCTTTAAAAATAATTTTCTTGTTTACTTTTTTAAACCCTTTTAAAAATTATTTATTTTTTTCTTTGTTTTAATATTTTTTAATCAAATTTAGCATGGTTCTGAACCGAATTGCATAATTCTTTGGAAAACTGCAAATGATTTATTTGTTTAGACATGATTAGATAATTAGTGCTAATCTTTCTTTATTTTTATTTGTATCGTTGGTAAATAACAATGTTTTCGTTTTCTTTTTTTAGCACATTAGTTTTCATGTCATTGTATGATCATTTTGCGATCATGTTTTTAAGGTTCAATGTGAATAAAGAATACTTTTTAGCCAATTTTGTTTATTTTTTGGTTTATTTGATTAATGATCAAAACTCAACCATTTTCCATCAAACCTTTAAAAACAATATTTATAGGTTAATGATTTCTTGTTTTTGCTTCCATTTTAAAATTAAGTTAAACGCAAATTGATTTTATGTATTTTGTGGAATTAATGTTTTTTTTTATTATTAAATTTATTCTGTGTCTGTCAGCATTTTTACAAGTCTCATCTTAAGTTTTTTTGAGATTTTTTTAAGTTTTTTTTTGCAAAGTTTTTTCTAATGATTTGATTTTTCCTATTCATTTTTTTACACTTTGAGTAGTTTACAATTAAATGAATTTAAATTTGATTGAAAATGCATTCACGATTTCAATATTGCAATAAACAAGCTCATTACCAATTGGTCACCCGAGGGTTAACCGAAACTGCATTCACGCTGAGGACCGTCCGCCCGGGGGCGTCAAAAAGGGCCCAAGAAGCCCCTGCAGTGACGGACACACTGCGTGTCCATCATCCATCGCCACGAGGAGCTGCAAGTGGTAATCGAATTTGTTGCTGAGGTGATTTCTGTTGTTGCTTGCTCTGTTTTCGGCTCAATTTGTGTCGGCCGGTCACGGATTATGACGGCGGCGTTGTGGTCACGCGTAAACAAGCGCGCAACATGTGGCGCCACCTGTGGACACGTGGCGATCGTGGATTGTTAAGGGGCACGTGCTGTTTTTAAGGGGCGAGATGACTTTATTATGTAAAATTGGATGATTCAATTGGATTGCTTTGTTAGTGTTTTTAAGTTTTTAAATCTTGATTATAAAAATAAAAGAAAATTCCATTAGGGCGATCCTGTCAGCAAAAACCAAACAAGCTCAAATCGTGCAGAACAATTCAATTGAACCGATTTGACAGTGAAAGCTTGCTCATTAGTGCCTAAGTCGGTGGTGAAGCACAACAAAAACAACAACCCAACCGTTGAAGTGAACTGCATTTCTTCGCCGGCAAACCTCGGATCGACACCAGATCTCTGATAAAGCGTCCCATTGTGTGTCCAATGGACTTGAGGAAGCAAAAAAAAAATAACTTTGCGAAAAAAACACAACGCGGAAGAATTGCCCCTTTCAAGAAATCGCCATTTCTACGGTGCGGTGATCTTTTGACTTTAGAAAGAGGCGAGCTTTCAAATATGGTGCAGCAGCAAAAGGTCCAGTTATTCATTCCGATTTCGACGAAACCCCTGGCTGGTGCAGCTGTCATAATTTTCTGCCAAAGTGTTTGAAAAGTTTGAGCGAATCGAGCTGCATCGAGAGCACAATAACGGCTTCATTTTTGCTACTGCTCCGATTCGGGAACGATCCGAGAGATCGAATGGCGATTTTCACCGGCTTCAGCTTCCTTTTTGTTTCCACTTGATTGGGTTCGAGAGGGAAAAAACTACACAATTGAATTGAGAGCCCATGATCTATGGCTACCGCCGTACTTTTGCGCGCACTAATGATCTTCATATATTTATTTGCAATGATTTGGCTGCTTGTTTTGCTGGGAAAACAAAGGCGATTATATCTAGCCATTCACTTTTGAAAGGTGCTTTACTTCTATGGAAGTTCAAAATCATAAACAATGATCATGTAAAAAAAAGGTGTCGCTCTCACAACAGTCTGAAGTTGGCATTTTAAATTTCAGTTTCAAAAATCAATCCAAATTCATTTCATTTCCCAACAAAACACGATCCTATTGTCGGCTTATCATGAATTCTAGTCAAGTAGGCTATCAAATCTAATTTTATTGCCTCTCTCTCTCAAAAACTGTCCGACTATGCCTATGGTCCATAAAAACAACCGTGAAACAAGATTCGAATAATAATCACGGAGACCATTTCAATTGTTACACGACAAATTAACTTTATAGCCCGCCACAGCCAAAACAAATCGGACCTCCAACGTGTGCGCCACACGTCCTATCCAAATAAAAACTATCGTTTTATTGCTCGATTTCCTCCTCCACACCTCCATTGGTTCTAAAACAAATTCGTTTTTAATTCTTTTGATTCTTGCGGGATACCTTTTTTTTCGGGGATCATAAATTACAAAATCTTCCAGACGAGACACCCCCAAAAATAGCTATTACTTTGTCTCTTGCTGTCATTCTGGGAAAGATGCGCTCGCGCGACCACAAAAGGAGAGAAAATAAAAGCTGTTTGGAGAACATAAATCATAACCATTTTTCCAACGTCGCGTGTTCTACACCGTTGAACAGGGGTATTAATAGGTGTATCTCGGAGGTGTTAGGTGAGAAAGGTTTGAGGAGAAGAAAAGTAAGAAAGTTATCCCAGTTGAGCGTGTTGAGTTACGTTTCGATTTAGAATATAAGGCAACAGTGTTTTACTTGTCAATCAATGATTTGTTTAGTAGGTTATACAAAATTCTTGTGTTTGATAATATTACAAATGCCAAACCAAAAACAAAAAAAAAAAATGCAAATTTCACTTTTTCAGGTTTTATTAGCCAACAAATAAAAGAAAATGACAAAAAAATTCTTTACCCTAATTTTTTATCACATTAAAAAACAAACTACATAGATCTTTTAGATTTCCTTATGATCAAATTTACACCAAACCTTTAATGTTCAGAAGAGATTTCTAGAACATATTGTTTCTCCATGTATTTCGATTTGTGGTAGCGTAATAAAAACATATGTCGAAATTTACCCAATTTATAAAAATTAAAACATAAACTTACTGCAATGTGAAGTTTATGATTGATTTACAGTTTATTAGTTTTTTTAGAGATTTTTGTTTTGTTTTTTTTTTTTTTTTGCTTCAATGTATTTTTTCGACAAATTTAAAACTCACATTTGTAGGTACAAGGAAATCAATATAAAAAAATAAAGGAAAAATAACTAGAAATCTTAAACTTCAAAACAAGATCCACAAACTTCGTTCGTGATTTAGAATCGTATTGTTGTTTTAACATGTATTGCTCAAACTCAATCCTATTCAATCAACTATATTCCTCGTTAACTTTACGCAGTAGGCCTGGCCAATCTAATATTTGTTATGTATTGCAAATGTAAGTACAGTCTAGACTTGATTATTTTATTTTTTTAAATAAAATATTGTTTTATTTGATTTTGTCCTTGGAAAAATTTCAAATTGGATAATCAAATCACGATTTTTTAAACTTTGCTTTATTGAGTTCAAAAATGAATCCGAAAATGCTTGAAAGCAGCCTGGGAATTTGTAATCCATGATGGTGGCCAATATGGCGGCAATGAGATATTGAGAAAATGCATTTGGTTATGTAACAGGGAATTAATCATTCAAAGTTGACTAATATTGGCCCGATTAGAAGGGAATAATATCTCCATAAAAATATGCAAGATTGTTTGTATTGACATGGTCTGGTTAAATGTTAATAAAACATTTTAGGATATTAAAAGAAAAACAAATAACGCTGGGTTGGATTGGATTAGAAAAAAGAAACAAAACTTAAAAAGAAAATAGTGCAGCTTTGATTCTTAACAAAAGTAAAGTAAAAAGCAAAAAACTTACACCATCCAAAAAGATTGAAAATTTAAGCACTGAATTCCATAAAAAATCCCAAGAATGAAACAGTTCTTCAAAAAAAAAATGATTGGACTAGTTAACCAAAATTTAATAGAATTAAGAGAATTAATGGAGATAAAGATAAATTATGTACTACAAAAAATGCGGAAAAAATTGAAAATAGTTTGAAGATTTTCCAAGCATATTCAAGAATAAAAATTGTAAAAAATATGAAAAGAATTAAAACAGAAAAAGAAGAAGCTCTTTACCGAAAATAACTGTTTTAAGCTGAATTTGAAAAACCTTAGAAAAAAAGTAAATTCAACCAATTCAACCAAAAAGAAATTTCAGAAGTATGTCAGGTTTGATTTTTTTAGTTCCAGAGTATTTTTTTTTTTCTTAAAATTCAAGGGCAGCAATATAGATTAATAAAAAAATCCATTCTTCACTGAGAATTTTTATTTGTTTAAATCTCTTCAATGAATTTTGAACACCATTCTAAATTTCAAGATTTTGGAATTATTTTGGTATAACTTTTGCAGGCCTGAATTTTCAAAAAAATATTTATTTTAAGTTATAAATGGGGAAATCATTTTTAAAACAATACCAAAATTATAGGACAGTTTTGGAAATTTTGATATTTGGGTCACCAGGCCTGAAAGAGTTATGATAAATAAACTCAAAAAAGCTTAGTACAGTTATATGTAGAATTTTGCAACATAATGCATTATTTCATCAGTGTTTGAATCGATTAATTTTCTATTTGCTACATATCATATTTGAAAATGTTTGAAATAATCGTTTTTAGTCCATTTAAAAAGTATTCTTGATTTAAAAATTCAAAATTAACTTTATTGAAAACAGCAGAAAATTTCACAATTGTTTGTTTTTTTTTTAACTTTGAATCGTGAGTTGAAAAATTAAAGCTAGTTAGACGAAACTGAGAAAAATCATCCTTCACAAAATTTTAACTATAAGAAGTTGTATCTCAGTAATCAGCAGTCCGATCAACAAAGTTAAAAAAAATAAAGTCTAACATAATTTTTCGAAGGTGCGCTTGACTTTAATGAAATGTTTTTTTAATTGCAAAAATTTAACTGTTCGAAAAATTTCACTTTAAAAATGTATATAAATTGAAAGCGGTGCGGTTTTTAAACCATGTGTAAGTTCATTTTCGATTGCAAATTTGTTTTAAAGTGATTTTGCAATTTCGATTGACTGTATTTAGGATTTTTTACAAAAAAAAAACACCATTCATGGTACCAGAATTGCCCCATCCTGCAAAAGTGCAAAAGATGTTTCTTTTAGTCTCTTAAAACATATCCAAATATTTCTATAATTAGAAAAGATTTGCAATGTTAATTTTAAGTTATTAAAATTAAAAAACGCCTTTTCCGTGTATCTCTTTTTCTAGAAATTCTTACTTATAACCTTCAACTTTGCAGAAGACATCAAATCAATCAGAAAATCGCTTAAAAGCGAAACAATGCGAAATTTTAAAGAATTACTCGCCTGCCGTCTAACACATTTTAATTTCTTTTAAAAAAAACAAGAAGTTAAATAAAAATATATGAGAAGAAAACATACACAGTTTGTATAAAATGTCAACTATCCATATCTTCAATGATTTTAAAATAACAATAACAATTGAATAATTCACCTTTAAATTCCGACATTCCACCCACGCGCACAGCCATTTCTCCACACACCTGGCCGTGCATAATTTCCCTTCATAACAGCTGATTTCCGATAAAATTTTCCCCGAAACACGTGCGCTCTGTAATTACTCGCTTCACCGCACCACACCACGCCGTTAAAGTTCCAAAACATCAAAACAACAATCCGCGCGCCATGGGCGAGCATCAACCACATTTCACAGCCAACTGCGCGGTTTCATTCACGTGACATGCGAGGAAAAAAAAGCAAGCAAAAGTGGCGAGAAAAATTTCCCTGATAACAAAACTGAAAATGCTCACATTCGCACCCGCAATTTGCATAATTGGCATTTGCGCTCTCGGCTTGCTGCGATTGAGCAGATTAATTAATTAAAAGCTGCAAGAGCCGCAGCGCGCGGAGCGCGCGCTTACTTTGATTGCCAACGCGCAAGTAGCCTGGATGGTACTGTTTCTCCAACTAAGACGGCAATTGGAAAATGTGGTCTCGAGGTGGTAACGAGCCCCGTGGGCATAATCCGCCCTAGCCGCGATGATATGATGTGATAATAATTACACGTAATCGGAGGCAATTAATTAACTCACTCACACGCCGGTAATGGTCCCGTTTCGAATCTGCGCCGGTGACCCGGAGGGCCTACTTGGATCGATCTCGATTTCGCGCGCGATTTTTCTTCACTCTAACGAGAGCCTTCTCCTTTCACTTCTTGGATTGGGCCCTTTGCGAAAATCGGGCTCGGTTGACAGGGCAGCGCAGGAAAACGCGGAAATTGTCATGGCGAAAATGGCGACTTGCGTGTGTTGTCACAGCTGATGTGACTTGTTATGGTTAATAAAGTACGCGACAGTCACGAATCAATAATGGCGGCTAAAGGGGGAGGATATGTCGGCGGAAATCGCTCAATGAAGACGTATGTTGGAGGTTTAGGGGCACTGTAGAAATAAACTTCGAATAAAAAAGGTCATTAGATGCGCCCTTTTAGATTGACAAAAATACATGAAGCGTCCTTTTTATCTTAAAAGTATTAAAGCCCGTTAAATATTAAATCATTTGAACCGTTCTTTGTTAAAAATTTGCTATTGTTCTTTGTTAACATTCCAACGCCCAAGGCTCCAAAAAAGTTGGAACGGTAAGTTCAACTCAGTGGTTCTCGGGCATAACTCAACAAATCAAGATGATTCTTCTTTCCAGTGATTTGTTAGGATGTCTAGATGATTCTAGAACTTTGCAGAACTTAATTTGATCAAACTTGTAATTTTTGCGATCAAAAACATCGTTCCAACTTTTTTTTTCGCGTGTAAAAAATAATTGGCCAAAAATTCCGCGGAGACAGTCTTTTTAAAAAAGGTGGAACGATGTTTTTGGTCGCAGAAATTACAGATTTGTTCAAATCAAGTTCTGCAAAAATTTAGGATCATCTAGACATTCTTACAAATCACTGGAAACAAGAATCGTTCCGATTGGTTGAGTTATGCCCTAGCACCAGCGAGTTGAAGTTGCCGTTCCACCTTTTTTGGGAGGCTTGGGCGTCCGTGTAAGTTGGACATGCGTTGGGCGTTCCAGTGTTAAAAAAGAGAATTCGATAAAAATTTATAAACAAACAGGCTTAGGATTAATTTTCAAAAAAAAAAAAACACTGAAAGCGCCCCTTATTTTTTATATGAGCCCGAATCATTAAAAAGTCAACTAGATCAGTTTCAACTGTTTGCTTTAATTTGATTTTTAAGGAAGTTTAGAAAAGATTTTTAATTATTTTGCAATGTTTAAAATTAGATTTAACAGTAGACATATTTTGTGAAAGCGCCCCTTTTTCATTTACATATTTCATATGTGCCCCTTTTCTAGAAAACTTATCTATATTGCACAAAATTGTTTGATAAAAGTACCTAAAAAGGCACATGAAAATTTCAAATTTAAAGGATTCATCAGAAAGCCGTTAGAATTGTATAAATCAACATCAATACTTTTAGTAAAAAAATATACATGACCACCTTTAAATTCAAATTTAAAAGCTTTAGAGAAGATACAAATTAAACTTTAACTCAACAATTAAAAAAAATGTTTACTTGGATGCGCACATTAGAAATGAATGTTTTCATGATCGTGGTTTGGTAAATAAGACAAGCTTGATCATTTGGGCATCTTAAACCTTTAGTGAATTGAGACAAATATTATTCAAGAGCCAGTGTGGAGAAATAAATTAAAATATTGCAATTATATGAGTCAAGACTGTATGGACAAATCAAAATGGGACGAAATGGAAACTAGTTAATACTATCGAATTACTTGCTAAAAGTATTTAATTTTGATTTTATTTAAAGCCCAACCATTGAGACAACCTCGTCCGTAGGGATTTGAATTCTGAGCTGATGAGCTCAATGCAGAGTTGATACTCAGAGCGAGAATGATAAACATAATCTATTTCTGGCGAATGGGACAAGTTTGACCATTTGGACACTTTTGACTATGTTAAATTTTTTTTAGGAGAATGAGACAAGACAGTTTAATTAAACGAATTGAAATGGATTCTTATCAAACTATTTGCTTTTAATGTTGTAAATTGTATTAATATAAACCCCAACTAGAGAAACAGTATCGTCCGTATAGACATCTTTTTTTTTGTTAAGGTTTGGCTCTGATTTGATACGCAGTGTGATGCATGTTTATAGTTCTGACAAATGAGACAAGTTTAACCATGTTGACATTTTTGACTATGTATGTGAAATTTAGCAAAACATGTTTTATACATGAGATAACACAGTTGAACGAATCATTTTTTTAAAGGACCGAAATGAATTGAATTATTATCAAACTATTCGGTTTAAATAGTGAAAATTGTTTTAAAAAACCCCAACTATTGAGACAACCTCGCCCGTATGAACATTTTGGTTTTTTTTTTGTTAAGGTTTAAGTATGATTTGCTTTCAATCAAGTTCAGATCTTATAAATGAGACATTTATCAGAGATAGAGCATGTTAACCACTTTCGTAAAGTTGCATAAGAGAGATCTTAAAAATTCACATAAGGTTTATATTTTAATGAAAAAGCACCAAGAATGTCCAAACGGTTGATGTTGTCTCACGAGCTTGCCTTAAGTCATTATGACGAAAATTTTCACTTTTTATCATTTAAAAAAACTACCAAGTTCTATTCTTAGTACAATTTTGAGTAGAAATATTGCAAATGTCCAAACGGCTCATCTTGTCTCACATCGTCTTTTGACGAGCATTTCAACATTTTCCTTCAATCTAATCTTCCAGGACAAAAATAATAAAGTCTGATTTGGTGGGTCTCGTGGCGCAGGGGTAGCGGCTTCGGCTGCCGATCCCAATGATGCTATGAGACGCGGGTTCGATTCCCGCCTTATCCACTGAGCTTCTATCGGATGGTGAAGTAAAACGTCGGTCCCGGTTTCTCCTGTCTCGTCAGAGGCGCTGGAGCAGAAATCCCACGTTAGAGGAAGGCCATGCCCCGGGGGGCGTAGTGCCAATAGTTTCGTTTCGATTTGGTTTCTAATCATATTCAGATCCAATAAATGAGACGCCATTTTTTAACAGTGTCCCTCGAGGAAGTCATCTTCAACCGTACTCCTCGAGCGGTTGTCCCGCTCCGTAACGGGACAGTCGCGATCGCGCTTCGTTGCTGTCGTCGTCGTTGTCGTGATCGAACCGTATTTAAATCTTTATTATAATGGCCTCCTCGCCACATACATCGCGCATGAAGCGACTAGCCTTTTTTGCAACGACAACGATCGCCGCCTAATTAATGTTCAAGCGGTTGGCAAACGTCGACGATCGCTAAAAAGTCACAACCAGGGGGAAGAACATTAGTTTCAATGTTCTTGTTTATAGTGCGCGCCCGCGATATTGTTTATTTCTAATAACGTCTTCTTCTTGGTCGTCGGAACACAAAACCGGGACACGATCATGTACCTGGCGGTCATATGAAAAATGACGATGATCTAATCGGGAAGGGGAGAACCGTTGTGTCCCACAACGCCACATTTGCGCACCTCCTAACGAGGAAAGGTAGCTGTTCTTTCGGGACACTCCTTACGGCTGGCGCCGCCCGGTGAACTTCTCGACGAGTCAAGAAGATCAAACGACGTGAAGACGCGATCGCGATTGCAGGTCACCACCTACGCGGAAAGCTCGCGGGCGTACTGATGAGCTGTCGATCGATCGCGATCGTGATCGTTTGCCGGTGATCTTCAGCTGATCTTTGCAGTTTTTTCGAAAACATGCTTTTGAAACTGAAGAAAATTCTAAGTCTGAAAAGGCGCAATCACCAGCAAATGTGCAATAATGCCTGGTAATTAGAGTCATTTGCGCTTAATTTCCCACTGGCAGGCACGTACGATGTGGCGTCGTTGTGTAAAATAATGGAACAGCAACGAAAACAAAAAAAAATCGATTCCATTCCTAGAAGTAATTACCCATGCTTGGCGGGCTGTTGGCAAGCACATACCGATAATAACTCGTATAGAGCAATGCGAATCAAGCAAATTGACCTCTCGAAACGTTAGAACGAACGAATGGTAGCAGAATGCTCAAAGTGACTAGGTTGTCCCACATCGTGAAAATTGGCAAAAAAAATAATGATGGGTGTCCAAACGGTCAAGTTTGTCTCATTTATCAGTTAGATAGATCATGTTGACCATTTTTGTACAGTTACATAAGAGAGTTTCAATCGAAAATGCCCAGAATGTTGAAAAGGTTAAGGTTGTCCCACTAGCTGATCTTAAGCCATTTCGAACAAAGTTTTCACTGATAAATTCTAGTCTGAGTAAAATGGTGAGAAGAAATATTGAAAATGTCCAAACGGCCCATCTTGTCTCACATGATTTTTTCACGAGCATGTTAACATTTTCTCTCAAAAAAGCAATCATGGGTGTCCAAACGGCAAAGTTTGTCTCATTCATCAGTTAGATAAATCATGTTGACCATTTCCGTACAGTTTCTTAAGAGAGATTATCAAAATTAACATCAGATTTAACTTTTAAACAAAAAGGCCAATATTGTCCAAACGGTTAAGCTTGTCTCACTAGCTAGTCTTAGGTCAGTATGATGAAAATTTTCACTTTTCATTGTATTAAAAAAATGATAAATTTTGTTCAGGGTACAATTTTGAGTAGAAATATTGAAAATGTCCAAACGGCCCATCTTGTCTCACATGGTCTTTTAGGACCGCTCTAGCGCGAATCATCTTAGTAAAAATTCTCCGTAATAGTTCTGTTGTACACTTTTACGACCCATCCAGGTCTGGTAATTACGTCACTCCGCGGTTCTGCATGCGCGACCTTTTCCGCGCGCTTGGACTCACCTGGAAAGAAAAGAAGAGAAAAAAAATCATATTAGTTTTCATTCACCATTGGCAATTGCTGATGAGGTAATCTGCCAAGCAGTCGGCAGTTTTGAACGGGGCTCGTTGGATAATCCACAAGAAAAAAACGGTCATCTTGACGTCCCGTGTCACGGGCTCGTCTGTCGTTTTGAGAAAAGGAACAACGATCCGTTTCACGGTTGGCGTAATTCCTTCGAAAATCTCTTCAACTTTTAGATAACGATCGCCCGCGACAACCACCTCCGTCGAATTTGAGACGCTCGTAAATCAACCAACCGCAGATTTCCGGAGCAACGAAAGCGTAAAATGCGAGCAAATAGATCGTAATCACAAAGGTTTCACTTTCGGCGTGGCGTCCCAAAAAAACGAGGTTAGGTTTGATTCGATTTGGTTTCGTGCAATTGCTGCAAGCGATTCATTAGGGACAACAAGTACTGTTAGTGACGTGACGTAAGACCTCAAAATCGTGAACTTTGGCACGGTCCCTTGAGGGGGCGCAACGAGATAAATATGCAAAAAGCTATGCTAAGCTGAAATATGGCCCTGAGCATCAGCGCGAGCGCGCGTGGGTTCGCTGCTGCCGAATGATCTCTGGCCTCTGGTGGCACTCTCACCTGGATTCGTACCTTCACCCCGTTCGGAAAGTAAACAATCTAAAGTCTCGGATCATGCCGAGATGATCATTATTCAAATTGATTTGCTTTTGTTGAGAGGGGCGGGATCATTTACACCGGAGGGCGGGCTCGGCGCTCGGTTCATTAGGATCCACCTTTCGAAATATTTTAGCTAATAAAGTGCCAAGATTGGGTAATTTATTAACATTGTTGCAGCGGGCCCCGGGAATGCCGCTGATGCAGGTGGGAGCTTTCTAAACGGTTGATCACGATTTGCGGATACTTTGTTGTAAGCTGATCGCTTCGGGTTTGTGTTGTTTGTTTTGTTCGACAGATGTGGAAATAGATCCATTAAGAAACTGAAAGTGCAAACAGTGAGACAAGATTGTTCGTTTGGGCATGTTTGGAAATCATTGTTTTTAACCGATAAAAGAATATGTTCTGACATGAGTATCGCTTTAAAATGTAAGCTTGTTGTACAAGTGAGACAAACTGAAAGTTCAAGCAGTGAGACAAAACTGTTCATTTGGACATGTTTGGAAATCATTGTTTTAACTGAGAAAAGAATACAGTCTCACATGAATCTTGATACAATTTTGTTTAATTTCGTCAGTTCAAGCAGTGAGACAAAACTGTTCATTTGGACATGTTTGGAAATCAATGTTTTTAACCGATAGAAGAATTTTCAATGTATTCAATTTGGTCACTTAAAATATTAAAGCATATTTTACAAGTGGGACTAATTGAAAGTTCAAGCAGTGAGACAAGATTGTTCTTTTGGTCATGTGCGAAAATCATCAATTTTTACCAATAAAAGAGTACAATTTCATTTGAATAATTGAGACAATTTTATTGAATTTGGTCACGTGCATAATTTAAGCATGTTTCACAAGTGGGACAAGCTGTTACCATTTGGACATCTTTGAAATCCAAATACGTTAAGCTTTTATTCCAGTAAAAGATTAAAGTTTTGTCTAAATTATTACATTTGAAACATTTTATATGCATGTCACTTGGTACAGCTTTGTCTCATAGTGATCAAACAAAAAAAATCAGAATGTTCAAGCAGTGAGACAAGATTGTTCTGTTGGGCATGTTCGTATATCTTTATTTTTAACCGATAGAACAGTTAATTTTGACAACACAAATTAAGACAGTTTAGTTTATTTCAAACAAGTGCATCCTTTAAGAATGTTTCATAAGTGAGACAATTTTGTGCCAATTGGACAACTCTAAATTTCAAGTAATTTGTGATTGTGCATCACTAATCGACGATTAGAATACTTTTATTTTTGCAACCGTTAAAGATTCCTTTCATTGTAATGCATTCTACTCGAGCATATTTTTCAGCACCAAACAGTACGAGTAGGATAGGTTGACCACCTGGAATAGAACATTTGTCAGAACAAAAATCTTATTCGGAAAACGAAAACCTTCCACTGCTGAACGAAGCCAGCTCTACGACGAAGAATTTAATCCCCGTGATCACGGTAGTCCGCTGAGTTCGCTGGATGATCAACCTGTAGTATCGCTGCAGTTCGGCCGGATGATCGTACCACGGCAGATCGTAGAAGGCCTTGCCAACGGCCGCGGCCTGCTCGGATAGCTCCGACCCGAGGTAGGAATAGGTGAAGATCTCCGTCACCGATAGCAGGAAGATGATCATCAGGTTGAACAGGTTGAAGTCGATCGTTTGCGTTACGTAGAACATGCTCGAGCACCAGAACAGGACGCAGGTTAGGAACTCGAGGGCGATCGGGATGTTGCAGATCTTTTCAACGAGGAGGGAGATGATGTAAGCTTGTCGGTGAAAATCGACTAGTTCTTTGAGGTCGGCGATCGTGATCTTCTTTTGGGCTAGTTTTTGAACTTTTACGATCACTAGCTGGTAGGTTAGGCTACTGTACTTGATCATGCGGACTGTGGTGGTGATTCTGATGAATGTGAATAGTGCGACGAAGAAATAGGCAAGAAAGGCAAAGGCCACGAAGATGTGGTAGTGGACAAAGTTTGATCGGTTGTGGAGGCCGTAGAATCTGCAAGAAAAAAACAACGGTATCATATCCGATCTCCAAGAATAAGATTTGGGGATCTTACTCTTGCTCCGTGGGTAGTTCGAAGACCATCGGTTCTGTACTGTTATTGGCGATCGCCGTCCAGTACCGCCAAGGGCTAATCACGACCGACTTCATGCAGAACGCGATGGTACCGTAAATGCAGTAGAAGATGACAAATTTTGTGAACAGATCAAGCTTCTTGTTTAAGCCAGTGATCATTGCATAACTTTCATCACATCGATTCCCAGCAGTAACTTTGTAGAAGATATCACTCAATCCGTAGACAACCTTCTCGAAGGAACCGCGTTGGAACGCAAAGATCGGCGTCACCGTTACCCCGATGATCACGAACAAAAACTCGAATTCCCTTCGCAATCAGGGGGTAGCTGTCGGTTCCGATGCCGAAGATCACTTTTGGCGCTAGAATGACGGCAAAATTGTAGCAAAGAAGAGCCACGTAACGGTAGAACGGCTTCCACGAGCCCCAGAAGCCGATTCGTTCGAGGATCCGCAATATGGTTGCGGGCATGGTGATGGTTTATGGTAGACTGTTTGAGCTTTGCAGGTATGGTATTTGCAGTCAATAAGCCAATATTTGCTCAATTTATTGGTGATTAACCTTAAACTGTACAGAGTTGAGTTTACACTGGATGAAAACTGATAGAAGTGAACAATTTATGCTTTCTTACTTCAACGCATTTCTGAATCATGCAAATTTTATTACCAAAAATATAATTTATCATAAAGAAAAATGTCAACTCTAAAGAAATAATAAATTATTCAAATCAATTTCCCTGAATGTCGTTCGAAAGTATTGATTTTTTTCTTTGATCTTTTCACAACTTAGCAAGTAAATCCAAGTGCAAATCAAAGTAAAACATATAATTTATTAATTTTACTGATGAAGTATATTTTTCAGCACCAAGCAGAACGAGTACGATAGATTTACTACCTGAAATAAACTTTTTTCAAAGATAAACATCAATAAATACAAACACAAATCCTACCCTGGTAAACGAGGCCAACTCCACATCGAAAAACCTAACCCCCGTGATCACGGTAGGCCGCTGCGTCCGTTGGATGATCAGCCGGTAGTATCGCTGCAGTTCGGCCGGGTGTTCGTGCCAGGGCAGATCGAAGAAGGCCTTGCCAACGGCCGCCGCCTGCTCCGATAGTTCCGACCCGAGGTAGGAATAGGTGAAAATTTCAACCACCGATAGCAGGAATATGATCAGCATGTTGAAGAGGCCAGAGTCAATGGTTTGGGTTAGGTAGAACAAGGCCGCGCACCAGAACAGAACGCAGTTGAGGAACTCGAGGGCGATTGGGATGTTGCAGATTTTTTCGATGAGGAGTGCGATGTCGTAAGCTTGTCGGTGAAGATCGACCACTTCTTTGAGATCAGTGATCGTCACGTGCTTTTGGGCTATTTTTTGAACTCTCAAGATCACCAGTTGGAAGGTAAGGCTGCTGTACTTGATCATGCAGACTGTTGTGGTGATTTTGATGAACGAAAATAACGCCACAATAAAGTACGCAAAGATTGAAAAGGTCACAAAGATGTGGTAGTGGACAAAGTTTGATCGGGTTTGGAGGCCGTAGAATCTGCAACAAGAATGAAGTGAATGGAAGGATAATCAAGTTACGATCAACTTACTCCTGCTCCGTGGGTAGCTCGAAGATCACCGAATCAGTATTGTTAGCAACCTTAGTCGTCCAATACCTCCAATGACTGATCGCGACCGACTTCATGCAGAACGAAAGGGCACCGTACTTGTTGTACAAGATGATCAGCTTGATGAACAATGTCAATTTCTTGTTTACTTTCGCGATCAGTTCAGCGCTTTCAGCGCATCGATTCCCAACCGTAACCGTGTAGAAAATATTGCTTAATCCGTACACAACCTGCTCGAAGGTACGCCTGTGGGAGGCGAAGATCGACGTCACCGTAATTCCGATGAACACGAACAAAAACTCGGATATTCCTTTCGCAATAAGGTGGAAGTGATCACTGCCGAAGCCAAAGAACGCCATTGGAACCAGTATGACGGCGGAATTGTAGCAGAGTAGAACCACGTAACGGTAGAACAGTTTTGGGGAACCCCAAAAACCGATTCGCTTCAGGATCCGTAATGGGATAGGCATGACCTGCAGTTTTTCCGGAAGATGGTGGTGAACGAAAACTGTTGCGGTCATGACAAAGCTTGAAGTTGGACTGTCACAGACATAATTTGCAACCAATCAACAGATATTTGCTTTATCGATTGGAAAGTATCCTGCGACTAAAAAAAGCTTACCTTTAACTAAGTATAGTAATTAACTTGATAAGCGTAATATTTCTGATTGAAACAAACATTGTAGTACATAAGAATTAACGAGTCATCTAAAAAAGATTTGCAGTGGAAATTTTAACCAACTTCTTAACTGACAATATTGTGTATTAGAGAGAAGCCTCTATAAATGATATAACCCTTCGTTTACGATCCATGCAATCGATAAAAATATGCATCTCTTCGATTCCCTGCCAGAATCCCATTTGCATAAACGATCACAAAACGCTGCGCTGCCTCCATAGATCACAATCGCACCATAAACAAAAGTGAATGGCCAACATCATCACCAGCTCTACGCTGCTGAAGAGGTCCATAATTAATCCCTAGAGTTCCACCTGTCCCATCACACAACCCATTTGGACACGCTCGAGCGCAATCGAATCTTCCCGGCAGGCGAAGAACCTGACGGCCAACAAAAGGATTGGCCATTTGCATGTGTAATCATCGTAAATCTAATTTATCTGCGCGAAGCACGCGCAGAAAGACCTTCCTCAAGGAATGTTACGTCAGTGCGCGCGCGCGCGCAAAGGGTCATAGTAGGCGGACCATCGTAGTAGCCCGGACGATCCTCAGACCGCAGACGGTGACTACCAACCTGTTGGACTGCGATTAGAGGGTTGTGATTAGTTTTTTGCACAAACCAACCACAACACGATCGAGAAAAGAGGTGCATACTTTCTCCTTAGTCACTAGTCAGAGTCTTGGGAGTTGGGCAGTTTCGATTTCATGCTCATTGTTTTCGCGTCTAGTTAAGCTCCGCAATTTGCTGAAATCGTCGATAACCACATGCTTGCGAGTTGATTTGCTTTCTCAAAGCCTCCTTCGATCGTCATCAGCGATACTTGAGCAATTAATCCCCTGCTCGCGAAGCGAGCGACTCTTCAATTTCCCCAGAAACGCTTATCTCAGGCTGATAAATCGTATCCCATTTGAGAAAAAAAGCCAGCCATCAAGGTAGGCCACTCTACGTCGCCGGTGGTCCTACTCGACAGTCTCTTGTCAAAAGTCTTGTCCGTGTCCAAGCAAGCGTGTTGATTGTTGCGTCAACGCGGAACTTTGCGGTTCACAAATCATGGCTTGCTTGCCAAATCCACCCCGGACAGGTCAAGTGCGCTCGTATTAAGTTACTGTAGGGAAAGGGGCGCGTGCATACATTACGAAACGCGATCCATCATCCACGAGACACGAGCTTGTTGTTCGGTTTCGGCAACACGCGAAAACTTCTCAAGTTCACTCACTTTGCGGGCCCCGCGAAAATGAAATTGTTGAAAATTGGAACAAGTGGCAAAACAAATTTTGGCGTGGAGCGGCGGCTCATTAAGGTGCCCCTCGAAAACGCGCGAACAAACACGTTCAAATTGAATAATGTGGGCCGGCGAAGTTCGCCAATACATATCAATCTATTTTGCGCATGCAGTCATGATTTTGGAGCTTGGTTATGCAAATTAAGCAGGGGCAGATCTAATTGAAAAAATGCCGATGCCGATGGGTGAATGAATAAAATATGAAGCGGCTCGAAAGAGGTTTCGAGTTGATGTGATGAAGATATATTTCATTGACGCCCTGGGAATGAATAAATAGGTGCTTCAAGTGAGTGTACTTTGAGCGAAGAAGGCGTTGACCACTAGGTTCTGGTGGCTCCAGTCAGGATTCAATGGGGCAGTTCTTTTGAATTTCGCAAAAAAAAATATCCAGTTTTAAATTTTTGATTTGAATGAAATTTTGTTTATTGATCCCTTAAGTCCAAATAAGGCATTTTGCAAAATTTCTCCATACAAGTTTCCATACAAATTTGGGGGCCATGCATAATATATTAGAAAAATAGTATCTTGACAAAGAGTTTTCCGATCGATGTTGTATCTTCGTCAAAGTTTTAGTTTTCGCTAAGTTATGTTTATTTTACACAATGATATTAAGAAGGTATCAATAATTCAAACGGAAAAGCTTTCACAAAACTTATTTTCGGATATTAAAAATAAATTTGGAACCAGAGAGCACTTGACATTTTAAGAAAAATTTATTTTTTTTTCTAGTCTAGCTACGAAAAAAAAATATTTGAGAAGAAAAGAGTTGGCTGAAAAACTCTATAATAAAGAATATAAAAAATTGAGAAGCTGAGAAAATTCTCTTTTTTTTGTTTTAGGTATGATCCAACCTTCGATTACTGAGATAGGCTAGGCCTGAAAATTCGTCAAAATAATTTTTATAAGTGCTACTTAATGCACAATTTTCAATCGATGATATCTTGAAAATTATTGACTTACACAGCAAAAAATCCGATGGTAAAATCGCATGCAAAAGTATGCCCATCACCTTCGTCAAAATAAACACTTAGTATTACACACTGCATGTACATTTTTTGCAGGCACAAAAAAAGTTGCAACCGACGAGATTCAAACCCAGCATAAACAGTAAGGACTGGCGCCTCAGCCCACTAGGCCATCAGACCGATGAAAAGCTTTAAAGATAAACGCATAAATGAGCTCGACATTTCGGTCAAGTAGGTTTCCCATACTGATGGGCTACAAATTTCAGGGTTTAAAATCACATAAAATTGCATAAAATAATGCAATATTTATTTTACACCTAGGTCTTTCACACGCAGCTGGATTACTACTTTTTTAGCTGTGTACGTTTTAAAATGATTTAGATCGAATCATTTGGCTCTTTGAAGTCGTTACTTCAAAAATATGAAAACATGTTTTTTTTCTAAAGATTGAAAGAATTTCACTTTAGTTTATAAAATTAACCAATTTTTACGAATAGTTTTATTCTTAACATTTTACTTTGATACAGATTTTCGAATATTTTATAGCATTTTTCTATGAACATCCCCAAAATTTGTATGAAATGATGCAAAATGGCTTGCTTGAACCAAAGGTACGCTCCTTTATTGCGTAACGCAGGTGGGTGAACATTTATACATTGTTTTATTTGTATGGAAATTTAATTTCGAGGGAGGAGGAGTTTCAAAATTGTTTTTTTCTTTGCGTTACGTAATAAAAGAACGCTTCCTGAGAATCAGATGAACAAAAAAGGTTAAAAAATAGTTGATTTGCGAAACATAAAAAAATTGCTCCTGATCAAAGTTAAGAAAAGAAAAAAACTAAAAGAAAAGCACATTTGGTGTAAAAATATTGGAAATTAAAATTTATTCAAAATGAAGGAAGGCATTCAAGAGCATTCTTGATGAAAATATAATTGAAAAAAAAATTAACTCAAGGGGCGCTTACAAAAAAACCCCTTTGGAAAAGGTACTAAAAAAAAAAAAAAATGAAAAACTTAAAATTTTAGTGAAATTTTAAGTGCAATCAGCTGAAATCAATTTAAAATGCATTCTCCTGCGTTTAAAATCATTTTTAAATCGTCAAAACTTTGATTTTACACCATAGCTTCCATCCACCCCGGTATTTGAACTGACGACCTTTGGATTGTGAGTCCAACTGCCTACCAGCGACTCCACCGAGACAGAACCCTGGGAGACGACTCCTACACCTGGATTGAGCTAACGACCTAACCCTCTAGGTTAGACCGGGGCCAACATTTACTTCCCCATCCGACGGAAGGCGTGATCAGACAAATCTCGTCTCGAAAAATGCCACCGGGACCGTCTGGGATCGAACCCAAGCCGACTGGGTAAGAGGCAACCACGCTTACCCCTACACCACGGTTCCCATACAAATTTTATTTTTTTTGAATGGACCGTTAAAGAGTTAAAGAACGCTCCCGAATTCCAGATACAGTCCAGACTCAATTATCCGAAGGCGCAAAAATTCACTTCGGATAATCAAATCACAAAAATCATTTTGTTTCTTTGTCTTATTCTTGATTGTTGACGTTAATTATGACCCCTTAACTACTCCACAGTGATTTAGAATTTTTAACTTCAAGATGGCGGCCAAAATGGCGGTGATGAAATATTAAAACAATGCATTTTTAAATTTAAAAGGCAATCGACAATTCAAATTTGACTAAAATGGGGTCACTGAGTTTGAATTTGAAGATAAAAGTAAGAATAAAATAGCTCGTTTTTTTGTTTATGATTCGATTATCCGAAGTTCCATACAAACCTTTGGATAATCGAGTATGGACTGTAAATGAAAAATAAGTTGATTAATAAAAAGGTCCTGTAAAATATATCTGGTGAAGAACGCGAGTGCATATATCATTTAAACAAATTTTGTATATTTCTAACAAAAGGGCGTTCAATCCACGACGGGGGCGTATCCAACGCGGAGTCTAATCCGTTTTTCCAACCCGTGTGCCCCCCGTTCAAAAGTGATTGATCGTAATCCACCCCGGATTTATTCGCACAAACCCCCCTTTTTTCCTCCCCAACTGACAGTCACGGGCGCTATGAATATTAATAATAAATTGAAAATAAATTGATCGATGAGTTGTGTTTGAGCGGTTAATTATATGCATGTTGAGGCCGGCAAGGTAGACTTGAGCCGAGCGCGTGGCCTGCCGGCGGGAAAGAAATCCGTACAAGACAACCTGGCCTGGCCTGAGACCTCGAAGAAGTGAAGGCTCAACGGAGATAAGATTACTACAAATTATTGGCGTAATTAATTGTACGACTAGCTCACACGGGGCTACTAAGTCAGTCGGGTCGGGTACGACGGAGAGTGACTAAGCCAGAGCCGAGGCCACCGGCGCCGTTCAACCGTCAAGATCCGTCCGACAGTCGTTGTCATGTTGATGAGCTTTGACGTACTGCTGCAACTAGCAGCGGCAGCAGCAATTTACCTAGTTGCCGTCGAATGTGTGTTTTTAGAGCTTTGACAGACTGAAACTAGCAAAAAAAAAACGTAGAAAAAAAAAACACGAGTGACTGTGGTAGTCGAGTCACTCGAGTTGGCGTGATGCCAACGTCAACGAGGCTGTGAATTGCTCTCACTCGTCAGCACTGCACTGCGAGCGTATTAGGAAAATCATGAATAATCATAAAGTGGGCAAATTATAAACACTTTGAAGCATATTTTGTGTAAAAGAGGGCGCAAACGCTTTGTGGGGGCGGAAAGTGGTGCAACTTTGTACCTAAAGTGGCTTGATTGGGAAAGGCTAGCCTTCGAGGTATTAGATTGTAATACTGCAAAATAGCGAGATTTAGGACTCTACAAGAACATTAGGAGCGGAAAATCAGAGCAAGCGCCCTCGGAGGGGCGTATTTCTTGAAACATTGAATCATTGAGGGCGCTTCTGAAAAACGTTTTAGTATTCAAATAAAAATAACATCAGTTGCTGAAAACATTACTTGCGTCCTCACTCAGTATTTATATTGATTTATTTTAGATTTGATGTGGTCACTACACTACTATCCCTAATAAAAAAACATCAAAAAAATAAGTTTAACTACTTCAACTATCAAGGACAGAAATCACAGGGCGCATTGCTGTAAACTTTGAATAATTGAGGGCGCTTCTAAAAAACGTGTTAGTATTCAATTCTAAATAAAATTAGGGGCTGAAAACACTGCTTGCGTCCTCACTCAGAGAAAACGCGTTTTTTAATCGAGGGCGCTCCAGAGTTTCTAGAGAAAACGCGCTTTTTTAATCGAGAGCGCTCCAGAGTATTGATTTTCTTAGATTTGGTTTGGTCACTACATGATTACCCCTAATAAAAAATATAAAAGAAAGTTTAACTTCTTCAACTATAAAGGGCAGAAATCACAGGGCGCATTGCTATAAACTTTGAATAATTGAGGGCGTTTATGAAAAACGCCAATGAAAATAACATTAGGGGCTGAAAACACTGCTAAATCGGGGGCGCTCAAGAGTATCCATAGAAAGCATGTTTTTTTTAATCGAGGGCGCTCCAGAGTATTGATTTTTTTCAGATTTGGTTTGGTCACTACATGACTAACCCCAATAAAAAAATATTAAAAACCAAGTTTACTACAAGAATTAACTACTTTAAATTTGAAGGGTGGAAACCACAGGGATTCGATTCTGTTAATTTTGAAAAATTGAGGGCGCTTTTGAAAATCATTTAAGTATTAAAACAAAATAAAAAAAATGTTTAACACCGAGGGCGCTCCTAAATGTTGTTGTTTTTAATTGATTGGGTTACTACACGGTTACCTCCAATACAAAATATCGAAAACCAATTTTACTCCAAGAATTAACTACTTCAACTATCAAGGGCGTAAACCACAGTAAGCGCCCTCGGAAGACCCTTCTGATGTAACTTTGTAACAATGAGGGCGCGCCTGCTGCAAAACTTGAAAAATTGATTTAGTGTCAATATTTCTAACCCCATTCAATATACTAGCAAAAAGCTAAAGCACCCCAAAAATTAACAGTTTTAAATTTCAAGGGCGGACACCACAGTGAGCGCCCTCGGAGGGCGCCCAGTATATTTTTTTTTAATACTGAAGGTGCTTCTGATTCTGAAATGACATTACTAACCTCTTTAAAAAAAGTTGTTGAAAGCAAGAGCACGTCTAATGAATTTGTAACGTAAAAAGTCAAAAGGGCGCTTTCGATGCAAATTTTTATTTTGTTCTGAAAAACGCTTTAAAAATCAGTGAACTACCGGTGATTCAAAAAATAACCTGACGTAATTCCTAAAGCATAAATCCAAAATAGACTCCAAGAATAAGTGTTTGCTATTCAAATAAGCCCCGAGGGGTGTTCTGAAGATCAGAACCAACAAAAGCGCTGACATTTAAGGATGATGTCTCTCTTAAAACCCGCTGATTGAGCGCAATCGAAGTCCCATTGTCCGCGCAAATCGTGGGAAATCCACAGTTCCATTCTTCATCTGTCAATCGTTTTCGCGCAATCCATCCATTGCGCCCCCACAATGTTGTCAATTGTACATAATAACTAGCTCATTGAACAGCTCCGCCATTTTTCACCCACAGTTGCACCGCTCGACCAGCAGAGAGATCAAACATTTCAAAGTCACTCTCGGATGATCTCAGCAGAGATCTACCAAAGGTCCACGCCGTAATTACCGGTTGATGGAAAGGTCTTCGACTCTCCTTTTGAAAGACTTCGAGAATAGATCGTAAAAGGAGTTTTTTTGCGCACACTTTCGCGTGGCCAGTGAAATATAACGAAACGACACGGTGGAGCCTTTCCTATTGCTGACGACTCCTGCTGAGCGCTTGCGCAATGGTTCAGAACGCGGTGGTGCTAATGGGGGTGAAACATTTAAAAATATTAAATTAAGGGGCGCTTAGGACATTTTTTTATAACCATCCAAAATTAATATTTTTCGGGAAATATTCAATATTTAAGAATTAATGGCAAAAGTTAGAAAGTAAGAAAGTCCCTCCCTCTTGAAATTGAGGCAATTATTTAAAAAAAATTGAAGGGCGCTTTAAGATTCTGATGGATAAATAGAACCATTTGAAGAAATTTGAGACTAAATGGTGGCTTCAATAGAAAATGAAAAAATAAAATTTTCAACGCCAACTTAATATTTGAGTGGCGACTCCGCAAACAAAAAGAAAAATCCATATTTAGGGGGCGTTTCAGATTTGAAACTTAAAATTAAGGGGCGTTTTGGTACAAAACAGCTACAAAACGTTTTAAGGATGTTTCTGAGACAAGGAGTGTTAAATTGACCTTTGAAGAAAGCAAATTCGTGTTATCGCTATTTAAGGGTCGCTTAGGGCGATCCAAATTTAGGGGGCGCTTCAGATTTTGTTCTGATATTTAAGGGGCGTTTTGGTACAAAAAAACGTCAAAACATGTTTTTAGGGCGTTTTTCTGGCAATTAGTGTTAAATTGACCTTTGAAGAAAGTAAGTCTGTGTAGTCGATATTTAAAGGTCGCTTAGTGTGAACCATATTTAGGGGGCGTTTTAGAATCAAACTGATATTTAGGTGGCGTTTTGACTGAAATCAGTTGAAAAATGTGTTTAAGGGCGTTTCCGATGAAAGAAGTGTCACGTTGGAATTTAAAAAAAGTGAATGTCTTTAAATCATATTTAGGGGGCGTTTAGGCCTATTTTGAAGCCTTACTAACTAAAAATAGACTTTTCTGACTTTCAAAGAAAAATTTTCTTCGAAAGCCCCGCTTGCGGGGGCGCACCTTCGGCACGAAGTTGCAACGTCCGAGCCGAATCACCGATGACAACGAACCCGCGCTGCGCCCGCGAGATCTATATTTTATTTATTAATGAACCGGTAATGATGATAGTAATTATCCATCATGTTCACTCCCGCCGCGGTTGATTTCTTTTATGTAAGTACCCCATGCCGCCATCAATGGCAAAAAGATGAAAGAAGGAAGAAAGTCGCTGACCAGACAGAAACTACTCCTCTCAATGAAGTTGCCGCCAACAACAGTCCAATACTCGCCCGTCGATACTCAACCATATTGTCCATAATGGATGTCGGGACTTGAAGTCACCACCTAATGATAGACATCGCGACGCTTTCTCACTTTTAGTTTCCGATCGAGCGCGCTATTGTCGCTATTTGTTCGATTTGGCGATTTCGCGTCGACGATGACTCCGGGGGTCGATTGTGAAGATTGGAAGTGTAGCATTGTGCATAATTATGTAAATTATGCTCGCGATGACCAGCGCTAACTGGCGAGAAGTAAGTGCCTTCTTTCACTCTTTTTTCTTTGCAGATTTCGATGAATGATGCCCCGCGGAGGTGGAAGTGGTGGACACTCGCGATGGCCATCCAAGTTGAGCTGTCAGGGGAACTTGTCCAGAATGTCAGGGTACGGAAAGTGGCACCTTGGGAATTTGCGCCAAGTTTGGTTGAACTATCACGTTTGTGAGGTGTTAGGTAATCGGAGATGTAATGGATGTACTTACAGAAAAGGTTTGATTTAAATGGTAAAAAAATGCAAAAAGGGCGCTTAATTTATTTAATATTAGAAAAAGGGGCGCTTTTGATAAAATCTCTTTGTAAAAAAAATCTTTGAAAAATATAGTCACGCTTCATATCACTCTAGCAAACTTTTATTAAAGGGCGCTTTTGATTAAATTTTGTTCTAAAATATTAACTTAATTTCTTCTAAGGGGCGCTTCTGATAAAAAGTGTTTTACGTTTTAAAAATTAAAAAGGGGTACTTTGATAAAACCAGCTAGTTCTTTGTTGATAAAAACTTTAAAAAATTTTATCACGCTTCATATCACTCTAGCAAATTACTTTTGAGGGGCGCTTATGATAAAAAATGATTTTATGTTAAGGGGCGCAACGAAATACATTTTTATTGAATTTCTATAGATTTAATATGACATTTGAAATAATATTTGTTTGAATGATGCAAAAACTTTTTTTAAAAAAAGGGGCGTTTATAAGGGCGCTTATGTCTTTTTATCCTCTTTTTATAAAAGGTTTTTTTAACAAGTGTGGTTGAACTATCACGTTTTTGAGGTGTTAGGTAATCGGAGATGTAATGGGTGTACTTACAAGAAAGGTTTGATTTTAATGATTAAATATTAAAAAAAGGGGCGGTTGAAATATCAAAAACAACTTTTCATATGATCACACATTTTTTAAATTAAATTAATTAAAAAAATGAAAAAGGGGCGCTTTTAGTAAAACCAATCAGCTTTTTGTATGAAAAGGAAAAAAAAAAAATATTACTACTCTTCACATTAATTTAGCAAAATTTTGTTAATGAGCACTTCCTTTTAAGGGGCGCTGAAGAATTTGCTTTTAAAGGGGCGCTTATGATAAAAAATGTTTTATGTTTAGGGGCGCAACAACAGGAACTTTTATTCAATTTCTACAAATTTAATATGACATTTTGAAATAATATTTGTTTGAAAGATGCAAAATCAATTCTTTAAAAAAAGGGCGTTTACAAGGGCGCTTATGTTTTTTTTTCGGCTATTATTAAAGTTTTTTTTAATTAATTGAATTAATTTAAAATGGCTGCACCACAATCCGACATCAAATTCCAATCACAACTTCAGCCATTCCTGTTTGCCTACCTCATATGATCAAAAAAAAAAACAAGCGACCCAAATTTGGCCAAAATTAATTACGAAGAAACAATCCCTCATCGCCGCCCTCCAAATTCAGCTCTAAAAGCCCCCATAAAAATTAGCATAAAATGTCAAAATTAACCTCCTTCCTTCCACGTTTCGGGAGGGTTCGTCACAGAGAATGATGACAGTTGATAAGCACGTTTCAAACGAAATTAAAGCTCATCCCAAAAACCGCTCAGATCGGTCACTGGCGATAATTCGCCTACCTTTTAAAGGGCACTCAACGTTAAGGGGCACACACGCGCACATGTTTTCAAACATGGCGATGATGTAACCCTCAAAAGAGCTCAATGCCGATTCAGCGACGAACCCCTAAAAATTTTTGATCAAAACAATTCATAACATTACAATTTAATCTGCGAAATGAAAACAAAAACTCAAAAAAGCTCAACGTGAAGCCGTTACTCGCGAGGGGCACCTGCTTTGCGGTATATTTTTTTTCAACAACTAGGTATGTTGCGAAAAACTGAAACAACAAACATGGCGAAATGGCGCATTTTTTTGCGAGCGCGCGCAGCGGGTTGTCAGGAAAGAAGACACAGACAGACTGACTGTCTGCACTGCGCGAAAAGACCGGAGCGAATTGCCGTTACTGGGGTCTATTAACTTATGATGAAATTAACTCATCTGCAAAAAAATAAAGAAGTAAAACAGGCAACACTGAAATGGCAATTTGAGGTTATGTTACTGTGATTGCTACCGGCACATGTGGATGGATGGCTCGGTTGGGGGGCACTTTGCGATTTTTTGTTTGCTTGTGAATTTGTTGGAGTTTGTGGAAGTTGTAGAGAAGAATCGGATTTTTTGAAATGACGGCTTACTATTGTAAGCGCCCTTTTATGTTTTTTTAATTGAAAGGGGCCTTTAAAAATAAATTGCTTTTCATATTTCGTTTATCTACATATAAAGGATTATTTTTTGAGAATTTTTGTGAATGAAAATAAAAAAAAACATATTTTTGGTACCACCCTAATGTTGCTAAGACCACCCTAATTTCCAAATATGAATTTGAAATTATGATAAAGTAACTTACAAACTTTTCTTTTTACCCATCAAAGCTTTCTGGGAAAATCTTGTTTTACACATTAACAACTAAGCGTTTCCCAATCACGGACGTCAGAAGTGATATACCCACAGAAGCAATTGGACGAAATGATGAAAATTTGCAGAGTTCGGGATTCAACTGGTAAGTACGCTTAGTGTAAGTCTGTCAATTCTGTCAACTGTCAACACTCTGTCAATTTTTGTCAAATGTAAACAAACTTAGGAGTATTAACAGGTTGCAGTAAATCTAGGGTTTTTTTTGCAGATATCTTAAATCAGCTTTTCTAAAACTAAACTCAGGCCAAATTTAAACAGTTTCCACGAAAAGTGTTAAACCCTGAAAAAAGGTAGGTCAGCTAGGCTTTTATTTGCCAAACCATCCGCTCATTTACGCGAACCTTAGTTAGGCTCGAGGTTAGTTAGATACTTTTCTTTACAAGTCTCCACAAACAAGTTGGCTCTTTTTTTCGCAAATGCGTGTAATGGCTTTCCAGAATGGAAGCCCCTGCGGGGCGTGAAGCGAGGATTTTATTGTTTTGCGCGAGGCTTAATAGCATTTTTACAAGCCACCACAACTAGACGGCTAGAGCTTTAACGACTTTTCAAGAGTGGTGTTGGTTGTTTTTTTTTTTTGTTTTTAATGTGCGCAAATCCCATACCAGCTGATGATGGTCAAGAGGCTTAGATCTTTAACTTCGTTTTTTGCGAGTTGGGCAGTCTAGTTGGGGTTTCTTGCTAATTTAGTGAGGCCCATTTTGAGAGTCTGATTAGTGTGTACTTGAGGTAACGATCGGCTTTTGTTTCATAACGGCCGAAATGAGGTTAGCGGAGGCTTTGCGAAAACAAAAAATGATCGAATTTATGAGCCTCAACAATGGGTTTTCAGAGTTTGGTAAACAGAGGGTAACGAGCCATGATCATGCTGAAAGAGTCGTTACAGTTTTGGGTGAACTTGCCGGGAAAAGGGCCAAAATTGCCAACATCCGTGATAAAAAGCCAGACTTATGGTCAATTAGTCGAAAACGTAAAGCGGTTCCCAATTTACGACCATCGAAAAGCCGAGCAAATCTTAAATTGGAAGAGAAAGGACCCCACTTGGTGTCGTCATCTGGCCATCAACAGAGTCATTAGCTCTCAACTCGTTGAGAATCTGGTGAGATCACATGTGGTGGTCATCACGACTTCTAATTTCGGTGAAATCTGCCAGCATCGCGAGCTGACCCAGAAAGCGGATACAAACTCCCTCAGGGGCACTCTGCCGTCATCGCTACTATCACTTCAAGACAATCTCTCTGACTAATGTTCCCGCTGTTAGCCGTGCGAATTCTGTCCCAAAACAAAGCGCGATGCAAAAACAATCTTCGATTAGACGCACCCAGAGTTTCTCCAACCTGACCTAACCCCTTTTTTCGATGTTCAATCACTCGCGAAAAAAAACAACTCCGTAGGAAGTCCGCGCAAATCGAATTTCAATCAATTTGAACACACCGCACACAGGTTGTCCGCATCCTTTCCGCGCAAAGCTCGCAAATTGGAAAGGAACTAGACATGGATTCGATTCGTTTGAGAATCATTTATCATCGGTTGGAAGAGTTTCGGCTTCGTGACCAAAGCCGTGACCGCCGCCGACGAAGAGTTGGAAAAATGGGTCAAGTTGATCGCCGCCGCGGCTAGACTTCATGACTAGACACTGTGAGAGAATCGAGGGGGGTTACGTTCTGGGGCAACAGGTTGGGATCGCGGGTCACGGGGTCCCCGATGAAAGTTTGTTCGGAACTCACGTGGAGAGTGTTCGAATAACACTCAATGTGAGGGAGTATTTCAAGAGTATTTTTTAGAGGTCTTAGAAGCTTTCATATGTTTATAATACGTTTTCAATAAAACTCTACACAGAAAAAAATAATGTAAATTTGGAAGCTGTAATTTTGGAAGGTTGAATATTACCTCTTTTATGATGTAATTTTACCTCAATTTAGACTGAAAAAGTGACATTACACCAGAAAAGTGGTAAAATTACACATTTCCAGAGGTAAAATTACACCTTTTTTCTGACATAAAAGATGTACCCCTTCCCAGATGTAATATTACCATGATTTTTTTTTCTGTGTAGCTTTGACAAAATTGACAGTTGACAGAATTGACAGACCTTAACCTAAGAGTACTTACCAATTTTCAACCAATACCACTTAATTTCACTTGAAACACATCGATTTATTTAGTATCCTGTGTTAGGTATATCACCTGTGAAGTCGGTGATTGGGAAACGCTTCGGAAGCACTGTATTACAGGCGTTCTCTTATCAAAAACTAGTTTCACGATAGTTTCCGAATTAAGTCTTTAGAGAAAACGAAAGTAATGCGACTTTTGGAATGCATTTCCCAACTACGGACTTCAGAAGTGATATACCCAGTCGAGGATTGTAATAAAATTGAAGTGATAAGTGTGAAATATTGCAGTGTTGGTGTCAACGCCGGAAAGTACGTATAAGTTAATTTCACGCTCAGTACTAGGTATATCAACCTTGAAGTCCGTGATTGGGAAACGCAAAAAAAACCTCATTTATCGCTTTAGACTCGAAAACTATTTTTTTTAATCTACCGATTGTTTTTGCACTGATAGAAAAACGTATTTCGATAAGCATTTCCCAACTACGGACTTCAGAAGTGATGTACCCAGACGTGGATTCCAGCAGAATCGAAGTGATAAGCGTAAAATTGTGTAGCATTGGTGTCCAATCGGTAAGTACATATCCGATAATTGCGTCTTCAGTACTAGGTATACCACCTCTGAAGTCCGTGATTGGGAAACAGCATTTTTTAATTTTTTTAAATCGTTTTCGACTCAAAAACTCATTTTTTGAGTCTACCGATTGTTGTTGCACTAAGTCTGGTAAGAAAATGGCTTAAAAACGAATTTCGATTAGCATTTCCCAATCACGGACGTCGGAAGTGATATACCCAAACGAAATTTTTGGCAAAATCGAAGTGTTTAGTGTGAAATTTGGTAGTGTATTAAGTCGGTAAGTAAGCAGTGTTGGTGTCCAATCGGTAAGTACGCTTAGTTCTAGTCTGTCAACTTGTCAGTTCTGTCAAAATCTGGGCTTACATTTGAAACAGGGTGTAACCTCAGATGTAAAAAGAAAACCCTTATTTTCTGCAGTGGAAATTTCTATCAAGTTAAAGAAGGATAATTTTCTTGTTTACATCTGAAACCTATTTCAAAAGTAAAACCTCATAAAAGTTGACCATTCATCGATCGCATTGTCCCACTGTGCAAGCAGGATGGAGGTCGTACGATCGTGAATGGTCAACCAAAAGAGATCAGATTTCACGGCCGATTGGGCGTCGTGTCGATTGTGTCCCATTAGCGAGGGTAGAATATTTATCTGAATCGAAGAATGATATTCGTTGAAATGTCGACAGAAACGTGTGTGGGTTTATCGATTAAATCGATTTCTTTTCAATAGGTTTGATTTGGCGTGGGCGATCGGCGTGAAGTTTGACGAAATCTCGGTCGTTGACAGATCGTTAAATAAAGTGAAGTTATTTGAAGCAAGTCTCTTGAAGCAACTTTCCGGGTTCCGCCAGGTCAGACTCGGTTCCGTTATCACACCGCTTAATTACAATCGCGCGGAAAGGCAAAGAATATGCACAGTTAGTTTGCAGAAATAAGCCCCTGGAGTGCAGGAAATGGCCGGCACAGCCGTTATGACCCCCTGCGGGAAAGTTGATGCACTTTTTGTTGAAAAAAATTCGCGGAATAAAAGGTAGACTAAAAATGAACTCGTTTTGTTTTGTGAGAGCGACCTGGGAAGTGTGGCGCTGATTGGCATCCCCTGCCAAGAAACTATTTCTGACTAATGAAATGGCTCATAAATCGCACCAATAAGCAGTTCAGTGTTGAGATAAATATTTGTATAATTTTACAAAGAAGGGCTCTCCGATCGGGTGTCACTGGCATCGATTGGAAACCGGACAGTCACCGATTAACTGATCGTTAGTGACGCCGTGTCCGATTTCCTCGAATCGAAGAAAAATACTATCATAAAACCAACAAAAAAAAAACACTTTATATGAGTGAAATATTACCCTTGATGATCGAGGAAGAAAAAATTATGATCACTCAATTTCTTCATCAGCCACCGGAGACCCCAAGTCAAGTGTTTAGCCTTTCGAAACGAAAAAAAAAAGTTGGTGGCAAAATTGATGAGTCCCTCTGCGCAAGCCAGAGCAGCAATGTGTCATATGGTGAGGGGTATATGCTAAATAGAAAGGCCCCCGCGGGGAAAAAGGCGACTCCGTGGGGTGAAATTGCACACTTGATGATCGCGGTTTCCCATCGTAAAGTGATCAGTGGCAGCTGCACAGCGGTACACAGGAGGAACAAGTAGTTATCGAAGGAAATTTATTGCCTGTCTCGTTGAGGTTGTTCAACGAATTGGTAGCTTTCCCAGTCTTTGAGGAAGAAACCGTGAGTGAATCTTCGCTTTATCGATTTTAGGAGTACTTACTGGTAAAAAAGGTTTTATAGCAGTTGGTAAGGTCGTGGACTCTTCAGAGGCCACACGCAAATCGTACGATCACCCAACGATCACTCGCGATCAAGTCAAGTTGATCGAGGATCATGATATTTTGCATGAAAGGGGATAAAGATCGCCGTACGATCACTTTTGATTAAGTCATAATGATCACGCTGTTATGAAAAATTACGATCACTAATCAGATCTTCAAAAGTAGCGGGCAACAATAAAGCTTACGATCGCGGAGCGATCACGGAAGTCTGAAGATCACATTTCGCTGACCCTAATTCGATCGCGCTAAACTATCGAAGAGATGATCAGCTTTAAATTTGGGGGAAAGTGCGGTCACCCTTTTTCGAGCTCCCCACCCAAATCAATCAAAAACAATCAACCAATGACATCGACGAGGGCTTCTTGAGCAGGTCTCTTGATTGATTGGGGGGAAAAGTGGAAAGTCATCATCTTCACCAACTCGCACTAACGAAGGGGCCAGGGGGATCCGGTTCTGGCCCGAAAAACCCTTTATTGAACCCCCTCGTGGTGTTGGATAAGGGTCCCTGCTTGAGAAAAAAAGGGAAAGTGAAATCGATTTATGATAGGGTACTCAAATTATAAAAGATCATTCGCGCGGCCCAGCGCTGCTGCATTGTGTAATGTTTTGACGCGCGGTTGTCGAAATTTATGAAAATGTGATCGATAATTATGACTGGAGAGGTTGGGTGGTGGAGTGGTGTTATGTAAATGGAGTTATGATAAGAGGTTGTTGAGTCGATAGTATTTGCGATTCAACGTTAAAATAGTAATTTAAATACAGAAAAATCAACAATGCTTAAGAGATTCCTTGTTAAAAAAAATCAATTTCACCTTAATTTCAAAATTCTACAAAAATCAATCTGAAATTTTGAACATTTGATTTTTTACAGAAAATGAAGAGAATTTTGTATGACACAATGAAAACTATTTTTAGAATTCGTTATTTAAAGTTTCATTCTGAATGAAGTTTTAGCAAATTTTCATTTTTGCAGAAAATCTAAAATTTATATTCATAGCTATTTTCAAAAAAAAAAAATGCAAAATCAGAGAATTTAATAAAAATAATTTATTAAAATTAATTGATCAAAACTAATTTATCAAAATTAATTTTATTTATTGGTAACTGCGGCACTCATAAATCTTTTTTTATACTAGTTTTTTTATGATTATTGAGCTTGCACTATTTAAAAAAAATAAACAATCAATTTAAGGCCATTGCAAATTTGATTTAAAAAAATAGAGGGCAAAAACAAATACTGACAGAAATTTATAATTTCATTGCAAAACCTTGTAAATTGATTGGAAACTATACAGAGTACATTGCATAATGTGGTGCATGCTGATGACTTTTAAAACTTTTTGCAATTTTTTTTTTTGTTAAAAAAAATCATAAATTCATTGATATTTTGCAGATTTCTGGTAATAAACTGTTATGATGTATAAAGCATTTTTTGATACTTTTCACCAATTTTTTTTTTGAAAATCAGGCTTGAAATTTGAGCCGAGACATAATAACATTGAATGAAATTAGTATCATTCTTATCTTTAAAAAAATGTGTTTGATCTGTTGCTAGATGTTAAAAAAAAATTATGTTGGGGTCAACCCAAATTTTATTTCAAAATTTTCTCAAAAATGGGGACAATTTTTTTGAGCAAGAAGTATAAATTTACGTTGAAATCTTCTAAATATAGGTTGAAAATGTTTATATTTTCATCAAGACGGAATTTTGACCAATTTTCACCAAATTTTGACTTAAGATAACAAAGATCGAAAAAAGACGTTAATTTTTTTTAAATGTTCCATGAAATTATTAAATTTTACAATTTTTTGTCAGTAGCAGCATAACTGTGAAAATTTTTAAAGTATTCTGTATCACGTTTTGATGCCAAATTTAAAAAAGTACCTTAATTTTAAAATCATTTTTTTTATTTATGCGATTATCGCAGATTTAATTTTACCCAAAAATATGTAAAAGTAAATAAAAAACTAACTTAATCCACCTCTGTGGTTGATGCCTTCCTCACTTTTTACCAAAAAATGGGTAATATGAGTGATTTGGACACACATTTCAGCATTTTTTTAGATCCAGAAAAAAAGAACACAGATATAACTTATGTGGTAATAACTCGAGACAGGGTTGCCAGATCATCAATGTTTTGGACTCTTTGAAAAGCCCTTCAATTGTCTAACCAGCGATGGGTCGGATGATTGATCCGGACATCGTTTACATACATTTAAGTGAGATCCGGCTTCAAAAAAGTACATAAATTTCACTGAAGTGGTAATAACTCGAGACAGGGTTGCCAGATCTTCAATGTTTTTGACTCATTGGAAAGCCTTTTCAATTACCTAACCAACGATGGGTCGGATGATGGATCCGGACATCGTTTACATACATTTAAGTGAGATCCGGCTTCAAAAAAGTACATAAATATCACTTATGTGGTAATAACTCGAGACAGGGTTGCCAGATTTTCAATGTTTTGGACTCTTTGGAAAGCCCTTTCAATTGCCTAACCAACGATGGGTCGGATGATGGATCAGGACATCGTTTACATACATTTAAGTGAGATCCGGCTTCAAAAAGTACATAAATTTCACTGAAGTGGTAATAACACGAGACAGGGTTTCCAGATCTTCAATGTTTTTGACTCATCGGAAATCCCTTTCAATTACCTAACCAACGATGGGTCGGATGATGGATCAGGACATAGTTTACATACATTTAAGTGAGATCCGGCTTCAAAAAAGTACATAAATATCACTTATGTGGTAATAACTCGAGGCAGGGTTGCCAGATCTTCAATGTTTTGTACTCATTGGAAAGGCCTTTCAATTACCTAACCAACGATGGGTCGGATGATGGATCAGGACATCGTTTACATACATTTAAGTGAGATCCGGCTTCAAAAAAGTACATAAATATCACTTATGTGGTAATAACTCGAGACAGGGTTGCCAGATCATCAATGTTTTGGACTCATTGGAAAGCCCTTTCAATTACCTAACCAACGATGGGTCGGATGATGGATCAGGACATCGTTTACACACATTTAAGTGAGATCCGGCTTCAAAAAAGTACATAAATATCACTTATGTGGTAATAACTCGAGACAGGGTTGCCAGATCTTCAATGATTTGAACTCTTTGGAAAGCCCTTTCGATTGCCTAACCAACGATGGGTCGGATGATGGATCCGGACATCATTTACATGCATATAATTGAGATCCGGATATTTATGAAAACACATTTTTATACATAACTTTTGAACTACTTATCGAAACTTCAAACAATTCAATAGCGATGTATGGGACCCTAAACCAAGTCGAATGCAACTGGTTTGGTCAAAATCGATTCAGCCAGTGCTGAGAAAACTCAGTGAGAATTTTGGTCACATACATACATACACACACATACACACACACACACATACACACACACATACACACACACAGACATTTGTTCAGTTTTCGATTCTGAGTCGATATGTATACATGAAGGTGGGTCTAGGAGCTTTTAATAAAAAGTTCATTTTCAGAGCAGGATTATAGCCTTACCTCAGTGAGGAAGGCAAAAAGGAAAATAAATGACTTTATAAAAAATAAGTCAATTCTAATTTTATTACAAGTTTTTGTTCACCTTCTCCACCCCTATTTAAAATTTCCTAAAAAAATTTGGGGCAAAAAAATATTGACTAAAATTTAAATTGAAAAAACTTGTAAAATGGATAGTAAACAAGTCAAAATCGATTATAGAAATCTAATTTATGCATTTCAATAAAAAAAAGACTTTCGTGATACTTTGACAGATTTTGAATTTTGGAACCACAAATCGGTTTAGGACGTAGAATTTTTGGAAAAATATTTTGCAATTTTTTGATGGTAGCATAACTGAAATGATTAAAACTGATGTCAACTGTGACAAACAATAAGGACTGGAAAATATTTAAACTTTGAATAAAAAATCCAATTTCTGTAATTTTATTAAAAAAATAAACAAAAAATGCCTCTGCAAAATTAAAAAAAAAAACGTTTGTATATTTTTATTTCTTTTTGACTTTCTTACTTATTTTAATTTGGTTTGTAGAGCTTATGTAAAATTGTATAAAATGATGATTAGCAATATCCGCACTCATTTTCAATAAATATATTTATTTTATAATTTAAAAATTTCCCATCTCTTTCTTTTATTTTATTGCGAAGCTTACAATTCCTTAACTCATCAGCAAGGCCCCGCGGGCAAAATTCGCAAAAAATATTAAAAAATGCCTTTTCCATATGTTTTGCCAAACTCACAACAAGACAAATCACTATTCCTCCCCTTATCACAAGCTCCCTCAGTTGTTGGTGGTCCCCACTTTCGCTTTCATTACAGCCTGATTACGTGAGCCTCAGCCTCAGATTTAAATCGATTTCCAGTCTTTCCGTTAACTTCCCTCCGGAGGGCGCAATAAACAAAAACAGCAGCACCCCAAAAATGACCCTCCTCCTCCTGCTTAAGACCGGACCTTTTCGCGATCACCACCGGCAAAAATGAAGATATTAATTTTCGCCCAATCGCGCCCAAAGTTAAAGGCACCTCTGCGAAACAAATGGGCGGAAATGTGATTTTTTTTCTTGGTGATTGTCTGCCGGGCACTTCTGGGCGGATTTTCGCCAGTTTTTTTAATTTTCTTTTCTGGGTGTCTCCCGGCCGGATATTACCGGGAGTGATGGACGACAGTCAGTGGTTCAAGATTGCCGGGTTGTGTAACCTTAGTAGATTATGCAATTTTTAATTAGGGGGGAAAAGCTTTTTATAAATTATCATAAATAAAAATTCTAACCTCTCAATGCAAGAACGACACGCGAATTGCCAGTTTTGGTAGCATTGTGAAGGCAAAACATTAAAAATTCGCTCTTGACATTGTCGGCAGTGGCAAAGACACGAGCAGGAAGCTCAATTTCAGCTGCAAATCACTATTCAATAATCCACCTTCAAATGCAGACCGCAAATCTAGAAAATCTAGAAACGAAGCTTTTTTCGTGAGAAACGCGCGAAATCGCACAAAGAGGTCGAGCCCGCTTGAGCAGAACCTTATGAATAATTCTTACTTCATTGACGAACTTGACGAACGCTTTTGGCTTGAGGCAGGAGACTTACCTGAAAAAGAGAGAATAAAAGAGTTGTAAATTATGCTGATTTCGAAATGATGACTTAAAAGCCTAAAACAGTCATCAACTTGGTAGCATCGTGATTGTAATGTTTTGTTTACAGAACGTTACATCCATTAACATAAAAAATGTGAAACAAAAAATGAATACATTTTGGTTTTATGTTTCACCAGTCCAAACAAACACAGTTCAGTCCACGTCATAGTCCGGTAGTGTACCCAACATCAGTGACTGGTGACCAGTGGGCATTTTGCTGCACAGTGAGTGAGTGAGAACTGGGTCAGTTAGTGTTTGTAGCTTTTATGGACTTTTGACAGAGTACTAGTAAGAGGGGGTAGTGGTCGGTTTTAATTACTAACTGCTCGCGGTTTGATAAACATCAGTGCGATTAGCTTGGGGAGAGAACGGCGTTCCGGAAGGGTGATTTTTTTTTTTTGTGAAATAATAGAACATTGTGTAATTATTAAGAGGAACGTTTTAATAAAAACAAACCTAATTCTGAAATTTTGATCATTTTTTCTGCATTTACGGTTTTTGTTGATTATAACACATTCACACAGTGTTTTATGTTTTCACTTTTTGAACGCACTCAAGCAAGAAATTAAGAATGATGAATGATGAACCCTAAAAAGCAAATTTTGAAATAATTCACGATTAAAAACTATTGCAACCTTAAACAAATTCAACCATAACTATTCGGGTTTGTATCAATATATTTTACATTTTCCATAAATTAAAAAAAAACAAGAAAAATACACGCAAACAAATTTATCACATGAACGTGAAAAACACAGGCAAAATAAAAAAAAAAACTTGAAGAAGTGTATTCCAATTTGCGTTACATTAAAAAAAACGTACCAGAAACGTAACTGATTTCTGTGTGATTCCTTATTATGTAAACAATTTTGTATTTTTTTTACAGAGTGTTTCAAATGTGTATTTACAGTTAGAAAAATAAGTTACTTAAGGCGTATTAAAAATTGAAGGAAAATATTTATTTTATTCCATTCATATTTTCATTTTTTTTATTTTACTTGATATTTGATTTTTTTAACTTTAATTAGATTATTTCTCAAATGATGTTGTTTGAATCTAAAATTAGGACAAATAAAAAAAACTTCATCAAATATTAATAATTTCATTAAAAGTAACTGAAAAAGATTTTAATTTAATCGAAAGTTGCAAAATTTTATCAATTCCTCCATTTCAGCAACTTAAAACAAATCGACAATAACCAGGGAGGCCACTCAAATGTATTTCTCAAATTCGCGACATTTTCTCAATTTTTTTAAACATTAAACTTTGAGTCAAAAATAGTTTAAACTCTCAAGAAACTGTCAATATTCAGTCAATTTTTCAAACGTTCAACATTTATACTTGTTGATCAACAAACAGAACAAAATTTACGTTTTGAAATTATTCAAATCCATTTTTTTTATTAAGATGCATTTGTCCGAATTTTTTAAATCCAAACTAACAATTTTACAAAAAAACATATTATTGTTGACCAAAGAATTTTTTTCAAATATTTTTCACCATATCTTCAACTTAAACTAAATGTAAATTAAAAAAGCGCACTTTTTATACCATGAAAAAAAAAAACTTTTTTGATAAAAAGGTTTAATTTTGAAGATTATAATGTACAAAGAAAAAAATACTCATAATGAACATGTTTCCCCACTTTTGCAAAAAATATTTTTGAAATTGCTTCTTTGGGCATACCAAAGCACCAAAAAAGTATAAGCCGGATTAAAAAATACAAAAAAAATCCAATGAGCGAAATCTCAGAGAATTATTTATAAGATGAATATTGTGTTTCCAAATGTTTTTTTTTTCACTGTCAGATGCAAAATAGTAGTTTATGCAACAAGTTGCAAAAAGAGGATTTTTTCAGCACGAGTCGTATATTTTGAATCTTTAAAGACTTAATTGAAACAAATATATAAGCAGCGAATAAAAAAATTATTCTAGTGTTTTCTGATAAGGGTTTTGAGAATTTCTGAAGAATCGCGAATCATAGACCTTTTTTCCAATTTCTAGATTTTCAAAATTTAATCCGATTAGAATGAACAATTAGAAATTTCAACCAACTGTTCAAAAAATTCTAACTCAAAATCAAAGTTTCAAACATAAAACTATGAATTTTTGATTTAAATAAATTGTCTAGATTAAAAAAAAGTTTTGATTTTTGTTTCATAAAACTCTACAATTTAATTGCATGTAATTTAAAAACAAATATTGCTTGAGTTTTCATAAATTAGTTTTTTTACCACTATTTCTTCATCGCTTAAGTCACTCTCAAACCTATCCTGCCACAGACCACACTGTCCCCGTTCAGTCACGATCCGGAGCCCGGTGGCCACGGACCACCTCTGCCAACTGGAAAACATTTCAATTATATGAATAAATCAGTTTCCCCTCATAACCTCGTCCCACCTTCGTCGAACAATTAGATAAAATTGCTTAATTACTAGATATAGACAGCACAAAATCCGCAAACTAGCAGCCGGAAGAAACAAGCCAAACCCTCCTAACAATATAATGTGTACAATTTCAACAGTGTGTGGTGGTGGTGGGGGGAAACAGGGACATGGAAGCTCACGAACTCCCTACTAGAGACACACACACGTGGGGGACGACCCTCCTCCTCCGATTTGTGGCTCTTTAGAGCCTGATCATCATCGCCCCAGCCTCAGCAGCAGCAAAAGCCATCATCATAATAATAATCGATCAAAGTCGTGTTTTGTGGAAGCTTACAACAACAACGGGGCTGTTAGCTTCCGAATAATGAAGAAAATGCAACGAGCTGTTGAAAAGGGTCGTTGAGGGAAGATCGAGTAGGAAGTGATGTTCAAAACAATTCTGTTCGATTTCTAGAAGTTTAGTTAGCCATAAACTAGCCTACATTTTCGCAATTTGTTAGGCAATGGCTAACTTGCTTCTGAATAATAATTTTCTCACAGCTGTCAAGCATAAATTCGTATTGTATGCAATATTGCACACATGTTACACTACTTGCACACAATTCCAAATGAGACAGCTTGAGAAAAATCATGTCAAGCAGTAAAGTCAGTCCGATTACAACTGAGTAGGCACTGCTGAACCCCTCGTAACCGATCCCACCCACCAAAAACCGATTAATTTCGTGCTTTTCAGCAGGTTCGTCCCACCTGATTTTGCGACCTCCAGCTCGCGCTAACTTGCCAACTCTCAGCACGCCACCTAACGGTAGATTACCGATTTATGTTTCTTGTGCTGCCACCAAACATATTATTTCATGCTTCCCCTCTCATTTCCCGCCTCATTCTCATCACAATCATTCATTAGAAAGAGAGAGAGAGACGGAGAGAGAAAGAGAGAAGTCTGCAATGTAGTTTAATCGTAACGTGATCTTTAATAGGTTTGCCAACATGTTTTTACCCTTGGTCACTTTTGAGGCATTATTTTCCCATGACCATCACGAGCTGACGACTGGAAGCAGTGTTGCCAGACACGAGAGGGTGCGAAAACACGTTTCACGAATGGGAAATTAATGTGCAAGGTTTTTAATAAACGATAAGCATATATTAATTAGAATGGGCTTGGGTTGTAGAAAAGGGGGGAGAAACCCTGTCGAAGGTGGCCATGATTTGACGGTTTTTGAAATTAAAAATAAATAACCTCATAAAAAGCGGAAAATTTCCACGGACCAAAACACCATCCAAGTTGGCAGTGTCATTGCGTGACGGTGGTGGAGTTGTGGGTAATAAAATCAAATTTGAACTGAGTTGGCCATGATCTGTAGTGGACCGAAGTAGACTTGAGTCTGTGCTTCAGTTTGAGTTTACTAAGTGAATAAATTCATGATTTTATGTGTTTTGTTCATGTGATCGTGAATAAAGTGAAGGCATTAAACAAAACAAAAATCAGTAAAATATTCAGCACGAACAAAAAAACGATTTCATGAAATCGAGAACAAAATTCATGAATTCCAGAAGAAGTTCTAAGATTTATTATTTGAGACGTTAATAACATTCATGATGTATTTGTACTCTGTTCACGACATTATGAATCTAGTTCATAAGTTCATAAATAAAATTTACTATAAAAAATTACATAGAAACCTATTTTGACGCAATGCGTTACGTTTTTCTAATTGGATGGTTTTTCTTGAACGACGCAAACATTTTGCAATTTGTAGGTTTTAGTCAGATCTATCTATTGTATGGTTTAAGAGAAATCGACGAAATGAAAAGCGTAACGCCTCCGCGCAAAAAGGGGATACAGTTAAACCTCGCATAGTGCGCAGGAGTTACGCTTTGTATTTTGTCGATTTCTCAAACACGACACAATATTTTTGCAGTCTTTTTGAAGCAATTTGTTCGTCTTGTTCCAATCTACTATAAGCTTCAAAAACATTGCAAAAATGTTATGTCGTTTTAGAAAAATCGAAGATACACAAAGCGTAACGCCTGTGCACTATTCGAGGTTTGACTGTACTCTGTATCTTTGTAATAAGCATTTATGAATGTTCAACGCTCACACTTGTGCGTTTGTACCAACCTCCCAAAAAATGATTATTTACTTGATCATTTTTAAAATAAAGTTCAAGTGTAACGCTATTGACGTAAAATAAACAAATAAAAAGATAGTTTGACTTGATATTTTGTTTCTTCTTTAAAAAATTTGTTAATTTTTCACTGGAGACTTACTAAAAAACGTAACGCATGTGACGTTCACTTATAATCTTGGTTTGAACCATAATTAAATCAGCAAAAATAATTTACGGCGCGAAATATCAAGCTAAATCTAAATAAAAACAGTTTTAAATAACGTAACGCCTGTGACGTTCAGAGAAAAACATTTAAAAAACGATCGAATTTTAAAGTTTTAAATTGCTAAAAAATAAAAAATTTAGATTAGACTTTACATTCTCACATTTTCAACCGGTACAATCTAGCTAACCTCTTTTCACAATCCAGCAACGTTTATGTTGATTCGATTTTTACGACTCCTCGATGGTGGGTATCATTCAAAAAGCACAATCCTAACATTGTACCGCATCTGGCTTCTGACAACTGGAACAGCAAAATTCAGCTAGTGCATGACTAACTAAAACTCGATCCTTTTTGTATTGTCATCAACCAGCAATCAGCACTTTTTACGTGGAGGCGTTACGTTTTGTAATTTGTCAATTTCTCTGGAAATATTTTTTTAAATGCAATTTTTAAGTCTTATGTGGATCTACAAATCGCTATTGGAAACATGCAAAGTTGATTTTTGGTTTTAGAGAAATCAACGAAATAAAAAGCGTAACGCCTCCGTGTTAAAGGTGATATTTGTGTGTTAACATTTAGAATTCTATGCAATGTTGGAAACAAGTTCTACTAATTTATAATTTGGCTTGGCAAGAAGCAATTAAGGAACCAAAGAAGCCTTTTCAATGTTCCAACTCTGTTAAAAACTCTCAACCATAATGTGCCTCGCTACAAAGGTCAAGTTTACAACTCCAACGAGACCTATTTGAGGTCAACCCAAAGCCATCAACAAAGCTATGGCGTGATAATTATGGTCCGTCCAGCCCCCTTCTAAACGTCCCAAGATGCGCGCATTACAGCCACTCCGGAATCGGTGGTCATAAATTTTACAACCTCCCACCTTTCCGGGGTGGCACTTTTCAAGTGGTCGCAGTGACAAACGATAAACGCTTTTCAGAGGGACAAATTCAGCGCACTCTCTTTTCAAAAGCTTTTCTTGAACCGTGAAAAATGACCCGTTTTCAACAAACGCCCTCACGTGAGTTTCGTTAACGCGAATTCAGCTCATTTCAGAGAGCATTCTTCCCTCAAATGTGACACTTTAAAAAAAGCCGACGCAAAATGACGAATCGTTTGATTGTGAGTCCGACTTCAACGCTGATGACGCTTAATTACGACAAAAAGGGCGGAAATTGTAAATCGTAACTTTAGCGTCACAACAATCGTGCAACTAAACTCTGGAACTCCACAGAGCAGATGTGCTTTGGTCTCGATTTCGTAGAATCTGGTTTGTTTTTATTTCTCCCCTTCTCGCGTTGTTCACTGCATTTGTTGGTCAGTCCGATCGGAATGTAGGGGAACAGCATCTAATTCCAGCGTGCCTCTAATGTTGGCAGGTCAGAACTTTGACATGCAATTAAAGCTAAATAAAAGCGTTTTCAACTGAAATCGAGTAATAAATAGCTCAATAAGAAGTGAGCAAGCAAGTTTCTACCAAAAGTTTTGCAAAATTAGTTGTTTAAATAGTGAAAATCAGCAAATTGGATGGAGTTAGGAGCGAGAGCTTAACCTGCCAAAGATACGAGAATTTCCCCTAGGTCACTTGAATAGTTTTGGTTTTGTTTTGGGCCTTTTTTTGCCGTTCAGTTGACCAGTAGTCAGAAGCCAGATGCGATACAATGTTTGGATTGTGTTTTTCTGAATGATACGCACCGTCCAGAAGTCGTAAAAATTTAATCAACATAAACGGTGTTGGATCGGAGAAGGAGGGTAGTTAGATTGGACTGATTGAAATGTGAGAATTTAAAGTCAAATTTAAAATTTAAAGCTATTTAAATCATCAAAAATGAACCATGTTCTGATATATTCTCAATGAACGTCACAAGCGTTACGTAATTAAACACTGTTCTTATTTAAAATTTAGCTTGATGTTTTACGACATAAAGTTTATTTGCTAATATAAAAATGGTAGAAAAAGAAATAGTAGGTGAACGTCACAAGCGTTACGATTTCGTAACACCCGATAAAATGTGCTAATTTCAGAGATTTCCACTAAAAACAAGGAATATGTCTGCAAAAATGCGGTTAATTATTTCTTTAAAATTATAACGAACGTCACAAGCGTTACGTTTTTGGGTTTTAGTAATCACATTGAGTTGTTACATGACTTATTTTTACCGAAACGTTACAAAAATGATAAAATTACAATGTTTGATTTTTTTTAAATGAACATCACAACCGTTACGTCCTGTATCCAAAACTAAAATTATTGCCTTAATTTTCATCATCGTTAGGTTTCAATACCAGGAACTTCCTCTCAAAAATAAGACATCTTTCAGTTAACCACAACCTGATGACGGGAATCATGTTCCGCCAGAGACAAAAACAAATCAAACACACAAAAAAAGGTTTAACAAATGACAGTTGCTTGTAATGATGATGTTCGTACACTCAATCAGCTGTCATCATCCACGCTCCGTTCTTCTAACGGATTGCCCACGATAGTCGTCCACCTTGCCGGGGCGGCCCTACGATGTGACGACACAGAGGGTAAAAAATTAGGGAGAATCACACAGGAAACGACGTTCATTTGTTGGAGTTGGGAATGAAAAAGGCCGACCAGTCAACTCGTCAGGCCGCGCCGAAACGAGCGTTCACCATCGATCATCGCGGCATTTTAGACCTGACCACCTGGCCAATCTGTTACTCCGACGACGACTTCACAAAACAGGTCGTCGCTTGGTAGTGGGACACAACAAAAAACGTCACAAATATAACGCTTATTACACGCGACTTATGATCGGTTTTTCTTTTCGGGGTGATCGCCAACCAGAGATAGTCATTTTGGCGCACAACAAAAAAGAGTACGCCGCGGTTCATTTGAGCAAAAGTTTTCGGACGAGTTGTGCAATACTAGTGACGGCGAACCTCCAACGAAGGCGACCTCATAACCGACAGAGAGAAAGATCTTTTTTTCGAAAGAAGCGCGCATGTGCCGCTTGATTGGATAGTTTACGTAAAAAAACAAACAAGCAAACATCACGAACGTCACACACCGACAGAGAGTGGCGAGACTGGAGTAATCAAATCAAAAATTTTCAATTTCGTTTGCTCCAGTTGTTTACACGGAGAGAGAGACTCCCTTGCAAGCTCGACGGATATATTTTTGAGGTTATGGGATGATATGTTTATCCCTTTACATTTGATGCGAGGAAATACCGAGGGCAAATCTGGGAAAGATCGGATTTGGAAAGCCGATGTAAACAAACGCACGTTTTTGGTTACGAAATTTGATCGACTGGTGTAAAGCGTAGGTTTAGCAATCTAGAATTATTAAAATTCAAGAAAACATGTCGGAAATTACTGTTTGAGGAATGTTAATATAAGTTAAATGGAAGTTGTGATGCTTGTGACGTTCATTTTCAAACAAACAATCATTGTTTTTTTTTAACTTGATTTAATGGAATACATAATGATCACAAACAAAAGAAAGAACAAGTCAACATTAGAATTCAATGATTAAGTAAATTCGTAACGCCTGTGACGTTTTGGTCATAAAAACATAAATAACGTTACTGGAGGGAATAAATCACCCAAGAAATTCTCTGATTCATTTGTTTTAAATTGCTCTTTTAGCTGAGAAAACTGATTCATGCATTTTAATAAATTCGTAACGCCTGTGACGTTCAAAGGAATTGTTTATATTTTTGCCTAAAAAAATGATACAAAGTTTCTTCTTAATGCAAACGATTCACATTTTCTCGTTCCATTACGCTCAAATTGCCCCACCCTCGCCATAAACTCAGCCAATCTGACAGAATAATCCGCACGAAAAGCGATTCTTTCGCCTACACGCCACAGAACGTCGTATCTTTCATCGTTTTCGATGATCATGAGCAGACAACATAATAAGCCCTTTAACACCCTCGCAACCAGCTTTCGCAAGAAACTCGGCAAAACTGGTCCATAAATCAGCCCTTTTCACACGTCGCAACCGCTCTAATGATGGCCACTTAACGAACGTAGAATAGCGCAACTCGCGGAAATGATCAGCGACTTCCGATCGCGTATTGTCTGTTCGATTGCACCACGTAATGATACAATTTCTCTTTCCAGCTGCGGCAAACTTCAAACGTTTGTGGACAAATCAATATTACGCGCGTCTTGACAACCTACAAACACTACTTTTTGCTGCCTTCTTGTCGATTCAGGGTGAGAAACCGAAAGCGACGTTACATTTTATAGCGAAATAAAAAAAACTCACAAACCACACGCAATTCCAGTGGTCGTGTTTTCGTTTGGGCATTTTTAACCCTCCCAGGAGACTTTAATCGAAACCATCAAATGTGGATCTCACGCAACGCAACTGCAACTAGTAGTTGGTCAACGGGTTTTTTTTAGTTTCTTTGATTCCACGCCGCACTACGCAATGCCGCCGCCGCAGATTAGCGGTGGAAATCAAATCACGTGTCCTTTTACGGCGAGGGACAAGACTCGATGGGCTAATAACGCCGCAAATGGCTTGGAGAATTTGTTTTAACGTGCGAGGCACGCAGGGAAAACGGAGGTTGCTATCGGTTTAAATCAAAGGGTCTTGGTAGAAGGTTAGGCGTTACGGAGTTGTTCATGTTTTCGACGGAGTGCGAGTTTATTTGAATGACGTTTTCTCTTTTGAAATAATAAACACACGAAAATAATTCAAATTACACATAGCAAAAACCTAGAAGAAGCAAAAAAAAAAATAGAATGTAACGCCTGTGACGTTTAAATGAATTATTGAGACCAGGCGATCAGGTTCTGGATAAAATTGTTACTTTAACCCGAAATATGCCTTTACTTAACAATTAAATTGTTTATTTCAACAATGTGACGCTTGTGACGTTGATTAAAACATTGAGAAATACTTGCAGATGCAACCAAAAATCGAAGTTAAAAATTTCTGCACAAAGAAAATTATTCTAGCTTGAAAATAAAGCAAGAAAAGAATCATGCAAAAACGTAACGCCTGTGACGTTTAGATACATTTTTGAGAATAAGTATTCAAATGATTAACTTAACATTATTTCCACCAGTAATTTCACATAACTTTTCAATAAAGTTATTTTCCAGCAATGTGATGTTAATAAAAATATGTAAAGTATTTGCTGATGCGACGAAAAATCTAAATAAAAAATTGCTGCACGTATAAAAATTATTGCAGCTTGAAAAGAAAGCCAGAAAATAATCTAGCAAAAACGTAACGCTTGTCACGTTGGAAGAAAATTGGTCATTTTCTTGAAGAAATAGTTGCTTATTGTTAGGAGTTTTTGTTAACAACTTTAAATGGTTTATTTATGAGGTAACGCTTGTGATGTTCACTTCCCAAATTAGACAAAATAAAGAGAAAAAATGTTTAACAAATCCAATCGTGAGAGTTTCTTGCAGAAAACCCAACATTTTTGCAATGAAAGCCATTTCCCTTCGTGCCCGGCAAAAATCTTGTCCAGAACCTCGAGTGAATTTTAATTATTTCTGGCTGCCGCCACAACCACACTTTCCTGAACCCAGAAATGCACTTTTTCTTCGATCAAGCCAGGAATCCCACGAACGCAACGAAACTAGTTCGGCGTCCATTCGTTCCAGCGGCGAGCAATTTTCCACGCAGAACGCTCAAGTGAAATCAAACCCCTTCGAGTGGCGACTAAGGGCAGCATATTTTCGCATAGCACGCACTTGGACGTCGTATGTTTTTATGCTTCCTGCCATCCCGCTTGAATCGCCACAGCCACTCAATGTCAGACCGAATATTCGTCTAATCGTCGTTTTGCGAAAGTCTGCAGCGAGGTGATCGAGGGCTGGTTGGAAAAATATGTTGCAAATATTTATTATTTTTTCCCCCGTCTCGTTTTCTGGAGGGCCTCTCCTCTGTAATTATGCTGCATAGGGTCCAGCAGCAGCAGCAGCCGGCTGTAATCCTCTTATGAGAAACTATTTCTGCAACCGACCTAGCGGTGGTGGTGGCTAATCTGGAAAAAGTGGGTTGGTCACAACTGGTTGAGGAAATTGTCCGACACACAACAACGGACGGCGCGCGTTTCGGGGCGGTTCCGTTTGATTGGAACGTGATTTTTTAAATGTTTCTGCAAACGAAGGGAGGAAAGAAAGTCTAACGTGTCGGGATGGTTGTAAAATGGCAAAAGTTATTGCTGTTTTGCAGGTTTGTTGTGGCGTGTGACGTTTGTGACGTCTATTTCACTAGAGGTTGCTGAATTTGAGAAGAGAAAAAATAATTGAAAATCAAAATTCCAAGGGGTTTTAATTAAACCTCTTCTTACTACCAGGCGTCTTTTCAATTTTATTTGTTCGTTGTGTGAAAATTAAAAAGTTGCTTAAACAAGCTTGCAAAAAAAATCAATTGTGTTGAAAAAAATCATCGAAATATAAAGCACAACTCCTGACCGTCACGGTAGTCATAAATCATTTAAACATTATTGAAAATCCGTAACGTATGTGACGTTCACTTATTTAGGACACATTCGAGTAATGAATTATTATTAATAAACAAAGTTTACTTGAAAGTACTTAAAATTCAACAAAGAACTCAACGAATCTGATAGTGTAACGCCTGTGACGTTCATAAAACTCGATCATTTTAGTATATTTCATTAAATGATTCGTTTCATAACAAGTTTTCAAAGTTTTTTGAAAGCGTATGTGCTTTTTCAAAAAAACGTAACGCCTGTGACGTTCAAAGCATTCAGCTATAACTTCGCTCCAACGAGGAATTTTCTACTTCTTTTTTCGCCAAAAGATTCCCCATCACATTGGCCACCCTCCCCGAACATTTTAATTGGCCCCATGCCATTCTCCGGCCATAATTCAACCGTCACGACGGTGTGATGCTCGCGCAGGTTACCACCCTCGACGTTCCGCCCAGAATCTTAGACGTGGACTAATTTGCCGTTCATCTTACCCGGCAAACCCGGCTTCCTGTGTTATTTTCCGCGCTGAAATTCAATAACCAATTTGCCATTTTGCATCACCACCCGCGAGCTTCCTTCTTTCACCCCGAAAAGCTCAAATCAATCGCTCACGACGACGACGACGTTGGCTTGCAAAAATTCCGAGATCACGACCTGCCATTATACCCGGTGCACTTGTCAAAAGTCACGGCTGCACCTCACACAACACAGGTTGCAACCTCACAATTTTCTCACCCTTTGGGGAAGCCTGCTGCTGCTGCACTTTTGGAGCCAAGACCCCCCGGAACAGCATCTGTTAATTGATTTTCCTCCTCCTCGACTGAGCTCACGAGAGCGACGACGACTCGGTCGGATTCATTAGAGGGTACTTGTTGAATGGTTCCCGGATTTTTTTTTTCTTTTTTTAAGGAAACTTGAGCCAAAACACGATTCTCGAGTGGTTGTTCGTTCCTGTTTGGTTTTTGGACCTCTTCAGAACTCGAATTGGTTGGAGATTGGCCCGTCCGGAACGGAATCGAGTGTAAACTTTGAAAATGTAGCGCCCAAACGGGAAAAGTAAATATTTATTCAAATCGTAATGCACTTTCTCGTTTTTTTTTTCGGGAAGACGCTTCGGAAACCGGTATTTTTTGTTCTTCCACCGCGAAGACAAAACAACATTTTCGTTTTCCCTTAAAGGGTTTATGATGGATAATAATAGCTTTCGGTGTAAACGATGCTGGTGCCAATGATGATGCATTTACCACACTATTTAACACGCAGCGACGGCTTCGTCTTCTTGCTAGACTTGACTCTGTGCGCCTGACGGCGGTGAAAATGAGTAATTTCTTGTCGGGGTACTTTCAACCCAAAATAATTCATGTTCCAGAAGCCGAGTCGTGACGCGCGGAAGTCGGGTTCTGGACAACCAAAAAATTAATTATACATGCACCGGCCGACAACGCCGACTGGAAGCAGAAATTGTTTTCTCCACTTTGGTTCCCGGTGCGAGCGTTTCCGTATGGTTTGGTGCGTTTCAGGAATCCGTGCGTTATAATTCAGGTCTATGCGGATTTATGGTTATTGTTGTTTTGGTTGCAGTTCGAAACGCAAACCATGGCGAAATGCAGCACATTTTTGCCTCCCCGGTTCGACGGGGACGATGTCTTGAAATTTGGCTTCGAAAGAAAAATTTAGAAACATGAAAAGTTGGAAAAGATATTACGGATTTTTTTGAACGTCACAGGCGTTACGGAATTCTTTGAACCTTGTCCAATTTTATTAGAATGTAAAATCTAGTGAAAATTACTCATATTTATTCTGACAAAAAATCAAACGACAAAACAAATTGTGTTCATGATATTTTGAATTATTTTCTAGCGTCATAAGCATCACAAATCACATTAAGATTCTGCACTGTATTCCAAACTTTTAATTTGTTACAAATAACTTAAAATTTGTTACAAATAACTTAAAAGCAACATAAATGGGCAGTTATCAATGAACAATAATTTTCGTAACGCCTGTGACGTTCATCAAATTTCTTCAAATCTCTATCAAAAATTGATCTAAAAAATCCGAAATTTCACAACCGTTCTCACCGCCAAACCCTCCCTCTAGAAAATAGTTGAAATTGTGAATGAAATATAATCGTGCTGTGTTTCGTTCCCTTTTACACGTCATAAACATAATGCGGGCTTGGCGATGGCGTTAGGGCCGAGGCAGAGGGAAAACTGTTTTCGTTTTAACAGGCGCATATTTTACCATTGCCCTGCTGTTGGCCCCTCTCGCAGCTACGGTCGAGAATAAATAGAACACGATCTGCGTGCGTTTTGGATTCCACTCGGTGGATCGAATTGTATCGCGTTAGATTGGTTCAAATTTTGACGGAATTGTGAATTTATTCCGCTGAAAGCTATCGAAAATATTGTAACGCATGTAGCGTATACAAATTTAAAAAAAAGCAGTTCAATTGAAAGTTAAAAAAGAATCATTGAATTTGTAATGCACAAGATCTGGAACTGTCAATTAAAACCGTAACGCTTGTGACGTTTGAAAACTTTGGATAGAGCTTGAAGAATGAATGCCATTTGCTTATTTTTTTATACAGCATTCATTGTGATCAGTTCTATTTTTTTAAGTCGTTTGACATACTCGCAACAATCCTAAAACAAGGTGTAACGCATGTGACGTTCAAATTTAAGTTGACCTTTATTGGTTTATGACTGCTAACAACATTAGGTACATAATACATGAAAAATAAATTAAAATAGTGATTTATAGCAGCTGGAATTGAGATTTGCCAAAACGTAACGCCTGTGACGTTCATAGAATTTGTCTGAAACTTTGCTTAAAAATCAGATTTATTGACCTGATTTCCACTAAATTATCGAGTGGAATTTTAAGTTATTGCCTGATATGTAAATTTCAGTGATTGATAAGTAATTTCAACAGTTTCGAACCAGTCTAGCAAACATTCTATTCTGCATTTCCCCACAAACAACCCAACGGCTTCAAAAACCCTAGAAAGGCACGGCTCAAGCTTGAAACTGCAATTTCTCCGCCAAAGTGGGGGCTTTGAATCAAATTGCGGGAGAGTGTTAAAACAAAAACGTCCCGGGGAGGAGTGATCGAAAGAGGAAACGAACTAGCGGCTAAATAAACCACAGATTTCGATCTAAATTACAGTCGTCGACGTACGAACCAACTTGTATGATTGGGGCTGTTTGCAAACGGAGCAGTGCACATTTGAAAGGGGGTTTGGACTGTGCCCCCCCAACAAAAGCCGAGCTGAAAGAGTTCTATGTAATTTCCAGCGACACTGAGGCCGGTATTGAATTGGAACTGAAAAAAGCCATTTTCCACTATCGCACCGCGCAGATCACGACCATGGTGGCGGTGGCCAGCACAGTCGGTTAGCCGTGGCCCTTTTGGGCCGCGCGTGCCTTGCCGGTTGTTATCGGGAGCGTTACTTTTTGGTTTGGTGATGGAAAGGTATTGTAATTTATTTTAAAGAAGAACTGAGTTAAGGGAAATAGCCTGAAGTTATGCTAACTGATTTTTTTTAAATTCAGCTTTAAATTGAAATTTCAGTTTTGAAAATTTGTGATTTAGCGAATATGTAACTTCAAAATTCAATTTTTAAGTATTCTACTATAGAAAAAAAAAATTTAGGATTGTCACTTCTATTACGGACTTCAACTTCAATGTACCTCTACAACATTTTCAAAAAAGCTTAAGTGTTTGTGAGTTGCTGATGATACGGGGTAAGTACAATTAGGGTTAAGATCTGTCAACCTGTCAATCTGTTAACTGTAAATTTTTTCAATAGTCGCGTTTTCATCAATAGTTGAAAACGCCTCTATTTCAAAGCGATTTCTTGGAGGTATTTGTCGAAAAATTCCCCAATAAATCCCTTCTAGGTCTCTCACTCCTGTCGATCCCTCAAAAAGGGCACGGCACGAGCCTGAGATGACCGTTGTCATCGTCGTTCCGAGCACGACCCACAGAACACCGTTACGGCCTCTCACCGTCCCAGATTGCAGCCAGGAACTTTAATTGAGTTCGACCAGACCGGTGTACGGCCAGATCCTTCGCCGGGGGGTTCGTACCTTCTAATGAATTGCGCGATATCGGCGGCATAACGCGAATCTAATTTAAAAATTAATTTCCCCCACCTTTTTCTCGTTTGGCCCTTCGGGCCACCTTTGGAAAGTGCTTCTCCAAGTGGTCCCGTGAGCGATAGAGCGATGATTGTTAAAATGGAAACATTTTCATTGTCCTCAATTTCGAAAGGGATGGCAGCGCGATAGATAGATAACCTGTGTGCCCACACTTTTCCTCATTTCTTGGCGTTCTCGTTATCAACCAATTGCTCAGTTGCAGTTGCTCGAAAGCCAAGGGCTAAATAGCTTCCTGCAGTCGAGGTTGGTCTCGCGAGCCGAGAAAGCGGAGATTGCAATTTGTTCACGCGTCATCGTCCGGATCCCCTGAAGGGTCTCGGGCTGGCTACTTAATACTCGATCTAAGCGGTCTAGCAGCCCGGCTTAAGTCTATTGGTTTATAGATGGTAGGCCGGTAGGAGCGGCGATGACGTGCTAAGCGAGGAACATAATTCTCTTAATTGGATGAGATTTTTACTGCACTTTGGGCTGAGCTCTGCAGACGAGACGGCGCAACAAATCTCTTGTTTTGTTCTGATTGCAATTGAGGTTGTTGAGGTTGCTGCCTCGCGAGTGTGGGAGTTTCGAGAGATTGAAGAGGTACCAATCAAGCGGGCACGGCAAATGCGTGGTACGTGGCAATAAAGTGTAGTTCTGGTACAAGGGACGTGACAGGAACGAACAGCATCTTGGCAGAATAAGGTCTGCAAAGTTCAACAAAGGGGTGTTGTAAATCTCAGAAGAATACATTTGAAGAGATCTTGCATATAATGTATCAAAAACTAAAAGAAGACAACTTGTAAAAAGAAAAGTATCACTTCATCTCACGCAACCCATCTGAATCGTGCAGTGATTAGATAGTTTTGAGGCCTAAAATTACCAATTACACACGAATACTTGAAGACAACTTTCCGCCCTTGGCTAGTCTGATAGTTTGTTGACATATATTTACCTGAAAAGAGAAGAAAGGATAAAAAAGAATCACGTTAGATATGACCGGTTGTCCCACTTTTCGAGAGTTTGTTGACGAACAGACGTCGAGGTGATGGTTGTTGTGTTAAGAGATTCGTTTTTATGGTGACAAAAGTGATCGCTAGTGCGCAGGCGTTACGTTTTGTAATTAGTCGATGTCTTAAAAACGGCATAATATTTTTACAAACTTTTTGAAGCAATTTATTTGTCTTCTTCCAATCTACAAATAGCTTCAAAAAGATTTCAAAAATATCATGTCGTTTTAGAGTAATCGAAGAAATACAAAACGTAACGCCTGTGCACTAGGCGAGATTTAACTGTACTTGATCATTCACTGTTAATTTTTTGCACAGCTCTAAATCTAATACTTTACATGTGAGAAAAGTCATTCGTCGATGGATACAGTAAAGAATTTATTGTTACAAGGAAATATAGATCGAACGTCACAGGCGTTACATCTTAATTAACTTTGAATTATAAACGTCAAAATCGTTAAAAGCCAAAGTTTGACTTCTTTTTTAAACGTAAATTATTAACAAGATTGATAGTAAATTCGATCCCCACACTAAATCTTGGGTTGAACGTCACAAGCGTTACCAACGAATATTCGGATATTTCTAATATGAAAATTTAATTTGCTGATGTTCAAAATATGAATTCGAACTACGGAAAAATCATTTAAAAATCAACGTCACAAGCGTCACAAACACTCAAATTCTAGCAAATATCTAGAAAAGTATATTTTTAAAAGTTATTCTCGAGAATTCTAACTCTTCAATGAAAGAAGATCGAGCGTACGTCACAGGCGTTACACTGGAAATATATTTAAATTGTTAACGTCACAACCGAAACAAAACAACAAATTTGCGTTGTCGTTTCAAAAAGTAAAAAAAATACCTGTAACAACGATCACTCAATAGAAATCTGAGTCGAACGTCACAAGCGTCACACATGTATTCTTCCACTTCCTTAGACTAAATCCAACGTTCCAATTGCACTTCTAATTAGCCCAATTCTCTGGAACGACGCAACGTTTTGAAGCTTGCAAAAATATTGTATGGTTTTAGAGAAATCGACGAAATAAAAAACGTAACGCTACCGCGTAAAAAGCGATTTCTTTGTATAAATCGAACATTACAGGCGTTACATCTTAATTGAGTTAGAATTATAAACGTCACAATCGATATGAAACCAAATTTGGCATCGCTTAAAAAAAAATTATCAAGATTTGGTATGAACTCAATTCTCACACAAAAATCTAATTTTAACGTCACAAGCGTTACCAACCAAAAATGTTCATTTGGCATCCACTGGCATAACATTGGATATTTCTACGATAAAGATTTGAAATTGGTGATGTTCAAAATTCAACTTAAGACATTTTACAAACAATAGAAATTAAACGTCACAAGCGTCACAAACACTTAAATTCTAGAAAATATCAAATAAAAGTATATTTTTGAATGTTTTATAGAGATCTCGAACTGTGACATGAAATGAACGTCGAACGTCACAAGCGTTACACTTGTAAGCAATGAATCAGTAACGTCACAAACGTTACAAAAAATGATGAATAAGAAAATTAAAAAAATAAAAACCTAATAATAACGAAAGATTGCTGTGTAGAAATCTATGTCTAACGTCACAGGCGTTACTCACTTCCTTAAATTAAATAAAACATCCAATTGCACTTCTAATTAGCCCAATTCACTCATCCAAAAAATCCCGTCACCCATTCTCTTCTCGACAATCACCAGACCCGTTTTCTTCACCAGCTGGCCTGACCTTCACGCTCGACAGTGCATCACTGCTCGACAACTTGTCGTGCACAATCACACCTTCAAAAAGCCTACAACAGTCTTAATCGATTCCACCACCACCACAATCGATTAGCCTGCCAATCGATCCGTCCAGTCAAAAAACGGAATCGTGTGTCACCCAGTGAAGCGTTTCCAAAGGAAGGAATTGTCGTGACGATTTGAACCAGTGTAAACCGGCTCGGAAATTGATCAGTTAATTTTTTTTCAAAAGGAAGCGAGAAAATCGCTATTTCGTGACAAACTATTCCAATTTAGGCGTCTGGCCCAGCGCTGAAACTGGAAATAAAACTCCATTTCGAGTTTTACCATGCGTGTAATTCTCGCGGCAGTTGGAGAACCTAATTTTGAGTCGCAACGGAACCGTTAGATCTGAAGTGGACTTTTTTTTGGAAGGGTCGACTTTTTGATAAATGGCTGCGGGTCACAAAACAAATTTCTAGGTTTCTAGTTTCGGTTGTGGAAGCGCTTCGTGCTTTCATCATCGATAATTACTGGTTTTTGGAGTTTGTGGTTTGCACCTGAAACGGTGCCAAGCGATGACGAGGGTGAAATGTGCGCTGTCAGCGAGCGTAGAATTCTATGCGGTTTTTGTCTAGTTTGACATAAGCATAAGAAAAGAAAATCACACGAAGTCACACAAAATCACACAACATAAAACATAGTCACACAAAATCACACAAAATCACACAAAACCACACAAAATCACATAAAGTCACAAAAAATCACACAACATCACACAAAATCACACAAAGTCACACAAAATCACAAAAAATACTACAAAAAATGGCTCAAATTTCCCTCCGTGCCACTCAAGGCCAACCTTATGTAAATGCGTTTTTAATCGTCCAAACCGCAGCGGATAGTTTTCCCCTGCGGCCAGGACTATCTACACCTTCGATCCACCCCCCTTCTGGACACGAAAACCTCATAAACCACCACCAAACGCTATGTTTTAGGGCAGCCGTAATCGAAAACAGTAATTACGTAACTCTTTCGAGGTCCGTTTCTAATCTATACTTAACCTAGAGAAACACCGCCGCCGGTCGATTTCCACCCTTCGAAGAACTTTGTACAAATTTGGCTCCCTTTTTCCGCGTAAAGCAGCTCGATATCGAGCAATTAGTTAAGGTTTGAGTCAATCAAGTGAGTTCGACGACCCTTCAACGAAAACAGAAGTTCCGTTTTATTGGGCCAATCTGGGGTGTCCTTCCCCCTTTTCGAAAAACATAGGTTTTATCTCAAAAAACACAGAGAAATTCAAACCTCGAACAGATGTCGGCGTTTAAAACGCGCCGCTTTGTTTGTCCAAAGTTGGTCGTCGCGACGCCTCGTCATCATCGCCGGGCAGTTTTACTGTCTGACAATGAATTGAGCCTAATGTGTGCGTGGGGGTGGATGGACGGATGGATGGGAAAAGTGCCACATGAATTACCACCAGCTGGTGAAGAGGGGGAGAAGAGTCTAATAAAATGCAAACACGCAGGGAGGTTTACATACGGCGTCAGTTTAATGGATGCTGATGACCAAATGTTGGTGATTCCCACAGTAATGTGTGTTTTGATGGTGGAGAGATTTTTTTCTGAGAATAAAAGTTTAACTTAGTTTATCGAGCAACTTGAAATCTGATGATCGAAAGATTCAAAGATCCAAAGGTTCAAAGGTTCAATGGTCCAAAGGTTTAAAGATCCTAAGACCAAATATCCAAAGGTCCTAAGACCAAAGATCCAAATACAGTCAAAACTCGTATAGTGCACAGGCGTTACGCTTTGTATTTCGTCGATTTCTCCAACACGGGATAATATTTTTGCAATCTTTTTGAAGCAATTTGTTCGTCTTGTTCCGTTCTACAATTAGCTTCAGAAAGATTGCAAAAAATTATGTTAAAACATAACCTAACCTAAAACTAACTTAATCTTACCATAAACTAAACCAATCCTTGAATCAAGGGGTATTCAGATATAGCACATTTTTCCCTGAATTTCAAACATTTTTCTTGAATCTTCTGATCCAACATTTTAACTTCTGCTAATTCATGAACCTCACTTGATCTTGTCCAGCCAGGAACATTCAAAACCATTTTGAGTACCTTGTTTTGGACACGCTGGAGCTTCAATTTATGAGTTCTAGCGCAACACTCCCAAACAGGTACTGCATACTCAATAACGGGGTAAATTATTTGTTTGTAAACTGCTAACTTATTTTTCAAAGATAGCTTTGATTTTCTGTTAATTAAAGGATACAAACACCTGATGAGAATGCTGCACTTGTTCAATATTTTATCTACATGCTGCCGAAACAAAAGTTTCGAGTCAAGTATGAGACCTAAATAGACAACTTCCTTTGACCAGGGTATCGAAACATCATTCATTTTAATCAAAACATCATCCTTTGGGACAAATCTGGCCGATTTGGAAAGTGGAAAAATGATGGTTTGAGTTTTGGCTGCATTAATGCGAATTTTCCAGTCGCCAAAGTATTCGGAAAGAACGTCAAGACCCTTCTGAAGACGGCCAACTAAATATCTGGTTATTTTACCCTTATAAATAACGGCAGTGTCATCAGCAAAAAGTGACAACACACCATTACCAGGAAGAGTAGGCAAATCAGATGTAAAAATATTGTACAGAAGTGGGCCAAGAATACTTCCTTGGGGAACCCCAGCATCAATGTTGAATAATCCAGAAGCAATCCCATTCAGAAAAACCTTGAACGATCTCTCCGAAAGATAGTGCTGGATAATTTTGATAAGATACATTGGAAAACCGTATAAATACAGTTTATGTATCAAACCATCATGCCAAACATTGTCAAAAGCCTTCTCAACATCCAACAAAGCCATAGCAGTTGATTTAGACTCAAGCTTGTTCTGCTTGATGATTTTAGTTACTCTCGTAAGCTGATGAGCAGTATTATGTCCCTTTCGGAAGCCAAACTGCTCGTTCAAAATTATATTATTATCGTTGGTAAAATCCAAAAGCCTTGAATAGATGACCTTCTCAAAGAGTTTGGACAGACTACTCAAAAGACTAATGGGGCGATAACTTGTTGGCGATGTTGGATCTTTTGAGGCTTCAAAATTGGTATGACTTTGCCCAGCTTCCAATTGGTGGGGAAGTAACCAAGTTGCAAACATTTATTGAAAATATTGGCTAGATGTTGAAAGAACTGATCACTCTGTTTTTTCAACACCAGATTAAAATGTTATCAAAGCCTGGAGCTTTCATATTTTCATTTGTTTAACTGCAACTTTGACTTCCTCACCAGAAACATGGGAATCTGCAGGAAATTCAAAGGTAGAGTCATTGATTGTTGAAATACTATTGGCAACTGATGTTTCTTTACGGCTGGTCATGGAAGCGCCAAGATTATGTGAACTAACAAAATGAAGCCCAAGTGCATTTGCCTTTTCCTCGGATGTAATCAAAGGAGAATCCTCAACAATAAGAGGAGGAATAGGCTTTGGTTTGTTTTTAAGAACTTTTGAAAGTTTCCAAAATGGTTTTGAATAATTCCCAAGCTGGCTTACATGTTTTGAAAATTCTTGATTTCTGATATTGTCAAGTCGGTCTTGTATGATTTTGTTCAAATTGTTCACTGAAATCTTTTGTCATAGTCCCCAGTCCGTTGATATTGTCTCCTATAAACATTCCTAAGTCTAATCAAGTGTTTAGTATCTACGTCAATATCAGTTACCTTAAAATTAACAGGAACCTCTCGAACGTTGGCAGCCTCTGCTTGGTTGATAGCCTGCTGGATCACCTCCAGCGAACGATCAATATCGGCAGAAGTTTCCGGGTGTTGATCATAGTCGATGTTGCTGTCGACCACTTGCTGAAACTGCTGCCAGTCAACGTTGTGGTAATCTTTCCGGGTTGGTTGCCGCTGCGGAGTAACGGAAGCTCCAACCTCCACAACCACCGGATAGTGATCAGAACTCAACTCTTCAAACACCTCAGGATGAGCCACGTTCTCAGCCATATTGGTAATGAAGAAGTCGATGATTGAGTGATTCCCAGACCGAGCCACCCTCGTTGGACGATCCGGACTCACAACGTTGTAGTATCCGTTTTGCAGATCGTTGTGCAGAATCACTCCGTTCCGATTCCTCCTGCTGTTGCCCCAAACTTCATGCTTCGCGTTGAGGTCACCAGCGATGATGTACTTTGCGCTCCGCCGTGTCAGCTTCTGGATATCGCCCTTCAGTTTTGCTGCTGAACCATCTCTGGAATTCACCTGACGTGGGCAGTATGCAGCAATGAAGAGTACTGGGCCAACCGAAATGGGAATTTCCACCCCAACAGCCTCGATGATGTCCAGCTTGAAGTGTGGCAGCCGGCGTGGCTTGATGTCACGATGAACAGCGACAAGCACACCTCCTCCTCCAGAGGTGGTCCTATCGAGCTGCGTCGCGATCTTGTAGTTTTGCAGATAAACTTTTTCACCGGGCTTCAGATGAGTTTCCGTGATGGCGGCTACGTCGATCTCCTTCTCGCGAAGAAAATCCACCAGCTCTAAATTCTTCCTCCTAATGGAGCAAGCGTTCCAATTCAGCAGCTTGAGGGACCTACGATCCATACTGGATGACGAACGAGGTCAGCACTTCAATCTGCTGGGTCTTGGTTTTGCATCCACGCAGTGCAGCGGACATCTGTTTGAAAATATTGAGGAGTTCGGTTGAGGTGTAAAGATCATTACCATTTTCCTCAACTGCTGGTTCTTGGGTTGGTCTTGGCTCCTGGCTGAAGCCCGGTGGTGGCGGTCTCGGCTCCTGGCTGGAACCCGGCCGTGGATGATTCATCTCAGCTCTCTTCCTGGGATCCAACGGCAACGGTGCCAAGTTCGGGACCTGGCGTCGCGGTTGAAGAGGTGGGAAATTTTGCTCCACCAGGGCTGGAGGAGTTCTACGACGCTGAGGCTGATTCTTCGTCGATGCTTGCTGCCGAATTTTCACGAACTCAGCTCTCTTGGGGCACTTTCGGTCGGTTGACGAGTGCTCACCGTTGCAGTTGAGGCACTTCACCAGCGAATCTTGGATGCACTGGGATGTGATGTGCGCATCGGTACCACATTTGGCGCAACGACGCTTTAGGTGGCAGTTCTTACCTCCGTGCCCGAAGCCCAGGCAGTTGAAGCATTGTGTGACGTCACGATGCACTGGTCGGTATCGCTCCCACGACACGATAATGTTGAAAACCGCTCGAATTGCCTTCAGCTCAGGAAGCGTCGTCGATCCCTTAGCCAAATGCAGCAGGTAGAGCTGGTCACGGTACTTGATGTCTTTGTTGCGTCGGCTCATTTTGTGCACGGCCAACACATCCAGTTTCAAAACTTTTAGCTCGGCAGCTAATTCCTCCACTGGCATGTCGTACAGACCTCTGACGACGATTTTGTACGGCTTATCCATGGCGACATCATGGGTAAAGTACTCCGCCTCGTTTTCGGTCAAGTAATCCTTGACCAGTTGATAGTGCTGCCTGGATTGCACCAGCACCTTAAATCCGTCCTGACACAGACGAATGTTGCCTAGGACTTTCCCAGACTTGATGAGTTCAACAAGCCCCGCACGAAAGTCGATCGTTGCTGCTGATTGCCGCACATAAAAAGGAGGCAGTTTCTCCTTTCGCTGTTTCACTTCATTCTCCTTTGCTTCCGCTACCTGGTCCTCGTCAGGCAGTCCAGCAAACTTGTTGTTCTTCAATAGCTGCTCCTCGTGCGACGAAGAGTTCTCCTCCTCCTCATCCATCGGTACAGTACCGTCGCTCTTTTTCGTCTTTTTGCTGTTCGATGTCACTTCCAAAAGCACCTTCCTTTTGGAAATCCCCGGTTTTGGCCATCAGTTGAGGCCTCAACCTTCCTTTTGGAAATTCCCACTTTTTTGCCTGCTTGAGCCGCAGGTAGGGCAATATTGCCGGCGTTTTGCGCCGGGACGCGACGAGTCATGTTGATTCAGACAACCTTCACCAACGAATGCTCGGATAACAATGCAAAAAATTATGTCGTTGTTGAGTAATCAATGAATTACAAAGCGTAACGCCTGCGCACTATGCAAGGTTTAACTGTATGGGTTTTGGACTTGACCTTCACCGATTTGGACCAAACTTGGAGGGAACGTTCATCTATCGATAGTTAACAGAAATCCCAAGTTTGGTGCTGATTGGACCATCTCTCTTTTATTTGACACCGCCTTCTTTTTTGACGATTTTCAAAAAAAAAATTCTTTTAATCATAATTTTGCAACTATTTGAGTAAAAGACTTTCTACAGGTTACATTTTATAGAAAATTGTCCAAGGAATTCAATAAAAATAAAATTTTAACCGTTAAATGCCTCCTAATATTATATTTTAACGTTTTAAGTATTAAAATTCAGTTTCGATCAACTCCTCATATTTTTATTTTTTTTAAATTTTATCATCATCGTGTTCTCCGGACAATTTTACACAATAATCAATGTAAACCTCAAACTAAAATGAACTATTGTCGAGATACAGCGATTTTACAGAAAAAGTTTAATTTTGCGCAACACTCGGTCCTATGAATTCAAATCCGAAATAAAATCCTTACAAATAAAAACCGAACTATGCGGGATTCATCGTTTTTTGTCTACTTCCGAGTGCTGCGCAAAATCAAACTTTTTTCAGTAAAATCGCTGTATGTCGCCAATATTTCATTTTAGTTTGAGGTTTACATTGATTATTATGTAAAATTGTTCGGTGAACACGATAGTGATAAAATAAAAAAATAAAATTATAGGGAATAGGTCAAAACTTAATTTTAGTACTTAATAAGTTAAAATATAATATTAGGGTCATTTAAGGATTAAAATTTTATTTTCATTGAATTCCTTGGACAATTTTCTATAAAATGAAACCTGTAGAATGTCTTTTGCTCTAACAGTGGCAAAGTAATAATTAAAAGAAGAAAAAAAGTTTTTTTGAAAATCGTCAAAAAAGAGGGCGGTGCCAAAAAAGAGGGATGGTCCAATCAGCACCAAACTTGGGATCTCTGTTAAATATCGATAGATAAACGTTCCCTCCAAGTTTGGTCCTAATCGGTGAAGGTCGAGTCCAAAAGTGTACCCAGTTGACCTAGAATGACCCGTATCCAAAGACCCAATGACCCAAAGATCCAAAGGTCCAAAGGTCCAAAGGTCCAAAAGTCCAAAAGTCCAAAAGTCCAAAGGTCCAAAGGTACAAAGGTCCAAAGGTCCAAAGGTCCAAAGATTTGAAGATTCAATGGTCCAATGATCCAAAGGTCCAAAGATTCAAAGATTCAAAGATTCAAAGATTCAAAGATTCAAAGATTCAAAGATTCAAAGATTCAAAGATTCAAAGATTCAAAGATTCAAAGATTCAAAGATTCAAAGATTCAAAGATTCAAAGATTCAAAGATTCAAAGATTCAAAGATTCAAAGATTCAAAGATTCAAAGATTCAAAGATTCAAAGATTCAAAGATTCAAAGATTCAAAGATTCAAAGATTCAAAGATTCAAAGATTCAAAGATTCAAAGATTCAAAGATTCAAAGATTCAAAGATTCAAAGATTCAAAGATTCAAAGATTCAAAGATTCAAAGATTCAAAGATTCAAAGATTCAAAGATTCAAAGATTCAAAGATTCAAAGATTCAAAGATTCAAAGATTCAAAGATTCAAAGATTCAAAGATTCAAAGATTCCAAGATTTCAAGAGATCCAAGTATTTTCAGTTCTTAAGATTTTATGTTCCAAGTTACTGAAGTCAATTATTTAAAAAAAAAAGAGAATCGTACAGTAATTTTACCTACTTTCACTTCAAACTGCACAATTCTTTTAAAACAAAAAAAATCTCATCAAAAAACGAGGTCAAGGCAAGAGGCCAAACAAGATCGCACTCTTCTGCACCTTTCTTATCGCAATTTCAGCGCCAGTCAATCACTTTTTTCTTTTCTTGATCGACTTCGAACTTCAAAACCAACCCCAGCGCATCAATCATTTCGTGAGATTTGCCCACGAGCGCGCGCACGCCTCCAAATTATGCACAATTTCACCCTAGTTTACGCTGGCCGCAGATTGCGGTTGGGGCTATGTTTTATGCAAATTTGGGGTGCACGCGACCCGTTGCAAAATGCATATCACTTTGCGCGCGAGTTGTTGACTGCGTGAAACGATCGCGGAATTGAGTTTGAATAAAATTTAAATCAAATTTAAACCGCATAATTCAGTTTGGGGAGATGTCGTTTGGAGAACTGTGAACACAGTGAGGGTTGAAAGATTTTGTTTGTTTTTTTTTTATCTCAATCACACATAATCACACACAATCACACACAATGGCAAAAATTCTCAAATATTGATAAAAATTTGCACAAAATCTCACAAATTGTCAAAATTCAAGAATGACCAGTATCAAACAAAAAGAAGTATTTTTTTCTGAAATAAAACAAAACAAATATCCCAAAATTTTCACTCTACTCTCCACAAACAAAACCCAACTCGTTGACTCGTAAAATCGCGAGCTCACGAGTGTGAGCAGAAAAGCGCGCCCTCGTACGTCAATTATTCTAATGGCACTAGCGCGCTGGGTTGCCAACTTTCCTCACTTTGCATAAATCTTTATTAAAATATTAGGAGCTCCACACAATTGACTATTCTTCTCGGGGTTCGAGCAGGAATCAGCCAGCATCATTTCAACGATCATCACAAAGTTGCTTCGAAAAAAAAGAGCCGGTATGAAGTCATTCTGGCAGCAATATTTGATTAATTTACGATTTCCTAATTTCAGTTTTTTTTGTGTGTGAGGGAGAGGTTAAGCCTCTCAACTCGATGACGCACTTTTTTTTGGGCTCGTCTGAAGATTATCTCACTCGCAGAAATAAAATTAACATAAAATGGCTTCCTCTTGGTGGAATTTACGATGTTTTTTTTTCTTTATTTTGGATGGTGTCACAAATAGGATCGTTTCGCACGATTGACGAGAGTGAAGGGGAGATTTCAGATTTGGGCGAAAGTTTTCGCACTTTTTTCGGTGAGAAGATTTGGTGCGAGTTTTTTACTGGTCAGTTATATTTTAGAGTTAATAAAAATACTCTTTTATTGCCTCCGGTTTAAAACAACCGTGCCATCTGACACACAATAAAAAAATAACTAAAATTAATAAACAATCACACACAATCTCACAAAGTGACACACAATCACACACAATCACACATAATCTCACACACTCACAAAAAATCACACAAAATCACACAAAATCTCACAAAACCACACACAATCTAACAAAGTCTCATATAATCATACAAAATCACACACAATCACACACAATCACACAAAATCACGCTAAATCATGCAATCATTATATTTAGTACAAAAACTTCACAATCACAATATTTCATACTAAAAAATCACAACTAGAAAATAACCTAGTGCGTCCATTCCGGGAATTCTCGCGACAAAATTCCCGGGATTTTTCCAAAACCGGGAATTCCCGAATCTCGGGATTTGTTATATTTTGTCCCGGGAATTTTGGTCTGGAAATTCAGCTTAGGTAGTGGAAATAGATGAACAGTTAAAACTCAAGGAGTTATTAGACTACGACAAACAAAACAATTTTTTTTGACATTTTAGCAGTTTGCTTGTTATGTTTCTTTGTTTGCATTTGTTTGCAGAATCTCCAGCCTGCATACATTTGCCTTGTTTGCGAGTTTGCTACACACAATTTCGCTAGCTTGGGAAACTGTCAAACACAAAAGGGCGAGTTTGTTTCTTTCTTTGCGATAGTCCTCTAGAAATCGATAAGAATTTTAAAGCATTGAAATTTTTACTTAGCATATATCAGCATACATTTAGCTTATAAGTGAAAATTGTTAAAACTTTAGTTTACAGATCCGTAGAATGTTTGGCGCTTTAAATATTTTCTATTCAATTTTATATATTTTTTAAGAGAGATTGATTTAACTATACAAAAAAAAGAACAATTAATTAAGACAGCTTTAAAGCTAAATTCGTTGCATGATGTTCTATTTTTTTCGGTAATAACAATAACAGAATAAAAAATAGTTCACCAATTTCCAAATTTATTGCTCTAAAATCTCCTGTACCTATTCAGACTGTAGTCCCTATTTTTCCCAGTTGGCGGCAGTGACTCAGAGATAATTTGTTAAATATTTGTTATAAAAAAATATGAAATTTTAAACTTTCCTAAATTTTTACATAGACTGGCATCATTTCATTTGTTGACGTTTTTTTGTTTATATTTAAAAAGAAATTTATTTAGCTTCTCTAGTCATGTTATATAAACCAATAAATAAAAAATATATTTATTATAGACTTTTTTAATTTGATGATTACGTTGGATTAAAAATTGTGGTGTATTTTAAATCCAAAGCAGAACAAAGAACTTTTTTTTTTTAGTTCCTGTTAAGCTATCGAAAAACTTCTATCCTTGTTAAGATTGAAAAATATAACAAATGCAATAAAAACTAAGAATTTAAGACTGTTTCAAAAATTTCCCCGGATCCCGAGAATTCCCGGGATTTAGAAAATATTTTTCCCGTTTCCCGGGAAATTCAAAACCCGGGAAAATTGGACGCCCTACCTTCCATCAACCAAGCCAATCTCGTTGCAAATTTTCGCCACAGGTCAGTAACGGATTCGAAGCCCGGAAGCCATCCACTTGGCATCAATCCACGTGCTAATTGCCCCCCTTCTCTCAATATTTTTCTCTGTTTTTATGAAGGTTAAGTTCTCCCCGACTACTAGGATGACTCCTCTCCCTGTGGGGTCTTCTTCTCGCAATTTAGTGCCGATTTAAGGGGAGCATCATCGCGCGCTCAGCTGTCCATTTAGACACGGAGGGAAATCGGATTTTTGTTAAAGTGTGCGAAAAAATCTCGATTATCGAACCGCTCACTGATTCAACCAATTAACTTTCTCGCGCGAGTCTTTCTCTTTTGTAGTGGAAAGTTAAAAAAAAAAATCAGACAATCCTTAAAAGGAGCAGTAATTGAGTGACAATTGGGCGGATTTTTTGTTTCGAGTAATTGAGCTTAATTGATCGCAATTCGCGTTGAGAGCGCAAAGTGCCGGTGAAAGGTGACAAGATGCAATTTTTTCCGGGTTATTTAATGCAGCGAAAGTTCAACCGCTTTTGCGAAGTTGATCTTGACCGGTTGATAACACAAACACATGAGAGGGAGAAACAGTCTGTCTTTTCAAATGAATGAATCGAAACGTTTAAAAATGTCTTAAAAATCATTTAATTTTAACAAATCAACAAATTTTCTAGTTGAAATAACAACTTGTTTGTAAAATTTAGCTCTTTTTCAATTTTTAGAAAAGTTAGTATGATCACAGCGAAAAGCTAAACAAATGTTAACAAATGCAATGAAAACGGAAAAGGGCATATAAAACATAAACATAAATTAAACTTCTTCTTCCTTCTCCTCCCAAGGGGGATGTCACTCTGAGAGCGAAGAAACCAGCACTCGAGACTGTCGTGTCGTAAATTGGTTCAATGAAAGTGTACAAACTAGGCATCGCGGGATGATCTTTCTCCTCGTCTTCCCGCTACAGAGACACGTTACGGTTTCGCACCCAAGGGCACACATTTTGTGCGCGGGGTGACGACAGGAAGAACGGAGAGTTCTATTTTGAGGCGTTGTACACGATGTAAAGAATAAGCAGCAACAATCTGGAACTCGCGCAGTTCATTAAACTTGCCACGAACGGAACAATATAACGGAAACAGGAAATTTATTTGGTGTGATCGGATCACCGGTTGTGGGGTTCCGGGAAGGTGAGTGGAACGCGTGAGTGATTTGGAGGTTGTTATTTTCGAATCACGCATTAACCACACAAAATCACACAAAACCACACGAAACCACACACAATCACACACAATCACACAAGGTCACACAAAACCTCACACATTCACACAAGGTCACACACAGTCACAAACAATCACACAAGGTTGAAATTTGGTCGAAAAATCAACAATGACAATTAAGAAGAACTTGAGGTTGGGTTTTACAACCCCAATTTAATAAAATATTCAAAAATTATAATGAGAACCACCATGTTGGCAAAACATTCTAAAAAATGATACAATTCAATAATGAGAATTTGATGCTTCTCCAAACAAATCACACACAATCACACAGGGTCACAAACAATCACACAAAGTCACAAACAATCACACAAGGTTGAAATTTGGTCGAAAAATCAACAATGACAATTAAGAAGAACTTGAGGTTGGGTTTTGCAACCCTAACTTCAATAAAATATTCAAAAATTATTATGGGAACCACCAAGTTGGCAAAACATCGCAAAAAATTAAAAATTCAATAATGAGAATTTGATGCCTTCAGACTTATAAAAGCCAGCATCACAAACCAACCATCCAACAGTCCCTCAAGATGTTCCTGCAGCGCTTCTTCCGCAGCAACCTGGACGTCCTACCCGTCGGTCTGCAGACCATGGAGCTGATCGGTCTGTGGGGCGAGGATCGCCGCCAGGTGGCCAAGTTTGGCGCGATCGCGTCCTGGATGACGCTGATGATCCTGATCCCGAAGAGTACCCTGGAGTACGGCGGCGAGGGGTTCGACTCGTTCGCACGTGGAACCGCCGAGCTGATCTACTTTGGGGACTTTATCTCGTCGATGGTGATATTTGCGCTGCAGCGGGGATCGTACGTGCGGATGATTAACATTTTGCAGGATTCGTTTAGGAAGTGTGCCGGGGAGGATCAGCCGGAGAGCTGTCGGAAGGCGATCGTGGATTTTAATTGGAAGATTTTTCGGTATTCGAGGATCTACGCTTGCTTCATTGGGAGCTGCTTGATCTTCTACGTGCCGCTGCCGATGACGGCGACGTTCTTCAACTACTTTTCGGCGGCTGGGAATGGGACGGAGGGGGTCGAGTTTGTGCTGCCGTTGGAGAACAAATTTTACTGGTTGGACACCAGGAGGAACATTTGGCACTACGTGATCTACATGGTGCTGCTGGTGCCGGCGGTGACTGGATCGGCGTGTTTGAGTACGGTCAAGGGGACGGTACTGTTTACGATCATCCGGTATGGTGCGATGATCTTCGAGTTGGTTTCGCTGAAGATCGCCGATCTTGGGCGGGGTGAGAATTTTGAAGAAGGGAAGGAGGAGTATCGTAGGAAGCAGTTGGTGGAGATCTTCGAGCTGCACAAGACGGCGTTGGAGTACGCGAAGCTGCTGGAGAATATCATGAGTTTTATTCTGCTGTCGCAGTTCGTCAACTGTATGCTGATCTCGTGCCTGATGATGTTTTATATCTCGAGTGTGAGTAGGAATGCGTGTTGAGGGATCAAAGTTCAAGTTTATTATTAATGTTAATTGTACGGACAGACCTACGGCCCGAACGTCGTAAATATGGTGATCTTGTTTGCGGTTCTGATGGTGGAAGTGTTTGCGTACTGCTTCAGCGGAGACGAGCTGAGCTCGAAGGTTTGAGTCTTTGAGAATACTTTTAATAGCAATTAAATCGGCTTTACTACTTTTAACAGGCAGCCGAGGTAGCCAACTCCGTGGCCATGTACCCGTGGTATCGAGAGCCGGTCACCGTGCAGAAAGAGCTCAAGCTGATGATCCAGCGAGCGCAGAGTACGATCGGGATTACGGCCGGGAATTTTTACTACGTGGACATCAAGCGATTCGGAGTTGTCGTCCAGACGTCCTACTCCTATTACTTGATCCTGAAGGAACGGTTCAACGCTTGATCGCAGCGTGCCCTGCGAGATGAACCAATTATGTAGAAACATGACAGACATGGCAGAGTCCGCGCCTCTTAGCAAAACAGAAAGTTTCTCTCCACTAATTATGTCATATATCACAGCCCGGACAGATAACCCAGGTAGAAAGCAAGATTTATTGCCCAGCGCAGATTTCTCCCACCTCTCAAGATCAACAAATTTATGCTTGCAAAAAGACTCGCGCGTCAAGGCATGCTGGGACGACGGCCGTGCATAGCAGAATAATTAAAACCGTTTTCTTCCAGCGTCGCTGTTGCACTGTAGACCCGTGAACCAGGGTGTGACTTAAGTTATGAACCCTTTCGGGAAATCTAGGCGGGATAATGGCTTTCTTTGCAAATGAAGTTAATTTCGCCAATCTGGATTGAGCTGTCGTAAACAAGGGCCTGAACAAGGGCGTACTTGCAGTACTATTCAGCTGAAATTTATGTAATTTGACAACTCTCGCCTACTGCGGCGGTCAATAAACCGTAATTACCGCCTCGAAAGTGAGAGTACAACGACCGCGGCCAACCCTCCGGGAACAATCGACGCCGCTGTGTTGTCAATTCATACGGCGCGCGCTCGCGCACACAAATCCGTTCCAAACAATTAAATAACTATCATTTTTGTGCGCAATCCAAGCAATCTGCATAACTGACAGCTCTAACAGTAATTTCGCGACCGCGCGCGCACTTTTGGGCGGCCTACTGCGACGATGACACGCTGACGTCATCGCGAAGGTATTGCCGGTTGCAGTCGAAATAGAAGCGCGTCATCGCGCGTAGCGCGGCGTTGTGATCATGTCGCTTGGCCTAGACGGCGACTGAAGAACAAGAACAACAGAATTATCGTTAATGAGAAAATGTTTTCGGGCTAATAATAACAGCGCGCAACGGATGTCGCGGCGAGTTGGTCAATGGCTGAATGACGGAATTTTCCGACACGATCGTCAGGAAGCGTTCGTGACCTCGTTCAACGCGGGGATTCGTCATCGATTTTCCTCAATTTTCGAGAATTCTGCAGAACAGAGTGACAGAAGCACCTGATTCGAAGTATCACCAGATCAATGATCTCGATTTCGCTATGCGAAATTGGTTCTCGAGCTACCGCCGGCTTCGCCGGCGATGACCGTGCGGAATTTACGCGCGGAACGTGATTTCGACAACTCTGCGTTTTTTTGTTGCGGTTTCTTGAATTTTGCCATTATGGCTCGTTACAAGTGGTGCCATTTTTTTTGTTTCACAGGTTGCGTGACGAAGGTGAGGTAGGGCGACGCTCTTCGGTCGCGGGTCGCAAGTTTCGCGATTTTTCTTGATGGAGGAGAGGCCAGGAGGGTGATTTAATCAAGCTGTTGTCTTAACTCACTCAGCTGTCCAAATTGGCTGGGGTCGTCGACGAGCGGGGAGGCGCAAAAATTAAGTTGTTTTATAAGGTAGAGATAGTGATATACGACATAAAGGTTTATTTATTTTATTGCGAAGTCACGTAATCCATTGTTTTGACGCGATATCTGGATCTTGGAGGGTTGACAAAAAAACGTCTGTAATTATGGATCTGATTAAAAATGACAAAAAATTTACCGTAAAAACCGTTTCCGCCCTAAACCAGTCTGTCGTTTTAAACAAGATGTTCAATTTCATCAAGGTATGATAGATTTGGCGCTCAGAACACGCTCCAATCGACAGAATTGAATTTAAATGAATTTCCTGCCAATAAATAAAATTGTAAATTTCGTACAAAAAATAAAAGGGTGCGCATGGTTGCTTAAGGAAATTCAATAGCATTCAAATTTTAAACTTTAATTACAAGCAGGAAATTCACTAAAATTCAATTCCATCGAGTGGATCGTGTTCAGGAAGGCCAAATCTATCATACCTTGATGCAACTGAAGCGTTTACTGACGTGGCTTGCTAAGAATGCCAAACATATTATTTCGAGTGACCTCGATTCCGTTGACAAGTAGTCTAACCTAAAATTAAGGTCTCACGGACAAATGTTGATTCCCAATGCATTTTGGAATTCTGGAAGGTTCCAAGATGATAATTTCCGCCCTAACCTACAAATTAAAAGTCACGCCTTCGCAATTTCCAACATCCTTTAAAAACTCCAAACGACCTCAAAATTGCAACAGTCGCCATGTCCCCAGCCATCCCACCGGACCTGCAAGTGCTCAAGTTCCCCCTGCGGATGCTCCGCTTCGTCGGCCTTTGGGGCGATCGTCGCGAGCTGGTTCGCTACGCGTCCGTCGTGCTCTGCATGTCCGTGGTCCTGATCATCCCGAAGGCCGCCCTCGGCTCCGGCAAGGATGGCTTCGACTCGTTCGCCCGCAACACCGCCGAGCTGATCTTCTTCACCGAGGTGTGCGTCTCGATCGGGATCTTCGCCAGCCGGCGGGGCTCGTTCGAGCGGTTGGTCGAGGTGTTGCGGGAAACGGTGTTGATGTATGAGGACGTGGAGTTGCTGGGAGAGATTGCGGCGTTCAACCGGAAAATGGAGCGGTTCTCGAAGAGCTATGCGGCGTGGATTGGGTTTTGGGTTGTGTTGTATCTTGGGATACCGATGATCTTCACCTGTGTGAAGGTGGTGTTTCCGGGGGAGGGTGATCGCGGGGATTTTATGTTGATCGCGGAGTTGCAGTAAGATCTAGATGTTTAAAATGAAAATTTTGAACTAAAAGATCAAATTTTAGGTTTTACTGGTTGGACATTCGCCGCAACCTGCTGGACTACGCGATCTACCTTGTGTTCTGCTCGATGGCCATCTTTTGCTCGTCATACCAGAGTACCTTAAAGGGAGCGGTGATATTGGTCAGCATTCAGTACGGAACGAAGTTGTTCGAGCTGGTTGCGATGAGCATCGACCGTCTGGGAAACGTTAAAGAAGAGATTGCGCGTAAAAATCAACTCCGGGAGATCGTCAACCTTCACAAACTAGCATTTCAGTACACCAAACACCTGGAAGACACGGTTTGCTTCATGATGATCAACCAGATCCTGAACTGCATCCTGATCTGGTGCCTGATGATGTTCTACGTGTCAACGGTAAGTCATTCAAGAAGTGATCATTCGCGATCTTATCCAAAAATCCCGCCCTGGTAGAACTTTGGCCCGAACGCAGTGTGCGTGATCATCTTGTTTGCGGTTCTTATGGGCGAGATGATCGCCTACTGCGTCAACGGATCCAAGCTGGCAGAGACGGCCGCCGCAGTTGGCCATGCCGTCTATCGCTACCCGTGGTACAACGAGCCTACCGCGATGCAAAAGGACATGCAGCTGATCATCGAGCGGGCGCAGAAGCCTACTGGGATCACGGCGGCCAAGTTTTACTTTGTCAACATTGAACGGTTGGGGCTGGTCGTGCAAGCGTCGTACTCGTACTACTTGATACTGAAAAAGCGCTTTTAAGGGGACTTGCTGGCTCTTACTTGTTTATTCACACACCGTTTATCACTAATTACTGTTTGGTAGAAGGTCTTGAATTTGACAGCATAAATATTGGTTGAAATTCAGATAAACTTGACAAGGTTGCTTTGATGCAAAAGGACAAAACTCGCACATTTTTCAACACAACTTGTTACTCACGAATCTCAAATGTTGGTGAAACCTCCAGAAAGTGGCTGATATTTACCTGCAATAAAAGAAAAAGAAATTAACATTAGTTATGCTTTTCACTCCAGAAAACCACTAGAAATTGACTCCCACTTCTATTACGAACAAGAAGACATTGAAAATCGAAAACCTCAAAAATTCGTTCCGGAAATCTGCCGTTTGCGGGAAACGCAATTTTCGAACCAAGCCTTCACGCCAGACAGCAAAACCCGCCGAAGGGGAGTATCGCAATTTCGCCAAACAAAGCCCCCAGCCGAAAAAAGCGATACCACGAGGTTACTCGAGGCCAGGCCTCGACGTGCGGTTGGCATGACCCAACAAACTTCGTGAAGCAACCTGTTTGGGGGCCGCGTGCAATAGCCGGCTACACACACACACACTGCCAATTAAAATTCAATTTTCTCTATCGATATTTTATATACAACATTTTTTCCAGCCTTTTGCTTCGCGCTTCAGCTAATTTCCTCCTCCACCAACCCACCCACCCGGTACGAATCGGAAAATCGGACTGCCGGTGATTCAGCAGAACCTCAAACTTGGCCGCGGTCGATAACAACAAAACGGTTCAATCGCGCAATAAATATGGAATATTTGCTCCGTTTTCGAGCTCTCGTGTTCAATAATCGAAGCAAGCCGGGAGTCGGTTTCGAGTTACTTCGCACCTCCCTGCCAAGGCCTGCCGGTCATTCGTTGCACTTGGAGAGCCAACTTGGATGAAGTTCAATGAATCGCCGTTGAGGACTCAATGCTGCCGACTTGGAGAAGAACATGGTCATTACAAGCCACTTTTTGCTGGGGGTTCTTGATGCAGTAATCGATTTCTACAGGCGTGATGAACTTCGGTAGACTTCGAAGCTCTTAAGCTCACCTGTTCAGAAGGCCACTCCCCGCTTCGCGGCGATCACGCCCCTAAAATTGCGATCTTGACCTCGACAAGCCATTCTTTTGACCTTAAAAACGCCACACCAAAAACACCAAATAGTCAAACTGCGGTCAACCGGTTCCGTTCCCACCGCTTCTAGGTCGGTACCTCCTGCTATACCAGCTTTGATGGGACGTGAAACTTGAGACCTAATTTGCGACCAACACCACGTTTTTTTCTGTTGTAAAATATGCATCAAATTTTACTATCACACGGGTGTAAATGTGGCAAACAGCAAAAGCGACAACATGTTGCATGTGAGGTAAAACGTGGAAAACTGGTTCAGCTGAGTTTTTTTTTTCTGAAAGAGAGGGAAACCTCCCTTTCTTTGGGTGATTAGGGCAAGGTGATTGATGCATTCACCTGAACTCATAACGGAATTATTTATAATGTAAGTTTTAATAGCTAATCGCAATAATTTTTATATCATTTTTAATGTTTTTTTCTGATTTTATTGAAGGGTTGTTGTTGAGGTTATTTATTTTTGTTCAGTTTACAATTCATAAATATTTTTCTAATAATTTAACAAAGATTATTAATAACAAAAAAAAACTCTTAAAATATCCCTTCCTCCCGATATCTACAAACTGGTCTGGCGGGCGCCGTTAATAGCCAAAGACTTGTCGCTTGTCTAAATGTTCTAGTATCTGCGATCTTGGAGTTTTATCCTTTTGGGGAAACGCCACTAGACCGTTAAAGCTGTTCGTTAGTGCTGATACATTATTACTAGTTGTGGTTTGGTTGAGCGTTTTAGCAGAATGCATTACTGTGAATACAAAGAGACGAGTTGTTCCTTTTAATTCCGCTATATATTTTTAATATCTTGACAGATACGTATTTCGTCTACTACTTGCAGACTTCATCAGTGATGATGAAGTCTGCAAGTAGTAGACGAAATACGTATCTGTCAAGATATTAAAAATATATAGCGGAATTAAAAGGAACAACTCGTCTCTTTGTATTCACATTAATTACAATCATGTTCAGCAACGGCTTAAGTTTAAAAACTTGAAGAAAAAAAACTTTTATGATGGATTTGTAAAGGCATAAATTTAAAGATCTATCAAACGTAGGAGCCCAATTTTTTTGAAAAAAAAGTCGGAAATAACAAAAAAATAAATTTAGGGTACGATTTTTGAATGTTTTTTTTTTCAATTTAAAAATTGGGAAAAATCCGTACACCGTTTTTTTTAAATAGTTTTCATCAATACCAACAAAAATTCCTGCAAAAGATACAGATTTTGTATGGACAACTGCCAAATTGCTACTGAATCGTTTTAATTCGCCATGGATGTTGATATTATGCATGCAATATTCAAAATAATATTAAAAAAAAAGCAGATTCGATTATCCCAAGGCATCAGAAAAATTTCACTTCGGATAATCGAATCGATTTTATCTTTGTCTTATTTTTGATGTCGAGCTTTAATAAGACCCAACTACTTAACTACTTCAAAGTGATTAAGAATTTTAAAATCCAAGATGGCGACCAAAATGGTTGTTACGAAATATTGAAAAAATGCATTTGGTAACTTTGAAGGCAATAAACCAATAAATAGTAAAGAAATGAAAAAATGCGATTTTTTCATAATTCGATTATCCAAAATTCTATACAAACCTTGGGATGATCGAATGTTCGGATAATCGAATGTTCGGATAATCGAGCCTTCGGATAATCGAACTTTGGATAATCGAATATTCGGATAATCAAGGCTTTGGGACAATCCATAAACCACGTGAACATTTTTTTTCTCTAAATTCAAGACCATCTTCCTTCTCACTTGTGGACAATTGTACATACAAAAAAACTTTTTTGTATGGGGCGTACCCCTGAAGTGTCCACGTGGTTCATGAGTGGGCTCTTTTGAGACAAAAAATAAGCAATTTCAAATTAAAAAAAAAACCTCATTGATCATAATTTTACACAAATATTTGTTTAGAAAAATCATTAAAAAAATCTTTTTTAAGGAATTATTTTTAATTGATCATATTAAAAAATAATGAAAAATTTGAGTTTAGTAAATTTGATCAAAATTGTCTTCCAGGATAACTTTCTTGTATTCTAAAATTCAAAAAAGCAAAAATATCCATGCATAAAATCGCATGTAAGAAAAGTCACTGAAGTTTAATACTGCATAGTCAGATTTTTTGCACACACAAAAAAAAGTTGCTACCGACGCGATTCAAACCTAGCTCTCACTAACGAATACTGGTGCCTTATCCCGCACGGCTACCAGACCGTTGAAGAGTGCAAAGAACGTTAATATGAGCTTGTCATTTCAGTCTTGTAGTTTTCCCATACTGATGGCTTACATATCTTTGAGTGTAATATTACAAAAAACTTCATAAAATCATGCAACATGAATTTTATCCATGCCTTTACACGCAGCTTTTGCTGCACGGAGAAAAATTAGTTCCCAAAATCGTAAACAAGTGATAATGATATTTGAAACCACGAAAGAAGTGTTTAAATTTCATGAAATGTTTTTCAAAAACGTGTAATTTGAAAATTTTGTTCGTGGTTGCCAATGTCGTTAACGTTTGTTCATGATTCTGGGAACTTATTTTTCTCCGTGTGTCTATAATACCTTTCTAGTTTTTTTTATTTTACACGATTTATTCCAAGACTTTTCCCCCGCACAAAAACGTACTTTCGTCGATAGTGAAATTACTATCACACCTGCCTGCCTGTCTGCTGATGATGTGAGGAGCATGTACGCTATGGAAAGTGAACCGATTTATGGCGTTCGTGACGTTTATGGGTCGCACTTTGCCAGGCTATGTTGATGAACATTTTTGCTGTCTTCTCGCCTTAGCCTGCTAGTCAGCCTATAGTGAGCGGCATTAAACTATCAATCTCGTTTGATGAATGCACCCGCAAGCCGCGGCCACCACGTGTAAAAGTTGGCGCGAAAACATGCTGCTTTTCACCAAATATAGCTGTGTTTGCGGTGGGTTGCTTGGATGTTCGTCCAAAAAAATCGGTGGGGCAAAAAGGTGGAATCATATTTCATGGCACGTACGCTGCAATTACTCGCGCACTCTTTGATTAATCACTCTGTGGGGGGTGGAGGTGGGGTCAGCGGGGTTGCAATTGCGTGCGGGGGTTTTGCAAAAATAATAAGCCTAAATGAAATTTTCGCGAAAAAAAAAACTTGCTGTTGGCAAAACATTCGCTCAAATGTTTGGAACGCTTTTTTTCGCTGTTCAACGTGCAATATCGTATGACATACTCATTTTTGCTTCAACTCTGTTTGTTGTTGGTTTTTTGTTGCTCCAACCTTGAAGAGTTTGCTTTCCTTTCCTTCATTAGCCGCCGTGTGCGCACGTAAGTTGAGCTTTTTTTGCGGTTGGCCAAGTTGAGGCAGCACAATTTGCATGGTCTGCTACCGACAATACTGCTGCTGCAGCAGCAGCAGAACCGTGTGAAATTAAGCGATTTTACGTGCTGCAAAGTTGTTGCAAATTTTGGAAAAATGTTTAAATTTGCCTAATTATCTAAAATGACTTGAAATTTGCAAATAAAATTAAAATTGATTAAAGTCAATTTACCGTTAACTCGAATAATTAACTCCTACAGATCTGGCAACCCTGCACAAAGTCGCAAACACCTGAAAACTTCAACCAACCGGCATTTTTCAGATTCAATCAGCTTCCCATGAAACGCAAAAGCCTCTAATTTTCGCGAAACGACCGACTCATTGCCACTGATGGATCATTCATTTTCTTGGATCTTTTTTTTTCGCACGATTTTTACGGACATCCACCGCGATTTCTCGGACCAAGGTCGTCGCGTCGTGATCAATACGGTGGCGCTAATTAGGAGATGCCGAAAAATGCCTCAATTTCCGCCGACCCGGTAACCGGGCGGCCAAGGTCGTCGCGGATTGCACCGGGAAATGTCTGTTGGTTAAATTTGTTGGGTTTGTTGAACGGCAGAGTAGGCCATGAGCAGTGGCGATGCCCTTCTAGTTGGTTGGATGAGATGGAACGGATCAAATTTCTAGTGATTTTTTAGAAATGTCAAAACACAAAACGCAACTGCAAAAGAGTAAATGAAATGTTTGAAACAAAAAAATCATTTGTGATCCGTCATATCATAAAGTCTACGATTTGTACAAATTTAATATAATTATTACAATGTACCATAACATTGACTGACCTTGCAAAATGCAATCAAAATCAATTTAGATAACTGCGCAAATGCGCACCATTGGAACATAAAAATTTCAAATCAAATCACCGCTGGGAAGGAAAGTTTCTGCTTACCACCTGTAAATTTAGCATTTATAACCTTCTCGAAGCTTTCAACTGAATATTTGGGAAAAGGGGCCAAAGGTAAACCTTTCGAACGTTTCGTTGAAGGTATTTTTTCTAGATCCAGTTTCAACCTTTTTTTTGACGATTTGAATAATTAAAAAATGAAATTTGAAATTAATATTTCTTTATTATTTAACCTTCGGGAAGTTGCGTGTTTTGGAACGGGGTTAAACATGGTTTTTAGAACCGAATTTTTATTCAGTTATTCTAACCTCAGAATATGCAAGTGATTTTATGCGAACTTTAACCTTGTTATATTCCCAAAACTGAATAATAAATGGTGGAAATTAACTCAAATCATACGTTCAGTTTGTGGAACATTGTCTTCCTTAGAGTGATTCTTTGCCTACACATCCTTTGTTAATCTTTGAGTTACATTGATTTTTGTGCACAGCAAAAAAAGTCACTTCCAAACTCGAGAGTTCCAGTTTTTTAAATGATTAAGATTTATTTAATACATGATGTTTTGCTCTAGAAATCGTGGGTTAATTGTCAACGACTTTAAATAAAGCGCAAAGTTTGTGAAAACAAAACAAATAAAAATGTCCCATTTTACCCCACATGTCCCCTTCTAAATGACGTACACCACTTTGACAATAATCGTTTCCAGCAAGAATAAAACGTCTCCCGACTCAGCTTCCGATGCCAAATTTCTGACAGCCGCCGAGCAGCCTACTACGATGGCAACCACCAAAACCACCGCCGTCACCAAGGTCGACTCGGCCGTGTTCCGGCGCCGGCTGCCCGAAGAACTCCAGATCATGCCGTACACGCTGCGGGTGCTAGAGTTTGTCGGACTGTGGGGCTCGTGGAACCAGTTTCCGTTCTTTGTGCTATTCATGACCACCGGGACCATGGTGATCCTGTTCCCGAAGGCGTTTCTGGGCATCGGACACAGCGAGTTTGCCATCATGGCCAAGGGGATTGCGGAGTTTATTTTCGAGGCGAACATTTATCTGAGTGCGTTGATTTTTTCTACGAAGCGAGCGAGCTTTGTGAAGGTCGTCAACGGGTTGGCGGAGTTTTTTCACGAAGGTGAGTTTGGGGGGACATTTTGAGCGTGCAACGTGGTTAGATTTTGCCCTTTTGAACTACAGTCAGCAACGCGGACAACGACTGCTACGATCTGATTCGCACGACAAACGTCAAAATCCGATATTTCTGGCTCTTCATGGTGCTGTATTGTGCGACGGGACCGATCATCTTTTGCATTCCGTCTGCGACGGTCACCTACTTGCGGTACTGGGACGCAATCGGCAAGAATCTTTCGGAACCCCTCGTTTACGAAATCCCAATGGAGCAAGAGTTCTACGGGCTGGACATCCGCAAAAACTTCATCCACAACCAAATCTTTTTGGGATTTTCCTTCCTGGCCTACTGCGCCAGCAAGTTCTTTCTGCTCGTCATGATCACGACGCCGTTCATCATGATCAAGTACAACTCGCTGACGTACCAACTGGTTTGCGAGCGGATCCGAAAGCTGCCGCAGCTTCCGGGTGGCCCGAAACCAGCCGGATTGTCGTCCTCCAACAGGACCGAGGTCAATGTGCACGATTTGGCCGAAGTGGTCCGGCTGCATCGGCAAGCTTACGAGTGAGGGTTCAGTTGGTGGTAGTAGGCCATGACTGATCGCGCTCCCATTTCAGAATAACCCAGCAGATTGAGGACATTGTTCACCTTCCGGTGGCACTGGAGTACTTCACCTGCGTCATGTTCTACTGCATGGCAATGTTCTACATCTCAACGGTAACCACCGAGAAAACATCCAAAGCGTACAAATCAAGTAACCCATGATTTTCCAGTACATCGACTTCAGTCTGTTCAACATTATGGTTCTGTTCCTGGCCTCCCTGATGGAAACGTTTGGCTACTCGTACCTCGGATCGGAGCTGTCGGAGGAGGCGGCGGCCGTTGGCACGGCCATCTACGATTTGCCCTGGTACGATCACTCGGTCGAGCTGCAGCGGTACTACCGGCTGATCATTCAGCGCACGCAGCGAACGACCGGGATTTTCGGGTTGCGATTTTTCCTCGTGCAGTTGACCACGTTTGCCAATGTGAGGTTTGACTTATTTTGAAGTATTTTGGTTAATTTTTGTCTATTTTCAGGTAATGCAAATGTCCTACTCTTACTTTCTGGTGCTGAAGGATGTCCTTCAGCAACTTTAAATTTTTGAAAGTTAAATGATGATACAAATATTGAAGGAAACTTTTGTTAGGTGTTTAAATCTCATAAATAAACAATTATGAGAATTTGTAGTACTCGTTACCAAATTAGCAAGCAAGTAGGAATAAAATTGCATTTTCACCTCACGTTACTGAGCAATTCTCTGAGATTTCGGTCATTCGATTTTTTTTTATTTTTTAATACAGCTGAAACTTTTTTGGTGCCTTCGGTATGCCCAAAAAAGCCATTTGGTTTGTCCATATTTTTTTCCATGCAAATTTGGCAACTGTCCATACAAAAATGATATATAAAAACTACACTGGACGAAAACATTTTGTTTAATCAAGACTAACATTTCAAAAGGGTCAAACATTCAATATTACGCCTTTTTAAAGTGTTAGTCTTGATTTAAAAATTTTGAAAATATTGTTTTTGAAAAGATCGAAAATTTTTACGAATGTTCAGTTGCTGAGATTTCGACATTAGAAAAACGTGGGTTTTTTGAGTGAGACTTGGAAAACATCAATTTTCTCAAATTTTCCTGTTTTTAAATCTTTGCACGGCAATATCTCAGAAACTAAAGGTCGAATCAACAAAGTTAAAAAAGCAAAATTAAGAGAATTTTCTGAGCTTTTCAAAAATATTTTTTTTTCATGAGCATTAATGTTAACAACTGAATAACTGCGACTTTTTTCAAAAAGTTACCTAAAAATGGCTTAAACATTATCAAAATTCCACTAAAGTATTTCCTTTTTGCAAATTCGATTTTACATCGAAAAATGAAGGTGAAAATTTTTGCGAACAACATTTTGATTTTTTGAAAAAAGAAATCTGTATTGATAAAAAAAAATCAGTATTGATTAAAAAATCATGTTTCAGTCAAAGATTTTTTGCACATTCTGGAAATTTCTGAAAAATTGTCATTGTGGCATTAATAGTGTTTTTTTTTGCAAATCATGTTTTTTGTATGGACAGTTGCCAAATTTGTATAGAAATACTAGTGATGCAAAATGGCTTCTTTGGGCATATCGAAGGCACCAAAAAAGTTTTAGTTTGATAAAATATACAAAAAATAAAATTAAAAATAGACCGACTTCGTAGAGAATTGCTTTACTGTTTTAATTTTTTCTCAGAAGCAAAATTGCCACATGTGATTTGCTTTGTTTGCACTGAAAAAAGTTCACAGTCGGTCAATTATCATTGCTCGCCGACATCAACAATCAGTGCACTTGCAAGTCATTGTCACCGGTGGAAAAGTCTGGAATACGAGTCCTTTGTTTGGTTAACTGTATAAATATGAACTCGATGGAAAGCAAACTAGTTGGTCAAGATGTCCGACTTATTCAAGAAATATTCCCTTCCGGAGGAAGTCGATGGAAACAAATCGTCCAAAAATCCTCTCCCGGAGGAACTCCTGGTCATGCCGGCAAACCTGCGAATCCTGGAATTCATCGGACTATGGGGCTCGTGGGACAATTTCTACCGCTTTGCAGTGCTGTTCGTGTACGCATTCAGCATCATTTTCCTGCCCAAGCTGGTCGACGGAATCGGAAGCAGCGACTCGGCCGCGATCATCAAAGGCATCGCGGAGTTTGTGTTCGAAGCGTCGATCTACGTGCCGATCGCGATCTTTGCCGTGAAACGGCAAACGTTTGAAAAGTTGATGGGCGAATTTGAGGACTTTTTCCGGAAGGGTTGGTACGATCTAGCAGGCGTAGGTTGTGATTTCAAGGTGCGATTTTGTTTCAGTCACCATCGACGAAAACTTTGGCGCCTGCTACGATATCATTGTGGATCAGAACAACAAGATCAAAACGTTTTTCAAGTTCTACCTCGTGTACTGCCTGAGTGCCCCGTTCGCGTACAGCATTCCCTCGCTATTCGGCAACCACATCCACTACTGGACGAGGGGAAACACCACGGAACCGCTGATTCTGGAACTCCCCGCCGAGCAGGAGTTCTACGGCATGCAAATTCGGACCAGCTTCTCGCAGTACCACTACTTTCTGGCGATTTCCGTGCCGGCACACTGCGTCAGCACGCTGTTTTCGCTGCTCAAAATTACCACGGCGTTCTTCATGATCAAGTACAGCTCGCTGACGTACCGGGTGGTGGCGGCCAGGGTTCAAAAATTAACTCAACTTGAGGATATTAAGATCGCCGATCTGGCGGAAGTGGTCGAGCTGCACGAGCAAGCTTTCCAGTGAGTATGCGTCTACAGTTTGACTAGGCGGGCGCCGTTACTGATCATCTTTGCAGGATTACAGAGTTGGTGGAGGAAATGGGCCACATTCCAATTGCAATGGAATTTCTCACCTGCATCGTTTACTGGTGCTTGACCATGCTCTACGCTTCGACGGTAATGAACGTCAAACTTGAGTAAAATCAAATAAGTCTGTCAAAAATTCCTCTCAGAGAATCGACTTCAACCTGTTCAACGTAATGGTGCTATTTTTCGCCTCACTTATGGAAACGTTCGGCTACTCGTACCTCGGATCGGACCTAACCGATTCGGCGGACGCGGTTGGCGAGGCCGTGTACGGTCTACCCTGGTACGAGCACTCCGTCGAGCTGCAGCGGTACTACAAGCTGATCATTCGGCGCACCCAAAAGTCGACCTGCATCAGCGGGATCAAGTTCTTCGTCGTTGAGCTGACCACGTTTAGCAATGTGCGGTTTGTGACCTGTTTAAAACGAAATGTCTTAATTTTGTTTAAATTGCAGGTGATGAACATGTCCTACTCATACTATCTTGTACTGAAAGATGTTCTAAATACGATGTAAACAAAAACAATCAATGTTTCTAAGGTATGTACAATAAAACATTGTCTTTTGACATTTTTCAACTTGTAATACTGAACCTCTAACCAATAGGCCTATAACTGTGAAAGCAATACAGTATTGTTAGGCCGGCTATGAAATTATGGGAAAGTATAATCTACATAATATTAAAAAGCAATGTGTATTTCAACAGGTGCTGGAAGAAAAGTTGACATTAGTCAACTCAAGAGTGTTTCGCAAGAACCAAATTGTGAATAATTTATAAGTGCACTAGCGCTTTGCTATCAATAAGTAATAAGTAGCTGATATAAGTTCTCAGAACGCTTCAAAATTAAATTGCCGATCTATTTTAGTCACTTGAAATTGAAATCAATTTCTGGTAACTTCCCACAAACCCCAGACACAAAATCCACTCCAATTCCCGATAATCCCAACCCGACTGCCTCCTTCTAATCTCCGCCAGGAGATTTACGACCCCTTCGATCCGCGTCCCGATTGACAAGCTTCCAGCCAATTATTCGCTCTCGAGCGTGCGTGCCTTTTCTTCATTTTTATCGAAGAAAACCAGTCGGTCTTGCTGGCAGATGTCACTCTCGTGTCGATCCCAGTCTCTGTAACGGTTCGGTTGCGGTTTCGAAAACCGGGCGATCGTGACGTCCGGCAGTAAGCCCAATTACCATAAAGTTTGCCGCGCGCTGTTGATCCAGATCTTGAACTCGACCTTGCGCGGCTACCGCGACGAATTGAATTTATTAAATTTATTTTAATTTATTCCGCTTGGGAGTTGGGAGGTTGGGATCGCCAAGAAGGTCTCTGCAGAACATGTGTGTGAATCTCGCGCTACAAAGGAGCGCAGGAATGCTGCACTGCGCTACTGATGATGATAAACAGCATTTTTCACTCGAAAAGAGCTGAGATATGTTGGTCGGACTGCGTTTAATAACCCGGGATGAGAGTAGCAAAAGAAGGGGAAACAAAGATCGAGATAATTGGTATGCTTTTAGTGATGGGGGAAAAAGAGGAAATATTATTAGCAATTATTGTACACTCTTCTGAGCGATTCATCCATATGTCCGACGGTACAGACTTAAGAACATTATCTCAACAAGTCTATTACGGCATGCGAGCGGGGCAGATTTCGTCCAATTTCGCGGCCAAATCACCACACCACCCACAAACAATCAAATCACGCGGAAATGGAATTACATCACGAGGTTCCCGATAACGCCCCAGACGCCAAACCCTATGATTTCCCCTTAACTAACCCTTAGCGGTTGGCCCAACAAACCTATCTAAACGATAAATCTCGCGCTCACCCAACTCCGCGGAGGTACAAATCGAAGAAAAGTCGGTCGTTTGTGGCAATTTACATAATTTGCTCAACTCTCTCGGAGCGATCGAGATCGCAGCCGGCCGGGCCCCAATTGTTTGTCGCTCACATGTGTGGATCGTAGACGGCGGCGATCGGGTCGAAACAGTCAATTAGAGGAGACGTGTCGGGTGACACAACAACAAACCAGAAGCGTCGTCGTGGTTTGCGGTTAGGTCATCGCGCGGTGGCAGTGAACTGCGAAGGATTCCACGGGAGTCTGGTTCGATGTGGTTACAGACGGGTTTTGAGGCGTTTTGTAGACACCCGGGGGTATCCAAGAACTTAATGAGATAATTTTAGGGAGGTTCCCTAACGCAACTCCAAGCAAGACTTATTTCAGGATATCATGGAGATTTTCCCTTGTCCTGTTGAAAAGTCCCGTCTTCCGAATCCCCTATCCTTGTCCCTGGTGACGGTTGGCAGGTGTTGTTGGTTCTACACTGATGGTTTGACACCAACTGTTGTCAAACGAACGGGGTAACTTTTTAGTTTGACACCCCTTTTACACGGAGTTCACACACACTACCAAACGTTTGTTTTGATACTGTGCGTGATACTGTACGTGTAAAAAGTGACAGTTCGTCACTTTTTAGTTTGACTTTGTCAAACCAACGGGGTGCAACATAAAAAATGTCAAACGAAAAAGTGACCAACCACCGGGTGTTGAGTGTATTCCCAATTATCAATTCCTGTAGTAGATCATGTACATGGCATTTGTTTATTCTAACAAACCTGGCAACGCTGTTTAAGTATACTTAAAGTTCTTGTTGTACATCTATGCCATTTATCAATAGTTAACTCACCTGACAAGATAAGAAAAAAAAAAATTTCTTAGTTTTCATGTATTTTTCATAGTTGAAATGAATAAACAAGTGAACAAGTACACATTAGTGATTAGTTGATTTTTATTCAGGAACAGATTTAAAATGCAAATAACAAGAATCATTATATCATAGTGAACAAATCCTTCAGCACCAAATAGTACGAGTACGACATTTGCACCGCACTGCCGAATGTTGCCAACTGCACGACGAAAAACTTGGCCCCCGTAATCTCAGTAGGCCGCTGGACGCGTTGCAACATCAGCCGATAGTACCGCTGCAACTCAACCGAGTGCTCGAACCACGGTAGATCGTAGATGGCCGCGCCAACCTCGTCGGCCTGCTCCGTTAGCTTCGATCCCAGGTACGAATAGCCAAACGTTTCCAGCACAGTCAGCCCAAATAGCACCATCACGTTAACCAGGTTGAAGCCAATGTTCTGCAAAATAAGTCAAAGCCTACTTGATTTCAGAATTCTTTCTACTTTTGTTCTCGTCCTCACATGGGACAGGTAAAACAAAGTAAGGCAGAAATACAGGATGCAGGTTAGGAACGCCAAGGCCAACGGAAGGTGGCAAATCTGCTCGACCAGGGTGGAGCAGCGGTAGGCCAAGCGGTGCAGCTCGACGATGTCCACCAGCTCGGATTGCGTCACTTCTTTTGATTCGGCCATCTTGCGGATCCGAAGCTCCACCAAGCGGTAAGTAGACGAACTGTACTGGATCATTAGGAGGAGGGCGGACACTTTGACCAGCAGGAAATAGCCACAAACGGAGTACGCAAACAGCGAACAGAGCACAAAAATGTGATAGTGCAGGAAGTTTGTGCGGACTAGAAGACCGTAGAATCTGCGAACAAAAATTCTGTTAAAAGTAAACTACTCAGGAATTCCTCAAGTATACTCTTGTTCCATGGGTAGTTCGAAGATCAGCGGTTCCGATTGATTCCCGGAGTGCGTCCAATACCGAAAGTGACTTGCGGCAAGCGACGGAACGCAGAAAATAGACGGACCAAAGCAGCAATAGATGACGAAACCTTTGAGAAATTTGTTGATGGACAAATTTTGACGAAGTAGCAGATCGTAGCAGTCATTAGAGTGCGGACCGTTCATAGCTGGAATCAGAATTGATATTTTCCGTAGGGGTAAGTCATGTAGTCTTTCAATACTCTACAAAACTTACCCCTGTGAAATATCTCTCTTAATCCGTCAATCAACTGCTCGAAAGCGGTCCTTTTCAAAGCAAAAATCGCCGTCGCTCCGTACAAATTTCCCTCGAAGAACAACTCACCGATTCCCTTGGCGATTTCATCGAACCGGTTGCTCCCAATTCCGAGCACGGCCTTCGGGAACAGAATGATCATCGTTCCCCAGCCAAACGCCGCCAGGAATCGAAAAATCTGAACCGGCGATCCCCAAAGACCGGTAAACTCCATCGCCCGCAGGATGAACGGCATCACCTCGAGTTCCGACGGAAGTCGGTGACGGTTTGGAGGGGTGAACATTCTGCTGTGATTTAATGCGAAGAACTAGTCCGGAATCGTTGCTTGCGAGCTATTTAAAGTATTTTCATTTGATTGGTTGTTCTACAAATAAGCTTAATTACGTATTCTGTCAATATTGTTGGTACGAAGAGACTCGATCTGATTTATTTAGTATTTCCTATGCACAAGTCCAATACTAAACAATTGATAAAGGAACTGAGCGTCCTTGAGAACCAATCAGTATGAGTTGACAACCTTGAAAAAATACAACATATTAAATTTTCATCAACATTCAGCAACAGCACACTTCCAAAGGTGCCAAACTCCACGGCAAAAACACCCATTATCCGAAGAGACTCGATCTTATTTATTCAGTATTTCCAATGCACAAGTCAAGTACTACACAATTTATAAAAAAAACTTTTTCAATGTTCAGCTATCGGTTCTAAGTAAAAACTTCAAAGCTGTTTAAGAGCGTCCTTGAGAACCAAGTAGTATGAATAGGATGAGTTGATAACCTTGAAAAAATACAACATATTAAACTTTCATCAACATTTCTTCAAACAGCAAACTTCTCAGCTCCACGGCAAAAAAAAAATCTTATTCCAGTTATCCGAGTAGGCCGCTGAATGCTTTGCAACATCAGCCGATAGTATCGCTTATCGTAGATGGCCTTGCTCACACCGTTCGCTTCCTACATCAGCTGCGAGCCCAGGTAGGAGTAGCCGAACGTTTCGATCAACGACAGCCAGAACAGGACCATCACGTTGAACAGACTGCGAAGGGCAGTGGTTACTTGGATTGTTTGAATTTTGTGCAAATTTCGATTACCGTCGAGACGTAGACCATCGTCAGGCACCAAAACAGAACACAGGTGAGGAATTGTATGGCCAGCGGGAGGTGGCAGATGCTTTCTACCAGGTTGGTGACACTGAAAGTTAGGATTCTTCTAGAAATTGAACTTAAAAGCTACAATTGAACTCACTTGTACGCGAGTCTGTGCAGCTCAACGACCTCGGCCAGGTCGGACACCTCCACGGCGGAGCTTTGATCTTCAGCGTCGGAGAATCGCGTCAATTTTCGAATCCTCATCGCAACCAATCGGTACGTCAGCGCGCTGTACCGGATCATGAGGAACATCGTGCAGGCCTTGATGATTAGAAAGTACGAGCAAACGCAGTAGGCCGACACCGAGAGCGCCACGAAGGCGTGGTAATGGACGAAATTTGAGCGAATTTGTAGGCCGTAAAATCTGCAACGAAACACACATTGTTGCAAGCTTTCCATGACCTCCGGAAGATCTTACTCTTGCTCCATGGGTAACTCGAAGCTCAACGGTTCTAAGTTGTTTTTTCTTGAGGAAAAATACTGCAAGTAACTGCTGGTCACCGGAGGAACGCAGAACATAAAAGGACCAAATATGCAGTAAACAATGTAAAACTTGACAAATTTTTCGATTTTCAAGTTTTGCTCGCAAATGTAATCGTAGCAGTCCGTGCATTGATTCCTGATTGCCACTGAAACAAATCGCAACATCAATTCCAACTCTTTTCCCAAAACTGTTCCAACTCACCTCGATGAAAAATCTCCCTCAACCCGTCAATCGCCCGCTCAAACTTCCCTCGATTCGCCACAAAAATTACCAACGACACAAAAATGGCTACCTTGTCAAAGTCCCGACAGCCCATCCCGAGCACTGCTTTGGGGAACAGAATCACGGCGGTTCCCCAGCCGAAAGCGGCTAAAAATCGCCAAAACTGATTCGGCGGTCCCCACAGCCCGACTAGTTCCGGAGGTTTATCGGCATTACGGCCAGCTCGGGCGGCAGAAAGTAACACCGGCGGATGGTAACCGGACTCGGTGACATCGCGACTGGGAGTGACCATCCCGATATTGGCGGGATTTTATTGCGTTGACATAGTGCTGATGATGCGCAATCATGAATAAATTACGATACAAATTGAGTGTATCAATAACAAATAGCTTCAAGGATATAGCACGAAATTACACGCTGAATTATACTTGGGCTGGATTAAATCGACTGAATTGTCCATAAATATTGGAGAGACGCGAAAATTTCCAACACTGGTGTTCAAAAATCGATCATTTCAATCCTAATTTCGATGGAAATCGAATTTGAAATAAAAAAATGTCTATCAATTGTAAACGTACCAATTTAAACTATTTTTTCTCCGTGTAGACTCATCAGAACTTGGAAGATCGATGAAAACTTTTCAAAAGTTTTATCAATTCAAAGAAACTTTAATTAAATTTTATAGCAAAATATTTAAATAATAAACTTGCTATTAACAACTCATAACACTACACGACTTACCCCTACGAGAAATAAATATTTCACTATTTTAATTTTTTAGTACCAACACTCACCACCTGACACCGATGGCGCCCGTTCTACAAGGGGGAGTTATTGATGGTTGTCCTTTAGGGTAACAATATTGTAACTGGGAGTGAACCTGGTTGCACTTTCGTATATATATTCTAAGTGTTGACGATTAGCAATCATGAGTTAATTTCGTTGCTAAATGATTATATCAATAACAAATTACTTTCAGAAAACGGCTTGAAATTGCACGTTAAATTATACTTCAAATTAGAAATTCTATATTTATGTATCAGATTCGGTACGAATCATCAATTGAAATAGGATTATAAATTTAAAAAAAATAACAGCAGCGAATTTTGCAATCACAGGAAATAAGATTTGAACAATGTAATGGCAAATCAATAATTGTAAATGGTAAATTTTACAAAAAAATAATTCACAACAAACTATTGCTTGCCTCAAGCAAATGCTTGAAGATCCTGTTCGAAATTCTCAATTTTTATTGAGATAGTGCATGCTTCAATCGTTATAAATAGAAAAAAAAACTTTTTTTTTCAATTAAAATTTGCGATATTTAATTTGGTGAAAGATTTAGAATTTCATTTAACGATTTTATGGAATGGATCTTAAATTCAATTTAAAAATTAAATGCATTGATTTACCAAGAAACGAATGCAGGGATTTTTTTTTTTCGAGGGGGTAAGGCATGTAGTTTTTCTTAATATCAGTAATAATTAAAATTTTAGATGTAGTAGTTCAAATTTAGTTCCAACACGGAAAACAGAACTAGCATTCATGAAATTGTTAAAATGACATGGCACTACATGACTTACCCCTAAAAAAGTACCCCGATGAAGTCGTTTATTTGTGGTAAATCGATAATTCAACAGATGGGTCTCGTGGCGCAGGGGTAGCGGCTTCGGCTGCCGATCCCGATGATGCTATGAGACGCGGGTTCGATTCCCGCCTTATCCACTGAGCTTCTATCGGATGGTGAAGTAAAACGTCGGTCCCGGTTTCTCCTGTCTCGTCAGAGGCGCTGGAGCAGAAATCCCACGTTAGAGGAAGGCCATGCCCCGGGGGGCGTAGTGCCAATAGTTTCGTTTTTTCGATAATTCAACAATTTAAACTTACAACTTTTTTGCAAAGAACCATCAAATTCGAAGGGCAATTACAAATATTTACAGCTCTAAATCAATATCCATTCAATATGAATGCAACAAAAACTTTATAGATAATCAGTAAGTAAATGGCTAATGGATGGTAGTTGATCGTTTGAATTGATAATGAAGTGGATGACCGTTTATGGTTGTAAGTTATAAACAAGAAATTATATTGATCAGATAAAAAGTTGAGTAATTTAAAACTCAGCAACGTTTGAAAGCTAACCAGACTTAAAATTTTGAAATCGAAAGAAATGCTCAAATGATTCTTATCAATCAGTCGATTTTTTTTTCACAAAGGCTATCCAATTTCAAATTGGGTATAATTTCATTCGTTACGGTCGAAATTTACCCTGCCGTTTTACGGTTGATTCTTAATTTCTTCAGCATTCCAGCCAAAGCCAGTAGCTCGATCTCGTAACTCAAAAAGCTCGTCGAAACGAAAGAATCACAAAAAGAGAGAGTCAGCAGATATGGAACTCGCGATGAAAAGAATGTACGCGCGCGTACTTGGTACCGTTACGATAATTTAGGGGGAAGCAGACTCGCGCGATCTTTTTTTCGCAAACCCGAAAAAACTCCGCAACTCTTCCCCCTTCAGGGTGAACGCGATCGAAAGAAGTTGCATTTCAAGTTGGAGTGGTTGAGCGAATCGGGAAGCTTTTCAGTTTGCAAAACAGCTGTCAGATCGTGCCACCAAATAATCGGTTAGGACCTCCGAAGATTTCCCCAAAAAAAAAATCTTGCTGCCATGATCTTCGATTCGTTTCGATCCTCCCGGAAGGGTCACGAGATCGTGTGAGATGCAAATTGAGACAGATTGTGCAGAAACTCGCGCGGAGAGAGATTCCGAGGGGAAACTTCATCATCATCATCATCATATCAGGGGGAGCAGGCCTGGGAAAAAGACCTTTGCCGACGAGGTTTAATACACGTTTCTGGACCTGCAAATTAGCCTGCAATTTGGACGGCGCGATCGAGAAGGCATCGCGCGAGTTGGCCATGCCAATTTTCACTTTCTTGCGAGAGGCGATTCTTGGGATGTTTTTTTGTGAGGGGAAGACTCGTGTGGGAAGGGATCGAAGGAGGCTTGGAGCGTTCGTTAAAAAAATAGCGAAAAATAGTTATTTTTTGGATAATTTGTTTTTTGAATAGGAATTTTTGTTATCGTAAAATTTTAGAAAAATGAAAATTTTCAACAAACTTCAAATGTTTTAGCAAGTTTGAAAAGACTCCGGGCAGAAAAAAAACAAGCTGAGAAAGGGAAAACCAATCCGATTACTCAGCGGTCAACAAGCGAAACTTTTCCTTTTTCCAATGAAAACACATCAATAATGCCCCGAAGGTGTGTGCTGCAATGAAGAAAATAAAGCGAAAAAAAACCAAGCCGCCCGTCCGTCTTCATTAGGGCTCGTAAATCAAACGACACGGGTTTTCTCACACCTATTGGCCACTTTCCGTTGGCATTTGAAGGTTGTCGAACGGGTTCGATTTTCTAGCCTTGAAGGTTAGAAAATTTCTTGGAAATTTTGCTTATTCTGGAGCATTGCGGTAGAGAGTCAGATTGTCAATCAGAGGGTCTGGGTTCAAATCTCACCATCTGAAGTTTTTTTTTCTTGAATTTTAAAGATATGACTTTTCCGGTCTTTGTCAGCTCCAAACCCTTCAACATATCCGCTGTATTTACCAAAGACAAACAACACAACGTGTGATGGCACAGCGAAATAAATCATTTTACTCCATGTGTTTGCAAACTGTTATATGTTCAACTCAGTTCAGGGCGTGAAAGGCGAAAGATTGCAACAAAGTCAGTTGGCTTTATCGAAAAAAGCAAAGACGATGACGACGCCTTTGACTGCATCATCGTTACATAAAGAAGTGCAACGGTGAGGATCGGCAAAAGAGTAAATATATATGAAAGAAAATTGAACCAATTCATAATGGATTTCACGTTCGAGCTGACTTTAACTAAGCTGTGTTAAATGGCGACGAGGATGACGGTCGGAATGAGTAATCAAGCCGTTATGAAGAACTTGATAACGGAGTGGGTTGAATTTTGTTGTAAATTGTTGACTGTGATAAATTTAGTTTTGAATTGCTTTGCAAATAAGGAATCACAAGGTTCAACAAAGAACAACAAAGTAATTATAAACAAAAAAATAAAAAATAAAAAATAAATTAAAATTGTTGGAGCCAAAAAACTAAACAAAAACATTGAAAATAATCAAAAGTAATCAAAGATGAATAACAATCTTAATTTGATATCCTGATCAAATTCATCACGTTGAACCTTTTCATAAAAACAGAACTTGTTGAACATGTTGAACATTCTTAACTGGGAAAAATGATCAAAAATTTAAAATATTCCCAACATGTTCAACATTTTGACATGTTGATCATGTTAAACATTTCAAAATATCGAACATGTTGACACATTCAACATGTTGACATGTTGCCTTGTTGAACATGTTAACATGATAAGCATGTCAAATCGTTTAACGTGTTCGCATGTGTTAACATGAAGAACACGTTGAACATTTTAAACATGTCGACATGTTTAACATGTTGAAATGTTGAACATATTGGCATGTTGAACATGTAGAACATGTAGAACATGTTGAAATGTTGAACATGTTGAACATGTTGAACACGTTGAACATGTTGAACATGTTAAACATGTTGAACGTGTTGAACATGTGAAAAATGTTGAACATATAAAACATGTTGAACAGGTTCACATGTTTAAAACGTGAATTTTGTGGTTTTTATGTTACAGACTTTTTTTTTATTTTGACGTTTTATAACTAAAATAACTGCTAAAAAATCCTTTCCCAAATCAATCACGAATCCCACCTCATCATTCGCCGTCGGACATAACCATGAAATTAAAGTTGATTGTCAGACAATCTTGCGGAAAACGAATGACATCCGTTACCCCCAGCCATTACGGAGGCGAAATCGAGCTGCGTTCACGAGCGTCGTCTAAATATATATAAAGAGTCGTCGAGTACAAAACGCACGAAGGACACGGCAGACGAACTGCTGCTGCTGCTGGAAACTCCACTTTTAATTGAAGACAAACAAGAGTCACTTTGGTAATGGTGGAGCTAAATGCCATATGAGAATTAGGTTGGTCCAAAATTACAACAAATTCTATTTTGTGTGAATATTTTCAGATATTTGATTTTGAAAAAAGTACATCTTTTTGAAACATTAATATTAATTTTAAAAATCATGATTTTTTCAATTTCTGAACCAGCCTACCAATCGCAAATCGCCTCAGTGGCTTATAAATAAACGTGAAAAAGGCTAACTAAACCGAAAGCGAAAAACGCAACGCAACCCGCGACTTATTTCTGCGTTTTTCCTGCGTTTCTTCATTCGAGCAATGCAATGTTTTATGGATGAGCCTTCCTCTTGTATACACAACTACATCTGCCAATCTGCTTGAAACATATGTTTCGGGCTGGAATTTCACAAACTAAAATAAATGACAAAAAAAAAGTTAGTTTAGCTTAGCTGAATCAAACTTCCTCTCCTTTTTTACAGAAATAGATGCAATGGCAAATTTGAAGACACTGCAGCTTGCAGCAAAGATGACCGCCTGTCATCATGGCATCCTGAGTTCGAGGCCACACTGTGACCGTCATGTTTTTTTTTTCGAGCTAATTTTAGCTTTGCGAGCACATATATCTTCATTTCGATCAAGTTTCGGCAAATAACTCGTAAATCAATGATCGAACCCGCGAAAGACCTTGGAATAGCGAAAATAACCAAAAACTTATTAGCATTATCTCGTTTCCCATCACATTTCTACCTTTTTTCAACGCGGAAAATTCCAGCGAAAAGGGTTAGATCTGTCTTATTTGATTCCTGGGAACAATTTTGAAGATTTCTACCGCATTTTTTGACTCAGCATCAAGGCATGCTAGATTTATCTAGAAGTAACCTTCCACTTCTTCTTTTTGTGCTTCGAGCCTCAAGTGTGCCCATCGCACACCTGAATTTTAGTCAGGGGTTCGGACTTCAAGGTGAAAGAGGTAGTTTTCGACAAACCGCGCAGCAATTGTATTCAAAAATAGGGGTTCTCAATTCATTAAGAAGTAGTGGCGACATCATTCGGAAGTGAACAAACGAGCATAAATTATGCGTGACGCAATTCTCTTGACTTCATCACCAACTAACAAAAACTAACCGAAAAAAAAATCAAGCAAGCAAATCGTGTGTAGTTGAAGCGTAAAATATGGCGTTTTTCTTCAACTAATTGGTATGCACCGGGTGCAAAGCTTTTGTGTATCAAGCCCCCGGAGAGGGACCTGTTGACGGATGTTTTGTTTTGTGGGCAACATGTTCTGAGCTGAGTTGTGCAACAGGAAGTTCATTAATAAATTTGCATTCGATGGGAGTGAGTTGGTTAGAGAGGGGGGACAGAAATAAAACCATTTGAAGGGAAAATTTATCACACATCACTTTCAATTAGGCGGTTTGAATTGTAATAAAGGTGATGAATAATTCAGTTTTTTTAGTTTTCAAGTGGGAGACTTGTCACATGTTGACATGTTTTTGGATAAATATTTCCTGAATTATGTGATGGTTGCACGTGTTTCCTTATCAAAATAAACAAAATTTAATAATCTTATTAAAACAAAACAAATGCAACTGAAAATCAAAACTTACAATCTAACAAAAGCTTGAAGAAGTCGGTTTATCAATATTAAGTTAAATCCAGCATAAGTTGTAAAGTTTACAACAGTTCAAAAGGCTTAGACTTTGATTACAATTCAAAAAATGCAATTCAATTCTTATAAATTCGGAAAAATAAATACCTTTCATAAAATCCCTTTATAAATTTCAAAAATCATTTCAAAACTATAAAATTAAATCAATAAATATCTAAACACAAATCAAATATTTCAATTTTTAAAGAAATTTCAGACATTTTTGGTTTTGCAAAACCTGAAAACAATACCCAAACTTTACAACCTGTTTCTCCTAAATCTTTAATTAAATTTTAGGAGTGAGTTTTGTAAATAATCAAAAACAAGCATGGAAATTTACTAAGAAAAAGTTTAATCATTAACTCAGACAATGTTTTCAATTTAAAAATATACGCATTCTTGAAAAAAGATTTTTAATACGGTTTAATGTCTGTTTGCTATAGTCAATTTTATAAAATGCTCAGCAATAAAATTAAAAAAATACAGCAATATGAATTTCAAATACTTAAACAAAAGGTTTGATTTTTTTAATTTAAATTCTTGTTTCAGAACTTTTTTTTTGTCGCTTGATTTTTTTTGCGAAAAAAAAGAATAAGCATGAAGAATTTGGCAAATTAGCTTTAAGCTTTTTTGATTCATGGCTTCTTGAATTTGTGGTCAAAATGGTCTTTAGCTCAAATAGTTGAGGAATATTTGAGTTTATCATAAACCAATTTTTCAAATTGAAATTATATCATGTTAAATTAGCAAAAAAAGATCACAAAATCTGCCAAAACAATTTAAAATTATGCTAAATAATAAAATGGTAGTTTATGCAACAAGTTGCAAAAAGAGGATTTTTTCAGCATGAGTCGTACATTTATCCAACGAGGTTCACCGAGTTGGATAAAAACGAAGAGTGTAGAAAAAATCATGTTTTGCAACGAGTTCCATACAACATTTTTTGCAATTCCAAAAAACACACACTGAGTGAAATTTTAAGTCAAATTTTCATGTATTTTGTCAATAAATCGTTTAAATCAAAAAAATGTTGAAAAGTGTTACTATTCGAAACAAGTGCTGAAAAGTTCAACTTTTCAGCACCCATTTGAGTGCTGAAAAGTAGAACTTTTCAGCATTTATTTTGAAAAGTGTTGCTATTCGGTTCTGTTATTTTTGGTATAGAAAAGTAGGCTATTTTGTCGTTCAAGAATGAAAGGAAAAGTAAGTAGTTTCACGACGGAATTGCAAAAAAAAGTTAAGCAATTCTTTTAATTACTGGAAAAAGTCCATATAAATCGAAGAGAAATGTAACTAAACAATTGACACATCTAAACAATTGACTCTATTTTCAATCATAAATTTAAAAAAAATTTGAATGTCTGCAAAAAATTTGAATTTCAGACTGTACAAGCCAAACTAAAAACTGAAAAAATTATATGAAAAACTTTTTATTAATTTGCACATGAATATTGAAAAACAGAAATAAAAAAGAACTAGAAAGTAAAAAAATTAAAACATCAACATTTTTTCAAAAAAAAAAAATTCTTTGTATGTTTTACGAAATATCTACTTCCTTTGCTATATGTTTTTCTTCATTCATTATAATATTATAAATACATTTACCCTGTTTAGTATTCGTTCCAATCACCTTTTCTGTATCTTTCCAGGCAGTTTTTCGATTTTTGAGTTTTGGGAAGGAATTTTATTTTTTTACAAATTTTGAATTTGAAACGCTGGTTTCCCTGCTTAAGTTTGGCGTCCATGAGTTACGTAAGTTCAAAAAACCAAAACATACTCAAAAAGTATTCGTTTTCGATACAAGTGCTAAAAAGATTTAAAAAAAATCAGCTCTCAAAGTGTGCTATAATTAAAGAATTATTATTCTAAGTGATGATAAGTAGGCAATTTCTTTAAAATGGCAAGAATTTTCTAAACGGAATTGCAACAATACATTTAATTTTTTTATATAATGAACTTTTTTTTTTAATTTCAGACAAAAATCGGAAAGAAGAAACGTATAACATTATGACACAATACTGTTAAATAAAATTTTGAAAGTATTTTTTGAATACATAATCGACGGATTTAAATTTATTAGAGGTTCTTTTGAATACTTCTAGAAAGATAAATAAATACCAAAAAAAGGAAGAAATTTTCTAAGGGCTTCAATCAAAAAGCAGATATCTGGAAACAAAACAATATTTAATTACAATTTGGAAACAATCACATTTATAAACGAGCATTTATGATGATCATATTATTTTTAAATAAAAAGTGTCAAAAATAAAATAAATTTTCTATTGCATGAAAAAATTTCACAAAAAAATCAATAGAAACTTAAGGAATTTTAACAAATTGTTTTTTTTTAGGAAATCGCTTTTGTAGTAACATTATGTTCTGTCAATTACTTGAAAAGATATAGAAATTTCATTTCAAACTTCAAATAGATGAAATTTAGAATAATTTGTCTTAACAACCAATGCGCCATTAGGTTCCTTTTAAAAAGGTAAGCGAGAAGTCATCAAATATAATTGCTTCGAATAATGAATAAAATATCCTTAGATGTTTCGAATAGATAAATTAACAAGAAAGCAATTTTCATCACGACTCGAAATCCTAACAGTTTTGAAGTCATTTTATATTCCAACCAAAAATAAATTAAAAAAAAAATACATCAAAAAGTACACGAAATTCTGTCATGTAAAGACATCACAACAGCCACATCTCATAAAACAAATCACACCAACCGAAACAAAAACAAGATCAAAACATCAACGCAGTTAGGTTCTGAGCCCATGAAAGCAAACGTGTAAAGTACAAATTATCATCTGCCCTGCATATCAAATGAAACTCATCTTCACCTGCTTTCCTCCAGCATTAAGACACAAACATAAAATACCACATAAAAAAGGAATGTTGAGAAAAAAAAAACAAACAAACCGAATCCCTCTCGCGCACTTGCTTTCAAAAGAAAAAAGAACTCACTTTTTAATCCAAAATGCGTGAAGCAAGTATCTTCCCCGTTCGTCTGCTGATCAATGGCTCTTTGCAAAACTCTGGAACAACCGGCAGCGCAACTCAACAACTCGTTCAACTCTTTCTTACTCTCTCTCTCCTTTAATGACTTGTTCGAACCACTTTAACAGCAAGAACACCGGCACCACCAAGAACAAGACCAAGAACTGCTAAAAACCTGGCTCTTAAAACATCCACACACGTTCACTCTGCCTGCTTTGATCTCCTTTTTCAGCGCACAAACACACTTATGAACCGGACGAATTCTCGCAAAGGCCAACTTGGATCGACCCGCTAAACTCCTTTTTGTTGTTGTTGTTGCTGTTGTTGCTTCCTTTCGGTAGTTTTGCTTTCCTTGTTTTAACTTCTTCGCTTCTTCTTATTTAAAAACATTCGTGATACTGCAGAATATTTCTTGACTTTTATCTTCTCCTTCTCTTCACTTGGCTTGTTGCACGTGAGCACACTCGCGACTTGCGCGCGACTGTGTGTGTAAGTATGTTGTGTGTATTTATAACTTCGTTTCTTGTCAGAACGGTTTTATTTTTGTACTTATAGCCTTTATTTTTTTCGGTGTGTGTCACCTCCAACCAAAACATACAACACGCTCGCGCGTGATCTTCGCGATCAAGAAAGGCACTTAACTATCACACTTGAGAATGACTTCACAGCTGAGCCGATGGCGGCTAAGTGCACACAACTTTTGGAACGACTCCTCGAAACTCAACTGTCGCAGAAGAAATCCCGCGTCGACACGAGTGAGAAGAACTCTTTTTTTTTTGCTGCTTTTTTTGTACAGAGCGTTTAAAATAAAATAACAAATTAAGCTATTTTTGCTGTACACTATACACTGTACAAGGGAAAGGTGCAGACTAATTTAGAACTAGGCTAACCGCGCACCCAAAAGAATCCAAGTATGCGCTGCGTCGCGTCGTCAAGAAGAAGAACTTTTCGCGAACTCGCGCGTCGTCGTCGTCGCCGCCTACTTCTCTCTGTACACACACACACACGCACGAACACTAACGCACGACGAACACGCTTAAAAATAAGCACCAAAAAACGACAACCAAAAAAAAAACAAATAAAACAACCCGAAAATCGTCACACGCCACGTGGTGAGCACCGGAGCACGCGTCCTCTGCGTACGACGTCCAGAGTGAGACTGACGCGAGCGACGCCGCGCGCCGGTCGACATACGCCGTCGGTCGACTTCGGGTGGGTTCCCGCGACAGCAACTTCGGGAAAAAAAGCTTCCCCTCATAACAAACCAACAAAAGAGAAGGGAAAAAGCTCGCGCAACATGGTTCGGCTTCGCGAATCGACGAAAGCATGAATGTCGACGAAAAGCGTTCGCGTTCGGGCACTCGTGAGCGCCGCGTGAGCGTCGCGACGCCCTGTGGCCGTCGAACTCGCGCATTGCAGTCACGCTCGTGCTTTGCCATTTTCGATTGTTATTCCACGCTGGATTCGTTCCATTAGTGTCAAGTTGCGGGCGGCGGTGTTGAATGATCGTAGCAAGCCCTTCTGGGATGATTTCGAGTTTTTCGACGAAAGCGACAATATCGTCTCTGTTGACGTAAGAATAGAATGAGACGCGCCAACTTGGATCGTTAGCGCAAAAGGGCCCACATTTGGCGAGAGACTCTAAGATTTTAATTAGTTAATTGGAAGTGGCTGGATCTTATCGTAATTTTAACAGTCACGCGTGTATTGTGTAGGTTATTGACTGTGCACGTACGGCGACGGACGACGTACGCGAAGTTGTATTGTGCCGGTTTCGCTAATGGATTAATAGATAACCGTCTCGCGAAGCCATTTGAAGGACAAATTAGTTGATTGCTTCCGTTTTGACGAGGAGTTGTGGGTAGAAAGTCGGTGAATGATATAAATAGAAGCGTTGAACGTTGCCTTTGTGGACAAATTTATGTAAAATATAAACGATCTGTCATCACTGTCTTAAATTAAAAGAATAATATACAGAACTGCACATTTCAACGAATCCGTCGTCCCGCCCGTGTGGATCAATCGGACCGCGCACTGGACTCACAATCCAGAGGTCGCCGGTTCGAATCCCGCGGCGGGCGCTCTAAAATTCTTTGTGTAAATATGGGTATTCGGCGCCGTCGCTCCGTGCCACACTTTCATACACTTAGGAGCCCAGGGCGGCGAAGTCCTTGTAGATAAAAGGAAGACACTAGTGGTTGGTACTAGCAATGGTGGCCGACAGCTATAAAGTCAACTTCGTTGGAAGCCTAACACTAGATATAATTGTAAATATTATTTGTTCACAAAATTCTATTCAATCAAAATTATTACACTTGAAAAATTTTAATTAAAGAGCGAAGCATAATAATAATGATCCTTTTCAATTTATTTGGAGCTTCGTGAAGATGTCTTTGACTAAGTCCTATGAAAAAAAAATCTACGCAGATATTCAATATCATTGTTTCAAAAAACAACATGAATAACATTTTCTTTGCTACTGGTTTAGAAATGATAAATCATTGAAAATACTGTATATCTTTTGTTGAAAACAGATTTTTGAAGAAAGGAGAATTAAAAACATATTTTTAAGGGTACTCGATAGATTTCTTCAAAGCAAATTAAAAAAAAATACCTTTTTTTTATTTCAACTAGACGAATATTGTTTTTTAATCTTTTCAAACATTAACAAATTTTAGGAAACAAAAATAAAACTTATTTAATTGTTGATACTTTTTTTTTTTTTTTTTTGGTAGGGTGATCCAGCCGCACATCGTTGATGTCGAAACCTCTAAACTGGGCCCTCGTCCTGTCACGTCCGTCAGTAGTCTTGTCGTACATTACAACTAGAACCAGATCTGCCAATGAATTAGTACACTTCGACCAAATAAACACTGACGCTGTATGGATCTGACTCTAGAATAAATGCACAGTTGGGTGTTATTCATAAGTCCAAAATGTTCAATTATTCATATAAGTCCAAATATTCATTTGCGGATAACTACCTACCTTGAATTGAATACAAGATTTAAAGCAACCTATCCGAAAGCTACTCTTATCTCAAATCCCCGACATTTTAATTATTAACAAAAAAAAAACGTTTCTTTTAAAATCTGTCTGGCTTTAAAAAAAAAACAAAAAAAAATAACAGTTGATATTTTACAAGTCGTGAATTGAAAAAGAGACGACCATTTGTTCGTCAGAATTCCAGTAGATCCTCGATTCGCAACAATGGTCGATACAATCATAATCCGACAACCGTTAGTTCAACAGATCAACGAATTTAGTCCGATATCATTTCACTATTGATTGATCGAGACTCTATGGAAATTTTGACAAATCAGAATGGTTTTTATGCTACTTGAATGAAAATCACCGATTCTGATAGAATTACTAAATTCACTGTTACTAATTTTGTCCCTAAATAACTAAAGGCAAATTATAAAAAGTTGATATTTATAGTTAAAATCCTAAATTCTACAAACACTATTTTTTTAAACCCGCATCCTAACCTGACACCCACATTAAGATAGGGAAAACTCACATATGTAGCGGTTCATTGTACAAATGTGATATTTCCACTATCAGAGAACCTCCTTGTCTCGATGACAGCTTACCGGCCATCGATTAAGCCCCGAGACTACGCCAAAGTGGGTTCTCGCAGCATGAAGTGGTGTCCATGTGTAAAAATGGAAGCTTCAGCAATATACTGAACACTACGATTTTAATTCCACATCGAATCAAATCATACTCTTTGCCAAACAAGCATCAAACCTGTGACACTCATTATGACAAAGCCCAGGGTTATTTAATTGTTGATACTTTGCAGAATATAATTGTTTCCAATAAGTACAAATTTCTGATCTGTGTTATCGATGCTTTATAATTATTTATGAGGTAATTTTTTTTAAGACTTACTATTTTTAAGAATTTTGTCTTGTTTTTATAATCCAACTTTACAAAAGTATCTGAATCGATTAGAAAAAAACTCTACTAGAGATACTGATGTTGGTGAAATTTCATATAACTTCTAAATGGCCAGCTCTCAAATTTGTAAGCAGACTTATATTGAGAAATCGTAATAATGAATGTTCAACCCATTGAAATAGTTTACCATGACTTAGGGGAAGGTGGGGCAAGAGGAACAATCGCTCGTACGGCTGTAATTTTTACTATTTTGATTATTCCCAGTATGAGGAATTGTTGCTAGCTATGCAATTAGCTTATTCTACAACCAAATAACCGCCAAACGACGTAAACGCCACTGGGCATAAGATTGAATGAAATTTTTGTCAAAACCTTAGTTTTCATGTAATTTTTGGAAAGTACAAAATAAGGCTTAGGGTTCGTTTTAAGGCTCATTTTATCGAAATGCTTTTTTTCCTATATCAGTAGTGTCTCTGCTAATGACTTGCACCAATTATAAAGTATGAGTTAACTTTTGGTTATTTTTGTTAAAAGCTTAAAAAAAAATCATGTTCAGGTGGGGCAAGTGTATTACGAATTCCTGCAACAACATATTTTACTGTGAAATAAATACATAAAAGTACTTAAAACTGATAAACAATTGAAAAAAATGTCCATACAAATTATAGTGATATCATGAAAATTTACTGAAAATTTTGTCAAAACCTTGGCAGCAGGCTTAGCCGAGGTTACGCTGTCCGCTCTGTAAGCGGATGATTCTGGGTTCGATTCCCATCTGCTCCAACCTTCTATCGGATGAGGAAGTTCCCGGCCTTGGTTTTTGTTAGGCCGTTAAGTCATTCCAGGTGTAGGAGTTGTCTCCATGCTATAAGTACAAACAACACACCAAACCAAGCCTACTCCGGTGGAATCGCTGGCGGCGGTTGGACTCGCAATCCAAAGGTCGTCAGTTCAAACACTGGGGTGGAAGGTTCCTTGGAGTATAAAGAGGTGTGGGTGCTCTCCCCATTCAAGAATTCGGACTCCTTGGTTCGAGCAGAAACTTGCAATAGAGACCACAAAAGGCCCGGGGGTCGTTAATGTGGATGGTTTGATTTTTTTTATGAAAATTTACTATTTATCACCTAAGCAATAACTTTTTTCGTAAAAACGATCAAATTTTCAGTAAAATATTATTTTTATCTAAAAATTAAAGAAACGTTTTAAATACATTCTTAGATTTTTTTAACGTTTTTAATGGGTTATAACTAGCATTTACTTAGTTTGTTACACTTGCCCCTCTTACCCCTAAATGTTTTTTATTGGTTTCCCAAAACATTTATATCTTTTTCTAAAATCTAAAAATGCAAATTTTGAGAATTCATCTTTTTATTTTGAAAAGTGAGTATTTTTTAGAGTTTAACTATTTTTTAAATAGTCCTAAACAATACCTACGACTTTGCCGAAAGCACCAAATCGATCAGACAATTCCCCTAAGATACAGATGTTCAAATATTTACAAACCGCTTTTTGAGTGCCTTCCCAAAAAAGTAATTTTGTATCACCAGTTTGTCCGTACAAATTCGGCAGCTGTTCATATAAAAATGGTATGTGAAAATTCTAAAACCAGTATCTTTTGAAGAAATTTTTGATCGATTTGTAGGTATGTATACGAGGAAAAAAATTGCTGATTTTTAAAATAACTTTTTGTCATGAAAAATTGATTTCCAAGACACAATATTTTATTTAAAAAATATTTTTTATTTTATTTTTTTAGTATGTTTTAGGGGACATAAATGTATTTTTTTTTTCAGAAAAATTCCAGAGTAGGCAAAAAATTTTTGACCAAGCTATGATTTTTTTTATAGTGTATCGATTATAAGTTAAAGCCATTATAAACAAACTTTTTGGAAAAGTCTCATTTTTCAATTTTGTTTTTTAAATACTCATGTTTGTCCTTTATTATTTTTTAGCTTTGTTGATGCAGCCTTTTGTTGCTAAGATAGATAAAAAAAGAACACGAAAGGATAAAAGAGAATAGGAAAAAATAGTTTTTGTCAGTGTTACCCTTGTGTTTTGATCAACGATGTTTTGGTTCGATTTGTGAATGTTAAAAAATAAAAATTTGTGAAATTTTCTGCCCTTTTCAAAAAATTCGAAATTTTATGATCAAGAATATTATTTTTTTTTTACATTTTCAAATGTTGGGTAAATTATTTTAAATCAATTTTGCACGACAAAAAGTGATTTTACAATCCCCCTTTTTCCTTGAATCTTTTTTTTTTGTGTAGTTCTTATACAAATCTACTACTTTGCCAAAGACATCAAACAAAATCCTTCAATATATTCAGTTTTTTAATTTTGACATACCAATTTGGAAAACTGCCAAATTAAAATGGAAAGTGTAAGGATAAAATGATGATGCAAAATGACTTCTTTGGGCATACGGAAGGCAAACTTGGCACCCAATATTTTTAAGTCAGATAAAAAAGCAAAACAAACCGGATGGTCTAGAATCTCAGAGAATTGCTCAGCTGTCAAAATTATATGGAGCCTTGTATGGGCAAACCACTGATGTGAAACGGCTTCATTTGTCCTAAGGAAGCCTTCTGAAAATTTTTAGTTAAATCCTTGGTCAAATAAAAAAAATTAAATTGTCTTGAAATCGCCCAATTTCGTTGATCATTGCTCAAGGGTTACACAATATTGTTTTACCGTTATCATCAACTGTATTTAACCAAATGTCATCAACAACATCCCCTCAACAACATCTTCAGAAGAAACAGAAATTTGGCAACCACTAATTCAAACTTTCCATTCCCCCCCCCCGAAAACACCATCCACGCAACCTCTACAACCCCGTTTGCGGTAGGTCCACCGCTTAAATAGTTTTTCAAAATAAAGTAGTACTTAACCAACCAATCGACCCGCGCGACCTCCCAACGCGGTGCGAAGATGCGACAACAGTTTCCCGCCGCCGCCGTTCGAAAAGCATACCTAGCTATCATATATCCATCATCGCCAGCACAAACTCACCTGCAAAAGAAGAAAGAAACACAACAAAACACTCATTAGTATAATAAAATTACCCGAAAAACTAAAACTGCGGAAAGAAAAGAGCTTTAAAATGTGCTTTTGACCGTCTTCCTAGTGATTCCTTCGATAAAGGTTAGTCGAAAACAGTAAAAAAATGTTGTGATTTTTTGGCGAAACAACTTGTAAAAAAAAACAATCAAGTTTTTTTCCACAGTGCAACCACTTAACTCAACAAGTTCCGCTCAAAATCGAAAATCGACATTTCCCGGGGTCTCCCGCTTAAACAGCAGTAGCAGCAGCTCGGTAATGAACTATATCTTATTACCCAACCTCGTCGTCGTCGCAGAGTGTCGAACATGGCCAAAGTAATTCAATACTTCCTCGATGATGTCATACCTTAAGAGTGTGTGTATGGGAAACGTGAAGAGTTGCTGCTCCACATAAGAACAAACCCTGGAAGTTCATTTCACTTTCGGAAAGTGACTTTCTGGGTTTAGTGTTACGATCCCGGTAAATCACATTATACGGAATAAGAAGAACCCATAAACAAAAACAGTGGGTAAGAACATCGTAAACAGACAGACAGGAAACCGACCGGGTCGACCTCCATGCAACGCGACATAAGCAAAAAGGTAAACATGACAATGGCAATTACAAGCGTTCCTTCACACATAATAAACCGTCATAATCTGCTCACAAAAAGCAGTCGTCGGTCGTCACAGAACTAAGGTGCAGCTTGACATTGACATTCACGTGTTTTGCGTACGCAAGTGAAAGAGCCACGTGTGGCAGCGGGGTGGGATTACTGGAGCGTAGTAGGCTTAGAGGGAACGAAAGTTGAACGCATGAGTACGCAGCAGAACAATGACAAAAAGTAGCAGCGATGAGTGACAATCGAAGTAACCGCGATGACAGCGCAACGTAGGAAGTCATGGTTTGTTGGTATGTTTGAATGGGAGCGATAAGTGAAGAGACATTTATAATGTTTAGGGTTTTTTTAAATGGGTCAGTAAAAAGAAATATGATTTTTTGCGTTTTGGATGTTTTTAAAACCTTGACTCAAGGCGGTTTCAAAAACACTCAAAAAGCAAAAAAAATATTGAAAAATGTATTTAAAAATTAAAAAAAAAGTTCATTTTTATAACTTAAAATATTAAGTTTGATGTTGGAAGATGAAAAATGGAAGTGTGAAAAAAACGGAAGTGTGTAGTTTGAAGTTCATAGTAGAAAGTTGAAAGTAGAAAGTTGAAAGTAGAAAGTTGAAAGTAGAAAGTTGAAAGTTGAAAGTAGAAAGTATATAGTTGATAGTTGAAAGTTGAAAGTTGGAAGTTGGAAGTTGGAAGCGTGAAGATGGAAGTTAGCAGTTGAAAAAGGGAAAATGGAATTTGGATGTGTGAGATAAAGGTTGGAAGATGGAGATTGGAAGTTGGAAGTGTGAAGATGGAAGTTAGATGCTTGAAGTTGGAAGATGGAAGCTGGAAGTTTGAAGTTTAATGTTGGATGTTGGAAGTTGGAAGTTGGAAGTAGGGAGTTGGAAATTGGAAGTTGGAAGTTGGAAGTGTGAAGTTGGAAGTGTGAATATGGAGGTTGGAAGTTGAAATTTCAAAGTTGGAAGTTTGAAATTGCAAGTTGGAAATTGGAAATTGGAAGTTGGAAATTGGAAGTGTGAATTGGGAAATGTGAATATGGAGGTTGGATGTTGGAAATTTGAAATTGGAAGTTGGAAGTTGAAAGTAAAAAAAATGTACATTTACTTTAAAATATTAAGTTTGATGTTGGAAGATGAACAATGGAAGTATGAGTTGGAAGTAGGAAGTTGAAAGTAGAAAGTAGTAAGTAGAAAGTAGAAAGTAGAAAGTAGAAAGTAGAAAGTAGAAAGTAGAAAGCAGAAAGTAGAAAGTAGAAAGTAGAAAGTAGAAAGTTGAGTGTTGAAAATTGAAAGTTGGAAGTTGGAAAATGAAAGTTGGAAGTTGAAAGTTGGAAGTTGGAAGTGTGAAGAATGAAGTTAGAAGTTGGAAAATGGAAGTTGGAAGTGTGAAGATGGAGGTTGGAAGAGTGAAGATGGAGGTTGGAAGTTGGAAGCTGGAGATTGGAAGTAGGAAGTTGAAAGTTGGATGTGTGAAGATGGAAGTTAGATGCTTGAAGTTGGAAGTTGGAAGCTGGAAGTTTGAAGTTTAATGAATGATGTTGGAAGTTAAAAGTTGAAAGGTGGAAGTTGGAAGTAGGTAGTTGGAAATTGGAAGTGTGAATATTGAGGTTGGAAGTTGAAATTTGGAAGTTTGAAGTTGGAAGTTGGAAATTGGAAGTTGGAAATTGGAAGTTGGAAGTGTGAATATGAAGATTGGAAGTTGGAAGTTTGAAGTTGGTACTTGGAAATTGGAAGTTGGAAGTTGAAAGTTGAATGTTGGATGTTGGAAGTTGGAAGTTTGAAGTTGGAAGTTGGAAGTTGAATGTTGAAAGTTGAATGTTAGAAAATGGAAGTTGAAAGTTGGAAGTTGGAAGAATGAAGATGGAGGTAGGAAGTTGAAAGATGGAGGTTGGAAGTTTGATGTTGGAAGTTGAAAAATTGAAGTTTGATGATGGATGTTGAAAGTTGAAAGTTGAAAGTTGGGAGTTGGAAGCTGGAAGTTGGAAGTTGGAAGTGTGAAGATGGAGGTTGGAATTTTGAAGATGGAGGTTGGAAGTTGGAAGTTGAAAGTTGGAAGTTGGAAGTGTGAAGATGAAAGTTGGATATTTGAAGTTGGAAGTTTGAAGTTGGAAGTTTGAAGTTTGACGATGGAATTTGGAAGTTGAAAGTGTGAAGATGGAGGTTGGAAGTTGGAAGTGGAAAGTTGAAAGTTGGAAGTTGAAATTTGGAAGTTGGAAGTGTGAAGATGGAGGTTGTAAGTTGGAAGTTTGATGTTGGAAGTTGGAAGTTTGATGTTAGAAGTTGGAAGTGTAATGTTGGAAATGTGAAAATGGAGGTTGGTTTTTAGTTTTAAGTAGATAAGTAAGGTCAGATAACAAACATTTCAAGAAAAACCTCCACATTAAGATAGAAAGTTCGCCTCAGATTCGTGATATGCATAACTGAACAACAGGCGGCATCGATATCATGTTCGCTCATTCATGCTTTTGCCGGCAACACGAACTGCAGGCGCAAAAAGGTGAAACCATTTTGCTCGCGCGAAAATGTGTGAAAATGATGAATGCGGTTTTCCAATCGCAAAAAACGAAGCAACGACTCTTCTTCAACGGAGATGGTCAAGTGCGATGACAAGCGAACGCTGCTGCTCATGGCCATCTGCGTTTCTGCCTGAGCGTTGACACATTTCCCCGACAGGCGCGATGACACGTGATCCACCATCCAAGAAGGCCTTGGCCTAACCTAGCCCATGGGGGCAGCCAAGATGATCCCTATTTAGGTTAGCCGCTCTCACCTTTTTTTTTCTTTTGAGGCAAGGCCTGCTTCGATCTACCACGGTGATTAGCGCTGGTGGTTGGGGTGCATTTTTTTTCGCACTTTGCATTTTTTGAGCTGAATATGGCGATCGAAGATCGCGTAAATCGGTTCGATTTTTATTAAGGAAAAACTAATTTCGCATCGAAAGCGGAGCAACTCGGCGAATTGCGACTAATGTTCATTAGAGCGAGATTAAAACGTGAATTACGGGCTCAATTACGGTTATTTTCGGTTGTTCGTAGGTCATTACCGAATCGCGGAATTGCCGTCCGATTCCACGATCGTACGTGCACTTTTGAGGTGCATTTTTCGTATTTTGCTTCGCAACACGTGCGCAAGTGATTGCACTTTCAAGTGACTTCCAGAAAATAAAAACATCTCGGAGCAACGAAAAAAAAAAAAGAGTTAGCTACATCCTCTCGGAAATCCCCCTCTACAGAAGGAAAACATCTGTTTCCATGAAACATTCTTCGACCTTTCTCACCAGCCATTCATCTCGGCAAAACAGCAGCTTCTGAACATGGTGCGCAACCACAATTTACCACAAGTACCACCTTCTTGGCACTACTTGTGCTCTTATTAGCATTTTGTGGTTTTGCATATTATTAGGTTCAACTCCCTGCTTTACGTCCGTGAGCGTTGTTTGGGTCGAAATTTGCAGACTGCCTTTTGCGGGAAACCGGTTCTGGGTTCTTCTTCCTTCGTGGAGTTGCTTCTTGACTCGGGTTTGTATGGAAAGGAATTGAGACCATGGAGGTAGCTAATGACTGCTAAAGTGGGAGTTCTTGGGAAAAATGCGCCTGAGGGTAGGCAAACCAAAATTTGCCGAAAACGCGAAGATTTTGTTTTCGATCACGGACGTCAAATTTTAGGTAGCCAAAGTGTGAAACTAATCAAAGCTGAAGTGTTTTTAGTGATAAGTGATACCAAGGTAAGTGAGTGTAGTGCAGTGTACTGAAGTGAATGTAGGAAGTGAAGTGGAATCTGTCAATCTGTCAAATGAGCATCTATTGACAATCTTAACTGTCATATTTTAAGACTGTCATTGTTGCGATTAGACAAAAAAATTATTGACTATCTTAACTGTCAAAATTTAAGATTTTCATTTTTGGGGTTTGTTTGCGATTCAGGAAATTCTACGAACCCCATCAATCATCAATTCTACCTTTAATTAGAACACCGTTCAGAATTTTTAAACAAGCAATTCACCCGTTTCGAACCGAAACTTCGCCTTGCACACAATCCTACCTTCACCCCCGTCACGAAAACTCATTGAACTGCAGTCTCTTTTTTTTTTTGTTTGTGCTTCGCTACAAAACCATTTGACTATCAGTAATTTTGGCAGCGTGGTTTTGACCTGCCACGGAAAATTTGAGGCGCTTTCGCGTGTTTTCAGGCTGCCGCCGCCACTCAAAATTTGACCGTTCACCTTTTTTGGCGTCGGAGACGCCGACGATACAAAATGAATGTTTCACTTTTCGTGCGATTATTATTTCGGCAGAATGGATTTTTTTTCTTTTGGAAGAGGAAGGTTGACCTCGATATTAATGGTCGAGCGCTTCTAGAAAGAGAGGCTTCTGGGGTTAAGCAAAAAAAGCAAGTTTGGCGCAAAATCGATAGTTTCGGGTTGCCTTCTAATTTTGTGGACGAAGAATGAGTTGGAAGAACATGGGCGTAGTGCTGTAGAAGTTGATCAAATTTCAAGCCGCCAGTCATCGAGTCTACTTCGGAGGGGTCCACTCCAATATCCGTTACACCTCGAGGGGCTGATCTTAATTACAGAACCATCAAACCCAACACTTTCACCCTCGGATACCTCGTCATCTTGAAATACGATCCCGTTGCAATTATTAACATTTTTTACCCTCTTAGCATGATTCTTATCTCATCTCTTCTTAGTGGGTTCAATAGCCCGGGTCTTAGATGCTGTCCAGCTAAGATGATGATCCGTCACTTGTCATGATCACCGCGCGTTGTAACGGGCGCGCGGTGAATGATAGAAGTTATGAAAATATTTACCCTCTTCTTCGGAAGATCGCCAGGTGATCGCACGCAGTGCGTAGAAAAGCCAATTATCGCCCGGAGATAGAATTTGTTCTAAGGCGGCGCGGTTACAACATCTGGACCACACCTAACCTAAACGTTCAAATCTTCCCGGAGAAAGTATCCAACGGGACTCGGGCGCGTGGAACGATCGTCCGATCGTGATATGAAGATCAGTTAATTTGCCCCTTAGCGGCTTGTTTTTTGAGAAATTGTTTTACAACTCTGTCTTTGATCCGTGGGATATCACGTGTCCGACTCTAAGCCGACAGCGTCGGTGATGATGTTATCGCAGCGGAGTGCCTCGACGGTGACGGGCCTAGGCGGCCTTGAAGATCGACACTGGGTTAGAATTAGTTGAATTTGAAACGTTTTTGAAGGAAAAATTTAAATAAGTGTACAGACCTACAAATTTTCAATGCAATGGAACCTTAACCTTTTATCAATGATCAATGTAGTCTACGTTTGTTTGACGAATAAATAAATAAATTAACAGTAATTCCAAAGCGATGCCATAAAATTTTGAAAAATAATTCATTTGAATTGAAATGGTACCTTAAGATAGCCAATATGGATTTTCAAGTGATGCCAGTAAAACAATTTCAACTGATGTGGTACCTTAACATCAATTTTAAAGTGATGTCAGTTAATCAATTTCAACTGATGCGGTACCTTAACATCACTTTTCAAGTAATGCCTGTAAAATAATGTCAACTGATGTGGTACCTTAACATCAAGATTCAAGTTATGACAGTAAAACATCCAAAAATATAATTTCTCTAGAAGTGGAACCTTAACATCAATTTTCAAGTGATGTCAGTAAAACAATTTCAACTGATGTGGTACCTTAACACCAACTTTCATGTGTTGCCAGTAAAATAATTTCAACTGATGTGGTACCTTAACATCAATTTTTAAGTGATGCCAGTTAAACAATTTCAACTGATGCGGTACCTTAACATCACTTTACAAGTAATGCCTTTAACATAATTTCAACTGATATGGTACCTTAATATCGATTTTTGAGTGATGTCAGTTAAACAATATCAACTGATGCCTGTAAAATAATTTCAACTGATGTGGTATTCAATATTCAAGTTATGACAGTAAAACATCCAAAAATATAATTTCTCTAGAAGTGGAACCTTAAAATCAATTTTCAAGTGATGCCAGTAAAACAATTGCAACTGATGTGGTACCTTAACAAAAAATTTCAAGTGATGCCAGTAAAACAATTCCAACTGATGTGGTACCTTAACATCATGTTTCAAGTGATGCCAGTTAAACGTGCAAAATTGTAATTTTTCACTGAAGTGGAACCTTAAGGTGAATTGAAGTGGTACCTTTAAATTAAGTGAAAATTGACAGACTACTAGAAGAAATAATTTGTTCTTCAAGTTTAATTTTCAAGGAGCAAGAAAATTTAGCAAAATCTTCAATTTTTAACTGAAGTGGTACCTTAAACTACACTGTTAAAAAATTCAATTAATTTTCACAGATGCACCCACTGTCATCCAAGGCCAACTGTGATGCCCTCGATATTTCAAAATTTTGCGGTTTATCTCGCCCTTTAATGGCCACCTAGCGATCGTGATTAGCCCGAAAAGCCCTCCGTGATGCCGGCTAACGAGATGTGGCCCTTTCCCCGAATCTTAAACGTAAAGGGTCATATGTGGGCCAAACTTCCGTCATGCGGCGAGGGAACGACAAGAAATTGAACTTTACGCTTGTCACTCCCTCGCACGAACCCTTTCTCATTCAGGGAGGAAGGCCGTCAATCTTCTCGAAAAAAGCACAAAAGAAACTGATTGAAAATTTCGAAGCCATCAATATTGACGCGAATGCACTTTTTCTTATCTGTCAGTTGGCAGCTCCCTAATGAGAAACGTCAAACGTCGGAGAGGTACCGTTTAAATTTAACCATTTTTCATTTCGTGCCACCGCGGTGAAAAAAAAAGAAGTGAACTTTCATAACACGATAAGAATTGGGCGTAGTGGGCCATGATGATGCTGGTGGAACTTTGGCTCACAACAAAGCAAGCCCGCGTGCACGATACACACGTGTGGCATGTGAGTGGAATTTTGGCGGCCTACTGCGATGTAACCCTGTCATTACCGCGACTCTCTTAAGGTGAGGCAGGCTGAACTGCACGCACTTTTTGCTGTTGTTGTTTTGTTCAAATCGATATGCATCAATCAATCTTCATCATCTGGCGAGGTGAGGTGAATATAAAAAATGAGAATGGAAAAGCTTCGAATCAGCTGAGAGTCGAAATCGATGCTGTGGGTCACAACGGTAATGTAATCTATAATTAAACGTGTTTTGAAAGGAATTTGATCGGGCGTGAAATTTGGCCTTAAAACGAGAAATTGACCAGTTTTTAACAAATTGACTCTAGTATATTGTGATAACGTCCACCCGGGCAGACGGTAATAACAAAATTAATAATATTTCAATAACAAATCCTGTTATAATAACAAAAAGTGTTATTATTTTTTCCTGAAGTTTAACTTCAAGATGAAAAAATAATAACAGTTTCTGATAAAATAACAAAATTTGGTATTGAAGTGATATTATGTTGAAAATGTTAAATAACACGCTAATAAGAGGAAATGTTATACATTTCAAAAACTCTCCTAGTAACAAAATTTGTTATTCGTTCGGTATACTGACTTAGAAATAAAATTACCATAAATCGCACAAATGGAAAAGTTTCTAAGTGTCCATAACACAATCTGTTATTATTTTTTCTTTTGTAAAATATGTTTAGATCTTTGGGATTATTTTGTCTATTCGTCGGGGTCATTATTTTGGCCATTATTGGGGTCCTTAAGCTAAAATTATTCTAAAAAGTTTAAATTTTGAAAGTTGATTTTTTTAATTATTTGATATACCCCCTAAAAGACTTTGTTTAAAATGGTTAGAACTATGTGATAATTTTGACCAATTTCGTCAGGGTCATTATTTTTGCTATGAAATGGGGTCCTTAAGCTAAAATTATTATAAAAAATTGAAATTTTGAAAGTTGATTTTTTTAATTATTTGATATACCCCCTAAAGGACATTGTTTAAAATGGTTAGAACTATGGGATAATTTTGACCAATTTCGTCAGGGTCATTATTTTGGCCATGAAATGGGGTCCTTAAGCTTAAATTATTCTAAAAAGTTGAAATTTTGAAAGTTGATTTTTTTAATAATTTGATATACCCCCTAAAACCTTTGCTAAAATTGGCTAGAACTATGGGATAATTTTGACCAATTTCATCAGGGTCATTATTTTGGCCATGAAATGGGGTCCTTAAGCTTAAATTATTCTAAAAAGTTGAAGTTTTGGAAGTTGATTTTTTAATTATTTGACAAACCCCCTAAAACCTTTGCTAAAGTTGGCTAGAACTATGGGATAATTTTGACCAATTTTGTCGGGGTCATTATTTTTGCTATGAAATGGGGTCCTTTAGCAAAAATTTTTCTAAAAAGTTGAAATTTTGAAAGTTGATTTTTTAATTATTTGATATACCCCCTAAGGGAATTTGTTTAAAATGGTTAGAACTATGCGATAATTTTGACCAATTTCGTCGGAGTCATTATTTTTGCTATGAAATGGGGTCCTTAAGCTAAAATTATTCTAAAAAGTTGAAATTTTGAAAGTTGATTTTTTAATTATTTGATATACCCCCTAAAGGACTTTGTTTAAAATGGTTAGAACTATGGGATAATTTTGACCAATTTCGTCAGGGTCATTATTTTGGGCATGAAATGGGGTCCTTAAGCTTAAATTATTCTAAAAAGTTGAAATTTTGAAAGTTGATTTTTTTAATTATTTGATAACCCCCTAAGGGACTTTGCTAAAATTGGCTAGAACTATGGGATAAATTTGACCAATTTCGTCGGGGTCATTATTTTGGCCATGAAATGGGGTCCTTAAGCTTAAATTATTCTAAAAAGTTGAAATTTTGAAAGTTGATTTTTTAAATTATTTGATATACCCCCTAAGGGACTTTGCTAAAATTGGCTAGAACTATGAAAAAATGTTGACCAATTTTATCGGGGTCATTTATTTCACCATGAAATGGGGTTTCAAGCTAAAATTAATCCGATAAAATAAACTTTTGAGAGTTCATTTTTTTTTTAATTTTGTTATATTCCCTAACTGAATTGATTTATTTATTGACAATTTTTTATGTGTGAATAACAAAAACTGTTATTATTTTCACAGAGCCAGGAAGTCGGAGCTGACGTTGAAGTTCGAGCTGGAGTGAGATCTCGGAGACTGCATCGGATTCAGCAAATTTTCAGCAACTTTTACTTGGAGTCGGAATCTGTGAAGTCGGGTATTTTTAGATAGCTGAATGTATCATATCCTGCATCCAGAGTCGGAGTTGTCTTCAAAGTATGGATTCAAAGTCGCTTGGAGGTACCCGACTCTGCAGCCCTGACTAGTACAGAGGAGTTATGGCAACTGCAGGTTTATTTGCAACTTACAAATAAACCAAAACAATAACTTTTTTTTGTTATGGAGACATACCAGTTCAATAACATTTTTTGTTATTATGCTGCTCCACCTCTCCGCACAAAATAACAAATCTTGTTATTCCTTCATGATTCCTTCTGTGTTATTGGTTTGTTATTGCAATAACAACATAATAACAGTTTAAGTTATTATTCGAACAAATCTTTGTTATTAATTTTTGTTATTTTAACAACTAATCCGATCATCCCAATAACATATTTCGATCTTCTCACAATATCAAAAATTGACCTTCCCGAGTTATTTCCGTCTGCTCGGGCAAACAAAACATCTTTCAATTTCTTTTAAACTTGTACAAGCGAAACCAAATTTAGGATATTTAGTTGAAAAGAAGTTCCACAACCTACTGGCATCACTTCCAAACACTTGTTAAGGTACCACTTCAGCATACCTTAAAATCAATCTTGAGTGATGTCAGCAAAACTTGCAAAAATTACATTTCCATGGAAGTGGAGCCTTAAAATAAGCTGATCTGGTACCTTAAAATTTATTTGCAAGTGATGCCAGTAGAACGATTTCAACTGAAGTGTTACCTTAACACTAGATTTTAAGTTATGCCAGTAAACTTGAAAAAAAAAATAATTTGCGCTGAAGTGGAACCTGAAGGTTCCAGATAAATTTTCAAGTGATGCCAAATAAACAATTTGGCTAAAGTGGTACCTTAAGGTGAATTTTCAAGTGATGCCAATTAAATAATTGTCAAACAGCTGAAGTGTTATCTTAACATGAATTATCAAGTGTTGTCAAGAAAACATGCAGAATTGGCATTTCTACCGAAGGTTGAAGTGAAGTGTAAAGTGATGCTAGTAAAATTGAGAAAATCTTGTTTTCAATAACTTGTTTCTCAACTTGAACTTTCAAGTGAGGCCAGTAAATGTAGTAATTTTATCTGAAGGGGTACCTTAAAAGAGTCTGAAGTGGGTCATTGAATTAAATTTTCAATATTGTTAACAACTGCACCCACTGTTATCCAAGGCCATCTTGGATACTCTCAATATTTCAAAATTTGCGGCTTGTCTTGCCTTTTAAGGTACCATATCAGTCGGAAGATTCTGTCAGTTTGATTGGCAACACTTGTGTGTTAACGTGAATGAATGAATGAATGCCTTAAGGTACCACTTTAGTGAAAATCGACGAAATTGGTAGTCGAACTATCACAAGTTGCACCACAGAGGAAATTTTGACGTTTCGTCTTGATTTTCCTCTTCTTTTCGGTAAGATAACAAAAATTCCAGCAAATACAAATCCACTTGCGATAGCACCGCAACTATTCGCAAATTAACCGCGGAAAATCACGAAAGCCCCGTCAGAAGGAAGCAGCACCGTGCATTTTGCCTCGAAGATGCTTTTATCTTACAAGGAAAAGCAGCAAAGTGCAGCAGCGCGCGCGCGCTAGATAAGCTTAAAAAGCCACCCAGGGGCAAAAATTCGATAAAAATCCGCGAGAGCGCTTTCGAGAAAAGCTGGAAAAATGGGCACAACCGGCGGCGGTTGTTGCACAATTCTTGGCCTCGTCTTAGTCCCAGAGAGAGCGAGATATGAGCGATGGTTATAGCAGCATTTTTCTTGGTGAAACGCGAAATAGTTGCATCCTTCTCCATTTGGCGTTATTAAATTTTTGTTTAGTTACATTTCGGGCCGTAATGAGTCGCAACAGAAGAAACTCGGCTCTGCCAATATAAAAACCAGCGGATATCACTGTGATTATACATCGTCTCGAGAGCTTTTGATAGCTGATCGTAAAGCTCATTACGACTTCTGTATACGAGTGAGCGAGCGAGCGGATGCTGTATCTTGTGTGTGGAGGAGCTTCTCGTTGGAGAAACGACTTATGTCATTGGGCCAATGGGTGAATAATAGTGACTTTTACCAAAAAACTCTAATGGCATAATTGCGGGCGCGCAGAAATTGAATAATGCTTGACCGACTTCCTCCGAAGAAGATACCAGACGCGGTTGGTCGTTTCAGTTATTGGGGGCATTTAAATAATCGAATTGGTTGGCCGGAGTCCGGCGATAAAGTATCAATTGCTTTTCTCATCAGAGAGATTATGAAAGAATTTAGCGTTTTCGGCGGATACTGTGCCAATTGGACTCATTGGTCATTTAACTGAATTATCTCTTTATTTCTTCTTAACAATCTTGTTGAAATTGTGCATTTTCTTCCAACAATCACTTTCATATCCATTTCCCATCAAACAATTGCTGAGATCGACAAAATCATCAAAGGAGCCTGCGGGAAGTTGCGCAACCCCGACTTCATCGTCAGCCGCCCAAGTTTGGTCACAGCCACCTTCGATCATCGTATCAATCTTCTCACAACGGCGACCAACTGAGTGGGTCAACAGGAAGGAAGTCACTCACCAACTCACTGCGCTGTGCGTAACAAAGCTTGATTTTTTTTTTAATTCAAGAAAATTAATTGAAAAGGTTCGAACCAACTCAGCATGCCCCGCGATCGGAAACAAATGTTGTCCAATTTGTCCCTCGAACCCTTTCCACAGCGAGAGGGAGAAATGATTAATTTTCGGTTTTGTGACAAACAAGGGCGGTTTATGGGCGATCGATAAGAAGGTGGACAGAAACGAGACAATCGGACAGACTGCTGGGCATGCCCTTTGGCGGTCCATAATGCTGGCAGCAGGTGATCCGGAGGGAATGATTGAGCTCTTTTTGATTTTCGAGAAGGGATTATTACGCAAGGTGACGCCGAGGTTACGTGAAAGGAGATTAATTGATTAGAGATAATCGGGGGGGAACATGAAGTCATTATCAGCTGTGATGTGAGAGAAATTGAGTCATTATGTCATTACAATGTCGGCTTGATGTGAGAGAAACTTAGTCACTATGTGTCAGATTTGATATATTGAAAATTGAAATCATAAAAAGTAATATATTTTTATTCCTTAATCAAAAACCGAAATTACTCGAAATGATTGATGGTTTCCATGCTCTTAATTATTTCATGTATTTCCGCAAATTTTAAAAAAACTTAACTGCCCATGTTCGTATAATTTTCATATAAACAATGTAAAGTTGTCTTACCCATAGGCGTTGCTTTTTGTAGTTTCTGTAAGCATGCATTTTTTTGAGCTAGAGAGCACCATCAACTCCAACTGCAAATGCAAATAGGACATTTATGCGAGCATGATGCATCTTAATTAAAATTTTAACATATTTTAAGTATAGTTTATACAAAATTGTTCTGAAACTAAATGACCACTAAATTCATTTTGAAATTGATGTTAAGGTTACACTACCTCTACCTACATTAAAAACATGGTGGCCACTCAAATCCCACTTTCGAATTTCCAACTTTTCCAAAACCACAAATAATATCACTTTTACCCAAAGAATGACTGCAAAAAAAAACAGTAAATTTCAACCATCAAACAAAATTTCAAAACAAATCAAACCAGTGAAAAAAGAAACATAACAAACAAATATAAAAAAAAGTCTTCAAAAATTAATGATTTCGCCAGTTAGAGATTTTAACCATCTGTATTATTTTTATTTATTTATTAATTTTTTTTATAATAAAGACTTTACACATTCGCATCATTTAAAAATGTAATCAAAAGTTTAAAATACATAAATTTTCATGTTTTTTTTTTTTAATTTACCAAGCATAAACATCCATCTTCATGTTTGAAAAGGAAATAGTAAAAGTTTTACAAAAATCGTTTTTCAATCAAAAAAAACTTAAACACAAAATTTAAAAATATATATGCAGAATCAGCCTAATAAGAATGCATGCTCTTATATAATTTGAAAAAAAAAATGTGAAAAAAACAATTTGAATTCATTTGACAACTATAAATGATAAATGACATATTCATAAAACAATTTACGTGAAACAATGATTTGAAAAAAAAAATTGCAACTGCCTGAGAAAATATTTTCAAATAAGTAAGAACCTCAAATAATAGGTATTTCTTAGGGACCATCCATAAACCACGTGGACAGTTCAGCCTCCCCTGGCGCTCTATTTGACAAATTTTTTGTGTGGACAATTGTCCACAAGGGGGGGGGGTGAGATTTCCTAAAAAATGCCGCGTAGTTTGTGGATGGTCCCTGATCTCAAATTAATAAATCGAACAAAATTATTAACTAAACAAAAAAAATCTAAAAGGAATTTTCATGTCCTTCATGTCTTTTGGTATATATAATACTGAAATTTGGAGCACCCTGCGCAAGGATCTGGCCTACACGTCAATGATGTTGGAAATAAACGCTTCAGTGGCCAAAACGCCTCAAAAAGTTACATTTTTGAAAAATAAATCTTTTTTTGCGAGTTAAATCCCATTTAAAATTCAAATGCAAAGCGCCAGCTCCTGTTACGTCCAATCAAGCTCATATTTTGTATTTGGGCTTAGTATGCCCATCTGCTGCAACCTTCCATCGGATGAGGAAGTAAAATGTCGGTCCCGGCCTTGGTTGTTAGGCCGTTAAGTCATTCCAGATTTAGGAGTCGTCTCCATGCCATAAGTACAAACAACACACCAAACCAAGCCTACTCCGGTGGAATCGCTGGCGGCGGTTGGACTCGCAATCCAAAGGTCGTCAGTTCAAACACTGGGGTGGAAGGTTCCTTGGAGTAAAAAGAGGTTTGGGTGCTCTCCCCATTCAAGCCTTCGGACTCCTAGGTTCGAGCAGAAACTTGCAATAGAGACCACAAAAGACCCGGGGGTCGTTAATGTGGATGGTTTGATTTTTTTTTTTTGATGCCCACCGGAACAAACCCTTGAATGCCCGCCAAAAAGTCATTTTTGTTACACTTTAGTGACCACTCAAAGTCCTTACTTTTCCATTTGTTATCTCAAAAATTACCAATTAAATTATCAATTAAATTTTTTAAAAATCTAAAAGGAATTTGAATGTTCTAAATAGTTTCATCACTCTCAAAAAGATTGAAATACTTAAAGGAACCTTAAATTTAAAGTTAGTTGCTAAAGACTAATTGAGTGAAATTAATTTGAAAAATTATACAGAATATCACGAAATTATTCAAAATATAGAAGATAATTTTTAAACCAAGAATGCTTCGGATTCTCGACTTTTTCGATTTTTCGCGGATTCTGCCAAATTCTCGACTTTTTCCGACTTGAGTGGCTACCATATTGTTTGACTGGCATCATAACACATAATTCCATGTAAAATTACAGTATTTCAAATATTACCAAAATTGGTATCTGTCTGATGGATAGCTTAAAAAAGAACACCAATAACTTAAAATAAATGTCTACAGAACTTTAATCATAGCATTTTCTATCCCACCCAAGCCAAAGTTGATAGTAAATCTTATCACTTTCTACCGGAACACGTATTTTTTTATTAGACTTGATCATTATAAATTGCTTTTCCATCAACCGTTCATCTTTATTGAGGGGATCTTTATCGTTTCGCCAAATCACAAAGTGTGAGTCTCCTCCATTAATAAAGTGTGTAATTTCACATTTTATGACGTGCTCGAGGTTGCATTTTGCGCGAACATGCTTTTTTAACAAGTTGTTCAACTAATCCAGGAGATAACATGGTTTAAGTCAGTGCTTTTTGCTACTGTAGATTAACCCATTCAATTCAACACTAAGCGGGTGGACTTTTTTCGCGAAGATTTTTTTTCTATTCGCAAATCGATTGTTCATTCATTGGCAGCTCGTCAGATTATAATTAAGTCCCCCCCCTTGCTACCAGCCAGCCGTCACCTTACGACAAGATTATATTATGTGTCTTAAATTATGGCCCCTTCTTTCAATTTCTAATCCAGGCGTCGTGTTCGAACACGATCGCGATCGAATTTATAAGATTTCGCTTTCGATTTACGCGCGCGCCGGGCATTATTATTTTATTGCAAAGATTGGTTTAGCTTCGCGTATTTTTTTTTCTGCGCTGCTTCGCGCTTTTCAATGGGTTTTTCGTTAATGATTTAATCAATTGGATTTTACTAGGTGGCTAAACCGGGCTCGGATCGGCGAAGATTGGAAGTGGAGATGGAGCGATTATTAAAGTTGTTATTATTAGCATTATTATTATTACTGATGGAGCTGCCTGCCACTGTGTGGCGAATTGTGGGCTGGCAAAGAAAGGCGAAAGTGAACTTTTTTTTGCGAACGAATTTAGATTGAGATTAGCTTAGTTCGGAGTAAGTGAGAGTGACCGAAAAAGGCAAATTGAAGTTTGATTTTTCAAACATTCAATTAAAAATATTGGCGTTTTCTAAGCATCACATCCAAGTAACCCGCAGATCGCAGCCAAGAACGTCACGGGCTGTGCTGCATTTCCGGCCCAAGAAATCGAAAGTAGGCCACGACTTTTGCTTCCTTTACAGCACAACAACCACTCTCACTCTTCTGGTTAGCAGAGTTGGCACAATTTGCTCCGGGTACTTGAGAGCACTCAAATTGAATCTAATCAGTAGGCCAAGAGCCCGCGGAGTGCAACGACGTTTTATCTCACCAGACAGGGGCCTGGCATAAATAGTTTTACGACCGTATACTGCACAAATGTGTCCCATAAAACATTCCGTGAAAAAATCTCACCGCCAGGCTCTGGACCACATTGCAGCTCGTATTGTAGAACTGCCACAGACAAGTAGACAAAAATTGAAAATTTGCTAATTATGAGACTTGAAGTAAAAAATTAAAGATTTGTATTTGTCTGTGACAAAATCGCAGTAGGTCAAATGCGAAGCCTAAACCATATCCTTTCGCGCGTTTTTGTGTAGCGACGCCTACTTTCTGAATGATAAAAACATTAAATTTAACCGCCACAGGAAACCAGACAACTGTTTACGACCACAAGAAACGTATTGCGCCACCACCATGGGTTGCACTTTTTTCAATTTTCTGCAATTCTTATGATCACTTCAAGGTAAAAAAATAACCCAAGAGCTACTGCTCATTAAATTAGATGATTGACGTGAATCAAATAGAGCTGTAAAACCAGTCCCCGAGCAGAGCTGGTCGCGACCATAAAATATCGACGCGCAAATCATGGCAATCTGCGATTTGGCGTCGTCCAATCAGACCAATTGAGCAAAGGAGCAGGCTGACACGGTTGGCGACGCCGAACGCGCGTCCCCCGTCAAAGTTGCCGCACCTCATTTGCCAATGTCTTGGTTTTATTGTAATTTAATTAAATTATGATAGCGGTGGGAGTGATTGCCGGGAATGGTTGGGATGACTTGGGAGAAAGTGGTGTTTCCTGATTCAGAGGAAGGAAATGGGGACTGATTGATTTACAGTGGCAGTGGGAATTACTGTAGGTTCAATGCCTTTTAAGAATACCTACTTTGATTGATTGGGCCTCAACCCAAAAGCATCGAATAAACTTTGTTTTGGTATAATATGATCATTTCAAAAAAATTACCGTGCAATGACGAGCTAGTCATATCTATAATTATCGGGATAAGATAATCAAGACATACCTAGAATCAATAGAAAGTACTATATCATTTTTCTCAACAAAGACACCTCAACAAATTTTCATTTTCCACTGCAACATAATAACATCGAGATATCACATTTCAAATCCAATTTTCCTGACACAATTTCCTTTGAGCACCCAACATTAACCTACCACAACACGAATCGAATTTCACACGCATGTACGTTCGGAGTTCCAAGCCCGCATACCTTGTAATTAAAGGAAAAGTGCAGTCTTTCACAACGCCGAAGATCGATTTTTTTCACAGCATCAAACATCTGTTCGAGCCCCGCTTAAATTGATAAAAATCACTTCGAACCCATTAATTATGCACACACGATCGGCTCTCAGATAAATCCCATCTCGTTGCAGCAAATGATGATTATGATGCGCTCACGCACTTTTGCCTTACAACACCCCCTTTCCCCTTTAAACCAACCCCACCACCCCCCTGCGGCTTATGCTCAGTGGTGAGTTGTAAGCCCATTATGTACGACATGCAACCAATCAACACTCGCGGCGCAGCGCAGCGTCGTCGTCTCAAGCTGTGAGCTCAGAAAAACGTTTTGCTCGAGATTTGTTTCTTCTTCAAACTCTGCCATTTACGGGCGATGTTTGCATTTCTGTCTTGCAAGATGCAAAATGAATGGGTTTCGGCTTAAGGGGGCCACCCGCGAAAATAAAGTGCGTGCAGTGCGTGTAAACACTAAACAGTGATGAAGTGAGAGGACTGTGACGGTGTTCAAATTGGACGAGTTTCTGAAAAATCGTAGATTTATAAAAAAATACTATTTATTATGAAAATTTACAAATCGGAGAACTACATGAACATAAACTCGGATACAAATATTACTTTTCAATGATTTCGCAGCCGACTTTTTTTGATGATTTTAAAAATTATGCTTAAATGTTTACAATGTTAAAATATGGAACATTCATGAAACTCTCCGACCTTTTCGAAAACAATATTTTCAAAATTGTTAAATCAACCAATAAATATTACGCCCTTTTGAAGTGTTAGTCTTCGTTTAAATTTTTTTGAAAATATTGTTTTCAAAAAGATCGAAAAATTTCACCAATGATTCAAATTTTGACATTGTAAATCTGACCATTATTTGCTGAGATATCGACGATAGAAAATGGTGGGTTATTTGGGTGAGACTTGGAAAACATCAATTTCCCAGTTTTCAAACCTTTACATGGCAATATCGCAGCAACTAAGGGTCGTATCTACAAAGTTCAAAAAATCATAATATGGAAAATTTACTCAGCTTTTCAAAAATATTTTTTCCAATAGTGGGCAAACATGTGACTAATTTAAAAAAAATGAAAAACTGCTACTATTTTCAAAAAAGTTACCTGAAAATGGCTTTAACTTGAAAACGGTACACTTATCAAAATTTCACTCGAGTACTTTTTGATTGCAAATTTGATTCTACATCGAAAAATGAAGTTGACAGATTTTTGCGACCAATATTTCGATTTTATGTAAAAATCAGTATTGATTAAAAAAAATCATAACTCGGTCAAAGATTTTTTGCACAACCTGGAAATTTCAGAAAAGTTGGCATTTTATGACCCCTAGAGCTGTCCCGTCCCGGGAAAAAAATCCCAGAAATTCCCGGGATTTTCCGTAAAAAATTATTTCCCGGGAAATTTGCAAATTTCCCGCGAATTCCCGAAATTTGATCGGAAGTAAACATTTTCTTATTTTTTTGGAACCAAATATTTGAAAATGTTCGAGAAAAAATTCTTAATAAAGAAACTTAATTTATTAACAAGAAATATTTTTGAAGTTTATATCCCTCCCCCCTTAAGATCGGTACGAAGAGGGGTTTGCCCCCTGTTTTCAAAAATAATGGCCAGAGTCGAGGGACATAAAGTTCAAAAATATTTGCAATGGCCTTACTTGATGAAAATAAACTACAGTGGACACTCTGGTGGTCGATCTTCTCGATATCAATATTGCTCCAGCTGTCATTAATTTTTTCAGTCCCTTCAAATAGATTGCTTAAATTTCTAGTTCTATAATTTGATAACTCCCGCTCTCGGCGGTCCCTTTAATATTGACAACGAGAGAGTCCACTGTATAACAATTCCGGTAATCTTTTTAAAGAATAATTAGATAAAAAATAAGGAATATTTAAAAAAAATGAGAATGATTACGATTTTGTTTACCATGATCATATAAGATGAAAACCATTAAATATTTCAAATAGGTTTTTGCAAGAAGAATTATTTCAATTCGACCTGGGCTGAGCAATCAGCACATACACATGACGAAATCCAGTCTGTAACCCGCTAAGATCACCATCTCCATGCGAATGCGAAGAATTACTTCAACAATGGTAGTTAGAAGGTTAAATATAGAAAATAAAATAAAAGTGATAGTAAAATGATGTAAATTTATCGAATAATTTAAATCATGTTTTTGTGATATGAAAAAAAAATTCAACTAAAGTCGATTAAATGCCTGAAAACCATGTGGCAAATCCATACAAATATATCATTGAAAAACTACTTTGTATTGTTTTAGGGGTGCCCAAAAAACTTCACACATGTTTTAAAAACTTAGAAGTAAAACAAACATGAGAAGATAGATTTTTAAGGAAAAACTAAAAAGCTTAACCAATATTTTCAAGAACTGAAACTGGGTATGACTTGTGATTTATTTGTTATGGAATACTTAAAAACAAAAAAATATATATATTTTGGAGTATGGATTCATTTTACCAATTGTCCAAACAATTTGATAAAAAATACTTCGCAACAAAAAAATACCAAAAATCATTATTGATTTGAGCTTATAAAATAAAAAAACAAACATTTTCTTTTAGTTTTATCAATTTGTACATGCAATCAAGCCATTAATTGATCTTTAGACTTATTTTAACCATTAAAGTCACTGTCCCTATACAATTTTGATGCAACATAATAATCAGAACCAAGATCAGAACAATTTTCAATAAATTTATAATTTTCTGGGAATTCCCAGGATTTCCCGGGAAATTTGTTGAAAATTTCCCGTTTCCCGGGAAATTTATAACCCGGGAAATTGTACGCTCTAATGTCCCCTAAAACATATCAGAAAATGAAAAAATAGTGTTTTTTTGCAAATCAAGTTTTAGTGACAAAAACTGAAATAAAAAATCACCAAAAAAAATTTTATCGCGTATCTTTGTTTACCTTACATCATTTTTTTAGTGTAGTCCTCTGCCGTTCTACGCATAATTGTCCCATGTCAATTTTGGACGATTTTGACTTTATGACATTTTTAAGTTTAGTTTTATGTGTACTTTAAGAAAAACACATAAAATCTGGTACTTTGTTCGCAAACTCATTAAAAACAATACTGAGTCTGTTTGTCCCATCGTTGAACTTCTACGCATAATTGTCCCACCAAGTATTTTCTTACACGGAATCATCAGTTTTACTGAGCATTATGTCTTGTTTACCAGTTGTATAGCAAGATAATCACAAATAAGGGTGATAAACTGCTAACTGGGGCGATTAGGGACACATAGGGCGAATAGGAACCCACGGGACAATTATGCGTAGAAATACAGAAATCGATCGAAAATTTTCAACCGCGTTTTTCTCAGTTGCACTTTTTTGAACATGGGACAATTATGCGTAGAACGGCAGTCCTTATCCATACCTACAACTTTGCCGAAGACACCAAATCGATCAAAAAATTCCTTCAAAAGATACAGATTTTTGAATTTTCATACATCATTTTTCTATGGACAGCTGCCAAATTTGTATGGAAAATTATATGGACAAACTAATGATGCAAAATGGCTTCTTTGGGCATACCGAAGCCACCAAAAATGTTTCAGCCGGATTAAAAAATACAAAAAAAAATCGAATGACCAAAATCTGAGAGAATTTAACGATAGATCCGGACAACTTTTTCATCAAAATATTTGAAATTCGGCCTCAAATAAGTGTACAAATAACACTTAAGTGCTCATAACTTTTCATGGGATTGTCAGATCTTCAATCTTTTGAATGCGTTGGAAAGGTCTTTCAAATACCTTTCTAACAATATATAGCATGACGGGTTTTCTTACAAAAACCACCCTTTTTACAATCTTCCGAAGTTTAGCTAAAACCGTTTTTTTAGCATAACTTTTGAAGTACTTATCTAAACTTCATAATATTAACTGAGGTCTTGTGGGACAACAAGACGGATCGAATGAGACCAAAACGGTCCAAATGGGTTCAGCCAGTCCGGAGATAATCGTGTGCATATTTTTCGGTGCACGGACTTACCAACATTTGTTTAGAATTTGATTCTGAGTCGATAGGTATACGTGAAGGTGGGTCTACGAGATCGAATAAAGAAGTTCATTTTTCGAGTGATTTTATGGCCTTTCCTCATTGAGGTGAGGATGGCTAAAATCCAAATTCAGCAATATTTGCTTTGCTTACTTTGCTTACTTTATTTCTTGGAGAAATTTTTAAAGAGGCAAAAGACAAAAACTTGAAATAAAATTTGCATTGGCAAAATTCCTGTATTTAGAATCCATAGACAATTATGCAACAAAGATAACCATCGCTATATGGCACGCATCAGAATCGAAGCAAAAGCGTACGAAATTTCATGTTCAGCCCGTTCCTAATCGAACCATCTTACTCCACTAACCTTTGCAAAATATTTGTACAGCAGTGTTGGTAGCAAAAACAGTATCCATCCCAGTTATTGACCACAGCTTATTGTGAAACTAGATTTGGCTTCAACACCCTACTCCGTCTAAATAAAATAAATCCACTACCTTACAGACAAGGAGATCGGCCCGATTTGCGGTTGGCATTTGTTGCAAATCATCACGATTTTTAGGTCACCCAGTTTAGGAAAAACCCATTACCCTTCTCACTGACCATTGGGGCATTACTCGCAGAATGGTACACGTACTAAACGCTGACCAGTGATTCATTCCACTTTTTTTGTTGCTTCTTTCGCAGTAAAATTTCTTTCGATTGCAGAAACTTATGATGAAGACACGTAACATCCCTCCCCGACTAGGGAGGACTGCTAACCTAAAAACCGCGCAAGTTGAACGTTTTTGCCGATCGATCGAGAAATTAAATCAATTAGAAGAAGTAAGGGGTTTTATAATATTCAAATTAGTGGATTGAAATAAGTGTTTTTTTTTTTTGCGAAGGCGGATTGAGATTTGATGTGAAATTGTTTCTGTGTTACGTAAAATGCTAATTGCTAATAATGGTTATCATTTTGGGAAAGGGTTGAAGGCAAGAAAATGATTGAGTAATGAATCGCTTTTAAAGGTTAGTGAGCGATATGTTTTTCGGCCCTCATAATTCGTTTTAGCAATAAGTTTGACTATAATCATCATTACTTTTGTTTTAAAACTAATCAAAATGACTAAATGGGATATCTTAACTGTATGATTTTTTTTCAGCACTGAATATTTGCTTACTGTATAATGTATTCGATAATTGTTATTTTTTACTCTGCCTTTGTGCCCTCAGGTTAAAATAAAAGATTGATAAAAATATTAATTTCCTATACGTCTACATCAAAATTCCAAAATGTCACGTTCTTCCGCAATCATTTTTTTTACTATGTCGGGAAGGCACTGTTTTATTTCATCGTACTTCCATTGCACTTGTGTACAATATACCATGACAATGATAGTTGTTGTTAATTCATTTATTTCTGGCAGCTTTAACACTTGTAGCACCAACGGGGTCAAAACTTACGCGAAGTTCCAAAGGAGGTCAAAAAAGTTGGAAATGCAACTTCATCCGGCTGTATCTCGGCGGAAAATCAACCGATTTAGATTATTCTTGGTGCATTGGATCCGGAAGTATGTCAAGAATCACCAACAACAAGGTAGATCCAAAACAGATGCGTCTACCCTAAGTTACAATGAAAAAGGCATTTCCAACTTTTTTGCCAAGTGTTCAAAGAGCCGGTGAAGTTACATTTCCAACCTTTTTGGTCATTTGCTGCCCACGACAATGATAGTATTTGAATATTTCTTACTAATAGTTTACAACTGTTAGCTGTCCCTGTTCGCATAAATGTCCGTGACGGTAGTCAGGTGTAGTTGGTTCTATGTATTTCCAATTATCAATTCCTGTAGTAAGTTATGTACTTTGCAATAGTTTATTCTGTCAAACCTGGCAACTCTGTTTAAGTTTACTTAAAGATCTTGTTGTACATCTATGCCGTTCTGGAATCAGTTAACTACTCACCTGAAAAGATAAGAAAAAAATGAATGATTAGTTTTCATGTATTTTTCACAGTTTAAAGCAATAAACAAGTAAACATTAGTGATTAGTTGATTTTTATTCAGGAACATATTTAAAATGCAAATAACAAGAATCATTATATCATAGTCAACGCTTCCTTCAGCACCAAATAGTACGAGTAAGACATTTGCACCACACTGCCGAATGTTGCCAACTGCACGACAAAAAACTTAGCCCCCGTAATCCCAGTAGGCCGCTGGACGCGTTGCAACATCAGCCGATAGTACCGCTGCAACTCAACCGAGTGCTCGAACCACGGTAGATCGTAGATGGCCGCGCCAACCTCGTCGGCCTGCTCCGTTAGCTTCGATCCCAGGTACGAATAGCCAAACGTTTCCAGCAGTGACAGCCAAAACAGCACCATCACGTTCACCAGGTTGAAATCAATGTTCTGCAAAACAAATCAAAGCCTACTAGAACTCAAGGTTCATTCTGCTTTTCTTCACTTCCTCACGTTTGAAACGTAGAACATGGTGAGACACCAAAACAGGATGCAGGTTAGGAACTCCAGCGCCAGCGGAAGGTGGCAAATCTGCTCGACAAGGGTGGAGCAGCGGTAGGCCAAGCGGTGTAGCTCGACGATGTCCACCAGCTCGGATTGCGTCACTTCTTTTGATTCTGTCATCTTGCGGATCCGAAGCGCAACCAAGCGGTAAGTAGACGAACTGTACTGGATCATGATGAAGTGGACGGACACTTTGACCAGCAGGAAATAGGCACAAACGAAGTACGCAAACAGCGAGAGAAGTACGAAAATGTGGTAGTGCAAGAAGTTTGTACGGATTTGCAGACCGTAGAATCTGCGAAGAATTTTGCTTTTAGAAGTGAAACTACTCAGGAATTCTTAAAGTTACTCTTGTTCCATGGGTAGTTCGAAGATCAGCGGTTCCGATTGATTCCCGGAGTGCGTCCAATACCGAAAGTGACTTGCCGCAAGTGACGGAACGCAGAAAACAAACGGACCGAAGCAGCAGTAGATCGTGTATCCTTTGACGAACTTATTGATGGATAAATTTTGACGAAGTAGCAGGTCGTAACAGTCGTTCGAGTGCGGACCATTCGTAGCTGAAAACAGAATTGATATTTTTCGTAAGGGTAAATGTGATGCAGTCTTCCAATACCCTACACGACCTACCCCTTTGAAAAATCTCCTTCAATCCGTCAATCAACCGCTCAAATGCGATCCTTTTCGAAGCAAAAATCGCCGTCGCTACGAATAAACTTCCCTCGAAGATAAACTCTGCGATTCCCTTAGCGATCGCATCGAACCGGTCGCTCCCAATTCCGAGCACGGCCTTCGGGAACAGAATGATCATCGTTCCCCAGCCGAACGCCGCCAGGAATCGAACAATCTGACCCGGCGGTCCCCAAAGACCGATAAACTCCATCAGCCGCAGGATGAACGGCATCACTTCGAGTTCCGACGGAAGTCGGTGACTGTTTTGAGTGGTGAACATTCTGCTGTAATTGAATGCGAAGAACTAGTCCGGAATCGTTGCTTGCGAGCTATTTAATGTAGTTCTATTTGATTTGTTGTCGTACAATTACACTTGATTACGTATTCTGTCAACATTATTGGTAGCATGAGTCTCGACCTGATTTATTCAGTATTAACTATGCACAAGTCCAATACTAAACAATTTATATATGAACTTTCGGTCTAAGTAAAAACTTCAAAGCCTTTTAAGAGCGTCCTTGAGAACCAAGTTGTATGAGTAGGATGAGTTGACAATCTTGAAAAATACAACATATTAAACTTTCATCAACATTTCTTCAAACGCCAAACTCACACTTCCGAAGGTACCCAGTTCCACGGCAAAAAACTCCAGTTATCCGAGTAGGCCGCTGGACGCGTTGCAACATCAGCCGATAGTAGCGCTGCACTGCCCACCATTGAAAAAACGGCTAATACTTATGGCAAAAACGAGATATTAGCACCAGGTGGTAGAGGATGTTCCAACGCATCATCTGGAACTTGAATTTTACTGAAATAGTGTTTAGACTTGGCTTCCGATGCGAAAAACCAAACGGCTAATATGCCACTCTTATGAGAAATTGCCTTGACGGAGATTTTGTGACAAACATTAAAACGCGTTTTTCTCGGAATACTTGATTTGGCATAATAGCCGAATTTTCAATTATGGGCAGTGCAGCTCCTGCGAATGTTCGTACCACGGCATATCGTAGATGGCCTTGCCCACGCCGTTCACCTCCAACATCAGCTGCGAGCCCAGGTAGGAGTAGCCGAACGTTTCGATCAACGACAGCCAGAACAGGACAATCACGTTGAACAAGCTGTAGTCGATGTTCTGCGAAGAGCAGTGGTTACTTGGATTGATTGAATTTGGTGCAAAATTCGATGACCGTCGAAACGTAGAACATCGAGTTAAACAGGATTTTATTTAAAAAAGGGCATCAAAGTAAGCAGTTTGAATTGACCAAAGAATCTATTGACAGAAAAAGGAAGCGAAGATCTACAACCAGAGAGTCGACTGTACCTTGAATATCAAGAGTTTTGCATTTTTGCTTACCAATCCAAAGATCGTGGAATCGAATATATTTATCGTTTGAAAATTCGTAAAATGTCATTCATGACTATTTAAATATTTTTTTTTTAATATTTATTTTTTTAATTTAACAAAACACCATAACAAGTTATTTTACGCGAACACTATCCAAGACGTTAACATTTTGTACTTGAAGCTACTTTTTAGACATCGCTCAGATTGCAAACGTCACAGTTGAACTCTAAAATCGTCAATTTCCCATCTCGACACTTGCGTTTAAACCAACTGCCAACGTTATGCAATCAACGTCATAACTTTTTGGTTGACATTAACGACCTCAGCCGTTGCAAACAACACAACTGACGGATCAATACCGGCGGCATCAAGGCCTGAAGCAAACCTCAAAGCCAAAATCTTTCAACGAGACAGTAAACAAACAGAAGCGTTCCCAAGAAAAATATCGCTCATCAACCACACGAAAAACGTTCGCTTCCTCAAAAAAAACGCAACTTCCACCAATATTGCACACCGATGACGACAAACAAAAAACATCATCGCCTACCGTGATGGTCACACGCGGCCTACTGCCATATGCTGCTGGGGTGTCAACAAACAGCATGCTACGATGCTTCGAAACATAACAACATCACTCTTTGCGTGTGGTGATGCGCGCCTGCTGCGATCACCACACTTAATCCTATCAAATAATTTACGCGTTGCATCGATTTTTCAAGTGTCGAACAGTTTCAACTAAAATTTGAGAACACGATCACTTGAACAGCAATTAAGCGCGATAAACGTGAATTGGAATGTGGCGTGCTTATTTTTAGTAACAATCGCGTCCAATTCCAAAGAACGCAACCGCCCATAAATCTGGTCTCACTTGTGGTGATCGAATCGCTAAGAGCGCGTCTCTCCCCAGCAGCCCCCCAAAATAGAAATCGAAGAATCACTTTTAAATATCTTGCGAGAAAGTATAGGTACTTACCGAATGTTCTCCAGATAGCTTGAGCAACTGCTCGATGTTCAGCTTCTTGGTCTCCGTGACGGACGGAATCCGCGCGATGCGTGTTTCCATTTCCTTGATCCACTGGCGCAGCAGGCGCGGGTCGCCGTAGAACGTTTGCATCGGGGAGGGTTTATACATGGCCTAAAATGGGAGGGGGTTGGTTAGTATACTTGATCAGAAATTTAAATGAAATTTTCGGGGTGGTATTTTTGTTCTATTTTAAAAATTGTCTAAATTTAAATATTTAAATACTTTTGTTTGGTTGATTATACTACATTATGCAATAACTGCTTTATATATTGTAACAGACGAGTAATTATCTAGAATTTTGCAATTTATTTCATGGTTTGGATTTTTTATAGTTTTTGATTCGAATGAAACTTTGTCCATTTGTCAAAAAAAGCAGTTTTGCATTTTTAGTTTTTCCATTAATTGCTCTGTACATTTTTGAGAGCTGGTCATTAAAAAATTAATTCAGTTTAGGATGGTGTTTATAAATTTATAATTCAAAATGATTTTACAATTTTTTCAAAGCGATTTTTAAGGGAAATTTTTCAAATAATGTTTAGTTTTTTTTTTAATTTAAAAATACTTCACCAAGGAAAACACCCCTGCAAATACGATATTCCCTTTTCGACTTTTTTGTTTGGAAAATTTGTTACACACATTTTGATATTTTTGAAATTACTGGAACTATCATTAAAATTTTCAATACATCTCCTAAGTTAGTACCTCAAACGCAATTTGTCAATTTTTACATTCAAATAATTTCAGGGTTGGGTCCATAAGTTCAGCAATAAAAAGACCTGGTTACTGTTTACCCATAACGCCCAAAAATAGTGTGCTGAAAAATCTATTATGCAACTAATTGGAGTTGCGAATAGTTCAACTATCTATCGCCAAATCAGTTTTTTTCTGATTTGATTTTGCTTATATTTGCCTAAAAATTTGCTAAGCTAGTGACTGTTTTTGCTGATTTCAGCGTTGTTCTCCACCAAGTTTATAATTCGTTAATTGAACGAGAATCGAACGAAAAATGGCTCTGTTTATAAATTGTTAAGGACCTTTTGAAAACTAACCAAAGGCATTTGGTTCAAAATGCTTGCAAAAAAAAACATAATAAAAAAGACACTAGATTTTGCACCATCTCAACTCAGCTGCAAAATATGCATTTTCTGGTCCCCTTAACATATAAAAAATATCTAAAATAAAATAAAAACTTTTTTTTGAAATTTAATTTCATGTGATAAAACATTTTAAAAATCGGATTTCTTTTACCGTGTAACTATGTTTTTTGGCGAAGTTGTAGGTTATCGGATTAATTTTTCCGTGTAACTTTTTTTTTTATTTCAAAGTCCGTATCATCCCACTTTTCTTTGTTGCAGAGGGCTCATATTTGGCATAGACAAACAAACGCTGGATGTTTCATCCAGATTGGGGCTCTTTGATATGACCACATTCCAGAAAAAAACGCTTTTAAATTAGCTAACTAATATTTGGTTATCCATTTATGTCACTCCCGAGCTTTCAATTAGGATCTTATAAAGATTCATCTTATCCATCAATTACCGATTTTTTATTGATGTATTCTGATTCAAGATTTAAATGTTTTCAAAAACGGACAACTGTTTCCCTTAGGTACCTGTTTTAACAAATTACTACCGATTGTCAAATTTCAGGTACATTCTTCTATATTCCTTTGCCTTTGTTGTATAAATATAAGCCATACCGACATAACTTATTGTGTGTCGAAGAAATTGCATCGCGTCAACGTTGTAAGTTTTGAATATTTTTTATTAATATGTCATAAAACTGATTTATTTTTTTTATGTTAAGGAATCATGGCAGACTATGGCAAATCGGTTGTGGAGTCGGTCAACGCGCAGCCGTACTCCTGCTGCACCGATACTTAAGCTACAACGTATAAACATACATGGGAAATTAACAATTACCATGTCTCTAAAAAGTCAGGCCTGCAATCTTCGGAATATTCTTCTGGTGGTGATGATAAGTTTAAGTGGTACTGGCAAATAGCTAAGAAAAACTATTTAACTTTACAATTGGATTTAGTTGTTACTTTTCCAAAAACTGGAATCAATTTCATTTGTAATGTAAAAGGTATAGTCGATGTGTGTGTGTGTGTGTGTGCAACCAATCAAACGGGACCACGCGGCCGCTTCTTACAAATTGAGTTGTTTCCATGTATTTTCGATTTTTTATTCTATACATGCAAATAACTCGCATAGGCATTTGGAAGGTGTTAGCTCTGCCGAGCTTCGGTGACCCATTTCTACGCTGGCTAGCCAAGCGCGAGGTACCTCCGCTGAACCGACAAGCCCCGCCCTAAAGAACGGTTGCATCAATTTGATCCAAACGTTATTCAGAACTTCCGGACCCTCGTCAAATGGACAAAGATCCAGCGCGTATATAATTGTTAGCAGTAACAGTATTTCTAATTCCAGTCATAGCTCATAACGCCGCGAATCTGGACGGGGGATCGAACCTCGCCTTGAGCAATTTTGATTTTTTGTTCATGTTCAGGACTTTCAAGAATTTATATTTCCTTAACTTTCTCGTTGGGAGCAGATGGGAATCGAACCCAGAACTATTCGCTTATAAAGCGAACACCGTAACCAGTCAGCCACGGCCGCTCTTGCAACACTTGAAAATAAAATAAGGATGCAAAAAGGAAATTCCTCACCGGGTTTGAACAACACGATCTCGAACAGCTGTCATATGCCGCGGAAAGCACAAATCCAAATCCCTCAGCTCCACCTAGTTGTACATATTGGCCAACTTCCACTAGTCTTCTTCAGACCAAAATTTGATAGCAATCGCCACCCAGCGCCGTCCGTTATAAAACTGTCCGTAAGGCGAATTTAGTAATTCACTTGGTTGATGGCCGGCGCGGACAAAACAGTTTCCTTCTTCACCAGGTGCACAAGTTTTAAAACATTCACAAACCGTTCGAATAATTTTGAAGACATTTAAATTTTGTCTCAAACATTAAAAAATGAAAACTCCATGTAAATGACAAGAGCATAAAAATTTGCGTCCGACCCGCAGCGCGACCTACTTCGATCTTCCTAATGTAAAAGGTATAGTCGATAGTACGAAAACAATTAGATCTAAACGCATAGAAACTGGTTCCAAAATACAAACAAAAAATTGCTTGGATTTTTGCCTGATTAATGAAAAACAAAAAGTTAAATCAATCAAGTTCTAACAATTATAGAATATGAGCCCGAGGCTAGCATGCCAATTGTACAGGACTCTAACTTGTCCAACCTGGGCCCGATCTTACCGGGTGTCCTCGCAGCTAATGGGGAGGAATCCCCGGCGCACAAGCCAGTTCTGCCAAACCCAGTGTTCCGAGCAATGCTGCGCCACAAAGCGGTCGAATCCACGCAGAACAAAGTCACAATCGCCGATATTGAGCCGAAAGTGTTGGAACAATTGTTGCGCTTCATCTACACCGATTCCGTGGCGGATTTGGACATGGTCTTTGAACTGCTGCAGGCGGCCGACAAGTACGACTTGGAGAAGCTGAAGACTCGCTGTGAGGCCGCACTTTGTGGTCAAATATCGGAGGAAACTGCTGTACGTACACTCGTTCTGGCTGATTTGTACCGAGCGGACCAGTTGAAGCGAGCTGCGGTCAACTTTATCGGAAGGAACGTCGGGGTGATTCAAACCGAAGACTGGAAGAAGCTTATGCTTAAGAATTTTGAGTTAGCTAATGGGGTTATGATTGAGTTGCTGGAAGGCACACAATTGAAATAATTGTTTGTATTGATAATCATTTTTACTGAATAAAAATGGCAGTCAACCATGCTCATGCTCATGCGCATATTCAATTTAACTGAATAAAAACAAGTGTCTTGTTCAGACATATTTGTTGCCTGATTAAAAAGGAGAGGATATAATATCACTTAAAATCTTATCTTTTCCGTGTATCTGGATTTAACGTAACCCGATCAGAAGGAAATAACTTGAGGATAACATTATTTGATATTTATAAAGGCTAACCAATAACATTTTATGTTATTTATAACAAGTTTTGTTACTAGTCGTAATGGTTTCTTTATTTGATTGTTATTGTAATAACAGCCTTATAACATTTTTCATTATTCTTCAAACAAAACTATGTTATTATTTTTTTTTGGTTATTTTAACAGCTAAAATGATAACAGTTGATGTTATTATTCAATAACAAAAAAGTTATTCCAAAGTTGTTTTCGTTTATTATGGCTTTCAAACAATGTCAGACCAATAACAAATTTTCAACAAAAAGCAAATCAAGACAGTATAATTTTTTCCTTCGATGGCCCACAAATACACAGTATTTGTTTAAATTTATTAGTGTAAAGTGTGATAAAGTTCTCAAAAATTATACTGCAACATACATTCATATTAAATCTGTGGCTTTTGTAGGAAAAACTATAATTTATTGAATTGATATTGAAAAAACTTGTATTCAATAAGTCATTTTTCAATTTCAATTCGGTTTTATTTGTGAATAATCAAGTTACAATGAGTTCATTTAGGTACATAACAAAGTTTTGGTGTTCCTTTCAGCTGTGTTTTACATCTTAATTCAATCGAAAAATTATTACTTATAACTATGGAATAGACAAGAGTAAGAAAAAGTTTTCAAAAAACTTACAGAAAGTCAATATGTCATAAAGATTGATATTTTGGCAACACTGTAAAGAAGCCAAATGAAGAAAAATAAGGTAAAATTAGAAATAGGTCTCAATTGTATGTTTTGAAAGAAAAAAACATCCTCAACAATTAGACCAAAATTGTTATTGAACAGATCTTATGAGAGAGTAAAACAAAAACAACTCAAAGTATTGAATATGGAAAATCATTCAACCATTGATCGCGTTATTCATGTGACGTAAACTAGTTTGTTATTATTTTTTTATTCTAAAATTTTACCTTAACTGTGAGAAAATTTTTTACCAATTTTCCATAATCCATGTTATATTTTTTTATTTTGCTGTATATGGCCAAAACATTGTCAAGGACATTATTTTATCCATGAAATGTAGTCTTTATACCAAATCTTATTTTCAAGTGAAAAATTTGAATGTTTATTTTTAAATTATTGATAGGGGGGTAAAGAAATCAACATTTTATTCGAAAATGAAAAAAAACCTTTTGAAAATATGTAATATTTAATTGGAACCTAGCAATAATGTAAACATTTATAACCCGGGACAGGCCCGTAGCCAGGGGGTGGGCTTCGGGCTGAAGACCTCTCCGATTTTTTTGGAAGACATATGGGAGAGAGGGAAGAAGAAGAAAAGAAGAAGAAGAAGATTTCTATTCCAGCGTCTACTCGGGAATCAGCTTATAATAAGTAGGGCTAGTGATTTTCACGGCAAAAAATCGAAAACATTGGAATTTCACGGCAATTTTGCGGAACTTTAAAAACTGCTAAAAAAAACTATGTAAAAATGAGCTCTTTTAGCATAATTATGGACAGAAACGTGTTTTAAAAGTTAGTAGCAGATAGAATCTCCTGACACAAATGATTATGTTGAAAAAAAAAAATGTATTGGATTTGTTTTGATTTTTTTATATCCGTCAGTTACATGTATGGTTCAGCAAATTTTATTTAATTTCATTGAGATAAGAAGTAGTAAAACAAGTGTTATAAAACTAACAATATATAAAACATCATTCGTTTCCGAAGTTTAACAATAAAGGAATACGAGTATTTTAATAAGTTTTAGGCAAAACTCATTTATAGCAGTTGATAATTGCAGAAAATTATAATACATTGTTTGATAATGTTCTTTTACAATCTTTTTAGAATTTTGCGGAATAAATGAATTTTGCTGGAAATGTAGAATCAATTTCTGCGTTGCATACAATATTTTAATGAACAATATCTTTAAAAAATAGTTCTAAATCTGAAAAGCAATATTTGTTTAATTTGAAAAAAAAAGTTTTGAAACTACATCCAAAATGCTTGTTAAAAATCTTGTAAAATGTTTGAAATAAAATAAATAATGCTTAAGTGTACCGAGAAACGATTTATCAATAAAATATGGAAAATTTTGCGGCTTTTTACGGTTCTTACAAAATTTCACGGCCAGAGGAAAATTTCACGGATTACGCGGCTTCCGCGAAATCGCGAAAAATCACTAGCCCTAATAATAAGAAATCAATATCGAAATCAGTTATTTACTAGCGCAAAAAACATAACTCAAGAAAATCAAGTTGAGTTATCGGGAAAAAATAGTATTTTCTTGTAATATTTTGTATAACCCTCGGACCTATTTTTTTTCGATTCGTCACATTTCCAACCCCCAAGAACCACTCCCCTCATCACCTCATTCACCCCCCACTCACCTTCTGATAATAGTCCACATCGTCGTCCTCGTCCCCGGCGTTCCTCGCCGCCGCTCCACCCTCACCAATCTCACCACGCGCCTCGCGACAACTATCCAGCAGGTTCGTGTCCATGATAAAGTTGTAGTTCGTCTGCAGCGCCGCCCAAAAGTCGTCCTTCCCAATTCCGGTCGCCGTGCTACTCTGCAAGCTGCACGAGCTGTGACTGTGACCACTTCCCCACGATCTCCGCCACAGCTCCCGCTCCGAGTCGCGCTTTTTCTAAAAATAATTAGATTTTTTAGAGGGGTATGAATTGTAGGGTCAATTGTGTCCTCACTAACCTTGAGACTGTTGTAGGGTCGATCGATGCGCAGTCGGTTCTGGGCCATTTCCGAGCCTTCCGGGGGAACTTGTGGGGGCAGTGAGTTCAGGGACAGCGACGGCTTGATGAAACATCCGGGACTTGCGGCGGCGGAGTTCGACGAGGAGCCGTTGTTGCTGCTGCCGTTGGGAGTTCCGCCGTAGGACGGCGGGTGGTTCATCCGGGAGCTTCCACATCCGTTGTTGGCGTTTTGAGTCTGCGTCGAGGTCGAAGCCATGGCCGAAGCCGGTGGCTTGGAGTCCTCCGTCGTCGTCGTTGGGGGTTTCATGTTGGTCATTGGGTGAATTTCCGTTTTTCGATTGCCTAGTTTGGTGGTCGGGTTGGTGCTTCTCAGCGAGGTCTCCGGGTCCAGCTTCTTAGCGAGAGAAGTGGTGGAGGCTGCGCGTGGAAACCGGCATTTTGAGTCCGGTCGGTGGTTCGACGTGGCGTCCGTGGTGTCTGCACTTTTCACTTACAAAATGAACATTTTTGGGGGAAAATCTGTGAAGAGAAAAAAGAGTCAAAATTAGTTAAAGCGTTCAAAATAAAATTTCAATTTTATTATACAAAATAAAAACAGCAAGCTAATGATTCCTCAAATGAGATCACGAAACCAAACACGCTCAACTTAAGTCGATTGAACGCGGCAATCAATCGACAAACGCCTACCATATTCTGGCAATTCAATTCGCTTCGCTTCCAAGTGTGAATCACTCTCACTTGAGTCAATGCCCCGCGCGTCCCAGTCCCACCGAGTGGGCCCCCAAAAGTAGCTTAAAAATAAACAATCATTAGACTTGTACGGGATGACACGGTCACCACGATTGCTCGTAACTAAAACGGAAATCGAAACCAATTTATTTAGTGCGCTGCACTCTTAAAATTCCCGCCAAAATAAGAAAAGAGACCACTCGAAATAAACTCGATAGTCACTTGAGACCAAGCTCGCTTGAAATTGAATACCCGATGGTGGCCTCCAGAAAACGAGAAGAGTGAGCTAATCTTGGCCTGATCGAGGATGTTGAGTTGGTGGTGGATTGGCTTTTTTGTGAGGTTCCCTTGTTTGCGTTGTCACGCTTGTAATGCTATACTGTTTCGGAAAGAAAACAATAATCAAGTGCAAACAAGAGATTTTTGGATGTGGGTAACATGCAGTTATGATAAATGATTGAAAATAAGAAACCAAATGAAAGACAGTCATTGGGGAAAACAAACGAAGAAAGCATCTTGCTAAGATAACGCCCCATTGATTGTAATACATTCGGGAATCCCCGGGATGTATTCAAGAGGTAAGGCCTGCTGTGTTGCATAAATCTCAGAGAGGATTCTGTGAAAGGAACACTTTTCAAAAAATCAACAAGAGCGAAGGAGGCGTGGATTTACCGTAACAAACGCTCCGATTGATAGTTATTAAGGAAAAGACTAATAAAGCAGAGAAGTAAGATGAAATACATATATATTTTTTTTACAAAAACATGTCAAATGAACAAAAAAAATTTTTTGCTTTTCGGGTAATTTTGATCCAAAAGTTTTATTTTTATTTTTTTCATCTGACATCAAGTTTGAGCGATTTTTTCTCTGATAAAGCTGGTATATATTTTACATAAAGTTTTTATCTTTCAACTCGGTCGTTCAAGGTCGAAGGGAGGGCAAAAATATAATAATGATTCTAAAAAAAAAATCTTTTTGGAAGATTTTTTTTATTTTTTAGCTTGAAAAAAAAATTTGCTATAAAAAAAATTAAAAGGTAAATATTAAACAACATAATAATTTCTGTGATACAAAATAAATGACGGATAGGTTCAAAAAACAGTATGAAATCAATATCTTATCAATACTTTTACAAACATTTTCGGTAATCTTTCGGAAAGTATGATAAACATCTTGAAAAAAAAATCCTAGAACCAATTCTCGCATAAATAGACAATACAATTTTGATTTTTTTTTTTCATTTTTGGAAGGAAAATTTATTTTTTATATTAAATTCCTTGTGCGGTATTTTGAAACGTATTAATTTAACGAAGTTGACTTTATGGCTGTCGGCCACCATTGCTAGTACCAACCACTAGTGTCTTCCTTTTATCTACAAGGACTTCGCCACTCTGGGCTCCTAAGTATATGAAAGTATGGCACGGAGCGACGGCGCCGAATACCCATATTTACACAAAGAATTTTAGAGCGCCCGCCGTGGGATTCGAACCGGCGACCTCTGGATTGTGAGTCCAGTGCGCGGTCCGATTGATCCACACGGGCGTATTTAAACTTTACAATAATTAAGTTATAATTTAAGTTACAGTTTATTTTATGAAGGAATAAAATTTGAAAAATATATTGAAACTCCCAACTAATAAAATATATGAAAAAAAAAACAAATTAAAAAAGAATCTTGGAAGTATATAAGGCCATTGCTAATTTTATTACAAGTTTCTGTTCCCCCACATTTCAAAAATTCCTTGTAAAAACTGAGCTCAAAAAGAATAATTGTTTCTAAAAATATAAATTTTCATTGAAAAACTTAAACAATTTATTTGTTAACTATTCGAAACATTGTACAACGATTTTTTTTTTCAAATAAGGCATTTTTGCATTTTTTTATTTTTAAGATTTTAAGAAAAAAAAATAAATTCATTGAAATTTGTAAATTTTTGTTAGAGGCATAACTGAAATAAAGTATACAGCATTTTGTGATACTTTTTGATTTATTTAAAAAAATGGCTTGAAAGTTGAAATTTGAACAATAAATAAAATTTATACCGCCCTAATAAAAATAGTTAAAATTATTAGATAAGGTAACTCAGTTCAGATCGCATGATTCGAAAATATTTAGTAAAAAAATAAAATATAAAAATACTAGTTAAAAAGAACACAAATATCTTTTTAAAAGTAAACACACAAGACTCAGAACACAACACACAAAAACTGATTTTAGGGAAAATTCAAACCTCAAAAATTGAAACTTGATTTAAAAATAAAAATCTAAGTTTCTAAAAAGTCTATTAAAAAGGAATGAACTAAGATTGCATACGTAGAAAACAAGATATATAATTTAAAAAAAATATGCTGAAAATTCAAAACAAAAGAAAAAAAAATAAAGCGGGATGACAGTCATCCAATATTAATAAAACGAATTGAATTCAATGAATAAACAAGCGAAGAAAATTTGATGAATAAGTCAGAACTAATAAAAATCAACAAGGTGAATAAAATAAACAAAAAACCACCATCATTCAACTCAACGCGTGTCACACACTCTGTTGCAACCAGAAAGAAAAGATAGGAAATGCAAATTGCACTTCTCATGTTGGCTCAAACAAAGCACGAAAGGAGGGAAAGAATCTTAACTGGAAAAGGAAATGGTCGGTGGGTGGCTTGGGCGGTAAGCCGGTGATTATGGCTTAGTTGATGACTGGGAAGAGTTATGACGATGGCAACTGACTAAGACTGTTTGTGCACTAAGACAGTGACGATGAATGACGATCTATTTTAGGAAGATAATAAATTACATGCGGGTTATGTGGCACTGAGAAAATTACATGAAATTTCATGTAATTTGGTAAAATGTGTAAAAATTCATACAAATCAAGAAATTAAATCTTAAAATTTAAATGCGCTAATGTTTTTATCATTACGTAATATTGCATGTAAATGTACAGAAGCTTCATGTATGTTTTCAAATTACATGTATTATGATGCATTTTTACGTAAAATATGTAAATCTTGCTTTGCAAGATTCCATGTAAAATTATAGACCTATTTCTTCGAAGTGTACTTCATTGGACATTTAAATGGCCACTCCCCCGTTTCCAGTCAAAACAGCGCACAAGTCACGTCCGATCTTGCACATCTCACCAAGTGTCACCAACCGTGTTAATCTTATCTCTGTTTCGGTTCGACACATGGAAAGATACACCAAGCTAGAGCAGCATGTAACCGTGGTAAAAAGGTTTTATTTTTCCAACACATTCCTTTCGGCACGTCACACTCATCACAGCTAGAGGCAACTCAAATGGAGACCTCTTTCACTCTCTATAGGTTAGTGCTGTGCTTGCTGCTGCGAGCTAGAGCAATTTAAACTATTTCAAATTTTAATTCGATCCGTACGCGAAACTATGTGTACACAGCAAAAAATCCGATGGTAAAAACGCATGCAAAAGCATGCACATCACCTTCGTCAAAATAAACACTTAATATTACACAATGCATGTACATTTTTTGCAAATACAAAAAAAAGTTGCAACCGACGGGATTCAAACCCAGCACCAACAGTTAGGACTGGCGCCTTAGCCCACTCGGCCATCAGACCGATGAAAAGTTGTACAAATAAACACATATATGAACTTGACATTTCGGTCAAGTAGGTTTCCCATACTGATGGGCTACATATTTCAGGGTGTAAAATCACATAACATTGCATAAAATAATGCAATATTTATTTTACACCCAGACCTTTTACACGCAGCTGGATTACTACTTTTTTAGCTGTGTAGAGACGATCAGGTTTTGTTTTGATTTTTTCTTCTTAAGGGAGCCAAGTCAAGAGCTCTTAAGTAACTGAACGCGGAGAAATGTGGGCGCACTTTTCAATTTGCAGCGATGAGTAATTGCAGCAACAACAAAAAAAAATCAGTTACAACAACAAGCTGATGATGATGATGTGCAAAGTACCGTCCTCTTGAATTGAAGTGCAAGGTGCATCCGTAGCGTATTGGACTGAAGGGGAAAGCCCTTCTCCGTCGTCACAGATTCAACATTGCGATCATTTTCTGTTGGAAATGAAGGGAGAAGTGAAGAAAAAACTGCATCCTCTTCGGAAATATAACGCATTAAAACAGTGATGGAAGAATTAATTGAGACTGGAAAAAAAAGTTCAACAAACTTCTCTCAAAACATAAAAGTAAATCTGGGAACACTGTAAATCAAACAAGCAATTGAAGAATTTGTGAGTTTTTTTTTAAATTAATACAAGTTGTTAAGCAATTGTCTGTTTAAACAAGAATATGGCAACACTGATTTTTTAGAATTTGTATGTTTTCAGCAGTGCTGCCAATTTTCTTTTTCCTATGTTTTTTTTTGGAAATACATCTTTTTTACACATTTCGGAGTGATTTCGTCAAACCACATTACCTAACCTCCACGCAATTTTACACTGTATCAAATCTTAAATCATCTAAAAAAAAACCTAACCCCATCAAGGCAAAACTGTTGCAATTACTTCCGACAACACTGCTTCTGGCGATTCCATCATCTTTTCACCAATCTTTGAGACGCGCGCTCGCGCGCACTTTGAAGAAGTGCGATTAACAACATTTTACACTTTGGTGCTGGCTGCTGCCATCATAAAACTTTTCCTTTCGTTTCGCGCCAGTAGATCCCGGGGGCCGTCTGTCTGCTAGAAGAAGTTGAGCTTGGAATCTTTCGTCGAGGGGCATTACGCACCGTGACGAATCGATTGTGTGAGGGGGGTTTGATCTTTTTTTCTAATTTTTTTTCTGCTGAGAATTTGATGACTTGGAGGAAAGTCTGTCTGAGGAATTTTCACTTTCATGCAAGGCAGGGTTGATGAAGTTTTTTTCAGAGTGTTTATTGACATTTGAAAAGTGATACTTAAAAAAATACTATTAAAATCACAAATTTAAAGTTTAGAGTGCACAATTTTCCAAGACAAAAATTTACTGAAGAAAACCATTTTTAAAACGCTTTATCTTCCCAATGAACACTCACTCACTATATCATAAATGATTCGGAGCGTTTAGTATGGTATGTCCACGAATTCTTCCTTCTCTGTTGATTCTGTTTAGTGTGGCCTTTTCACAAAATCTGTCTCTGCGGTCAATGCAACCTAGTAGGCCTGGCCGCCTTAATTTTTACCGTAAATTATCGGGATGGCTCGGATAAACTGCTGTCATTAATATTGTCAAGAAAGGACTTGGGGCGTAATCTAACCAAAAGTTCCTCCAGGATGCTTTCGTCGGAATGGATGCACCTTGTGTCAGATTAGATAAGATTAGATAAGATTAGATTTTAATTCCGAAACTATGGTAAAAATAATGTTGAAAACAAATAAATTAAAAAAAAAATTAGCATGTGATAAAAAAAAAATAAAAAACAATAGTAATTTCATATACAAAAATGGGAAAATTATTTCAAAACTATTTCAGATAATTCACCAATAAAAATCAAAAGCTTCATAAGAACAATTTTTCCATCATTTACCTGACAGGGTGAATATACCAAAATGAGGAAAATAATTTGAAAACTATTTACCTAATTTCAGGTACTTCACAAATTATTAAAAAAAACAGTAGTCTCAAAAACATGTGATAAATATTATTTTTGATAAAAAATAAATAAGAAAAAATATAAAAAAATAAATAAGTAAATAAATCAATTTATTTTTAAAAAGTTTGTAAATTTGTTACATGTTTAAAATTTTTGTCTTTTTTTTATTTTTGATTTTTTATAATAAATTAAAATCTTAAGATTGATGTTTTTTATGTTTAATTTTTTTAATAATGTTTTAAATAAAAAATATCAAATATTACAAAAATATAAAAGCATTAATTTAAAAAAAACTTAACATTAAAAGTTAAAACGGTAAAAATTTTAAGTTTATTTTTTTAATTGAAAAATAAGAAAAAAATCAACGAAGATTTTTTTTGATTGTTTTTTAAATCAGAAACTCAAAAACAAACAATAATTTAAAGCATTTTTTTTTCTTTTCAGACTTATTTTTTTTTTAATTTAATGAATTTGAGATTTTTTATATTTTTTTAATTCGAATTTTTATTTCTTTATTTGAACATTATAAATATTGAAAGTTTTTCGATTTTCCAATGTCATCATTTCAGTGTTTGAATTTTAAAAATAAAAATTTATTATTTGATTCTTTTAAACGCCTAAATTTTTTTATAACTTTTAAAATTGATAAAAATCATAGATTCTGAACATTAAAAAAAATTAGAAATAAAAATTTAATGCGTTTCCAAAAATTCAAGGCATATAAGATTTTAAAATTTCAAATTAAATTTCTGATTTTTGATTTTTCTGAACTTGAATTTTAGATTTTGAGCAAATTAATCGTTCAATTTCCAAAATTTAAATGTTCAGATTTTTTAGATTTTTTTTTTAATTTTTAATCATTTTAAAATTAAAATTTATTTTTCAATTTTTACAATCTCTTGGAATTGGCATCTCTTAGGGATTGAAAATATGCTATTATCTTATATTGACGTTTACGTTACTTAGTCACATTAGGATAGTAAAGTACAGAAAATAATAAACAAAATAACAAGACTGGTCAGATGTAAACATTTCCGATGGATTCCATGATCAATGTATTATGTTAAACCAGCAACACTGCACATAAACAGGAAAAAAAGATTTTTCCACGATATGGCTCAGTTAAATAGACCAAAAATAATTGTATGATAAAATAAAATTTAAAATAAAATGGTATAAAACAAAAGTGTTTATTTAGAACTTTCCATATGATTTGTTGTAAAATGTCATGCAGCTACATCAGAATTTTCAATATTTAGCATGAAAGTTTTTTATACATGATTTATCATGTAACTTGTTTTTCTGAGAAGTTTTTGGCATTCAAATTTTAGGTAATATATAATCATATATAGAAGTAAATAGACCAGTGTTGCCAATTTAATAGATTTTTTATGGCAGTTTTGGAATGCATTTTTTTGCATAATCACAAAAAATCAGCTTGTCATTCCTACCTAATCCCCCATTCCAAGCCACTTACTCACAATGATCAATGGGAGTGATTCACAATCCCCCATCAGAGTTCACCACACTTGAGTCGTCGACGACGAGGATCGTCCCAGCCGTCTTCCCAAGTTGGTTAAGTATTTCAATCTCGCTGTGCGTGTCTCGATGCCTTCGTTTTGTCAGAAATTTTGTGGTGCGGCCGCGGTCGACTGGAAAATCAAGCGCGAGCACCGCGATTACGGGATGCACTTTACATGCATTTTACATGTGTTTCACGTCTTCGTCGATGACGATGACGCCAAAGTCGCGTCGCGACGCGCATCAATCAAAGCTTGCTGGGATGAGATCGTGTCGTGGGATGGCGCAATTTCCTGCGCACTAATAACCATAACAATATAAAATAATATCACTCTTGGTGGAAAGTTGCGCAGCTGCTGCTAGGTGGATGCACTTTTCCTTTTCGGGTGATTCCCGCGTTGACGTACGACGACGACGTGCAATTATTCGCTTGGTTAGAAGAAGCATATTTTTGGAAGGCGTTTCGTAAGACCCAAAAAAAAAACGAACAAACCTAGAAAGTGCTCGGCAAAGCAAAACAAACGCAGGGCCTAAATTGGTTCAGTGAAGTGGAGGAATTTTTCGATTAACACCCGGTTCCGCGTCAAAAAACTAAGTCACGAGACCGTCCCCTCTTCAGCGTCGGATCCACAAGTAGGCTGTGACCACATGGTTCCTCTACATCGCGGCGCTCTCCCATTGATTAATTGACTCTAATGGAATTGTAGTAGCGCGGTATAGTAGGCCTTGCCGGGCTACACTCGTTCATTCTTGAGAGTTCAGAGCCTACTCGGACGGGTTGATTCAGCGAGAGTGTGGCGAATGGTGGTGGCGCAGGAAAGTAAAAGTTTTGGGGTTCCGGAGAGCGCAGACGGACACGTGGGGTCTAATGAAAGAAAGTGTTTTTCTTTTTTGGGGGAATTTGTTTTTGTTGGATGTATGGGCCATCTGAAGGGCCCACTCGAGATTAAAATTAGGGTGAAGATGCGAGATCGAAGATGATCGAAACGAAGGGAATTGGAGCGCGAAATGATCGAAGGCTGTTTGGAAATTGAAATTAGATGGAATTTAAATTTAATTACCAAACTAATTTAAAATTTGGTAATTTGGCAACATTGGCATAACATTACGTCTGAAACTAACTTTTGAAAACAACTTGGTTTGACCGACACCAAACTGCGTCAGTTCAAATAGTTACTCCGCATTTTTGGCTTATAATGTCAAGGAAAACCAACATAAATATTGCTGACCAGCGATGGCTGAGCAAACAAACGAAACCAATTCCACTCGCGCAATCTAGGCAAACAAGCCAAAATCGTGTGGAACGAAGCCAGCGCCTACTGCTGCGAGGAGGCTGATATCCCTTGGCTAAGAGGATCGGTACAAAAATATTGCATAGTTTAAAATAAATTGATTAATTTTAAGATAAATTAATTCATGTTAAGATAAATTAATTAAAATTCAAATGTTATAGAGAAGGTTATACGTTAAGTTTTCAGATCATGTTTTTGAGAAATTTCGTGCATAACATATAGAAAAATCTCCAAGTTTCATTACATTACAAATCATTACATAATTACAGATCTCTTGAGAAAATAAGGTGACAAAACTGTCTTCAAAGAGAATTTGACAATAAATTATCGATTTTCCATCTGCTTGCATCATTAGCGAATCTATTTAAATTTAATTAAAATTCGGTAAAAAGTTTTTAATTGTTTTCGGTTAAAATTTTATTTATTTGTCGGTAAAACTTTATATTTTATATAGCTCAACAAAAAAAAAACTTGTTTTACAAAAAACATTATTTTTAACTAATTTTAACCATTCAGAACGTCCATACAAGTTTGATAGATGAAAGTATGTAAATTTCGAATATCTGTATCTTGAGAACCGAGTTTTTGATTGATTTAGTATTTCAGACTAAATTGTAAGTGTTGATGAGCAGAATGCAAAAAATCTTAGTTTTTTTTTTAATTTATGAGGACTGGAAAATACAATTATTCTTCTATATTCCAACAAAGCAAAAATAAAAAAAATCAAGACTAACATTAAAAAAAGGCATAATAATCCATTATCGAGATATGAATAAAATTTTATTCAAGGGATTCCAAATTATTATGCTTCATATTTCATGGCAGTGCTGCCAGATCTTATGCTTACCGAAAAGGTAAAATTTTAAAAAAACAATTTCATTTCAAAAAAGAGTTTCAATCGAATTATTTGACCCTTTTGAAATGTAAGTCGTGATTTAAAGTGCCGATATTTCACAGAAGTACTGGTCTTCAACTCATCGAATTGGTCAGATTTTTTAAAATCACAACTTGTATTTAAAAAGGGCTTAAATCGATTTTTAGATTCCTTTGAAATTTTATTTTTCAAAAAGTTCAATTTCCTCCTTGAAAATAAAAGTTGGATCATTAGTTTTAAAGATATCATCGATTGTAAATGGTGAGCCAAACGAGTGGCATTTAGAAAAATCCGTTTTTTTTTCTAATTTAAGTTCTTCTCAGCCATCTAGAGTCGAATGGACTGTGTCCAAAAATTTTAAATTGTAGATAATTGTTTACAATTTTTCAAAGATTGTTTTTTAAAAGTTGGACACATTTTTAAAAATCTAAAAATAGTTTTCTTCTCTGAAATAATTAACCTAAAAATGGCTTTAACCCGAAACCGTTGCATTTTATATAAAAAAAAAAAAAACAAAAGACACATTCTCCGGCAATGTACACCTTAGGATGAAATTTTGAAAAGCGTGTATGAGCTATTTGGATATTTTTCCTCGATTCTAGACTACTTGAAGCTTCAAAAATCATGGTTTTCATTAATTGATCATTTGAATATCATTTTGTACAAGTTGGTTAGGTTATGCATCAATTCGTGATAAAATCATCGTTTTAAAACATTTTTCTAAAAACTCCTGGTTTTCAGCGAAATAAAATCCAAAAAATGTTCTTTTGATTGCATTTTGTAGGTTTTTAGTTGTACTAAACGGAAATGTCATGGGTTTGCAGTTAATCTTAAGTAAAGTATTTTTTCAAACTAGTGTAAGTTTACCATTTTATTGCGTTGCAACGTCACGAAAAAGGGACATTTGTTTATGTCAACAAAAAACTAAACATTCAATCATTTTGATATTTCGGATGCTCTTTGTACTTGGAAAGAGCTTTCAAATGCAATCTAGAGCGACTTAATTGGTTGTCTAGATCCAAAGTTTCAACAGGTTTAAGTTTGCGTTGCAACGTCACGAAATTTTAAATCATATTGGTCACATGGCAAAAAAGGTGTATGCGTAGTTGGTTGTTGAAGATAAAAGGGTACTAAATATTATATATTTGTTATATAATGTTTCCGAGCATATTTACAAAAGAATTGTACATGGGTCATTCACAAATTCCGTCATTTAAGTTTGATGCAACTCGAAAAAAAAAGTATTTTATGAAACTTTTTGAACAAATCAAAACAGACCGATGTTCACAAGGGAAAAAAATTCTAAAACTTTCAAAAAAGTAATCACGTGGTTACTGGATGGCCCCTTTATGATAAACTGATTTACGTGAGGGTTCATTCTAATACAACGCAATGATTTTTTTTTATCCCACACCCTTATGTAAGTTAAATTACAGTGAAATTCATTAAACAATAAAAATCACGTGATTCGATTGTTTTTTTTCACAAACTTTTGTCACTCTGTTGTTGGACGAACCCTTACTTAAATAAGTTGTATGCAACGTTTTGTTGTTCACAATTAAAAATGTTATGTTGCGCAGTTAAACAGTTATATTATTTCCTCAAATTTAATTTAAAAGCACAAAAGTCAAAAAAATAAGTTACGTTGTTTGCAGATCACCCCTTAGGGGCCATGAACAAACGATATGGGCACTTTATTTATAAATTCAAAATAAGCTCTCCTGAAAACTTGAAGCTCCTCACCTCCCTTCTAAAACTTCCACGTGTTTTGTAAGTTGCCCAAAACCATTAAAATATTAAGGGAGCGTTCTTGCATTACGTAACAAAACATTTATATTTTTAGACCCCCTCCACCCCCTGGAAATACATTTCCTATACACTTTTTTTGTATAAATCCTCGAACCCTCCTCCCTCCCCCTTGATATTACGCCGTTACGTAATGCATGGACGTCCCGTTACATGTATAGAGGACGGGAGAGGAGGGGGGGGGGGGTTTCCTTCGTGATAATGGAATAATACAAAAAAAAAAATATTTTGAAAACCCTTTGGAAATCTTCGTAAATCGTACTGCAACTGTGAAAGCAGAATAGGGGAGGGGGGGGGTCTAACATGGGCAGGCCAATCAATTCACATGTCCTTGTACTGTCTATTAATGTCTTATAATCAAATCTTAACCCACAGTTGTTTAGCCTAACAAAAACTATGATTTATTTTGAAACTATAATTTCGTGACGTTGCAACGCAACGAAAAACCCTGTTTTCAAAAACAGAGCGTTGCAACGTCACGAAATGTAAGCGGTCTTCAAAAATCAAGGTTTAATTTTTTCGAAAAACTAATGATTGCATTCGATTTGTTGGCCAATTTTACACTAAAAATGGAAGAAGAACTCAAAATTTGCCGTTTAACAGAGCAGAGTTAATGGCGAAACATGAATTGGGTCAGGTTTGAGAAAAAGTCACGCGTTGCAACGTCACGCTACATATCACCCTCTCAAAAACAGAATGTTCGCTTAAAATAATGTTTCAACATTGTTTCTTATAGGCAATTTAATGTACTTTCCGAATCTGTAATAACATATGTACATTTTCAATGTAATTTTTGAGTTACAGCCGAAATACTGAAAAAAGAAAAGTCAAAGCGTTGCAACGTCACGGCGGAATGTGTCAAAAGTATTTTTTTTCATCCCATATCTTATGTTAAATTCAAAAACGATTTTTGGAAGCTTTTTTTATGAATTTTCGATACTTTCCGAAAAGCACATTTAAAATAAATCATAACTTGGCGAAAAACAAAACTTCAATCATTCCCTAAAGCATAAAATTGTCACTTTTGTCCACTAAAACATTACAAATAATGAAAAAATTTATTTCGAAATCTTGAACAAAATGTACCAGCCTAGAAAAAATATTTTAAAAATTGGTAGGTTATTCTTTTTCGGTATACATTTTTTCGGACAGTCTTAACTATAACCTAAAACTATGCCGAAAGCGTTAAATCGTTCAAAATACCCCGTCTGAAGATACACATTTTCGAATATATTTGCAATTTCATCCAAAAAATACAAAAATTAAAAACAGTTGCAAACTGCCCATATTTATATTGTCGAATTGTCAAAAAAAGTGTTGCCAAATCTTGTTAATAAAGTTTTGCAAAATTCAAAACACAATTTTTTTGCAAAATGATTTCCTTTTATTTTTGTGTGAAAGTGAAATTAAAATTGCTCATGCTTTAAAAATAAATCTCTTTAAGACGATTTTAGTGAGTTTACAGGATGCACGTTATTTACCATAGCTAATTGCTAATTACCCCATCTCCCAAGGAATCTTCCTCTTAATTGCAACATGTAATTACCCTGGTAACACCTATTAAAACGTCCCTCACTACAACCCAACCAAACGAACCAGTTTCCACGACTTGGTCAGCGTGTTACTCTCATGGCGGTGATAACTTTTCATTTTTTGCAAAAACCCGATTCTCAGTCAAACTCAGCCATGTCGCTTTAGTTGTGACCGTTTTTGTAACCGCGCGATCCGATGACTAACCGAGTTTAGCCTTAACCAAAGCCTCCACAGTTTTTGGCCCTGGGATTAAGAAATTTATATCGATGGGTCTATATCCAACAGTCTTCCAAGCTGAAATTTTCGCAATTATTGAATGTATTCATATTTGTTTAAATCGTAACTATAGATATTCTAATATTTGTATCTTCTCAGACAGTCTGGCTGCTCTAAATGCACTCAAAGGGTATACCTGTCAGTCAAAACTAGTTTGGGAAGCAATTATGCTTTTGAAACAATTATCTTTAAAAAACACTGTTAATCTATATTGGGTTCCTGGACATTGCGGAATAGATGGTAATGAAGCGGCAGACTGTCTAGCCAGGGAAGGATCTGGAACAAACCTGATTGGACCGGAACCCTTCTTTGGAATACCAGACTGTTCCTTGAAAATGGAATTAAAACGTTGGGAAACATCTATGGTAATGTCTAATTGGAATGCGGCTATAGCTTGTAGACAATCAAAAAGGTTTATTTATCCTTGTGAAAAATCATCTCGAGTTTTACTAAAACTGGATAAAAGAAATCTCAGGATCATAATTGGTTTATTAACTGGTCATTGCCCTTGTAGGTATCATTTAGTTAAAATGAACAAATTACAGGATTCAAGATGTCGTTTTTGCAACATTGAATATGAAACATCAGAGCACCTGCTGTGTGAATGCAGTGCTCTTATTCAAAGAAGAATTTTATTTTTAGGAAAAGGATTTTTGCTACCCAAAGATATTTGGGAAGCGAGTCCTAGTAGGGTAATCGACTTTATCAAACGAGTCGATCCTAACTGGGACGAATGCAGCTTTAAGTAACGCTCTTCACGCTAAATGGTGCTGGGTGAACTTATCTGCTATAAAAAAGGGTCACACCACAATATTCCTATAATTGGTCGCAGTGGTATTATGGCTCGACAAAAAAAAAAAAAAAAAAAAAAACCCTCCACATACCTCCACCATCGTTTGGTTTAGTCGGTGCTCAGAGTTGGTCATTTAGTTATTATATATGACCGCAAGGTCATTTTATCGGCCATTAAAGGCGGCGTTGGCTGTGTGTTGGTGTTGGCGCGATCGCAGTAGTCGTGGTGGTGTACGACCGTCAATTATCGCAGCAGGCGTCGCCGTCTGTGGGCTCTCTATATGGTTCACCTGTTTGTTTACTTTTCTCTAGGTTAGGTTGTGGAGATCTTCACGTACCGATAAGTGGAGGAGAGCAATATGATTAGCTAATTTACGTGCTCGGGCCAAAGTGGCGTGAAAAATGTCGGTAAACAAATTGCGAGCTCGGGAAATTGGCCTTGGTTACGCCGTTACGCGCGACACATGTTGACCTAACCTCAAAAAAAGAAGCATCGAAGTTGCTTCGATTGGTACTCCTTTTATGAATAACTAATTTTAAACGTAATTAAAATCTCGTCAACTTGAAGCGTCACGCTTGTTACATCGAAAAAAAAAGCGAAAGTGGTCACGACCCAGCAAGTCCCATAAATCCCTGGGAACCCATTGCAAATGAGTTCCGCATATACAGACTTTCATCTACGACTTCGCCCGGAGATCCTTATCGGGGAGGTCCGTTGAACCAGTTTTCGGGTGAAACCTTCACGGATCATGCAGATCGGTCCCGGCTTTTGGCCGTCGTCGTCGCCACCAAAGCAGGCGCGGGTGATCAATCAGCGAATTTCTACGCGCCGCGCCGCAAATCTCTTTGGGGAGGGGGTTTGTCGTACTGCCAGCATGGCTCACTAGGATGTCGATACGGTGCAACACGATTTGTGACTCACGATTGATCGGATCGCGACACTTTGGAATTGTGAGGCACGCGTGACTTTGGGGAAGGGATCGAGCGCAGTATTGGTTTTTGTGAAACGTGGTTTGAGAATTTGATAAAATAAAAAAAAACATTAAAATCGATGGAAAAGTTTATATACTGTTTTTTTTCATAATTAATTTTTCTACTTTATCCAATTCATCGTCTGCCCACACAGGAAATAAGAGGTTAACTCCAAACCATTAAATATTCAAAACCTTACTGTCTAGAGAAGCCATAGTATTCCACAATTACTGCACATCTTGTTTTGATAACAGCGTACAACAAAATTGGCAACTAGACGGATCCATATGCATGGTGCACGGTGCAATAACTGGCTGAGAATTTCATCACATGGCAGTAATAATTTTGCAAATTTGTTAAAGTTCAAATCAGTGGTGTTCAAATGATTTCCTTTTATGCCTGTTTGGAAACCATTGATTTAAGATCAAGAACTTTTTTTTAGATAGCATAAACTTTTGAACCAAAATCTCTATAACACATTTTTGCCTCTGAGCAGTTCTCTAGGATTTCGGTCATTCGATTTTTTTTGTATTTTTTAATCCGACTGAAACTTTTTTGGTGCCTTCGGTATGCCCAAAGAAGCCATTTTGCATAATTAGTTTGTCCATATAATTTTCCATACAAATTTGGCAGCTGTCCATACAAAAATGATGTATAAAAATTCAAAAATCTGTATCTTTTTAAGGAATTTTTTGATCGATTTGATGTCTTCGGCAAAGTTGTAGGTATGGATACGGACTACACTGGAAAAAAATGATACACGGTAAAAAAAAATTGGTGATTTTTTATTTAACTTTTTATTACTAAAATTTGATTTGCAAAAAAACACTATTTTTAATTTTTTTTTATTTTTTGATATGTTTCAGAGGACATAAAATGCCAACTTTTCAGAAATTTCCAGGTTGTGCAAAAAATCATTGACCGAGTTATGAATTTTTTAATCAATACTAATTTTTTCAAAAAATCGAAATATTGGTCGCAAAATTTTTTCAACTTCATTTTTCGATGTAAAATTAAATTTGCAATCAAAAAGTACTTTACTGAAATTTTGATAAAGTGCACCGTTTTCAAGTTAAATCCCTATTTAGGTGACTTTTTTGAAAATTGTGGCAGTTTTTCATTTTTTTAAATTAGTGCACATGTTTGCACACTTTTGGAAAAAAATATTTTTGAAAAGCTGAGAAAATTCTCTATATTTTGCTTCTTCGGACTTTGTTGATACGACCTTTAGTTGCTGAGATATTGCAATGCAAAGGTTTAAAAACAGGAAAATTGATGTTTTCTAAGTCTCACCCAAACAGCCCACCATTTTTAAATGTCGACATCTCAGCAACTAATGGTCCGATTTTCAATGTTAATATTTGAAACATTTGTGAAATTTTTCGATCTTTTCGAAAACATTATTTTCAAAATTTTCAAATCAAGACTAACATTTCAAAAGGGCCAAACATTCAATATTACGCCCTTTTAAAATGTTAGTTCTATTCTTGCAGAAATAAACGCAATTTTAAAATGAATAGCAGTTTTTCCAGCTTCCCAAGATTTAAGTTTGGATGCCAATAAATAACTAGAATGTTTAGGTTCGAGTAAAAATTTTGACATAGAGACCACCAAGACCTATGGATTTCAAGGGCATCTTCTCGTTTTCAGTTTTAATTTTTTTTATCAAATAGTTTATAAAAGTCCAATGTGAAATAGCTTATAAAATCACACGATTCTTTAAAAAAACCTTTACATCCAAATTTTGAAAAAGAGCGAAAGAGCCGTTCAAAAGAGCGGCTCTTTTTAATGAGCGAACGAAAATGAGCGGCTCCTAAAAAAGAGCGGTTTTGTCCACCTCTATTTAATTCACATTTTTTAGTCCATTTTTACAAAGGTTTACGAGATTCCTAAGGGCTAATAAGATTAAAAATTTCTTAAATCATCCTTTAATTCATTGAAGATTTAAATAGTTAAAGGTACCTTTTATTCCGTAATTTAAGGTGCTAAAGACGGATTGCAATTGTTTTTATTTTAGTTTATAAGGTGTTACAAAATTATTAAAGAAAATATATTTCAACCAAGTATGCTTGAAATTACCGATTTTCCGGTTTTCGCTTTATCGTGGATTTGGCAAATTCCTGACCTTCTCGAGACTTGAGTGGCCACACTGTAAATTTCGATCATGGTTGACTGCCAACGAGCTGCTACGCCGGATCAGCAGAGTAACCGCTGAAGATCTCTTCTTTTTCGTCAATACCGGCGCCCGCCTCAATGAGATGCAGTTCAACAGAGGTAAGAATGTTAGTCCGATATTTGAAGTTGCAGACTCATCAGGCACAGAGTTTGTCGCTCTATACCTGTTGACACCGCATGTGACCGTTGAATCCACAGCATCTCCTTCAATCATCACGGGAAGTGGGGGGATGATGTTAGTGAGGGATGGAAAGGGTAGGACAGGATTTATCTTGCTACTTTACTACTTTACCCATAAAGGTGATTAGCTGTGTAATAATTTTTGATGCTCTGTATAACTTCAGTCAATAAGTTAGTATCAGGACCGCTGGTCAAATTTTCCTTTTATTGAGGGCAATTTCCCCTCTGTTTGAGCTCCACTGACTCAAATTAATATCAGAGCATCCACCGCGCAACAGTTCCGATTCTACCGTCCACCAAGATGGCCGCCCTCCCGAAACAACTCCAGGTGATGCCGTCCACGTTGCGAATCCTGGCGCTGACCGGTGTTTGGGGATCTGGGAGGAAAATCTACCGATTCGGGCTGATGTTCGGTTACGGATTTATGATGCTGCCAAGATTCGTGTTTGGCGTCGGCAGTGATAACCTGTCGGCCATTTTGAAAAGCATCGGCGAGGTGATCTTCCTCAGCTCGATCTTTGTGCCGGCGCTGGTGTTTGCCGGGAAACGGGGGACGTTCGAAAAGGTCGTCACCGGGTTGGGGGAAATTTTCCAGAAAGCTACAATCGGTGAACATTTCAAAGAGTGCTTTGAATTGATCGAGCAGCAAAATGTGAAGATCAAGAAATTTGCTGATTTTCTAACAATTTACATGATGTTTGCCGCGTTTGGATACTGCATGCCGTCGCTTTTCATCTCATACCTGCGCTATTTTACCAACGATGGAACCAATCCGGTCGTATTCGTACTTCCAATGGAACAAGAGTGAGCGGGAATTTTGAATGAGATTAAAATTTTGTTTAATTTTCGAATTTCAGGTTCTACGGACTGCACATTCGTACAAACTTGGCACATTACAACATTTTTATGGTATTTTCACTGTTGGCCTACATGGTTTGCTCGTACTTTACGCTGGTCAAGTTGACTCTGCCACTTTTCACGATAAGGTACAGCTCGATGACCTACCGCTTGGTGGCAATAAGAATTCGGAATTTGACCAGATATAAATCTTCAGCCGCTGATATAAAGGATATCATTGAGCTTCACCAACAAGCTTTCAAGTAAGATTGGGTTAAACATTTTTTTGAGTAAAGTTTAAAAACTTTTTTCCAACAGCGTCACAGCCTTGGTCGAAGAAATGTGTCACATTCCGGTGGCACTAGAATTCCTAACGTGTATTCTCCTTTGGAGTTTGGTCATGTTTTACATCTCAACTGTAAGTTTTCAAACATTTTTGCTGCAACTAATTTCAAAAATTATTCTCCCCCAGACAATGGGCTAGGATCTGTTTAGCATTTTGATCGTGGTATTTTCATCACTGGTGGAAGCCTTTGGCTACTCGTACCTCGGCTCGGAGCTATCCGAGCAGGCCGTGACAGTTGGCGCCGCCTGCTACGAACTGCCCTGGTACGAGAGCTCGAGCGCGGAGCTGACCCTGGCTTGCCGGCGAATAATCCAACGCAGCCTGAAAGCGACGCGGCTCACCGGACTTAAAATGTTCTCCATCGATTTGAAAACATATGGGAATGTTAGTTTGGGTTGAAATTGTTTAAAATATGTTTTTTTAATAATGCTTTTTTTCATTTCAGATCGTAAATATTTCATACTCATACTATTTGATTCTGAAGGATGTGCTTGATGTTTTGTAAGAACAATTTCAATGAAGAATTCTTCAAATCATTAAGAAACATGGAAGGTAAATAAAAACATGAATATTGAAAGTAACTTGCATGCTAAATTTGATAGATGATAACATTCAACAAAAGAAAAATTGCATGCAAGAAGAGATGTCAGACACAACGATATCTACTATTGAATAAAAAAAACATAATATGGTAGATATATTGTTGAAGTAGATTTTATTTGAAAATGTGGTGACCTCAAACAAAACAGAACATCAAAAGCATTTTTAGCAATATTATACAAATTTTCACGATTTATGAACATCCCATTTTTGATTGTCGAGCATCACTTAACCGAAGTTTGTATGGAGTAAAGGGTCAATGACATCTGGGAGAGAATAGATTGTCTTTGGCTTGTATGCAACTTTCCAATTTTCGAAAGCTTACAAGTCAAGCTAAATTTAAAATTGCATGCAACTTGCAACTTGAAAAACAGCGACATCTAGTAGTGCCTAGAAAAGCGTGATCTTTAGTGAAGTAACTTGTATTAATTTTCTTTTCAGTAGTCACGCATGTTTATTTTTGAGCAAAATACCTTTCAATCGCAGTTCCATACTTGGAGAACCCCGACAGTTACACTCGAGACCCCCCATCAAAACCCTTCCCTACAATGCGTCTTCCCCCCTCTAACAAACGCGATCCCATTATCGACGCGCGCCACATCATTGTCTGAAGGTCATTTACGAGAGAGACACTTTCTAGCCCCAGTCAGCGTGTGCCCCGCACGATTTATGGGCCCATTCATGACGGTGGTTACGGTGGACCCCTACCCCTAATCTTTCCCCGCACGTTAAATTCTCCGCGCCTGCTATGGTTCGGAACAAATCGCGGCCTATTATAAGGTCCAAGCTCTGAAATTCACTTTCTTTCGGACAATTTGCAGGGTAGGTACCTTTCACTTGATGGTCGTCACCTTGCCCCGGGGTCCGACCAAACGTCCCTGAGATGCTGTGTGATTCCTCAGTGGATACTTTTGAGGGGTTACATGAGCGAATTATGAGTTTTTAAACTCATTTTAGGAGATTTATCTCAAAAAGACCATAAAAAGTTGAAATTATTTGTTGATATTTAAATCATAAAGCATAACATCAATTTACCAAGTAGGTACCCCCTTAAAATCACAATTGATCCCCGTGTAGCCGTGACGACAACAAAGCAAAACCCACTATTACGTGAACTCACGTAATTTGCACAAATTCTCGGCGCCCTGTCTGCTGGTCAGTGACTTCGGAAAAAAGAAGCCCCCCTCGATTGACCACCGATTTTTACATTTTTCGCCAGGCTGGTGATTTAAAAATTGGCATTTGCAAAAAAAAAAATGCAGAAAAAAGCTCCGTGACCAAGGGTTTGTGTGAGGTCGCGCTTTTGGTCGGTCGGTCGTGCGGTAATTTTGCGCAGTTTTTGGGCGAAAATTGCTGAAAGGCTTCTTTTTCGAGGCTTGGGAACGAAATTAGGCGTTGCGTAATGGCGGAACAGTTTTGCGAGTTTCCGCTTGAGGAAATTTGAAGGACAGCTGAAAGATGGGAATGTTTAATTAAACTTGCATGCGACATGCAACAGTAATTGTATGCAAGATACCTTATCAAACGCACCGCCATCTAGCGTCGACTAGGCAAAGTTCATCCCACGTGGATTAAAATTGCTCAATCTAATCAAAATTATCCAACAACGGCGACCTCACAAAACTTCGAAAATTGATCCATTGTTGGTCGGGGCATTCCTCCGCGCATTTTTCCCTAGACTGCATAATTACAGGGCTGCGATTAAGCGATTCCGCATCGTCGTGATAGCTAGCTTAATAAAATTGCGCCGATTTTTCGAGCGATGAACTCACTACTATAGGGTTTACTACTCGATAACCTTTGCAGCGATTGAGCTATTTTGTCGGACAGACAGACGATCGCAATGCATTTGAAAATATGTGCCAGAAAGGGGAGGCAGGCCGAAATAAATGTAGGTAAAGGTGTGGCCCCGAAAAAAACGTGTGCCAAGTAATGGGCACGCACCGTTTGAACACTATTATTATCGCTGTAGGTTAAAGGTCTTTGTGGGGTGGGATTTGTGTGGAGATTGGGAGATATTGAAGGTGTCATTAGATAATAATTGTACGGTTTTACAGATAATTGTGCAGTTTTTATTCAAGTTACGCACAAATTTGATTTCAGCATCTTTAGAATAAGACAAATTTTATGGAAAAAGGACATCTGGTGGAGAGTAGTTGAATTAACTTGAATGCAATATTCAGTTGATTCCAATACAAAGGGCACGAAATTGCATACAATTTCAACCTTGAATCGCAGCGACATCTAGTAATGATCAGAGAAAGCTGATCACTTGCTGATCACCATTTTTAAGAATAGCGTCTCTAGAACGCTGATCAATCGGTTTTCGCACAGCCCAACTCTCATCGCTTCTCACGACCCGTGGAAACAGGGTCATCGACGAGTTTTCATCGAGAACAACCCGTTCCGCGGCTTCCCAGCAAAGTGTTATCGCGCACCATAAATCCGTATTTTCTCGCACATCTTTCATCTATCGCCTCGCGGCGCAAAGTTGCAACAACTCGAGAACATGTCCATAAATAACATTTCAATAGGGCGTTTATAATTTTCCCAAATTCCGCGGCCAGGGAAAGAAAAACATATTTTTTGGAGTGCGCCAAAATCAACACCTCGCGAGAGAGAGAAAGATTGTAACCTATTTTAGAACCACATTGAAAACAAGAAAACTTCACCCCCCTGAGGGAAAAAAGCGAAGAAAAATGGCAACCTCTTACTGGAATCCGGTGCTAGCGACTTAAGCGAAGCACCATTCTTCCTCCAACATATATCCAGAAAGATTATTTTTGTAGCGTTCGCGCGGCAATATTTTAAAGCGGACGACCATGTCGCAATTTCCTTTTCCCTCCTCTGGGAGAGACGTCTGAAAACGCATCCCCGAGTTTTGTTGCAATATCTTCTTCCCCGTGGAGTCGTTATGCCAAACCTGCGCCGAGATCCAGCTGAAACCTATCATCATCTCCGGCGGGACTTCGGAGGGACGACCACGGAAGAAAGAAAAACATTAGAGCTCGAATCCGTCGCCGAGGGGTCCCCCGCTGACTTTTCGCGGTTTGTGTCTTGTGAGTTCTTTTGGGGCGCTGCAGATCGTAATATCTCATCTCATCGGTGTGGCTTAGTTCTTAAGTTGTTTGTGTGGCCCGGTTTTTTTTATGGGTGGAATACCGGCGGGAAAATTGTGCCCGATATGACCGGTTAGTTCCACACTTCCTTCGCGTTTGAATTTGGGCCACGACTTCCAACCGCATTAGATGGGAATTTCAGAGTTGCGAAATTGGTTGAGAGATGCATTTTGGGGCGAAACACTCAATAAAATGACGAAATTTTACTTCAGTCGGTTTCGACGATATCAGATTAATCATGTTTTGAGGCAGCGTCATCTGGTGGAGAATAGTTGCAACTATCTTGCATGCAATTTTCTGCCTCGCATATTACAAGAAACAGAAAGTTGCATAACATGATAATTGAATTGCTACGACATCTATTAGTGATCAGCGAAAGCTTATCTTTTGATATCGATAAAATCAGCTAATTACACAAAATTGAACCGAAGTCGTCCGATCTCGGTGACATCTTGCGATCTCAACGAACTGAACAGAAGTGGTGTCAATGCAAATTTAAACAAAACTACCCTTTAGTGCCACTAAGCACCAACAGGCCCATCCATGCATAATTCAAGCCCTCTAAACAAACTCAAAAGTACACACATAATCACCTTCAAAGACAAACAATACCAAACAATGATACAACAACTGAACCCCCGGGGAGGGCAAGACGCCATGCGATACGCTCATTTCTTCACCATGGCATCCCCCCTGGAGTCGGGGGTTGGGAAACGGATTACGGGTGAGGGAGCTCGTAACTCAAGCCCAAGGGGGTGGCCCCACCAGGGGTGACAACTTTGTGACTTTTGTGCGAATAGTTGTCATACGATCTCGCCGAGGCTTGGGCTAATGTCGCATGCACTGTTGAATTTTCCACCCCCTACTCCTTTGGGTCATGTGAGATTGCATAGACGAAAAATTCAAGCACGACGCTGTCACCATCTTCCTGAGCAGCACAAAACCATGCAGCGCGAAGAGGGTTTTAAATTTCGACGCTGTGTTTGTTTTCCTTTTCGGAGAGACCCAGCGGTCAACTAATGCCACACTTTAATGAATAATTCACACTGTTTTTCTTCACGAATCGGGCAATAGGGCATTGCCAAGCTTGAAAGTGAAAATTTTCACCAATTTGGTGTTGTATCGGTGAAAAGTATTGTTGCTGTGCCTTAAAAAAACTAGATCTTTAAATCAGACAAAATATTGAGATATTTTTCAGATCAAAACACATCATGTTTAAAATATCAACCAAAAAGGTTTATGACTTTGTGTGACTGTTTATGAGACTCTGTGTGACTTTGTGTGACTTTTTGTGACTCTGTGTGACTCTTTGTAAGTTTGTGTGAGTTTTTGAGAGTTTTTGTGACTTTTTGTGAATTTGTGCGATTGTGTGTGTTTTTTTTGTGAGTTTTTGAGAGTTTGTGTGACTGCAGTTTTTTTTAATATCTGAAAAAATACACATTTTTACACAAAAATCACCCTTGTAAGTGACTGAATCCCAGCAATTTCACCGATGTGTGGCGCTAATGCCTTGTTTTGTTGTTTCAAACGACTCTCTTGCTGTGTTGACTATTTTTCCCCCCGCCCATCCAACGCTCAAAACCGGGCTGTCTGTTTGCATCCCATTTTACATGCGACGACAGCACCAGCTCCTTTTGAAGTCACACACGCGTGGTCTTTTTTTTTTTTCTTTCTTTCTCTTGAAAGCGAAACCCAACAGACACCACCACACAAAGGGCTGAATTGATAAGCCTGGTGGTGGCGGCATCGACTACTTTAGGAGTTATGCGCACTTGTGAAAACAGTGGGACCTCAACAAATAACACAAATGTCACAATTTGTACGGTTGTCAGCGGCGGGTTGGAGCTTTTAACATAATATTCAAATTGGGCGCCTTTAGGCAAATTTTTCAAACATAAGTGACACTTGTATTCGATTTTGGTGAGCTAATGAAGACCAATGATTGATGTCTTATTCAAATGGGGTCTCACTAACATAAATAATTTATTAACAATTTAGATTCAGTAGCTATTAAATGGGTCTCAAATGTGATGATTGAAAACATGTGAACTTAAATTGAACTATTAAACTACACGGAATTTTTTTTTTCTCGAAATTGTGATTGGTGCTCATAAATTTGAGAACCACGAAGGAATATATTCACATTTATAGTGAGCAGTTCTCTCAGATTTCGGTCATTCGATTTTTTTTTTGTATTTTTAAAACCGAATGAAACTTTTTTGGTGCCTTCGGTATGCCCAAAGATGCCATTTTGCATCATTAGATTGTCCATATACTTTTCCATACAAATCCGGCAGCTGTCCATACAAAAATGATGTATGAAAATTCAAAAATCTGTATCTTTTAAGGGAATTTTTGATCGAGTTGGTGTCTTCGGCAATGTTGTAGGTATGGATACGGACTATAGTGGGAAAAAATGATACACGGTAAAACATTTTTGGGGACTTTTTATTTAACTTTTTTTCACTATAACTTGATTTGCAAAAACACTATTTTTATTTTTTTGAAATAAAAAAAATATATTCAAAATTTTTAAACCAGGACTAATATTTTAAAAGGGCGTTATATTGAATATTTGGCCCTTTTGGAATGTTAGTCTCGATTTAAAAAAAAATGAAAATATTTTTTTTTTTTTTCGAGAAGATCGGAACATTTCACGTATGTTTCTTATTTTAACATTGTTAATCGGACTATAATTTGCTGAGATATCGACATTACAAAATGGTGGGTTGTTTGGGTGAGACTTAGAAAACATCGATTTTCCTGTTTTTAAACACTTGCATGGCAATATCTCAGCAACTAAGGGTCGTATCAACAAAGTTCAAAAAAGCAAAACATAGAGTATTTTCTCAACTTTTCAAAAATATTTTTTTCAAAGGTGGGCGAATATGGGTACTAATTTAAAAAAATAAAGACTATTTTCAAAAAAGTTACATAATGGCTTTAACTTGAAAACGGTGCAATTTTTTTTTTTTTTTTTAAAAAAAAAGAGCAACTTCAGCTCAAATCAGGAATTTTTCTGGTACTTTTGTTCCCGACTCCCTCCGATTTCAATGAAACTTTTTAAACATGATATCCTAGGCATATAAAAGCCATTTTTGTGTATATGGAGCCAGTTGCACTCGGTAATGACATTTGAGAAGGGCGTAAGAGTTTTCAATTTTTTTGTATTTTGTAATTTAAATATTTCTGTACCTCGGAGCCGTTGCATCGTATCAAAAAGTGGTCAAAGACAAACTTGTAGGAAATTAGACGAGCTTTTTGAAAAAAAAATACACTGAAAGAAAAAGGCACGCCAATTCTATGAGATTTTTCAATTTTTATGTTTCAAAGTTAAATTTTAAGGTGATGTCACGATTTTTTTTCGTTCAAAATTTTTGTGAAAATAGCCTAAAATGTTACCAAAAAACTCACGAAAAATGTCTCTCCTAAAAAAATACAAAAATCATTTACTAAAACTGTTTTTTTGAAAAGTGGTCTAAACGTCAAAATTTTCAAGAACCGATAGTGGGAATCGATTCCCCAGACAACTTTACATAAAAGTCTCGATATTGATCATTGTCCTATGTCCAATACTTGTAAGATACAGCGGTTTTGAAAATAAAATGTTAAAAATGGTTTTTTAATGGTTTTTGGCAATTTCTATATGACAGACTGGATTTTTCAGTCTCGTTTATATTATTACCAGAAAGTTCGTCCGATTTCCCATGAGTTTGTCTTAAAATTAACTTTTGATTTTCGAGTACTATTGGCTCCATATACACAAAAATGGCTTATATAGGCCTAGTATAACATGTCTACAAAGTTTCATTGAAATCGGAGAGGGTCGGGTACAAAAGTACCAAAAAAATTCCTGATTTGAGCTGGAAATTGCTCAAAAATCAGTATTGATTCAAAAAATCATAACTCGGTCAAAGATTTTTTGCACAACCTGGAAATTTCTGAAAAGTTGGCATTTGATGTCTCTAAAACATATTAAAAAAATAAAAAATCACCAAAAAAAAATTACCTTGTATCATTTTTTTCCAGTATAGTCCGTATCCATACCTACAACTTTGCCGTAGACACCAAATCGATCATAAAATTCCTTCAAAAGATACAGATTTTTGAATTTTTATACATCATTTTTGTATGGACAGCTGCCAAATTTGCATGGGAAATTATAAAGAAAAACTAGCGATACAAAATGGCTTCTTTGGTCATACCGAAGGCACCAAAAAAGTTTCAGATGGTTTAAAAAATACAAAATTTAAAATTGAAGAAAAAAAAACGATTTCGTAGAGAACTGCTCAGTGCAAATGTACCATACTCATGATTCTCAAGTTCATGAACACAATTCACGATTCTGTGTAGTTATGTGCTCATTTTAATGAAATTAAGTCCTTCAATCTGTTATCGATTCTCAACTCCCGTCCTGTGACGAATAAATTACCCATCTATTCACAACCAGATATCGTTACACGTAAAAATCAATTCTCGAAATCTTGAATTAAATTCACGAATGCGAGAACCAACGAATTCACGTGTATAGTGCAAATCTGGAGTTTTTTTTTAAAAGGTCCAATAAACCAAATTTTTAAGTTTTTGCTTTTTGGGTGTTTTTGAAACCGCCTTGAGACAGGGATATAAAAAAACAACCAAAAAGCAAAAACTGAAAATTTGGTTTATTGGACCTTTTCAAAAAAATCTCCAGAAATGCACCATACTCATGGTTCTCACATTCGTAAACATAATTCACGATTACGAGAATTGATTTTTTTCTGTGTACTGTAAAAAAAAAATCTTATTGTTTCAGATTTTTTAAGTTACGGACATCAAGATCGGATGATGTCAGTTTGATTGTTCTTAAACAGCTCGTTTACTGGAAGGTGATAAAAAATACTGAATGTCTATTTGTCTGCATGACAACAAACATCCATTCATGCCGTTTGGAATACACAAGGGTCAACACAACCCATTATTTCCGTCAGTTCAACCTATCTACCTCGTCAACACTCAATTCATCAATAGCCGTGACTAGAATCTAAATCAATCCCCTCGAAAATGCCTAGTGTGTGTCCTTCACGGATGTTTTCGCTCTCAAGTAAGCAACGCCTCGATTTTTGGCGGGAACTCCATTCAAGTTTCGTCTTCTTCCGGATTATTCTTCTCCCAACCCATTCCCTCTTCATTCAGGTTTTAGTGGCATTTCAAGAGCCCATTTTAACGATCGCACCTTCAAAAACTGGTCGAAATTTGCATACGTCGCCGACGTCGTCTTGTTTGCACACTTAACCTTGACGACGACTGTGAAGACCAAAATCGCGCGTTAAATATTTCATGTTTTCTTCTTCTTCGGGACTTAAGTAACTTTGGAGACGGTGAATCAACCGCCGAAACGCGTGATCAAATGTCATAACTACTGTGTCGGCTTGAGAGAGTGACTTAAGGAGAAGCGCTCGATCGGCTCAACACCAACACAGAGCCAGACTTCAACGGTTAAGCCAAGCCCACAATACAATCGCGCTGTGCGTCATTGTGTGCGAAAGCGATTTAAAAAACTGGTTTGCTCAACGGTCGAAGAATTCGCACCAACGCGGCTTCTTCTAATAACTTTGCCTGGGAACCTAACTCGCGAGAGAAGAGGAAAAGTTCTTGGAAAGCTCGGCAAACTCGGCTGGTAGATCTAGCGGAAGAAGTGCAATGTTTTTCTAATGATTCATCGACGCGCAAAAACGGCGGACGTTCCTCAACGATGATCGCCGACTATTTCTGGAATTCTGTAATGAGCAGAATTAAACGCTATTTCTAAACGGGAGGGAATTCATTGACGTAGCAAAACCACGGACAAGCAGACGTAATCAATCGTCAATTGAACGGTCAATTTGAATGAGCGAAAACTCACCACAGAAAGTGCGTTTGCGCGCGTTCAAAACTAGATGTCTCTAAAAAAAATATTGATTTCGTCTGTTTGTCTGTGGTAGAATTCGCGATAGACACAGTAAGCACAGTTTGAGCTTTGTTATTGTCGGTTGCGGCACATCGTTTTGTACTGGAATTGCTGCTTTGAACACTGTGTCAATTGATGGAACGTTGATTGGACAGTTGGTGAGATAAAATTGCAATTGTTTGAGACTTTTTGTTTCAAACAATCAATTGAAATTTTAATAGCAATTTGTACAGTAGAACCGTTGCCTAATGAATGGAATACGACCTAAACAAAGTAAAAAACAAAAATCGAAATGCAAATCACTGGAAAAAGCTCATCCAATTAACTAAACCACATCGACCCAACAAAGTCCGTTCAGGTAGCACATGACAATTTCACATGTTTTGGTGGCTCGCCCCCATCCCACTATTTTGCATGCACTTCTGGTTGAACCATAAAAGGATTTTCCCGAAACATAGCAGAGACACACGCACGCATGCATGCACGAAAACTAAACCCGGTTGTGCTAGGAAGGTAACAAGACAGAGAGGGAAAAAAGAAAACGTGAATAAAGAACTACTTCATTAGTGAAGCTTTATGGTTCACCCCCGCATTGTTGTTCAGAAAAAAAAATGTACAACAAGTCCACGTGTGGAACAAATTGTGGACTGAATGACCACCGTTAATGGGGGCGAAGCTGTAATTTAAAAATAAAAATCATGTCATCAATCAGCTTGAAATAAGGAATTATTTTAAAACAAATCTAGAACACCCCATAATCGGAAAAATATAATATAACAATATGACATAGTACTCAAATGGTTGTTATTGTGTTAACGGGTAGTGATACAAAATATTAAATAAGACTTGAAACTATAACTGACATAGCCAAATAAAACTAAATAAATGTGATATAAGGATATAAACTCCAATAAGTAAAAAAAAATTCTAGCCAAGTACCAAATTTACTTACAGTCTTGCTAGATAGTACACAAAAAGCTTTAAAAAAGTTACTCAAATGTTAATGTAGTGAAAGTGGTTCAAATCCGTTTCAACAAAATAACATAACTCAAATCTAGAAAAAATATAAACTATAAACTACAGGGTTGTTACGGGAGAGTCGAAAAAAAAATCCGCGCCAAATCCGCGCCGACCTAAAATCCGAAACCGCGCAAAATCTACGCCATATAAAAAAATATCGCGACCAACATTTATGAAATTTTATTTTTTAATGAACAAAAACTAATTCAGAAAGTATTTGATAAAAAAAACTCGTTTTATGGTTAAAGGATCCAAAAGAATGAAAGCAATAAATACATTTAAAATATATAATTTTTACATAATCTTTATCTTCATTTTTCGACGTTTCGTACTAAGAAAATACAAACATTTTCAAAATTGCCATCCGCGCGAAATCCGCGCCTGAGCAAAATTAGCCAGCAAATCCGCGCCAGATCCGCGCTATCCGCGCGAAACGCGCCATCCGCGCGATCCGCGCCGTCCGTAACAACCCTGAAACTATAACTGCTACAATAGCGTAACACAGCGTTGAGAAATTTTAACAATTTTATGGCTGTACATATCCAACAAATCACATCCAAAACATCGCATCAATTAACATCACAAGTGCTCAGAACTTATGACAGTGTTGCCATTTATTGTATCCGATGGCACTATGCAAAACAAAATAAAAAATCTGTATGGGATGTATACTAATTTTAGTCACACTAAGCTTTTTTTCCTATTCTCGTCACTTTTGCAGTTTGCCACTATTTAAACAACATTTTCAATGACATTAATAATGGAGAGTGTTAATTGTTATAAAAATGAGGGAGAAAGAGAAAAGAAGATATTAAAAATTCTTAAAATTCTAAAAAATCTAAAAATCCTAAAAAATTCTAAAAGTTCTAAAAATTCTAAAAATTCTAAAAATTCTAAAAAATTTAAAATTCTAAAAATTCTAAAAATTAGAAAAATTAAAAAAAAAAATTTTTAAAATAATTTCAAAATTCTAAAATTTTTAAAAATTCCAAAAATTCTAAAAATTCTAAAAGTTCTGAAAATTCTAAAAATTCTACAAAATCTAAAAATTCTAAAAATTCTAAAAATTTTAAAAATTATAAAAATTCTGAAAATTCGAAAAATTCTAAAAATTCTGAAAATTCTAAAAATTCTAAAAATTCTAAAAATTCTAAAAATTCTAAAAATTCTAAAAATTCTAAAAATTCTTAAAATTCTAAAAATTCTTAAAATTCTAAAAATTCTGAAAATTCTAAAAATTCTAAAAATTCTAAAAATTCTAAAAATTCTAAAATTCTAAAAATTCTAAAATTCTAAAATTCTAAAAATTCAAAAATTATAAAAATTCTAAAAATTCTAAAAATTCTAAAAATTCAAAAAATTATAAAAATTCTAAAAATTCTAAAAATTCTAAAAATTCTAAAAATTCTAAAAATTCTAAAAATTCTAAAAAATTCTAAAAATTCTAAAAATTCTAAAAATTCTAAAAATTCTTAAAAATTCTTAAAAATTCTGAAAATTCTAAAAATTCTAAAAATTCTAAAAATTATAAAAATTCAAAAAATTCTTTAATTTTTAAAATAATTTCAAAATTCTAAAAATTCTTAAAATTCTAAAAATTCTAAAAATTCCAAAAATTCTAAAAATTTTACAAATTCTACAAGTTCTTAAAATTCAAAAAAATTCAAAAAAATCAAAAAAAAATAAAAATTCCTAAAAAAAATAAAAAAATTTAAAAAAAATCTAAAAATTCTAAAAAATTGTTAATTTTCAAAATTCTTAAAACTCTAAAAATTTTGAAAATTCTTAAAATTCTAAATATTTTAGAAATTCTAAAAATTCTTAAAATTCAAAAAAAAAATAAAAATTTGAAAAATTGTAAAAATTTGCAAAATTCTTAAAATTTAAAATTTTTTAAAGTTTTGAACTTCAAAAAAATGTTTTCTAAAAATCGGAATTTTTCAAATTTTTAAATTCGGGAATTCCAACATTCCAAAAATTCAAGATTCAAGCAATCAAATATCTATGTTGAATTTAAATGCTGATAAACCGATACTTCCATATTTTTCCTGATTTTGCGACCTCACATTGAAGCACTCTCATATACTTTGAAAGTATGTGCAATCCAATTATTTTTTTAATTCAAAAATTTCATCATTTATTTTAGAATTTAAAAATGCAAGAATACAAAATAATAAAATTCAAAATAAAAAATACAGCAACCAAATAAGTTGAAATAGACCTGACACTACTCAATAAAATGAATCATTATTTTAATGCCGCCACTTTGGCCGCCATCTTGTTATATATGATTACACAAAATCAGATCACCATGGAGTCATGTTTCAGGTCGGTAAAAAAATAAATAATTTTGAATTTTGGTGATTCGATCATCCGAAATTCAATTTGAAGAGGACTTCCGACATTCAAATTTTTATTTTTTGAATTTTTAATCAAATTATCAAAATTAATTTTCAATACTACATCAATGCAAGTAGGGAAAATTCTCGTATGTTTGGCAGGTTAAGCACTCGCTCCTAATTCCATCCAATTTGATTATTTTCACTATTTAAAACACTAGTTTTGCAAAACTTTTGATAGAAACTTGCATGCTGACTCTTATTGAGCTATTTATCACTCGATTTCAGTTGAAAACGCTTTTAATACGCTGTAATTTAATGTCAAAGTTCTGATATGGAGCAATTCTCTGAGATTTCGGTCATTCATTTTTTGTATTTTCTAATCCGGCTGAAACTTTTTTGGTGCCTTCGGTATGCCCAAAGAAGCCATTTTGCATCATTAGTTTGTCCATATAATTTTCCATACAAATTTGGCAGCTGTCCATACAAAAATGATCTGTGAAAATTCAAAAATCTGTATCTTTTGAAGGAATTTATTGATCGATTTGGTGTCTTTGGCAAAGTTGTAGGTATGGATATGGACTACACTGAAAAAAAATGATACACGGTAAAAAAATTTTGGTGATTTTTAATTTAACTTTTTGTCACTAAAACTTGATTTGCAAAAAAACACTATTTTTAATTTTTTTTATTTTTTGATATGTTTTAGAGGACATAAAATGCCAACTTTTCAGAAATTTCCAGAATGGGCAAAACATCTTTGACCGTGTTATGACTTTTTGAATCAATACAGATTTTTAAAAAAAATCGAAATATTGGTCGCAAAATTTTTTCAACTTCATTTTTCGATGTAAAATCGAATTTGCAATCAAAAAGTACTTTAGTAATTTTTTGATAAAGTGCACCGTTTCCAAGTAATAACCATTTTTAGGTAACTTTTTTGAAAATAGTCGCAGTTTTTCATTTTTTAAAAATAGTGCCCATGTTTGCCCACTATTGAAAAAAATATTTTTGAAAAGCTGAGAAAATTCTCTATATTTTGATTTTTCTTACTTTGTTGATACGACCCTTAGTTGCTGAGATATAGCCATGCAAAGGTTAAAAAACAGAAAAAATGATGTTTTCTAAGTCTCACCCAAACAACCCACCATTTTCTAATGTCGATATCTCAGCAACTATAGGTCCGATTTATAATGTTAAAACATGAAACATTCGTAAAATTTTCCGATCTCTTCGAAAAAAATATTTTCAAAAATTTAAAATCAAGACTAACATTTCAATCGGGCCAAACATTCAATATTACGCCCATTTGAAATGTTAGTCTTGATTTAAATTTTTTGAAAATATTTTTTTCGAAAAGACCGGAAAATTTCACGAATGTTTCATATTTTAACATTGTAAATCGGACCTATAGTTGCTGAGATATCGACATTAGAAAATGGTGGGTTGTTTGGGTGAGACTTAGAAAACATCAATTTTCCTGTTTTTTAACCTTTGCATGGCAATATCTCAGCAACTAAGGGTCGTATCAACAAAGTCCAAAAAAGCAAAATATAGAGAATTTTCTCAGCTTTTCAAAAATATTTTTTTCTATGGTAAACATGGGCACTATCTTTAAAAAATGAAAAACTGCGACTATTTTCAAAAAAGTTACCTAAAAATGGTTATAACTTGGAAACGGTGCACTTTATCCAAAAATTACTGAAGTACTTTTTGATTGCAAATTCGATTTTACATCTAAAAATGAAGTTGAAAAATTTTTGCGACCAATATTTCGATTTTTAAAAAAAATCTGTATTGATTCAAAAAATCATAACTCGGTCAAAGATTTTTTGCCCATTCTGGAAATTTCTGAAAAGTCGGCATTTGATGTCCTCTAAAACATATCAAAAAATAAAAAATAGTGTTTTTTTGCAAATCAAGTTAAATCAAAAATCACCAAATTTTTTTTTTACCGTGTATCATTTTTTTTCAGTGTAGTCCATATCTATACCTACAACTTTGCCAAAGACACCAAATCGATCATAAAATTCCTTCAAAAGATACAGATTTTTGAATTTTCACAAATCATTTTTGTATGGACAGCTGCCAAATTTGTATGGAAAATTATATGGACAAACTAATGATGCAAAATGGCTTCTTTGGGCATACCGAAGGCACCAAAAAAGTTTCAGCCGGATTAAAAAATACAAAAATTAAAATTAAAGAAAAAAGACCGATTCCTTAGAGAACTGCTCTATGGCAACATTAGGGGCACGCTGGAATCAGATGCTGTTCCCCTATTTAACTTTCAATGCATTGTGTTTTTTTTTTTGCCAAATATTTGTAACTATTTTTCCGAACTAGCACCACTCAACAGTTCCCCAAGCTCAGACCGTAAGAAATCCTCGCTATATCGATTTTTCCCGCCCTCGTTAGCCACCCTCCACTGTAGTTGGGTACGTCCTTAAAAAGGGGCCGCGCCACACATTTTCGCTTCACCTTCACTAAGTGCGCTCGCTTAATTCGCCCCAAACGTGTCAGGGCCAGCGGCCAAGAATTAAGAGATTCGACCCGCGGGAATTTCCGTTTGAACACGGGCAATAAAAGGGAAATGAATTCGTTTTGCTTCCGTGACAAATCATTCGGTCACGGGATCGCTTATAGGTTTGAGGTTGTTGCGTTTTAATCCCGATAACAGGTTGAAGGACGAAGGATTCGTGTAAAAAAGCAATTATCATAAATTTAATGGAATGATTTGAGGATGAGGAAGGGAATTTGTTCAGGTATGTTTAAAATGTTGCAAAAAATGACAACTTTCGCTGCATACCCCATAATCCAGATCTCGATGCCCAGAAGGACAATCCGGATTATCGCCACCCAAACCCGGCAATTTCCCTTCTGCACAGCAAATAAATCACAATCAAATCGGGGTTTCCGTCATGTTGGGGGCGCGCGCATTTCCCCCATAATTCACCAGCGTGCCAAAAAAATGCAACCTCCGGCGAACTCGAAAGTGCAAACCAGCACCCCCGTCTCCAACTGAGGTCCACTTTCTTCCCACCGGGTCCGACGAATCCGGTAGCATTTGTCTCAGCGAAGCCGGAGTCTTGAATCGGGGCCTTGCCTTGCAACCATTAATTTCCTCTCGTCGTCGTCGTCGTCGTCGCTCTCAATGTTGATTTATCTTTTGGCGCTATCTGGACCCGCAGTTTCCGCAGAGACCGGGGTCCCATGCTAATTCCATCAGCTCGAGTACTTGGGCTCGGTACCACGAATCAAGTAGGCCGTGGTTTATGCAACGCGATTAACACACGAAGAAATGGTATTCGGTAGCTGCGGCGCCGCCTGCTACGATTCCGACGGTTGGAAAAATGTAAAAATGGACTGAAAATTGGTCAGTCTGGGAAATTAAGCCCTTTTGCTGCGGCGGAGTAGAATCGTACTATTTTTCTCTGTTATGGGAAAGGAGGAAACCATTACTTATGCCCTGGTTGACGTTAAGCTCGCCCTCTAATCTTCCCACGTGGTAGTCGCTGTTGTTGTCCAACTACACTTGTGAGCATTTAAATCAAAACACACACCGCGCACACCGTCACTTATTTTGAGTTATAACCGAGTTGGTACCCACATATTACATCATTATTAGCCAACATGGCATGCCGGGGCTAGTGTTGGGCAAACATCTATTCCACGCGACGACGACGACACGGGGTGGTGGTGATCTACAAAACGGTCCGCCTCTTCGCGTATTTTTTTTGGTATTTACGAGCCTAGGATGTGGTGGGCACCGCGGCGCGCAGCCCGAAAAGAGAGACGATACCGTAACATAAGCGGACCACCAACCAGCCGGCGGTTGACCGGCTTAAGTCGATCGCCCCCGAAAAAAATCAAACGGCTTAATCGGAGGGTGGTATGCACCATGGTATCATTACGCGATTTCGACAAACAGAACTTGATCTTGATGGATCTTTGATTTGAAGTCAGCTTATCTTATCTTTACTACCTAGACAGTAATTTTGTTTTTCCAGAAAAAATAAATGCCGAAACAAACATATTTTCTGCTGAATCAACAAAATTGTTGCTGTTTCGAGTAGAATTTTTGTTGGTTTTGAAAAAAAGCTGATTTCAGCAACTTAAATTCGATTCAGCAAATTTCTTTTTCAACATTTTTTGATGATTAAAAAACTGCATACCACCCTCTCGCAACTCCCCCAACTTGATACTATGTAATGTGCCCGCGCACATATGGTCTGCACCCATTTATTAGCCCCGCAAGTTTGGGTTGATATGCTCTGATGAGCACACAAAACGCGACGTGCGTCCGCGTCTGCCCGTTGCTGTAGGTCACCAACCAGACAACCTGCCAGCCTGCCTGCTAACCCAGCCCTAGTTCAAAGCCCTGGAAAATTAAGGCTGCACTGCAAACAACAAAGTTTGTTGTTGTTAGTTTTATTAAAAAAAAATGGGGTATATATCTAAATGTTTTTGCAAATAACATTTACTTATAAAATAACACTTAAGGAGCTATTAGACTATGGCAAAAAAAAACAAAAAAAAAAACTCGCATTGTTTGCGGCAAACTCGTAAACAAATCAAAATGTATGCCGGCTGACGTTTCTATAAACAAATACAGGCCAACAAACATATAGTAGGCAACCTGCCAAACTGTCAAAAAGTATTTAGTTTGTTTGTCGTAGTCTAATATGTCCTTTTATTGCCAACCCAAAGCGCAAATATGAACTTATTTCTTTCGTCTTCATATCGAGATGTGGTAGCCGAAACTGTAAAGGCGCTTCATTGCTAAGTCAATGGTTCCCGGTTTTGAATCCCACCATCGAATTATTTTTTTCTTTTTTTTTTTTTTTTTGAGGATAATCTTTTTTGGAAATGAACTAGAGAGTAAAACGCTCTCAGTCGTGCTTTTCTGTCATTTTGTGTAAAGTAACTTTCCACTCTCAGTTTATGAGTATTTTTTAAATGTATCGCTTCACCAAATTTTTTTTTTCAACAGTGCTCTCACAACACCTTAAGTCGGGAAGGCGACCCGGCGTTTGCCAGGCCATTGTCGTGGTCTTCACCGCCGACTTGAGGCGTCATCATCGTGTGCGGTTTGAGGTTGACGGCACTAAATTGGCTTGCAACTTAGAGTTCTCGGTGGGGCGGCTGTCGCAATAGTGTTCGTTTGTTTTGGTTTGTCGTTAATGGGTTCGATGCTCGAATGTCGATGCCGGCTGGTGACGAAATGCATCGGTTTTCGATGCCTTTAAAGTTGAGGGGTTTTGAGGGGATCTAGTTTTTGAAGAGACAATTTCAAAAAGAGCATTTTCTCATAAATTTCTAAATAAATATTTTAGCAGCAATACGATTTTTTTCTCTACCACCACAATTTGCCACCAAAGAGAACCATTCAATCTCTGACTCAACCAAGCGACTCTTTCGTTTCCCGCCAATCTTGCTCCGAGACCAACCATCGCCAGATTATTTCTCTTTAGCGGCACAAATTGCTTTCTCATAACCGTTTATCGGTGTGCACTACTGCCTCGCTTCGCTCGAGCCACAACGACTTCAACTCTTGGGAAGCTCTAAAAATCTTCTAACCCAATTTCGAATTTCTTTCCCATTTCTACGTCATTTCGCGAGTTTCAGGGGATCGTTCATAAATTTCGTATGCATAGTAAAAAAATTGTGTAAATTTGGAAGATGTAATTTTGGAAGGTATTACATTTTTTTCATTATGTAATTTTACCTCAATTTACACTAAAAAAGTGAAATTACACCAGAAAAGTGGTAAAATTACACATTTTCAAATGTAAAATTACACATTTTTTTATGACATAAAAGATGTAACCCTTCCTAGATGTTTAAAAAATGACTTTTGAAATTTCCTATCTTATAAATGTACGTAGCTTATGGAAGACCACCCAGTTGAAGATCGTCCATTTACGAGAAGGTCTTCCCGGCAGGGGTTCCCTCATATATTTTTTTCTTGGGGTGCCATAATTAGTCAACAATGTGTGGCCAATCAAACGTCACTCCACGTGTCAAGAATTTGGCTCCAAAAATGTAGGTTATGGTTCGGACTGGGGTAGAAAAAAAACTAGTCGGCTTTCCCTTTTGGACCCTTGTCGGATGCTGTGACTGGTTGTTTATTAGGTGGTCTTTGGGGATGAGATTTGTTTTGCCCAAATCATGGGAAATCTGGAACAAGTATTTCGCCATCACTTGGAATGAGGTCATAGTTTTAACTTCTTTAATTTAATGTTATAGACATTTGTTTTGAATAATAAAAACTAATGTAAAAAAATTGAGACAATTCATGTCTTGCTTAAAAATGAGATTTTCTAGTCAACTAAAAATCAATCAATCACTTTCGATCATTTCAACCCTACCGAAAAATGGCTTCAACATGATTTGTGAAGTTCGCCAAAAAAATATATGTCAAACTCTCATTAATTTCATGTCTTTCTGGCCCCACCAAGGCGCACATTGACTGTGGCCACATTGTGTTCCTTAAAAGGCTCTCCCCCGACAATGTCCTACATTTCAGCACCTCATACATTCGCGGGCAACAACATTCCCAAGGTGAATGGCCTCTTTGGCACTACTAGCAGCAGCTGCAGAAGAAGGTTGACTGCAAAAAAAAAAACCTGCCAGCCTGCACCCTTCACCGAAAAGAAACCTTCTCACCAGGAGAGTCGGCTGGCAAAACATTTTTGCCCAGAGCAGATTTTTCCAAAAAGATATCGACGAAGCCGAAACATGTTAATTTCGAAACATTTTGCTCGGGCGCGATCAAACTGTTTTGTGGAGATCGAGCAAGTACTCGCGCGCAACTATGTGATCAAATAGTTTTAGAGCTGGTTTAAACACTTGTGCGAGGGGCACTGTTACAAATTGTTGTTCAAGTTTCAATTCATTTGCTGTTTGATTGTAAATTAGCAATTTTAACTCCGACCAAAACTTATTTGGGGATACCGTGGAGATTTTCCCTTATCCCCTAAAAAAGTGGCACAAATGGCGAAATCCAGTCTGAAAATTTTCACTGTGCCAAATTCAACAACCATAACTTAGTCCACAACTTAAAAATCGACGATCGATCGACAAGGTGGAAAATCGTGTGAACACGTTACATTTTGCCTGAAACTGAGCCACAAGAAACCCCGAAGAAGGTATTCATAACTTTGCGCTGTCGAATGAACATTCAACGACCAATTCGACAATAATTCCACCAAATTGGCCCCATGCCAGCCGAAGCCGGGAGGGATCGCGAATGCTCGCGTGGTAATAAAGTCGTAAAACATGTGGCGCGCGGGAAAAAACGCATAAAACGCGCTGCAAATTTTGCCAAACTGTTGGCGTGGCTAGATGCCATAAAGTGTGTCTCGACTACTTTTGAATTGGAGGGTAATGTGACTCTTAAGAAGGAAGTATGGTTGTAGATCGTTGTTTTTCAGTATTAATAGAGCAATTGAATTATATGGATAGTTAATTTTTTTCAATTTCATTTGGTAACTGTATGACAAAAGTAATAATACTTTTGAAATTACACACAAAAAACTTTGGCTTGACTAAAAGCAATTGATTTTTTCTTATTTTTTATGCCGATTTTTTTTTTAATTTTCAATGAAAGAGAGTGATAAAATTTATAGTCTGATCTGAAACTCTATCATTTGAACTTAAATCGGAAACAGAAAAATGTCCAATGCAATGGTTCAAAAATATGTTGTTTATCACCACTCAAAACATTTGCAAAGTCAGACCACGAAGAACTAAAACTGGTTGAAATATTGAACAAATATAAATAAAATTAATTTATTTTACCCCACCTAATTGGATCGTATTTGATTCAATTATTGAGTGTTTATTGCCTGTTTTGTTTGTCGATTTTCGTTTCTTTACCAAAAATACCCATTTAACATTTTTTCAATTGTTACACCCAAAACTGGCAGCGCTAGTCCGAGAGAATGATGGTCTCGAGTCGAGAGAATAGTGGTACCATTCACGGACGCAGAGAACACAGCTCGAGATGGGCGATAGAACTATTCTCTCGAGGTTCATTTGCAAAAAAAGTTCATCCGTCAAACAAAAAACCAAAAGTGTCGACAACGAGAATCGAACCAGAGACCTTTGACAAACCAATCCAATGACTCAGCTGCCTCGGCCACCACAGCTTGGTGACCAAGGAGAAGTCAGAAGTCGATGTATGACACTTGTTGGAGATTTATTGATTCAACTAACGAATGAACTCATTTGTTATGATGGTGTGAGTTGGTACCATTATTCTATCGATTTTGGCACTGAGCCCTCAATAAATTTTGAGAGAACGATTATCTCGACTCTGAATTTTGGGTGTAGGGCCGATTTGAAAAGTATAAAAAAAAACATTTTTAATCGAAAGATCAGAAAACTTAGTATAAATATTTTTTGCATTGAAAATTGAATATTTTAAAATAACAGACTCTGGTTTCAACATCAAATCAAATGAAACCTAGCATTTCAAAAATAATTTAAAATACAAATTTCGGCTCATTTAAAGATTCATGCTTCACTATGAAATTTAAAAAAAATCAAAGATTTTACTTTTCAACATTGCAATTTGCAAATACGATAAAAAGTTTCCCAGATACCAATTGAAAAAAAAGTTTAGACAATCGAAAATTTCTAAATTTCAATTCTTCGCAATACTACACCCAAAGTTAAAGAACGAGGGGATAGTTCTCACGAAAAGAAACGTGAGGAAAGTGCTATTTTTCGAGAGTATAGTCCTCTCGCGTGTTCATTCGTTCAACAGTTCATCCTATTAAGTGGCTTATATGGACAAATGACCGCCACTTAGTCACCGAACCATGGTGGCCCATACGGCAAAGGCACGGTTCAATATGCCGAAGGTCTTGGGTCTTGATAAACTTTTTTTGAAGATGAACCCATGAGTAAAGTACTCTCGGTAATTTCGGGATTTATCCTCTCAGTCCGCACACAGTACCATTTTACTGCCGAATCGTGCTCTTTATACTCTCGTATGCCGATGCCCAGTTTTGGGTGTATATATCTAATCAACTATTTGCTTCGATAATTATGATCCCGTGTTCACATTTTCAACATTTTTTCAAAAATCTTAGATTTTTCAAAAAAAAGATATTTCCGTCTAAATTGTTTTGTTTATACTTCTCTGTTTTTCAACTGTTGCCGTTTTGGTCAAAATAATTTACAAAAGAAAACTATTTTTTGGGAATTTTCCGTTAAATAAATTAATTAGAAGAAAAAGCATAAGAATGTAATTATTTTTTCCCTAAGACACACTATTGTTCAGAAAAACCCTTCCCAAAATGCCTTCTTTGGCCATACGCAGGGCTGAGCTGTAGGTTAGTCGAGATTAGTCGTCGACTAACAAGTTCTTAAAAAATGTCGCCTTCCTTAAACTATTTAGTACCCTTAGCAGGGCCCAAGAGAAACTTTGCGTTTTGCAAATTTGCCATGCTGCCGATTTGTGCTGCGCCTTCATGAAAAAGATATAGTAAATTAACAAAAATAGCCATAGGGAAGACCGCTAAAAAAATACAGATGAAATCCATTCTAATTTGTTTGTGGATTTTTGTAAATGTGATAATATTTTGTAATAAACCCAGGAGCTTTTTTTTTTTTTTTTTGAAAGGTACAATAAACCAAATTTCAAGTTTTTTTTTTGGTGTTTTTGAAACCGCCTTGAGTTAGAAGTATTAAAAAACACCCAAAAGCAAACACTGAAAATTTGGTTTATTGGACCTTTTCAAAAAAAACTAAGAAATAATGATTTTGTTCTTTATTGAATTATGACTACAATATCCGAAATATGGTCATTTGTCACCATAAACTGATGATGAATCAGTCACAATTTAAATATATCCTTTTCTAAAAAAATATCAAGCTTTTCGTATGTTTGTATGAAAGTTATGTTTTATGTTTAATAATTTGGGCGACATATTTTCAAAAGTCATCCATTTCTTCTAACAAAAAGTTTGGCAGCTTTTCTCATCGATTTTGCAGATCATTTACTTCTTTTCTGATTTAGCTAATTGAAACCATCAATCTAATGCCCATTTAACCCCAACTAACCTCGATCAATCACCCGTCAATGCTCAAACCACCAAATGCCATCAAATCAAGCAAAAAAAATAATCATAACCGTATAATCTGATTATCACCATTAATCAAACGGCAACTAATTAAAATGTAACAAGCTCAAAAGCCTCAAAACAAGTACCTCATAATAAATGTCGTGAGCCCCACCAACCAACCCATTCCGGAGGGACTCCCAGAGAGAGAGACCTTTTAGATTCCCCCGGCACTCGGAATCGCACCCGGCCGAAATGGTTGTTTTATAGATTTTTATCAATAAATATAAATAATTATTGCACGACGACCGTCCGACCGACCGACCGACTTGCCGGGTTAGGTAACTTACTTTTACGACCGAGTTGGTTTGAAGCTCGGTGAAACGGGAAGTTTCAATCCAGGCCAAGTCGGGGGGCCAAGCCAAGCCAGAGATCAACAGATGGAATGTGTTGCTGCTTTGCTTTCGTGATAATCACGCGATTAGAAATAAACAATAATAATTACCGGTGCGAGCAGGCGCGAAATTGCAATCCAATTCAGGCTTCTTTGAGTTTGTAACTTATCTGCTTGTGTTTGAGCAAGAAAACAGCTGCGAAATTTGTTTGAAAATAAAAGTTTCCTGATTAGGATTATCGCAAAAAAAAAAAATATTGTGATTGGTTTCTTTTGTCTTGTCTCCAATCCATTGTTTTTCGAAGCAAGAGGACTTAAAACGCAATTTTCCGGTGGCCTAATCGGTCACTTTCATCGCTTCTCACGCATTAAAGAGCGCGACGCTGCGCTGCGTGATTGACTTTTGTTGACTTTTCATAAAAAGAAGGTGCCTTCACGGGGGTCTCTTTGACCATTTATCAAAAAAAAAAAAAAGCACCACGCGCGGAGTTGAAGCGCGCCAAAAAGCTTGGCCATCTTGGATCGGGGGGCCAGCTGGCTTAACGACCCGGCGCGCAGCATAATTTTCACCTTCTTCAACGCAAAACTGACACTTGAAAGTGAGAAGAAGCGAAAAAAGCGGTTTTGTTGTTGTTTTTGCTTTATTCCTTTTGTTGCTTCTCGCGCCAACCGTGAAGAATTGTCAACGCGAACGAATAATGGCGGATCAAATTACTGCATTTTTTACCTTTCTTGTCTAAAAATGTTGCTTTTGCTGGATTCGTAGTAACTATACAGTAATTTATAAGTCATTATGAATTGAATTGAATTGAATAATTATTTTAATTCCCGAAAGATTTTTTTAATCTTTGAAATTCAGTTTATTCTATCAAATAAATGATATTTACGTTCTATTTTTTTGATTGTGCTTCCAAAAGCTTTGAGAATAATAAAAAAACGATATCTGAATCTGATATCTGAATCATTCGTTTTTTTTATTTGAGTGATTTTTTGTCCATCCATTGGACATTTTTTTTTATTTTTGGAGTTTTATCAAAAAACACACACACACACACACACACACACACACACAGAAATTTGCATTTTTTTGGCTTTTTGGGTATTTTGACCTTTGATAAAATCCAGATTTGTTATACTTACTTCAAATTTGCAAATTTAAACTTGCAATGTGTACCATTTTGTTTGTTTTTTTTTTACTATTCTTTGTTTCGTTTCTTTAACATTTATCAGCAAAAGATTTTTCAATATCTCATTTATCAATAACGATTTTATTTTACCGAAGAAAACAAGATGTGGTGAGACGAAAATCGTTTCCAATCTCTCAAAAGAATATCAATGAGAAAGAGATTTTTCATCCATTTCCCTGTTCTGTTTGTGTTGGTTAGAATGAAACTTCCACTGAAAATCGTGAAATTGTATTCTTTTTTAAGCTTTCATTTTACGGTATTCCACGCTCTCTAGCGATTTTTTCTCGCAATGAGTGTTCTGTTTACTTTTAATTCTTGATGATATTAACTTATAATTTGATTTTTCTAGCAATTTTGAAAATAATTACCAGATGTTTTTACCAAAACCTTTCAAAAATTTAAATTATCAGATTAATTCAATTCTTAAGGAAATCGGCAGATTTCGTGTTTTTTTTGCATTGTTTTACTTGTCGAAAACATTTTTTACAGAAATGGATAATCATGGGCATTATTTTAAAAATCTAAAAACTGCAAATTTTTAGTTTAAGTGAAGTTATATCGGTGCACTTTATCAACATTTTTGCCCATTTTTCTCTATAGTTCAAAAGTTGCTGATTTTTCTTCCAACAACAAAAAGCGTATTTTTCATTCGATTTTTTTTTTGTATTTTTTAATCCAACTGAAACTTTTTTGGTGCCTTTGGTATGCCCAAAGAAGCCATTTTGCATCATTAGTTTGTCCATATTATTTTCCATACAAATTTGGCAGCTGGCCATACAAAAATGATGTATGAAAATTCAAAAATCTGTATCTTTTGAAGGAATTTTTTGATCGATTTGGTGTCTTCGGCAAATTTGTAGGTATAGATATGGACTACACTGGAAAAAAATGATACACGGTAAAAAAAAAATGGTAATTTTTTAATTTAACTTTTTGTCACTAAAACTTGATTTGCAAAAAAATACTTATTTTATTTATTTTTTTTATGTGTTTTAGAGGACATCAAATGCCAACTTTTTAGAAATTTCCAGGTTGGGCAAAAAATCTTTGAGCGAGTTATGAATTTTTGAATCAATTCTGATTTTTTTTTCAAAAAATCGAAAAATTGGTCGCAAAAATTTTTTATCTTCATTTTTCGATGTAAAATTAAATTTGCAATCAAAAAGTACTCTAGTGAAATTTTGATAATGTGCACCGTTTTCAAGTTAAATCCATTTTTAGGTGACTTTTTTGAAAAAAGGCGCAGTTTTTCATTTTTTTAATTTAGTGCACATGTTTGCCCACTTTTGGAAAAAAATATTTATGAAAAGCTGAAAAAATTCTCTATATTTTGCACTTTTAAACTTTGTTGATACGATCCTTAGTTGCTGAGATATTGCCAAGCAAAGGTTTAAAAACAGGAAAATTTATGTTTTCTAAGTCCCACTCAAACAACAAACTATTTTCTAATGTCGATATCTCAGCAACTTATGGTCCGATTTTCAATGTTAAAATATGAAACATTCGTGAAATTTCCGATCTTTTCGAAAAAAATATTTTCTAAATTTTCAAACCAAGACTAACATTTCAAAAGGGTCAAAGATTCAATATTACGCCCTTTTAAAAGGTTAGTCTTGGTTTAAAAATTTTGAAAATATTTTTTTTTTGAAAGGATCGGAAAATTTCACGAATGTTTCATATTTTAACATTGAAAATTGGACCATAAGTTGCTGAGATATCGACATAAGAAAATGGTGTACAACTTTGCCGAAGACATCAAGTCGATCAAATAATACAAAAAAATGGAAAATTTATGTACCATTTTGGTATGGACAACTACCAAAATTGCATAAAGACTTGTATGGGTGAACCAATGACACAAAAAAATACAAATAAAATCCATTTTCGGAATTCGGGGAGAATTGTTCAATTTTATTAGGCCGATGCAAATATTTAAAAAAAATAGGGCAAAAAAAAATTACAAGCCAAAAAAGAATTGAAAAATTGACGAAAAGAAATTATTGGTATTTTTTGCGGTACTTCACTATTATTCAAATGATTTTTTAATAAACCCGAACATGCTAAAATTGATTCTAAACGCAGACAAATGCATTGTAAATTGATTTCAGCTGATTGGTCGTAAATTTCCATTATTTTTTTTTAGTTTTGAAAAAAAAATCTTGAAGAAAAATATGTCCCTTATGTTGCAGGAAAATAATTGTAAAAATAAGTGTTACTACTTTTGGTAGAAAATCATAAAGGTAAAAATAGTCAAAATCCATTTCTTATTTCGTCTTATTTGCCAGTTCTTTCAGGTTTTCTAGAATCTGAAGGAAACGAAACCTGTGAGAAAACTATTTTCCCTGAACTTTTTAACAGTCTAGAATTTTTTGTACTTTTTAAGTATTATTTTCAATAACAACAAATTAACAGAGATGCTTGGAAAAGCTCAAAACAGTTTTCAGGCAGCTAATATTTTTTCTAGGTACCCTACTGTCCAAACTAAAGGGTTTGGATATCAAAAGTTAGTATCTTGAGGCCTGTTTTCTATAGATTTAACAATTTTGAAAAACACCAAATATCATATCATGGAATTTAATTTTAGAAAATTTAATAAAATAAGCTTTATTTTAGCTTTACTAAATAAAAATCTAAAAAAATAAAAATATGAAATTGTTTGTACTTTAGAGTGAATTAATTTCATTTCCACACCAAATCTGCCTCGTTCGCGTTGGAGCAAACGTGTGTCGCGCCGTAATCTGACACCTGTTGGAACCACGGTTCGCTGTACAAATGTGTCGCTTATGGAAGCACAAAATGTCTTTCCGACCGGCGTTGCGGCAGCAGCAGCACACCGTTAAGGTGCTATCGAAAGAACAAATCGAAATAATTAAGACGGGAAATGACTTTATAAATGGCATCATTTGCTGACCACTGACTGGCTCGAATTCCAGCAGTGCATTTTTGAAGGAATATGATTTTTTTGTTGACAACGAGAACTTGACAGTTCAGTGCCACTGCAATTATTTTTGATTTGAGGAAACAAACAAAATACAGCTTGTTTTACCCCACTTTCCCCTCAACTCTGATTTGAAACAACCCCCAGCTAAGAATAAATTTCGCCAACACGCACCAGCAATCGTTGCAATCGCAGCAGGCCTGCTGCTGCCGATCAAATCTCGATCGATTGTATTCAGCAGGAGAGAGATTCCATTTGTGGCGCGCGGCGACCTCCACGCAATCATGGCCTGCTTGCGCGTCGTCAACTGTCACTTTCAAATGGCCGTGCGCGCCACCACGCAAACGCAAATCCCGCGGGGATTTGGCGACGGCGGACACTTTTCCCCCAGTTGGACTTTTCTTTTTCCGTTTTCACTCTCTGGCGCTGGAAAAACGTTTGATTGAAATCTGTTTTCGTTCGTCACACGATAGTGTAGGAAATTGTAGGGTTTTTTTGTGTGCTGGTTGGTATGGACCGACACTATCAGCACGATGATCATCGGCTTAAATTGAAAATAGTTTTTGTTTTAAATTTAATGAATAGATCAAAGGATTAACCCTTGGCACTCTATTTAATTGTTCAAAAATCAGTATAAATAAACTAAATAAAATAAAGGACACAATGTTTTCAGCTTATTCAATTTGCAATAAAAAAAAAGTTGGTCAAGGGTTACCCCAGCCAATCAGCTGTGGGTGCCTATGACTGCTCACGCGCTGCTTCCAAAGCCTACTACGCGATTTTGTGCTTAACCTATTCGATTAAGCCGGTAGTGCCGGGGTGAGCGCTAAGCTGCCGTTTTTTACCCTGGTTGATGCATCCATCGAACGCGCGTGCAAAGCTTCTATCTTTCATCTCGTGGCCGATTCGGCTTTAGACAGTGGCTATTTTCTGATAATCGCACGCGATTCGCACATTTTGATTCAATTATGAAACCGGGTAGCAGCAGGCGGCGAGCTTCTTTGTAGTTGTTGTTATGGTGACCAACGACGTCACAGCACTCTCACTTTCTGTGGTGGGAATTTTGGAGGTAAGCAAGAAATGGTTTGAAATCTACCCAAACAAACCTTGTGAGCATCACAAACTTTGCAGTTTTTGAAAATTAACAAGAAGCTGATACGGAGCATTTGTAACGGTATGTCCACGCATCCTTCCTCCCCTGAAGACTATGTGAAATGTGATCCGTTCACAGAATTAGCTTTGCGCTAAATGCAAAGCAGTTGGCTTGGCCACTTTAATGAGGATAATACAAGTTTAAAACCAACGCAAGACATGCAATGATTTGCACCTTCCAAAAAAGTACATCTAAAACAGTTTTTAAGTAAAATCACCAATTTAATGCGATGTGATTGAAATTTCCAAAAACAAGCAATACCGTCTAACAAGCCCAAAATCACCCAGCAATTGATCCAGATTGCAAATTTGAAATCACAGCCTGAGCGGAAAGGGGCACGCAAAAAAAAAGCAGCAATTCATTTCACTTTTTGTTTTGCCTTTCGCCTCACCACTTCAGTGCTCCAAAATATATTTGATTATATTGTCCGCAATTGGGCACTCCGCATGAATTTGGTTTGCCGCCAATTGGCCTTCTATTATTTCGACGTTTGAAGGGATTTGGCCGGATTTTCGGGTTTCAGTTTGGTCCAAGTCGCCACTTCAAAGTGGAAAGCAGATGTCGTTTGCTGGTGATTGTATCGAATTTCTCAAATAAATCGTTTTTTTTTTTTCGGGTGGACCTGAACGACACATCCGTTAGAAATTTGTCAAATTGCTCAATTAAATTTCGTTTTCCAAATACGGAAGAAAAATAAATTCCAGAGATCCGAACTCAACTTCGATGGACGGCACTCCATTAGCATATGGCCCTTCTCCTGAGCTGTTCAAACATAACCGCAGATAAGATAATTTGGCTGCTTAAACGCGTTGCGTGTGAAAGGAATGCACTCTTCGAGTGAAGTGGCGGGAATAGTCGTTTCCTCTTCACGTTTTGGAAATGGGTTTAAATGGGTCTTAGGCAATTTTAGCGGAATTTACAATTTATTTCAATGAAATTTCACTGCTACTTACTTCTTAGAGTCATGAATAAATGTTCACGCTTTCGTGAATATTATTCATGACTTCATGAACAGTATCACGAAAATTCAAGATTTCTGGAAGACTTTTTCAACGTGTAAACCCAACTTGACGTGTTTATATCGAGTCAGAAATAAGAAAAAATATGCAAAAGACTTTTCACACAAAGAAAAGATATCGAAAATCTGGCAAGACTGCTTTAGGTTATGAGCGTAAGAGTGAAATTTATATATTTTTTCATTTTGTTAAATAAACTGTTAAGAACAACTTTAGGTGAATACTTGGAAGTTCTTTTCAAAATAACATAAAATTTGACGGTCTGGCAACACTTCAACCAGATTTTAATAGGAACTCCTACTAACAAGACTTGAACAAATTTACGTTATTATCTTAAGGATTCGATCTCAACAATTTCAAAACAATTACAAGATAGAGATATGTCTAGATGTCAGACTTGGTTGATAACGACCTGAATTCAGCAAATGCAAATCATTTTACAGGCTAGTAGGGACTAACTAAATCCAAATTTGACAGATTCAAATAAAAATGGCTAATAAGGATTTTCAAGAAATCTTTCAACTAAGAGTAATTGGACAACGCAACATGTTTATCTTAAGAATTTGATCTGAACGATTACAAAACACCTACAAGATCAAGATAGCCTAACCTCAATCACTAAAAACCGTTATTAGAGAAAAACTCAACTTCGCAACCGACCCCGCAAGCAAAACCAGTACAAAATGCATGTTAGTACCGCGATGCAAACTACAAATTTTCCATACTGGTCGCGCTAATGAAAAACACGTGTGCGGGCGTCGGACAACCGCTCTTCATTAGTAAGCAATCGATCGGCGCAAACTTAGTAGGCGATGCGTTTTTTTTTCACGCGAGTTTCACGTAAAATCGCGTTCGAATGGTGCAAAATCTTCGATGTTGAAGCCATCAAGTCAGCCTAGACTTTTCGAGCACGTGGTTCTTGGGCGGTCCGGATTTCTCCATCACAACTCGACGCCGCTATCGATAAACTGGCGCGGGTTGCTTCGATTTGAATATCGTCAGCTTGTGCAAACACAGCTGATTAGCTGAGGTTCGAGGGTAGTCCGTCAACAAACGACGAGGCTTGTTTGAGTTTGCTAAACAAGTTTCACAAGCAGATGATGAGTACTGGTTTTAGCTGGGCCAACAAAAGGACCACTTGAAACCGGACTTCTAACAAGATCTCCTCGGAAAGTGGTTAAGCCTCCTGATAAGTACTAGAGGGCTTAATACACGTAATTACACTAAATAAATCAGTCGCGAGCAGATTATGAAATCTCGTGTAACCCATTATCTTAAGCATGATGATGCTCAGTACCAAGCTTAAGTAAGTGAAGGTTAGTCGCCGACGAGCAGGTTCATCGTGGGAGCACCACGTGGGCAATTACGATTTAATCGCTCTCTCTCCCTTTGCCGCGACCACACTAATGAAGGGTTTTACACATCATGTTTCAACCTACCAAGCTTTGGTGGACTTGGGTGTGGTGTGGTGGAGGTGAGATTTTAAAACGGTTTCACAACCACCACCAGCGTTGAAGAGAGTTCGCGCGCGAGCTCCAGGATCGTAATCAGGTGTCAAATAACCCGTAATCGAACGTGATGTGTGTGTGTTGGGTTGGAGGAGGAGGATCTGATCCGCGATCCGCGTGAGATTAGTGGGTGTGGTAATTGTGTTTAGTGGAAAATGGCCATATCTTAGAGATGACGTCCATTTCTGACGTCTGGGGTGTAATTAAGGTATCGAGCGATTATGCTATCCTTTTAGACGTGTGCGGAATTTTTGCCCTCCATGCATGTATAATTTTTGCATTTACCATTGAGCGATAGTTTAATTAATGCCGGCTTTGATGAGTGGGTTGATGCCCTCCATGGTTGGAAAAAGTTATGAATATGTGTAAGAAATCATAAAATAGCTGTACATTGTAGTTACTGATGCTTCTTTTACATGCTAATATAAACATTAAAAAAAACAACTCATGTCTAGATTACTTAGCTATTGACTTGATTAACAGAGCCCTGAATTTAGCAAAAGCAAATCATTTTATAGGCCAGTAGAGACTAACTGAATTCCTTGTCAAATCCAGAAACTTGAGAGAGACTAGAATTTAGCTAATGCAATTCATTGTATAGGCTAGTAGAGACTCACTGAATCCACACACTTGGTAGAGAATTGAGTTCAGCAAGTGCAAATCATTTTATAGGCTAGTAAGGACAAACTTCAAAAAATCAGTTACATCCAACCCCTTTAAAATCCAAATTTCCTCAACGTTCAATCACTGTCCGTCACAGTGCAATTGACGTTTATGTAACACAACACAACCTTACCTGCCCAAGGCTCCGATAACCTCGGAACAGATCGATAGAGAGGGGCAGCAACAGCTTGCCTCATCGCACCATATTTTCTGCAAATTTTCCTCGCCAAATCTCGCACTCAAGACTTGACCATTGACCCCCTGCTGCGAACCGCGTTGGTTGGTTACACACAATCTTCGGACTCTGCCATTTCCTATGGATCTTCCGAGCTGACGGGGTGGTGGTGTATAATTGCAATCCCACAAACGTACTATTGCTTCAATTTCTCGGTGCTGTCAAAAATTCACCGAAAAAAAAGAGTGAAGTAAATAAGAGCAGCAAATAATCAACGAAAAAAAAATGGCGCAGAGATAACATAATCAGGTGTACGGAGCACCGCACCGGAGACGACCTCCATATTTCAGACGCAGAAACCGACTTTGAGCTTCTTCTTCTTTTTTTCTACGTTGATGTTGAGTGCGTTGAGAGGAGGAAGGAAGTAAGCCAAAGGCCGCGCCAGTCGGTAAAACCGACAAACCGAATTACTTACGGCGGCAGCTCCTGTGAGCAATATACAAACACGTATGTCGTGTAGTCATCATAACACTGCGAGTGTGTTAATTGAAATCGGCGCAGTACATCATCGCAGTACCACGCAAGACGAGTACGGTTGAGATGAGTTGCGATTGAGATTTTGTTTGTGTTGCTTGGAAGAATGCTTTGTATTTGCTGAATGCTGAAAATAATCAGACTGTAATACAATGCAAGTCAGTCCTTTCTAGCCTAGTTCTTGATTTGCATCTGTCCAAAAAAAATCAGTTCAATTTTTTTTATAAGACTAAGAAATTTAAAAAAAAGTTTTTGTTTTAACACCATTAACAGATTTGAAGAAAAAAAATCAGGGTAAAACGCAGGGCCGTAGCCAGGATTTTTGTTCGGGGGGGGCTTGGGTGCAAAAATTCAAGGAGTATAAAAATCAGCAAATCATTTATACCATCACTTGGTTTGTGGTATAATTATTGAGATGAATTGTAAAATTTTAATGTAATGTATGCAAAAAAGTTTTCGAAGATTTTCATATTAAGTTATCAATGTATTTATTGAAGAAACTCGTTCTTCATTTTTTTTCTTTATTTTAACAGCTAGTTTGTATTAAAGGAGTAGAGAAAGTGTTTTTTTTAACATTTTCTTGAATTGTTTAATTGTAATCCAATTTCGTCGCTAAATTTAAAATATACTTAACTTGAATCAAATTTTTGAAAGCATAAATTTTTTTAAAAGAAATATCGATTTATCTAACCATAAGTATTATGTTTTCTGTATTTTATACTGAGAGAAATTTTAAACCGTCTGGATTTACATTTTCAGCTGTGTAATAATTGTGATGGTTTATCTAACATTTTTCATTTTTTCTAGCACAACATAAAACTCATAACTGGAATATTTGTTTTTCTTAAAATTTTATAAACAAACTTAAACAATGTTTTATTTTAATTGTTCTAAGCTATTGAAGCCATTTCATATTTTGCGAAGCTCCTGGTGCTCTCAAAAATAAATAATTTTAATGAAATACAAAAAAATATAATCGTTGAAATTTCAGCTTCTGAAGTGTCTCCATGGCAACAAAAAAAATTACGTCGAATCTCAAGTTTACATCAACTGAGTTTACATGTGATTCATTTTTTCCGTGTCGAGTAAATTCACATTTTTTTCTGTGTAGGCCTATATATTTGAAGAAAAAAAATCAGTGCCTGTGTTTAATTTTAATGTGTTAAAGAATTAAGATAAAATGTATTAAATGAATTTTTAACGCCAAAATATTCACTGGAAGAGTTGTTAATAATGCATATGTAACCATTTTTAAATGCATATGTAACCGTTAAAATTTTCCTCGATTGCATCAAACATTAAAACGAATCATGTTAAACTTTAATATTCCGACTAAACGCCATTTTCAAATTCATTACTCATTGTATTCTGAAAATTGGTCCAAAATTTGAGCAAAAATAAAATTTTAAAACATGACAAAAAATTTAATCAGATCTCAATTCTAAAGATAATTTTTTAATAAAATTTTAATCTATATACATGTTTAATAATTTAGGATTGTAACCATTTATTAAAATCGATGTTTGTTCAAGCAATATCTTGACTCTAGTAACAAAATCCTGCACATTTTATGGTTTAGAAATTTTATATTTACGAAACCTTGCTAAATTAAAAATAAAGAAAACTTTATGTAAGAATTTCCAAATTGATTAGTTTTATCCTGTAAATCTAATCTTAGTCTGCACTTGAATTCAAACATACCAATATTCGAAGCATCAAAAAAATAAGATTATTAAAACATAATTTATTAAAATGATTGAAAATTATTTTTTGAATATTTTTATTTAAAAATGATAAAAAATGTTTTTTTTATAATTTAAGGATTTTTTTAGTTGTAATTATTTTATATTTTTTTTATGTATTTGTTTTTTTTTCATTTTTGGAATTTCTGATTTTTTTGAAATTATCATGTGTAATTATTATCTTAAATTTTTGTTTTAAAAGTAAAGAATACTTTATGTAAGAATTCTTAAATCAATTACATTTTTCCTGTAAATCAAATCTTAGTCTGAATTTTGCTACAAGAACTATATTTTACTTTCAAACGAAAATTTTAAAAATGTCCTGTAGTACGGAGACTCTTAAAACTCCATACAAAAAATCTCAAGGAACGGTCAAGAAAAGGTTTACGAAAAGACTTCTCTTAAGCGGTACGCAGCTGAAAAGGAACAGAAACAAAAAGCGTCGTTTGATATTTCTTCGGGAGCAATATGTGTTGATGAGATTTTGATTTGTTTATCTAGATGCGACTGAAAATAACGTTTGAAAATAATGTATTCGCTTAAATAATATTGAAGAATTGCCTCATGAAGCTGACTATCAAAACGCCGAATCTTAAAATGCTGAAATAAGGGAAAAGCCATTACAAAAATCACTTAATTTTCTGGTAAATATAAATTAATTTAGCAATACTAGAATTCAAACATAAAAATATTTAAAGCATCCACAAATTAAGATTGAAAAAAACATAATTTATTGGATTTTGAATAACTTAATTTTAAAATGATATTTTTTTTAGTTTAGGATTTCTTAAGTATCAATTATTTTATTAATTTTTCAGTTTTAGATTTTTTAATTTTGGAATTTCAGATTTTTGATATTATTCTGTTGAATTGTTATCTTAAATTTTTATGTTTTTATTATTTTTATTTTTGATTTCTGGCATTTCTTTGTCTTATACCAAAAAATTTAAATCAAAATTATGAAAACTTAGAAATTTGAAAGTGTAAAATTTTTAAATCTTCAATTAGCCGTTGCGAATATTATTCTGAAGTTTATGTCACTAAACTCTGACCAAAGTTGAGAGGGTTACATATCAAAACTACAAGCTATGGTTTTATTATTTTAAAAGTGTACAAAACACACTTTAAATCAGTACAGTTGTTTTGCATCATTAGTTTTCAAAATATCTAGCTGATGGCGAAATCCTTTTTTCGTGAGAAAAAACTTTCCGCGGTTCCGCGACATGTTACAAAAATTCTAAATATTTTTAAACGAGCCCAAACATGTCGTATATGATTATCAAAGCAGGAAAAACATTTCAAATTTGTTTTCCGGACCGACCTGGTTGCTGGTCCTAAAAAGACTTAATTGAAATAAGTTATTTCCATTAAAATTGTGAAGCTATTTTTTTTAAATATTGTATTTGCTCTCTGTTTTTTGGTCCATTTTGAAAAGGTGGCAACATAAACTTTGGAAAATATTTACAATTGATATTCAGAAATAAGAAATTATAAAAAAAAATAATAAAGATATTTTAAAATTTTCAAAATGCAAATTCTAATCTGTAAAATCCAAAAAATAGAAATTAAATAGTTCAAAAATGAATTATTGATCAGAAATTATATAATTTGAAAGTGATGTTTAATTAATTCAATTTCCTTTAAAAGTCGCAAGCTCATGCACAAAGTGAAAATTAGTTGATAATAAGTATTCACTTAGTTGATCTTCCGATTTTTGATATATTAAATACAAATTGGAGATTGGCCACGGTGGAAACTAAAAAATGTGACCAAAAGAAAGCATTTTGGACGAGTGGTTTCGGAAAAAAGGTTTACGGAAAAGTAATAAAAAAATACACACAGATATTTCTCAAGCATTTTTCTCTAAGGTCTTAGATATGTAACTAACAATATTCTTAAAACCAAAACGATAAAATTAGAATTGTATTTCTGATAATAGTCAAAATTCACTCAAATGTTTTTCATATTAAATGCTTTCATTTTTGAAAACAAAATCTAAATATTTTTGAGAAATTATGATAAATTTTGAAAATGTAGAGAAAAAACATGTATTAACAGTTTAAAGGTTTTAATGCAAATAAGGGAGGGCTATTAATTTTACAATCCAAATTCGACTAGCCGAAGCCTCGATTATCCAAAGTTTCGATTATCCGAAGTTCGAAGGACTTCGGATAACCGAATCAGGAACAAATGAAATCGGCATGTTTTATTTGCTTGTATTTTACATCAAATTCGGCATCTGTTTTTTTAATGGTCCAATACACCAAGTTTTTGCTTTTTGGGTGTTTTTTAATACCCCTGACGGTTTCAAAAGCACCCAAAAAGCCAAAACTGGAAATTTGGTTTATTAGACCTTTAAAAAAACACCAGAAATATTTCTTGACCTCCATTTTGACCGCCACATTGAATCCAAAAATTCTAAATTATTTTATGGTTCTTCAGGGGTCATACTTAAGTTCTACAATCAAAAATAAGACAACAAGATCTAAGGATTTTTGCTGTCCCTATTCAGACTGTAGTCCCGATTCGCCCCAGATGACGGTAATTAGTTCTATGTAGCCCTTTAGAGCAGGGCCGGAAATTGCTATTTTCGAAGGTTAATAACTTTTTAGCAAAAAACCCAAAAAAATAAGGTGTCTTCGGGAAAGTTTTTCCAACTTTAAAGAAGATATTAGTTCTGAAAATTGATAAGAACTGGATAGTTATTGCGCCTTCCATTGGTCAAAAACTGAAACAGTTGCTTTTCTCCATACAATTTGACGATTTTGCCCAAACTTGGTGGTCAGTGGTCAGAAAAAGCTCAAATTTTGGAACTTAGGCTAGTGATGCGTAAATCTTTGATTTCAGGGGATAGCCCCAAGTAAGCCCAGATTTGGACCATCCTAACCAATGTAATGCTAAAACTACAAGATAAATGAGATGTTACTGAATGGAACAATGTTGAAATCTGCAGCTCAATTTTTAAATATCCAAATTTTGGATCCATAATCTACAAAAACTGAGCCCGGCAATGGACAGGCAAATTACTTAGTTTGATCAATCAATTCTTGATTCTCTATCTTACAAATTATTTCTGGGAAGAGAACACACAATCATTGATTTAAGATTTTTTTAAGGTAGTTCAATTTAAAAAAAAATGGAAAAAATTTCGGGGGAGGCTGCAGCCCGGAAGCCCCCTGGCTACGGGCCTGGTAAAACGATAATTATTACAACGAATGTGGAATGAAAAACTTATTCAATCAATAATAAAATATTTTTAAAGTATTTTGATCCCTATTTTTCTTTGAAATCTTATAACTTTTGGTAGAATTGGAGCCAAACATTTCAATAGGGCACAAAACTTTTGTAAACAATAGTGTATCCCTTTCACTCAAATGACAGTTTGCATAAGGTGTGAGAGGGATACGTGGACACTTTTTTGGGAATCCCCCCCCCCCCCTCGTGGACAATTGTCCATACAAAAAAAAACTTTTTTGTATGGATCGTGGACAATCGCCATACCCCCTAAAGTGTCCACGTGGTTTATGGATGGTCCCTTTATTTTATTTCAGATCAGGCTCTTTTAGAGGAAAATTAGTCCTTACACGGAGAAAAAAGAGTTCCCAAAATCGTGAACAAGCGTTCATGAAATTCGGAACCACGAACAAAGTGTTGAAATTCCATGGTACGATTTTGAAAAACGTACCATGAAATTTGAACACTTTGTTCGTGGTTCCCATTTTCATGAACGCTTGTTCACGATTTTGGGAACTCTTTTTTCTCCGTGTACTAGCCAGGATTTTGAGTTGCATTTGAAAAACAACAAAATTGAAACAAACAATTTTTAGATAAGTTCCAATATATCATTATTGCTAAGCAATGAAATTTTGGTTGAAAAAAGTTATTTAAGCCATTGTAATTATTTTTTTTTTGTATTTTTAATAAAAACGAGCCCTTTTTTAATGTTGGGTCGAAGATCGGAAAAGGCATAATGGCTTAGAACAGCGATTCTCAACGGGGGTACCGGGCCTACTTGATTTACATGGCAGGGGGTACCAGCGTAGAAGATGGTTGAGAATAGCTGGCTTAGAATATCAAATATTTTCATGAATTTATTGATTTTTTTGTTTTACATTGACATAAGGTTAAAAATATTATTGCTTGGCATTCGGATTCAAAAATCTGATTCCATAAGATTGTAAACTATTTTTATTTATTTATTTTATTTCAGATTAGGCTCTTTCAGAGGAAAATTAGTCCTTACTAGCCAGGATTTTGAGTTGCATTTGAAAAACAACACAAATTCTAACGAACATTTTTTAGATAAGTTCAAATTATCATTATTGCTAAGCAATAAAATTTCGGTTGAAAAAAGTTATACAATCCATTTTATTTATTATTTGTTGCAGTTTTAATAAAAACGAGCCCTTTTTTAATGTTGGTGTCGAAGATCGGAACAGACCTAAAGGCTTAGAAAATCAAACATTTTTATGAATTCAATGATTTTTTTGTTTTACATTGACATAAGCACAGGTGTAAAAATGTATGAAGCATTTTGTTATAATTTTGGTTACAAAATCACTGTATTACAACTGAGAAGGGGTACAACTTTGATGTCAGAAAAAAGGTGTAATTTTACCTCTGAAAATGTGTAATTTAGCACTTTTCTGGTGTAATGTCACTTTTTAAGTCTAAATTGAGGTAAAATTACATCATAAAAGTGGTAATATTAAACTTTCCAAAATTACAGCTTTGAATTTACATAATTTTTTACTGTGAATTTGAGAAGATTTGAAACAGATGCAAATCATTAAATAGGACTAACTTGCATTGATTTGAGGATAAATTAAATTTAAATTTCATAAATCAAAGTTTTAAAGCCTCATGATGATTGAGGCAATCATCAAACCGTGTTTTAAAGCTATTTCAGTTTTGCTTTTACTTGAGAAAATATTCGTGACTTGGCGTCCTTTTTCCTTTTTCCAAGAAATTTTTTTGAATTTTTGCAACTTAATACAAAGGTTAGTAAGAACTAACATGCAAGTCAGTGCTAATTTTTCATCTTTAGAAAAAATCTTTTGATATTATTTTTAGAAATCACCAAACAATGTTGTTAAAGCTGTTTTAGAAGATTATTTTAACAGGTGCAAATCATTACATAGGCTAGTCAGGACTAACTTGCCATAAAATGTTGTTAAAAATGTTCAAGATTTATTTTTTAAAGACGCATTTTTTTAAAAAAAAAGATGCTAAATTGCATTGTTTTGGAAAAATAAAGTTGAATTTTAAAATTTAATTTAATTTTCAAATTTTATTTGTAACGTATCTTCCAAAAATCCTCCTAGGTGGCCACCAATTTTATTTTTAGCTCAGATAATCACCGAATAAAAAAGGCCTACCGGCTTACACAAACAAAAACACACGCGCTGTAACACATCGCCACCAACAATGCCAGCAAAGCGGTACATAATGAAGTGTTGTGTGGTGTGGTGAGGTGTAAAAACACAGACAAATCTGGCCAAAGTTTGGAATTTGGCGCGCGGAACATCCTAGAAAAAAAAAAACATAGACGTGATAAGTTGCGGTTTCACCTCGTTTTTTGGTTGAGATTGTGATTTTGTGGTCAATTTTATAGCGCAAAACCAAGACGTGTGCGTACTCGGATGCAAATTAAGCAATTTGTTTACATCACATTTTGTGGGTTTTTCTTTGGTTAGATTTGTAGACAAGATTGTAGATTGACTAGATTTGGAGAAGAGAGCTTTAAAAACTAGACAATACATTTTTTTCTGTGAAAAGTAACGGTACAATTACGCATATCTGGCAACCCTGCCGAGAAACGCTAGTACTTGGGAATTTTTCATGATTTTTTTTTAAAGGGAAAATTATGACTGCATTCGAATTTATTTCATATAATTTTTCTGAAAATTTTATGTTTCCAGTTTTAAAGTTTAGTGATCTGGCAACACTTTCAAGGGCAATGGAACCATGATTTAAAACAAAGTTGTTTTTTTTTTAATATCGCATTTGTTACAAAACAAATCTTCTAAAATTGTTTTTTTCTGCAGGCACCAAGATTGTTGTTGTAACAATTTAAAAAAATCTTATAATAGGCAAATCATTACATAGGTTAGTTACGAAGAACTTACCTTTGGAATGATTTGCAGTTCTTACAAAAATCGTCTTAAATAGTTTTTTGGAGTCACTAAAAAATGTTGTTAGGACTATTTTAGAAGATTTTATTTAACATATGCAAATCATTGCATAGGCCAGTTAGGACTAACCTGCATTTTTGTTTTGGTTAACAAAGAAAGAGTATTTTATTTTTGAAAGAAAAAAAGAAGTTGATGATCTGGCAACTTTGTCAAGGGAAATGGACCCTTAATTCAAAATTTAGTATTTTTTAATATCGGGTTTTGTTACTTAAACTACAAAATTGAACTCGAGATTTGAAACATCCCCTAAGTCATGACACTTGAGGGTTAACGCCTCTCTTCCTTCACCTAATGGACCAATAATCTATCTCTTAATGTGTCCACAAGCCGCTCGGAGCGCCGTCAACGAAGACTTTTGCCGCCGATTGGCGGCAGCTTTTAAAAACGAAAAGATATTAAATTGCTGCCGTTTTCGTGGCCGCCGAATGCGGTAACACAATCAATCAATGGATGGAAAGTGCGAAAAAAAAGTGGAAGAAGAGTTTTTTTTTGCGGAACTGAACCTGAACGGCCAGATCATGGCACGGATGGCTTAAAAGCGGGGGAGGTTCTCTTTGATTGGCGAAGGTTTGAGGGGAATGAACCCTTCGTTGTGGCAAATTGTGGCCTTTGGGGTGACTTCCGGGCAGGTCGCTTTTTGGCGAATGTTTGGAATTTATTAATTTAGGGGGGATCGATTTGAAAGTTTAATGTTGAAACTTTCGATTTCACACCAAGCTTGATTTGCCTTTAACTAAAGCCATTATTAATTCATTAGCACTACAAATTGCAACTCGCTTTGTAAAGTTGTACCTGTTTTTATGACCCCTACCCGAACAAAAAAAAAAGAACATCAATCATAACCACTTTTGTTCCACAATTGAATTAACACCCACTCGAGTTTGTAAAGAAAGAAACACAATGCGCCCAACCAAAATGCAAATGTCTAATTATCATGTTCAACACAGCAAATCACCATTGGGCTTCAGCGTGGGGCGCAATGAATGAAACATTGAGCATTAAAATATAACACACCAAAAAAAAGAGTACGACAAACACGCGACCAAATGAAATAAAAAGTGAGTTGGCAAAAAAAACGCGCGACTCTGACCCTAGTCAAGCTCACGAGAGGGAGGTAATGGAGCGTGTCTCTTCACGTGGCACAATGACCGGCGACGACGACTACGCCTCTGGCTACCGGTTGTGACCCTCAAATATAAAATGTGGCCAAAATGAGGAAAGACGCAGTTGGGTTGCGGCAGCTTCGGAAGCCTTTTAAAGTCCCTGGGCGCTGAATGAGTTGAGTTGCTGCAGGTTGAGGAAATTTCGAGCAAAGGATGTTAATTTGAGCTGTTTAAATTGGTATTTTGAGAGAAGTCAAATAAATCAATAGCAAAATTTAATTTAATTATTACAATATTTTAAGGATTAAGAAGAAATTAATAATATCAAAAAAATTAAAAAAAAAACTCAACAGTTCAAGATCTGGTAACCCTGTACAAAATCATGAACACTTAGACAAAATGATTTATCTTTACAGACATTATAATTTAGCTACATAATACATGTTAAGATTTGAGCTTTTAAATGACAAATAAGGAAAAAAAAGGGTTGGCCATTCCATTTAAAGTAAAGACCAAAGATATTAAGATCTGGCAACTCTGATTACAATTATAGTAAGTTTCGTTAAAAATCGTTAAAACATAAATGCTGAAATGCTGGCAACTATTCCGAGAGAATTTGCTACTTAAATGATAATTACTGAACTTGTCACTTATTTTTTGGAATACAACAAAACAAAACTGGATTTGAATTATTTTACACAAAAATTTGATTATCAAATTCAAAATTTATAAACAAATATGTTTATGGAAGATTTGGCAACCCTGTCATGTCATGTCATGATAATTGATAGTGATAATTCATGACAGGGTTGCCAAATTTTCCATAAACATATTTGTTTATAAATTTTGAATTTGATGATTTTGATGAATTTGATAAATTTGATAAATTTGATAAATTTGATAAATTTGATAAATTTGATAAATTTGATAAATTTGATAAATTTGATAAATTTGATAAATTTGATAAATTTGATAAATTTGATAAATTTGATAAATTTGATAAATTTGATAAATTTGATAAATTTGATAAATTTGATAAATTTGATAAATTTGATAAATTTGATAAATTTGATAAATTTGATAAATTTGATAAATTTGATAAATTTGATAAATTTGATAAATTTGATAAATTTGATAAATTTGATAAATTTGATAAATTTGATAAATTTGATAAATTTGATAAATTTGATAAATTTGATAAATTTGATAAATTTTATAAATTTGATAAATTTGATAAATTTGATAAATTTGATCAATTTGATTAATTTGATAAATTTGATAAATTTGATAAATTTGATAAATTTGATAAATTTGATAAATTTGATAAATTTGATAAATTTGATAAATTTGATAAATTTGATAAATTTGATAAATTTGATAAATTTGATAAATTTGATAAATTTGATAAATTTGATAAATTTGATAAATTTGATAAATTTGATAAATTTGATAAATTTGATAAATTTGAAAAATTTGATAAATTTGATAAATTTGATAAATTTGATAAATTTGATAAATTTGATAAATTTGATAATTTTGATAAATTTGATAAATTTGATAAATTTGATAAATTTGATAAATTTGATAAATTTGATAAATTTGATAAATTTGATAAATTTGATAAATTTGATAAATTTGATAAATTTGATAAATTTGATAAATTTGATAAATTTGATAAATTTGATAAATTTGATAAATTTGATAAATTTGATAAATTTGATAAATTTGATAAATTTGATAAATTTGATAAATTTGATAAATTTGATAAATTTGATAAATTTGATAAATTTGATAAATTTGATAAATTTGATAAATTTGATAAATTTGATAAATTTAATAAATTTGATAAATTTGATAAATTTGATAAATTTGATAAATTTGATAAATTTGATAAATTTGATAAATTTGATAAATTTGATGAATTTAATAAATTTGATAAATTTTTTAAATTTTATAAATTTGATAAATTTGATAAATTTGATAAATTTGATGAATTTGATAAATTTGATAAGTTTGATAAATTTGATAAATTTGATAAATTTGATAAATTTGATAAATTTAATAAATTTGGTAAATTTGATAAATTTGATAAATTTGATAAATTTGATAAATTTGATAAATTTGATAAATTTGATAAACTTTATAAACTTGATAAATTTGATAAATTTGATAAATTTGATGAATTTGATAAATTTGATAAATTTGATAAACTTGATAAATTTGATAAATTTGCTAAATTTACTAATTTTGTTAAATTTTCTTCGTTTGCTAAATTTGCTTCGTTTGATAAATTTGCTTCGTTTGATAAATTTGCTTGATTTGCTAAATTTGCCAAATTTGCTAAAATTGCAAAATTTGATAAATTTTCTAAATTTCATAAATTTGATAAAATTGACTTGGGGATGAGAGTCAAAAGATTTTTTTTGCTGACGATTCTTTTAACGCTGAAGAAAAAATGTTTTTTTTTAAATCTGGCAACCCTGCCATAAAATAAGAATATATATTTTAGAATATAAATTATGTCAATGGGAACAAATTTTGAATCGTTCCAAATTTCGCCCTATTAAAATTTATGCTCACAAAACAAACAAAATATATACATTTTTAAGCCTGTTGTGTCAACTTAACCTAAAATCTCTCCCCAATTTCAAAAGAAAGTCCAAATTTAATCACCCAGTCCCCATAATGTCACTCTTTTCCGGTGGCGCACAGTCACTCTCTAGCTCGCTCGCTGCGCATCTTAATCTAAATTTGATTAACTTTTACGGCGACAATAAAATCGCTAAACACGGACAAGCGCACCTTCCTTCTGCGCACAAATTAAGCCACCCAATCTGACACGGTAAATTAACACCCAAGGCATGGATGCAGAGGAGCGCTGACAAAAGTGCGACAACCCAGGCTGAATCGCGAGATGCAAATTTTTATCAAATTAAGTAAGAAACTACCACAAGATTGATGGGTGCGATTTTTTTTCTTCTGTGAAGATGAGAGGAAGGGGCGATAAAATCATAACACATTTTGAGGAAATAGCAAGAAAAAAACACACAAATCTCCAACTTAATACAGTTACTTTCGCGCCACGGTTGAGGTGAATGAAGCAACGAAAAAGAAAATCAGGCGATTGATCCGATAATTATGGTATACAGACATAGATATGCAGAAAAGTATGCACTAACACTCCGTGATGATGTATATAGCGAAAAAAAAAAACAAATCGATATTCGCACATGGGAGTGATAAAAAGCAACTAAATTTTTAATTAGTACTTCGAAAGAGACAAAAACTTCGCAAATGCAAATCATAAAATAGGCTAGTAAGGGCTAACTCCTCATATAAACTAGAGAATTAATTTTAGAGTCATAAATGATTTATAACAAAATATTTTTTGAAGAATTTTGAAGAGAAAATCCAAATAAGACCAGAAGTTTGACAGCAAATCACGACGTAGGCTAGTTGGGACTAACTTGAAAATCTTAATCACCTTTTTTCCTCCTCAGAAATGCTTCTAAAATTGAAGCTTTTTTTTTGCAGGTGAATTCAAATTTTCACCTGTTTGAACTGAATAATCTTTCATCAGATTGCAATCACCTCTCCATCTTCGATCGCCTGATTGATTGGCCGAGCAAAATTTGATTCAATTTGGCAATTTGGCGTAATCACGTTATCAAAACAAAAGCGCGAAAATATATAAATATGATAGTCATGTTTTTTTTTTTTTTTGCTCGAAACGAGGCTCGAACACACACTCAAAAAATCATAATAAAAATGCGCGAAAAAAGGAAACGAGATTGTTGGGGCGGGGAAAACTTTTTCCGCGCGTTTTCTTTTTTCGATGCTCGCCAAAAAAAGCTGAGAGAATTGACCCCGTTGTGCAAAACGAGGTTTGCGAGCCGTTTAGCCCCCCTCGTTTGTGACAGGTTTTAACTGTTATCAAAAGTTTTGTTTTTTGGACGGTTGCACTGTACAAAATTTTAATTTAGTGTTTAAAAATGTTTTTTTTTTCATATTTAAAAAATGTTAGCCAAAAAATCAGAAAAAGTAGGAGAAATGAAAACTAAACAATTTTTAAAATATTTATTGTTAGGTAAGTGAGAGGTGCTAACACAGAAAAACGACGACTGACATCATCGGACTGCTGTTGATGGATGTTAGGGGTGATGTGTGTGCGAGCACAAGAAATTGTTTGATAACGAACGGCAAGGTTTGTTGATATGTTCATTTATTTTTAGTTAGAGTTTTGATAAGACAGTGTAAAACTTTCTGTTGGGAAATTCTTGCGAAAACGATGATTGTGTGTTGCGAAACACGAACACGTCATGCAATTTTAAGTTGAACCATAAAAATGTCAAAGAAAAGTTTTGTTTTAAGGGTCCACACCTTTAGGCAGTGTTACCAGTTTTCAAATCAATTAAAATTCTACCATTTTAGGAAAATCTAGAAATATGAATCCCCAAAACAATTTCAGTATAAATTACAGCACTCAGCATTGCACAGTTAAAAAATTCTACTTAAGTGTCCACTTCATATGGCAGAGTTGCCAGTTTTTCATTATTTAAGAATTATTGAAAATGTATTTCAAAAAAGTTCTTAAATTCAACAAAAAATCAATTTCCTCCCTGAGCAAGCGACCACAAAAAATAAAAGATTAATTGAAACGCTAATGTTTTTATCTCCAGCAAACCCATTTCATTTCAATTTCCTGTTGGTCCCAATCACCGAAGGGGTTAAAAGCATTCCCCCGTAAATCGAACTAGGAAGTGTGCCGTACTATCTTATGAATGAGACTTGTGTGCGTTCCCTTTCGACCATTAGCAGACCTCGCGGACCGCAGCTAATACCCGTAGCTATCCAGAAGGTTAAAAGAAACAGTTCATCTCTTCTGGCTTGCCAGCACTGTGTAACGCGCGACGACATGCCAGACGAGGAGTACTAAAAGAAGGGGGTTGCAGAAAACTTTCTCCCGCGCGGTCAGGAGGCGCATCTTCCCCGCGGAACCGAACCGCAGCTAATCATAACCTTCAAATATGCAAAACGAACCAAGCGGGCTAGCCATTAGCCATGTCTGGGAACAGAAATGGACCACGAGCTCGACTTCACTCGACTACAACCGAGATCTGAAAACATCTCCGCGGAAGAACCGTCTGGGTTGCTGTTTACAAACTTTCGAGGTTATGTTGCTTGCGAGAGGGGGCCGGTCCTCGGAACATCTGACCGGTTTTCCCACGCCCTCGTGGAAATTTCATTTAAAAGGGAGGGATGCTGCATCTTCGTCAGCTGATGGGGATGAAAATCGAAGATTTCGCGCATGCGCGCGTTCTGGACGGAAGATTTCTGCATCCGGAAGACAACCGGCAAATTGTCGTCACCAGACAAGGCTACGGGTGCAGATTGAAGGAAATCGATATCGGAGTTGGTCGTCCTTGAAATGCCGGGTTTGGAAGTGTTTTCATTTTTAGAGACTCGAAGTTGTTCGTTGCTCTTCTTAATTTCAGGAGCAAGTTAAAAAAATACCAAAATCTTACAAAAATAAATCAAACATTTACCGAAATCCTGAACTTTTTTTTCCCTTATCTAGAAATAATAAAAAGTAAACTGTTTAAATTTATACAATGAAACACATATTTCGATGTAACTTTACCTAAAGTTAAAATACATAAAAAAAAGTTGGAAAATTTACCATTTCCCGGCGTGCAAATACGCATTTCACAACCTTCCGAATGATTTTGTTTCATAGCAATTACGTAATTTTACACCCACCAGAAACTGAGTAAAATTAAAACAGTGAGGTGAAGTTTTGTCTTTTTCTAACAGGAAAAAAGTGGTAGTTCAACTGCAGCTTGAGACTTAGAAATTTTGCATCAGTTTCATGAAATTTTATGTAAAATTACACGCAGCAATATGTAGCCCATCATTACGGAAAATCTACAGGACCAAATTGTAAAGCTAATATTGTTCTGGGTTGAATCTCGCAAGTTTGAAATAGTTTTCAATGCGCAGAAAAAAATCAGTGAAAAATAAAAATCACTTCTTTCAGGTGCTTTTGCATGTAAAATTTACATTGTAAATTTACAATCGGATTTTGTACTGTGCATGTAATTTAATTTTTATCACACATTAATTTAGGTGAAATCACATAAGAAGAATTGAATTTTCACCATTAAATTTAGAAATCTCTTTTTATAATTGCATTTTTTACTGCGTAGAAAATATTAGTTTATAACTCTTAAAAAATCTTAATAACCACGGGAATCAGGATAATTTTTACACATAACGGTGCACATAAACCAAAGCTTTTGCACCCAGAATTTTGTTACAGACATATTAGTATCTTCAAAACTACGGGAACTATCGATATATTTTTTTTAAATTCATTCGCTTAACTACTATTTCCATAACAATTCACAACTAAATTTGTATATTTTTTATTATCAAATCATTTCAGAATATTTCTTTCAGAATATTTTTGAAAAAGAATTTGATTACAGTAATTATCTAAATAAACTAGCTGTTGATTGGTTTTTTGTCACATTTTTTTTTTATTGTGAGAAAATTAAATTTGTACGAAAAACCGAATTCCATAAATGTAATTTTTTCCTAAATTTACTAGTAATAAATATCAGATCAAGGTTTGAATATTTTAAATGATGATTTGTCAAATATTGTCCTTGTATTTTTGTTGAGGATTTTATAAAAAAAATAAGTTTGCGTGCTTTCCGAGAAAGCTAATATTGAAATCTCATCTAATCTAACACAGACACATCCAGTCTGATGAAAGCATGCTGGAAAGGCTTAGGGCTCGGGGCAAGACAGTGAGCAAGGGAGTTACTCTTGTTACTCTAAGTTCCTCCCGTTTCCTCTACTTTGCTCCCGTTGCTCAGAAATTTTACTTTTGACAGTTTCCCATCTCATTCTTCTTGGTTGCTCTACATTCCTCCCGATTCCTCCCGATTGCTCTCGTTTGCTCTCGGTTGCTCTGGTTGCTTCAGGAGAAATCTCTCTGGAGAGAGCAAACAATGAGAGAAGAGCAAAACAACAAAATGACATTTCGTTGTTTATTTACACATTTTCCAGATTGAGTCGACTCGCTCAAAGAAATTTGTCGAATATTTTCTGTTCCGAGTCTGTTCTTTTAACCCCTGGCCAGGTTGCCTGGCAAGATTGGCCATATTGCACTGGAAGTGTCCCGCGTAGACCGACGGCGGATACAGAATCGATGAAACCTCCGTAAAGAATCTATCGCATCTTCGGTACTTTTAACTCCCGGCGTACGGATATGTAGACGGCAAGAGCGAAAGGCAATCCGACGGTGGCAACGACGGCTACAAAGTCGTCCGTGGCAAGTTGGTGCTGATTGTCGGGTTGGGAAGGAAATAAAATGGCCTCCAGAGGCTGGTCGGTGTCCAGTTCCCGGTCGAAAGTACCGATCCGGAAACTGTTCGGCTATAGCAGCGGGGATTTGAACGAGAAGCAAGTTTCAATAACGTAATGGACAAGAAAAACGTGCTACATTCCAACCGCCAGACCATGTCCGCTCTGGTCAAACTGAGGCGTTGTGTAAGGCACCCTGGTGAATCCCTCAGCATCGAGCTATCACGTTCTGGTGGTTATGTTCGAAATGATGTACATGAGTTGTCGGAGATTTCGCTGCTGGATTTGTGGCGCGGTGTGGCATCCACTAGGGCACCTGGCGTTGTGGGCAATGCCGAGGTCAGCGCGCATCTGGTCCCTACGGTTACGCTCGTTTCCTGCGTACTCGGTCCACGCTCCTTTTCGAACCATAAGTTTCTACCACATGATCGGTCGGGGCTATGATAGAACGATGCTGAAACTCCTTGACAATCTTGATTTTAATCTGGATGTTTTGCTTTACCGCGACTTTTCCCTCAAGCAAATGGCCATTCTTGACGCTTCGGAACAGAGATGGGAATCGACTGTACGGGGCTAAAGGATTAGAGGACGCGATGCTCTTGTACAAAAAAGCAGCTGCTTTGCTGAAGGATTGTGGGTAATTTAACTTTGAGTAGAGAGAGTTCGAGTTTGCACTAGCAAGGCCCAGGCTGGCACGAATCAACAAAACCCCACCCCACCCCTCGGAAAACCAATTTTATTTATCAACACAAGAGTAGAATAATTACATTCGCATTATATTACAACATAATCTGTCAGCATATTACGACGGAAACACGATTTCCAGGTAACCTTTTCCGCCTTCAGCACCTGTGCCCGACCAACGGTGCACTTGTCCTTGGCCTTGGTCAGTACATCGGTTAGTACGGTCATGTCAGTTCAGTTCACTCAGATGTCCAAGGGAGTCAGTAGCTCCTGATATTGATGCGCCTCGCTCCATGACCGTTCCAACCTTGTGTTCCCGCACGGAACCAGATTCCCAAGCATGATCTGGCGGAGGAGGAAGATAAAAAAAAATTAGATGAGCAATGCTCGAGTAAAATTGTGCGAAAGTTCCCCAGCCCGGTTGAAAATTCCTCCTTAATACTTACCAGAACTTGATGCTTAGATGCAGCGGGTTGCCGAGCAAGACTTTCCGGCATTAGCAGCACTTTTTTCAATGTTTTATTAACAAAAACAAGAAAATAGTGCACTTTTAATAGGCACAATCGAAACGACAAAAACAGAAAGACATCAGATGCGAATGGAGAGAAACGTCAACAATGTCAAAAGTGACATTTCCCAGCAGCCAGAATGGCGTTTCTCTCGTTTCTCTCAATTTCTCTCGTTTCCTCCCGTTTGCTCCCAGAGCAACTCTCGTTTGTTCTGGTTTTTTCACTGTCTTGCCCCGAGGCTTAGGGTTAGATAATACCAAAAGCACAGAGTTTTTTAAGGTCCTATGAACATCTGAAACAATTGTGTTTATAGGAATTAAAAAAAAATCTAGACTCTCCTTGTCAACATTAATAATCGCAGTACACCCGAAAATGTATTGCACAAATGTATATGAAAAGATATCGATTAAAATTTTGTAATCTAATGATCCGACCATTTTAATATCAATAATAATGGATTTTGTTATGGCCAGGCCTACTGTGCAAAATAAACTGCAACGATAATTCCTTGAAATCAGGTTAAATTTAACAGAAATTGCCAAACAAGAGCAATTTTTCGTCATTTTTTGTAATAATTGTTATCAAATTCCTTCCCAGATCCTAGTCGTCCAAGGCCAACTCGGATGCAAAACCAGTGAATAATCCACGCGTCATCCCTTCGATGACCGGCAAATCAACGCCAACGTTGATCGCCGTTCGTTCAAAGTCGATTCTTTTTTTCGCAAAGCCTTCTGAGAGATTTGTACACCCCGCTAAACGTTGTCCACCAACCTGTAGCAACACACCGCGTTGCGTTGCGGGTACCAAAATGCGCAATCAGCTTCTGGTTGTCGGTGTATGGGTGAAGTAAGTAGCAATGTGGTGTCTTGTTAAGTGCGCGAATGTGCGGGTATTGTGTTGTTTTTTTTTGCACATAATTTTTGGTGAAGGCCTCCCCCCTTGTATTCATCATTATTTTGTTCGGGCGATTGGCCGCCGATCGCTCATAAATTGTTCAATAGAGGAAAGTTTACGTACGGGGCTCACACAGCATTACAATACCTGTTTTGGGAGTGCGAGTACAAACCACCTTTTAAGACTTAAGTCTCGCTTTTTTTGGTGTGTTTGTTGTGTCGAATCAAAGTTCAATTCGACGCGGTTATTTTGGTTGTTTCTCAAGCCTTAAAGTTACGCAATGTCGACTGACTTTCTTCGGTATAAAGTTGCGTTATCTCTGCAGGACAGGAAACGTTAGAAGCTTCACGATGTTAAAACTTGCACCCAATTTTGAGTGTGTTTATTCTTTCGACACATCCTCTCGGTCAACCACAAAACACCAATACACACAGCAGGCGCGCAGCACACTTCTTTTTCTTCCTTCAACTCCACTTGCGAAGGCAGAGCCTGCTGCTGAAACACCACACAAACAACTCCACCAACCACTCTTCTAGTGATTCTTATTCTTCCAGCAACTTCAGCGACGGAACAAAAACACAGAGTGCCATGCACCACCAACACTTGGACACTTGATCCAAGTAGACTTTGGACGAGATTAAAACTTCTTGCATACGCTGGTTGTTGTTATCAGGTCGTCCTGGCAGGCCGTGACTACTCCAGTCTGCGACTGGAGAACACTTGAGTGTTGGCCAAGGCCAACTTGGACTCCATATTTGGAATTGACACCGGCCTTCGACCCTTTAAAAGGCAGCTCAACAAGAACTCTAACAAACTAATCAACTAGTAGAACCATTAGCTTGCTGTTTTAACCCTTAATCTAGCAGAAAACAATAATCTTCAAACGAATCATTACATTCAATTGCCGTTCTGATGTGCTGCTACAGTCGTCGATGTCAAGGTGCAGAAATCGTCGTCGTCGTCGTCGAAGTTGGCGCAGAGCGATTCTTCTCCTCTCGGCAGCAGTCGTCGTCGTCGCCGCCGACTTGGACCGGAGACCTTGGCGCGGTGAAGATTCTTCTGACTTCGGCGCTACTGGAACGTGGAATTCTACGTCCGTTCGCGATCAAGAATGTTTTGCACGCAGTACGCAAATACACTCTCACACGTATACACAAAGACTACTTCGATCGTGTGTACTATCTCTCTCTGGAAGTTGAACGTGTTCAACTTGCTAACTTCGCGAGCGATACCTCAAACTTCTTCCTCAGTACTTTATGTAAAACTACAAAATCACACGCGTAAAACTACGTCACTCGCGAATCAAACAAAACACGAAATTTAAAGCAATAAAACACCGTCCAAAAATCTCTCCGAGATATTGCAACTCCTCAACCTTCTTCTTCTTCGTCGTCGTCGTCTCTTTCAAGCCACGACGCGCGTAGAACACCAGCAAGAAGAAGAAACAACAACCGTAACTCCACACACTGTTTTTCTTCTTTTCCCGTGCACACACTTTACTGTGTCTGCTCTCTTCGGTGAGTCTTGTGAGTTAGGGCGCGCGCGAATCCAAGCTACACATGAGTTTCGAACAACGGCACGCAAACAACTGATGGGTGTAGTGGACGAAGCAGGCAGCGGCCGACGACGACTAGCGGATTGGACATCGTAGTGTGCGTGGCGGCCGGATGCAAACTTGACGAAAGGCCGCCACGGTTGGTGAAGGCGGGTAGGGTGGTTTGAAATAGAGTTATCTACGTGCGCATGTATTGCGTGTACGTACACGAAAAAGATTGAGGTTAAATTTTGTACCAGCCAGCAAAACAAATGGCGTGCTAGTGTGCGTGAGAGCGGGCTTAGATAACTCTATTTATGATAGGGGGAGGTAATTTTGAGAAAATTTTTATCTAAGAGATTGTTTTGAAATCACAAGAATCATCTATTTATGACATTCAAAAAATCAGCACCATAAGAAGAATGCACCGCCCTAACATTTACCCGGTGTATGTGTTTCACAAATCAGGCACGCACACAGCAAGATTCAAAATGATGAATGAAGTTTGGTAGTACTCGTAACGAGCGGTAGAGGCGTGACCGTTAGCTTTCGTTCAGTTGAACGAGGGGTGCTTTTCATTCAGAAATTGCAAGCTTTTATTTGGATTTCATTCTATTTTGGGCTGATGCAAATCTAGAAGTTTTTTTTAAACGTATGAAAATCAATAGCTTACAGCTCGGATTAGTTTTCAAAAAGCCGTAAGAGCCATTGGTAAACAAAGACCTTTTTGCATCGATATTCGACCTACTTACGAAAAACTAATATCAAAAATGCTCGAGATTGTTCATCTACACGTCCTTCAAGTGCTTCAAACATAAAATAAATATAATTTTGTTTCATTTTCGAGAAAAACAAAAAATAGTGTCAGAGGTCACGATGGCTCTTACGGCTTTTTAAAAACTCACTCACTTCTTGATTTATTTTTTTTTTCAAAATTTTTGCGAATCATCACACTGATCAGGAAACTTCCAAGAGGAACACAAACCTTTTTAAATTTTTTCATCGGCCTTATTTTGTTCATTTTAACTAAGAAACTCAAACTTACAAATGTTTACAGGTTACAATAACCTGAAAAAATTACTTAATATATATTTTTTTAATATGTTGTTAAAAAAAATGATGAAACTTTGATTTAAAAAAAAAAACTAGTTTAAATCAGCCTTCATTTTAAAAATCGACGATATTTTGGCAACTATTGGATTGATTTTCAATGCTTAAAATTGAAATCCATATGATTTTTTTTGCTTTGAATTTCCATTCTTTAAAATAAAATATTAAATCGAGGCTATCATTTTAAATAAAAACATGACAAACTAGTTTGAGAGATTTTATATGTTTGAATTCTCCTGAAATTTGAACATTTGATTTTTCAACTATGACATTTTTGAATCAAAACTAAAATTTCAAAAGGGCCAAACATTCAATATGAGGGTAGGGTAGTCATCAATGAGATACTTTTGGTTTTTCACTTTCTATGATTATTGTGTTTTTTCATCAGCATGTTTAAATGAGCTTTTTGTTGCATTGTCAACTTGAAACTTTAATTAACACAAGTTATTCTAAAAGGTTTTATTTTTGATAAAATAAAATTAAACTCAAAAAACGTGCCAAAAAGCACATTCAATTCATGTTTTGAAAAAGTTTCATTGATTTTTTTAATGAAGAAAAATCAAAGTGTCTCGTTGTTACCCATGGGCTGTAAATAGTGATCAACTTCAAACTTTCTTTGGCAATCTTGATATCACTTTATCAAAAAATCTGTATACTTTTCGATTGCAAATTAAATTTTACTTATAAATATGAAGTCAAACAAATTTTATGTATGAAATTTCGATTTTTCCAAGAAATCACTATTTTTCCAAAAATGCTTAACTCGGCGGCAAATATTGACCATACTTCTAAGGCTCAAAAGTTGCGGTTTTTTCTCATCTAAAACGAATTAAAAAATTTCAAAAATAAAAAATGTGGATTTTGGGAAATTCCTATTTTATCTGAATAGTCCTCATCAATACTACTCAAGTTCTCTAAAACTGGTTACAATTATTCACATTCACTAAAACAGATCAGGAGTCAAAGAGGCAAGTTAATTAAAAATTTAAAAGAAAACCTTACTAATGAAATGCATGCACTGTTTTATATTTTATTTATTTTTTAAATAATGCAATTAAAAATATTAAAATCTTATGAATTTTGGAGTTTCAATTTCTTTTACATTATGGTTGTTTAAGTTTTTTTCTTTTATCAAAATTTTGAGTGTTTCCATGCCTCAAATATTTTTAAAAAAAGTTTTTTGTATACTACAATTTTACTAGAAGCTTTTTTTTAAATTTATATATAGAAATTATGCCCGGCGTAGATGTCAACTTTTTCATAAACAATTTTCGCAATCATTTTTTGGGTGAGAAATTCGTATTTTATCAGAATGCCAAACTAGATTTTTCAGTAAGAAAATTGTGGATTTATATGTTTTTTCCCCGAATCACAAAAAGTTGGCGAAAAAAAAAGACAGATGAATTTCATCTGTCAAAATGTATTTTGAACAGGAAATCAACCACTCAAATTTGACTAAATGAAGTCGTAGAACTCGAATTTGATTTAAAAGCGAGAAAACAAAGATTAATGAAAAATATGTTTTTGTTCATGATTTGATAATCCGACGTTCGAAAAACATTATTAAACTTTCGATAACTGAACTCTCCACAGAAATAAATTTAAAAAAATGGATGTTTTTTTTATCGTTGAAAATTTTACAATATCCTTCACTTTTTTTTTCTTGTGTGAATAATAATTCTTGCAGACTTTAAAGAACGGTGCTTTTTAGTAGCTCCATCTATCGCTGAGCTCATTCTTGCATGCAACAAGCAAACACGTTCACACCTGTACATAACAAAACAAACGCCTGCTAAGAGCTACGATACCGATTTACCATTCGCGCAATGTTTCATTCAAGTTCCAACTCCCCGTTTCGCTCTTCTCTCATGCACCCACTCTCTCTATCTCTCATTAAAAAACGACTGACCAAAGCAGAACCGCGGGGTCCCGTCCGGACGGCGTTGCGGTCGGTCGACGAGTTCAGTTCACGCGCTCGGCGAGAGCGAACGCGTTTCTCGGTTTTATCTTCCGTTCTTCTGTTGTCCCTTGTTGTGTACCAATCATCATTCTCGCAGCACCTTAACACAAGCAAACAACAACAACACCACTCACACACACACTCACGCACGCACACGCGATTTACTTTTGTACGACGGTTTAGAGCAACAGTAGTAGGCGCGCAGCAGTGCGAAAGGTGTTGTGTATTGTGAGTGAGTGACGGCGGCGAGAATCTGTCAAGCTGACACGAAGGAAAGAGCGAGACGGAAGAAATTGGGGAAAAAAGAGAGTGCGCTGTGTTTGTGTATGTTTACTGTTTTTCTATTGGCTGATTTCTGTCTATTGTGCAATTTTTTGCTGAGTTGTTTTCGCTTAGTGTGTGTGTGCGCGACGCTACGTGACACAAACAATACACAACACAGCTACAGAAGCCGCGCGCAACGTGAGACAACAAAAGTAGTCAAGGTCGAGCGCGGTACCACTGTCGAGTGTTTGTGTTATTGTTCATGGGGAATAAGATAACAAAGAGAGTACTAGTACTAAAATCGTTTGATTCTGGAAACAGGTTACTTTGATGAAGGAAGAAGCAAAGATTTTACGTTCTATTGAGTAGTTTTCGGCGATTATTGAAAGGAAAATCCAATCCAAGTTGGCGATTTAAGTTGTGCAAAAGAGCAGATTTTCTGCTTCATCCATTCACCTCGATTTCGAATCCTTCATCTACCTACCACTACATTGACAAAAACAAAAAAAATCATAAGAAAAAATCCAAGCAACCCAAGAAGGTGAAACTCGTCGTCGTCGTCGGCTGGAGACAAACATCGGAAAGGTGTTGTGTGTGCAGAGCAAAGCAGAGAAGGTCGTCGCGCGGCTTGCTCCGATCGGCACTCTCGCGAAGCGAGAGAAAGAGCAAAGAAAGGAAAGGAGATCGGAAAACACAACAAAAGCCTGCTTCGTCGAATGTTGTGCAAATCGCATAAATGTGTGAAAGGAAGAAGCTGACCGACCGCACCAGCAGTGGATTAGCAGCATAAACGTCGTACGTGTGTTTTGTGTGTCCAGAAAAGCAGAAGTAAACACGCACACTTACCTGTCTGCTGTCTCTCTCGTTTGTTCTCTTTCTGTGGTGAATGTTTTTGTAATGATGATGATGATGATGCAGTGAGTGTATTCTCTCCGCTGAATGTTATTGCCGAAGAGGAAGGTCCCGTGTGATTGTAGTGGTAAAAGCCAGCAGTGTCAATAAACTCTGGTGGAGCGCGTTTGCGCTGGTGAAAAGAAGCAACAGAAAGAGTTGGATAAAAGTTGGAACCTTGCTTTCCTTCGGGACCACCGACACACCGCCGAAAACGAAATGTAAGTTTTGGGCTCCCCATCGCCTGGTTTGTTTGTATTGGTGAGGGGGTTTGGAGTTTTATGAGCTTTCTGCTGTTTCCCACTCGGAAATGCGGAGTAGGCGATGCTTTGTGTGGCTCCATTGGATCAAAGTAATCATTTTTTATAACTTCCGAATGTGGGTTTCTGTTGGAAATATCACACTTGATAAATACTCCAGATATATTTTTCAAAATGGAGTTTGAAATAATTAAGACAGTAAATTCCATCTAGACTTGCCAAGTCAACCCAAAGTAATAGTAACAATGCATTTTGTGTTTGAAAAACGTTTGTAATTTTTGGCAATTTTTATTTATTTTTGGTACTTAAAGTAGACGTCGGTGTTACCTTTCTCATGTTAGAACGACAAACACTCAGACCTTAACTTCAGGACATTTAGAATGTTTCAGGACATCACATAGTTGATCTAGTTATATTTTGAAGCTTTGCCAGTATGCTCAAGGTTCTTCAGAAGTTGACCTCTCTTTTGTTATGGAGGTTAACTCACAATTTTTAACTCCAGGAGGTTACGCATAGTCCAAGGTCATCTAAACATGCTTAAAAAGTACGCAGCGATTCTATACTGAATGTACCCGTAGTTGTATGTCGGTGGATATTTTCAGTGTCCGTAGTTGAGCTATTGGATGCTTGAAAGAAACGAGCCTGTCCAGTCTCTTCCATTTTGCTAATCGATGACCTAGGAAAGCAGACCTTCACCGTCAAGAACTACCGCTTTTCAAGAATCACCATCGTGCCAAACCAGTCACTCCGCAAAAGATAACGGATTCTTGCCTCCCTTGGACCCTCATTGACGACCCAGACGACGACTGTCAGAAGTCAATCTCCCAAATGGCTTAAGCCCCCTTCTGCAAGTGTCAGCCGGGGCAGCCCATTTGATTGATTTCTGTCGTGACCCCTTTTCTTTTTTGCGCCATGCCAATTGGCCGATTGGTTTTGGCAAGCCAGAACTCTCAACGTCCACGTTTCGACGAGTGGATTGACAGCGCCGCCGCAGCAGAGAGGTGATCTGGTTCGTGCACGATCAGCAGCAGAACATGGCGGTTGAGCCGGTTATTGCCGATCTCTCGAACTCGTTCTGGCTCGGGTTGGCGGTCAACGAGATGCATTTGAAAAAAGGCTTTGAGAAGCTAATGGACCGTAACTTGGTGGGGGGGACTTGGTGGAACGGAAAGGGGGGGGGGGGAGCTAATTGCATATGCGCGCGCGGCACAACGATCGAAGATGTGACCTTCGAGTGGACAGGTTTAGAAAGTTTCCGACGCGATCGAGTGGAAGCAGCGTTGACTTCGAGGAGTGGTGTCGAACACCTTGAGCTGGTTTCCAAGTTGCGATTCTGCATTTTGTGCACCCCAAGAGTTGGTAGAATAAAGTCTCCAAAGAAAGGGTGTCGCGATCACCAATCTGGACATAGAAGTCGACCAAGATCAAACATGGCGTGCTGCGGTGGAGACCAAAACTTGGGGCCATAGACAAAAGAAGCTCCCCATCGCACCAACACACGTGTGTGCAAGTAGGCCTTGTGTCACACAATGTCACGATCATCACTCTCTCACGCACACGATCGCGAAGGTCATCTCTTTGTACTTCCTCTTTCTCTCTTTCACACCAACACACACACAGCTGAAGTCGCGATCGTCGTCGTCAACGCTGCGGTGTCTCACCTTACGTCCTTCAACATGGCCTCGCCGTTGCATGCGAGCATGTGTTGGTGGCGATCGCGAGGCCAAGCGATCGTTTTTTATTACCTTGGATGTGTGGTTTAACGACAAACAAGAACAACATGAAGACACAGCGACCGTCGACCCTATTTCGGGTTTCGCCGTCGGCCGACGGCGGTCGACGACATTTCAATGACCTTGAACTTTGCGTGATCTTCTCTCGCCGTGTTGTTGTCTCGAGGTTGTTGGTGGAATTGAACCTTGGACGGAAGGCGCGCGATCGTGATCGCTGCGTACGCGACGAAGCATAAATTCTATAAAAAGATGAATCATAGTTGGCCAAGGTTGCCGCGGCGAAGATCGCCGCCGAGTAGGCGGTTATTGTAGAGGAGAAACAAAAAAATTGTAAGGAACGAAAATGATGATGATTACGAGGCGAAAAAAGAACACCTCAAATCCGAGCAGGCGAGCATATCTTCACATTTTCCAACGAGAATAAACATCGAAGCACACACGAAACCTAAACAAAAGAACGGAAACTCGCACACATACACTGAGAGAAAAAAAAAAGACTCAGAACACGCGAAACAACCTTGAAGGACTTTGGCTTTTGGATGATGATTCTAACAAGAAGGCGATTGTGTGTACGTACGCCAGAGAACAGAACAAACGAAGCGAAATATAATAAGCCAACTTTGAGCAACCACACACATGACTCAAACAAAAAATATAGACGAAAAAAAAAACAGGAATCTGCTAGAATCATCAGGTGGTGGTGGCGGTTTCCAGTTTTCGTACAAAAAAGTCGTCGGACTTTTTTTTCGAGAATTTTTTTCGCGATTGTGTGTTGTTTGTGTGGTCGTTTGGTGAAGGTCGTCTACTGGTGGTGGAAGACAAAGTGGTTGCTATTTTTGGGGGTACTGGTTTTATAAGTTCAAAATTTTGATTCATCGAATATAATGAAAGGCCACTTCTTTCACCAAACGCGTTTTTTTATTATAATTATTATTTTTTTATTTTTATTTTTAACCAATTGAATTATATACACAGCAAATAATGTCATGTAAAAGCATGTACATTTCCTTTTAAAGAAAATTTAACATCCCAATGCCCAAGGCATGAGCAGCATGAGCATGAGCATGGTTGACTGCCAATGAGCTGCTACTCCGTTATTGACGGATCAGCTGAAGTTACACAATGAACCAACAGATGAATAGTGGGAGCTAATCATCCTCACTGTATAACCCCTGAAGATCTCTGCTTTAAGTCAATACCGGCGCCCCCCCAAGGAGATGCAGTTCAACAAAGGTAGGAATGTTAGTCCGATAGTTGAAGTTGCAGACTCATCAGACACAGAGTTTGTCGCTCTATACCTGTTGACACCGCATGAGACCGTTGAATCCACAGCATCTCCTTCAAGCATCACGGGAAGTGGGGAATTGTGTTAGTAGGGAAGGAAAGGGAAGGTCAGGATTCATCTTGGTAGATGATATGACCAGAATGTGAAACAATCGTTGCCTTCCGAGCTACGACGCTATGAGAAGGACTTATCAATCGCGTATTGTTTTACTTCTTACCGCCGGCGTGCCAACCGAGCAACGATGCTTTGGGAAGGACTTTCAAAACGAAATGAATTTTGAATTAACGTATTATTCGGTGATGTACAATTTAGGATAGATCAGGATTCATTTTTGTAAGATGATATGACCAAAAAGTGAAACATTATCGCTGCCTACCGAGTTGCGACGCTTTGAGAAGGACTTATCAATTCCTCAATCGCGTATTATGTTTAACTTCTTACCGCCGGCGTGCCATCCGAGCAACGATGCTATGGGATGGGCTTTCAAAACGAAATGAAAATATAACATATAATTCAACGACGCGAATCTCTATTTCAATGCTTTCCCGATCTATTTCTCGCGGGTTCGCGCGCGCCTATTCACACTTCGATCGATCCAACGAACACCACACGACTGATGGCCCAACTTCTCTGGGCACACTGCGACCCCCTTTTCAATGATTTCGAGAACTTTCTACCACTTTCCCGCGGGCTCGCGCGCGTCGATTCACTCTCCGATCGATCCAACGAACACCACACGATGGCCCAACTTCTCTAGGCACACTGCGACTCCTTTTCAATGATTTCGAGAACTTTCTACCACTTTCCCGCGGGCTCGCGCGCGTCGATTCACTCTCCGATCGATCCAACGAACACCACACGACTGATGGCCCAACTTCTCTGGGCACACTGCGACCCCCTTTTCAATGATTTCGAGAACTTTCTACCACTTTCCCGCGGGCTCGCGCGCGTCGATTCACTCTCCGATCGATCCAACGAACACCACACGATGGCCCAACTTCTCTAGGCACACTGCGACTCCCTTTTCAATGATTTCGAGAACTTTCTACCACTTTCCCGCGGGCTCGCGCGCGTCGATTCACTCTCCGATCGATCCAACGAACACCACACGACTGATGGCCCAACTTCTCTGGGCACACTGCGACCCCCTTTTCAATGATTTCGAGAACTTTCTACCACTTTCCCGCGGGCTCGCGCGCGTCGATTCACTCTCCGATCGATCCAACGAACACCACACGATGGCCCAACTTCTCTAGGCACACTGCGACTCCCTTTTCAATGATTTCGAGAACTTTCTACCACTTTCCCGCGGGCTCGCGCGCGTCGATTCACTCTCCGATCGATCCAACGAACACCACACGACTGATGGCCCAACTTCTCTAGGCACACTGCGACCCCCTTTTCAATGATTTCGAGAACTTTCTACCACTTTCCCGCGGGCTCGCGCGCGTCGATTCACTCTCCGATCGATCCAACGAACACCACACGACTGATGGCCCAACTTCTCTGGGCACACTGCGACCCCTTTTCAATGATTTCGAGAACTTTCTACCACTTTCCCGCGGGCTCGCGCGCGTCGATTCACTCTCCGATCGATCCAACGAACACCACACGACTGATGGCCCAACTTCTCTAGGCACACTGCGACTCCCTTTAACATCCCAATGCCCAAGGCTCCAAAAAAGCTGGAACGGTAACTTCAACTCGCTGGTTTATCACCCAAATCAAGACAATTCTAATTTCCAGTGATTTGTTAATAATAAACTCCCAATCTAGCGGGATTTAAACCGAGTACACATGAAGGGGACTGCGCCTTAGCCCGCAGAGCTATCAGGCTGTTAACAAATGGGTAGGATTAGCTTGGGATTAGCACCAGTACACGGAAATGGTTCCTAGAATCATAGGCAAACGTTCATGAAATTCGGAACTTGCTTCTAACTTACTTTGTTCGTGGTTCTGAATTTCATGAACGCTTGTTCACGTTTTTTGGAACTGATTTTTCTCCGTGTATGAGTTTTTATTTATGAAAGATACCTATTGGTATCGAAGGATATAATACTCAACTATAATTCATATACCTTCTAAAAGATTTAACTAAAAAAATAATGTTGCTAAAAAAATCATCAATTAATATTGTTTTAAGAATATCCCCCAAAAGTTTTTGGGCACTTTTCCCGGGCAGAGGGAATAAAAAGAAATAGAGGTCTTTTAAATAAAAGGTCCTAAAAAAATATCTTATTTGTCATAAGAAAATCATGACCATCGATAGTAAAAAGAAATAATAGCATCACAAGCACTTAGGCCACAAAATGTTACCGACCTTATCTTATTGATAGAATGTCAACAAGATCTCAAGATTTACTACATTTAAAAATCATTCAATCATTTATATCCAAAGTTTCCTTTTTTTAATTTGGAAATTTTCTTGATCTTCGGGAAAATTTTAACCAATTGGTTGAAATTTCCAAAAAAGTGTCCACGTGGTTTATGGATAATCCCATAGGCAAATGATTTTTGGGACTATATTAAAATTTTGAGCTTTTTTTTAATTTTAAATTTTGTGAGACTAAACCAAGCTGAAAAAGATTAAGCTAAAACTTTTATGCAGTGTTGAAAAAATGAAAGCTGATTTTTTGTTTTTTTTTTTAAGTCAATTAATAATTTGCCCGGAACTTTAATGTCTATAACAAAATAAGTAATAATTGTTTTATTTTCTAAAATATGGACCTAGAACTATTGAAAAATGTTGATCCCTTGAATGTCTCAAGCTGTAACTTTTTATGAAAAGTTGAAAATACTATCGAAGATTTTTGTGATTAATCAAGAATCAATATTTTTTCGAGGTTTTTTAAGTGGTCCAGAACAAAATTTATTTATTTTTATTCTGTTTAACTTAATTGAAATTTTATTTTCAAGAATATTATTATTTAAATTTAATTTTGATATTTTTTTCAGAATATTATTTAGTTTATAAAATGCAGTACTGAATAGTAAGAATAATTAGACTATTTTAAGAGCTATTCATTTTAAAATTAGTTTGGTACAAATTTATTAAATTTAATTTATTTTGATCTCTCAGCTACGGTCGTGGTCAAGTAAGTGGCAAAACAAAATAAATAAGAGATTGCAAAAAGAGATAACAAAAACATGAAATAAAATTTTCATTGCTCTTATTCTGTTTTATTCTGTAAAATTGACTTGTTTTTTCAAGAATACTTTTTATTATGTTCATAAAATGCCGTCAACATATTTTTCCAAAAAATTAAAATGGTCCATGACAAAATGTATGATTTTTAATTGTTTATTGTTTATATTATTTATTTTGTTCATAAAATGCAGTCTTTTTTGAAAGTGACATTGAATTAAAAAAAGAAGTTTTAAAAATAAAAGCAGATTTTTGTCGTTAACAAAATAATTTTTTTTTTTCATTTTCTTAATTTAGCTTTGGCCAAGTTTTTTCAAGAATATAGTTTGTTTTGTTCATAAGATGCCGTCTTTAATGGTAATGTTAGTTAGAATATTTTTCAAGTTATTTTTTGTTATTAATCTTATATATTTTTATGTTCTTAACTCTCAGCTGCCTCAACAAGGGGTGCCAGAAAAGTAAAAAAATATTTTTTTTTTATTTCAAGCCTAATTAAAATAAATACAAACAAGAGGGGACAAAAACTTGAAATAAAATTTGCATTGCCTTTACATTTGCATTGCTTACATTGTGATATCGTAGGTCAGCCAAATCGAGGATTTTTTTATTGTAAGAACTGATGAAAATAAATAATGTTCTAACCAGCCATTATATTGTTTTTATTTTATTTTTTAGATCATTTGGAATCCTTCCGGTCTATCCCCGATTATTTCGAATTTCTGTGAGAAGGTGCCAGAAAATCCAGCAATAAAACTAATTTTAATTTTTTGTGATGTATTTACTTTTTCTGCCAAATTAAATGTTTTCTACCAGAACGGATGTTTTTAACATGTCTTACATAGCTCTGAAAATGTATGCAACAAAACATTGCTATGGAATTCTATAATTTGTCTGGTTTGTGTTCAATTTTACATTTCTTCAAAATGTCGCTTGTGTGCTTGTGACATGCCTTATATTTTTAACAGCAGACACAAGATAGCACACAAGTGACGAAATGTTAAACAATCTTAGTAAGTTGTCTGGCAACATTTACTGGTTTTATTCTAAATTATAATGTATGTAGTAATAAATTCATAGAGGATTTTTTTTAAATATTTTAAATAAAACACTTTTAATCCTGATTTCCTGACAATAACAGAACTTGACCTTTATCCAGTTTTTTTCCATTTTCCCGGTATTTATGAACTTTTAATTAAAATGTTATAAATTACAGACTTATCAAGTGACATTCCAAGGCTAAACCCCTGCTCAAATTATCGTGGCTCGTGGCGTGGATAATTGCTTCCTTGTAAGGCTCGAATTCGCAAACAAAATCGCGCAAGGCCGGTGGCTCTTCGGAAAGGTCAGCCCCCGAAACAGTCGAAACGTGTTGCGCTGATTCACTCAAGGCGAGCTGGCGTTAATGTTTTTTTTTTTTTGGTTTCATAACTTGGTTCGCGGCCAAGTCGACTTTGTGGTTGGGTTGAGAAACGGAAATGACCGACATATTTTTTTTGTTAAATGTGCGGACGATTGCCACCCAAAAAGTGTCGCCGGCACACGTCTTCGTGGGCAGCTGGGGCAATGAGAAACCCACAAAGAAGCTAATGACTAATTGGTTTAATCATGACTCAATTTCTGTTTTAGGGAAAATCTTCTTACAATTTTGTTGAGATTTTTTGAGATTCGTGGTGCGTAACTATGCAACCCTTGACGAACTTTTCCAATTGCATAAGACGACAGTCGCTTAATCATCAACGCAAAATCACACACACACACTTGGCAGTACACGATTTCATTATGCACTGCACATAGTCGTCAGTCAGTCGTCAGAGCCCTAAGGTACCTCCTTCCTGCCTCGATCGCCGAGGATGGAGCCTTGCTAGGTCTACGATCACCGCGTCGCGACCTGACCGACTAATGTATTCATGGAATGTGTGTGTTTTGTACCATGCATGCTACACGGTGCATAATTTATCGATCTTTGTCGATCTTGTCGCGCGAGGTTCTGCAGAAAAGTCTGCAAACGACTCCGTGATTGAATGCTGTCTGACCGACCGAAATTCGCCCGATGACTCATCGATCCTGTCCGCAATTGAATTGTCCGAGATTGTGCAAACAAAGGTGTTCACAAATTGAATTGCACACCACCAGCAAGGGGGGTGCATGTGGTTCCGATCGAAATCACAATCGCGGTAGACACTTTCAGCTGGTCAGCAGCAGCAGCGACTCCAAAAGAGGCTGACTGACTAAGCAGTGAAATATTCACTGTCTAGGTGCTGTCCAGCGTGGTCCAAAGTGATAGGGGTTGCAACCCGATATGGATTACCTTGTACAAGCTCGGTAGACGCAGATATGCCGTTTTCCTGCTGTGTTACTATATAGCTAGGTCCAGGCCACGAACCGGCAGCTGCAGTCGATATATCACACCTCGTGGAAGCAGTGTTCTGGCTGTCCGGGTAGGGTTACCTTCAAACGCTTAGGTTAGTTTTGAAGCAGGGTTCGACGATAAGCACACTTGGTTTGGGCGCACGGTGTCAACCTCAGTTTTATAGATCAATTTCATGAATCAGGGCAAACTGAGTTGATTCTGCCAATCAGTTCAACCAAAAAGTGCATTTTACACCTCAATGTGCCAAAGTGTGCTCTTTGCCTGCTGTTGAACCCTGGCTGCAAACCCTATCGGAGTGCTAACTAAAAAGTCGCATGTAATAATTTTGCAAGAATTTCTACTGCGATCTGTGAAGGATTTCTACAACTCTATACCAAGTCTAGCTTCAAGCCAATCTCTTTGATATTGGATGCTGGGTCAGAGGAGTGCCCATTTTCAATGTAACCAACTTTTTTCTACTCTACTTTGTTTGAATCTTTTGATTAATTCAATCAAACTAGTCTTGGTTAAAAAAAGTCGTTAAAATTTTAAAAATTTTTAAGGCAAAACCAACACTTTCAACCTGACTCAGCGTTGACCTTTCGCCGCCGAGTGATGTTCCCCTTCTAGTTGGTGCTGATTGATGAGTCATCGTGTGCTCAGCTGGCCGTATCATCTGTGCCAGCAGCCTCCTCTCACCGGCCTTTTTTCCAGCGTTCAGCTGGTACATGAGACTCAATTTACCGTAAATCGAAACGCACGCGGCAAAAGTTGCCAGTTGCTGGACTTGGAGGAGGAGGAGGAGCACTGCAGTCTGCTCAGAACAACAACAGACGGGGGAGCCAAAGATCACTTGACGACCTTGGGCTTCTTCTGGCGGATGCTGCGACTGCTACTGCTACTGAGCGGTAGCGAGAATTGTAGAGGACCATATGTCTTGTGCTGATTAACGATTCTCGGCTTTTCAATGAAGAGGTTAAACATCATGAGATGTGCAATTTTGTTTCAACTATAATTGCTATTATTAAACTTAATGTTCGATTTGTTGTTATTTTAAATAAACCTTCCTAAAAACCGTCCAACTCTAAGCGAAACTTATTTTGGAATATCGTGGAGATTTTCCCTTATCCCCTTAAAAAAGGGGAGCTTGGCTGGTTTTATTCCCAGTTATCAATTCCAACTTGTTTTGGAAAATCATGTATACATGACGAAATCCAGTCCGCAAACCGCTAAAAACAATCGAAATTTGTTAAAAAAAATCACCAAGTGTTCTACACATTCTAACCAGACATAACCAGAGAAGTAAAGTTTTTTGGAGAACATAAGTTGCTCAAAAGGCCTCTTGAACACTGGGAAAAGAAATTTCGAAAAAAATATGCGGACAGAAGAGGGTTTAAAATTTAGCGAAAAATATCACAAAATGCTTTATACATTACAACAAAAAATAAGCGAAATATCAATAAATTTATGAAAAAAAGAGTTTACTAAAGCTGTATGCTTTTTGCCGCTTTATGGTCAAAAAATCAAAAATTTGCAGAAAGTCTGATAGTGCACCTGAATCTGAAGGGTTTTTAAAGGACCGATAAACAATAACTTAAAGGTCCTTTAAAAAATTTCTAGAAATGAATGTTTAACTATATATTTTGAATAGTTTTCAATCAATTCCATAAGATTTTTCAATGAAAAAAAATGCTTTTTTCAGCTATAATTGCTATAATTTTCAAAAAGGGAGGGGGAGACAAAAGATTTAAATAAAATTTGTATTTGTTTTTTTCACACAATATTCTTTTAGGCTTTGAAAGCTGCTTATGAAGACATATTGTTTGATAATGAAGTAAGTTCAAAAGTACAAGCGTAAAACATAAAATTTATCACAGAATATTGTTTATTTAAAGATACCTTAAATTATTTAGAATTTCAATATTGGTATCAAACAACGCGAATTTTTTTTATACATTTTTCAACATTTAAATTTGAAGTGTTAATTACCGATTGTTTCACAAAATATCGTAGTTTTTGCAACAATTTTTACCACATGATAATTTTCTGCGTAAAATGCATTTTTTCACAAAATATGGTATTCTACTGAACAAAAACGTTACTTAATCCACCTTTAGGTAGTTGGTGCCTTCCTCATATTCATAAAGTCAATACATTCAGTAAAAAATCACAAAGTGTTCTACACATTCTAACCAGACATGAGTCAACCAAGTCCTCAGTCGAGGGTTCATTCAACCTCCTCTGTTCTACACCACATCCACGTTCCACTTGAAGATCGTGCGGCGTTCTCTGCCTGACTCGCGAACCCAATTGCTCACCGAGCATTGTCTTCCAGCAGTGCCCTTTTTCCCTATTCCAACTAAACCATTCGACCAACTGCAGATCGCAGAACACGTCCCTCGCAAAACCCGTAAAAAACCCCTGCCTTTTTGCGATCACGTAGAAATGGCCACGTGAATGTAAACTAGCAAAATATATCTGCTCTCGCGGACAAAGAACCACCGACCCCTCTGGTGCCACAAAGTTGAAACAACCTCAACTAATTGTTTGCTGCGAGCAGAGTTCTCAACAAACCACCACAATTAGCTAAGCTCCGTTTGATCGCAAAGTTTTGCTTCCTGCTTTGCGCGCGTTCAAGGTCAGCCGACTCCAAACTGTGGCCAAACGATCGATTCTGGGATCAGCAGAGGATGATTGCATGGTGGAGGATTGTTTTGTCTAGAGTCGATCTCTTGACTCGGATAATTGCAGCGTAGCTGGGTTTTGCATTCGAGGGCACGATTTGCGGGCCACGCGCCAAGCTCGAGTGACCTAAGCGTGGCGATCGGGGCGATCAAGTGCGCGAATTGCAGTGGGAATCAAACAGCAAACTTTCGCGACATCAATTTTATTTTCATAGCAAAATGATCGAAAATTCATTACTAGAAACAAATCAGACAACCCTAACCTACACACTAAAAAAATATGAATATTACATCAAACAGAATCCAAAACCTAACGTAAAAACTTGTCATGTAATATAAAATCAAATGTAATATTATGTTTGGTTAGACGTAGAGTGACCAAATCCACATCTAGAACCTAAAGTAGAAAATTTTATCTTATAAAATTTAACATTACATCATCTTTAACTGAACATTAAATCAAATATGATGCACATGATTAGAGCGTCTTTTTTCGTGTAATATTCTGTGCGATGACTTAATCCTACGTCAAAATTAGCCTAATTATACTATGATTTGATGCTTTTCACTTCACAGTGCAGCAAACGTCAGCCATGATGAATCACTCGAAAAATTGTCGCGGTATTAGTTGTCCCGGTAGAAACAATTGAGAATTTCTCAGCTTTTCAAATTTATTCTGCTGAAATAGTTTAGTGAATCAATATTCAAGGTAGGTGTAATGAATTTTCTGTTAAAATCTGGGCAGCGATTTATAATCTGAATGCTTCGTTTCAGCCAGAAAAATTTCCTCTTCCGGACGGAAACAAACTCTTCCTGGATCCGGTCCGTGATTGAGGATGGCCACACGAAGAACTCTCCGGAAACGGAGTTTGCTAAGCTGCTGGCAACGGACGACTGCCGGTTGATGTCGGTCTGTGCTGCAGACAACGGTTGATAGTGCCGTGGAGGTTTGCAATAGGCATTTGGTCCAGCCGGCGGCATTTCGCGACGAAGAACGCTTTCGGTACTAGCCACCGACGAAGCCATCCGGGACGCGGTACTCGATCCTGGTGGCAAGACAGAGTGCTTCGTGGTCCGGTCAAAAAAAGGTCTCAAACGCGTAGATGGTCAATCAAAGAATTGCAAGTGCAAGTGCTAGGTTAATTATCCGTTCCTGACGCGGCCATAACAAATATATTCGTTTAAAATGATTATGTGCAAATAAAAACTATAAATTTAGACATGAATGTTGTGATTTTTCTCTTCCCGATTAATTCCAAAATCCATTATAATTTAATTCCAATTGGAATCTAATAGGAATGGTTTCCAATGAATTGCGTTGTTGTAATTTTACACGACCATATCGGATGACGGTTTGGTTCATGTAATTTCAAAATCAGATGTAATTTTATGTCTTATTTGACGCTCCAGTTATGTGCATCGAAAAGACAGAAAATTACACGATTTTTTCGAAGTGTGTAAGTCAACTGCAAACAGTGTAGCTACTCACAGCTAACGCGGTAGTTCTGGTGCACTTTGTTGACAAATAAAAACGTTCAACATCAATCGGACAAACGGACAACAGTATATACTAAATACTAAACCCCACTTGGCCGCGTCGAGTCAAGTGTGTATTTGTAGTAAAGAGTAAGAGCTCAACTGCTGATACTCTCTTCCACTATAACTGCGATGACTACATTGTTGTAGTCGAATCGACGCCACCTCGGCATCAGCCATTAGACGGACGAACGCTAACGCGGCGTCGTCCAAGTTGACTTTGCAGTTTTTTTTCTTGCTGTATTTCTATAATGGGCTTCGAAGCTTGCGAAGAGTTATCGCAAATGAATCGAGCGCGATGGAAAAGAACCTTTCAAGGACACCGGTGCCGATTGAGTGGTGAATCTAGTCATTTGGCACACCTCCTCGCGGCACTTTGCGATTTCCTTTTAGCAAAATGTTCCAATTGTTATACATAACTTTTTAAATTTGCTATTTGAGAAAATTTATTAAAATAATGTGTTTGCTTGATTTTTGTACCTCGAGTAGCATTTATCAGATGAATTGCAAAATTTTAAATATAAAACGATTTTTAATTTTGAATTTTAAAATAATAGAAAATAATAATTTATGACATTTCTTCCAATGCAGTTAAACGATAAGGTAATTTCCGTTAATTTTATCGTGCGGTGTTAACGATAAGATAATTGTTTTCGTCATAGCGATAACGATAAAAGATCGTTATTGTTATTGAAAAACGACAAGGCAAACATTTTAACCCTCTACAACCCAACCCCACCTCTAGACGGGCTTCGATTTAAAAAAAACAATTTTCAGCCAATTTTTGATCTGCAATAAGCATTGCAAAGAAAAACTTTTAAAATTTAAAAAGAAATTAGGGTTGGAAGATTTACTTGTTCTATGTGACTTTGCCAACGTTTTTAAAAATGGCCTTTTTTCTGGGGTCAGATTTGGCTAACATTTCCTATATTTTAAGTAAAAAGAAGAATGCTGTTATTTTTGTAGTGTCCCAGACTATGCCTCTGCGCATTAAAAAAAAAGTAATAATGGTGCCATTCTCTAGCAGAAAATGTTATAAACAAGCAAACAATTGATAAAAGTGGCTGTACAAACATGAAAAAAAATGAATAGACAAAATTTAATAATAGGATAACTACCAAAAACAAACATAAAATTAACAAGATAAATGCAAATTAAAATACAAAAAATTAAACAACAAAAAAATCATAAAATAAGAGAAGTAAAGTTTTTTGGAGAACATAAGTTGCTCAAAAGGCCTCTTGAACACTGGGAAAAGAAATTTCGAAAAAAATATGCGGACAGAAGAGGGTTCAAAATTTAGCGAAAAATATCACAAAATGCTTTATACATTACAAAAAAATAAGCGAAATATCAATGAATTTATGAAAAAAGAGTTTCCTAAAGCTGTATGCCTTTTGCCGCTCTATGGTCAAAAAATCAAAAATTTGCTGAAAGTCTGATAGTGCTCCATTTGATTAAAAAACACCTGAATCTGAAGGGTTTTTTAAAGGACCGATAAACATATGAAAGACAATAACTTAAAGGTCCTTAAAAAAATCTCTAGAAATGAACGTTGAACTAAACATTTTGAATAGTTTTCAATCAATTTTACAAGATTTTTCAATGAAAAAAATGCTTTTTTCAGCTATAATTGCTATAATTTTCAAAAATGGGGAGACAGAAGATTTCAATAAAATTTGTATTTGCTTTTTTCACACAATATTCTTTTATGCTTTGAAAGCTGCTTATGAAGACATATTGTTTGATAATGTAGTAAGTTAAAAAGTACAAGTGTAAAACCTTAAATTTATCACAGAATATTGTTTATTTAAAGATACCTTAAATTATTTAGAACTTCGGTATTGGTATCAAACGACGCAAAATTTTTAATAAATTTTTCAACATTTTTTTATTTATATTTTTTGTTTAGTAGAATACCATATTTTGTGAAACGCAAAAAATTATCAAGTGGTGGAAATTGTTGAAAAAGCAACGATTTTTTTGTAAAATTATCTGTATTTAACACTTCAATTAAATACAGATTATTTCACAAAATATCGTAGTTTTTTCAACAATTTTCACCACATGATAATTTTTTGCGTAAAATGCATTGTTTCACAAAATGTGGTCTACTGAATAAAAAATATAAATAAAAAACAAACCGGTGCAGAATATGGGTATTCAACAAGACGATTTTTTTTGAATTAATTATAATATGGTAAAATTCATTTCGATATTGTGCGTTACTTGAAACCGAAATTGCAATATAAAAAAGAGCATAGTCTAGACTCGAGTCCAGTTCGATTATCCGAAGGTTTCTAGAAACTCTAAAAATGAACGTTTAACTATATATGTCATGAACAAAAAAAAATCGTATTTCTTTACTTTCTTGCTTTAAACATCAATTTCGATTTCTGCGACCCCATTTAAGTCAAATTTGATTTTTTTTTCAATATTTCATCACCGCAAAGCGGTCAAAGCCATTTTGATTAAACAATTTCCAAGTAACTTTAGAGAAGTTTAGAAGTCGTACTTAAGCTCGACAATAAAAACTATTTCAACGATTTTTGTTTGATTCGATTATCCGAAGTGAAATTTTGCCAAGGCCTTCGGAAAATCGAGTCTGGACTGTATTTAAAATGTAACTCTGATAAAGCGGGACTTATGGGAAAACAATTATTTTCACGTATTTTTTTTCATTGATATTTTGCAAATTTGTAACAAAGGCATAACCGTAATGCGTAATGCTTTATAATCATTTTGTGATACCTTCTGCATTTTTTTTTTCAAAAATTGGGCTTGAAATTTAGAAAACCGTGTTTTTTATATTTTTCATTAGTTTTAGCGTGTTTACTATGGTTTTTCCACATAAAGTTATAAAACTGATAAATTGGGAGTGGAATTTGGTATCTTTTCTGGAGTTTTTTTTAAAGATCCAGTAAACCAAATTTTCATTTTTTTTGCTTTTGTGACCTAAGAAATCTTAAAAAAAAATAAGTTTTCCAAAAATAATGTGCTGAAAAAATTACTTTTTGTGTTTCTCTTTGTTTCGTCGCTCCTTTTTGTGTTTCTCTTTGTTTCGTTGTTCGTGTCTGTCGCGGGTGACCCTCCTGAACGGACATGATCAACGACGACCAACTTTTCAAAACTTTTTTTTGCGTAAAACCGCGATAACTCGGGATGGCTTCAAGCAAACTCCTTATGTTTGTGTATCAATTTTTTTGTTACTGTCTGCTCTACAACTTTGTAGAACATTGTTATACTCTCAAGAAGAACCCTGGAAAGTTAGAAAACACGACATTTTAAAATGGAACATGTTGTTCTTAATGAAAAAATCCCATCTGGGTTATTTAAGATTCGAAAAGTACATAAAATTTCCCATAAAATGACTCGTCAAGCGACAAAAACGGCAGAATTTTTTAAATTATATTTGTATTTTTTTTATATGAAAAATATTTACGTTTTTTTATTTTGTGTACACCATCAAATCGGACCTCCATTTTTAAATAAAAGTCCTTTTTATCGAAAACACACATTTTTTTTCGTATGTTCAAGAATGGAAGTGGTCCTACCGCCCCTCCGTCACGAGTTGTCGGACTCGGATTTGTGATTAGGGACAAAAATTACCCCTTGTTACAAAGTTTCTCGCAAAGAGGGGAATTACCTACATATGAGTCCGAACTCAACTTTCAAAAACTAAAAAAAATCACTTTCTTAGTCAGTTTTCCAAAAGAACATCAGATTTTTGCCGGATTTCAGTTTATCTTACTTGATTTGTTTAACATTTTAAAATCAATATTAATACCTATGCTCGTTTTTCGATTCCCCCCACAGAACTGTCCGGCCCTCAACTCGTTGACTCCAAGTTTTTGCAAAATCTAGCCTCCAATCGATATATGTATGTGTGTAGGACCCCCCCCCCCTTCTTCTTTACGCCACCGTTCTCACTCTCTCGCTCAGTTTCCACTTCGCTTTTCGAAGGTAATTTAACTTTCAAAATTGCTTTAACCTACAATCGAGGGGGCTGGCAGAAAAAAAAAAGAAGTTTGCTGCTGCTGAGTTAAGTCAGCTCGGCACGTGAGCGAACTGAGCTGAGCGAGTGGCGATTTTTTTTGCCGCTGCTGCAAATCGACTTAATGGTTCTGCCTCTGCTGCCAACCAACAGTCGTGTGACCTGCTTCTTAAGGCTTAAGGCCGCTCGGGTCCACCACGCGTGGTCGGTTGGTTGGTTGCACCTTGAAAAAGATTCGAGATTTAAAATTTCTGAATTTGAAATTTCTTAAAATTTGGCAAAATATTATTTTACAATTTTTGATGATAAATTTGCACAATTTTTTCAACTGTGCTGGAGAGTTCAGAAGCTGATTGATGAAGTTGCTGAAGCCTGCTGAGCCGGTTCTACGGGCTACTTAAGGGGCGGTTAAGCGGTGAGGTATCGTTGAACTCACGCTGCTGCAGGGGCGACCGACGACTACTCGTGAGTGCACCTCTCTCTCTCTGCAGAGTAGCAGCTACGGCAGCAGCCTAATAGCATTCCATTGATCTGTACGAGAGTTGTATAATAAAAAGTCCTTAACCCTATTTTGGGTCCTCCGTGCGCGAGCGTGTGCGGCGTGGAAGTTGTTGAGAGTTGTTGTGAGTGGATAGGCAGTTGTTCTGAAAGTACTACAGTGAAATTCAATTCAATGAATCTTGCAAAAAGACAAGTTTGTATTTTAAATTGAAAAATACAGATTTCATAACTCAAGAATTTTGAAGTTGATTTCTGTAAATACTTCAATTTCAACAAGGTATGAAAGATTTGGGCTTCCTGAACACGCTCCAATCGACAGAACTGAAATGTAATGAATTCCCTGCCAAGAGATTAAATTCTAAATTTCGGGTTTTAAATGCTATGGAATGATCATAAGCAACCATGCGCACCCCCTTCATTTTGGCTACCTTTTTGATAAAAATGGATGCGCATGGTTGTTTAAGATGATTCCATACCATTGATACTCGAAATTAACCATTTTTATCTACTGGCAGGGAGTTCATTAAAATTCAATTCTATTGATTGGAGCCTGTTCAGGAAGCCCAAATCTATTATACCTTGACAAAACTGACGCGTTTACTAATATCAATTTCAAAAATTTCGATTGAACTAAATGTTTGCATAAATCTCATTGTACATCCAGTTCAACCTTCTTTTCAACCGTCCAAAACACCAGCAGCAATAGCAACTCAGTGGGACAGGTGATTCGCCCAGCACATTCGTTCGGTTCCCAGCACAAGAAAATCTGTGCCTCTTGGCCAGTTTGCGACGACGCCGAAGGAGATCGGCCAGATTAAATGAATTAACGGTGAAAAAATATTTGCTGTCATGTCATGCGGCCCGCGGGCTCTCTTTCACTCTGTCCTTCTGGTGCCGTTCTGAACCATGGAGTTGGGAGCTGGTTCAAGCTCTTGATATTCAGCTCGTTTTCTTGTCGCTGACCGGCAGATTTCTTACAAGGGTGTTTTTGTGAATTTTATGTTGCTAGTTTGCAACGTTTTTTCAAAACTCTCTTTACTTTCAAAGCAAAAAAAAAAATCTTAACGTTGCACATCAACCACAGCTTTTGCACCAAGATTTTTGTTCAAGGCATTTTAGTATCTACATTATTTTTTATTCAACTCCTAAAGTACTGTTTACAACATAATTTACAACAAAGTTAGACAATTTTTGCAATCAGATTGTAGCGGAATTGTGTCTGTAAGTTTGTCAATTTTGGAATAAAAAGACAAAAACTTCCCTTGTTGATGTTCAATGTGCACCCTTAATACCACATTTTTTAATTTAAAAATGTTAAAATTTAGTTTTCCTTTTTTGACTGAGTTTATTCTTTTATTTTAAGTGTTTAAAAAATAAAAATTTAATTTTCATTTTTCGAACGCCACTGGCGCTTTCGCAATTGAAAAAAAGAGAAGAGCAAACGCCGATGATCTTCTCACCTTTCCTCGGTCCTTGCGAAAGTGCAGCTTCGCGAAAACGTGGTCATTCTCCGGTCCCGGCAACCAGGTTGATTAGCGCGAGGAATTTCAGGAATGCGTCCCCTCATTATGTGGTGGTCGCTTTTGGATGTCATCCCACTGAAAGAGATGCGAGACAAAGCGATAAAGTATGCAAATTAGTGTTATTTTCGGGCTGATATGAAAAGCTTTGACTCTCCATAACTACTCCACGATCAACTTTTTTATTGTTTTCTTTATCAATCTACACAACTTTGAGTTTTTTAACTTTAATCCAAAAAATACTCTACACAGGTTTACTCTACACAATTTATGTTTCCAAAACATTACCCTTCTTCTCAAAATTTTAACTGTACACAGTCTTCTGTTCTACCAACTTTACTGTGCACTACTTTAATTTTTAACTCTACACATTTTTTCTATAATAAATTAATTCTCTCAGCAACTAAAACTGCATATTTCTTGACAAGCATATTTTCCGCTGACAAGCATATCTACGTCATCGAACTCTACACAAAGCTCCATAAAATAACTCTACACCACATAACTACTTCTAAATACACTCGAATGTGTAGAGTTTTACAACGTAACGTAATGAATAGTTGTGTAGAGTTAGATGACGTTATTCAATGTTAGAAAAAGAAAATGTTCGTGAAAATGAAAGTTGTGTAGAGTTAAGAAGAGATCATTGTAATGACACTCTTCAAATGTTGAATGGGTCACAATTTTCGCAAAACTTTCAAAAAATATTTCTATTTCCAGTTGACACCTCAATAACTTCTTCGCAATCTCCTTGGCACGCGAAAAATCCAACCATTCTCAACTCTACACACAGTTGATTTACGTCATCGAACCTACACGAAGCTCTATAACATAACTCTAAACTACACAACTACGTCTACATATCAACGATGCCACATTATTTTATTGGAGATCTGTATTTTCGTAAAAATAAATCTGTATTTTACCTGTAACATGTCAAATTATAAGCCATAGAGGATTTTTTTTGGAATTTTTAACACTTGATTTAAGCTTTTTAATCAGATTAAAACATAATAATTGCTAAATTGTTATTTTTTAAAATTTTAAAATTTGGGGGTTCTTTGACCAAATAATTGGACCCATATTTTTTGTTTGGCGATTAGGGTGGTCCTTTCCCAAATAGGGTGGTCCATAAAATTGTGTTTTTCGTCAATTTTCGTAAAAACCACATTTTAAAAAAAAATCATGTCTCCAGAACGGCTGAACCTATTTTGGAGCGCCACAATTCAAAAGAAAGGTTATTAGTTCCTTGTTTTATTTTACGTCAGCATCAGAGTCAGGGATCAGGGAAAAATATTTTCAGAAACGGGCTCTTTGGTCCTGAGGCCTTGAAATCGGCAAATGGAATTTTCATAGGACCTTTTCAAATATTCAGCTAGTTTTTTTGGACCTCAACATATTTTACCTTAACCTACCTTTCTTTTGAATTGTGGCGCTCCAAAATTGGTTCAGCCGTTCTGGAGATATGATTTTTTTTTAAAATGTGGGTTTTGCGAAAATTGACGGAAAACACAATTTTATGGACCACCCTATTTGGGACAGGACCACCCTAATCACCAAACAAAAAAAATACAAGTCTAATTATTTGGGCCAAAGAACCCTTTTGATTTGGAGACTTCCTGTTAGACGTGGAATGGCTGTATATACAGATTTTTGTGATTTTTGGGATCTAAAAAACTGTACAATACAGATTTATCTGTATACACGGAGAAAAAAGAGTTTCTAAAATCGTGAACAAGCGTTCATGAAAATGGGAACCACGAACAAAGTGTTCAAATCTCATGGTACGATTTCGAAAAACGTACCATGGCATATGAACACTTTGTTCGTGGTTCCCATTTTCATGAACGCTTGTTCACGATTTTGGGAACTCTTTTTTCTCCGTGTATCTGGCATGACTGACTACATACTTTTGAATGTGTAGAGTTTTACATAGTAACGTAATGAAAAGTTGTGTAGAGTTAGATGACGTTCTTTAAAGTCAGAAAATGAAAATTTTTGTGAAGCGGAAAGTTGTGTAGAGTTTAGTAGAGATCATTGTAATAAAACTCTTCTAATGTTTTTAAGTGGTCTCGATTTTTGTCAAAATTCTCAAAAATCTATTTCTTTATAAAGTTGACACCTCCAAAGCTTCTTCCCGATCTCCTTAGCACGCCCAAAACACCAACCATTCCCAACTCTACACACAGTTAGTGACAACAAGCCCGCGCGAAGCTCGCGAGACATTGAACTTTGTTGGATCGATAGCTGCTATTGGGAGGGGCGAGCCCCTCCCTCCTCTCTACAAATGGGCCTACAGGCAGGGCGTTTGGTATGGCGCTTATTTGCATACCTCCCCCCTCCTTCTCCCCCTACTCTACACAACCAAGTTCGGCATTGACGGTCGGTGGCCTCGGCTGCGCCGGCAAGGTGATTGATTATGCTGGAATGTAACCTGATAGAAGTTTCCGTTTATGTTACAGACATTAAGTTTGATGGGGCCTAGACGAGTTATGATGGGTGTTGTTGGTTGTTGGTTTGGTTTGGCCCGTTTCTGATTGACCCTGATCGTGTGTAGAACATCTTTGGAATAGCGAAGGAGCGATAAAATTATTCATAGCTGAATGGTGGTTCGATGAACTGGTTTGGGTTTGGGAGGAATTGATACTTTCCAAAGCAACAAAATAAAGAAAATAAAAAATAAAAATAACTTTAGGTTGTGTAGAGTTCAATAAAAAAGAGTTTGACTGTAGAGCAAAGGTTTGTAGAGAAGAGTAGAGTCAGAGTCAGAGTCAGAGTCAACGTCAGAGTCAGCGTCAGAGTCAATGTCAAAGTTGGAGTTAGAGTCAGTTGTGTAGAGTAGAGTAAACAACATTCCCAAACCCAAGCTTTCACAAATGATTCACCCAATAAATCAACCCGGAAACTGCCCAGCTAAAAGGAAGAGATCATCTATGACACACACACCGGTTTTGCCCCTGTGCAACCGTTTAGTCTACTCCCCACTTTCCCCCACCTCTGCACACGCCAAACCATCCAATTAGTGGCCGCAACTCTTCGTCCCTCCACTTTTTATCCAATTTCATTAGCTCGTCGGTGTCGGGTTATTTTCTCCCGATGTGCATATTAATCTGCATAATATCTGCATAAATACCGTGTCCCGACCGTCCGTCCGTCCGCTTTGTCAAACCTCCAAGGGGCGGGGTGCTGAAACGGCCGGAGGAAGTGAGAAATTGGACCAGATTTGCTTTGCCGGCAGTATCCGACCCTCAGCGTAAGCTTACCACTGCGACCACTTGTTACTAGTTTGTTAGAGGACACGGAAAAAAAGTTTGGAGAAAAAAAAATGTTGGGATTCGAACTCGAGCCTTCCGATTGGTAGGCGCGACGCCCACCCCAATGCTACCGTGCCTTGCTGAATAAAAAATCGAAGTAAGCTTTGATATTCGCTCCGTGTCCCGCTCAACACTCAAAAAAACATTCACGTTGATGTTACGTGAAAAGCTATGTGGTATTTTTCCACTAAAGTTTTCACGTAACTTCTACAAGATGACTCAAGTAGAAACGGAATTGACTTGGCCAGATCATTTCACATCGATTCTACGTGTTTCACACGTAAAAGCTAAATGAATCAATTGATGATTTCTACGTGTTTGTTTTAGCAAACGTTATATGATTTTTGTAGTAGTAGATTTCGGTTTTGCCTCACTTTATTTTATTTTTCGAATAGAAATAAAAATGATGTTAGTTCAATTTGCACAAACTTGGTTTATTTTTCAATAAATGACAAACATTGTAAAGATCAGACTGTTAGAATATTCCGGAAACACCGTTTGCCGCTCGCAGAATCGTCGCCGATGGCCAGTGCCTTGTTCTTTACCTTCTACTAGGTTGTGTCGAAATTGGCCTTCACTCTTGTACTTGAGCACTAGGACGTTTGGGTTTAGTTAGCCGATTCTGCTTGCCTGGATGCACACGGGAACCCGTTTCAAGGCCAGGACGACGTTCGCAACGCATCCGGCCTGACTATCTGACCCTCGATCTGACCACCAGCGGGATGCCCAAGAACGAGTTGTGCAATCTAGACTCGAAATCCTCCGGAGAACACTCAGCTAAACCCGTTGGCCTTGTCCGTGCAATTTTCGGTGGCGTTGAGCACCACGGTAACACCGGCCGCTAAGGTTGAAACGGGCCAGAATTCCAGTGGCCGCTGGGAATAAGATGATTACTTCCAGAGGTCAGATTCTGCAAAAAAGAAAAAAAATAGCTGTAATTAAAATTAATCAAACTTAACTTAACTTACCATCTGTTCCATTTTAAAATAAATTTGGCGAGAACAACTCCAGTTGCAGGCCTTTGCCGTTCGCTATCAATTTTCATACTAAAATAATCACGTAGAAATTTGACAGAATGGCGCACTCCGAGTCTGGTTGATGTTACATTTCAAAACACATAAAAGCTACATGAATAAACCTAGTGGAAAAATACTATAAGGATTTCCACGTAACTTCAACGTGAACACATTTTTTGCCAGAACACTTTCACATTATTTTTACGTGTGTCACGTAAAACGGGCACTTGGAGGGGAAATTCGGGGTTACGTGATTTTTCACGTAGCATCTACGTGTGGATTTTTTGAGTGAAATCCATCGAATCAAGTGAAATAAAATACTGCCGGGTGTCACCTCTCCCGATCATCCTCCCCTTCTACCAGCGGTTCCTCCCCGTAGTTCGCGGTCATTCGCACGACTCTGTGCCATTTCTAGCGTATGTTTCTTCGTCGTCGTCGTGCCGTTTCCGCGCTAGGAGTGGCTGTGCCAAGTTTCGCGCCACTCTTCGTCGGCTTCTTCTGCCTTCTGCGCCGGCCACCAAGTGTATTTGTGTGTACGTTCTTCGTGAATTGAATTGGATTTCAAGGCCGAGGTAACGGTCTGGTGAGTCAACTGGCCTGCCGGCACAAACTCAACTCTCCCATGCTGGGTGAAATCGTAGCTCCATCCCCTAGAGTGCGGTGAGAATCGGTTTGCCGAAAACAACAAAAAAAAAACACGCTTTTCGCATCGCTAATCGAACCCTTCGTAGAAAGTTGACCTTTGGGGCGCAGCTAATCGTTCGCTTCCGATCCGGCGCGGGGCGTCCCTAATCATCCGAGCAGGCTGTGCCGCGCGCCGCGCGGTTACTAACAAAGAGAGAGAGACGTTTTTAATCGCGTGCTCACATGTGCTCGCAATCGTAGTAGGCCGCTAGTGGTGGTGCTGGTCACACACTTTGATTACGGCCTTACGGCCGTGGTGGTTGTAGTAGGCGTTGGATTTGGGGGAGAGAAAGTTGAGCCGCCTTCCGCCATTACTGTGTGGATTGGATTGTGTGTGCTTGTGTGGTGATTTATACGAGGAGAGTATCATCATCGTAGTAAGCTGCGCCTCGTTTGACCTTGAACTTTCCGGCATTGTTGTGAGTTATTACTTTGTGTTGGATTCGTGTTTGATGTGTTATGAGTAATTGCGGCTTTGCTTCTTGCTTTGAGATTACAGAAAGGTAGCGGGGAACGTTCGGTTTGGTTTTGAGTGAATTGACAATACTTGAGTAATATATATCAAATATGAATTCTGCATTCCCTATGTCTTTGTTTCACCATTTTGTACCACCATTTTTGTACAGTCCAGACTCGATTATCCGAAGGCCTCAGGAAAAAAATCACTCCGGATAAAAAACGAAACTATTGGCACTACGCCCCCCGGGGCATGGCCTTCCTCTAACGTGGGATTTCTGCTCCAGCGCCTCTGACGAGACAGGAGAAACCGGGACCGACGTTTTACTTCACCATCCGATAGAAGCTCAGTGGATAAGGCGGGAATCGAACCCGCGTCTCATAGCATCATCGGGATCGGCAGCCGAAGCCGCTACCCCTGCGCCACGAGACTCACTCCGGATAATCGAACCACGAAAAAAATGTTTTCGCTGTGTATTTTTTTTATTGTTGAACATAAGTAAACCCCTAAACTACGCTTAAGTGATTAAGAGCTTTGAAATCCAAGATGGTGGCTAATATGGCGGGCACGATATAATGAAAGAAAATGCATTTTGTTATTTTATGGGGTTGCAGAACTCGAATTGTATGTTAAAGAGAGGAAAATGAAAAAAAATGAATACAAAATGTTCGTGATCAAGTCTGGACTACCAGAAAAAACAAGGTTGTTTGGATAAGACTATTAATACTTCAACTTTCTTTTTTCTTTTTTATTATTCGCTGTATTTCAGCAACCAGAGCTCAATTTTTAAACTACAACAATGATGGACACTATTAAATAAATCGAACAACTGTAATTAAACTTTAAATGGATTTTGTCTATATCGAGCCAAACATTTCATTAGGGCACAAAACCAAAAAGTAAACATTCGGGATTATTCCACTATTCCACTCCATAGAACACTCCCTACATGCCCTCCAAGAATCAGATTGATAGCAAACAATTTCCTATTGAAAAAACCAAAAAAAAACAAAAGGGCACATAACAATGTTCACTCCAAACCAGAAAAAAAGTTTAATTGTGCCCTTTTCTTTTTCGTTAGTTTTTCGTGGTTAAGGAACTTTCTATGTTATAAAGTGAACTTTTCATACATTCTTAACACTAATTCACTTCAAAACAAAGTTTGGTTAACGTTTCACCAAGGGTTTCTGCAGAAAAAACTTCGTCGAAATACAATATTGAATACGGCCCGCGGCTGCTGTTCAGTACACTTTTGAAGAATTTTAATGTTTCACATACCTTATCTGCTCCATTCGATCATAAAACTTCACCAATTATCAAAATTTCCACTGAATTCCTCATTATTTCTAACTAAACAAAAGGGCCCATAAACATCATTCAAAACAACAATCCGGTGACAGCGCTTTAGTGCCCTTTTAGTTCTCTTCGAAATTGCATTTAGAAAGGGCCCATTATGAACAGCAGTTGGAAAGCTAAAAGGGCCTAATAACGAGATTTTTAAAATTATGAGTTTTATTGCGAAAATCAACATAAATTAAGAAGCAGTAAAGCAGAGTTGAGGATAATGGTGTGTTTTATCGAATCATCAGTAAAAATACCATCAGTCATGCTTATTTTTTAAATAGGAATTGAAACAAGTTGTCCATTTTTTGCAAGCGATTTTCTCGAATCGCGGTTTTTGCTTTTGTGCCCTAATGAAATGTTTGGCTCGATATGTTAAAAGCAGTGCAATTTTTTTCTAGTTATTTTTTTTCTATTTTTCCAGAAATATTTTTTTTAAATTAAAAGGTACAAATATTTTTATTTTTTTTTCAGACGACCTATTTATGCCTGTCGTAATATTGTTGTTAATTTTTCTATTCTATGAGTGGTTCTTTAAAAAACAGATTTTATTTTATTTCAAAAACCCTTCTGTATGACCATGACCACATAATATTTTTACTCCGAATAGGCCGCGGGTATTCGGCTCCTCTCCCACTTGCATTTACACACAAGATCCTCTGTAATTACTCTTAGCTTTAAGATCAATGTAATTACAAAAGCGACTCGGTCCTAACCAAGTCCCAGTACCGAAAAGAACCTAATGAAAAAGTTCGACATTTATAATATATTTTAAGTCATTATTTTCAATTTTTGAAACCCTAATATCTTGACTGTCGTAATGGATTTGTGATTTTTTTTATTCTTTCAAATATGAGCAGTTCTTTTTAAAAATACATTTATATCATATTTTGTAAGTTTTTAATTTATTTATTTAAAAAAAAGTTTCAAATATTTTAGTTTGCTTCTGAGTAATTCTCGCTGAAAGTGGACCACTATTTACACAAGGTGCTCAAAAATCAAAAGCAATGTACTTTTCCAATAGCCCCCACCAAGTTATGAAAGAAACCATGTTTGGTTGGTTGAATTTGTCCTCACCTCGGCGCCACGAAGCTAAAACATTTTTTTTAATTGGTAATTTTTTGACTTAGGCCCGTCTACAAATTGCTAATAACTTTGCAAAACTTCAACGAACCCTTGATGTTTAGGGGTGTTTTGGAAAGGAAATGAGCAGAGCTTTCGAATGCACTTGTCAGAAAAATACCGTTCCATACATTTTTTAGCCATAAAACAACAATGTATTTTTAAAAGTAATTTTTGAAGGCCGGCGCCCCGCTTTATCGAAAAACTGACAAATCCATTCGAAAGCTGAGACGATTTCACATAAAGGATCAATAAATCTAAGGTGTATGTTCCTCCTATCTTTTTTAATCTTATTTTGATTCTGAGAGCGCAGCGCTCCGTTCGTATTTCGGGCGCCCAAAATGTTGCATTAGCTTGCCCCAATTTAAGGTTTTGTCAAACAATATACGTGCTCACTTTTTAAATGATAGTTTATTATCCAAGGATCAAGATGCACTATCGTTAATTGACCAATATTTAAGGTTTTGGGTTCTGCCAGGCAATTCAATGTCGAAAAGTTGTTTTTGTTTACTTTTTTTGTTGTTAAATGCTTATTTACAATTGGGTGGACATTTTTACAGTAAAACTAATGAATGTAGCATGTAGGAAATTTCACTACGAACATTTTTCTAGAGGAGAAAACGTAATTTCGATACTCCAACGCAGAGATATTTGAGTTTTAGTGAGAAAAAAAGTGCCAATTTTACAAATTTCCCAGAATTAACAAGCACGGTCTATTATTTACATGCAGCATATGTTTTGGAAGCCAAAGTATGGTTTCTTACAGTTATTTAGGTAGCTGTGTTCGGATCTGCAATCAAATTTCAGATAAACAGTGAAATTTCGAGCCACACCCAAAAGTTATTTGCGGTAATATGCTGTAAATTTAATCGCTAGGTAATTCGGTCATATTTCATCTTTTTGATCACCTTTAATTGATATTTTACTCACGGATTTTTTTATGAAGAATGTTTTTTTCAAGTTCTGATTGTTTTGAGAATGTCAGAAAACCTCGTTTTGTGATTTGGCTGGTTTCAATGTAAACTTAAAATAAATGAAAACTTTAAATTTTTAAGGATTTTTTTTATGATTTTGTGGAACGATTGTATACGTCAGTCATTAATTAATGACGATTTCCATAACTTTGCAAGGAATAGAAAAATCGCTCCCAACCATTTTCACTACATGCAAATAACATTTAGGCGTGGCTCAAATATCACTGTTCACTGTTTATCTGAAATTTGATTGCAGATCCGAACTCAGCTACCTAAATAACTGTAAGAAACCATACTTTGGCTTCCAAACCATATGCCGCATGTAAATAATAGGCCGTGCTTGTTAATTCTGGGAAATTTGTAAAATTGCACTTTTTTCTCACTAAAACTCAAATATCTCTGCGTTGGAGTATCGAAATTACGTTTTCTCCTCTAGAAAAATGTTCGTAGTGAAATTTCCTACATGCTACATTCATTAGTTTTACTGTAAAAATGTCCACCCAATTGTAAATAAGCATTTAACAACAAAAAAAGTAAACAAAAACAACTTTTCGATATTGAATTGCCTGGCAGAACCCAAAACCTTAAATATTGGTCAATTAACGATAGTGCATCTTGATCCTTGGATAATAAACTATCATTTAAAAAGTGAGCACGTATATTGTTTGACAAAACCTTAAATTGGGGCAAGCTAATGCAACATTTTGGGCGCCTGAAATACGAACGGAGCGCTGCGCTCTCAGAATCAAAATAAGATTAAAAAGATAGGAGGAACATACACCTTAGATTTATTGGTCCTTTATGTGAAATCGTCTCAGCTTTCGAATGGATTTGTCAGTTTTTCGATAAAGCGGGGCGCCGGCCTTCAAAATTACTTTTAAAAATACATTGTTGTTTTATGGCTAAAAATGTATGGAACGGTATTTTTCTGACAAGTGCATTCGAAAGCTCTGCTCATTTCCTTTCCAAAACACCCCTAAACATCAAGGGTTCGTTGAAGTTTTGCAAAGTTATTAGCAATTTTGTAGACGGGCCTAAGTCAAAAAAATACCAATTAAAAAAAATGTTTTAGCTTCGTGGCGCCGAGGTGAGGACAAATTCAACCAACCAAACATGGTTTCTTTCATAACTTGGTGGGGGCTATTGGAAAAGTACATTGCTTTTGATTTTTGAGCACCTTGTGTAAATAGTGGTCCACTTTCAGCGAGAATTACTCTTCTTAAATATTGTTGCAGGTTTTCTATCCATTTTTAATCTATCCTTCATAGTCACATTAGATCCTTGGAAAAATCTGTCATCAAAAATATAGCCATCCGTCCGGGGCGAGTTTTTATTCAGAAGAGCCTCTGTAATTTAGAAGTGAAATAAACCGTTCAAAATAGCTGCTTTCCAATATTTAAACGTTTTCAGTCTTGACGTTCTAGCAGTATTCTAGCAGAGTTCTTACAGAGCTGGATATTCTTACAGCATTCTATCAGAGATGTTTCGCCGTTCTAGCAGGATTCTAACAGAACCAGCTCTGCTAGAATATTTTGTGACTGGGTTAGGCTTAGTTTTTTTTTGTAAAACAAATATTTAAAAAAATCGACCTTTTGACTTTCGACCTTTTGTCATAAATTCTACAAAAACGTCTTCATTAAATCGCTAATAACTCGTCAGGGTTAACTCGGATCGTTTTGCGGTCTTGGATAAAGGTGTATGTAAAAAATTTTGCTCAAGAATCTTTGCGGTTTTCTCAGAAAACTTCAACGCAAAAAAGGGACCCTTGTACCGATTTGGCACTAAATTGGCACAGTAACTTATTTTTAGCTAAAGAATTGAACCAGGGGATATCTATTAAGATTTTACAAAATTTTTATTTTTTCTTGTCCCCCTAATCAACAGCTACACTCAACCCCCGGTGGTTGTTTACTTTTTCGTTAGACACTTTTTAGTTTGTACCCCGTTGGTTTGACAAAGTCAAACTAAAAAGTGACGAACCGTCACTTTTTACACTGCGCTCACCTACACTATCAAAACAAACGTTTGCTAGTGTGTGTGAACTCCGTGTAAAAGAGGTGTCAAACGAAAAAATGAACCCGTTCGTTTGACAACAGTTGGTGTCAAACCATCGGGGTTTGAGTGTACCTTGTTGTACCAAAGACACAAAAAGGCTTCTTTGGTCACAGAGAAGAACCGCAATTAGTTTGAGTCTATTCAAAAATTAACTGGGTGTTTTTTGGAAGTGACAGCTGTTTGTTTTCCACATACTCGTTTACAGTTTTCCACATACTCGTTTTACAGTTAAATTGCAAAATTCACGAAAATTTACTGTATAGGTTTGTTTTAGTATTTTTAATAGAAATGATCATGATATACGAATGAATAAGCATCAGAAATGGGTTAAAAATCTCAAAAAATTATTTGGAAATGGTACAAGTGATTATGTTCCACATTACCAATATGACAAAGAACTTTGCAAAAAGCTCTTGAAATGAAAGTTTGTGGATGTAATTTTTGGTTAGTTGAAGTGTAAGTTGTAGGTCGTTTATTTTTGATTGTAACAGTTAGTTTTTGTTTTACATCTTGAAGCAGTCATTAGTTATTACGAAAAAGTTCTCTCGGTGCCAAGAACTCATTGTCATTTGATTGCATCGCAATTTTCTTCGAATAACCTCCGCCAATCAGTCATCTTGAGGAAAAACAATCGAACCATCAGTGCTCAGATCCCAATTACTCCGGTAACTATACGGTTGAACCCGGCCAACGACCACGTCTTCTCCGGTAAAGTCTGTTCTCCTTCTTCAATAGCGAGAGAAAGAGCGAGGGAGTAGGTGTCATTACCGGCGGCTACAGACGTCTTGTCTGGTTGGTTGGTGCCCAATAATTACTCATCTTCAATGTCAATTACAGCGCACGAAGAGAACAGCGTTTGTTCGCCCACGTCGTTCGTTGTCCTTTTGCCCCGTTCTGGAAGCTTTGGGCGACCTCTTATATAAGCGTGTCGAGGGACGACCACGTACCAATCTGAGAGTGGGAACTAATCAGCAGAAAATCTCCAGAACTGCGAGCAAATCAAGTTCGTCATTACGAACGTTTTATTCGTTGCGATATTGGCGATGAAACTTGTGAACCACCCACACAGCCACGTGCGATGAGTTCTGTTTTGCGAAAAAAGTAATTCTCAGTTTGTTTTGTTACAACACTTTTAAGCGACCTCCACAAAGTCGAGGGAGACGACGGACAAGTCAACAACAAAAACGTAGTCGAGCGGTGATGATGATGATATGGAAGCAATTTCTGAGCTGATGTGCTTTTTTTGTGTGAGCTGTGATATATTGTGGCGCGTGGGTGCGTCCATGTGTCATCGCGCGAAAACCGCGAGACGACCTCTAAGACGCAAGGAGACTTGCTCTCGGAGCGTCCTCCCCCAAAGTCAACTCGACTGCAAGAGCAGACAACAATGGGTTGTTTGCAGGGGAAAAAGGAATTACCCTTTTGAAGATAGAAATCGTTCTTTAATTTAAAAATAATATTTCAAAGAGTTGACTTAAGTTTATTACCTTTTGAATACCAATTCTACACGAACAATAATGACACAGTTAAAGTAACTTTCAAACAAATTGGTGCGAGTTTGTCACACTAACTATAAAACAACATTTATTGTAACGTTTTCTTTCTTTCTTTCCAGATATCCTTCCATGCCGACAGACATGTAGCGCCCAGGGTTGCATAATCTCCTGTTATTAGCACTGGTAAGTTTAAATACACAAACAAAACAACCTACAATTACCTTGCGAAGGTTTCGTCTCGAAGAAATTCGCCCCTCCTCACCCAGGAACCTTTAGCCTACTTGGATAACCTTTTCCACTCGTGCACAACCCCCTACATGACTCCTCCGCGCCTACTTCGACCCCGTGCTGTCGTCCCTGCTGCCCCAGAGCAGCCAACTCTTCGCGGTCGTCGTCCATTGTTCAAAGTTCGCGCTGGATGTTGCTCTTGACTCGGTTGCCCCCCATGTAGACCTCGCCGCTGCCACTTCTTCTCGCGTGCTGCTGCTTCGACCGATTAACGGTTTCCGTACTTCGCGTCTCCCTCTACTTCTACACTCCACCTCACCAAGAGCTTGCGCTCACGTCGACGACCTTTCCCCATCATCGTTCTTCTTTTTGTCTTGCTGTTTGCTGCTGGCGTTCTGCCCCATTCAGCGCCGCGGCTCCACACCAATACCATCGCAGCAAGCTTCGTCGTCGGTCGCTAGTGGTGGTCAGCCATTTATGTTGCCGCGGCAGAGCCTACTACGACGACCCCCTCGCGCCTACTACCACCTGTGTCTAGTCTTTGCGTCACCGCGGACCATCAGGACGACATAGTAGGCTGGACGTCGCCGGCGGTTCTTGCGTTGGTGTGTGTTTTCTTGTAATAAAAAGTATCGTTTTATAATCCGCGTGGCCTTGTTCGGATTGGAAAATGTCAAAAAAGCACGATGTCATCGTGTGGTGGTGTTCATAGGGAAAACCACCATGTTTTGTCAGCTGATGAATCGCTTCTTTAATGGACCTCGACCCATCTCGGACGTTGTTGTGGCACACCTCTCCCCTTAGGCACCTTGAACGGAAGAGAAGGTGGCCTACTCGGATTTACGCTTTGTTTGTGCGATGTTTTCACAACTCGCGTAGCCTGTTTGGTCCGAACTTCCCCTACTTGGTGTTGGTATCATGATTTGAGTTTTTTCAAGAAATCTCCAAATTGTGGTCTACAACACCAAAGGTCACCAAGATATCGTGCGACTTGAGTCGCAGTCAGTCAAGTTCACCGCAAATATCGGTAGTGAGTGAAAGAGAAGAAAGACCTCACTCTTAACCCAACTCTCACACACCTTGCAATAAAAAAGTTTTTGCGGTTTTCCCTGAGGTTTGCTGTCTCGCCAGGAACGGTCGACATTTCCTGAAGACGATGGCCACGGCGCGGTTTGGTTCCTCTCGCTGGTCTTTTCTTGGTGTTTGTGTAAGAACATGCAACACGTTTCGTTACGGATTTGGTCAGTCATGGTAGAATCTGTAGAGTAGAGTGGCAGGTTTGGCCTTATTTATCCCGGAGTAAAACGCGGAGTTTTTCTAAACTAACCTCGAGATCGTTATTGACTGCGTGCAAACTCAACGGATGATGAAAACGCACTTGTTGTTGTTCCGCAGCTTTGACAGCTGCACGCGGTGAGACACGAAAAGGAGTTCGGCCGATAAGGGCGACTCGCTGATATCAATAGGGTTGTCCATCTCAACAGATTCAACGGTTCTTAAATTAATCCAAGTATCCACAGGCAGTCAATTAGTTACATTGGCAACATTTGACACTTGAAGGAGATGTCGACTTCACCAGATTAAGAAGTTTGTCAGGTATTGTGAATAACTTCTTTTGAGATTTAGACTATTCGATTCGACCCATTAGAAAACAGAGAATTACTTTCAAAAAGATTTCTAATAAGAAAAAAGTAATATTGAGCAAAAAACCCTTTCAAAAACATAGTCCAGAATTACATCAGAACTTCCCAAAAGTGCAAACCTGTCAACTGGATAGCCATTTCAATTAGAGCCCCTCCTCCTCGTGTTTGCGTGCTCTCGGATTCAAAATTGTTTTGTCCATTTCCGCAAAATTTACTCTCAAACAGTCCGTGTAGTGCGCCGCGGCAACTCTTCCCTTTTCTTTAGCAGTGTGTTTGTTGTTTATCGCTCACCAACACACGCTCGATACTAATTTCGAATGCAAATCCACGGCTTGCTTGGACCGGCTCACGAACGCGCCGCGGCCTACTACGTCGCGCGCTTGGTCTCTCTCTCTCGTTGCGCGCGTGTGTATTGGTGAGAGGAAGCTCATTCGTTCTCTCGTTCGTTCGGCTCGCGCGGACATGGCCGACTGCGATGTGGTGAGGATGACGCACATGCAAGGTCGTTGCGTACAAATTCAACATATCTGAAGGTCGTCGTGTGTTTGTATACACACCAACACACGAAGCGGTTGCTTGGATGGCACGAATACTAGCGCGCGAGTTTTCGTACAAACAATGTGCTTTTTTCCCCCGAGGTTTGGGTGTTTGCGTGTGTGCGCGGGGCTGTGCGACGGAATGCTTGTGGTGGGTGAAGGAGCGAGCGAGCGCGCTGAAAGTACAGTAAGAAAGGTGAACGTGTGTGAGGTCGACGCGGAATTGGAGCTCTGCTGCTGCTGCTGCTGGTCGGGTCTGCAACTTGTTTGTCGGAGAGGAAAGAAAGAAGGTACCTTGGGGACAGTTCTGGAAGACGTTTTTTGAGCGCCTTTTTCGGGACGGAAGAGGATTAATTGTTGTAGGTTTCAACTCAACGAAACGCTAGTGTGTAATGTGATACGGGCCGCAAGTGGTAAGGAAGCCTCTTCGGAAAGAGGTTTTGTGAGGGTGTGTGTGTTTGTGGATGTCCGTGCAAAGGTAAAGGTTAGAAAGAAGAGTTGTTTTGTTGAACGCCAGGGAACATTGTGCTGACGCAAGTGTGCTCCTCCGAGTGGTGGTGCCCTTTAATCTTTTGTTGTCTGCACGGCATGCGGTGCGTGACCTCGAAAGTGGCAAGGCTTAGGACAGTCTGATTAGAAATTTGGATAGAATTTCCTGTTGTTTTGTGACTTTCTGAAAATAGTGCGGCTTCCGTATCCTTTACTTGGACTTAGTAGGCATTGGAAGATGATTGTCGATAGGGACTCGAAAGACAAGGCCTGCTTCTGCTTCGCAATACAGTATTCGCAAAATATTCAAATTAATCCGAACTCTCGTTATGGTTTCTCGTTCCAGAAATGAAATCTGCTTCCATATTATTGTCGTAGCCGCAACCGAGTGTGGTAGTGTGAAGAATAATTATTGAAGCAACACCAGCAGGATGACATCAACGGAGTCGCGCGGAAACGTCTCGGTGACGACGATCAACTGCGAGAATGAAAATCCGGCGTCCAGCAGCAGTGCGTCCGTGGGGGCGCCCTTGGGGACGGGATCGGGAGGAGGGAGCAGCAGTAGTAGTAGTAGTAGCAGTAGCAACAGTAGCAGCACCAGCAATACACCGAATCCGTCGACCGGTGGTTCCGGAACAATCTTCGGGAACGTCGGGATTCGGATAACCGTGCCAAAAATGGAAGAATCCGATGAGTCTGATACGGAACTATCAAACATTGAAAAGACAGCAAAGGTAAGCATGAGGGATGACAGTCGAGCTAGCAAAGGACTGCCGCGGCCAATGTCCTGGGAGGGTGAACTGTCCGAACCGGAAGCGATGATGATTGATAACGAAAATAGTTCTACGGGAGATATGAAGCCAGAACCGCTGATCGTGGTGGCCAAGGAGGAGCCAAGTGGTCCCGGGATTACAGAACCGTTAGCGTTGACCGCAAATCACAGCAGTAGCAGTTCTCCGCTGCCAGGACGAGCAATCAAACCGGAAGTGGGCATTCCGTTAATAAGCCACCATCATCACAACAGCGTTGCGTCCAGCTACGCCAATTCCATTCCAACTAGCAGTAGTAGTAGCAGTAGTATTAACGCTAAGAAACTCCCGGACGTGATCAACCTGAAGTACGAACACGATAACCTACCGGCGGTACACTCTCCGCTGCTGGTCCGCTCCAAGACGACTCTGCTGCCGGCCAACCCCAGTCCGGACTCTGCCATCCATTCGGTGTACACGCACAGTTCGCCCAGTCAGTCGCCGCTCACGTCTCGCCATGCACCGTACACTCCGTCGCTGAGCCGAAACAACAGCGATGCGTCCCACAGCAGCTGCTACTCGTACAGTTCCGAGTTCAGCCCGACGCACTCGCCCATCCAGGGACGACACAACATGTTCGCGGCGGCGGCCGGCGGATCCTACAACGGGTCCCCGCTGCATCACTCAGTATTATACAAGCCGATGATCGACAACGAACAGGCGCTGAAGCTGGCCGGCCAGGAGGAACCGATCTTCGACAGCGAACATCTACCGTCCCCGGGAATCTCCCGACAGCAGCTGATCAACAGGTCTGCAAATGATAACCCCAATTCTAGTCCTTCATAAAATTAATCTCTCAATTTTAGTCCCTGCCCTATCTGCGGCGACAAGATCTCCGGCTTTCACTACGGCATCTTCTCGTGCGAGTCGTGCAAAGGCTTCTTCAAGCGGACGGTCCAGAACAGGAAGAACTACGTGTGCCTTAGGGGGGCGTCCTGCCCGGTCACGATCGCCACCCGGAAAAAGTGTCCCGCCTGTCGATTCGAGAAGTGCCTTCAGAAGGGGATGAAGCTGGAAGGTACGTCGTTCAATTGAGACTTCATAGAAGAGAAAATAAGAGAAAACACATCCACAGCTATTCGCGAGGATCGCACCCGCGGTGGTCGATCGACGTATCAGTGCTCGTACACGCTGCCTGGTACGATCCTGAGCCCGTCCCTGTCCGGCGAGGGCAACAACTTCCCGTACTCGAACAGCCACGGCCAGCGCGGTCAGTACCCGCCGGGCATTTCCGGGCTGGTCATCAGCCAGCAACAGATGAAACTCGAGTGCCAGCAGGACATCAACAGCAACTCGAGTCCTGGCGGTGGGTCGAACGGCGTGCGACCGGGCGTTCCACAGCTGCTGCAGGTGAGTTTTTTTACAGGCCGGCAGTGCGCAAATTAGAGGCTGACGATCGCTATCGTTCGCAGGAAATCATGGACGTGGAACACCTGTGGCAGTACAACGCCGCCGAGCTGGCACGGCTGAATCAGCCTGCACCGCCGGTGGATCGCGCCGCGATCGCAGCGAACCCGCTGCTCTCCAGTGCCGGCATCTCGAGCGAAAGCAGCCCCGATCTGATCGCGAACCTGTGCAACATTGCCGACCACCGGCTGTACAAGATCGTCAAGTGGTGCAAGAGTCTGCCACTGTTTAAGAACATTTCGGTGAGTTTGCTTTTTGGGGTTCGGTTTTTCTGGATTGATCTTGAACTCATTTTGTCTTGTAGATCGACGACCAGATCTGCCTGCTGATCAACTCGTGGTGTGAGTTGCTGCTGTTTTCGTGTTGCTTCCGATCGATGGCGACTCCCGGAGAGATTAAGATCTCGCTCGGCAAGTCGATCACGTTGGAACAGGCCAAGCACAGCGGGCTACAGGTGAGTTGCGCCTGCGATCAAGTGTTTCTAGGTCAGGGTTTGTGAGACAATCTTTTTCCAACTCTCCCCCACTAGACCTGCATCGAACGAATGCTCAATCTGACCGATCACCTGCGGCGACTGCGCGTCGATCGGTACGAGTACGTCGCCATGAAGGTGATCGTGCTGCTGTCGTCGGACACGTCGGAGCTCAAGGAGTCGGAGAAGGTACGGGCCAGCCAGGAGAAGGCCTTGCAAGCGCTGCAGGCGTACACGTTGGCCCACTATCCGGAGACGCCGGCCAAGTTTGGCGAGCTGCTGCTCCGGATTCCGGAACTGCAGCGCACCTGTCAGGTAGGTTTCCGGCGCCAGCTTTTGCATGTTACCGGAGAGTAAAACTGAGCTGCAGCTCTCGTTTCAGGTGGGCAAGGAAATGCTGACGATCAAACCCAAGGACGGCGAGGAGCCGTCCTTTAACCTGCTGATGGAACTGCTCCGTGGCGAGCACTAAGCAGAACTTAACAAGCGCCAAGTAAAAACAAAAAACAGACGATCGTGCCTCAACAATTCTAGTGTTTAGACAAGTGTGTGTGGTCCCAGCGCAGCGGTTGGAACCAAGAGTCTGGGACTGATCATAGTAGGCGCGGGAACGCCTAACATCACTCTTCGCTCTCTGTCTCTGTCTGTTTTCCGCTATCTTCGTTCCGGTTTTTGTTTCGTCGTCCCGATCAACACGCCCGGCTGTCGTCATCGCAGCAGAAAAAAAAATACACTGAGAGAAAAAAAAAACAACCCGAAATCAAAAGTAACTCTTTCTAGAAATTGTGATTTTTACTCTAGACTTGATAAGTAGAGCGAGTTTATTTTATTCTTTTTTTGTAGTTTTAATCAGATATTTAACACAGATTTTTATTTTCTCCCTGCGATTTTTACATTTGTCTGTTGTAAGAAAGTTTATTTAACTACTCGTAGTGTAACCTTTGTTTTATTAAAATGAAGATCGTTCAAAACGTACCCCATGAAGCGCGCAGGCTGAGTCCTGCGGTGGATCCCTTTTCCCAGAAGAGTTGATTTTCGTTTTTTAAACCGATCGATGATTGCAAGTACCAACTAAGTTTCCTTATAGCAGTTTAAGCTCAAGAGCTCATCGTAAGTTAATCGTACCGAGTAATCGCAAGACGAATAGTGTTGACTCTATTCGGTAGCAATAGAAGTTTTCTTACTTTTTAAACCTTACTCGTAAGTGGATAAGTTTTTTTTATTAAACTAGACAAAAATAGCATTGTATTGTTGATTGATACAAGTCCTTTTTGTTAAGCAGCGCTTTTAATCGAAATTGTTTAAGTTTTCTATCGACTTCCAGTCGACACTGCGATACATTCGTGGAATGTACTCACCGGAGGCGATTTGAGAACAAGTAGCAAGAGGTAAATATTCTATTGAAAATCTATAAAATAAACTGAGATAGAGTCGTTTTTAAGGTTTAGAGCTAAGAACAACCGTGTCATCGCAAGATCTTCAGAACGTAAACGTAAATCGAAAAACAGGTGTCAAGGCACGTAACAGCAAAAAAGGTTTCCAAGTTTTTGTAAGGTCCAGATATTCCAGGCGATTCCCTCGAGCCGCTCCTGATCGATATAACGCGATTATATCGAATCGGAGCGAAATTGGGAATCGTTTATAAATATATTTTACGTGTCAATTGACAGCACGAGAGACGGAAAAAGTGTGCCTTTTTCTGATAACAGCAAACCAGACAGAAGAAAACATTACAGTTTTGGACTAGAATAAGACTATTTTTTGTATAGAGAGAGTAGAGGAAACAATTTATCGAAACCGAGAACAACAACAACCGTAAACAGGAAACACACGTCGTAGAAGTGAAGAAAGCCGAATATGTAAAACAACTAGTAAGCATAAATGACTGAACTTTTTAGTCTAGTGTTAGTTAAACAAACAAAAAACGTGAACAAGCAGAAATACACATACACACAAAAAAGAGAGAAAACAAAAAATCTTATATACGTCGTGCGTCTTCGTCGTGTAGTCTAAACCTTTTTGAAACGTGTTTTTTGACATCCGTAATGAAATAAAAAAAAATTCTTTGATAGCTGCAATATATACAAAACCCCCAGACAAACGTGGAGTAATCGGAAGTAGCAAAACAGGAGAAAAAAATTCCTTATATTGTATGTGGAGTGCAATAATATTTTTTTAAACCAGCAAATCGTGTGTAGCTTCCAAAAGAATCGAAAACTACGCGCAGGTAAATTTATGGAGGGCATTTCTAGCTTTCACGAGAATAAAAGTTTACAACAGCAAGATTTCCGAGAGATTGAGACGTTTTTTTATTTTTTTGCGTAATTTATAGAGAGAGTTTACAGTTCGTTTTTGTTTCAGTGTAAATATCGTTTCAGAGCAGCCTTTCAAAACGAATTAAGTTTTTCTTTTTCTCCAAGAAATGAGAAATTTGTGATGAACTAAGTGTAAAACGTAAATAAAAAATCTCTAGTGTAAAGTATCGATGCAACCCAGAGCAGAAACATTTAGCAAAATATACAGCTACTTAAAGCAAACAATCGGCAAAACGAAACTGAATCGATGAAAAATTGCAGTATTTTTAGGAACGTACTTTTTACTCAAACAAAACCCCCTCTCCCTGTTGAAACTCTGCGCATTGTTTATCGTTTTTTTTTACATCTGTTGCAAGTACATTGCAGAATTTTAAAAAAAATCAAAACAAGTTGACGGCAACAACATTTCAGTAGTAGTTTAAATACATTCACGAAAAACGGAGTGAAAAAAATCCACACACTCACACACACATACTGTACTTAAACGAATTTTTAGGTTTATTATTTTGTCTCGGAACGTAACTTTTCCTACCCTTAGCAAGAACACAAAAATAAAACGAGGGGTGAAAATGGGCCGGGCACCGATTAGCAACTAATTGGTGATCCCCACCTCTCCCCGTATTGGGTGGGAACAAAATTGAGAATTTTTAATAAATATCAGTTTATAACGTAACGCACGAGGGGTTTGCTCTTTGATTGTCCGAAAATGTCCCTAACCATGGTCGCAAATCTTGCGTCAAGTGCGCAAACTGTGGTGGCAACCAGACGGCGAAATTTCGAAGCCTTGGTATGAATTATATTACTCCAATAAACAATTTGTAAAAAAAAACCTCTCAACAGCGAAAAAATTAGGTTCACTTGTGGCTTTAAGAAAGCTATGGGAGTCTTTTTACTTTCAACGCCAAATTTGAGTTCTTCATGCATTTTCTCAAATGAGTAGTTTTGTTAGCTCGGAAATAAAAAATCGACAACGCTTTTTTCATGATTCGATTGTTTGAAGTATTTTTTCCCCAAGACTTTCAAGACTCCCAACAGGCAATACAACTAGTCAGGTGTGCAATTAAAAACATTCTTTTCATTCAAATGTTAATACTATGCCTTGTAATTTCAATTTTAATATTTAAAAAACAAGTAATGACTTTCACAGCATTAACATTTTTTGAAAATTATGTTTGCTTTTGGAAAATTATTAGTAATGTTCGTTTGCGTTAAATATCAACAATGTAAAATCAAAATGGATAGAAAATATAACTAACTTTTATTATTTTATCTCTATTTTTCTGCACCAATTTTATTTAAGTTTGAATTAGAGATCTGAATACTGGAATAATAATATAATTAAATTAAATGTCCTTTCAAAATCCAAATTTCATGTTTTTATACTCAATATGTTTATCTGAAATTTTTTATCAAGCAAATAAAAATAAACATCAACTCCAATCAAGTGGTTGGAATCTTCGAATCAGGTTTGAAAACCATGTTAGTCAATTCAGAGTAATTTAAGATAAAATTTTGTTGAAAAAAATAATATTTATTTTGATAGACATTTCAACGGATCTTGTTTATTTGTGTATGTTTTAAGCATATGCAACACAAAGATGTATGAATTATTCTTCTTAAGTAATTGTTAGATGTATTCTGACTGACAGTGATAATTTTCGAAAGAAAATTTGGCGATATATTCATATAACTACGTAAAATTTTAATTCGTCCGTATCCTTGACAAATTTTATAGTGGTTTGAAATGTTTGCATAGTATGAATAGAATTTGTATCTCCTGTTTGATAGATAATATTGATTAATGTTTTATTTGCAAAATAAAGATTTCAATTTTTTTATTCCATTCCTTGAAAATTAAAGTAACGAATGACCTCTCTAGGAGAAAGTCATGTTAATAAAATAAACAACAACCTTGAAAATTAAATATCCTAGTGATGATCACATTAATTTATCCATATTCAGAGCTTTAAACGTTGATAATCGTTTTATCAAAATTTCTCTTTGACCTTTGCTGCTCAAATTTGATCCAAATTTCATGAAACACTTAAGAATTTAAATTTAAAGAAAAGAATGAAAGTTTTCCATAATTTGTCATTGATTCATTAATTTTAAAACTATCAACGTTTTGAAAATCCTTGTAGAAAATGAGATGACGTTTATTAAATTCCAATTTTTGATAACATCTGATGTTTTTTTTCATTGTAAAAAAAACTTGTTCATCATTTTTCTGAAGAAATTCACATGAGCATTTTTAGATGGGCCGGATTCCAAAATCATTTCAAAACCAGCCCGCTTGGAAAGCCGCAGTTTGGTGATCACTGTTCAAGAAGATTGCTACCAGCCAGCGATGGAATCTTTCGACGCTCATCAAGAGAAAAAAAACGTAAATGAACAAGGCTCTCCTCTCTCGCATACGACTGGTAAAGAGGAACTCAAAATATCATCATCTGGATATTTCGGCGGAACACCGATTTCATTACTATATACGCTTGCACGTGTATCGCCACTCGTCGAAAAACGACATGGCACTTTTAGTAGATGAACAATGTTTGCAAACAAAACGTTATAAATGAATTTAAGTGGTGCTAACATTGAAATACACAGAAAATCTTCGACTGATCGATCTTCATCGAGAAGTTCAAGAGCGATTTTCTTCTGCGTGTTTCTCCTTCTCTCTCGTTCGCGTTTGAAAAAAGTTCGCAAGCGATAAAGATTTTTTTTCCGATTTATTCCCTCTCTGCTACCGGAACATGCTAATTAGTTTGTTAAATTTGATTAATTTAAAAGCTTTGTTTTGGAACATGATTGTGATGATCAAATTTCCTTGAACATCAATTTTTTTGACCGGTTTTCGTCTCAGTTGCTGGCTTAGAGAATCACTTAAAATTCGTTCAATTTTTAAGTGAATTGGGTCCTAAAATGAAGCTTGGATTTCTGATATAATTGTTTACAGCGATAAAGCTTATTTTTGTGAGTACAATGACCCTTTGTACGACCACATAGAGTTTAAAATAGATTTTTAAATCAATTTGGAAAAATTAACCTCGCGGTCCTTCTTGACAGAAAAGCTCCTACTTGACAGGTCGTTCCAAGGGTACCATAGTTGATCCATCGAAAAAATGTTGTCTTGTCAAAAAAAAATTCGCATTAAAATGAAAAAAAGTGATCAGAAATGGTTTTTAATCGTGTTTTTTACCGTTGTACATAAAAATTTACATAGGGCTTTAGTACCCAATTTATAATGTATGAGTGAATTTGTACATCGATTGAAAACGCAAGGGGCAAGCCACTCCAAAAAACGCCCGATTCGTATGCACTACACTCAAAATTGCGCCCACTCACTTTGCGCCAAACTCACCACTCCGCGCAGGGTCGGCACCTTTCAGTGCGTGACAGCTCGAAACTCACCTCACTCTCTTGCTCGCGCGTTCTCTCACCGCTTGCCATACGATCTGACAACAAAGTGTACATGCATGCATGTGTTTTGGCTAGAGCCTCTCTCCCTCAATTCATACAAACTCTCCCGCTCTCTTTTTCTCAATGGTCGCGTGCGGGGTGGCTTCTTTCGCCCTCGCGCGCACCATTCACAAGTCAGTCTTTCGTGGGTCGTCGAGGAGCAAAGTCGTTGTTTCACGGGCGGTGTGTCGTTACGGTGTTTGGCGTCGCGCCTGCTGCGGCTATCGGAATTTTATTATATCGAACGCGCGTTCTCGCCGTTGTGTGGTGAATATGTGTGCGTGAGGAGAGTCGCAGAGAACCGTCATAATAATTATACACACTTTTTTTTTGGCTTGCTGCGGGTCCTATTTTTTCGCGATTTCTCGCGCTAGAATCGGGGTGAAATTTCGGGATATTGCGCGAAAGTGAAGTGAATCTATTTTGTGCAAGTGACATTTCTCTCGGTACATTGTGCACCGCCGCGGGTGAGTGGGGAAGACAAAAATTGTGTGGAAAATTTCTGTGTTCGCGTCGACGAAGACCAGGGGACAGGGAAGTGAGTAAAAATAAAATATCTTAGCTCGACTCAGCTCGACGCTGCTAGCAATCAAAGTAGTTTTTGACGTTTGATAACACATAGCAGTAGTAGTCTGTGCTGCGGTTCGGTGTCGGTCCCGGGGCCAAACATAGTGGGCCTTGCGAATGCGATAATGATAAGCAAGACGGGGCAGGATATTGTCGCTTCGCTCGAAAGTTGTTGAGTGGTGATAAAAAAAATCAACAAGACGCGACCGTCGACGTCGGCCTAATTGAGATTTCCTCTCTCGGCTTTCCAGCGCAATTATCGGGGCAATTTTGTAATAAATAGCGAAAACCAGCTCAGTTGGCGTTCGATTTGGTGCGTTTTAAGTGTGTGTAGGAAAAGTTTGGCTTGATTCAAGGCGGAGAGCAGATTTGTGGTGAATTCGTCTACGAGAGGCTAGTCAAAATAGCTACGGGGATAGTTTGCCAGAAACGCACGCAATTTTAGTTTTTTTTTTTGGTGAAACCACGAAAAGAAGAGTGTGGTGAGTGTGGGTGACACAACAGCCGTGGACTTCCCCAGCTCGCACTTCATCAACACGCGAAACATACCAACATTGCACGGTGAGTTTGTTTTACGTTCTTTTATTTGGGTGGTACAGGGGAGTGGTGAGTATTGCTCAACCATGCTGCTGGCAGCTCGCGAGAGCGCTCGCAAGAGAATGCTCTACTCACCACCAATCGCAGCGTGCGTTGCGAAGGGCGAATGGGATTTTGGAGTGTAAACAAGAGCTCGAGTGCTTTTCAGAGAGTGTCGTGGTGAAAAGTGACGTTTACGAAATAGGAGTACACAAGTGTGAGCTGGGCACCGTTGTGTGTGAATATTGTGGGTGAAAAATTTTTGTTTACCAATCATTTTGGAAAGTGTAATTTCACGCCGATAATTGGCGGTGTAGCGTGTGTTGGTTTGGGAAGCGAAAATCGTCGTTATTGTTTACCGTGTGATTGGTGATTTTCGTCGGTTTAGGCCAATTTGTTTTCGGACCGACGACGGCAAAGTCTTGTCGCGGTGAGTTTGGTGGTCTTTGCGGGGGAAAGTAGGGAACTAGGCGAGACGGGAAATAAGAAAGGATTTTTTGGAAGAACGAGGCCGTCTGATAAAGTTCAATGTGGTGGCATTTTGAAGTCATGACACTTCTGCGAAGGACTGAATTCGATTGACTTTTGCAGTTTTTATGCCTGCTTTGACTGTAGGAGAGTGCTGGCGTCGCGGTTCGTTATCGCTGCAAATGTCAAGTTAGCCTTGAGAAATGCAATTTCCTTTGTAGATAAAAAGAGAAGAGCATCTTCTTGTGATCAACGCTTGCTATGATATCATCCTTTCCTTCAACTTTAAAATCCCAAAGGGGACGTCCGCAAGTGGATTTGGTATTGGTTTTAATATTTGCATTCTTTATTCTTTCTTAAAATTCACTAAACAAAGTTATTTACTGTTCAAAATTATCTCAAATGTAATTGGTTTTGGTAGCTGAACTAAGTAGTCACGTCTAGAACTGTTATTGGTAGCTGGTCAGGAAAATTACACGTAGGTTTGGTAGCTTTGGTAGCAGGATGAGTTGAAAAAATCAACCAAGAATGATTTCTGTGCTTGAGATACTCTAGCAGAGTATGTTCCCTAAGGAACTGTTCATTTGAAATCCGACGTTTTAATCGGTATTCGTAGAAAATCATAATGGTCTTAAAATAAATTGGTAGCTGACTGAAACGGCCACATATGGAATTGGTAGCTGTTCAGGATGACCTCAAGTGGAACTGGTTTCAGTAGCTTGACCAGGGGGCTTTGAGTAGGACTGCTATTGGTAGCTGGTCTGGATGACCACTTTAATGAGATGTTAAAAATCGACCAAAAAGGTATACTGCGCTTGTACATACCTTGTTGGATGTTCTAGAAGAGTATTTTCCCTAAAGAACTGTTCACTTGACATTTTTTACATATTATGAAGCACATCAGGACGTCGAAATTTTTATTGGTAACGGATTGTCATAAAAGAAGTTGGTAACTGATTGAAACAGCGGCTAATGGAATTAGTAGCTGTTAAGAATGACCTCAAGTTGAATTGGTTTTAGTAGTTGGATGAGTTAGCCACGTTTAGAATGGCTATTGGTAGCTGATCAGGACTACCACACTTGGATTTGGTTTTGATAGCATCTTGAGATGACTTCAAGTGAATTTTGTATTGATGGCAAATAAAAATACTCGACAATTGAATTGGTAGATAATTTGTATGACCATTTGAAGAATTGATAGCTAAGGGAGCGTTCTTTTATTACGTAACGCAGTAGGGGGGGAGGTGGGGTCGGAGGCCGTGTTACGCTCCATACAAATTTTTTAAAATTTGTATGGAAATTTTGTTACGAGGGGGGGGGGGTCTTAAAGTCCGATTTTTCGCGTTACGTAATAAAAGAACGCTCCCTTAATACCTCTGAGTTAAGACGAAAGAAGAAGCTGATCGGAGGAAATTGGTAGCCTGCTAGTTACCAGACATGCTTTCCAAATCTGCTTTAAACGCTATCTCTAATTGATCGCTGAGCTTCTGATCTCGACATTTCGGCGGCTTCCCACAACCACTTCAAACACACCAGCGCTAGATCTTTCTAAGTTGCATTTCCAGTGAATCACGATATTAGGAAAGCGGTTCAAGTCATGCAGTCGGCTGAGTGATGAGTTGCTCAGTAGGCGTTGAATGTTGCAGTTTTCTCGAAAAAAAAAAATAGAGCACATCTTTTCAAGATCGATCATCTTTTAAGCGCTTTTTTTGCTACAACAATTTCCCAATTCCCACACACCTCACGTGGTGATGGCTCTGCATAATTACAGGTGGCGTGCAGCGGAGAAATAACCTCAAGAGTTTCGAAGCCACCCCGCAGAAAAAAAAATCCCAATCGCCATTTGTTTACCCTGAACGACGACGGCTGTTGAGATGTGCATCGAATTTGGTTCGACCTCGACCAGATTCAGCGTCTTCTTCTGCTTCACCGTCTCGCACACAGACGGTATTGTGTGCATTTTGCAATGGCCGGCGGTTTGTTTTGCCATTTTGTGCGCACCATCGAGCGCGAAGTTTACCCAAATCCGCGAAACCATCCAATTAAGCACCGAAGCAATCAAGCCCCCAAAGATTCGAATATTGGTTAGGTCCGCAAGGAAAACTGCATAATGGCGGAGCGAATCTTGGTAGGCTTTGAGCTTTTCATTCCGCTTCTTTTAAATGTTTGCTGTGGCTTGTTTGGTTGTTGAAATCGCGGGTTGCTACGATCGGCGAGCGCGATTTCCTTCGGCCTTTGTGAATCATTTACTGGTGAAGTCGAGTTTGTTTACGTTTTTTCAATGTGCAATGCAAATGATACCTTTTTTCTTCTTCTTCCAACGAAATTGTTCCCCTAGTAAATGTCAAATTGTGTAATGCGCAGTAAAGCGACGCCATATAATAATGCATATCGGACACTAGTCACAGCGCGTTACCTAACCTCTTTCACGCGACCAAACCCGAACCTGACTCAACCGCTTGGACCAGGTCGGCCTTTATCAAACACCAGCACCCCCTACTAACAATAAAGAAACCAGATTGACCGGGTGTAAAACGAACAGAAAAAAATAAGGCAGCCGCAGCACTGAATATTTGCATAATTTATACTCACCACGCTAGTAGTTGTTTTACTTTCGGACGTCTTTCACTCTGATTATGAGTGTACGCCACTGTCACCGTACACGCTAAAGCGAAAACAAGCGCGCTGATCCGGTTTTGTGGTCCCACGTGACAGCTCAATCCATTTCTTTGCCGGACAACAGGTTTCTGACCACAGCGGCAGAACCGAAGCTTCGATTTCCCCCTCGGGATCAAACCGAATCGAATTAAATAATTGAAAAAAAGTGATTAATGAGCCGGGAAACGCAAATACCGCGGCGGGGTTGAAAAATTAGGCGTTTGACCACCACCTCGAAACAATCAAATTAAAGTCCTTTACAATTAGTAGTTTTGTTTGCGCCGCACCATCAATCTTCATTAGTGGGTTAGAATTACGCATGTTTCGAAGAGGCAACAAACCGAGCGACGTCTTCCGGAACGGTGTCGAACTAATTAGACAGATCAGCAAAAAAAATCTTCAATTAGGCGTTTATGGCGCCGTAAAGCTTGTCTTGCGAGTGTAATTTGTCGCTGAAGCGACAAGCGGTCAGGCCCACCGCGCTGCGTTTGACGCAGCGATGATTCTTTGACGAAGAGTCAACCAAGCAGGCTGATTGCGCAAAAGCCCCAAAGTTAACTCCGATATTAATCACTTGACCTGATTTAGTTTCCATCACTCATACACGCGTTATTTTTTGTCTGCTTTGCATTATTGAGGCCTGCTGGGATGCTGTTCATTCCATAGAGCACACAACATTGGGGAGATCCATTGCCGAGGCACTCTATGTTTTGAGTCAGCCAAGCAGCACAAACAAACCAAACAAAAAAAAAAAAAAAAAAAATAGACGATCGCCGCCGGTCGCCTGCTTGGATTTTGTTGCACGCTGCACACGCTCAAAGAAAACAGGCTAACTCGGATGAAAAATGGGGAAATCTTCTTCGTTTTAAAGTTATTGCTTCGTTTTTTCGAGGTGAATCAAGCTCCAGCGTGAAGAGTAAAAAACACGCCAATTAGCAGTAGGCAGACAATTGTTTTCCAATTATCTTATATTTTTGTGGCCAGTTGTTGTTGTTGTTGTTGTTGTCGCTCAAGTCGGTTGGTACATAATAGTTCAAAATTAAGGGCTGTCGAAATGTGGTTTTTGAGAGTTGCGGAGGGGGATCTCCTCCCCATTGAGTAACTTTTATTAGGTAATTTTGGAAATAATATCGTGCCAGTCTCGAGAGGAGGATGAAGTGAGTGGTCTTCAAATTTGAGCGGAAGTCGAGAGAGTGATAAGAAGCGCTTGGCAACAGTTCTTAACCTCAGCGATGATTCAGGGTGGTCTGTTTATTGATAGGAGAATGTTCAAATGGTTTCGCTACAAAAATACCAAAATTTGATAAAAAACAAAAAAGACAAAAAAGACATAAAGACAAAAAAGACAAAAAAGACAAAAAAGACAAAAAAGACAAAAAGACAAAAAAGACAAAAAAGACAAAAAAGACAAAAAAGACAAAAAAGACAAAAAAGACAAAAAAGACAAAAAAGACAAAAAAGACAAAAAGACAAAAAGACAAAAGACAAAAAGACAAAAAGACAAAAAGACAAAAAGAAAAAAAGACAAAAAAGACAAAAAAGACAAAAAAGACAAAAAAGACAAAAAAGACAAAAAAGACAAAAAAGACAAAAAAGACAAAAAAGACAAAAAAGACAAAAAAGACAAAAAAGACAAAAAAGACAAAAAAGACAAAAAAGGCAAAGCCATTTACAATATTTGACGAACGATTATTGTTTAATGCTAATTTTGCATTTTACAAAAATTGATGTGACCAATCGCTGATGGGCACTTATATTTTTAAGTACTACTTTGACAGTACACAACAATTACCACCGCCTCAAGTAGCGCTCGCTTATGCCATTAAAACTCAACTTGAAAACAAAAACTGCAACCGCGACCCATATTTCACCGTATGCACATGAGCAATATCGCACCGGCACCTTCGTTTTAAGCTTCTCTCGAAACCCCATTAAGGGGGTACACTCTAAAAATAAATCATAAACACACTCACTACAGTTGTGGCTGCGGCAGTGTTTTGCAAACCTCAACAAACACACTTCTCGAGAAAAATGGAAAGAAAAGCTTGTTCGGCTCCATCGGGTAGGCAAAGTAGGCACGTGCGTGTTTTTTTTTTCTTCAGAGAACTAATGGGAAAAAGTGCTAACTCTTGAAAAAGTGGGATCTTCGGCGGGGGCCTGGTAGTAGGCGGCCCCTTTCAGAAGACGGGTGTTGAGAACGAGTAGAAGCCGTCAACGATAGGCAACGCAGTGCTACTGTGATGAAAGTCTGCATTTGAACACATCTTTTTGAGCAGGTTGCGGCAGATGAGAAGAAACGATGCCGCTGAAAGGTGGTTGGATTTGGTTGATAAGAAAAGTTTTGGTAATTGGATGCGAGAAAACGGGAGGAAATGGTTTAACACTTCACATTTATTGTTTAGGGCCGGCTATGAAGTTATGGGAAAGTATGAACAGGAACAGAGTTGCCTGCTTGCCTGGAAACGTTCACAAATTTGACAGTTCTGAGAGCAAAGCACGACTGTCAAATCGCTGAACATCGCTTTTCTCGACAATTTCCACAAACCAGCTCACAATTTGGCGGCTTCCCTTTAAACATAACAATTAAATTTGCCGGTCTGTTAACTATTGCCCATGCAACACAGCTCTCTGTCCGATCCACTTTCCATACAATTTTTCGCTACAGAGATGCTGCCACAATGCTCCTCGAAGCAAACGAAAAAAAAAAAACGTGATTCTGCAAATCTTCTTCCCCGCAACTCTCTGCAGTCAGTAGTGTTGAGTCTGTTATCGCGGCCCACAGATCGCGTGCTCCTCAGCCTTCAGCGGGGATTCACTCTCGATTTTTCCTCACTCGCTTTACATTACTTTGTGAACGTACCGTAAATTTTCACGTTTCAAATTGATTTTAAACAATTAGCGCAAACGAAAGAGATTTTGGTGGGGGGAGAAAAAAGAAGCCACCGAGTCTGCACAGAGCTTTGAGCAAACAGAAACGGGAATCTTTTTTTCAGAATTTGCTCTTTTTTCAAGTCGGCGCGCGAGGGGTAAATTTTAATCAATTTCGCGCTCGCGAGATGGCCTGGAAACCGAAAATTGCATAAGGTTTTGCCGATATTATTTCGATCGGGGCAATTTGGTGGCTGGGGCTGCTTCTTGATTTTAGTTTAAGCTTCTTTTTTGCTGCAAATTTAGTTAATTCAATCACGGCGGCGTCGGCGATCGACTGTTTGTGGTCCAAGTTACGGTGGTTCGGCGGAGCGAGTTTTGGCGCGAAATGCTTCGAGGAAGAGACTCGACCTCGACTGTTATTAGTAAGGTTGGGTTCTTGTCGTGATCTGGGGATGGTTAGATAACCGGTTCGATTGCAGATCGACTGTTATTTAACAGTTTTGTGATGGTTTAGATGAAGAAATACCAACCTGGTTAATCTCACTGTACAATTTATTGTAAACATCTAAATCTTACTCCTAAACCTAATCTCCGCCGTCCTCGTCGCATTCCCTGCCCTGTTCGAAGCTCGACAAATGTACCGTCCTTCGTCTTCTTTGGAAATCCAAGGAAACTCCAAGTACTGCCCGTTGACCGTCACCCGAGCGGGTAAACTCTCCGAATTTGCCTTGTGCCACGACACCAGGAACGGCTGATCTCCACTGACGTTACACATAATGGCCACTTTGTCACCGGGTCGAACCTTCGACATCGGAGGACTCAAGCTGAACGTGATCCTCGGTGGAACGATCACCTTAAGAACGACTCTCACTACTACGGTTTGAGTGGTACTTCCCGGGGCATGGGCGACACATTCGTAGTGACCTTCCGCATCGTACCCGGTTGGCTCGATCGCCAGTAAACCATTGTGTTGGGTAGATCCAGAGGGAAGATCACTCCCATCAGTTCGTCTCCACTCGGTTCGAATCTCGGCTGAAGGTTCGTCACACAGAAGCTCGTTTTTGGTACCGAAAATCACATCGTACCTATGGACGGCATCTGCAAACATCACAGATTTAACATCACCAAACTCTCACGATCATCCTAATGATCATACCTTCTCCAACTGTCCGTCCAAGCGATCTCCTCACGAGCAACCCAACCAAGATCACCGCCAAAACCTTCCGCATCTCAAATTCGAACAAAAAAACTCTTCAAATGTTTCCGCAACGAAGGCACAATCGGAACTGATCACCGCTTTCCACCACCTCGATTATATTCCATCAATTTGGCCATGGTGTCCAGAACGTGAGCGCGTTTTAATTTACATTTCCTACTGTAAACACGGAAAGAGCGGTCGTGCCGAGAGCTGTTCTGGAAAGTGGCAAATATTTACAAGTTATTTTCCGTGAACGTCGATCCTCAGGCGGCGGCGCTATCACCGCCCAAAGTCAAGGTCGTAGTAGACTGCGATGCAATGGAATGTTTTGAATATTGAGCGACGCTGGGTCAAAGCAAGTCATGAATTGAATTCCAGAGCGCTGCTGGGTGATATTGGTGGGATTGATGTTGGACTACTGATCAAGCAACTGCCCCCTTTTCTAGTTTAGTAATTCGAAAACCCCTAATTACTAAATAAGGAAAGGAGGCAAAATTCCAGAATAAAGGAATTATATACTTTTTTTTTAATTCAATATAAGCTACGTACAATTTTCTAAGCTAAGTGATTGTAGACAGGCCATCAATGGTAAATATGCTAGACTTTGAATAATTCTAGATTACTTTTTCAAAACAACCATTGCGCCATGGGTTTCCTATGTACATAGGACCTTTTGAAAAAGTAAGCGAGAATTACTCTAATAGATCGAGAGGTGATTGAACATTTTGTAGCCGAAGACAATCGTCGTGGACGCTGATTTCCTCGACCAATGTCAATTTTACCAAAAAAGCCCCGATCATGAAAACTGTAATTTCTGAAAGATTTATATTACTTTGGAATTAATAATTTGTGTACACTCAATCCCCGGTGGTTGGTAACTTTTTCGTTTGACACTTTTTAGTTTGTACCACTAGCGTGCCCAGGGTGGGGCAACATGGGGCAGTTGCCCCACCATCCTCGGAAATTTATTCTAAAATTGGGCAGGGGGTGTCCATAAACGACGAAATTTTCAAAACTCTAATATTTTTGCCCCACCTTCCTTGAGGACCTGGGCACGCTAGTGGTTTGTACCCCGTTGGTTTGACAAAGTCAAACTAAAAAGTGACGAACTGTCACTTTTTACACGGCGCTCACTCACACTATCAAAACAAACGTTTGGTAGTGTGTGTGAACTCCGTGTAATAAGGGTGTCAAACTTAAAAGTGACCCCGTTCGTTTGACAACAGTTGGTGTCAAACCATCCGGGTTTGAGTATATTTACAATGTTTTTGTTGATTTTTATACAGAATCCTCGAAGAAGGCCAATCATTACGTCAAAACGTTGGAATGAAAAGAAAAAACCACGCTTTTTGCCTTCCTCACTGAGTTAAGGCTATAATCCTACTCTAAAAATGAACTTTGTATAAAAACGTCGTACACCACCTTCATGTATACATATCGATTCAGAATCGAAAACTGAACAAATGTCTGTGTGTATGTATATATGTGACCAACAAACTAGCTCATGTTTCTCGGCACTGGCTGAACTGATTTGACCCAAACCTGTTGCATTCGACTTGGTTTAGGGTCCCATAGATCGAGTTTTATACAGATTGAAGTTTCGATAAGTAGTTCAAAAGTTATGGATAAAAATGTGTTTTGACATATATCCGTATCTCACTTAAATGTATGTAAACTATGTCCAGGTCCATCATCCGACCCATCGTTGGTTAGGTTATCAAAAGACCTTTCCAACGAGCTTTAAACATTGTCTCGAGATATGGCCACATAAGTGATATCTATGTACTTTTTGGAAGCCGGATCTCACTTAAATGTATGTAAACTATGTCCAGGTCCAGGCCTGCAAAATGTTTCCAACCCAGCGTACACATGAAGCAAACCAAAATATCAGTTCACTGCTAGCATGTGACTGTAAGCCTACTGTGTCCGTTCAACCACTGCCGCCTGACTCGTGTCGGTCGGCTGCTGGAGAATGAGAGACGTGAAAAACTGAGCTACACTCACTCAATTCGTGTCGTATGACTGACTCGTAAAATCCTCTCTAAACACTATTTTGAATATTTTTAAACAATTGAATGCTTCTAGACTGAGCAAAACACTTAAAACAACCATAACTTATATTCAAAATTACATTTCCACGCATAAATACCAACTTTTTGTGTAAAAACTTGTTTTTTTATGTGTGTGCGTGCAACGTCGAATGAGCGTTAGTGAGTTGCTCAGTGAGTTAGGGCACTCACGACTGAGTCGGGTTTGTTTATGTCACGGTTTTGCGGTTCAGTGAATGGATCTGAAAAATTCGTGTATGCGTCGCCGATTTTCGCGTCATGACCCCTGACATTTTCAGCTCTGTCCAGGTCCATCATCCGACCAATCGTTGGTTAGATTATCAAAAGACCTTTCCAACAAATCCAAAACATTGAAGATCTGGCAACCTTGTCTCACATATGGCTACTTAAGTGACATTTATGTTCTTTTTTGATGCCGATCTCACTTAAATGTATGTAAACTATGTGCGGATCCACCATCCGACCCATCGTTGGTTAGGTTATCAAAAGACCTTTCCAACGAGTCAAAACATTGATGATCTGGCAACCCTGTCTCGAGGTATGGTAAGTGTAAGTGATATTTATGTACTTTTTTATTCCGGATCTAAAACATAGATGAAATTTATCAGCCATTGTTGGTAATAAGTGAGGAAGGCTCCAAACACATAGGTGGATTAAGTTTGTTTTTTTTTAATTTTCTTTGACTACTCATTCGACAAACTAACATAAATATTAATTTATACTACAGTCGATAACATTTTTTTTAACAATTATTTCCTAGTTTTAATAGAATTTCAAATTATTTTTGAAATGTTTTCCGAATGGTCCAATAGTTGCTTTGAAAATTCGTTAATGAATTACAAATGACTTTGATAGTCATAGTTTTTCTTGTTAAAATCAGATTTAAAGCGTTCAAACGTTATTTTTACGTTTAATGTACCATCACTTAGGTTACTTCTATAGTTGTTGAGATAAAATATCAAAGTTTTTGTTTAGTTAGCGAAGTTTATATGCTTTTAAACAAAATACATGTACATTTTAGGTGAGGTCAGAATTTTACCTAATTTTTTTCCATGCTGGTTTGGCTTGTAAAATTATCGATTCATATTGCAATTCATCTGAATTCAAAGCACCAATAAAAAAAAATCATATTATTTGAAATTTGTTCTACTGAAATGCCTATAAATTGGGTTTTAAAATGATGCTTAGATTTGTGATATTATTGTTCACAACGATAAACCTTTTTTCTGAGTTCAATGACCCTTTGTACGACCGCAAAGGATTTAAAATAGTTTTTTAAATCAATAGAAAAAATAATTTCGCGGTCCTTCTTGACAGAAAAGGTTCTTCTAGACAACTCGTTCCAACCATAGTTGATCCATTAAAAAAATGTTGTTTTGTCCATTTATTTTTAGCATTAAAAATTATAAAAGGTATCAGAAATGGTTTTCAATCGTGTTTTTTACCATTGTATATAAAAATTTACATGGGGCTTTAGGATCCTATACAGATATTATTTGGAATTGTGTTTCTAAAACATATAAAAAATATGTTAAAACTTACGTTATCTTCTCTCAGTATAAAATTGTTCAAAGAATCAAAAATTCCATTTTTTCAGTTAGAACTCGATTTAACTCCGCATTTAGGCGGGCTTCGATTTAAAAAATCGCCAAAAATCCATTTTTCAATTTATTTTTGATCTTTAAAATGCATTGGAAATAAGAACTCTTGAAATTTGAGAAATTTATGAGTTGGAAGTTTTACTTGTTTTATGTGACTTTGCCAATGTTTTTAATAATGTCATATATTTAGGGGTAAGCTTTAGCTGTGGTAGTAAAAAACCATTTCGTATATTTTAAATAAAAAGAAGCATGCAGTATTTTTTCTAGTGTCCCAAACTATGCCTCTACGCATTTATTTACAACTTAAATGGTAATGATGCCATTTTATAGCAGTAAATGTGAAAAACAAGCAAAAAATTTTATAGGTAACTGTAAAAACATGAACTAAAAAGGAAACTATAAAAATATCAAATAAGGAAGTAAAGTTTTTCTTAGAACAAAAGTGGCTCAAGGGAAAATATTTAAAAAAAATCGAAAAAAAAAATTTGGGTGGTAGAGGGTTAATTGAGAAAATCATGACACTTTGAGAATATTCCCAGCTGTCAAAGTCACGCCGATTTGCGGTGCCCCCTGCCTTGATTCCTAAGACAAAAATACGTAACTGGATCAACTTGAATCTTTTTGCACCCTTCGACAAAGTTGTAGGGGATTGGATTTCGTACAAGAATCTCACAGTTGTAAAATTTTGGGCGAGACCTGTGCCACCTGCTGCCAAAATACTAAAACGATGTTTTTCCTCATACATTTTTGGGACTTTTCTCGTACAAACATCAACGATCAATAGCGATCCCTAAACCGTAACCGATTTGTCGAAAAATTGGCACAGCTACTTATTTTTGCCTAAATTGAGCCAGGGTGTAACCCCTTGCGTTTCAAAATTTCATTTTTTTTTGTCACCCTACTGTCCAGATGATTTGCAATCATTAGCTTCCAAAATATTTAGGTATTGATGAATTTTTTTTATGGCGAAAAGAATATGTTTTTGCAGGGGAATTTAATAAAATTTCAAATTATTTTTAAAACGATCCCAAACACTCTAAATATGATTATTAATGCAAAAAATGCATTTAGATTGTTTTCAGTTGGTGAGCCGTGCTCAAATTCAACCCACTTCAACGAATCATCGCTGCGGAAAACTTAACGCAGTAGGCCTGGCCGCTTTAGCGTTTGTGATGTTTGAATGTATTGTAATGGCGCACTACAAATGTTAATAAATGACAAGAAGAAAGTTAGGCGTAATCTAACCTAAGGCTTTCTCCAAGATCCCTTCGAAAGATTGCCTGCGCTAGGGTTTGATTAAATTAGATTAGGCCGATGCAAATATTTAAAAAAGTTTTTGTCCCTCGGCCCTGGCCGAGGTCAAGGGGGGGGGCAAAAAAATAACAAGCCATAGTCTTCACATTTAAATGAAAAAGGTGTTTTAAAATGCATTTTACACTAGTTCAGTTGTTTTGCAATCATTAGTTTTCAAAAAATCTAAGATCTGACAAAAACAAAAATTGTATCGAAAAAAAAAGATTTTGCATCGAAAATTTTCAAAAAATCTTAAGATTTTTAATAAACCCAAACATGCTAAAAATGATTTTAAACGCAGAAGAATGTATTTTAATTTGATTTCAGCTGGTTGCACTTGAATTTTCATTGAAATTTTGAAGTTTATTGTAAAAATATTTTTGCCCCCTGATTTTTCGGGCCAATTTTGAAGGGGGGGACAAAAACTTTAAAAAATATTTGTACCAGCCTTAGATTAGAAAGGCCGAAAACTACTTGAACAAATATGTAGAATGAAAAAAATTGTTGATTTTTTGACAGTGTGCAAAAAATCTGCAGGTAATCCTTAAATTATATCAAACAAAAAGTTTTGATTTAAAATTATTTCTTTAAAAATGATGTTTTGATAGCGAAAAATTGCAAAAGTGATGAGAATTGGTCGGAAAGTTTAGCTTGCCAAAAATGACTGTTAGTCTCCTATTGATAACTTAGTTAGCCTTCGGAAAAGGGAAACAAATTGAATCTGGAGTTTTGTTTAAAGAGATCCGCGATCCAATTCCGTCAAATTTATGAAAGAACCATTCACCAAATATCATATCATGTTTGTTCTCACCGATTCGTGCATCAATTTTCTCCCCCCTCAACACATGCTAGTGCTAGTGCCCTTTCAATCCACACAACCAGTTGCACCAATCCATCAGCTGTCCATTTTGACATTTAAGGGTCATTAAGCGTTGTGGAGGTGGGGAAGGAGAGAAAAGGCCTTGCCCGCAAAGCTCTGGTGTAATTGCTTCTGATTTGTTGCTTCAATTCTTGCGCATTTTAGCTGCTGTTTCTAACGTGGCCTGCCACTTTCAAAAAACCCTCCGCGTTGGCTTCAAACGGCGAATTAAAGCAATTTCTTCTTCCTTTCCAAAAAAAAAAGAGAAAAAAAACTCACGGCCAGCAACAGATAATTGACGTGTGTGTGTGTGCGACTTTGAACTTATGGTTCTGAATTTGATCAATAATTTATCGCAAATCGGATCCTTCTCTTCGTGTTCTCAGCTCATAAACTGGCAGGCTCAAATGTTCTTTTCTTTTTTGCTCTCAAGACCACTCAAAGCAATTCTTCACCGTTCTCCTTTTTTTCAGGTTCTGTTCTATTATTAATGTAACGTTTCCGGGGCCCCGATTTCGCATATTATTATAATCCCAAATCGACCACATTTTAAAAAGGGCCCAGCCGAAAATATTTTGCAACCGCGGCCAAGCATAACTTACCTAATAAGCACTTCTTCAGTGCCCAAAGTGGAAAGAGAAGAGAAGTGCCTTCCTCTATTATTACAAGGTATTATGCAAAGTAAGAAGTAGTAGAAAAAAAGTGACTCAAGTCCAAAACCAACATACTCGGCGCGAAAAGAGCATCCATCCTCGCTGTTGACCACACGGAGAAAATAAAAATAAAACTTTTTCGCAATTGGGTACTAAAGCCCTATGTCAATTTTTATGTATAACGGTAAAAAACACGATTAAAAACCATTTCTAATCACTTTTTTTCATTTAAATGCAAAAAAAAAATTTTACAAGACAACATTTTTTCGATAGATCAACTATGGTCCCCTTGGAACGAGCTGTCAAGTAGGAGCTTTTCTGTCAAGAAGGACCGTGAGGTTAATTTTTCAAAATTGATTTAAAAATCCATTTTAAACTCTTTGTGGTCGTACGAAGGGTCATTGTACTCAGAAAAATAAGCTTTATCGCTGTTAACAATAATATCAGCAATCTAAGCTTCATTTTAGGACCCAATTGTTGCGTTTCTTGAACGATCGCCAACTACGGGGCCAATCGTTCAGGGCAGCAAATATTACTTAATTATTATTTAACCGCAAGTTGGCAGCGGTAGCAAATTTTTTGGCCAGGGAAAGTTGCCTTTTTTGTGTGGACGCATTGTGGAAGAAGTGCATCTGGTGTTGAGTTGAGTGAAAGGGCACTGAAAAATTATGACATATTTTTGTTTTTAGTTTGTTTTTTTTTTTTACATTTATATGTTTTTAAAAATCAATTTCAGGTAATTTTCAATCAATTTGTAAATTTTTCTGTAATTTTAAATCGAAAAAAATATTTCAGAATAAACTTAACAATTGATAAGTAATCGTAAACGGGTTTGAAAAGATTTAAAAATTATGGAGTTTTACTTGGAAGATAATTTCTAAATGAGCGATTTTCCGAGGTTTCAGCCACCCGTGTTTTTGTTGCATTTTTAAGCTGCCCGAAACCTATTTGGTGCCTTTGTGCATCAACAATTTGATAACATAATTTTCCATACAAATTTAGCAGCGATCCAATGAAAAAGTTATGTGAAAATTCAAATCCGATTTGGTGTCTTCGGCGAAGTTGATGGTTCCATACTTGAGGACTACATGAAACAAAATTTGCCTATATTTAAAACCAATTTTTGTCATAAATATTTAAAAAAAATTACTAATTTTATTTTGTTGTATGTTTCAGGTGATACAAAATGCTATCTTTTTAGAAAAATCAAAAATAGGCTCTAACTTTAAGACTAAGCCTTGTTTTTTTTTTAAATAAATTGATTTCTCAGGAAAAAATCTTTAGAATGCTATTGATTTTTTTGTTTAGTTTGCAAATTTGCAATAAATACTGAAGTGATATTTTGGTACAGTGTACCGTTTTCAAGTTGTAGCCCTTTTCAGGTAACTTAAGGTAATTTTTCCATTTTTGAATAAGTGCTCATATTTTGCCTTTCATTGGTAATAACATGTCTAAATTATTTGTATTGAAAAGACCAAAAATTTCACAACATTTTAATTTTTTATCATTGAAATTCAAATCAATCGACGAGGGATAGTTTAGTACCTGATTCGAGTTGTTCTCCCATAAGAAATAGGGGGAGAGGGGGTAATATCCACCTCCTAAGGGAAAACTGTGATTTCTCAACCATAACAGCATTTATGTGGATGAATTTTGTTAGATGTTCTAAAACAACTATTATTCTTCGTCATCCATGTGAAAAAAGTCTTGAATACCCTCAAAATTGTTTAAAAATAGCAAATTTCTTAGATTATTTTTTATTCATTTTAAACAATCATGCGGAGCAATATGCACCACAACATTGGGACAAAATGCACTACAACAACGGGGCATAATGCACCACAAAATTGGGGCAAAATGCACCGGGTAAAAGCAATTTGCACTAGTCACCACTAGATGACACCGCTGTTTTTTACAAAGGAGCTTCACAGCGGTGAATTTTGCCCCGACCACGCTTTTTGCATAAAATTCAATTAAAAATACATGTTTAATGTTTTTGGACTAATCTATCTACAGCATAATGAAGATTAAGGTAAAAACTATATGAATCAACACTTACAATATCGTTAAATGCTTTTTATAGTGTCCAAAAATCATATTGAAAGTTCAATAAAAATTATATCAAACACAACATTTTGACAATAACTTTAGCTGTTTTTATTCTACGATGCTCAAAATTGTCCAGCATGGTTTTACAATGTCCTCATTACCGAAAAAAGCAGGGGGGCATTTTGCCCCAGGGGTGCATATTACCCCCTCTCTCCCTACACTGTATAAAAAAGCAAATACTGCTCGAATGGAAGTGGTTTATTTTGCAAAAATCTCAATAATCTATGGCCGTATCAAAAAAGTTTGGGAATTTTCTCAGCTTTTTGATTTTTCAAAGATTACATTTAATGTTCCCTAGAACATATCTGGAGTTTTTTTTGAATAGGTCCTATACACATATGAAAGACAATAGTTTGCAGGTCCTTTTTTTTAAATCTAGATATAAAAAATTTAATTGCTATTTTTTAGGAAATTATTTTTTAGTGACAATAAAAACAAGCAACTTTTTTCAGTGTAATGAGGCTACACTGGATTGATTTTTTAATTTTTACAGCCATTTTTTTATGGATAGCTGCTAAATTTGTATGGAAAATTATATGGACATACTCATGACGCAAAATGGCTTCTGGAAGTCATCCAAAAAGATTCACCTGGACCGGAAAAACTTGGAAATTTGATTCCACTAATATATATTTATGTATTTTTTTTTATAAATTATGTAGGTCAAATTGTTGGGAATATTTTTTTTTGTATTTCTAGAGTTTTGCCTTCCTCACCTCACTGAGGCAAGGCTATAAAATCACTCGAAAAATGAACTTCTTAAATACGACTCCTAGATATACCTTCACGTATACCTATCGACTCAGAATCAAATTCTGAACAAATGTCTGTGGGGATGTGTGTAGACATGATTTTTTTCCACACGATTATCTCAGAACAGGCTGAACCGATTTTGGCCGGATCCGCCTTATTCGGTTCGTTTTAGGGCCCCCTAAGACCCTATTAAATTTTATTCTGTTTAGTTAAGTATTTAAAAAGTTATGCCAAGAAAAAGATTTTTGTAGATACAAAAAAGGGTGATTTTTTGCCTAACCTCAAAAGGCCGGGTCTTTTTGTTTACGTGCGAGAGTCGCGCTAGATGTGAAACGCCCGGTTGCCACATTGTTTCAAATGAGAGTCTGCATGCTTTCTGGAAAAGTCTGTATCAGGTATATTTTTTTTCATAAACTTATTTTCATTATTAATTTGTAAATGTGAGGAAGGCACCACCCACCTAATGGTGGATTAAGAAACTTTTTTTAATTAAAATTCTAGATTTGTTTTGTATTCAGAGCTGTGTATTTTTTTTTGAAATTTTTATATATTTTTATATTTTATAATTGTTATTTTGAAAATTTTAACAGTAAACTAGTTACTTAAACTTTGAAAAATTATTGCAACGTCCTAACTTTTTATGATGCTTCCCAATGATAATTTAGAGAATTCATCAAAACAAAGCGCGTCTTTTTAATATTCGGGTTGGAAAAATTATACGGCATAAAAAAATAACACAAGCATTTAGAAGACTTTTGGTATGAAAACTGGTCGAAAACGACTTCGTATACCTTTTGAAAACATTCATGAGAAATGAAAATATTAAACAAAATACCGTTCAAAAGAAATTTTGATACTAACTTCAGTTTACGGAAAAAATATGTTTGGTCTCGGGAGAAAACCGGGAACTAGAAAATTAAAATCTGGTGGTCACCCTGTAGAAAGTCGATAAATGGTCGAAAGGCCAAATAGTCGAATGTGGATGAAAAAACTATTTGACATAAGGTTAAACAGGTCTTATGTGGAGCATTTCAATCTGAGTCGTGTGGTGTTCGCAGGGGAGATCGGTCGGAGAGTCAACGCGCGAGAATCCGCGAGAAAGTGCTAGAAGAAGTTTCTGGAATTCATTGAAAAATTGTGTCGCGTCGTGGCCTTGGGTGTTTGGCCCTCAGTCGTGTGGTGTTCGCGGGGGAGATCGGTCGGAGAGTCAACGCGCGAGAATCCGCGAGAAAGTGCTAGAAGAAGTTTCTGGAATTCATTGAAAAATTGTGTCGCGTCGTGGCCTTGGATGTTTGGCCCTCAGTCGTGTGGTGTTCGCAGGGGAGATCGGTCGGAGAGTCAACGCGCGAGAATCCGCGAGAAAGTGCTAGAAGAAGTTTCTGGAATTCATTGAAAAATTGTGTCGCGTCGTGGCCTTGGGTGTTTGGCCCTCAGTCGTGTGGTGTTCGCAGGGGAGATCGGTCGGAGAGTCAACGCGCGAGAATCCGCGAGAAAGTGCCAGAAGAAGTTTCTGGAATTCATTGAAAAATTGTGTCGCGTCGTGGCCTTGGATGTTTGGCCCTCAGTCGTGTGGTGTTCGCGGGGGAGATCGGTCGGAGAGTCAACGCGCGAGAATCCGCGAGAAAGTGCTAGAAGAAGTTTCTGGAATTCATTGAAAAATTGTGTCGCGTCGTGGCCTTGGATGTTTGGCCCTCAGTCGTGTGGTGTTCGCAGGGGAGATCGGTCGGAGAGCCAACGCGCGAGAATCCGCGAGAAAGTGCCAGAAGAAGTTTCTGGAATTCATTGAAAAATTGTGTCGCGTCGTGGCCTTGGGTGTTTGGCCCTCAGTCGTGTGGTGTTCGCGTGGGAGATCGGTCGGAGAGTCAACGCGCGAGAATCCGCGAGAAAGTGCCAGAAGATTCTGGAATCTATTGATAGAAGGCGTCGCGTTGTCGTGTTTATATTGACTTTCTGTTGTTGAGCCGGTTATTCGCAGTCCAATCAAGAATTCGTGGTGAAGTTTGTTGCAAAGAAGTCATGCGCGAAGAATTTCATTGAATCGGTTAAAACAGTTCGGTGTATCAACACTATTTGAGGTTTACATGATAACGAATAATACGTTGCTAAAAATTTCATTTTGTTTTGAAAGTCCTTCTCATAGCGTCGAAGCTCGGAAGGCAACTATTATGTTTCACTTTCTGGTCATATCATCTACCAATAATGAATCCGGATCTATTTTAAATTGTACGTCACCGAATAATGCGTTAATTCAAATTTAATTTCGTTTTGAAAGCCCATCCCAAAGCATCGTTGCTCGGATGGCACGCCGGCGGTAAGAAGTAAAAAAATACGCGAATGATAGGTCCTTCTCATAGCGTCGTAGTTCAGAAGGCAACGATTATGGTTCACATTCTGGTCATATCATCTACCAAGATGAATCCTGACCTTCCCTTTCCTTTCCCTACTAACACAATTCCCCCACTTCCCGTGATGCTTGAAGGAGATGCTGTGGATTCAACGGTCTCATGCGGTGTCAACAGGTATAGAGCGACAAACTCTGTGTCTGATGAGTCTGCAACTTCAACTATCGGACTAACATTCCTACCTTTGTTGAACTGCATCTCCTTGGGGGGGCGCCGGTATTGACTTAAAGCAGAGATCTTCAGGGGTTATACAGTGAGGATGATTAGCTCCCACTACTCATCTGTTGGTTCATTGTGTAACTTCAGCTGATCCGTCAATAACGGAGTAGCAGCTCATTGGCAGTCAACCATGCTCATGCTCATGCTCTTATGTGGAGCATTTCAATCTTTCATTTTTTTGATTTTGTGTTGATTTTTTTTTGGAGAGACACACATTTTAACTTAGAAAGATGCAATTCTTTGGCAGTTTAATTTAAACGTGTCCAATTTCGCCCTACCGGAGGTTCACTTTTGTTACGGTGGTCATTGTTTCTCTCTGGTGGCAGGAAATGGTGGCAATTCGAGCGGAAAAGTGAGTATTATTGGTCCGGTCGTCGGTTTGGTGCAATGGAGAGCAGCAGCAACTCGCTAGCGCAATGCTCAAGAAGAAGAAGAAGACGACGACGGAGCTAGAAATGGTCCACGGCACTCTGCTGCACTGCCGGTTATTTCAGTACGAAATGAATGGAATGTGGCAGCACTCTGCACAGTTGTTGTGAAGTTTTCGCTAAGAGTGCAATTTTATGGCTGCGCCATCGGAAATTATTGCAACTTTTGTTTACGATTTTTCGACGTCAACATCATCAATCTTGTGGAGAGTGTTCAACCAGATTGATTTGTTTCAATAATTAATCACAATTTGATTTGATTGAAATTTTCGGTCAGTTTTTGCTTCAGCGTGTACTCTTCCCGCTGACGCGAACCACTCGCGAGCTGTCAAACGCTCTGGCATCACTTTCAAGTCGGTTGCCAACTCGCGTGTTTGTTTACATTCAAAGCAACACTTTTGTTTATTTTCGCGCGCTCGCGTTCTCTCTTGACTCGGCTGAAAGTCAGCGGATTCCCACCGATTTTTTTTCGCAACCTTGTTTCGCGAGCTCTTCTCAAGCAGCCATCGCAGAGTGCCATGGACCCAAAGTTCAAGCGATTTTTGAGGCACCCTAGAGCGTTTGGCCTTCTTCGATGTGGTCGTTAAAAGTGGGGTTGAAATGTTAAAACAAGAGTCCTTTGGAGCATCCGGACTACTTTGATTGGCTTTGACAGCTAACTTTGAACTAATCTGCCTCTAAATTGGGTAATCTGACGATTACCCACAATGCAGCTGTTATCAAATCGGCTCATAGCTTGGAATGCCACATCGTGACGTTGGCGTACGATGATCGCATAATAACTGCCTGTGCAACTTCGTAAGCACATAATAATGTGCCCAGAGTGCACCGGCGAGGAAGACGGTGACGGAGAAGAGGACGCTGGAAGACGCTCGCCGAGCTGCACCGATCGAGCATGCTTGAGCTTTCGAGCCAAACTGGTTGACTTCTGGTGGGCTTCGTTAACCCTCAAGTGCCCGGTTGTAAAAAACACTTTTAACTATGACTTTTGATTACAACTTTTGACTATGACTTTTGACTATGACTTTTGACTACGACTTTTGACTACGACTTTTGACTGTAACTTTCGACTATGACTTTTGACTACGATTTTTGACTACGATTTTTGACTACAACTTTTGACTACAACTTTTGATTACAACTTTTAACTACGACTTTTGGCTACAACTTTTGATACAACTTTTGACTACAACTTTTGACTACAACTTTTGACTACAACATTTGACTACAACTTTTGACTACGACTTTTGACTACAACTTTTGACCACAACTTTTGACAATAACTTTTTCGCCACCTGGCCCCGCCAGGGTTACCAACCGGAGGGCGTGCAAGATTTCCCTTTCATTTCAGCAGCAGCAAGTTTCATTTTCGGTTTCGTCTCTCCCAGCGATCGCGGCGAGATGTCACGTTCGGATGTTCAAAAAATTTCACGTGTCGAGGCTGCTGCTTTTCGTGAAGCTGATGACGACCGCGTGATAAGGTGCAGCGCTTATTAGCCGACGAATTCGGAGGGTTGCGCGCCATTCATGGTGTACCGTGGTTGGCGTGTGAGCGTTTTTTTCGGAGGGGGTGGTCGTGTTGTGCCTCCCTTTTTTCTAAAGTGGTTTGCGATCGCGCAGCGGTTGTGTGTGAATTCATTCACTTTTCTCTAAGCTGGGGCAATTTCGGTGGGAAGTGTTTTATATTTTCCCTGACGACGAACGAGTGCGCGAATCGACCGACTGACGGGCTGTGTTGAATAGATAGTAAAACGATTTTATGGCCCGCCGTAATTTGAAGGTAAATTGCTGTACAAAATGACTTAATTGCATTGACAGGACGGGTCTGTTTTGGACGGTTGTAGTCGCGTAGTGTTGATGGTTTGTTTGTTTGACAATATTTTTCTGGGGGTTTTTGCTGCTTTATCAATGGGCTGCTGGACTTTTCGTGACTTGCATTTGATGGTTATTTAATTGGGCTTAAGTATGTAGGTTAAATCATCAAAAAATATTTAAGCAGGGTGATGAGAATTAGCAGTTTATTCTGCTCAAAGAAAACATTTGATTGATCAGAGCGATTGGGACTAACTGGTTAAAAACCTCAAATGTTAGGATCTTTGAATGTTATAAGAAATCTTCTGAAAATAGTCAGTACTAATTTATTTATTTTTTATTTGTTTCAGGTACGTCAAATTTGAATAATCTCAAGGGATACAAAAATGGTGAGCATAAAACAATATAAAATCGCTCTATTTATTTGGTAAATGGATGGCTAAAAAAACAGTCCATAAAAAAGAAAAAAAAGTATGTTTAATTTATATTGTTTTCAATCTTAGGCTTTTGCATACATTTTTCAAAGGGGCTGCCCTTATTTTTTCCAAAAAAAAAATCAAAATTTCAGTTTTGAGTGCAATGAAATTAAAAGTGAAGTCGTCTGCAGGTATCATAATTTCAAACATGTTTGAGTTAATTACATTTATAAATCCTAGTGAAAATTCGTAATAAATAGTTTTTTCCGCAAATTCTTTTTTAAGATTTTTTGAAAACTAAGGATTCTAACCTGCTATACTGCTGTATTATGTGCATTTGTATTGAAATGTTAAAATTCTAGATACATTTTTTATTTATTTTTTTGTCTTTCCCGTCGACTTTGTCCAGAGCCGAGGGACAAAAACTTTGAAAAATACTTGCATTGACCTAATGGATGAATAATATTTATACTGAAGACAGAGTCTCAGAAAATAAGTCTTAAAAAATATCAAAGGTGTCTCCGATATTCGATATCTGGTAGAAATTTTCATTTCTAAAAAAATGATTTTATTAGAATATTTCAAAAATTCAAATCAAATTCAGCTGCCCAATAAAGGTGTTGCCCAAGTAACATTTTAGGCTTTATCAAAGCTACCACAACCGCTATAAAACCTATCAGCCAAAACCAACATTAAAACCACTAAGTCGTAACAGCCTCCCCAGAACCCCGAAAAACCTCTGTTAAAACCCAAAAGGACCTCCGCAAAAGATTGTCGAGGCCTATTTATAAAACTTACATAGGACTTCAAGGCTTTACAACTGAATCCAAACAACATCCTCAAAGCTTTGATATAACCTTTGTTAAAACCTAGTCAGGAGTTAATAAAAAATGACATTTCGTACGTCTTCAAACGTCTTATGCCAAACAGGTTTTATTTTGGCAAAAAATAAGTCTTTGTCTTGCCAAATGATAAAATGGAGATGGTTTGCAAAAATGGCGATGATAGATAATAGATTTTGGAGGTAATCAAAACTATTTGAAAGCTTATTACTCGAAATTTATGGCTCAAATTGAGCTGCGGTTGAAATTTTATTAATAAATGTAGGGGAGATAGGGCCAAAAAAAATCAACTCGCTTCATAAAAAATCATTATTTGTAGTCATAGTTTTTATTGTAAAATTTTTTTTTTTGCAATTCTTTGAAAAAAATGTTTAATTTTTTTATAAACATCATTCGCTTAGCGAATTTCGCTATACTAATTATATCGGAAATTCAGCATTAATGAGTGTTTTCGTCAAATTTAAATCAAATTTCTCAGTTCTCTATTTTATCAACCAAGATGGCGGTCAATCACATTCAATCAGATCACGCGTTTTGCGCCATATTTATGCAATGCTAATTGGCCGCGTTAAAAGCTTTTTCCGGAGCTTTTGGTTTTAATTAAGCTTTTTACATGCCTAATTGCACTTCACAGCTAAAACACCCTTGGTTTTAAAGAAGCATGCGATAAAACCGTTTGACGTGACATTGCCATTAAGTTTTCAGCCATTTAGCTTTTATTGTGACAAGGTTTTATGTCCGAGACAGCAGGGTCGTGCACAGGATTTTCGAAAGGGGAGGGTTTTCTCGAAAGGGGCGCATGGTGTGCTTGTTAAGATTGCGAAAGGGCGCTAACAGTGAATCTTTAATCTCAATAAATGATACTTTGGTATATTTTACATATATTTTGCTGGTTCGAATCCCGAGGCGGACGCTCTAAAATTCTAAGTGTAAATATGGGTATCCGGCGCCGTCGCTCTGTGCCTTACTCAAACAGGGCGGCGAAGTCCTTGTAGTTAAAAAGAAGACAGTGGTTGGTCTAGTACCGGCCGACAGATATAAAGTCAACTTCGTTTTTTTTATATATTTTACATTGGTGTAACAGGAGACTACACTTTTTGAATTGGCGCTGCAAATCGTGTTGAATAGCGCCATGAAGGGGGGGCGTTAATTCGGAGTTTGAGCGAATTTGAGATTTTTGCGCAAATGAGAGTTTTGGCGTAAATCGGAAGAGGGATAGGCCGTTCACTTGTGGAGCGTAAACGGGGTTTTAGTGAAGAAGTAGAGCGTCCAAATTCCCGTCCCGGGAAAAAAATTCCCGGGAATTCCCGGGATTTCCCGTAAAAATATATTTCCCGTTTCCCGGGAAATTTATAAATTTCCCGGGAATTCCCGAATTCAAGCGGAAGTATACATTTTATTATTTTTTTGGATCCATATATTTTTTAAGTGCTCTAGAAAAAATGAAGAAACACAATTTAATATCAAGATTTATTTCTGATAATATAAGTTTCTGAAGAAACTGGAAATTGACCTTGCTAAATGAAAATAAACTTTTACAATTCAAGTATACTTTTTAAAACATAATTGGATACAGAATAAAGAATACGAATAGTTTACGTTTTTGTTTACCATGATCAAATTAGATGTAAATTTAATTGGTATAATTAAATATTTCAAAAAGGTTTTTGCAAGCAGAATTACTTCAATTCGTTGAAAAAAATCAATTTAAGGTAAAAGAATTATGGAGCATGGATGCAACAATGGGTGTTAGAAGGTTTAACATGAAAAAAAAATCGAAGAGTGGTAGTGGGTTGATGACAATTTATCGTATAATTTAAATCATGTTTTCGTTCCATAAAAAAAACGTTCAACGGAAGTCAATTATAAACCTGAAAACCAAGAGGAAAAAAAAACATTTTAAAATCATTGAAAAACTACTTTGTATTGTTTAAGAGGTGCCCGAAATATGCAAACATGGTTTAAAAACTTGCTTCAAATATTTGAAAACATTGAGTTGTTTGAAGTAAAACAAACACGAGAAGTTAGATTTTTAAAGAAAAACTTAAAAGCTTTACCAATCAAGAGCTGAAATCAGTATATCTTGGTTTAGAAAAGTTATTTATTATGAAAAAAAATTCTGAATGATTTTATTCGTTTCAACTTAATGTGCCAGGGTATGCATACCCTCTCAAACTGGTCACAGAGGCAAGTTTTAAATTTTTTTAAGATTGTGGAGTAAGGATTCATTTTACTTACTGTCCAAACTCTTTGATGAAAAGTACTTTTCAACAAAAATATAAGAGATCACTTTTTGATTTATTGTACGATTTGAGCTTATAAATTAGAAAAAAATATACATTTTCTTGTAGTTGTATGCATTTTTACATGCAGTCAAGCTATTAGTTGATCTTTATACTTATTTTAACCGTTAAAGTCGCTGTCCTATTCAATTTTGATGCGAAATATGATTCCGAATCAAGATTAGAGCAATTTTCAATTAGTTTAAAAAATCCCGGGATTTCCCGGGAAATTGGTTGAAAATATCCCGTTTCCCGGGAAATTGCAAACCCTGGGAAATTGGACGCTCTATGAAGAAGTGTAGCAGTAATTGCTCAAAACAAGTTTTCATAAGTTTTCTTTTTTTTATATTAAGAGTAGTTCCACAGAGAACAGATGTATATCATTGAACAAACAGCATTGAAAAACGTGTGTAAAAATTCAAACCAAAATACGTTGAAAAGAGCTAGAGTGTGCACCATCCGCCTAGATAGCGCCACTTCCAAAATCATGATGGCCTACAGTAGCAGAACGTTGGACCATCTAATCACAGCATAAAACATTCCGTACGAACGACATCAGACCAATGTCTGACTGCCTTTTATCAGAGGGTTGCAATTTTACGCGCCAAAGAAGGTAAACAAAACGAAATCAAACATAACATGTGTAAAGGGACTATTTTAAGTTGTCGCTTGAAAAATCATTTTTGAATGAATTTTCTGTTATGTTTTCGTTAATGTAAATGCATTTTTGCATTATTTTTAGTCAACTGGAATTATACAGAAGTGAATTTTATATTTAAACGAGGTTAACATTTATTTTCTTTCGAAATTATTGAGCCATTTTCATTGTTAAGTCAAGTATTCTCAGCCGCGACGGTGGCGCCGCCAAGTGTATCCTGCTCACTCTAATTTCTTTGATGCAAGATTGTATGCAACGCATTTTTTTAGTTTGCACGGTTTACACACAAGTTAGAGCCAAGATGTACATCTGTTCTCTGTGGTAGTTCTCTACGATTTTGCAATTTTTTTTCACGATTTTTAACTTTTAATTTTTTTTTATTTGGATGAAACTTTGCCATGCACCATGCATTCTCTATGCCAAAAGAAGCAATTTTTCATTATTCGTTTTTCTATACAAATGTCCATACAATTCTGGGGGCTGGTCATATTAAATTTATATGCAAATGAATGAATTTCTATATCTTCACAAGGGATTATCTGATCGATTTGGTGTCTTGGGCAAAGCAAAAAATCCGATTTTTTATGTTTTAGGGGACTAAAAAAAACATCTACGGAACTTTAGTGATGGTGCAAAATGTGGTTTAGGAGATATGATTTTTTTGAAGAAAAAAAAAACGAAAAAGTGGACAAAAATGGTTGAAGCAATTTTGTTAACAAAATGTACCGTTTTCAGGTTAAAGCTAATTTTAGGACTGCATTTTCAATTTATTTTGGTTTCTATTCATTTTAAAATACCACTTCTGGAATTTAAAGTACCCCTAAAAAATATTTTTGAAGAGCCAAGAAAAATTTGTACAACTTTCTCTCTGAAACTTTCAAATCGAGCAATTTTTTTCTAAGATACACAATTTCAAAGAAATCAAATCTATGAACTTGATTTTTTCTAAGTGTTAACCCTTTGCTGCCCATTTTTTTCGATTTTTTTTTAAGTTTTCCCTTGTCATTTTGAGCAACTTTTGTTCTACGAAAAACTTTACTTCTCTTGTTTTATGTTGTTTTTGTTTAATTTTTAGTTTTTAGATTTGCATTTATCTTGTTTAGTTGATGTTTGTTTTTTGTAGTATTTGACCTGTTCTAGCACCTAATTTGTGATGTTTTTTACAGCCAATTTTTCATTATTTTTGTATGTTTTTCATTTTTTTTTACTCTAGAACAAACCATTATCATTTAAATTGTTAAAAAATGCTTAGAGGTATAGTCTGAGACAATAGAAAAAAAAGTACCAAAAATATTAGTGAAAAACACAGCCAAGAAAAACAATCATTTTTTAAAACATTAGTAAAGTTACATAAAACAAGTCACACGTTCTACCCTACTTTTTTTCAAATTTTAAGAGTTTTTCTTTCCATTGCTTTTTAAGGTCGAAATTTTGTTAAAAAATTGATTTTTGGCGAATTATTAGATCGAACCCCGTCTAGAGGTGGGGTTGGATTGTAGCTGGATAAACTGAATGTGTTCAACTGATTATAACTCGGAAACTACTGGTCCGATTTTCAATCGACTTTTCTTTGCATTCCCTATGTCAAAAGAAGCAATTTTGCATCATTTGTTTTTCCATACAAGTCTCCATACAATTTTGAGGGCTGGAATGGGTATGTAAACGTATGAAATTTTGTATCTTTGGACGGAATTTTCTGAAAATCTGAAAAATTAGATAAGAAACTTAATTTTTGGGTCAAACATTTGTAACAGACTTTTTGAGTATAAAAAATGAAAAAAGATAATTTTGAATATATTTCTATCGATTCCTTGACTTTTCTGAAGAAACGTCCTAGAAAATCGATAAAAAGTAACAAAGTTGCTACAGGAAACAAAGATATATTTCGATTTACCCCAGAAAATTTTCCGAAGAGGCACCTCTCTCATAAACAAAATTTAAAAAATTATAAAATAATTAACATATTAAAAAAATACATTCAACGCCTGAAAAGCACCATAGAAATGATGAAAATATTTTGAAAATAAGATTTCAAAGAAAGTTTCACAACACGTAAAAAAAATAATCAAAAAAAGTTAGCTTAAGCAACATAAAAATGATAAAAAGTTGCGTCATGTGTTGAAATAAAAATGTTAAATAAAACAATTTGACTACCTTTTTGAAAATAAAATTTCACTAGAGGTCATGACAAAATAAAAAAAAAATGAAAAAGTAGAGCAACATAAAAAAAGATCAGAGATATTTTGAAAAAAGAACTTTACCAGCGGCGTTTTGTTAAAATAAAAACAAAATAAAATTATTTGACTATAGGTGCTCCTCAAGCTATAAAGACTGTTCAAAACTAGTCAAACAAAGTGTGCCAACCGGCGCAAACAAATGTTGTAGCTAGAACGTAGAACAGAATTTTTATTTTGTTATGTTATCGTACGCCAAACTTTGTTTGGCTCTTATTAAACAGTCTTTATGTTGCTAGAGGGGCGACGATAGTCAAACTTTTTTTTGTTGAATGTTTTAATTTTGTCATAATAGCGTTTCCAGTTAAAATCTTATTTTTAAAATATTTTTATCATTTTTTAGCTGCTTTGGGCACCGATTAATCAACTATTTTCTCAATAATTTTACCAATTTTTTCCCCACTCAAAAGGGCGCCTCCAGTAAAACTTACATATTGAGAATTTACATAACAATGTTTACGTCATAGGGGCGCCCCCATTCCATTTTCCATATCGAGAATTGGCATGAATTTTTTAAGTCGTAGGGGCGCCTTAAGTCAAATTTTTCATATCGAGAATTTGCATGATTTTTTCTAGTCATAAGGACGCCTCCAGTCAAATTTTCATAACAAAATTTGTATGATTTTTTAGGTCGTAGTGGCGCCTCCCATAAAATTTTCATATTACGAATTTTCATAAAAATGTTTAAGTCATAGGGGCGCCTTCAGTCAATTTTCATAATAAGAAATTGTATGATTTTTTAAAGTCGTAGGGACGCATCCATTAAATTTTTCATAGCCAAAATTTTCATGATTTTTTAAGTCGTAGGGGCGCTTCCTGTCAAGTTTTTTAATCTTGAAAATTTGTTTCAAAAAAATTTAAGTCGTAGGGGCGCCACCAGTTAAATTTTCATAATAAGAATTTGTATGATTTTTTTAAGTCATAAGGGCGCCTCAATCCAAGTTGCCAGTTCGAGAATATGCCTTTAAAGTCGTTGGGGCGTCTTCAGATATATTTTTACATTGAGAATATGTATTTAAAAAATAATTCTTAGGAGCGCTTCCAGTCAATTTTTCATATCCAGAATTTGCATGATTTTTTAAGTCGTAGTTGTTGAGAATATGTTTAAAAAAATTAGGTCGTAGGGGCGCCTCCAGTTAAATTTTCATATTGAGAATTTTCATAAAAATGTTTCATTCATAGTCATAGGTCAAATTTTCATAATAAGAATTTGTATGATTTTTTTAAGTCATAAGAGCGCCTCCAGTCAAATTTTCATTATAAAATTTGTATGATTTTTTAAGTCGTAGGGGCGCCTCCAGTCAAATTTTTATATGGCATATTCGTAATGAAAAAAATTTAGCCTTAGGGGCGCCTCCACTTAAATTTCCATAATTTTCATAAAAATGTTTTAGTCATAGGAGCGCTTCCAGTCAATTTTTCATATCCAGAATTTGCATGATTTTTTAAGTCGTAGTTGTTGAGAATATGTTTAAAAAAATTAGGTCGTAGAGGCGCCTCCAGTTAAATTTTCTCATTGAGAATTTTCATAAAAATGTTTCATTCATAGTCATAGGTCAAATTTTCATAATAAGAATTTGTATGATTTTTTTTAGTCATAAGGGTGCCTCCAGAAAAATTTTCATAATAAAATTTGTATGATTTTTTTAAAGTCGAAGTGGTGCCTCCAATCAATTTTTCATATCGAGAATTTGCATGGTTTTTTTTAAGTCGTAATGGAGCCTCCAATTAAATTTTCATATTGAGAATTTTCATAAAAATGTTTAAGTCATAGAGGCGCCTCCAGTCAATTTTGATAATAAGAAATTGTATGAATTTTTTAAAGTCGTAGGTTTCGCATCCATTAAATTTTTCATAGCGAAATTTTTCATGATTTTTTAAGTCGTAGGGGCACCTCCTGTCAAATTTTTAATATAGAAAATTTGTGTTAAAAAATTAAGTCGTAAGGGTGGCACCAGTTAAATTTTCATAATAAAAATATGTATAATTTTTTTAAGTCATAAGGGCGCTTCAATCCAAGTTGCCATATCGACCATATGCCTTTAAAGTCGTAGGGACGTCTTCAGTCATATTTTTACATTGGGAATTTGGATTTAAAAAAATAATTCGTAGGGGCGCTTCCAGTCAATTTTTCATATCCAGAATTTGCATGATTTTTTTAAGTCATAGGGGCGCCTCCAGTCAAATTTTTAATGTTGAGAATATGTTTAAAAAAATTAGGTCGTAGGGGCGCCTCCAGTTAAATTTTTATATTGAGAATTTTTATAAAAATGTTTCATTCATAGTCATAGGTCAAATTTTCATAATAAGAATTTGTATGATTTTTTTAAGTCATAAGAGCGCCTCCAGTCAAATTTTCATTATAAAATTTGTATGATTTTTTAAGTCGTAGGGGCGCCTCCAGTCAAATTTTTATATGGCATATTCGTAATGAAAAAAAATTAGCCTTAGGGGCGCCTCCAGTTAAATTTCCATAAATTTCATAAAAATGTTTTAGTCATAGGGGCGCCTCCAGTCAAATTTTTCATATCGAGAATTTGCATGATTTTTTTATGTAATAAGGGTGCCTCCAGTCAAATTTTCATAACAAAATTTGTATCATTTTTTAAAGTCGTAGGGGCGCCTCTATTTAATTTTTCATATCGAGAAATTGCATGATTTTTTTAAGTCGTAGCGCCTCCAGTTAAATTTTTATATTGAGAATTTTTATAAAAATGTTTCATTCATAGTCATAGGTCAAATTTTCATAATAAGAATTTGTATGATTTTTTTAAGTCATAAGAGCGCCTCCAGTCAAATTTTCATTATAAAATTTGTATGATTTTTTAAGTCGTAGGGGCGCCTCCAGTCAAATTTTTATATTGCATATTCGTATTGAAAAAAATTAAGTCTTAGGGGCGCCTCCAGTTAAATTTTCATAATTTTCATGAAAATGTTTTAGTTAATGGGGACGCCTCCAGTCAAATTTATCATATCGAGAATTTGCATGATTTTTTAAAAGTCATGTGGGATCCTCCAGTCAAATTTTCATATTGCATATTCGTATTGAAAAAAAAATAAGTCTTAGGGGCGCCTCCAGTCAAATTTTTCATATTGAGAATTTGCATGATTTTTTTAAGTCATAAGGGCGCCTCCAGTCAAATTTTCATAACAAAATTCGTATGATTTTTTTTAAGTCGTAGGGGCGCCTCCATTCATTTTTTCATATCAAGAACATGCATGATTTTATTAAGCCGTAGGGGCGCCTCCAGTCAAATTTTTATATTGTATATTCGTATTGAAAAAAATAAGTCTCAGGGGCGCCTCCAGTTAATTTTTCATAATTTTCATAAAAATGTTTTAGTCATAAGGGCGCCTTCAGTCAATTTTTTCATATTGAGAATTTGCATGATTTTTTTAAGTCAAGGGCGCCTCCAGTCAATTTTTATAATAAAATTAATATGATTTTTTTAAAGTCGTAGGGGCGCCTCCATTCATTTTTTCATATCAAGAATTTGCATGATTTTTTTAAGTCGTAGCGCCTCCAGTTAAATTTTTGTATTGAGAATTTTTATAAAAATGTTTCATTCATAGTCATAGGTCAAATTTTCATAATAAGAATTTGTATGATTTTTTTAAGTCATAAGAGCGCCTCCAGTCAAATTTTCATTATAAAAGCACAGCAAAAAATCCGATGGTAAAATCGCATGCAAAAGCATGCACATCACCTTCGTCGAAATAAACACTTAATATTACACACTGCATGTACAATTTTTCTACTCACAAAAAAAAGTTGCAGCCGACGGGATTCAAACCCAGCACCAACAGTAAGGGCTGGCGCCTTAGCCCGCTCGGCCATCAGACCGATGAAGATTTAAAAGGATAGACGCATATATGAGCTTGACATTTCGGTCAAGTAGGTTTCTCATACTGATGGGCTACATATTTCAGGGTGTAATATTACATAGAATTTCATAAAATAATGCAACATTTATTTTACACCCAGGCCTTTTACACGCAGCTGGATTACTACTTTATTTTCTGTGAGTTGTATGATTTTTTAAGTCGTAGGGGCGCCTCCAGTCAAATTTTTATATTGTATATTCGTATTGAAAAAAATTAAGTCTTAGGGGCGCCTCCAGTTAAATTTTCATAAATTTCATGAAAATGTTTTAGTTAATGGGGACGCCTCCAGTCAAATTTATCATATCGAGAATTTGCATGATTTTATAAAAGTCATGTGGGATCCTCCAGTCAAATTTTCATATTGCATATTCGTATTGAAAAAAAAATAAGTCTTAGGGGCGCCTCCAGTCAAATTTTTCATATTGAGAATTTGCATGATTTTTTTAAGTCATAAGGGCGCCTCCAGTCAAATTTTCATAACAAAATTCGTATGATTTTTTTTAAGTCGTAGGGGCGCCTCCATTCATTTTTTCATATCAAGAATTTGCATGATTTTATTAAGTCGTAGGGGCGCCTCCAGTCAAATTTTTATATTGCATATTCGTATTGAAAAAAAATAAGTCTTAGGAGCGCGTCCAGTTAAATTTTCATAATTTTCATAAAAATGTTTTAGTCATAGGGGCGCCTCCAGTAATTATTTGCATATTGAGAATTTGCCTGATTTTTTAAGTCATAAGGGCGCCTCCAGTCAATTTTTATAATAAAATTAATATGATTTTTTTAAAGTCGTAGGGGCGCCTCCATTCAATTTTTCATATCGAGAATTTGCATGATTTGTTTAAGACGTAGGGGCGCCTTCAGTCAAATTTTAATATTGCATATCTGTATTGAAAAAAATTAAGTCTTAGGGGCGCGTCCAGTTAAATTTTCACAATTTTCATAAAAATGTTTTAGTCATTAGGGCGCCTCCAGTCAAATTTTTCATATCGATTTGAAAAAAAAAAATCTCTTTGGCATTTTAGCAACATAGCTAAAAAAATCGGCCCTTCGGGCCGAGGGGCGCATGGGGTGTAACTAACTTAATTTGCCAGGGGGGGGGGGGTTAAACCCCTAAAACCCCCCCCTTGTACACGGCCCTGCCGAGACATAAAACCCTGTTAGAACCTATTAATTAGCTCTTGCTTATTGGTTGCGGTGAATGCCCAAATAAAACTATTAAGCAATCAAGATGCTACCACAAAACCTAAATAAACTAGGTGGTGGCTAGTTGGTTTAAAAATGTTACTTGGGTGTATTTGTTTTAATGTGCTTAATTTTAAAATGCCCGAAAATCTTAAAAAATCACAAATCTGGAGTTTTTTTTGAAAAGGTCCAATAATTCAAATTTTGAATTTTTGCTTTTTGGGTGTTTTTTAACACCCCTGACTCAAGGCGGTTTCAAAAACACCCAAAAAGCAAAAACTGGAAATTTGGTTTATTGGACCTTTTCAAAAAAAACTCCAGAAATGTTTCATCATTAAACCCTGTGCTGAAAATGTTTCCAATGAAAAATCTTCTTTAGCAAGTTTTTTTTTGAAGTTCAAAAATTGTGGGATATTTTCACAGCATTTAGACCATATTTATTTTAATTTCTCATAAAGTTTTTCAAATTCCATACAAAAAAATCTAAAATAAGAAAAAAAATATATATTTTTGAGAATTTTATTTTTAATAGCAAAAAGCGACCTTTAGTAGTTGTTTTTAAGTGAACACTTTGCTCTTTAAAAACGTTAAATATAGGGTACTATTTCAAAAAGTCGATAGCGCCGTGGGTTCCCTACTCTGGTATAAACAAATATTTTATTTGGAAATGAGTACATCTTTTGGGTAAAAATTGTGTAATTTTACCACTGAAAATGTGTAAATTTAACCTTTTTCCAGTGTTTTTTTTTTTTCAATTTAAATTGGGAAGGTTATATCAATCCTTAAAATTTTACACTCTTGAAGAGTAACACAATTTTTACTGTTTATGCTGATAGGACCTTTTGCAAATGTAAGCTAGCATTGATACCAACAACTTAGGGAGCGTTATTTTATTACGTAATCAAAGCTATTTACTTTTTTAGTAATATGGTTAACCAATTTTCTTTAAAATAAGGTTTTCTTTTTAAGTTTCCAGGATAAAATTGAACAAAGTTACTAAGTACCGATAAAACACTTGGAAAAATCTGTCGACGAAAATCATATATTCATGAATAGAATAAGGAAGGGAGGATTTGAAATTAATTAAATAGTTTGAAGAATTTAGATGGCTCATTGTTTTTTTGGCTTTAAAAAGGTTCAATTTAAAGTCTTATTGAAATATATATTAACTTAATATATCGATTTTTGATTAAAATTGATCATTTTAATCAAAAAAATGTTCGAAATTGGCAAAAAAAATCTGTGTTATCTGGCACTGTTAATAATCAATCTTTTTTTTGGCTGACACTTGAAAAATCTATCATTTCAACCATTTGAAGTACTTTTTTTTATAATAACGGTTAAGGTGAAATCATTTATCATCATCAACTGTGTCGCCATGTTTATGACTTTTTTGAAGACCAAACATAAAAATAAAATCTTAATACTTTAAAATGGTTTGGCGAGCCGTCAACTTTCTCCAGGAAGAGAATGCACTCAGAAGAAATCGATTAACTTTCGTCTTAACTTCAAAAGCATCTGATGCAAACGCGAACCAAAAAAAACGATAATTAAGCAGACTAGTTTTACATTTAGTTAAAAGCCCTAATTAGACTGCTCTCGTATGCGTGCCGGCACTATCATTTGAACTGCATTAAGCCGAAGGGGGAGCGACATGAAGCGAGCCACTAATCATCGACCTCTCAACTAGAGCGTCTCAAGAGTCTAGGCAACGGTACACCGAAAAAAAAGGGAGTGGGGAGTTTGTGGTTGGACGCAGGTGAAAACCCAACCCCCGTTATAATTAATTACAACTAAAAGGGTGCGCTCATAAAATTTTTCTACTTCTAAACAAAAGCCTCCGTGAGCCCTTTCGAAGAGTGCGCGCAGACCATCCAAGTAGTCCGGTTCGCGCCGTCAGCAATCGGATGACGCATCGAATTTCCCTAATCGCAGACCACCGGCCGCCGAAGCCGCCGCCTACTCCGCCTATGTTGATGCGTTTTATGCTAGGTTGGCTTCTGATGCTCGCGCGGAATGCTTTCTCGAATTACACGGACCAATTTGTAAACAAGCGGAAATGAATGCTTGCGTGCTTTTGCTAGGCGGGTTTCTTCTGTTTTTGAAGTATCTTTTTTTTTGTTGAACATGTCGATTAACATTTTTTTTTACGGATGTATGTTCATTCAAACAAGTAGTTGGAATTTATCAAATTGTTGTGAACAAAAACCCTTATCTGTTAGTTATTAAAATAAATTAAAAACCCTTTTCAAAAGTTACACCTTAAAATATATCAAGTTACCACGCGTGTGCATCGAGAAAGCAACAACAAAAAAAAACAGAAAACAACTTTTCAATCGCTTTTACTATATCTACTACCACGAAAAAAATCAACGGTGTAAATAGCAAAACAAACAAAACAAACAAAATGTGCTTACGAGAAAATAATTGAGCCAGACACTGGGGAGGGGAGCGCCTTTTTGGATGGGTTTGCTGATTGGCGGCTTGCACCAGACAGACACACTGAAACTACTGTGCTCTGCTGGTCAAACGATTAGCGTATGACTGATTTCCGTTTTGGTGGGGTGTAAGGGCACTGAGAAAAAAAAAATATTCATAACATTAACTTTCAATTTTTGAAATTGTGGAACATACCAACTAAAATCTAATGAAATTAGTCTAAAATATTAATGTTTTTTATTTGCTAAATTTCGAAACATAATTTCTTCAGTTCGTTTGGTACGGTATGTCCACGCATCCTGCCTCCACCACAGATTTTGTGAAATGTGATCCGTTCACAGAATCCTCTCTGCGGTTAATGCAATACAGTATGGCTAGCCGCAAAATATTAAACGTCAAGCTATATTTTACAAATTTGGAAAAATGCTCCAAAATTCGATATCTATTATTATAGATTTCTCCTTCATTTTTTATTTCCAAAAATACCAATGAATTCTTTTTTAATCCAAAAATATCAATGAAATCATAAAAAAATAATTAATTTTGTCAAGCTTCACGTCTTTTTTTTTTGAAAATTTGTTTTAATACAGTAACATATGTTATACAATGTACTCAGAATATTTTTTTTACCTTGAATGGAATGAATTAAGAGCCATGGTATTAACAAACCCACTTGTTTTGCAATCATTAGTTTTCAAAATATCGAAGTATTGACGTTTTTTTCTCTGAAAAAAAAAACTTTTTGCAGTTCTGTACAACGGATTTCGATTCCAAACATGCTAAATATAATTTTAATTGCAGGAAAATGCATTTCAAATTGTTTTAGTTCAGTAGAATCCTATTTCCATTAAAAACGAAACTATTGGCACTACGCCCCCCGGGGCATGGCCTTCCTCTAACGTGGGATTTCTGCTCCAGCGCCTCTGACGAGACAGGAGAAACCGGGACCGACGTTTTACTTCACCATCCGATAGAAGCTCAGTGGATAAGGCGGGAATCGAACCCGCGTCTCATAGCATCATCGGGATCGGCAGCCGAAGCCGCTACCCCTGCGCCATTAAAAATTAAAAGTTGAAAAATAAAGTTTGCCCCCCCATTTTTCGGACTGATTAGGCTGGTACAAATATTTTTAAAAGTTTTTGTCACCCCCCCCCCCCCCTTCAAAATTGGCCCGAAAAATCAGGGGGCAAAAAAAATATTTTTACAATAAACTTCAAAATTTCAATGAAAATTCAAGTGCAACCAGCTTAAAACAAATTAAAATACATTCTTCTGCGTTTAAAATCATTTTTAGCATGTTTGGGTTTATTAAAAAATCATATTTTTTTTCGAAAATTTTCGATGCAAAATCTTTTTTTTCGATACAATTTTTATTTTTGTCAGATCTAAGATTTTTGAAAACTGCAAAACAACTGAACTAGTGTAAAATGCATTTTAAAACACTTTTTTCATTTAAATTTGAAGACTATGGCTTGTTATTTAAATTTTTATATTTTTTTATTTTTTTGCCCTCCCCTTGACCTCGGCCAGGGCCGAGGGACAAAAACTTTTTTGAATATTTGCATCGGCCTTAAGAAAGAGGTTGGGGAGTGGGGTGGAGTGCGACGTAAACTTTGAAAAATATTTGCAAAGAAAAAGTAAGATTAATATTTTTCATAAAAACACATTTTTTCAAAAAATCGTGACTCGGCTACAAAATTTTTGTTCATACTTTTCTGGCACAAAAGTTGCGAGTTTTCTGTCCATATCAAATACTCTCAAAAATTCAATTACACGAATTTTAAGAAACAGATTTTTTTTGTGAGAAAAAAATCGACAATTTATTTTTAGCGTGTTCAATTTTTTTTAAATCCATGAACCTTAAACTTTTTTGAAGAAATTAAATCGATCATAAAAAAAACCTTTAAAAGATACAGATTTTCAAAATTCAAATCGATCGTCTGTAAAGATTTTCTGTTGGCTGCAGATAAAAACATTTGGTTCGATTTTCTATGATAAAAATCGAAACTGTTTATTGCTGTATTTTTTTTTTATTGAAAAATGCATAATTTTTCAATAAAAAAAATTGAATATCTAGCTCAAATATGTGTTTCTAGTCATCCTTGAATGAGATTTTTAAATTGGAAGTGGAAAAATACAGAAAAGTTACGATTTTCAACACGACGTATTTTTTTAAAATTATACAGCAAACTGTATTTTTAAAATGAGATCGAAAAAAATCACGAAATCAATACAAATAAGTGCTTAGTGTATTGAAAATAAGATTTTATTTTAACAGAACTTTTGATATTCTCTGCATAAATCTTAATAAATTTAGTTGTCAAATAATGAAATTCCACAACAAACAATCTTTCTCCCTCCGTGCCCGCCCACCAAATGACGCACGAGGTGTTAACGTTATGCGGAAATCGTCACTTATACCCATTTTCCCCTTGCTTCCAAAACCCTCCTCGCACTTTCGATCGATTGGGGGAGGGAGGTGAGGTGACCATCGCTAGTGGTAGCTGCCGCGATCCAGACCGTCTACTGGCCCAGATCCACCACTATCGCCAACGTCGTCGGTGTGGCCCACTCCCCGTTTCACAACACAAAATGAAAAAATATGTGGAAAAACAAGAAATAAAAAAAAGGCAACACAACAAAAACAACCCAAAGCGATTGAATACAAACGTTTCTGTTTGTTTGCAGAATAAAAAAAAAACCGGTTGTTCACCGATCCAAATGGGTGGCGGCTTGCATCATACGGGGGTAACGTTTGAAAAGGTCGTAACGCTTCGAACGGCGTTCGTGAATTGAAATTTGAAACTTTCGGTCTCGTATGATTGAAAGGTGGGCGACGGTTGACCATGATCCGTACACACTTTTGGCGCCAAATTTGCATTAATTCCACACCGTTCGTCTGACATTTGACGCAATACTGGGGTGGGCGTTCGTCGAAAATGTGGGTCATACCGCGAACAAGGTCGAATTCCTGAATGTTCTGCTGACCCGGAAGTGAAATTTCAGGTGGAATCCGGCAATTTTTGCTATGACCTAAAAGTTTGTCCTATTTGGACCTTTAAGGACCTAAGCTTCATGAAAATGCAATTTGTGACGAAGTGACCCCTACAAAATTAATTAAAACTCGGTCAAAGTCGTTAAATCATAAAACGAGGCACGAAGGCGGGTGGAGCCTTAACGAAGTCACGTCATTAGTCAACGCTCCCCTTGAAAACGTGTTTAGCTATGTTGCACCATTTTAGCTAACGAACTTTTAATCCGTTTATGTGCACTCAACGCGAGAGAACATCAATTCGTAATCGCATAAAGTTAGGACACGGTATGGTACAAAGATGTTTTGTTGAAAGCTCAAAATTTTCGGGAACTTCTGCTGAAGATAAGCCAAAAGTAGCGACCTTCACCCTAGCATTCCTGACGGAACGTGCACCTTCAACGTGTCAAGCTCTGGCGTAGCAGAAAAGGGAGTAGGTCTTGGCACAGTCATACACCTGTCCCCAGAGACTGGCTCACACAATAATGCACCCTAGGTGCAGAGCATCGCAGCATCACTTCACCCAAAGCGTGTAGAAGCAGAAGGCTGATTTGCATATCAAACGAGCATCAAATTCGCATCAACATCGTCGCCGTCAACGCGAGAGTCAGCTCTGAGTAGGGAGAAAAGTCATGTTATGCTTGAGCACGTGGTGATATTTATTGTACGGAAGAGGAAGAGTGTAAACCGAAACGTCGAGACGGCCGAGAGTTGACACCGAAAATGTAGTGGGCTCAGTGTCAGAGGGATATAGTCTAGTGGTGGCCCAGAGTTGAGTTAAAAGTCGGTGGTAGAGCTTAACAATGAGTAGAATGTGTTCAAGTTGATATAGAACACTCAAAAAGTTCATATTTTTAAATAAATTTATTGTGGATGCGTTTTCACCAAAATTTCAACATTTTATCGTAGGCCGGCAAACAAATTATGGAAAAGTATAATCAATAGTAAACTTGTTTGTCATGTTCCGAGGTCATTGGACATTGTCTGGCCTCACCTAGACATTGAACAAGAGCTAGGCAAATCATCGTACAAAAATACAAAAATCTTTATTCAAGTTGTATTCAAGCCCTTGGCCTCCTTGGATCACTTATCAATCGTTTTCCGTCAATACCGAAATCGTGCCAATCTTCTTACGAACCACGTGTTGACATTTCCCACCGTGCCAACCTCACCACAATGCACCGGGATAACGCTGTGACCTTTCACGAGACTAACCTTAGCTCAAGCCGCCGTTGGCTGCCTGACTGGGTATCGTCATCACCGTGCACACTTGTCGTCTGGGAGATGCTGCAATCTTTCCGCATTCAACAATACAATGCACAACACACACTGAGTTAAATTTGCACAGGTTTTGCATGGCTTTAATCTCTTGGGCCAAAGAAGGCCGCTGCTGACTTTGGTTGCCAGGTTGACCAGGTAAACCCATCCAAGTAGCCACGAGGTGCGGATATGCGGACATTTGCATACCATTACGGAAAACAATGCAGGTTTGGTGGAACCCCGTTGAAACCGACCAACGCTAGTAATTTGGTCGACTCTGCGCGGATTTATGGTTGACCACTTGACGAATGAGATAAAAAGCCGGAGATATCATGGCTTATTAAATCATCACGTCGTCGTCTCGTTTCATCAAGCTTTGACGAGCTTCCGCGGAACGAAAGTGAAAGAATTCACTCGAGGCCGTCGAGGAAATGATCCGCACGGCGCAATCAAATTAAGTCATTAATTCGGCAAACCCCCGGCAAAACCCGACAAACGTCACGTCGCAGCAGACCTCAATCACATTTCTGCGAGGAGTGGGTTAGCAAATCCGGGCACTTCCTGTAATTGCGCCCGCGTCAAATAGAGCACGCCGAATTTGACAGCTGAAATCCGCACTCATCAGCGCAAACAATGAGTACCGGGGCCGGGTACTCATGCAGCGGCGAAGGCTGAATCAATCAGAGAAGGCGTTGGTCGTCGTCGGCGAGGCTTGCTTTGTTGCCCCGCGCGCTCTCGTTAGGTTAGGTTAGGTTTTGTAGGGGAGGAAGCCGGGCAGGAAATGCACGTGGTGGCGGCGGCGGCGGCTATTAGACTGCCGGATTAGTCAATCAACTTAAGGGGAGGCCCGTGGTGGTGGTGGTGGTGAGAAATTGATTGAGGCCCCTCGTCGTCGTACGGGCAATACGGAACGGAACTCGCGTTTTTTGGGGCACGTTCTATTCGTTAGAGCTGCTGTTGTTATTGCGGTTTTGTCTTGGAGGTTTCCCGTCGTGTGTGAAGTGTTTTGTTAATTATGATGTTGGTTTATTGGGGGCGCAATGGGCGGTGTTTTATTAAGGCGCTCTGCTCTGTTGTATGCGACCCGCTGCTGTGAACTGGTGCAGTGTGGATGTCGAACTTGATGTGAGAATAAATACGTTATCAAAAAATTAAAAAGAGAGATGTAGCCGGTAACATGGAGTGAAACTTTCACAGCTGTCATGCTAGTTCAGTTTGCGGGGTTTGGTATGAACACTTTAGTGCTGCTTTTTGACTTTTTAATATTACGTGCGTGGACATACCGTATTAAATGGAAACATAATTATCAAAAAATGACAAAAAACAGGATTTTTTTTTTTTATTTACATTACGGCAGCCAATTGTGAATTCTTGTTTACAAAAGCTTTTTTAAATTATGTTATGTTTTTGTAGTTGTCTGTTCTCTAAAATTTTAGAATATTGCCACACTTTAAAAATTTTCCTGTAAACTTACTAACAGCACGATTTATTTTATTGTTTTTTTGTCCCGGATGAAAAGTTGAGTTTTGTAGATTTGGAGAGCACATTTAATGAAATATTACGGTCTTACGTTTTTTTTTTTTTCAGAGGTTTCAAAACTATTTTAAACTTTCTTCTATGAGTTTTTTTTGTTCTTTTTATTCATTCTAATGTAACGCAAATTTTCGATTGTTTTGGTATCATTGCAAAGTTGTAGATTTTGATCTTAACTATTCAGAAAAAAGTACATGAGATGAATTTTGTCTTTCTTTTATAATTTATATTTTTTTTAATTTTTTGTGTATGTTTTTTTTTGTGAACCAAAACGTCAAATTTTTCTTTTTGGCCAAGCTTAGAACTTAAAAAATGTGAACCATCGAAAAAAATTAGAAATCTTTTTTGGTTGAAGAATTGAATTTGTAATCAAATATTACTTTTTGAAAGTATAAATACTTAAAAAACACAAATACTTTATATTTTAAAAATACTTCAATTTTTCATAATATTTAAAATATGAATATTGAACGATGCGAAATTTTGTGTGCCTTTTCACTATATCAGAGGTTTTTGCTGGAAAATGCTAAAATTTTCACAAATACCGTATTTTCAGAAAATACTCAAATTTTTATAATTTGCGGTATTGGTATCAAAAAAAGGATATTTTGGTATGCATTTTCCCTTTATTAAAGTTTTTTTGTAAAATACTTAAATTTTCACAAAATACCATACTTTTTTGAAAACATAAAAATTTTCATAATTTGCAAAATGGGTAGCAAACTAAGCGAAATATTGTATGCATTATCACTTCATTAGATTTGTTTGGAAAATACTCAAATTTTCACAAAATACCGTACTTTTTGAAAATTCTAAAATTTTCATAACATACAATATGGGTATCAAATGAAACAAAGTTTCGTATGCCTTTTCCCTTTATTAGAGTTTTTTTTTGTAAATTACTTTAATTTTCACAAAATACCGTACTTTTTTGAAAACACATTTGAATTTTCACAAAATATCGTATTTTTGAAAAAAAAAAAACTTTTTATGGTTTGCGAAATAAGTGTCAAACTTAGCAAAATTTTGCATGTATTTTCACCTAATTAGAGTCTTTTTGTAGAATTCACAAATTTTCACAAAATAAACGAATTTTTCGAAAACGCTTAAATTTGTATAATTTGCAACCTGGGTACCAAACGAAGCGAAATTTTGTATGCATTTTCACCTCATGAGATTTTTTTTTGAAAAATTCTCAGATTTTCACAAAATACCGTATTTTTTCGAAAATACTGAAATTTTCTTTTTGCAATTCAGTCGTGAAACTACTTACTTTTCCTGTCAATCTTGAACGACAAATAGCCTACTTTTCTGTACCAAAAATTACAAAATCGAATAGCAACACTTTTCAAAATAAATGCTGAAAAGTTCTACTTTTCAGCACTGCAATGGGTGCTGAAAAGTTGAACTTTTCAGCACTTGTTTCGAAATGTAACACTTTTCAACATTTTTTGATTTAAACGATTTATTGACAAAATACATGAAAATTCGACTTTAAATTTCACTCAATGGGTGTTTTTCGGAATTGCAAAAAATGTCGTATGGAACTCGTTGCAAAACCTGATTTTTCCAGCACTCTTCGTATTTATCCAACTCGGTGAACCTCGTTGGATAAATGTACGACTCGTGCTGAAAAAATCCTCTTTTTGCAACTTGTTGCATAAACTACTATTATTCGCAAAACAGGTATCAAAAGAAGTGAAATTTTTAATGGATTTTCAATTTATTCAAGTGTTTTGGTAAGATACTGAATTTGTCACACATATCACGTATTTTTTCGAATTTTTCTATATGATTTGCAATATATCAACCATTCCAATTTGACTTAAATGGGTTCGCAGAATTTGAATTCGATGTTTTTATTAAGAAATGTTTTTATACGGTTGTGAAAATTGTTCAGCTAATTAAAGATTTTGTGTTTTTTTTTTCGTTTTTCGTGCTTTCAAATTGAGTTTGTAGCAACTTCAAGTAGTGTTTTTTTTAATTTAATACGAGAGAAAAATAATTGACAATCTAGTAAAAGTTCGAAGCTCAAGGAAAAGGGGGAATTTCCATACAAGCTTGGGAGTTTAGGTGTTAATGATTCAACTCATTTTTCTTCAAAAACCTTTCATACCCTAGAAAGTAAAATTCTAAAGAAGACAATTTGATTGCAATTTTCAGCAATATCACCTGCGGATGATTCCCCCTCCCTGAGCACCACCCAAGTGCAGCCCCAACGACCGATAAAACCGATTTTGAAACGGGCTCCAAAACACAACCCCCACTTTCAAAAAGCCAAATCTTTCCCCTGGGGCCGATTGAAAGTCCTTTGCCAAAACCCTTTCACCCCATTTACCACCCAGCCGCACCAGCGGAAACTTTTGGCCAATTTCCAAATGTGCGAATCGTATCTTAATTAAACGACCACCCCCTACCCACTTCGATCCACTCTCCCCAAGGGAGGGGGTTGTTTTGCAGATCGCGGTAGGCCGTCGTCACACACTAGCGCAGCGTTTTAGTTGTTTTGAGTTGGCAGGTATACTGCGGCGGCCTACTTTGATTTCTTGGCCAGCGGCGAAATTGGGTCAGTTGCATATGGTGTGACACCACCCCGCCTACTATTCCTTTGGAGGGTAGGTGCGGGACCAAAAACTGCAGTTTTAGTCGTCTATTCAGGAAGGATGTTTGCTGAATGCTCTCGGGGGCAGTTTGTTTAGACGTTTGTGAACTGGGGGTGGTCATTTTGTTCAGGTTTTGATTTGTTTTTTAGATGTTGGTGAAAGAATAACCTATAAATCAAAACATTGCCAGAAGGTGTTCAAAAAAGGTCTGCATGCGACAAACCCCCTCTAACCGGCAGTACTCTATACGGACACTGTCAGGCCGATCTGGTTTCGACTTTTTATACGCCCTCCAGGCGGTCATGTCGAAACAGTTTCCGATACGTTGCCAAAGGCCGAGGGGGGAGGCACTCGAATGTCGAAGTCGCTTTTTTGCCCGAGAGTTCCACTGAATTAATCAGCAGAATTGATCAAACACACTTTCAGATTCGAATTTATTCACGTGCCAAACGGCGTTTTTTTTTTCTCTCTGAAAACGAATAAAAATTTTCCCCTAAAACCGTATGGGGCTGCCAAAAAGTCTCGCATTCAAATTCTCGACTTTTTCGAGGGTGGTGGTGGTTTCGGCAAAAAGAAAGATTTCAAATGGATTGTCGGAATGTTTTTTTTCGCCTGTTTCGCCCCGGCTTCAATGAAGCAGAACCGACAACTCACAGTGTCTGCGGTAGGTTTTATGATGCAGAAGAAACTCAACTCTTTTATGTACCTCAAATGAGCGATTCGTTTCCCGTTCTGGCGAAACCAAGGCGGTTTTTTAATAGTTTGAACGAGAGGAAGCAAGGGCGTCTATGTGCAGTTGCATAAGTTAAGGGACCATCCATAAACCACGTGGACACTTTAGGGGGTATGGCGATTGTCCACGATCCATACAAAAAAGTTTTTTTTTGTATGGACAATTGTCCACGAGGGGGGGGGGGGGGTAACAGATTCCCAAAAAAGTGTCCACGTGGTTTATGGATGGTCCCTAAGATGTTTCCCGTTTTTTTTGCTTTGCTTTTAGACTAATGCATGCATTTTTCATCTTTCAATTCCAGATCCACAACCGACGTCAATCTGTTGATAAGGTAGGTTTTTGCTGCTCTCTCCCAAACACAGTTAGCATTCAACGAAAAAAGAAATATAATTCCAGGAACTTCCTTCCAACCGAACAATAAACCCTCGAGCAAATGAGGCTCGTAATGGTGTGCCCTCTATAATCACGCCACAATCAGCAATACATAAATTTCGCACTTGTTAGAGGGCTGCTGCTCCCCCTTAATCGCATAACCGTCTCAACTTGTTATGGTGTGGAAATGCACATGGGACACATTTGCGGCCTCCTGAACTGTTGTGGTCTCATTATTTTATTGCGCCAAACATAATGACCGGGTACGCAGTGCATCGCAATTCGTTTTGCGAGGGAAGCAAAAAAGAAATCTGGGAAAGATCGCTCCTTTTCGCGCTGCACAAGGACCCTAAGAATAACCCTTGGATTTTTTGACAGAATTTTCAATTTTTAATCTAGAAAGATTCAATTAGAAGCAACACTATTCTCTCAAAATAACCTTTTTTTAAAAAAATATTTTTTTTTGAATGAAACTTTGTGCGTTCCTTTTCCATGACCAAAGAAGACATTTTGCATCATTGTTTCTTCTATACAAGCTCCTTACGATTTTGGCAGCTCTCCATATATACATAAATCAACAATCTATATTTCAAAACTTATTTTCTTTAAAAATAAGATGTCTTTGGCAATGTTGCAGGTATTATTTAGGGCTTCTTAGAAAAAATATATATGCAAAAATAAAATATTTAAAAAAATCTCATTTTTGGATAAGTTAGGATGACAGAAATTGACTTTTTTTAAGCTATGGCATAAGTTGGTCACAAATAGTTCATACTTTCAAAAAAACGTGGAAAAATTAAGTGACATAAAATTTTCAAATCAGACTCAAAATATTCAAAGGCTCAACATATTTATTTTCAACCTTGTCAAATGTAAGGGTTGATTTGAAAATTTTAAACATAATTTTTTTTTTCAAGAGATCGGTCAATTTCACAAAAAAAAATATTATTTTTGGGTGGTGTAAGGATACCCTTTAAATTACCGCTCTAAGCTGAAATAATTACTAGTCCCTTCAAATTTACCTCCAAGTGAAAAAAAATAACAAAATGAAGATCTAACGACAACTTTGATTAAACCAATAAAAAATGAACCTAAACGAATGGATAATTTTTTAATTTGTTTTTTTGTTCGAAAATTGTTTTCACTATAAAAATTTGGAGGGGAAAGATTTGGTGAATTCAATTGGTCAACCAATCAATGATAAGAAATTCTGGGGGACTTATAAAACTGTTTTTGAAAAATGGTCATTTTGGCCATTTTGGTCATTCCGTCATTTGGACATTTTAATCATTTTGTTAATTTTGTTCATTTTGATCATTTTGGTCATTTTGGTCCTTTCGATAATTTTGGTTATTTCTATCATTTTGGTTATTCGGCAATGTTGTTCATTTTGATCATTTTTGGTCATTTTGATCATTTGTGCCATTTTGGACATTTAGGCTATTTTTGGTCATTTTACTCATTTTAGTCATTTTGGTAATTTTGGTCATTTCGGTTCATTTTGGTATTTTTTTGTCATTTTGATCATTTTGGTCATTTCTATCATTTTGGTCATTTGTGGTATTTCGGCCATTTTGATCGTTTTGATAATGTTGATCATTTTGATAATGTTGATCATTTTGATCATTATGATCATTTTGATCATTTTGATCATTTTGATCATTTTGATCATTTTGATCATTTTGATCATTTTGATCATTTTGATCATTTTGATCATTTTGATCATTTTGATCATTTTGATCATTTTGATCATTTTGATCATTTTGATCGTTTTGATAATTTTGATCATTATGATCATTTTGATCATTTTGATCATTTTGATCATTTTGATCATTTTGATCATTTTGATCATTTTGATCATTTTGATCATTTTGATCATTTTGATCATTTTGATCATTTTGATCATTTTGATCATTTTGATCATTTTGATCATTTTGATAATTTTGATCATTTTGATCATTTTGATCATTTTGATCATTTTGATCATTTTGATCATTTTGATCATTTTGATCATTTTGATCATTTTGATCATTTTGATCATTTAGATCATTTTGATCATTTGATCATTTTGGTCAATTTTGTTATTTTGGTCATTTCAGTAATTTGGTAATTTCGGTCATTTTGGCCATTTTGATCATCTGTTGATCATTTCAAAAATTGTGTTTTTTTCAGGAAATTGGCAACAATGAATGAAAAAAATTGGACCAAAGTGTGTCAGTCTTTTAGTATCAATAAACTTTATAGCATTTTTGCAAAGACTTTTTCTGAAATTGTATGAAGTCTTGTAACGTCATGATTCGAAATCCGGACACTTAGTACCATATTATTTTTGTTATAGCTGGCAAAAAATCATGTAATAAGTTGGAAATGTAGAAATATCATCAGGATTTAATATAAATAGTCAGTTTTAAGAGAATGCATGCAAAATATGTCTTTTCTAACATTTTTTCATCAGAATATGAAAATTAAAATGACTTGTTGTGCTTCGAATCCCGGACACTGATAAAAGCTGATTCGAAATCCGGACACTTTAGCTTCGAATTCCGGACACTCGATTTTGCTTATAAATCGCACAAATTTGGACTGAAATGTTAGTGAATGGCATTCTTTAGGTCTCAAGTAAGCTGTTTACACACGGAAAAAAATCCGGTTTGCGGAATCGGAAACTTTGCTTTCGATTTGCTCTAAAAATCGCAAATCTCGGTTTGCACCCGTCAGCAGGAAACATTGCTTCCAATATCGCAAACGATGATTTTCGATATCGCAAACGTAACGCAGTAACGCCCACCTCGCCAAAAGCACGCAGAACGCAGCCACTTCAATATTTACCTTTTTGAATTGACCGTTGCTACTCGAAGTTCAGTTGGAAATAAGAAGAAGAAGCGCTCATTTAATTTTCATTTATTTGTTTATATTTCTAAACAGGATCAAAAGTGGTGTGTGTAGTACGAAATTTTATTTCTATCAGTTGTGTTGTTTTTTCTTGACTTTGTAAAAATACGGTGACGATTCGAATGAGTCGATTTGTCTGATGGCCTCGATGTCCGTGGTGCAGCTGGGTTCTGCTGAGCGCCATCGTTGCCGTTGGCACGTTGCTCCCCGTGACGTGAGTTCCGATGCTGGCAGTAGGAAGAGACGGAAGCGTGGCCGCCGTGAACTCGTTGATGTACGGATGATTCCCCGCCTTGCCCAGGTCCTTCTCGTACTCGGTGACGTCGGCAGCGGAGCCACCCGGATAGAGGTGCTGCTGAGACCATTCCAGCGCGCTTGGGCTTGCGACCTAGATGATTTCCGGCGCCGGATTCAGTTCCAAGCTGGCACTTCCCCTTAGCAGATTCGCAAAACGCCGGAAGTTCTCCTCGTTTTGGAGGTTTTGGCTGTTTTCCTCTCCATGCCTTCGGGAAAGGTCCTGGTGCGGACTCAGGTTCATGCTTGACTCTGGAGCATCTGATGCCTCACCAGGGCAACGAAGGCGCCCAAGCACTGCGCCACGACCGCCGATCGCGTTTCCATTTCCGACTTTCACCTCGAGAACCGACTTGAGCGGAGCGACAGTCAGCCGAGCCCCAGCTTTGGACAACTTGCTGGCAGCATTCACGCTTCGTGAGGCGTAGACTGCGAAAGAGAACACAAAATTAAGTTTAAATTTTTGTCCTTGACACATGAAAAAATCGAAAAATTAAAAAAAAATAGGATTAATTCAAAAATTCTAAAAATTCTAAAAATTCTAAAAATTCTAATAATTCTAAAAATTCTAAAAATTCCAAAAATTCTAAAAATTCTAAAAATTCTAAAAATTCTAAAAATTCTAAAAATTCTAAAAATTCTAAAAATTCTAAAAATTCTAAAAATTCTAAAAATTCTGAAAATTCTGAAAATTCTAAAAATTCTAAAAATTCTAAAATTCTAAAATTCTAAAATTCTAAAATTCTAAAAATTCTAAAAATTCTAAAAATTCTAAAAATTCTAAAAGTTCTAAAAATTCTAAAAATTCTAAAAATTCTAAAAATTCTAAAAATTCTAAAAATTCTAAAAATTCTAAATATTCCAAAAATTCTAAAAAATCTATAAATTCTAAAAATTCTGAAAAAAATGAATTTTTGAATTTTGGAATTTTAGAATTTTTGAATTTTAGAATTTTTGAATTTTAGAATTTTTGAATATTAGAATTTTAGAATTTTTTTTTAAATTTAGAAAATAGAATTTTTAGAATTTTTAGAATTTTTAGAATTTTTAGAATTTTTAGAATTTTAAGAATTTTTAGAATTTTTAGAATTTTTAGAATTTTTAGAATTTTTAGAATTTTTAGAATTTTTAGAATTTTTAGAATTTTTAGAATTTTTAGAATTTTTAAAAATTTAAAAAAAATTGTAAGATTGAGTAATTTTAAAATTTATGGAAATTCTAGCAATTAAAAAACAATTGAAAAATATTTGCAACACATTTGTTTCAAAGCAAAATTGCTGTTCCAAAATAGAATTGCTAAAATTCCAGAGTTTTCTTTGAAAAGGTCCTATAAGCCATTGTGGTTCATCTGTTTATAGGACCTAATATAAAAAGTCTTGAATTATTCTTTTCAGTTTTTTCGTAATTTTTTGAGATTTATTGATTTTTAATTAAAAGAAAAAATCTATTCAAACATTTTTTTTATTATATTTATAAAATACTATCATCAGGGGTGACAATGGATCATCCAATATGCTGAAACTTCTATGACCCAATCTCACTTCTTATGACGGTATAAAAAATGTGAAAAATTCTTTTTTTTTAACGTTTTTATTTTTTTATTTCTCAAATATTTTGAAGAAGGAATGATTATTTTTTTCTATTTTGTTATTTTTTTATTTCATATTTTTTAAAGTTTCATAACTCACTGAAGTTTATTGCATTTGCCGTTTAGTAAGTTGTTTAGTTTTCAAAACATTTTAAACTGCGAATATTTTAAAAATTCATGAAGTGTTAAAATTTTTAATATTTTTTTTAGATTTAAAGAAAAAAAAAGCTATTTTGTATGAACTTTAACAACTTTTTGTACACCACACTGATACTTTTCTGGGAATATAATATCACACCCGAAGGCTGTTCGTTTTGCGAAACTGTAGAGAATTTCTTTGAGATTTAATTTCGCCATTTTCACAATAATCATGAACTTACCCGCCAGTCCTGCCAGCTTTCCCAAAAATGATCGGAACCGTTGTTATTTGCCCACGCGATCCTCTCAACTTTCTTCTCACTGATTTTACAGCTCCTGGTCTACTTCCGGGAGGTGAACGGCGGATTCTTCCCGTTGTGGCCGACTTCTCGCTATCGCTATCTCGCTCGTCGTTGTCATACAACCGGGTGATGTTGAGTAGCCGGCTTGGTTCGGCGGATCGGAGTTTCCTGAGTGGTTCGATGGCCGGGAGAATGAACCGAAAAGGGAGGCTGCAAAGAAATTTTGAATGATTTTTATTCGCTTTGTAATGGAACTAGCCCGACTGAACCAAACTAGGTTCCAGCTTTTCGGAGATGGCAGATGTTGGCTGCTTGATAAGTTTCTCTTGGTTCCGGCAGCTTACCTTTTTGTACTCCTTGTGAATGTCCATTCCAGGTACCGTTTTTTTACGTTGGCCGGCATTACCGTAGGTACCAGCAGCGGAGGTGGCCGCGGCGGTCCCCATGGAGCAACGGAACGTTTTTATTCCCGGCGGATGGGCCACTGCAGAAAACCGAAGATTGACCGGATCCGGTCACGGAGTAGGATGATGGCAGTTAGCGGGCACGGTTCGGGAAGCGAGACGTATTTTGATGAACCGAAATCGAGGCGGCAAAGTCGAAAAAAACATCAACGCGAGACAGATTTTTTGTTGTTTTCCTTCTTTGCGACTGATTTTGACAGTTCGTAACGCGTTGGCTGCGGCACGGTACACTCTCAAATGGGTCGGCAACAAAGCGCTTTCGATTTTGGAAGCAATTTCTTCCGCTATCGAAAACATTTTTTCCAGAATCGGAAACATTCTCGATGAAGTCGAAAACGAGCAATGTTTACGAATTCGTCGCATGATTTTTTCGGATCCGCCGGTCGGATTTTGTTCCGTGCATCAAAACAATCGATAGTTTTTATAAAAAATGGCTAGAATTTAAGAAAATCAAAAACATAAATTACTGCTTTGCCTTCCCGGTGCTTCGGACGCCTATGAAATATTTCTGTTGAAATGTTTCGCATTTTTGGTAAACTTATAATTTTATTTTATTTAATTGTTTTGGCATTAACTACAGCGTTCAAACAAACTTTAAATGAAAGTTGATGTTAGAATTCATCAAATAACACAGTTTTGACATTCATAATGCGAACTTATATCAAAATAATTGATAAACAAGTTGAAGTGTCCGGGTTTCGAAGCGTCCGGGAATTCGAATCATGACGTTATGGACAAACAAGAGATGCAACAAAATTCATTAAAAGTTAAACTAAAATATCAGTTTCCGAAGGCTCAGAGAAATTATTGGAACAGAATCTCCTCAAAGTTAACCAAATGTTGGTGGATGTCTAGTCACGAATATCAACGATATCAAATCTCACACAGCCGAGGGTTAACATCCTATTCTGGCATTCATCCCAGTCTGCGCAATAATAACAAACCACACAACGAAAAAAAAAAGAATCAGGAGGGGCAGTTCCTGGCGATGAATTGCAAGGTTACTGGCCCTGCTGCGCTGAACGCGCCTTCAGTTAATTCAATTTCTGAGCCCGAGCTTCTGCCCTGCCCCAGATGCAATTGCCCGTTTGTACTGGATGCTGTTGGCCCGAGCATGTAAGGGTCATAAATTTCCACGCGGTAAATATGCTCTCCAGAGTCGGAGGATCAACAGTTGAGGCCGGATCGGTGCCAACTCGAGACAGAGAGAGAGAGACCTCGTGGAGTTCAGGCTCGTTCACGCGCGCGGATATTGAATTAAATTAAATTAAATTGAATTACAAAAAACGAGCTAGACGAGACGGAAAGTCTCGCAAGACGTGAGCATAAATTCGACGACCGGAGGGAGGAGGAGTTCCTTCAGGATCCAAGCAACCTTGCAATCAGCGCGCGGTGGCCTTGAATGCAGACGTGGTCAATAAAAATGCCGGAGCATTATTTATCGAAGCAGGCTTCTGCAGCAGGCAGACAGACGGACTCAACTGCTGGGCGTTCACGTGAGCGCAGTCCCTCCAGACTGTGGCAGTGCCTGCTACGATGGATGCCCTCGGGGGCATCGGCGCCGACGCAGCCTGCTATTCATTAGACGTGAAATGGATTCGATACGGGGTGTCGGCTTCTGCCTGCTGTTATGACGTGTCTTGGTTGGGTTTTTGAAATGGAATTCCGAGTGAAGTTTAGCCAGTTTTTGTTGTTTTGGGTTTTAGTGTAATGAACTTGGGGATTTCGGAGCTCTGGGGTCAGGGTCGTGGATTTGGAACGGTTCTTGGATTTTGATGTTCAATTGTTTTGTATTATGTACCTTGAAATGAGATCATCGTCGAGCTCATCTTCCAAAAAGATGGTGCAACGACGTAACAAGCCACAATCATCGTAAACATAGTTGGCGGTGACGCGATGTTGCATCACAAGATGTGCCATTTCGAGCCTACTTTGCTGCGGTTAAGGAGTCTCTCTGACGTTTCCTTGATCTTAGCAACCGTTCGTAAATCTTCGGCACCGTAAAGCGAAGCCATGTGACATATGACATTCGGTAAATGTTAAAACGTGACACGCTGTGACATCTCCGCGGTGATGCAACTGCGCAACAAAGTAGTCTGGGCCAGAGGTTAGCGCGCTGTCACGGTCAACTATTCCGGCAATTTCGCGTATTTGCAAGATTCGCTGCGGGACCGAGGAACACTTTGCATTCTTTGGCAATTACGGCGTCACGCAGCGGCAATTATACTCTCTCGCGTCCATGCTGAAGGCCGATTCTGGCCGAAGAATTGCCACTCCTCTCAGGCAGAAGATCTTGGGCTGGTCAACGAACTCGTTTCTACGTTCTGACATCAAGAAAAACCGCGACTTTCGTCGCTCTATTTGCATCGAATTCCTCGTACACCATTGTGTCTGCGGACGTTTCATATTTGCGCTGAGTCACACTGGCTGGCTGGCAACACTGACCAACAAGCAATCCGTCATGGCCTACTGTGTTGCGTTTGCTTTGTATTGTCCGACGAAAGAACGGTTCTGAACAGGTCTGGGCGCGGACAATTTCACCGTTGTTAAGGGTCACACAATGGAGAAGCGGGACCCCGCGCGAATGTAAACAACAATTTTATGACAATAAAGGTCCACGCCGTCAAGGATTGTCAGCGATTAAGGTCCGACTTCTTGGAGATCGCTCGCGCGATCTTGATGACGTAAAGCCGCGATGATCGATCGAGGGTTACCGCGGGCATGTTTGGACTTGATCTATTGTGCAACACTGACAAAACGGGTCAGAACGGGTTTCGCTACCGTAGAGGTGCGATCTTGGCTGAATGCTGATGATGCAGGTGATTAGTCTTGGCCGAAGAGGTAGGAAATCATAGTGCGTGATGCAGCACATCGTTAAACTGACACTTTTGTGCAAATAAATATTTTTTACACGCCACAAAAGGGCCGTTGAGACGGCATTGATGAGGGCCTTAATTATGGTCCTTCCGCTCTAAGCACCGGGTGGTATCTCCATGTCCATAGGAACTCTGCTGGGTTGTAATTAATAGTGCTCGCATCTTCTGAAGGATCATTGACGACGGTTGATGTGGCAAGGATTGATGAGTACTGTTGGAGGTTTAATTGAAATACGTTAAGCCGAGTACGAGACGCCGTTAAAAATAGAGAACTCTATTTTTAATACTCTATTTTTAAACTGCAAACAGGTCCTCGATTATAGCTGCAATCAAGCACCCTGCAGCGAGTGCATCTCTGAAACTGATACACCCAGTGTGTATGGGATGGGAACATGATTTATGGAAGAGTGTCAGAATCTGCCCTGGAGGTTGTTGGTCGGGAGTGGTAATTCGCTCGTCGACATCACGTTTCTCCCTGGCCAGATTATATGCCTCTGTTGGTTGTGGTTGTGGCGTGAATGTCGAATTTAATGAAGGTTTATTTACATTCGCGCGCAGTCAAGTGTGTTGCAGTTTTGTTGCAATCCAAGGAGGCACTGCTGTTTTTTTTTGTTTACACCCAAACCGAGCATTTTTGACATTCAATCTATGCCTTCCCACAAATCGTCCAACTCCAAGAAAAACTTATGTGTGGATACAGTGGAAATTTTCTCTTATCCCCTTAAAAAAGTGGATCATTAACTCTTCCCGTCTTTCCAATCCAATTTCTTGTCCCTGGAGCGCTTATACATGGTGAAATCCAGTCTGCAATTCGCTGAAATCACCGTCTTCAAGCAAAGCGATTCTTTGTTTACACCAAAAATTCCAAAAACTTGGAACACTTTTCAAAGCGTTAAACGTTTTCTTTGATCCAAAATCAACGCTTACTTGATTCTTTCGACCAAAGAAGTAGCATCAAATCAAGAATACTGATTTTTATTCAACTTTTGACGCCAACATTGGGAAAATTAGTCCTCTTCACCATCATCATCGCCTCTGCGCTGGCAAATGTTTGGATTACTTTCAGAACAGAAAGCTTTCCCCCTCTTGTTCGCTTTCAAGTAAAAAAATCGACCCAATCAACGAGGAAAATCCATCAATCAACTTCTCCGCCGCAGGTCTAGACCTACTGGATGGGATAGCGGATATCCCGGGTTCTCCAAAAAGTAAGCTTTTTCGTACATCTCGAAGAGAGGGTCCTTTGAATCACTCAAAATCGCTTTCATTCATATTCTTCACCCTCAGATCCAAGTTCACCTTGCGCTCGCGGGTTCGCACCTGGCATGGCCTGCTGGAGTTCCGAGCATCAAAACAAAGAACAGAAAAATAAGGCTTTCGGCGCTTGACATTCACGGGCCAGGGCCAAATATCGATCGGGGTGACGACCGACGGCGGTGTGCCTATTTTTGGCCGGGTTTGTTTTGGTTTTTGGGTCCGGTTATTACATATTTCATTTCTAACGCCCCGCAACGCGGTCGTTTCGAGTATTTGTGTTTTTTCGAGTGGATTGGTGGGACAATGTCGTGACGATTCAGTTCGATTGTTTCTCATGGTTGAGAGAACGTTGATGAAAATTTGATTTCGACCTTTGACCGTTCGAAAATAGCTTTTGGTTTCTCAACCCAAAATCAACACATTCCAGGAAATGCCCAATGAAAATTACAACTATGTTTGCTACCCTTTTAAGAAAAACAAAGTATGTGGGTTGTTTTCCATGGTTACTTCAACGTGTATGGTTTGTTTTCAACCCAAACAACGCTCATAGTAAGCCGCGAAAGCGGAAAAGAGCCTCGTCACATGTCAAGGATTTGAAGGGGAGCCTACTTTGATAATTGTCATTATTTAGCTTTTTTTTGTTGTATTCCGAGTTAGTGCATGTCAAATTCGAAAAAAGGGTTGTTTCCTGGATATCCATAACACAACACAAAAAAAAAGGATCAAAGAATGGTCAACAAACTAAAAAAAGTTTGTTATTGTTTTCATGACGAGGTGATTTGTTTTCATTGTTTGAACTTCGCCAGCAAAGCAAAATTGTCGGCACCCTCAGTAAACGTCAAATCAATACAAATTGCTGCCGGATCTATTCTGGATCTCTCCCAGAAAAGATCAGGCAATAATTTTATATGGTTTGACGTTTGCGGAGGGTACCGAAAAAAAGTAAACATATCATGCATCATCCCATGTTTGCACTGATTTGACGTTTGTTGGAGGAGTGAAAAGTTTGGATATATGTCACTGCTTGTAAAAGATTATATTTAAGGTCAGACACCAAAAAACGTAGTTTTCGAAACGTCAAACCTCCACGTTCCTCAAAATATCAGAGTGACTAGGCCTACTGTGTAAAGTTAACGGCAGAGAGGATTCATTTATTGCCTCGAATTCCAATGGCAAGGCCTACTTGATTCGTTTCAAACCCTCCTATTGCTAATCATTCATCATTTCCGAGCATTCAACAGTGCTCTCCATCGATAAAGGCATTAAAAAGCTGTAAAACGATGGGAATCAACCAGGAACCCATTGAAAAAGTGGCCACTTTTCGGCTTGATGCGTCCATGTGGCCACGAAAGAGAGTGAAAGATTCACACTTTGGACCGCTTGCCGTCAGAATAATCACCTCGAAAAGCAGGGTAATTGCGTTCGGAGGGCTCGACCAGCATCCAGACAGACAGCCGGACGAAATTAGGTGGCCGTGTCTGGACGTCGTCGCTCCAGTCTAGCTGTACTTTAATTGTTGACAAATATTTCCGACTCGACCTCGAAGAATTACTTGCACGCAAAACGTGGAGGTTTCTCACGCACACGTGGTGTCTGGATCAGACGCAGATTTGGGGTGCCGTTAGGGGCGCCGATTTCTGGTGGGAAATTTGGGATTTTGAAGAATACGATGTGACGCGGTGTGATAATCGATTCTAAACTCTGTGTGGTGGCGTTTTGAGTCGGTGATAAATGGACGACCCCATAACTAATGGCAATTTTATTTCGAATCGGGGTGTGGGAAACGCTTTGATTAATCGTTGTAACTTTTCGGTTCAAAGTTGAGAGACAAAAATCAGGTCAATTATTTCATTAATTAAGGCAACAATATCTCACTTCTGCTTCTTTATGTAATAAAAGAAGTGCAGAAAGCGCCAATGGATAGTTGTTAACGAGTCTTCCAGCTCAGTGAACCAAAAATACTCGCCCAACAAAAGAAAACATCCCCAACCATTCATTGAGCCATTCATTCATGGGTCTATCTTTTGTACGATCGAAACACCCAACATATCTTCATCAACAATCGTCTATGCTTTATGCGGTGAGCTGATGCACCACAATCGAGCACGAGATGATGATGATGATTATGATTTCCATCACACACACACATTTACATTTATCTCGGTCTCTCTCATTCACCGATGACAACCGAGAACGTGAATGAATACATGGGGCGCGAAAGGGATTTGCAGTGGGGAGCTCCATAAATCATTATAAATTCACGCTAAATAGGGCGGAAAATGAAGGTCCATTAAAGGGGCTCTCAGTTAGTACAGAGGGATTCATAGTTTCGTGTAATTCCGGAGACGAAATGGAACATTTTTGGTGCAGTGTTTCAGCACTCATCACACCGTAGAGAGACTTTGATATGGTTGGAGAATTTCCCTTGTTCTCTTAAACAGGTGGGTTGTCAACCCTTCTTGTCTTCCGAATTCTTACCACCGGTGCGTGGTTGAGATAAAGAATCTTCGTAAGTGGAATTAGTTTTCCAATTCTCAATTCCTAGGCAACCTGAGCTAGAGAAATTCTCACTTCCATATGACGTAGTCCAGTCTGCAATTTGTTAAAATCACCGTTTCCAAACAAGATTTTTTTCCTTCCAAAAACTGGATAACACACTAAGTACTCATTAGGGCTCCAAGCATTCATAAGAAATGGTAGATCACGATCAACCAAGTCCGCCGTAATGTCTATTTCCGGCAACGAAATCGCTCCCAGCTTAACAACCGCTCAATTTGCTGCGAAATTTATGGAAAACATGCTCGGCGCGGTATCAATCCCAAAATGCTTCCCCATTTGCGCGGTAATAAATACCTTTCGACCCCATCAGTCCCGTCCCCCAACGAGCTTCTACAAATCCATAAATCCTGGGGGCCGGATTATCTGGCCCTGGTAGATCCTTAGGACCACCGCGAGCGGCCTCAAGCGGCCCATTATACGGCGCGCGCCTTTCTTTGCCTTAGCTTTCCCAACTTACCGAACGCACCATTTCACCGAGCTGCACAACTGCACATAAATTCTTCGCCGACGTCGGAGTAGGCGGTGCCCGTGAGGCGCTGCCGTTGCTAGGGTAACCGGCGCGGAGTTGGGCTCTCCATCAAGTTGGGCTGTTCTCGCTGGTTTTCGGTCAGAGTTGCGCTTTCTTACCCACAATAGTTTATTTATCTATTTTTCAATTTCATCTCACTGCTCGTCGTCGTTTCTAACGTCTTTCTTTATCGCCATAAAATGCTCTCAAATGAGATATATTACCTGCACGCGGCTGCATCAACCTGCCCCTTGGCTCCCTGGAGTTGAGTACAGTGGGTCCCCGGTGGTTTGACAGCTGTCAAATAACGTCTTCAAACACACGTTTTTTTGCGTAAAAAGGCAAAAAGGCACAGTTCGTCATTTTGAAGAGCTGCGGGTTTACATCAATTTTACGTCCTACACAGAATAAAATCAATTCCCGTAATCGTGAATTGTGTTCATGAATTTAAGAACCACGAAGGAATTTATCCCTAAACGTGGTTCTCAAATTCATGAACACCGTTTACGATTTCGAGAATTGACTATTTTCCGTGTGTTTTGAATGCGACTCTGTCAAACAACCGGAGTCTAACCGTACCTCTTCCAAGGCCTACTGGGATACCGCAGCAAGCAGGTCGCGGCGGCGGCGGTTCCGCTTGTTTGGTCCAGTGCCAACAACGATGATCCAAGCAGGCTGGCGAAAAAACATACACACAGAGTTAGTTGGACAGAGTGTGCAATTTGGCATGCTCCACCCCTGCAGGTCGATGATAAACTATTGCGTCTGGGTCATCGTAGCATGCCTTGATGTCTTGTTCCCGGGCCGTCGCGACTAATGGTCAGTTTAATAGGTTTGTTCTTTGTTTGTTTTTTTTTCGGGGTGTCCTCACCCCAGTGTGACATCAACCAGCACGGCACAATTGGACGTCGCGGCCTGCTTGGATTGATAAGCCGGCTTTAACTGTAATTAAAATACTTCCTCCGCATAACTTACAGTAACTCTTTCTAGAGTTGTTCTGGAAATAGTTGGCAAAAGTCAAAGAACTTTGCGACGACCGCGATTGCATGTTTGTGATTAATTACAGCCTGCCTGGCATAGCTTCGGGGGCGACTCAACTTTGACTAGGAGACTCGAAGATTGCACACACAGTTAATAGGTAGGGGAGATGGGGGTAAGACGGCCACCCTAAGGGAGAAGTCTAATAAAATTTACACAACAGATTATTTTGATCTCAAATTACGTACATATTGTTCTACTACTAGTCCATTATAGAAATGACATAAATTAGTTAGTCTAAAAACCAATTTTCAATACTTTTCAGGAATTTTAAAAAAATAATTGAAATCGTATATATATGAAATACGCGGGGTAAGACGGCCACCCATGTGGGGTAAGACGGCCAGTGCTATAAATCAACTTAATAACGTTGCTAAATCCACCCAAATTCCTACAAGGTTGGTTGAACAGACTTCTCTGAACATCATAACTATTTTGGTTGAAAAATCAGGTTTCAAATGTGAAGAAAAATGCTGTTTAAAAATTTTCATATTTTGGCTCAGTGAATTTCATATTATTGCGACCACATTTTATGAAAAACTGTGAATTTTACTACAAAACAAACACAATTTGATGCAAAATAATTAGTTTGTGTATTTTGATTAGAATAAGTAAATCAAAATTATGTAAACAATATTAAATTAGCGATTTTTATGAAAAGTTTGATAGGATTTCATACTATTCAATGAGTTTTGCTATATCACAGTAAAGAATGTTGTCGAAACGGTAGTTAACAGCATTTTGATTAAAAATGGATAGTTTTATTGAAAATGCTTTTCCTTATCTACAAATATGTCATAATAGTCAAAACCGTCAAAAATATAACCTATATCAATTAAAATCTACAAATTACGGGTGGCCGTCTTACCCCGGAGGAGGTGGCCGTCTTGCCCCCAAATAAATTTTTTTAAACAATTTTTGTAAATAGCTCATCGCATTTTCTAAACTTTTTCGAGGGACATAATCTAGGGAAAACTTCAATTTAACATGAAAAAATATTTGAAGACAGGAAAACATATTGTTATCTAACAAAATGCCTAAGTTGTAATTCATGAAAATTACATCCAGTTTCAAGTTCAAAAATTATTTGTTTATTTTGAGCTATTTTTATACTATTTCAAACAATATTTTTGGCAAAGGTGACTCCATATGCATTATTTAGCATGAGGAACAGTATTGCTAAACATTTTAGTAATATTCATTAGTATACTTAGTAAAACAGTGGGGTGGCCGTCTTACCCCGCCTGGCCGTCTTACCCCCAGCTCCCCTAAGTAAACATCGCGTGGAAAAGTTCTGCGGGTTGCAACATTGTATCGCGGGAAACGAAACTACAGCTGGTGGCGTTTCCGCGAATTACGTAACCTCAAATTATGGGCTTCTTTTGCATCGTCCAACTCCAAGCGAAACTTACTTGTGGATACCGTGGAGATTTTCCCTTATCCCCTTAAAAAAGTGGAGCATCAAATCTGCCGTCAACCTTTTTTTAATGTTTTTTGTTCGTTGCCTGCAAATACCCCTCAAAATTCTCAAATCTGAACGCTTTAACAGTAATTATTACAAAGTTCCGCTTCACAAACGCTTAACCGGAGCGTTTCTACGAGCGAAACGCGTTCAACAGTTTTGTTTGGGGGCGGTTAATCGATTTCCTTCCGTTACACTTTTTACACCTTTACCCACCTCGAAGAGAGAAAAGGTGCACGTGTTTGCTATCTATAATGAAAATTTTCATCAGCTGGTACACACCTGTGTTGATATGGTCTGGGAAGGTGTGTACTTTGGAATTATGTTTTTGTTGTTTGATGGGTTTTAAGGGGTGCATTATAGCAGGTGTGTTTTCTTTGCCTTGTGGGGATAGTGTGACAAAAGTTTACAGCTTTTGATGATTCTTGAATCTTTTTAAAACAATTTCCTTGCAAAACTCTCGAAAAATCTACGAACACCAAACATTCAAATTAAAGAGCCCTTCATCAATCAACCCTGTCCAACCTTTCCATCGTTATCAACGAATGACCATCAGGCAATAGCGGAACGACGACAGCTGGATCGTTCTTTACACAGTCTGAATTCAATTTCTCCTCGTTGGCCTCTAGTCTGACATTTCAATTCGATACATTCATTCTCACCCGGCTATTTCTCCCAGGTCATCAATTGGTCACTGAATCGAGGGCACGGAAAAAATTAAATTGTCAAATTGAGCATTTTTAAAACTAATAAACATTGTTTTATTCCTAAAATTAACGGTCATTTCAAATAAAAAAAAATTATCTTTTGAAGTTCAAGGTTAAACCGCATTTGACACTTGCGGCGCCACCGTCGATCGACAAATTCCGGATTTTTTTCCGTGTTTTGGTTTATTTAGTACTCCCTATCTTCCAACCATTAGTGTTTTGCTAAACTAGCCATTTTCCATATCTAGCTAGCAGCATTTCCACTGACAGTGATGGGGTGGGTTTGGTCAAACATTCAGAAATGGGTCGAAACGATACTCACCGATGATAACGAGCATGAAATGGTTAGTTTTCGGTCTTTTTCTTGCGGAAACGTGTAAACTCTCTGGAGCTAATCGATGGTATGGTATTTGTTATTGTAGAGAATGGTATTGTTGAGGACTTTGGTGGATCATTCAATAAAGAAGGCTTGTAAAACCAATTCTTGTTAGTACAATGCAGAAATTCCAGACCATAAACGTACTCTACAATTAACCGGCAATATTTTTCTCCTGATAACAGAGCTTTAAGCACCACTTTCGATGCTTTATTATCAATTACTAGCAACAGACAGGTTTTCGCTATCTCTCCTCTTTTTTTCTTGACTCGCCCCACACCATGGTAATTATCAATATCATCTTTCACACTGAAATTATTTCGCTCGTTAAATTATTACTGCCACGCTCTGGTCCGGAAAAGCTCCTGGTGTCGAAGCTATAGAAAAGAGATTTATTACTTGCTTATCTTGGAAGAAGATGTTCTTGGACGTTTAATTACGCCGCTGGGAAATGTTCACAGATACGCAGATAAAAATGAAACGGAAAGAGTAACATTAAAATAATGTTTGGACAAAAAAGATAAAAATGGCAAAAAGACAAAAAAGACAAAAAAGTCAAAAAAGACAAAAAAGACAAAAAAGACAAAAAAGACAAAAAAGACAAAAAAGACAAAAAAGACAAAAAAGACAAAAAAGACAAAAAGACAAAAAAGACAAAAAAGACAAAAAAGACAAAAAGACAAAAAAGACAAAAAAGACAAAAAAGACAAAAAAGACAAAAAAGACAAAAAAGACAATAAAGACAAAAAAGATAAAAAAGACAAAAAAGACAAAAAAGACAAAAAAGACTTTCTGTAAGTTTTTTTTTTAATTTTTCTTACTCTTGCTAGTGCCTTACTTAAAGAAATAATTGTTCCAAAATGGATTATGATGCAACACACAGCTGAAAGAAACTCCAAAACTCTGTTGTGCACTTTAAAATAACTCATTGTATCTTGATTATTCACCAATAAAACCGAATTGAAAAAAAAAATTGACAAAAAAGACAAAAAAGACAAAAAAGACAAAAAAGACAAAAAAGACAAAAAAGACAAAAAAGACAAAAAAGACAAAAAAGACAAAAAAGACAAAAAAGACAAAAAAGACAAAAAGACAAAAAGACAAAAAGACAAAAAGACAAAAAGACAAAAAGACAAAAAGACAAAAAGACAAAAAGACAAAAAGACAAAAGGACAAAAAGACAAAAAGACAAAAAGACAAAAAGACAAAAAGACAAAAAGACAAAAAGACAAAAAGACAAAAAGACAAAAAGACAAAAAGACAAAAAGACAAAAAGACAAAAAGACAAAAAGACAAAAAGACAAAAAGACAAAAAGACAAAAAGACAAAAAGACAAAAAGACAAAAAGACAAAAAGACAAAAAGACAAAAAGACAAAAAGACAAAAAGACAAAAGGACAAAAAGACAAAAAGACAAAAAGACAAAAAGACAAAAAGACAAAAAGACAAAAAGACAAAAAGACAAAAAGACAAAAAGACAAAAAGACAAAAAGACAAAAAGACAAAAAGACAAAAAGACAAAAAGACAAAAAGACAAAAAGACAAAAAGACAAAAAGACAAAAAAGACAAAAAAGACAAAAAAGACAAAAAAGACAAAAAAGACAAAAAAGACAAAAAAGACAAAAAAGACAAAAAAGACAAAAAAGACAAAAAAAGACAAAAAAGACAAAAAAGACAAAAAAAAAACACCTCCAAACTGACATCTGGCAAGTTATGCTGCCAGATTGTTACGTGAGCCAATTGACCAACATCTGACGCACCGCAATCGGCGGATGATGGCACTCTCATCCGCAAGAGAGACAGCGCCATCTTGTGACCAGAAGTGGAAACAGCTCCAGCTAATTGGCAGGCGTTGAACTCTCCACTTTTGCTGTATCGGCAGCTCGGTTTCAAGTGCGAAAAATGCTCCTTTACATAACGACTGACAAAAGTGGAAAACGAATTCGCCTTTTTCAATGAGTGCCAAAATTTTGACGGCGAGAAAATCGTAAAATGACGGTGAAGCGCCAAGGTAGTTGCAAAAGCAGCGGCGGAGGTGTGCATTATGAGTCAAAGCATGCCATGGCTATTGCTTGGTGCTGCTTCGGCCACAAGGTAATAAATATAATAGGTGCACAATCGACAGCCGCGCTGACAGGCCGCGAGTGCGCCGGCTTATCAGCGCTGGGAGATCTTCTGCTTGGCTTAAAAGCGCGAAAATTGTTATTACTTTGTGTGAGCACGTGGTGTGGCGGTGGTGGTGTACCAGGGCCGTGCACAGGATTTTCGAAAGGGGAGGGTTTTCTCGAAAGGGGCGCATGGGGTGCTTGTTTAGATTGCGAAAGGGCGCTAACAGTCAATCTTTAAACTCAATAAATAATACTTTGGTATATTTTACATATATTTTGCTGGTTCGAATCCCGCGGCGGACGCTCTAAAATTCTAAGTGTAAATTTGGGTATCCGGCGCCGTCGCTCTGTGCCTTACTCAAACAGGGCGGCGAAGTCCTTGTAGTTAAAAGGATGACAGTGGTTGGTCTAGTCCCGGGTGACAGATATAAAGTCAACTTCGTTTTTTATATATTTTACATTGGTGCAACAAGAGACTACACTTTTTGAATTGGTGCTGCAAATCGTGTTGAATAGCACCATGAAGGGGGGGCGTTAATTCGGAGTTTGAGCGAATTTGAGATTTTTGCGCAAATGAGAGTTTTGGCGTAAATCGGAAGAGGCATGGGCCGTTCACTTGTGGAGCATAAAACGGGGTTTTAGTGAAGAAGGGTAGCGGTAATTGCTCAAAACAAGTTTTCATAAGTTTTTTTTTTAAATATTAAGAGTAGTTCTCTACGATTTCGCAAATTTTTTTCACGATTTTTAGCTTTTCATTTTTTTGATTTGGATGAAACTTTGCCATGCACCATGCATTCCATATGTCAAAAGAAGCACAATTGCATAATTCGTTTTTCTATACAAATGTCCATACAATTCTGGGGCCGGTCATATTATTCATCTGGTTTAGAAGATATGATTTTTTTGAAGAAAAAAAAACGTAAAAGTGGACAAAAATTGTTGAAGCAATTTTGTTAACAAAATGTACCGTTTTCAGGTTAAAGCTAATTTTAGGACTGCATTTTCAATTTATTTTGGTTTCTTTTCAAGAAAATTTTGTACAATTTTCTCTCTGAAACTTTCAAATCGAGCAATTTGTTTCTGAGATACACATTCTCAAAGAAATCAAATCGATGAACTTGATTTTTTCTAAGAGTTAACCCTTTGCTGCCCAATTTTTTTTCGGTTTTTTTTTTTCAATTTTTCCCTTGTCATTTTGAGCAACTTTTGTTCTACGAAAAAGTTTACGTCTCTTGTTTTTTGTTGTTTTTGTTTCATTTATAGTTTTTATATTTGCATTTATCTTGTTTAGTTGATATTTGTTTTTGGTAGTATTTGGCCTATTCTAGCACCTAATTTGTCAAGTTTTTACAGCCAGTTTTTCATTATTTTTTTGTATGTTTTTATTTTTTTTACTCTAGAACAAACCATTATCATTTAAATTGTTAAAAAATGCTTAGAGGTATAGTCTGAAACAATAGAAAAAAAGTACAGAAAATATTAGTGAAAAACACAGCCAAGAAAAATTTTCATTTTTTTAAACATTGGTAAAGTCAAATAAAACAAGTCACACGTTCAACCCTAAAAAAAATAAAATTTTAAGAGTTCACCTTTCCAATGCTTTTTAAAGGTCGAAAATTGGTAAAAAAAAAGATTTTTGGCGAATTATTAGATCGAACCCCGCCTAGAGGTTGGGTTGGGTTGTAGCTGGATAAACTGAAAGTGTTCAACTGATCATAACTCGGAAACTACTGGTTTTCAATCGACTTTTCTTTGCATTCCCTATGTCAAAAGAAGCAATTTTGCATCATTTGTTTTTTCATGCAAGTCTCCATACAATGTTGAGGGCTGGAATGGGTATGTAAACGTATGAAATTTTGTATCTTTGGACGGAATTTTCTGAAAATCTGAAAAATTAGATGGGTAATTCTCTACCAACTCACACGAAATCGGGAAAAGTTGCCCCGACCCCTCTTCGATTTGCGTGAAACTTTGTCCTAAGGGGTAACTTTTGTCCCTGATCACGAATCCGAGGTCCATATTTGATATTCCATTTTGAACATGCGAAAAAGAGGTGTTTTTCAACAATTTGCAGCCTGAAACGGTGATGAGATAGAAATTTGGTGTCAAAGGGACTTTTATGTAAAATTAGACGCCCGATTTGATGGCGTACTCAGAATTCATCGAAAAACACGTATTTTCCACTCGACGAAAAAAACATGTTTTGGGAAATTTAATGTACTTTTCGAATCTACATTGTCCCAGAAGGGTCATTTTTCATTTAGAACAAAATTTTTCATTTTAAAATTTCGTGTTTTTCTAACTTTGCAGGGTTATTTTTTAGAGTGTAACAATGTTCTACAAAGTTGTAGAGCAGACAATTACAAAAATTTTGATGTATAGACATAAGGGGTTTGCTTATAAACATCACGAGTTATCGCGATTTTACGAAAAAAAGTTTTGAAAAAGTTAATTTTTGCGTTTCTCTTTGTTTCGTCGTCCGTGTCTGTCGCGGGTGACCATGAATGGCCATGATCGATGACGACCAACTTTTTCAAAACTTTTTTTCGTAAAATCGCGATAACTCGTGATGGTTATAAGCAAACCCCTTATGTCTATATATCAAAATTTTTGCAATTGTCTGCTCTACAACTTTGTGGAACATTGTTACACTCTAAAAAATAACCCTGCAAAGTTAGAAAAAACACGAAATTTTAAAATGAAAAATTTTGTTCTAAATGAAAAAATGACCCTTCTGGGTCAATGTAGATTCGAAAAGTACATTAAATTTCCCATAAAATGACATGTTCCAAAATTTTTACAGTCGAGTAACGGAAAATGGGAGAATTTTAAAACTTTTTAGTGTTTTTTCGATAAAAATACGTTTATTCGGAATTCTGAGTACGCCATCAAATCGGGCGTCTAATTTTACACAAAAGTCCCTTTGACACCAAATTTCTATCTCATCACCGTTTCAGGCTGCAAATTATTGAAAAACACCTCTTTTTCACATGTTCAAAATGGAAGGGTCGTACCGCCCTCCGTCACGAGATATCAAAAAACGGACCTCGGATTCGTGATCAGGGACAAAAGTTACCCCTTAGGACAAAGTTTCACGCAAATCGAAGAGGGGTCGGGGCAACTGCTGTGTGAGTTGGCGGAGAATTACCCAGATAAGAAACTTCATTTTTGGGTCAAACATTTGTAACAGATTTTTTGAGTATAAAAAATTAAAAAAGATAATTTTGAATATATTTCTATCGATTCCTTGACTTTTCTGAAGAAACGTCCTAGAAAATCGATAAAAAGTAACAAAGTTGCTACAGGAAACAAAGATATATTTCGATTTACCCCAGAAAATGTTCCGAAAAGGCACCTCTCTCATAAACAAAATTTAAAAAATGATAAAACGCCTGAATAGCACCATAGAAATGATGAAAATATTTTGAAAATTAGATTTCAAAGAAAGTTTTACAACACGTAAAAAAAATAATCAAAAAAAGTTAGCTAAAGCAACATAAAAATGATAAAAAGTTGCGCCTTGTGATGAAATATTTTTTTTAAATAAAACAATTTGACTACCTTATTGAAAATAAAATTTCACTAGAGGTGGCCTCATGACAAAATAAAAAAAAAATGAAAAAAGTAAAGCAACATAAAAAAAAGATCAAAGATAAATATTTTAAAAATAGGATTTTACCAGCGGCGTTTTGTTGATAAAATTATTTGACTATCGGCGCTCCTCAAGCTATAAAGACTATTCAAAATTAGTCAAACAAAGTTTGCCAACCGGCGCAAAAAAATGTTGTAGCTAGAACGCTAAACAGAATTTTTATTTTTTTATGTTACCGTACGCCAAACTTTGCTCTTATTAAACAGTCTTTATGTTGCTAGAGGGGCGTCGATAGTCAAACTTTTTTTTGTTGAATGTTTTAATTTTGTCATAATAGCGTTTCCAGTAAAATCTTATTTTTAAAATATTGCTATCATTTTTAAGCTGCTTTGGGCACCGATTAATCATCTTTTTTTTTCAATAATTTTACCAATTTTTTCCCCACTCATAAGGGCGCCTCCAGTAAAACTTACATATTGAGAATTTACATAAAAATGTTTACGTCATAGGGGCGCCCCCATTCCATTTTCCATATCGAGAATTTGCATGATTTTTTAAGTCGTAGGGGCGCCTCAAATCAAAATGTTCATATCGAGAATTTGCATGATTTTTTTTTAGTCATAAGGGCGCCTCCAGTCAAATTTTCATAAAAAAATTGTATGATTTTTTTAAAGTCATAGGGGAAATTCTCGTATCTTTGGCAGGTTAATCACTCGCACCTAATTCCATCCAATTTGCTGATTTTCACTATTTAAACAACTAAATTTGCAAAACTTTTGATATAAACTTACTTGCTCACTTCTTATTGAGCTATTTATCACTCGATTTCAGTTGAAAACGCTTTTAATTAGCTTTAATTAAATGTCAAAGTTCTTACCTGCCAACATTAGAGGCACGCTGGAATTAGATGCTGTTCCCCTAGTCACGCATCCATTAAATTTTTCATAGCGAAAATTTTCATGATTGTTTAAGTCGTAGGGGCGCCTTCTGTCAAATTTTTGGTATTGAAAATTTGTTCTAAAAAATTTAAGTCACAAGTTGAATTTTCATAATAAGAATTTGTATGATTTTTTTTAAGTCATAAGGGCGCCTCAATCCAAGTTGCCATATCGAGAATATGCCTTTAAAGTCGTAGAGGCGTCTTCAGTCATATTTTTTACATTAACATTATTTTTTTTAAATACATATTTAAAAAAAAAAATCATAGGGGTGCTTCCAGTCAATTTTTCATATCCAAAATTTGCATGATATTTTTAAGTCGTAGGGGCGCCTCCAGTCAAATTTTTAATGTTGAGAATATGTTTTAAAAAAATAAGGTCGTAGTGGCGCCTCCAGTTAAATTTTCGTATTGAGAATTTTCATAAAAATGTTTCATTCATAATTATCATAGGTCACATTTTCATAATAAGAATTTGTATGATTTTTTTTGAGTCAAAAGAGCGCCTCCATTCATTTTTTTCATATCGAAAGTTGGCCTGATTTTTTTAAGTCGTTAGGGCGTCTCCAGTCAAAATTTCATATTGAGAATTTGAATTGGAAAAAATTAAATCGTAGGGGCGCCTCCAGTAAAATTTTCATAATTTTCATAAAAAAATTTTAGTCATAGGGGCGCCTCCAGTAAAATTTTTCATATCGAGAATGTATGAATTTTTTGAAGTCGTAGGGGAGCCTCCATTCAATTTTTTATATCGTGAATTTGCATGATTTTTTTAAGTCGTAGGGGCGCCTCCAATTCAATTTTCATATCAAGAATTTTCATAAAAATGTTTTTGTCATAGAGGCGCCTGCAACCAAATTTTAATATCGAGAATTTTCATGTTTTTTTTCAAGTCATAAGGGCGCCTCCAGTCATTTTTTAAAATATAATTAATATGTTTTTTTAATGTCGTAGGGGCGCCTCCATTCAATATTTCATATGGAGAATTTGCATGATATTTTTAAGTTAAAAGGGCACCTCCAGTCAAGTTTCTATATTGTGAACTTTTATTTTAAAAAATTAAGTCGTAGGCCTCCAGTTAAATTTTCATGATTTTCATAAAAAATGTTTAAGTCAAAGGGACGCCTCCAGTCAAATTTTTCATATCGAGAATTTGCATGATTTTTTAAGTCATAAGGGCGCCTCCAGTCAAATTTTCATAATAAAATTTGTATAATTTTTTTAAAGTCGTAGTGGAGCCTCCAATCAATTTTTCATATCGAGAATTTGCATGATTTTGTTAGGTCGTAGGGGCGCCTTCAATTCAATTTTCATATCGAGAATTTTCATAAAAATGTTTAAGTCATAGGGCGCCTCCAGTCATTTTTTCATAATAAGAAATTGTATGATTTTTTTCAAAGTCGTAGGGACGCATTCATTAAATTTTTCATAGCGAAAATTTTCATGATTTTTTAAGTCGCCTCCTGTCAATTTTTAATATTGAGAATTTGTTTAAAAAATTAAGTCGTAGGGGCGGCACCAGTTAAATTTTCATAATAAGAATTTGTATGATTTTTTTAAGTCATAAGGGCGCCTCAATCCAAGTTGCCATATCGAGCATATGCCTTTAAAGTCGTAGGGGCGTCTTCAGTCATATTTTTACATTGGGAATTTGTATTTAAAAAAATAATTCATAGGGGCGCTTTCAGTCAGTTTTTCATATCAAGAATTCGCATGATTTTTTTAATTCTAAGGGGCGCCTCCAGTCAAATCTTTAATGTTGAGAATATGTTTTAAAAAATTAGGTCGTAGGGGCGCCTCCAGTTAAATTTTCATATTGAGAATTTTCATAAAAATGTTTCATTCATAGTCATAGGTCAAATTTTCAATATAAGAATTGGTATGATTTTTTAAGTCATAAGAGCGCCTCTAGTCAAATTTTCATTATAAAATTTGTATGTTTTTTAAGTCGTAGGGCGCCTCCAGTCAAATTTTTATATGGCATATTCGTACTGAAAAAAATTAAGTCTTAGGGGCCCCCCAATTAAATTTTCATAATTTTCATGAAAAGGTTTTAGTCATAGGGGCGCCTGCAGTCAAATTTTTCAAATCGATAATTTGCAAGATTTTTTAAAGTCATAAGGGCGCCTCCAGTCAAATTTTCATAACAAAATTTGTATGATGTTTTTAAAGTCGTAGGGGCGCCTATATTTAATTTTTCATATCGAGAATTTGCATGATTTTTTTAAGTAATAAGGGCGCCTCCAGTCAAATTTTCATAACAAAATTTGTATGATTTTTTTTTAAAGTCGTGGGGCGCCTCCAGTCAAATTTTTATATTGCATATTCGTATTGAAAGAAATTAAGTCTAAGGGGCGCGTTCAGTTAAATTTTCATAAAAATGTGGTAGTCATAGGGGCGCCTCCAGTCAAATTTTTTATATCGAGAATTTTCATGGTTTTTTCAAGTCATAAGGGCGCCTCCAGTCAATTATAATAAAATTAATATGATTTTTTTAAAGTCGTAGGGGCGCCTCCATTCAATATTTCATTTCGAGAATTTGCATGATTTTTTTAAGACGTAGGGGCGCCTCCAGTCATATTTTTATATTGCATATTCGTATTGAAAATAATTAAGTATAAGGGACGCGTCCAGTTAAACTTTCATAAAAATATGGTAGTCATAGAGGCGCCTCAAGTCAAATTTTTTATATCGAGAATTTTCATGTTATTTCAAGTCATAAGGGAGCCTCCAGTCAATTTTTATAAAAAAATAATATGATTTTTTTTAAGTCGTAGGGGCGCCTCCATTCAATATTTCATTTCGAGAATTTGCATGATTTTTTTAAGACGTAGAGGCACCTCCAGTCAAATTTTTGTATTGCATATTCGTATTGAAAAAAAATTAAGTCTTAGGGGCGCCTTTAGTTAAATTTTCATAATTTTCATAAAAATGTTTTAGTCATAGGGGCGCCTCCAGTCAAATTATTCATATCGAGAATTTGCATGATTGTTTAAGTCATAAGGGCGCCTTCAGTCAAATTTTCATAACAAAATTTGTATGATGTTTTTAAAGTCGTAGGGGCGCCTCTATTTAATTTTCCATATCGAGAATTTGCATGATTTTTTTAAGTCGTAGGGGCGCTTCCAGTCAATTTTTTATATTGCATATTCGTATTGAAAAAAAATTAAGTCTTAGGGGCGCCTCCAGTTAAATTTTCATAATTTTCATGAAAATGTTTTAATCGTTAGGGCGCCTCCAGTCAAATTTTTCATATCGACAATTTGCATGATTTTTTAAAGTCGTAGGGGCGCTTCCAGTCAATTTTTTATATTGCATATTCGTATTGAAAAAAAATAATTGTTAGGGGCGCCTCCAGTTAAATTTTCATAATTTTCATAAAAATGTTTTAGTCATTAGGGCGCCTCCAGTCAAATTTTTCATATCGATTTGAAAAAAAATCTCTTTGGCATTTTAGCAACATAGCTAAAAAAAATCGGCCCTTCGGGCCGAGGGGCGCATGGGGTGTAACTAACTTAATTTGCCAGGGGGGGGTTAAACCCCTAAAACCCCCCCCTTGTACACGGCCCTGTGGTGTACGGACGCAAATTAGCAGCATTGCGGGCACGGAGGGAAGTTGTGAAGCGGTTTGATGATTTTACTTTCTTTGATTTAGATTTTCAACAAAATAGTTTTTTTTAAATGATTTTTCTACATTTTTTTTATATTCTCGACTTATTGTTTCTTGGAAATTTTCCGGAATTCCTAATTTACTTGAATATCTCAACCAATCATCAAAATTTAATTTCCCTTCGTGCACTTCTCATGGCCTCCTTGAAGCGTCGGGTTGCGGGTGAATCGACACAATCGATACAGCTAATAGAGTTGAGTCAAAGCCTGCCACGACCAGGGCACACTGTAGGTAGATATTGTTGTGGCCAGCAACAACGAGGGGTCGTGGCCTCGCCGGTCGCCATGCTCATCACCAGGTGAGGAAGATGGAATTGATCAATTAAAGGAAAAAATAGTTTTCAATGTTGTCATCGTTATTGTGCTGTGCTGTTGTGAAGGGTTGTTGCTGGAGAGTCTCCTCTTCGCCAAAGGCCACGTGCCCTCTCCGGAATTATTCAAATTGTATTTCCGTCTCGAGTGAAGAACATGCTCGAAACAAGCGATTCAGTACAGTGGAGGGGGATGCCTTCTAACGATGATATCACGACACCAGTATTGTCTGTCAGAGTGATGGGAACTTGTTAACTTATTTAGAACTTGGATCATAAATTACCTGACGAGGGATGAACCGTGATTGATGACTCAGTTACGAAAGGGGACATCATGGGATGTATTTTTAAACATTTATTGACAATGATGCTGATTTGACGAAAAAAGTTCAGAACTCTAATGCGATTTCAAGATTTTTGATGAAAATCTGTTCCGCTTGAAATTGGTCCATGCTACTCAACCTCCTCATAAAAAAGCTCTCAATTTTCCCATGAATATTAATCAAGCTCATTATGCCTTTCTATTCTATTTTCGTTACAGGTAATTACCCACGTGTCCACCGCTCTCTATCTCTATGTCTGACGCACACGTGCGTCATCATCAATCACCGGACGCCGGCCTCGTCACCAAGCCAAAAACAAAACAAGGTAATAAGAGCTTTGCTTAGAGGCAGGTGCCTCCCGGCTTGCTCTATCTCCTCTCCAGGCAGGTCCTTTTATCTCAATGCCTACTGTTGATCTGGTAAGGTGTCACTTGGTGCACGACACAGTAGACGGTGCATCGACGCGAAGCCCATCATAACTTTTAATTGAAACGCGAAACCGACCATCACATCATCACCAACATCCAAGTAGGCTTTGCGGTGGTTTTCTAGCGTCTATCAGGGGTTAAGGTTGGTTCATAATGATACTTAAAACATTGCTATGAACAACAAAAAATCAACTTATTTTAAAATTTGTTTGTTCAAAATTTCAAAAATCCTAATTTAAGCAAGACTTTATTCTGTTCCAACCTTAACTCCACATTTTATGCTTCGATTTCCCAAGATGAGCGAATAGCACAAGTTGCGTTACGACCTTGGCCACGGAGTCTGTTTTTTAATGTTAGGTCATCACGACCGAAGCGGAGAGCACCGTTTATGATGATGCAGCTAAGTCGCTTTTTAGGCCCATTCAGAGAGCGTGAGGTTGGGTGTTGAGGATACGGCAGTTACCTCCGGCAAGGTTTCGGATGGATACTTTGAGATGTCCTTGGCGGAGGCAAATTGCGTTTAGAGCCGGATCGGATTTCCTGAATTGATTTGGCGCGCTGGTTTGATTGATTTATAATTGGAGAGGTGCGAGATGGTTTGGGGCGATTTTGAGGTATTTCTCATGGGAATTAGACGATTTGGAGGTTAATCGATTTCTGAATGTCAGATATTTGTCTTAGAAGTAAAACAAATATGTGACATTAAATAATGTTAGGTAGAAATTAATAATGTAAAAATGAGACAGATTCTTGAAAAATTATACTAACGAGACTGGTAAAAAGAAGGGACAGCAGAAACAGTTTTAACAGTTGAGAAAGTCGATAAGACAGTTGAGATAGTTGGGACAGCTTAGACAGTTTAGAAATTTAGGACAGTTGAGACAGATTTAGGGCAGGTCAGATAACTGATACAAGTGAGATAGTTGGACACTTGGGCCACAAAGATAGTTTAAATAGTTTAGTTATAGTGATGCGAGGCCTTCGACAGCGGGTGCAGTCACTCCCACATCGAATTAAACCTCCAGGATGAGGATCACACTAGCGTTGTGTGCGGCTGGTGCTATCGGGCGCAGGTCAAGCGGCTACAGCTGTGCAGAGCCACAGGTCGTTACCCCAGCAGCACGGTTCAGTGACCCCGTCGACGGCGAATATCCTCGACGCCGAGTGGTCAGATCTTGTAGGGACGTACGGATCCACTTCTTCTTTCAGCACACAAAAACACAACTACTTCAACTAAAACGCACGCACTATATTCAACTTAACTATATTTCGCTTAAGTCTAACACATTAAAAAGGTCAGGTCACGGTCGCGCGCGGGTTCCTTTACCCAGCCGGTGTCGTTGCTGGTCCAGACACAACTGAACCCTAATAAATTTTGTAGGTCTTGGCAAACCTCCGAAACTTGCGAAAACGGGTCGTGCGACGTCCTCTACTACGATTCTCCAGAGAGGATCGTAGTAGAGAACCGCTCCCCCTAATCTCGTTACAGCGGCACGATCCTCGCGATCCTCGGTGATGACCGTTGACCTCTCGCTTTCTCCCACAGTCTCGAGTCCAGCGCGTTGGACGAGCTGCGGCAATCATCTCCACGAGATGAGAGATATCGTTCCAGGGTTGTAGTCGGAAGGGGCCCCGGGGTCATCACCGAACATCCTCACCCATCCAGAAATCACAGCATTTCTGAAAAGAAAACAAAAGAAGACCTCTTCGACGGAATAGGGACGGGAAGGGATTGGGGTAGCTATTGTTCACTCGATTTGTTGGCATTGTGCTCCTCTTCGTCCAGTGGAAGTAAACAAATCTTCTCGACTGGCCTTTTGATCAGCTTCGTCGCAGTCTTGAGGGTGACCACACGCACGACACCATCAGCACCTGGATGGACTTCGCTGATCCTCGCTAGCTTCCAGCGCGTGGGTGGCAGATTGTCGTCGACGATTACGACCAGCTTGCCGACTTCTATCTGCACAGGTGACCGCCAACGTTTCGTGCGAGCTTGCAGCTGACTCAGGTATTCCCTCTTCCAACGATACCAAAAATGTTGTTGCTTTTGCTGGATTTGTTGATAATGGTTGAGACGGTTTGCAGGTAGATTGATGAAATCACGGTCCGGTAGCGCCTTCAACGATGATCCAACGAGAAAATGGGCAGGTGTGAGCGGCTCGAGATCGTTGGGGTCGTCGGACATGGGCGTGATGGGTCTCGAGTTCAAGCAGCCTTCTACTTGGACGAGCAGCGTGTTCATGTCCTCGATCGAGATAGGTTCGTCTCCAATGACACGCAGAATGTGGTGCTTGGCTGAGCGTACGGCCGCCTCCCATAAACCACCAAAATGTGGGCCGCTTGGTGGGCTGAACGACCAGCGAATCTCGTTGTTGACACAGTCCTTGAAGACCTTCTCCTGGTGCTGTTTGTCGCGCAGCAGTGTAAACAACTCGTGCAACCTGTTCCGTGCTCCGACAAAGTTGGTCCCATTGTCAGACCAGATCTCGGCGACAGGTCCTCTGCGCGAGGTGAACCGATGTAAAGCCTGCAGAAAGCGTTCCGTGGAGAGGTCCGACACGAGTTCGAGGTGCACAGCCTTGGTGCACAGGCACACGAACAGGCACACGTACGCCTTGATCGCCGTTCGCCGAGGTCCTGGGCGAACGAACACTGGGCCAAAGTAATCAACGCCAGTTTTCGAGAACGGACGCGCAACCGTGACGCGTACCGCTGGCAGATCGCCCATGAATTGTCGCACCGGCGTGGGTTTGGCCTTGAAGCATGTTTTGCACTGATGCACGATCGTGCGTGCCACGCTCCGTCCTCCCAAAGGCCAGAATCGAAGCCGAACTGTTCCCAACAGCAGCTGTGGTCCAGCGTGCAGCAGCCCGAGATGATAATAATGCAAAATCAACCGTGTGAAGCGATGGCGCGCTGGCAGAACAGCAGGGTGCTTGGCGTCCTCGGGCTCGTCAGAGTGTTGCAACCGCCCACCCACTCGAATAATGTTGTCCTGGTCTAGGTAAGGGTTGTTCCAACGAAGAGGTGATTTAACAGCAACCGTTTTTCTTGCAGATAGTGCCTTAATTTCCTCAGCGAACGATTCCATCTGAACCCGACGAATCAGCACGTTCTCTGCCTCCTTCAGTTCCGCCGTGGTGAGAAATCCGGATGTACGGTCCGAGCTGGGAGTGCGGAGAAGTTTCATGAGCCGCAACCAAACGGCTGTTTGACGGATCAGCTTCGGGTACGAAGAGAATTTTGAAAAATAAAGATCGTTGAACTCCTGTACCACCGACACAATGTTTGCTGTCACCGATCGACGTCTTTCCGTTTCCGCATTCTCATCTTCAGCTGTAGATTCTGCATTCGGCCAGTGCTCTGGGCTCAAACGCAGCCAATCCGGTCCAAACCACCAGAACTCGTTGTCCACGATGTCCTGTGGCGAGATTCCTCTGGAAATAAGATCAGCAGGGTTTTGAAGTCCTGGGACGTGTTGCCAACGAAATCCTTCCGTGATGTTTTGAATTTTCGACACCCTGTTTGCAACGAACACATTCCACGTGGTCGGGATAGATCCAAGCCAGCAAAGTACGCACGTGGAGTCCGTCCAGAAATATGCGTCCACTGGAATGTCGAGCGCTTCTCGTAGAACCTTGAACAGCTGCGCAACCAAGACCGCTCCGCAGAGCTCCAGTCTCGGAATCGTCTGAACCTTGAGCGGGGCCACCCGCGACTTTGAGGCCAACAGACGAACCATAACTTCTCCCTTTGCGTTCTCGCTACGAACGTAAACACAACCACCGTAGGCCTTGGTGGACGCGTCTGAGAAGCAATGCAGCTGAACCGACGTTGCGTTAGGGATGACGACACATCTCGCAAACCGAACCGAACTGAGAACCGGTAATTGCTCCTCGAATTTCCGCCAGTTCTCACCCATCATCGAAGGCAATGGCTGATCCCATTCCAGACGCTTGCCATCGATGCCCGGCGTCCACAACTGCTGCATGAACACCTTTGCCGTTGTAACCGTTGCGCCAAACCAACCGTGGGGATCGAAAATCGACGCAATTTTGGAAAGAACGTTCCGCTTGGTGAGTGGTTCATCAGGGTCCGTTTCTGGGATGGTGAACTTGAGCATGAATTCGTCAGTAGATGGGAACCATGTCAACCCGAGCGTCTTCACCGAGGGATCTCGATCCAGGTTGATACCATCGGCGCAGGGAATCGCCAAGTTATCCTCCTCCACATCATACAGAACTTCAGCACGATTGCATGCCCATTTCCGCAGACGGAAACCACAACTGACCGTCATCTTGTCCAGCTGGTTTCGCAGGTCGATCGCCGAGTCCAAGTCGTTGGTTCCGGTGATCACATCGTCCATATAGATATCTTCGCAGGCGACCTTGGCTGCGAGCGGAAACCGTTCCTTTTCATCCATGGCCAGCTGTTTCAACGTCCGTGTTGCCAAAAACGGAGCTGGTTTCGTACCGTACGTAACGGTGTTGAGTTCGTACGTGGAGATCGCCTCGGTGGGTGTTGGACGCCATAGAACGCATTGCAACAAACGGTCCTCCGGACAGATTCCGATCTGCCGGAACATCTTTTCGACGTCCGCAACCAACATGATCTGCTTCACGCGACAACGGTAGATTATCGACCTCAAGTCCTGCTGGATTACTGGTCCACACAGCAGAACCTCATTGAGCGACACACCAGAAGAAGTCTTACAGCTAGCGTCGAACACCACGCGTACCTTGGTGGTTGTGCTAGCCTCCCTGACCACTGGGTGATGGGGCAGGTAGCACCGTTTGGCGGAGCCCGTGTCCGTGACCTTCGTCATGTGTCCTAACTGCTCATATTCGTGCATGAAAGCGACGTATTGTTCCCGGAGATGATCGTCCCTGGCCAGTCTCCGTTCCGTGCCGTGAAGACGTCTTACGGCGATGTCCTTGGACTCGCCTAACCGTGACAGAGCGTCTTCAGCTTTCGGTAGAGCAACCGAATACCGTCCGTCTGTACCACGTTGAACCGACTGTGCGTACAGAGCTTCGCAGCGTGCTTCCTCTGGCGAGTAGTTACCGGCTGCTGACTCGACCTCCTCACAGGACCAAAATCGAGCCACCAAAGCATCCAGCTTTTCCAATGCCGACACGTTGCAGTTAATCCGCGGAGACTCCCGTGAGTCTGCGCAACCACCGCATACCACCCATCCGAAAACCGACTCGTTCAGGGCTGGCAGCTGTTCTCCCAGTGAGATTTTCTGACCGCTTGCGAAGAAGTCAAAAAAATGCTCGATCCCAAGTACCATGTCCACACCGTTGGACATCGAAAACGTCGGATCCGCCAGTACGACGCCATCTGGTATGGTCCAACCAGTGGTGTTTATGGCCGACGTTGGTAAATTGACCGTAACCTTTGGGAGAACTAGAAATCGCATTGCTCGAGAGAAATCTGAGATCCGTGAGCGAACCGTGGCTTGAATCTGCTGCTTTACTCTTGAGACTGCTTGTCCAATTCCGGACACCGAGATGTCCACCTTGTTCCTTTTAACCCGTAGTCGCTGGCTTAATCGTTCCGACATAAAGTTGCTCTCGAACCCGAGTCGAGCAGAGCCCGCGCTGGAAGCCGATTCCCGTTGTCATCCTCAACAACGACGACAGCTGTTGCCAGCAAAACATGTGTTGCGAAACGTTGAGCAGCGCTTGCGACTACTGTCTCAGATGCGTCCTTGACCTGAGATGAGTTTGAACCTGCTGTACCTTGAGGTTCTTCCCTGGGAGCATTCTCCCGTCTGGTAGTTGATGCGACCTTCACCTGATCCTTCCGAAGGCGGAAACAGAGAAGTGTGTGGTGTCGCGCTTTACAGTTCTGGCAAGAGTACTTCGACTGGCAACCCCTCGCCAGATGTCCAGGTTTGAGACAATTGCGACACAGCGAATGCGTGCGCAGCAGAGACTCCCTGTCCGAAACCGTCATCCTCTGGAACACCGCGCATCTGTGAAGAAGATGTGTTCCCGTGCACGCTGGGCAGCGTTCTCCTGACGCTTGAGCCGTGCTGTAGTTAGTCCTGACCACCGACGGTTTCGCCTTCGGTTGTTGATGTGGTTGCTGGGATGTACTCTTTGCGTTAGTAGACTTCGGCGGCAACGACTCGAGCACACGACTACGCCGCTGCAAGAACTCCAGCATATCCTTAACCGTGTCCTGCTCCTTGGTAGACGAGTGCTCCTCCCAGCCTCGCCGTGATACCGGGTCAAGACGATCCGTCAGCATGTGCACCAGAAGCAAGTCCTTGTAGTCGCCTGGTTGTACAATCTGGTCCAACGATTGGACAACCTTCTCAAATCCTTGGATGAGATCGCGCAACTCCTCAGAAGATTCTTTGGACATGGCTGGCAGTTCGAAGAGATGCTGAATCTGACGCTTCCTCATTTGCTTGCTGTTGTTGTAATAGTTCAGCAAATCTTCCCAAGCTAACTGATAGTCCGCGTTGCTCATCTTGAACTTGTCTACCATCGTCGCAGGTTTGCCAAACAAACAACCCCTCAGGTACTGTAGCTTTTCCACACCGGACAGGTCGTTCCGCCAGTGGATGAGTGACGTAAACAAATCTCGGAAGCTAACCCAATCGTCGTCATCTCCGGTGAATGTCCGCAGTTGGATCTGCGGTAACTGCACATGGTTCAAGTTCTCGCAACCTAGCGTAACGTTAGACTGATCCGACGTGTGGTCTTCGCGCTCCCTGAGCCTCTCCAAAAGAAACGATTTGGCCTCCATGTAGCTCAAGTTGAAAGCCATCCGGGCAGATTCATAAAAATCCTCCGCTTCAAAGAACTCGTCGTGAGAAGTGATATCAATGAGAGTTTCGCAAAAAGTCTCGTAGATGTCATTGATAATTTCCAACCGTACGCTGACATCGCTGGCCGTAGCGGTGTCCTTGAAGTCCTTGATGAACGTCTCAATGTCGCCAAGAGTTGATTGAGTGTCCTTTAGCTGAGCCTTGAGCCGTTTCAGCGACGGTGTCTTCGCGCTGTCCGCTTTCACTTTCGGAGGCATCGTGTTGTGTTTGAGGTGAAATTAAAGAAGAGATGCGTGGGTGTAGTACTCCGTGGTTGGGTCTTGCTTCGCAAGACATATACCAGCTTTACCTGTGGAAACAGTAAGCCGCACCTCCCAACCAGTACCAACGCAGCAGTCGTACACGTGGCAAATCGTCAACAGCAGCAACTCGAAATCAACAACGATGTTCAGGCAAGCGAAGAGGATAGAACGAGCATGTAGTATCAAACAAGAACGCTTCGGCCGGACATATACGTGTAGCTTTACCTTTAAAAACAAACACGTCAGCTGGCCGGCGAGCGATCGTCCCAAAATCCAAAAATCAGTCGAATCAATGACGTCACATCCAAACAGCAGCAACTCAATCAGTGTGCGGGGGCGAGGTGAAGAGGTACAAAACGCAGAGGTGTAGTATCAAGAGAGAGAGGCCTCGGCAGGCCATATACTATTAGTTTACCTGGAGAAACTAACAGCGTCGCCGTAACCGTAGCGAAATTCCAAAAAACCAACCGCCCTCAGGCGTATAGGGATGCGTGGCAAAAGGATGAGTCGAGTCGAAGAGGGTGAAATACTTTTAATTTGTGTGTATTTTCCGTGAGGCTTCGGCAGAGACATACACTGCTCTTTGTCACTCACCCGGGAGACCAGAAATCGCTGCAACCTCTTCCTCGATCCTTGTCGTCGACGTGTCCGAGATGGCCGCCGATCTCGTCAACGGTAGCACGATGACGTCGGGCGTGATGACCGCTTCCGTCCGTAGCGGTGCGTAGCCGAGCGCTCTCCAGGCGTACGACTTCCGATGAGTGCACGCAACAAGCCACCGATCGATGTCCTATCGACAGCAGCGCGTCGTCGCGATCCACGTGGCACACGTGTCCAGTGCCAACGTCCACACCAGCAGCGAATGTCCGATGTCGCCGACGAGTCGTTGGTGAGCCACCGATACGGTCCTGACCGGTGCTCTCGACTGCCTCCGCGCAGGTACTCCGAGGGTCGACACCCTGTCGTGGCCGACTACTGCTGCTTGCAGGCGAACCAGTGCTCCAGACCAGTTCGGAAGGTTGTGAAACCGTAGATCGTCGTCACGTCGCAGAGAACCGTAGAAAATGGTGTTAGTGGGTTGCAAGACCTTGCCCCGGCCGGACATATACTTGTTCGTAATTAATTACCTGGGAAACCGTGTCCCTCGCTGGCAGTATACGCTCCAGGCCGACCCGAGATGATGGTGAAGCTCGACGATGACGATACAGGTCCTCCAGGGTCGTGAAAACCGGCCAAATCCTGGCACGCGATCCGCTTCCGACGCCGATCGATTTGGCGCGCAGCAGGAACAATGCGCAAGTCCCACGGTAATTGTCTCGCGCAATTAATTGTCCCGCAACTCCAATGGCGCGATGCTTATTGTGCTGCACGGTGTATTGTTCGGCAGGCGCGAACCGTAGCGTGGCGTGGTTTGTCCTCCCCGTGGTCCTCAATCCTGGAACCGGAATCCTTGGTCCAGGATCCGGCTCGAAGGACCAGAATGAAGGGGTGATGCGAGGCCTTCGACAGCGGGTGCAGTCACTCCCACATCGAATTAAACCTCCAGGATGAGGATCACACTAGCGTTGTGTGCGGCTGGTGCTATCGGGCGCAGGTCAAGCGGCTACAGCTGTGCAGAGCCACAGGTCGTTACCCCAGCAGCACGGTTCAGTGACCCCGTCGACGGCGAATATCCTCGACGCCGAGTGGTCAGATCTTGTAGGGACGTACGGATCCACTTCTTCTTTCAGCACACAAAAACACAACTACTTCAACTAAAACGCACGCACTATATTCAACTTAACTATATTTCGCTTAAGTCTAACACATTAAAAGGTCAGGTCACGGTCGCGCGCGGGTTCCTTTACCCAGCCGGTGTCGTTGCTGGTCCAGACACAACTGAACCCTAATAAATTTTGTAGGTCTTGGCAAACCTCCGAAACTTGCGAAAACGGGTCGTGCGACGTCCTCTACTACGATTCTCCAGAGAGGATCGTAGTAGAGAACCGCTCCCCCTAATCTCGTTACAGCGGCACGATCCTCGCGATCCTCGGTGATGACCGTTGACCTCTCGCTTTCTCCCACAGTCTCGAGTCCAGCGCGTTGGACGAGCTGCGGCAATCATCTCCACGAGATGAGAGATATCGTTCCAGGGTTGTAGTCGGAAGGGGCCCCGGGGTCATCACCGAACAGGGACACTTGAGAAAGTTGGGACAGTTGGGCAAGCTGTGACAGTTGAGACAAATTAGACCATTGGAACCGATAAGATAACTGATATAAGTGAGACAGTTGGGACACTTTAGAAACACAGTTGGGACAAATTGGACAGTTTTGACAGATAAGACAACTGATATAAGTGGGACAGTTTAGAAAGTTGGGACAGTTGAGACAAATTGGATATTTAGTACAGGTAAGATAGTTGGGGCAGTTGAAAAACTTGGGGCAATTGTGACAAATTGGTCAGTTGGGACAGGTAAGATAACTAATACAAGTTGATACAGTTAGGATTGTTGAAAAAGTTGGGACAGTTGAGACAAATTGGACAGTTGGGATAGATATGATATTTGATATAAGTGAGACAGTTGAGTCAGTTTAGAAAGTTGGGACAGTTGGGACAAATTGGATATTTAGTGCAGGTAAGATAGTTGGGACAGTTGAGAAAGTTGGGACAATTGCGACCAATTGGACAGTTGGGGCAGGTTAGATAACTGCTACAAATGAGACAGTTGGGATAGTTAAGAAAGTTGGGACAGTTGAGGAAGTTGGTACAGTTGAGAAAGTTGGGATGGTTAAGGAAAAAGGACATTTGGAACAGGTAAAATAAACTGGAAACATCGAAGACAGCTGGGACAGTTGAATAGGCAAGGACAGTTGAGAAAAATTCGACAGTTGGAGCAGCTAAGACAGCTTGAATCGTTGAGACAATTTGAACAATAAATAGACAGTTGGAATAACTGAGAGTGAGACAGTTGATACAGAACATTGTAAAACAATTGAGACAAATGACGAAACAGCTGAACATTCCAGCTGCGTCAAAACCATTTCAAACCCCAAATCGCAACATTCCGCACCGCCTCCAAGCTAAAATTTCGTCTGCCCCTAAAACTTTTTAATTATTTCATTTCCCTTTCCATTGGAGAGAAAGAGTGAGTTCGACAATAAGCGCAATAGTCGTACTCTATCCGGTTATCCAACAGAGTTTTTCCCACACCGTGAAAAAAAAAAACGAAAACAAAAGCAACAAATTTAGCTCAAACTCGATGCCGCAGGCCGGAGGCTATAGCTAGAGGTAAAATTCGTTTATACTGGCTATAAAACTGTGTCAAGTTCAAACTAACGCCGCCGCCAAGCTCGGAATAATCAGCTATTTAGGCGAAATCTAAACCGACGTCCGACGGCGGCGAATAAAATAACAACAAAGTTACAATTGATTTGTACGTGCTGGAGAAGACCTCAGGCCTTAAGCTATCGCACGGCAGTGGTTGTGTTTTGTCTCTAGATCTCAGTGTGAAATTACAGGAAATTGATGGAAGTTGAGTTGTTTCTTAGTTGAGAATAATTAGTTTTAAAAAAATCATTTGATTTATCGTTTTTCGAAATATTACCAAAGAACATGCTCGCGGCGCGTAGCAATACACAGTCCTGGTGACAGTAGTGGTAAACAAACTTAAAAATCATCAGTCCAAGAACTGAAAATATTCTTCAAAGTGTTTTATCGTATGAATTGTCGAAAAAAAGTGACAAAAAATTAAATATATTCGAATCTCGCAGTAACAGCCCAAAAAAGATGTAAACCTCTCCACTCACATCACAAGTTCGTTAGAGCCTAATCAAATTGTACCTAAATTTTCCCATTTCCCTCCTCTTTTTCTTCGGGGACAACTCCGTTCAAGAGATTTGAGGGCAAACCCCGGTCATGAACATGGAAATCGAGGTTGGAAGATTTGCACGTCACACCGTCCACCGGGAATTTGCTGCCGGATGGACTGGATATTGGATGATTTGGTTCTTTTTCTGTGCAGTTTGGACCGGACACTTGGCAACGATTGAAGTAGAGTCGACGCAATTGCTGAAAAGTGTGAGAAGCTTCCTAAAGGCTACTCTAAATATCTTTAAAAATGTACAGATCCACGAACATGACATAATTTTGAGAGATCAAATTAGGACACTTAAAAATTCAACCAAAATCACAATCCTCAGGTCCATTTCTTGCAAAACCCGGCAAGAATGTTTCATACAAAGCAAAACTAAACAACCACAAAAAAAAACGATCCAAGGGATCGGCCAAGAAACGCGGTGCAAAGTTACGCGATTTATCGACGGCTTATAACCGTAAATTGGCAGTCGCGGCTCGTGCGCGAGTGAGATCGCGCGATTCTCTACGGCGACGTTCAAGTTCAAGTGGATGCTGCGTGGCTTCTTCTATCTTCAAATCTGGCCAGTTCAAGACGGTAGATGGAGGGAAGAGTGGTGTGGTAATGATGTGGTAGATTTGATTGGATATTTGCTGGACACAACGGTCATTAGCCCCTGTGTGTAGAGAAGAGATTTTGTTTTGTTTGGTGCAAAAATATCGCGAAGAATGTATTTTTGTACTTTTGAAAAGTTTAAATATGACACAGAAAATTAATTTTCAAAGAATTTCTAAAAAATTACTGACTTTTTTCGTTTGAAACGCACGGTAATAAATTTGGTAAGTTTAGTCAATCCTGTAAGGGCGCAAGTAGAACGCTGTCTGTAACGCATGGTCTGTGTCCAAATCTCGTCGCCAACGTTTTTTTAGGTATCGTTGCAGCATGCATTTTTTTCATCAGTACAGAATCTATTTCCAATGCTTTTGTCATCAATTTGAATTAATCCAACACTATCTCCCCTCACCCTGAAGCCACGGATTGCTCGGACATTGATGGGTCATATTTTTGCGCCTACTTCGCCTCCAACAACAAAGGGTCGTCGTCGCGGTAGCACGTGGGTCCAAGGGGAAGGTCAATGCTTCCTTTGCAGTCCAGTCAGTATCATTATTGGTTGGCTATCTTTCGAACTGCTCAAGCTGACAGCTAGGTTAAGAGCTCTTAGATCGTTTGTTTGCTAACACTGCTGTTTAGCGCTGCGCAAATTTGTGCTGATGGCGGCTTCAACCGGTTGGCAATTCCGGATAAAAGCCCTAGCTTTGGCCGGAAATGGTGACGGCATCAGCTGTGAACGCGCCCTACTCCCACACAGGAAAAAGGGAGGGGGGGGGGGTCACAAAAAGGCTGATGTTTGCTAATTTAACACTTGGATAAATGTATGCAGAAAGGAAGGGATGGGAAAGGTCTGGGTTTTTGGTGTGCTGGAATGTAATCAACAGATGAGCGCGACCCGAAACGGATTCGGTTTTAGGGTTGGTGCGGATTAAGGATTAAATGACCGTTTGTTTGTTCGGGGGAGTTGGTTTTTTTTCGGTTAACGATATCGACAGCTAGGATGACTCAGGACGTTGAAAATAGATAGGGTAGGACAGATTTTTTTTTCTTTCTCTCTGATGAGTCTATTTTAACGGTCAAGGAAGCAAGAAAGCGGTTTTTGTTTGGCTTATCCATCCTTTTGATTTTCTTTTTTTGTTATATGTAAATGGAAACGATGATACGCGTGAACTGGGAACAATCAATTGCGTTTTGAACGAGTATTTTTTTTGTTCTTTTTATAAGCTCGAGAAATATGATTAAAAACATTCAAATAATCTAAAAAGAAATACAATTAAAAAACATGTTTTTTGTGTTACAATAAATTTAAAGATTGAGGAATCAAATAAGTGTATATTTTCAGGCTTGGTGTCGATGTAGGGAAAAGTTACGGAATACCTGTAACTGTCAGGGAAGTTTATTCGACCTGCAAAAGTCAAAAATTGTTTTTTTTTTTTAAATTCGCATTTAAATGTTGTCTTTGCCATACTTCTCAACTTTTTGATAATATTGTATTGTTTAAATTTGTTACATTAAAAAAAAATAGCTTATCGATTTATATTATACCAAAAAACCAGACCAGAGCAGATGCAAAAAAAACTTTTACAAGGTGAAAAAACTATCGAAAATGCACACTTTTTTAAAGCCTCCTAGTCCGGAGCAATTCTCATTTGTGTTTGTTGAACTGTGGAATTTTTGGAGGACTTTCCTATGGCAAAAGAAGCCGTTTTGTATCATTGATTCTTCCATATCATTCTTAGATCACAATTCGTATTTTGAAATTTTTTAAACATCAAGAAATGCCTCTTAAAATTTGGTTTTGAGAAAACAAATATAAAAATTTTCTTATTAGGAAAAAAAAATGTTTTCATTTGCAGTTATGATATTTTTAGAATAGAAATACGGTCCAGACTCGATTATCCGAAGTTTCGATTATCTGAAGTTCGATTATCCGAAGGTTTGTATGAGACTTCGGATAATCGAATAACGAACAATTTTTTTTTCGTTTTTTGTTTCTTTTTCTCTTTTTAAACGTCAAATTCAGGTTCTGCGACCCCATTTTAGTCAAATTTGAATAGTTGATTGCCTATTAAATAATAAAATGCATTTTTTCAATATTTCGTCACCGCCATATTGGCCGCCATCTTGGATTTAAAAAAAATGCAAATCACTTTAGCGTAGTTTAGGGGTCATACTTAAGCCTGATCTACATCTGGAAACTGCCGCGATTGTTCACGTTTTTGCAAACTGATTTTGTCCATGATACTTTTTTTTTTCTTGTTTTGATTGTTCCAAAAACTTCAGTGAATCGAAGTTTAGCATAAATCCAGATAATCGATTCTTTTACATTTACTGAAAATTATTCATTTAGCAGGCCAATATCTCCAAGTCGCAAGGCCTACTTGGCTCGCTACGGAAGCAACAAAGTGTTTCAGAGGTATAGCGAAAACTTTGCACTAATTACATCATGGCTTGCTGAGCTCCCGCTAGCGCTGATGACTCCGCTGCGGCTGTAAAATGTAATTAAACCCAATAAAACAATGTAAAAGAGACTACCGTCCGTCCGTCTGACGGCTGGAGAGAAATTACCTCTCGATCTGCGATAACGACTCACAAATAGTTTAATTGGGCGGAAAATTGCATTAATACACCTTTTATCCCGGTGCAACAGAAGAAGCCTTCCCTGGGCAGATTCCGAAAAAGGGCAGGTCTTTTGCTCCGGCTCTAGAGATAACTTTGTCTTGCCGCGCGTTACAACCGGTGGCATTTCTATAGCCTGCCTAATGAAGCTTCCAACTTAAGACAGCGTGCACAGGGGGGGCGGTGTCAAGATAGCAGCTGTCGATAAGCCGACTCTATAGCTGAGGTTCCATAATTAACCGCACTATTAATAAATACAAGACAAGCCCATCAGACACGCGTATCAGTTTACACCCGTTTTAATTGGACGCGACTCTCTTGGAACTGTCAAGGAGGGACGGCGTGGCGTGGGGGATTGCAATTTATAGGTGCATCATTTTGCACACCTTCGGTATTATGCGGCCTTGTCGTTCGATCCGCCAGATGAAAGCAGATTAATGAAGGCAATTAATTCAACTTGACCGGAAAGAATACGACTCGCAATTAGCGCCGAAAGTCGCGGACAATTGACAAATTTCGTTTTTGGATTTGGTTCCACCATCTTGACACTCCTCTGCTGATCGCAGCCTGCTTGGATTAAGTCCCCATTCCGCGCCGCCGCAGGGCAAACATCAATGGGCAATATATCAAGCCCAGTGTTGCCAGGGCGCGGCGGTGCAATAAAACTGTCCAACGATATTAATTAATTCGCGATGCGCCACATTCTGTGCGACCGCGGTCCAGGTCCATGGCTAAATATAGCTCACCGGTGGAATTAAGAACCGCAAACCGATGGGAAAGCGCGAGAGAGGATCCTACCTTTTGCGGTTGTAGCGGATCGGTTACAAATGAAAAATAATAGTTGAACGGACAATTTGTTCGCTGTCACGGCGGGGAATGTCCGTTGAGCTGGCGCCGAGTTCCGAAGAATTCCAGCGGAGGAGATTCCACCCCGGATTCAAGTGTCTGTCCGTTGCATAACAGTGCAGTGAAGTTCAAGTATATGCTTTCAAGAGTTGGGACGAACTCAATGAGAGTTGCCACTTCACTTCGATTTGAGAACAGTGTTGCCAACTGCTTCTAGCTGCATTAAATAAATCAAAATATGGTCAGGCATGCTCTCGTTTTCGAGTGTGCCCTTTCTCGAAGAAGGTAGTTCCGAAAGGACGACACTCCAAACGTCGTAGAGGTTATGAAATATTCATACCGCAAAGCACATATTCGCCAAACACCTCAAACCAACAAACCTTTTGAAACGAAAGCGTAGTAGGCCGACGAAAACGACAAACACGTGTGACTACTACGATGGAGTTCCCAGGACCTTTCTTCCAACCTTTGAAGAAGCGCCCAGGTTGGACAGCTGAGCTTGAGTCACTCAATTTTATATCGTCTATCGTAAAACACTTTTGGGACTCTGGTTTCATATTCATGAGAACGACAGTAGCAGCAGCAGCATATTTCGTAACTTGAAGAAGGTTGAAGAGCAAACATTGCCGAGGGCAAGATTTTGCTGACCGGTGACTGATGATTGCTGTTGTTTTGAGTCCTGCTAGAAAAACTGTGTCAAGAAAGTTAATTTTTACAACCTTGTCCGCAAACACACACATTGCGTCTTGCTCACAATGATAACACGTCAATTTACATACAAATCACCCCCGACTGAACAATGCAAACTGCATCGGCTTTTAAATCTCCTCTCCAAATGCATGGGTTTACCATGCAGGTACGTAATCAACGGCAACAGCAACCTTTGCCTTAACCTTCCCGCGGTCATCCGCCACACAGGGCCTACCCAGATGACCACGCCACGTGCAGAAGGTCACCCCACCATCCGTCAGACAGTAGCTGCGACGACGACTCTCTGTGCACACGGTTGTGTGGTGTGTTAAAATTTGCATAATCCCGCTAAATGATTTCCAACAGCAAGCCGCGGACGCGCGCCCGGCTTTTGGTTACCTTTTCCAGATCGCAGTTGGCCTGGCTACTTTGTATGCAACGGGCGGAGTGTGCTACCTCTGGCCAGGGACAGGCAGTGCCAACGTTGCGAATGTGGGCAGCCGTTTTTTTACGACTGTGACCCTCCAGAACAGCGCCTACTTGGTCTAGATTTGGAAGCTAAAATTGTTGAAAAGTGCTTAAATCTGAAATTTCACGCAATATCAATAGAGGCAAGATTGCGTACCACGACGTCAAGTGTGAGTGTCTGTGTGCTTGACTATTACAATGACACTTGATATCGCGTGCAAGTGTGCTTTCTTGAAGTACGAATCCATCAACGGCAATCGCTGTTCGAGTAGTGTGTACACTTTTCGACCAATTGCGCATAGACGATACTATTTATCACTTTGTTGTGAAATTTTGCGTGCAATTGCGAGTTACGGGGTGGATTTGTCGTTAGTGTTAGAACCATGGCACATTTTCAATCAAAAATAAATAATTTCATTAATTTTTGATATTTTTTTCAAATGGCGTACATTTTGATTTGTTTTATTAACCTTCCTACGGTATTGGGGTCCTTTTCGGCCTTTTTGAAAATTAAATTTGCCATAACTTTTGCTATATACATGCTAGAGCCTTGAAATTTTCTGACATTAAATTTATAGTATAAATACACATTTCACAAAACAAATAAACCTCGGACGACCCCTAGGGGAGCGTCCATAAAAAAAGTTACTTTAAAGGTATTGGGGTCCTTTTCGACCCCAAACTTTAAAAATCGGCAAAAATCCATTTTTGACCAATTCCGGTTTTTGGTCACAAATGAAAGCTTAGAACGTCCCCTTTCCGATACCGACCTGGAAAACCGGATTTGGTCACTGTGGTCACCGGGAATCGGCTACAACCGAAAAAGGCCTTTTGAGACCCCAACTTTGACGACCTGTATCTCCGGTAAATTTCAACCAATCAGGATGCTCCGGGTTGCATTCGACAGGTATATACCTGTACTTTGACCACAAATATTAATATCAGGGCCAGGTGACCTACCGGTTCCGGAAATCCGGAACATCCGAAAAGTTCATAATTTACTGTTTTTAACTTATATGTGATACCAATACTCTCATGATAGTTGAAATTGATCCATAAAACTTACTAAAAACACAATACACGATTGCCAGAACCACTCTGGAGTGTTAGTGGCCACTTCCGGGTAACCTGGAACCGGTTCCCGGGTACCCGATGAACGGCCAATTTGATTTTTTGTTGAAAACCCATCATGTTGCATATCAAACTTCATGAAATTGAAAGATATGTCCATCTTTGATAATGCCGTTGATCGCTGAGCCATCCTGGCCAATCTGGAACCGGTTACCGGTGGCCCCTTGGGGACACTCCCGGAATATGAGAGAAACCCTATCATCCGACATATCAAACTTCATGAAATTGAAAGATATGTCAATCTACGGTCATGCCGTTGTTTGTTGACCCATTGTGACCAATCTGGAACCGGTTACCGGTGGTCCCTTGGGGACACTCCCGGAATATGAGAGAAACCCTATCATCCGACGTATCAAACTTCATGAAATTGAAAGATATGTCAATCTACTGTCATGCCGTTGTTCGTTGACCCATTGTGACCAATCTGGAACCGGTTACCGGTGGCCCCTTGGGGACACTCCCGGAATATGAGAGAAACCCTATCATCCGACATATCGGACTGAGCAAACGACCTAACCTTTAGGTTAGTCCGGGGCCAACATTTACTTCCCTTCCGACGGAAGGCGTGATCAGACAAATCTCGTCTCGAAAAACGCCACCGGGACCGTCTGGGATCGAACCCAGGGCGACTGGGTGAGAGGCAATCACGCTTATCCCTACACCACGGTTCCCGGTTTCCGTTGGTTGACATATCATTCAATTTCATGAAGTTTGATGCGTCGGATGATAGGGTTTCTCTCATATTCCTGGAATGTCCCCAAGGGTCCACCGGGAACCATTTCCAAAATTCCCAGAATGGATCAGCGAATAACGGCATGACCGTAGATTGACATATTTTTCAATTTCATAAAGTTTGATATGTCGGAAGATAGGGTTTCTCTCATATTCCAGAAGTGTCCCCAAGAGGCCACCAGTAACCGGTTCCAAATTGGCCAGGATAAGTCAGCGAACATTGATATAACCGTAGATTGACATATCTTTCAATTTCATGAATTTTCATATGTCGGATGATAGGGTTTATCTCATATTCCGAGAGTGTTCCCAAGGGGCCACCAGTAACCGGTTCTTAATTGGCCTGAATGAGTCAACGAACAACGGCATGACCATAGATTGAAATATCTTTCAATTTCATGAAGTTTGATATGTCGGATGATAGGGATTCTCTCATATTGCGGAAGTGTCCCCAAGGGGCCACCGGTAACCGGTTCCAGATTGGTCACAATGGGTCAACGAACAACGGCATGACCGTAGATTGACATATCTTTCAATTTCATGAAGTTTAATATGTCGGATGATAGGGTTTCTCTCATATTCCGGAAGTGTCCCCAAGGGGCCACCGGTAACCGGTTCCAGATTGGTCACAATGGATCAACGAACAACGGCATGACCGTAGATTGACATATCTTTCAATTTCATGATGTTTGATATGTCGGATGATAGGGTTTCTCTCATATTCCGGGAGTGTCCCCAAGGGGCCACCGGTAACCGGTTCCAGATTAGTCACAATGGGTCAACGAACAACGGCATGACCGTTGATTGACATATCTTTCAATTTCATGATGTTTGATATGTCGGATGATAGGGTTTCTCTCATATTCCGGGAGTGTCCCCAAGGGGCCACCGGTAACCGGTTCCAGATTGGCCAGGATGGCTCAGCGATTAACGGCATTATCAAAGATGGACATATCTTTCAATTTCATGAAGTTTGATATGCAACATGATGGGTTTTCAACAAAAAATCAAATTGGCCGTTCATCGGGTACCCGGGAACCGGTTCCAAGTTACCCGGAAGTGGCCACTAACACTCCAGAGTGGTTCTGGCAATCGTGTATTGTGTTTTTAGTAAGTTTTATGGATCAATTTCAACTATCATGAGAGTATTGGTATCACATATACGCGAAAAACAGTAAATTATGAACTTTTCGGATGTTCCGGATTTCCGGAACCGGTAGGTCACCTGGCCCTGATATTAATATTTGTGGTCAAAGTACACGTATACACCTGTCGAATGCAACCCGGAGCATCCTGATTGGTTGAAATTTACCGGAGATACAGGTCGTCAAAGTTGGGGTCTCAAAAAGGCCTTTTTCCGGTTTTAGCCGATTCCCAGTGGCCACAGTGACCAAATCCGGTTTTCCAGGTCGGTATCGGAAAGGGGACGTTCTAAGCTTTCATTTGTGACCAAAAAAACCGGAATCGGTCAAAAACTGGATTTTTGTCGATTTTTTAAAGTTTGGGGTCGAAAAGGACCCCAATACCTTATGTGTGATTTTTTTTTTAATACCAAGGGAAGGTTAAATAAGGATTTTTCGTACATCAACATTATTGCTGCGTATTTCAAAATGTTGCCTTAAACCTGTTTAGGGAAATTTGATATTTGAATTTGGAATGTCCAGTTTCTTTTTTACATCAAAAGAGATTCGAAAACTGTTGTTTTTCAGTTTTCAGCCATGTTTATGCCTGAAAGAAATTTGGTTTGGTAAGGGAGCGTTCTTTTATCACGTAACTCATATTTTTGGATTTGGACCCCCTTCCCCAAAACGTATTTTTTTTTCTATTACGCTGTAAATGTTTTCAAAACTGACATTATTGTTTTCAAAATCGAAAAAATGTTGACGATTTTGTAAACATTTCAAAGTTGTCAAATTCAACAACACAGAGTATCCGGATTTGCTTAGAGGATTTCTATCCGTGTAGGGAAATGAAATGTTCTGGAAGAAATTTCAAACCGAACAAGCACAAACATAACAAAAACTACCAGATTATTATAAACATCAGTTTTACAATGCTTGTGATTGTTATAAATCTCGTTTTTTGGCCAAAATTATTTTAATTTAATTCCGATCTTCTTGCATGGTCTTGTTGCTCGATTGGAACCCCGATTTGACAGGTCGATTGGAACCCTAAGAGTGACATTTCGCCTCTTCATATAGGCTCTCTAATGCAAACATGCCCAAACGCGATCGCTTATGTCAAAATCATTGCTCCACGTGGTTTAAAACGTAAACAAGGCCCAGTGGATGTTGCAAATTCATGAGCATTGAACAGCAAGAAATTCCCGTATGAGCATCCGATTGCTTGCCTTGAGAATAAAAATCTAACAGTTAACTTCATGTATGCCAATGGTCGTATCGCTTGCTTAGGGCGAATCCCAGACCTATACCCATCACAACTACCAACTCCACGCGACACTTACGCATCCTTGTTGTTTAAATTCGATTAAATTTGATCACACGGTCAGTTTGATCGAGTTCCACAATAAGGTTGGGAAAAAGAGCCTGCGGTTTCGCTACCTTTTTCTAAGTAAGTTCAGCATCAACACTTCCCGTGCTCCTAATCCTTATTCCTCTCCCGGTGTATGGTGGAGATGGGAGCGGCCAGCAATGGATGGCTTTCATGGTGCTACATGTCCTGTACTGGTAGAATTGGTTTTAATTCCCACTAATCAATTCCTAAGCAACCTGGGCTGGACAATTATCACACATACATGACGAAATCCAGTCTGCAACCCGCTAAGATCACCATCTCCATGCGAATGCGAATGCGAATGCGAATGCGATTTTAAGAAATTCCCGTATGTACTTAAAAAACATACAATTTTTTAAACCTTTTTCCTGCAATTTGAATAACAGTTATTAATTTACTCTAATTATTAAGACAAAATAATTGTTAAACAACTGTTGCTCAAAAATGCTCCTTTTCCTCAAAAAGTTAGAATTTTGCCAAATTTGGTAACGGAGTTATGATTTTTTGAAAAAAATCTTTTTAGATGCAATTCAAATTTTCAATTGAAATCACCTTTTTTTTATAAAGTGCACCGTTTAAAAGTTATAATCATTTTGAGGCGAAATTCAAATTGTTCAGTTTTTTTTTGCAATTCAAAAATGATAATATTTTTTTAACTTTTCTAAAAGGCTAAAATTCTATACTTTGTCTTTTTCAAATGTTGGACTAGATTATAAAATTTCATAATTATTTTTATTGAAAAGAGAAGCAGCAGAGAAATAAGGACTAGTTAGATGACATATAGAAAAATACGTTGTTAACAAAATTTTAACTGCACGAGGTTGTATATCATAAACCAGTTGTCTTATCAAAAAAGTAAAAAAATAGGATCTCAGCTGCTTGGAAATATTTTTTGATCGGGAACTTTTCTCGTAATAAATATTTTAAAATTGCAGAAAAATAACAATAAATCAAAAATTTCCCTTTAAAATTCATACAACATGAAAACTTTTAGTTTTTCAAAATTCAGTTTGCAACGAAAAATAATTTTTGAAATTTTGTTTGACAATATTTCAAATGTTTTCCGAAAAACATTTTTTTATTCAATAATTCACAATTCTGGAACCTTTTTTTGTACCATCATGCACGCAATGGCTCAAACGATGTCTTTGTTAGTCTCCTAAAACATATCAAAAAATATGAGAAATAAAAAAAAAACTTTGGGAATTCACTTTTAAGCGATTAAAGAAAAACGATTTTTTCCGTGTACAGTCCAGACTTGATTATCCGAAGGTTTGTATAGGACTTCGGATAATCGAATCACGATGAAAAAAATTCTTTCAATTTTTTTTCTTTTTCTTATTTTAAACATCAAATTAAAGTTCTGCGACCCCATTTTAGTCAAATTTGAATAGTTGATTGCCTATTAAATGCATTTGTTCAATATTTTGTCACTGCCATTTTCGCCGCCATTTTGGATTTAAATATTTTGATTCATTTTAGAGTAGTTTAGGGGTCATACTCAAGCTCAAAAATCAAAAATTAAACAGCGAAAATATTTTTTATTTCGTGGTTCGATTATCCGAAGTTTTGATTACCCGAAGTGAAATTTTTCCGAGGCCTTTTGATAAACGAGTCTGGACTGTACCTATTTTTCTGGAAATGATCCAATAGGTTATATAACTTTGCCGAAGACACCAAATCGATCAGAAAATCTCTTCGCGAGATACCAATTTTTGATTATTCACATGCCATTTTGTATGGGCAACCCACAAAATTGTATGGAGCCTTGTTAGGGAAAATTAACAATCTCGCAAAATAATGCGAAATTCCAGCACATTACCAACAAAGCAGTTTAAAATCCGTACAAATAATCAAAATTGTAATATTTTTTAACGTTCCATTTTCGCCGATGGAATTTATTGGGTCGTACATGAAACACAATTTTCGACGAAAGATTTTCCCAATTAATTACATTTTGTTTCCGACATGACGTGCGTAGTTTATGAATGTCCCCTAGCTTGAATAGGGTTTTATAACTAGGCTATAATAAATTTTTGTAAAGTTTCTCTTTTTTCGTAAAAAAATGTTTCATAATTAAAAGTAAAAAAAAACTTGAAATAATGAAAGAATATTACACAAAACATAATTTTGAACTCTTTTTAATCAAAATTGAATAAACTTCGACTTCCTACAAAAAAAATCTGGCTCGCAATCAGAAATTTGAAATGTGGGTTATGATTTATTCTTCAATGTCTTAATTTGCTATTTTGTTCTGAAGTTCTGTGTAAGAATGCTAAGTTTTTTTTACTAAGAAAAGGCACAGTTTTGACACATAAAAATAATAATTATGTAAGAAAAAAAAAACTGTTTTCAAAATCTTTTTTTTTTAAAGAAATGTATTGTTTGGTGCCATAAGAAATCTAACAGAATCACATTAAATCGAGGAAGGGATTTTTTGAGGTAGAGAGGATTTTGAGAAGAAGGAGCAGAAGAGATTAAATTTATATGTTTTGCTCTTATCCATAAATGTTAATATAACCTACTTACATCAAGATCCATCTATTTCTGTTTAAATATAAGATTTTTTTGAATATTCACAGCGTCATAAAATAGCAATATAAGTTTTCTTGAGCTTTCTACATAATATTCTTATTCCAACGTCATGAAACCTGTTTCACCTTTTCGAATAATCTGAAACAGACTTTTTTTGGTTTCTTGTGACGGTGAGTTTCACCGTGATGACACCCATCATAATTTATTCTCATAATGCCTGACTTTTATTAGTTCAAAATAGTTCTTTCGAGAACCGTTAATCCTTTTTGGAACCACTTTTTTTTGCAAGCTTTCAGAAAAAACACATTTGAAGGGTTATAAAATTGGGTTGTTATGATCTGCTAAATTGTTCTAGCAAGCTCTTCACTAAAAGCAAGGATATTATCAATTAAAGCAATTTGCATTCTAAGTTCGTCCAAGTCACGAATTAATTCGCCACATTGAACCTGTTCACACCATTTTATTCTAAGCCCGTCCAAAGCAGCGAGATCCCGACTGCACGATAAAACTAGCGCCAAGTGCGCTGCCGCCACCATCATTCAAATCTTCAACAACAACAAACTCTTTTAAAAGAAATAAAGAGTAATTTCGCAAAACTCTGCAAACAAACCATTTGCGCCCCGTGGGCGCACGATTTTCGCACGACACCGCTTGTTTGTAGCCTTAACCATTTCCTGATGGCCTTTTCCACCCCGAATCTCGCGCCTCAACTTTAATGATACACGACCAAACTAATATCTAAATAGCTGCGGCTCGGCAAATATGTCTGACGGCGAAAAATATACAGTCGAAAATGGCGATGAATTGAGAGGAAGATGGACGGAATTCCCACGAAGACGACGGGTTGGGGAGGTGCAAATGTTTTTGGTGTAAAACATAAGTTTTTTTTTTGTGTTTGGGAGGAACCACTTCCGTCTTCCATGAATTTTTCAACGAGGGCAGGAACCTCCAGCGGAACTGGCGATTGGCGTATTTATAATGTCTTTTTTTTTCGGGGAATTTAATTTGTGGCGAAACAAGCAGTGCAGAACGGCGTGACAAACGGGCATCAACCCCCTTGTCGAATTTTTAAATCGACTTAGAATTTTTTTTACCGCAAAAATATCTTCAGGTGAGGTAGGTTTCATCAGATTCATGTCCGAGCGTATCCCAGACCTTTTACCTTCCTGAAAATCGTCCTACTCCAAGCGAAACTAAGTTAGGAATACCGTGTAGAATTTCCCTTATCCCCTTAAAACGTAGGAGGCATCAAAACATCCCGTCTTCCAAATCATCTCTTGTTAACATTATTCGGATAAATAATAGTTACAATATTAAAACCATTGACAATATTTCTTAAAAGTTGTTCAACCCACAATGTTTGGAGTGAAATTATGGTCCCACTCCAGCATTCTAAGAAGGTTCGTCCCTAACAAGCCCATTCCGTGACAACCGGTGCTAAACCAACCACCCCGGAGGGAACTCCCAGCTGGTGGTGGTGGACCTCTAGGACGTGATCCAAAATGCATTGCTTGTGAGCACGTGAAAGTGCCGATCATCGCCCTCACGGAACGGGCCGCGGTTCTCACAAAGGAATCAACTTGTCTTTCACGTCCTGCCGGCATGTCCGCCACGGAACCTGTTAATGGCTTACAAGCGCTTTTAATGTTAAATCAATAATTAATTATGTAGATCGCACGTTACTGCCCCTGCAGGGGGAAGGGAGAACTCGCTCGCAGTAGGCCGCGTAAATACATATCGGGGTTGGGCACTAAAGAGTAAACCGAAACCGGAACGACCTGCTGGTGGCATCCTAATGGCCATGTTCCGTTTTTGTGATGGGTTGGCGCGACCACGCATCACTGATAGCAACAGAGTTGCCAACCTTTTTTTCCCCCAGCGACGAACGCGTTCAGGAAGTACCCGTCATGTTGGCTTTTCCTCTTTTCCCGTTCCATCAACTTCCGTTCCAATCAAGAACTTTTCCCACCCCGACCAAGTCTACGAAACGGAGGAAATAATCTCAAACACGCTAATTTGATTACGTGCGTTGCGATTATTATTAACTCCCGGAGCCAGAAGAAAGGGGGGAACTTCCGGGCACCCCTTCCGGTCGTCACCCCTCGAACCTTAAAGGTAAATCGATCCGGAATCGTTCTGAAAAGAAAGGAGTGCGTTCAGTAGTTGTGCGGTTTTCACCTAGTAGGCGCCAACTGTCATTAGAGGTCGCGGAAACCTGGCGACCTTCGGGGTGGCCTACTGAGTATTTTCGCGTGTTTGTGTGTGTGTTTTCACCGGCCAGCTGGAAATGTAATTACCGCGGGCACGGAATTGACTGCCCTGCACAGTAGGCTAGCACGGAAATTGATTTTTCGTTGCAGCAGGCGACGTCAACATTTGGGTTAGAACGTTTCTATTTGAAATGCATGCCTACTTTGCCGATTCAAAGAAACAGTTATTTTGACACCAGAGTGTCAAAGAGGATGATGAAATCGTAAAATTGGTCACCACGATACCTTTTGGCTGTCTTCAATAGAACAAGACAGAGTGAAAAGTTCGAAAAATTAGGTAAATTGTTGGCGAATCGGTCATTGATCGAACCCGGCATTCATGTGAAAATTCACACATGGCTGTTTAATTATGCACATTCGCACGATGGGTCGGGATGCGGTCTAGTTAGTTCTCGGAATGAAGACCCGACAGCAAATTTCGCACCACTCGAGAGGAAATAGTCAAATTTGTTGTTTGAAAGGGTAAGAAATGTAACTGTTTTGTGTGAAGAGCAAGTTTTTGTCTGTAAGATCATGTGATATATTATAAGTTGATACGACAAAAGTACTTATTTTATATCATATTTGATGTTTATATCTGATATTTAACAAATCAAATTTAAACTAATATTTAAAATTCTTAAAATTCTTAAAATTTTTAAAATTCTTAAAATTCTTAAAATTCTTAAAATTCTTAAAATTCTTAAAATTCTTAAAATTCTTAAAATTCTTAAAATTCTTAAAATTCTTAAAATTCTTAAAATTCTTAAAATTCTTAAAATTCTTAAAATTCTTAAAATTCTTAAAATTCTTAAAATTCTTGAAATTCTTAAAATTCTTAAAATTCTTAAAATTCTTAAAATTCTTAAAATTCCTAACATTCTTAAAATTCTTAAAATTCTTAAAATTCTTGAAATTCTTAAAATTCTTAAAATTCTTGAAATTCTTAAAATTCTTAAAATTCTTAAAATTCTTAAAATTCTTAAAATTCTTAAAATTCTTAAAATTCTTAAAATTCTTAAAATTCTTAAAATTCTTAAAATTCTTAAAATTCTTAAAATTCTTAAAATTCTTAAAATTCTTAAAATTCTTAAAATTCTTAAAATTCTTAAAATTCTTAAAATTCTTAAAATTCTTAAAATTCTTAAAATTCTTAAAATTCTTAAAATTCTTAAAATTCTTAAAATTCTTAAAATTCTTAAAATTCTTAAAATTCTTAAAATTTTTAAAATTCTTAAAATTCTTAAAATTCTTAAAATTCTTAAAATTCTTAAAATTCTTAAAATTCTTAAAATTCTTAAAATTCTTAAAATTTTTAAAATTCTTAAGATTCTTAAGATTTTTTAGATTCTTAAAATTCTAAAAATTTGTGAAATTCATTAAATTTTTAAAATTCATATTTTTTTCAATTCTGAAAATACATTAATTTAAATAACTTTGTGAAATTTGTAAAATTTGTATAAATAAATTTATAAAAAAGTGGAATGTTTTTAACTATAGTACTAACATTATTTACCAAAATTTTGATTTTAAAATTAAATAAGAATATCTTTTTTTTTATTCGACTTCGAAAAATTGAAATTCGTATTATTGAATCTGGGCAGAAATTTAAATACAAAGTGCTTTGACTTTGGTAATGGCTCATTTTGAATCTAAATTAAAACAAGAAAGTATGTATATGTTTAAGAGTATAATTTTTATTATGAAATATGTTATCCAAAACCTTTTGATTGATTTACAATGAAATGAGATTAATGAGGTTGAAAGGCAATGCCTTTAAATTAAAAATTCCAGTAGGGTACTTGTCCTCATACCTCTACAATACCAACCATGCTAAATGTGCGACAAATACCTCACTTCGCACGTTAAAACAGTCATTATCGGGCGCACTTTGCGAAATCTCACACACGAAAATTAGCGCAAAAAGTCAAACCCATCCGTTCGCGCCGCCAAATTTCCCATGACTTTTTCCTGTGTGATAATTTCTGCCTTATTGCCAATCTCTTCTCTTCGTCGAGGTTCGCTCGCTTACTTTTGTGCAAATTCGTGTACTTTTTTTTCGCAAATCAATGTGCACTGTGAAAAATTTTGTGGTTGAATTTAAAGCTGATGAGCATTTATCTCAGAATTTTTGTTCAACTGTGCCTCAAAATTTAAGTGCTGCCCCTTTTTCCCTGGTCTTTTGGGCACACACACTTTCAACCTCGGATTAAAACACACTTTGCGGCATGAAGCTCGCGTAAGTTGTGCGAAATGAAGATCGCACACAAATTTCGGCGGCCATGAAAAACAGGTCAAAATCTGTCAAGTAACGGCGAATTGGCCCGCAAAAGTACTGCTGGGTTCGCATTTTTGCGGAATTTTGCGAAGAACTCGCACATGTCGCTGATCAGCTGATTCGGCATTGTTTCAGAGGTTGGTCGAGGTTTTGCGTGTTTACAGTTCATCTGATCAAGATTGTACTCGTTTTTTTGCTGTTGTTGCGCTAAACAAGTACACGAAAGTGTACGGAAAGTGCAAGATTACTCTGTAAAGAAGGTGAAATCTGATGACCAACAAAGATGGCGTTGCACTTTTTCATGACATACTGCAATCAACGTGGCGGAGGTTTGTAACTCTTTATGACAGCTGACTTGTTCTTTTCTTGTGTGTCGTGGACTACTAGATGTTCAGAAAACGAGAACCAAGGTACACTTTAAATTGAAACACGCAAAATGGACGTGGGAAGTCATTTCCACCCTCGCACCTGTGCGAGGACCACAGACAAGCAGATTTAATATACTGAAAAAAAATCCAGCAATCAGAATTTAAACGGTCAATTTGAACGATCAGAAATTCACCACAGCGAATTTGAACTCACCACTGCTTTTGAAAGTTCGCTGATTTACGTCGGTTTGTCTGTGGCAGAACTTTCGCTTCTTGGCGCACGCAATGCTCGCAAACACGACCCCAAAAGTGAAACAATGTGTTCAACCCCTTGCTTCTGCAGTTTGTGGTGCGGACAGACAATCTGACAGATGGATATGCAACACGCGTAGCAGCACGCGTCACGGTAGGCCTTGGCCAGGTGCGACGAACAGGACGCGTGCACGCAAATCATGGCCTACTCCGTCCGAACTTCATGCGTTTGTTGACGCCGTAAAACATTGTTGTTCAAAGGGTAAATGTTTTCGACTGTTTTGACGATCGTAAATAACATATGAGACAAAATTGATGAAATCTACGAAGGCTGACTGTTTCCAGTGACGTCAAGCGTTTCATGAATTGTGGGCAATCAATGTCCGCCGTACGTGATTTGTCTTTCGTTATCTAGAATATGGACTACGAAATCGCAGTAATTCCATTCTATTTTATTATGCTACACACTTGGAAAGTGACATTTCCATACGAATGGCGCCCATTTGCACGAATTAGACCGGTTTTGCTCATTGTTTCAGGTTCTTTGTCGTTTGTGAATAACGGATTTTGATTGGGCAATAAATTGCAAGTCATGTCAAAGTGATCAAAACTGTAAAAAATCAACACCTTACTTTTATTCAATCAAAAAATTTAAAACTCAAAAAAAGTCACCGAAAAAGTGCACAAGTCAAAAATGAAAGACATCCGACCCGGTGTGACCTTATCGGGTTCGCGTGACAACTTCCCGTTTTTATTGACAGCCGACTCGAGTGCCGAGACCGAAACCCTCAAGCGTCGACCAACACAGTCCGCGGGGACACTCGGGGTGGCAAAATAGCCACAAAACGTTATTGATCCCTGGTTGGCAACAAAACATACTCAAGGTGGAGAAATTCCTTCACCCGTCCGTACGCCAGGTGGCCGTCGCGCCACCACACTGAAATAGATCGACGCACGAAATTCCTTCGCGGTCAATCATGCATTCTAATGAGGCTCGGGCGAAGAGTAGGCTGTGCGACCTACGAAACTGGAACTCAGGAACCACCTTCACCTTAAAAAAAGTGAGGCACACGATGATGATGATAATGACGGCGATAACGTGGGACTAAAATAAACGATAATTGAGTCGATCATGCGATGGGGGAACTTCTTTTGTGTTTCAGGTAAATTTAGCTTCATTTGAGAATGTCAACCCCCTCCGGAATGAATAGATGTGTGGTGCATCGATTGGTGGGTGACCTTCGTTTGCTCTTTTATAATGGGATAATTTGAAAATTGTCGCGCGATTCCCGCGAAATTGTCGCGTGCGTTTTGTTCAGTGTTCTCCAGTGTTTGCGCTTGCGACAGATTATAATGTCATTACCAGGAATAACATTTTTCTGCTTTGTTGGCCGGAGGCTCATTGTACTCGTGCTATTTTAGGTAAATATCAAGTGTGGCACGTTGCCATCGAAATTGTTGACAAACTGCCAGAGCCTAACCGTCCGTTACGAACCACTTTATACCGAAATAATTACGGCGAGAGGTGTGAAATATGCTTCCAACGCAAAAAAAGCCTAATCGGCTCATTTGAAAAACATGGCATTCCGTAACTCGCACCGCGTTTGCATACCTTCCAGGCGTTCGCATTACTTGCAAATGACTTGTATTATAATGTTAATGCTAATACCCGTGCCGTCCTCACACGGTTGGCGCGAAACCGCGCCAGGGCATCAATAACAAGTCATAAATTTCTGGGCCGCCGCCGCCGCCGCACCACGTGGAAAGTGGCATATGTGGCTGAGCACTGGTGCATAATTAAGCGCATAAACATGGCTAATTAGCAGCGTGAACGTGTGTCGTCAAATGACACACACCGCGATGAGAAGGAGGATTTGCGTTTTTTGTTGCTACCTGTTTTTGTAATTTTGCGAGATAAAATTTCATGGCTGTGTAATTTAGATACTGTTTGATGCAACTTGTTTGCACCATCTTAGCTTTAAAGATTGGCAAACATTTGAAATCTAAGCAATTTTGTGCAAGCTTAGTCATAAAATATACGTATCTTAAATTAAGTGCAAACTTTTCTCAGTGCAGCTTACTGCAGGTGACAGTTTGGAAGGGTTGCCAATTACAGGAAAAAAATCAAAATCATAAATGATTTATTAAATCTTATTCGCATTAGTGTGCATTGTAAATACGATGTATACTTTCCTCAGTGTGGCTGCTCAAAAAAGACAGTTTAACAGAGTTGTCAAGTGTTTCTCAAAACTCTAAAATCGCAAATTACTCCTAAAATCTGATTGGCTATAGTAGGCATTGCAAATATAGTCTTAACTTTTCTCAGTGTAGTTACAGCGGATGGCAGTTTAGCAGTGTTCCCAGCTGTAATAAAAAAAATGAAATTCTTATTAATTTCAAAATATTGCGAACAAATGTGCATTGCTAAGTTCCTCAAAACTATTTTACCAACACCAGAAATGGATTTTATTTATATTTTTTTAATTGGCTCAAACTTTCTGCCCAAAGAAGTCCCTTTGTGCCATTGACTCGAACATACAAGGCTACTTAAAATTTTGACAGCTGTCTGTATAAAAATTGTACGTAATATTCTAATATCTTTATTAAGAAAAACATTGATACACGGATTTTTTGCCGATTTTTGATTAACGTTTATTTTTGAAAAAGGTCAATATCCTTAAATTTAAGAAACATCAAAACGCAACTTTTGAACCTTAGAAAAACTCAACTATCCAAAATCCATATTTTTTAAATATTTTATTATTGGAAAACGCAACATTTGAGTCATAGAAATGTGTGGACAAAAATGTGGCCGCCAAATTAGGCTGGTACAACATTTATTTAATAATTATTTGATAAAGTGCACTGTTTTCAAAATGTTGCCACTTAAAGTTCAATTTTAACTGATGAATTCCGGGCTTTTATTTTTTTAAATCGTATCCGTGATTGTTCACGGAGAAAAAAGAGTTCCCAAAATCGTGAACAAGCGTTCATGAAAATGGGAACCTCGAACAAAGTGTTCAAATCCCATGGTACGATTTTGAAAAACGTACCATGAAATTTGAACACTTTGTTCGTGGTTCTCAAATCCATGAACGCTTGTTCACGATTTTAGGAACTCTTTTTTCTCCGTGTTTATTCCTGAAAATATTGGTTTCAAAAAGTCAAGAATTTTTTTAATGAAATTGAAATTAAAGACATCACACTCTAACATTTCAAAAGGGTGTTATATTGAGTGATTGAAATTTTTAAAATGTTTGTCTTGAATACCAATTTTAAAATATTTTGTTCGGATAGTTTATAAATTTTCACAAATGTTTTTTTCAATATCAAATAGGACCATTAGTTTCTGGTTCTAGAAACTTTGTTTGTTTGATATTGTTTTTTTTATTTGTTGTGTTTCACCAACTACACTGCCCATGTTCGCATAAATGTCCCATATGCAAAAACAGCATGCTGAGAAAAACGCATTTGAAGTTTGTCCCACACATAAGGTTACGTGTTAAGTTTTCGTGAAAAACTGGATTTTCTCCTGATTTCTAGAACAAAGTACTGGATGTTATAGGCTTTTCTGAAAGATCACACGATTTTGAACCAAACTGCATCATTAACTCAAAAACATGGGCAGTACAGGTCCAATATTTAATGTCTCTTAAGCAATGTTATTAGAAATTTTCTCAACACCTATTTTTTTTTCAAAGAATTGACACTATTAAAAAAAATAAAAAAAAATTATTTTTTCACATTTTCCAAAAATCTTTGAAGTACTTTTTGAATGTAAATTAAATTTTAAATCAAACGCTGAAGTAAAAAAAATCTAGATAAAATTCTATTTTTCCAAAATTCACAACGGAAAATCGACAGCAATATTTTTGTCCATACTTTCCAAATGCCTCAAAAGCTGCGGTTTTTTGTCCCTTAAATCATTAAAAAAAATCAGAAAGGTAATTTTTTTTTGGTAATTGAATATTTGAACATTAAAAAATTTACAATATTTGTTTCCGTACATCAATTTTGTTCCCTGATATTCGATACCTACAACTTTGCCGAAGACACCAAACCGATCTGAAATTTCTTCAAATGATACAAAATTTCGAATATTTGCCAATGACCCAAAATGGCCTCATAGGAAAAGCCCTTAAAAATATTTTCTCTAAGTGTTGGTTCAATTACATCTGACGTTTAAAAAACAGCCAGAAATAGAAAAGCATCGATTAAAGTTTGTCAATGCAAAATAATGCATGCCAAACCGGTTTGACAAAATCATTGGGGGTGCAAAAAAAAGTAATCAAACATCCATTTTCGATTCAGCAAGAACCCCTCACATCAGACAGAGGGAGAGAGTTATTGTGCGAAGATTAATCTCCATTGTCACCAGACCAGAACCTGGAACCCCTAAACATAATCCCTTCAAATCGTTTTGCAAAAAGTGTTTTGGACATGAACCAATTCGCCCCCTTTTTGCAAGTTCCATTGAACGCTACAGACCATGGGCGTAGTCTGGCTAAAATTGCTATGTTGTACAATTTCACCCCCTTAAAAATTTAAACTCCACTGCCTTTCAACAAAGACCGACGTGTCAACTCGCTTTTTACGAAGCAAATGTGCATATTTCCCCCTTTTGTCGATTTAAATGCACACCCCATTCAAATAGGGGATGTTGTTGCTGCTGCTGCTGGTGTTCTGCAAGTGTCCATTTTCACATAATACATTTGTAATTAAGGGTGAAAATGGGGAAACTTTTGTACTCCCCCCAGAACAACACAACACAGCTCGAAAGAGAGCGGGGTCCACGGATGCTGCTGGGATGGAACACGCGACGACGCTCTCGCTTCTGTAATTTATGGACCAATTGCACATTTCCGTCTGGCCGGCACGATAGGGGAGAGTGGGGGCGTAGTGAACATAACATCGGTACTTGGCAGACCGAGCTGGACAGGGATGGCCACTTGAGAGTGTCTGGGGCAGGGTTGCAAATTTTCCGGTTGTTTTGTTTCAATAATTTAAAAATATAAAATCTGGCAACACTCTTCTTAAACGTCAAAAAGAAGATACACTGAGAAAAATGTACGCCAATAATTTATTATAAACTGTTAATGATTTAAATTTTGACATTTTCACATTTTTTGTAATTGAAAAAATCTCTAAAGAGTTCAATGATATTTACTGTTAATCACAGTAAATCAAAATGACACCTAATGAAAACAGGAAATTTGCAACCCTGCCTTACGGCCAATCGGCCGATTTCCTGGTCGGGACAGAAACTTCCGGACGGTGCGGAGGAGGCGGATTTAATTTGAATTTGTCGAACCTCATCCTTTCCCGGAAGGGCTCTCGTTGCAGCAGCCAGAACCCTCCGAAGGGATGCTTTCGGAATGGAATAATTGTTGTGTTTTGCGAACAAGTGCCAGCAGTGCGACAAGTCAGAACCGTGTCGAGAGTGTGTGTGTGTGCTGCAATGGTAAATTGGAATCGATTATCTCACACTCTGGGCTTTTTTTGAGGTCACACATTTTGTCGAAATGTTGTGCAGAATTAAACAATTTCCGGCAGCCTGTGCTGGACACTGAGGAAAAACAACACGTTGAAAAGTTCAATCATTAATACGAGTTTAATTAGCCTCGATAAATTAATCCAAATCGATCGATCAGATCTCGGTAGAAACGTTAAAGTTGGAGTGGCATCAGAATTGTTGTTCAAACGATACACTGTAAAAAAAAATTTGTTATTTCTTCTTAATAAGACTTTGTTGTGAAAGCAAAACACAAACAAGGAAAAGTGTCATGTTTTGCGGGCCACAACCGCGCGCATGGTCCAGGTCATAGTTTTGAAAAATACCAAGAAACAAAATCATTAACCCCCAGGTGGAACTGGTTTGACACACGCGGCGCACGTGAGAAGTAATTACGAGCGACTTAATTACGGCGCCAACGACGACGCGCCACCATCAGGCTGGCGATGGTTGGATAATCTAAATAAGTTGGATTGGAAAAGTGGAGACGTGAGTGTGGTAAACGCGGTAGCAGTTTAATGTGTTTGAATGGCTCATTGAACTCGTAAAACACCTGTCAAATTAAGTGGTACCCGGACATAAAAAAATGGGTACAGCGATCATAATTCAAATATAATATTGATTAATCCAAACTGAATTTAAATAAAAACTCATAAAAATCCCTTAAAAGAATTACTAAAATGGCAACACTGTCAAAACTAAATACACTGAATGAAATCTTCACAATCATTTTAAAGCATGCATTTCCACATTTATCAAAAAACAGATCTTTAAAAAATTTCAGTTGGGTGTCCAAACTATGGAATACACTGAAAGAAATGTCTTAAATATTTATCCGATTTTCAATGTTAAAAATTGAAACTTTTGCGTAATAGTCTGATGTTTTCAATAGAAAATATTTGAAAAAAATATTTGTATATATATGTATATATTAAAATTTGGTCTACAACGTGAAACAAGGAAAATTATCATTTTATAGACCTATCAAAAATGAAGCTAAATTTTAAAATATTGAAATTATTTTCATTGAAAGGATCAGAAAATTTCGCAAATGTTGCAGGTTTCCGTATTGAAAATTGTACCAATAGTTTTCGAGATATCGCCAGTTGAAAATAAAAGGCTAATTAGGTGACTCTTAGGGAAATTAATTTTCATCAATTTGAGTTTCTTTGTTTTTACGATATTTTATGTTTTAGGGGTATTTTTTCAAGAATTGTTTTTTAAACTCAAAAAACAAATTATATCTTTTAGTGACAAAAAAATTAGCAAAATAAAACGATTATTTCCGTGCATCTTTTTCCCCGGAAAGTCCTAATCATAACCTACAACTTTGCCGAAGACACCATATCGATCAGAAAGCCCTACTTAAGGTCCGAATTTCATACATTTACATACCCATTTTTTATGATTTTACTTGTAAGGAAAAACTAATGATGCAAAATGACTTCTTTTGACAAAGAGACTTGGATGAAGTTTTATCTAAATAAAAAGAAATACAAAGAAAAGTCGAGAACCACACTATTGCAATTTTATGTCAAGTTTTTGTCCCGTCTCCCCTTTTAAAATTCTAAAAAAATCAAGTTTAAAAAAATGCTGAAAGCTTTAATTTTCATTCAAGAAACTTGTACAATCTTTATATTGAATAACGTATTTTTTTGTTTTTTTTTTTAATAAGATAGGACACTTTTTGATTATTTTTTTTGAAAATTTTGGATTTTTGGACCAAAGATCGGAAATAGACCTAAACTTAAGAAAAACAAATCTTTTCATAAATTCATTGATAACTTGCCAATTTTCGGTAGGCTCTAACTGTAAACTTGTGTTAAGTATTTGATGATACTTATAGTTTCAAAACTTTAAAAATGTTGGACATGAAATTTAAAATTTAGTTATATTGTATTTAGTACTTGCCTTTCTCTCGCCCTTGAACGAAACCGAGGGATAACAATTCTAAACACAAAAAAAAATCATGAAATCTTTAAATTGCTCTAATGCTTGAAATAAATTATAGAATAACAACTCTGCAATTAGGATTTCAATTTTTATTTAATGTTATTTTTATTTAATTTTATAAGAATTCGTAAAGCTGGCAACCCTGGTGTCAATCTGTCAAAGTGAAATGATACACTCAAAGAAATATTATCGAGAATTTTACATTTGGATTGGGTTTTTATTTATTCAGTAGAGTTCCTTCAAGGTTAAATAAAATGACAAACTAGCAGCACTGCAATGTAGCTGTCATAAGAGTTACACTGAAACAAATCGATACGTTAACTCTACACCATTTCATTTTTTTTTCATTTTGTTGGTAAGGCTGGTACAAATATTTTTAAAAGTTTTTGTCACCCCCCCCCCTTCAAAATTGGCCCGAAAAATCAGGGGGCAAAAAAAATATTTTTACAATAAACTTCAAAATTTCAATGAACATTCAAGTGCAACCAACTGAAATCAAATTAAAATACATTCTCCTGCGTTTAAAATCATTTTTAGCATGTTTGGGTTTATTAAAAAATCTTAATATTTTTTGAAAATTTTCGATGCAAAATCTTTTTTTTCGATACAATTTTTGTTTTTGTCAGATCTTAGATTTTTTGAAACCTAATGATTGCAAAACAACTGAACTAGTGTAAAATGCATTTTAAAACACGTTTTTCATTTAAATGTGAAGACTATGGCTTGCTATTTAAATTTTTATATTTTTTTATTTTTTTGCCCCCCCCCCTTGACCTTGGCCAGGGCCGAGGGACAAAAACTTTTTTAAATATTTGCATCGGCCTAATGTGAGTGTAAAAATAATTCATTTGACTGATTAGAAAAGCCATTACACCAGTTTCTACTGCTGCACCACGGGGGAAATCACACTATCGCGCGACATGCTAATATTACGTTCAACCATTCCGGATCTTTGCGGAAGGACAACATGTCACTTTTCATCACGACCACTTCGCAGCTCGGACTGGGAGTAGCAATGTGTGATCGTCTGGGTCAGATACGGCTTGATTTATTGGATTATGAACGGTTCGTTTTGGGACGTTGGTCACTTGCTTTTGGATTTGTGCTAGTTGAAATGAAACGCAGTTTTGCTTCTATTAAATATATTTTTCTCAATTTAAGTCGTCACTTTTCACCTAACTTCAACTAATAATGTGATCAAATCGTGTAAAAACTAATAAAACAAGGAAATCATAACAATCGCCTCCCTCGTCTTTTCACAACCCTCATCTCAAAGTAAATCACACTGCTACAACATCACGTTACCTTAACGAGATTATCCCGCTCAATTTGTTCCGCTTCGTCGACCATTTTCTCTCTTGGCACTTTTTTGCCGAGTGCAAACGTCGTCATATTTCCCCCTCCCCTCTCTCAACCATAGTGACATGACTAACAAGTGCACGTGCCACACTGAACAAAAATGCACTTTGAAAGCAAACAGCAAAAAAACCTCCCCGCCCTCATTATCAGCCAGTAATAACCAGCTCGTTTTTATCTTTCTCTCCTCTTCCAACAACACAGATTCACTGCCAGCAGCAGCAGCAGCAGCTGAGCTAAAGTTTGATCCCGATTCCTGAACAAAAAAAAAAGGTTGCTCGCGGCCACCGTACGGAACCATCACCGGATCCGGAACGCTCCCCCTCAGCGCAGGGCAACCGATGCGCCCTCGAAGGGCCCCCCGCCACAAGCCGTCATCTGTTGGTGGTGAGTGAAAACTGGGCAAAACTCAGTAAAAAAAAAAAAAAAAAAATCAACAAATTCGCGAAATTGTCGCTCCCCTCGATTTTCTGATGCTTACCGAGTGTCTGTTCCCCCGTTAATGAGCCGCCGGTATTGACACAATCAAGTGAGTTGAGGGGCACCCTGTGCGGGGTTTTCAGCAGAAAAAAAACGATATCAAACTGAGCAAATATTGTGCTTTGCGGCAGACATCGCCGACGAGTTGGTTGGCTGCATTTGGCGCAAACAGTATTCAATCAGCTCGAGAGTTGAGCAAATATTGTTAGTGAGATGAAAGAATTTTTTTGGGAGATGGGTTATTCAAAATATGATAGACGTAAATTTGAAGTAACTTCAAATGAGGATTATTGTAAAAATATATTTTTTACAATTCCGTCGTGAAACTACTTACTTTTCCTGTCATTCTTGAACGACGAAATAGCCTACTTTTCTGTACCAAAAATAACAGAATCGAATAGCAACACTTTTCAAAATAAATGCTGAAAAGTTCTACTTTTCAGCATTCAAATGGGTGCTGAAAAGTTGAACTTTTCAGCACTTGTTTCGAAAAGTAACACTTTTCAACATTTTTTTTATTTAAACGATTTATTGACAAAATACATGAAACTTTGACTTAAAATTTCACTCAGTGTGTGTTTTTTGGAATTGCAAAAAATGTTTTATGGAACTCGTTGCAAAACTTGATTGACTCTTCGTATTTTTCCAACTCGGTGAACCTCGTTGGATAAATGTACGACTCGTGCTGAAAAAATCCTCTTTTTGCAACTTGTTGCATAAACTACTATTTCTTTATGCTATAACTGTTGAATAGTTTCAATCGTGTTGTTTAAGTTGAAATTGAAATTTTAGCAACAAAATAATAATTTTGAATATTCTTGTTTAATCGTGCGAGCATTTGATATCACTGCAAAAAGTGTTAAACTGCATCGGTTTTCAAACAATTACCTTGGTTTTGTCTATTAAAGCATTCGCTAAGATAAGACATGATGTTTCATACAAACAAACATGGGGAGCATGAAGATTATCTATTTGGTTTGGGTTTGTGGCGTGCTGAACAGATAAACATTGTACTTGTAAATATTAACTGTTTCTGTCAAAAATTTTGTTGATAAGTTATGTATTTTTTATTGTTGTTTTACTTATAAATTGAATGAATTTTACCTAACGCTCGCATATATTTTAGGTCATTCTGAAACAGTTGTCTTCTTGATTTTTTTTTTTATCTGGTTGATTTGGTGTCTTCGGCAAATTTTAGGCTAAAAAATAGGTACACGGAAAAAACCGATTTTTTTATTTAACTTATTATCACTGGAAGTTAAATTTCCAAAAACATCCAATTTAATAAAAAAATATATTTATTTTAGCCACTTTTGAGAAAATATGTTCGATTCCTTACCGTTTTTTTTGCTTTTCAAAAATAATTTCCTACAATTTAATTAAGCTTGAAATCAAGCATAACTTTTGAAAAGGTCTACACACAGATAAATTTTCACATGTCATTGCTTAGACCAGATTTTAATATTTTGAAATTATATTTTTAAAGGATCAGAAAATTTCAAAAACGTTTTATTTTTTAGCATTGAAAATCAAAACAATAGTTTTCAAGTTATCGCCAATTGAAAGTTACAGGCGAAACTCAATTTCATCGACTAAAATTCTAGGTGTGGCTGTGTCTTAGAAACTAACTGTCCGATTTTCAAAGTCTCAGCGAAATAATTGTTGGAAATTTTCTCAGCTTTTTAAAACTATTTTTTCAGGCGTGGGTTTTTTCATAAAATACAAAAAAAAAATATTATTTTTTTTATTTTCGAAAATTGTTATTTAAAAATGACTCTGATTCTAAAAAGTTGTAATGTATCAAAAATTCGGTAAAGTACCTACTTTTGATTTTTTTTGACAGCATTTTGATATTTTTCAAAACTTTTTTTTCAAGAACTCATATCTTTATACAGCAATTCCCCACGAAAACAGCAAACAAAAGTGCTCGGATCGGGCTTGAAATTTTTCTGGGGGTTCCCTGGCCAAAATAATAAGACCCGTATTTTTTTGTTTGGCCATTAGCGTGACCCACGCCGTGTTAGGGTGGTCTGAAAAATTGCCGTCTTTTAATTACAAAAATTTTGGTACCCAAACATCTATAGGTCATCGCTGAAATTTTAAAGTTATCGCAGTTTTAGTGAAAAAGTAGATTTTTTGTTCAAAAAACCATATCTCGGAATCCTGTTAATGAACTCCTCCCATTTTTTATTATGTAATGTAAAAATGTCCGGGGAATCCGATAAAAATATTTCCAGACATATGCTCTTTGGTCCAGACACCGTCAAAACGGCATTTTAAAGTTTCATACGCCCTTTTCATATGTTAGGCTAGATTTTTGAAACTTCTTCCTATTTTTCTTTGAAAGGCCAACTTATCACCTTTCATTTGCGTATAAGACAATTGAAATAGGTTAAAATGGCGAGGAGTTATCATTTTTCGAAAAAGGCAGTTTTTGCGAAAATCGGCGAAAATGGCCATTTTTCAGACCACCCTAACACGACGTAGGTCACCCTAATGGCCAAACAAAAAAATACGGGTCTAATTATTTCGGCCAGGGAATCCTCAGAAAATTTTTGAGCCCGATCTGAGCACTTTTGTTTTTTCCATGCTGTTTTCGTGGGGAATTGCTGTAACGTAAACAAGGGTGACTTTGATAGGATTTCAATTTGTTTTTAGCATATTTTCCAACAGGTGAAGTTTTTCTCAAGATTGTTATTTTTAAAACATGTACTGGGGTAGACTACACAAAGTCCATGCACTATTTCGGAAAAAAAGTTTATTCAATAATGTTTAAAAAAATAGTTACGTTAAAAATTCTTAGTTTTAATTCCGGGGTGACTTTGATAGTCATAGTTTTTCTTGTTAAAATCATATTTAAGATGTTCAAACTTTATTTGTACCCTAAATGTACCATCACTAAAGTAGCTGATATAGTTTTTAAGAAAAAAAAAACAATGTTTATATTTAGTTAACTAAGTGTATAAGCTTTTAAGCAAAATACATATAAATTTAAGGTAAAATTGTTAAAAAGTCGAAATTTTGCCTAAAATTTGTTAAAACTGGTTTTGTTTATAAAATTATCGATTTATTTTGCATTTTTCACAGAATTTGAAGCACGAATCACAAGTTTTCACATTTTAGATGAAATTTATTTTACTGAAATTGCTTATAAATTTGGAGATTTTTTTAAATGGTGTTTCAAAAACACATATTATTTATTATTTACAAATTTATTTAACCTTCTCCTAGTGGAAAATTGTCCAAAGAATCCGAAAATGCATTCCGTTTTCCGATTAAAAATCATTGAGAAAATCATGACACTTTGAGAAGTTTAAAATAATGACTTTCATCAACATTTTCTTAACTATAGTTAACTAACTATTTAAACTTGTTAAAATTTTATGAAAAGTTCTTCTTGAGATACTTTGATCACTTCTCTACCACGGTCAGTATGTTTCTAAACCATTCCTTACGTATTTTAATTGTACTCTTCATTTTGCGGAAAAATCGCAAACCTATCAAAGTCACCCCGGCTATCAAAGTCACCCCGTTTTACGGTATATATATCTGGAGTTTTTTTTTTTTTTGAAAAGGTCCAATAAACCAAATTTCCAGTTTTTGCTTTTTTGATGTTTTTTAATACTCCTGACTCAAAGCGGTTTCAAAAACACCCAAAAGGCAAAAACTGGAAATTTGGTTTATTGGACCTTTTCAAAAAGAAAAAAAAAATTCCAGATATTAAAAAAACAAAATTGTAATATACGTATTTCAGAAAGCGTAAAAAACTAGTTATTGAAATCGGATATTTTTTGGAGTGTAACTTTTTTTCTGAAGGGGCAGAATAGTTTGGAAACATCTAGTGAACGACTTTTAGGCATAATTCAGTCTTATAAGATGGTGTGAATTAATAAATATATAAAATGTTTCTTTTTAGTTGAGCTTATAGATTGGTACAAAGCTATGAATCGCGAAATAAAAACCAGAACTAGCCTCTCAACAAAGCGGTCTCAAATGATTATTTAACGCAGATAAATATTTTTCCCACGGCGCGTAAATCCTCCCAATATCTGTCATCACCACCAAAAATATTTCATTGTTCCGAGGATGATTCGCCGATGTCACGATGTAACACCCCCATCAGATTAAAACCGTTAAAAAATTAGTCTAAGGTCACAAATTTCAACGGCCGCCCTTAAAAGCATCAACTCCGTGAGTTAATGTGCTCCCCCTCCTGATTACGATTTACGCGCGGGTTAAATTAAAAATGCCATTGCGAAAACCCTAACCATGACTTCAACCGAGTTGAGAAAAAAACTTTGAAAAAAATTAAGCGCCTTATCTTGAACATTCCGCCATCCATCAATCTCGAAGGTGGTGGTAATTTTCGCTCATTTTCAAGCCCTGATTTCATTACTTAAAAAAAACGCTATCTTTCTCTTCGACTTCCTCTCCCACCTGTGAAGTTGTGTATGTCAGGTCAGGTGAGCTGTTGCTGCGCTCCACTTTAAAGTGCATAATAAAAGTTCAACAACAAACAGAGCAACATGAGCAAGAGTTGCAAATCCGACGACTTGTGTGAGAGATTTATGGTGACGTTTGAGCAGTTGACCACAGCCCTTAACAAACGTATGAAAAAAGCAGCCATAAAACAATCTACACGAAGCATCATGCGGGGGAAAATCTGGCGAAAAGCAGAATGGATTTGGCGGAAAAACGAGGGATTATCAAGATTGAGCTGGGCTTGGGATGGGAAGCTTTGGAGCGGGGAAAGTAAAAAAAAACACAGCAAAGATATGGACGGAACTGTACATGAAGTTTGTGTGGTCAGACACCATGTGACGTGAGCTGTGACAAGTGGTGCACCTGAAATGACTAAACACAAACAGACCTTGCTTTGAACACAACCTAAGCAATCGATGCCTCTGAAATTGAGAGCGAATGATTTTTTTTTATTATCTTCAAAACAGATTTTCCCTATTCTTTTTTAAACTATTTTAAAGTATTCAGGACAGTCTCAAATGTTCGGATTGATTCCTATTTTATAAATTATCGAGCTGTCAAATCGCAACATGGAGTTAAACTTTCTGTGCAGTTACTGTGAAGCTTACAAAGGCTTTTCAAAAAGTTTAACTCCATGTTGCACGCACACACTCTCACTTTTCATTTCTCGTTTGGTATTGAAAAGACCAGAAAATTTAAATAAACACATTGAAAATAGATCGGATAGTTTCCGAGATATTGTCAGTTAAAATATAAGGGCTAATTTGGTGGAACTGGAACCAAGAAAAATGTCTTTTTTGAAAAAATAACATTAAAAGCAATACGATCTCAGCACCCAGCTGTCCGATCAACTAGAGTAGCCATCACACTACCGCAAACAAACAAACAAACTCGCACTTTTTTGTGTGTTGATAGTGTAGAACTCGGAAACTTGTTTGCGGCAAACTCGCAAATAAGGCAAAATGTATGCAGGCTGACGTTTGAATAAACAAATCCAGGCAAACAAACAAAGCAGGCAAACTGTCAAAAAGTGCGAGTTCCTTTGCCGTAGTGTAATAGCTCCTTAAGTTTTCAATGGAAAATGGTAGGAAAATGTCTTAGCCTAAGATTTTTTTTTGCGATGGTGCTATAAAATATTTTTAAATTGAAAAAAACAGTGCATTTTTTTTTAAAAAAAAAAGCTAATGTAAAGTATTCTTGTTATAAATTTGATGTTGTACCTAAATAATAAAACAATGGAAACACTTTTTATCTTTTTGAGAATATAAACAACATGATGAAAGCCTTTTCTTTCAAAAAAAAAAAATGTTTTACTAACGTATTATTGTTAAATATTTGTTTTTATCCGTCTCCTTTTTAAATGTTGTTGATTTTGATATTTAATCCTAAAAAAGAAATGTTGATGCGTTCGGTATTTTAATGAAAAATCCAGCTTTTTTCAAGATTCAAACTATTACTTTTCCCGCTTTGAAGTTTTTGATAATTTTTTATACATTTTTCCTCAGAATATTTTTTTTAAATAAATTTGTTGTTAAGTTTACATATAACAAAAACTAAATTACCACTTGATGCAAAATTGGTTTGATTTGCTTTGATTTTAAAGTTTGTTAAAGTACTCTCACCTAGTCCAAAATTCTCACACTACTTTTCCGACGAAAACTTGTAGCAAACAAGAAGTAAAAGCCCTTGATTTGGGGTGAGAAACAACTCACCGGCTCTGGGAGCCCATCGTGTGCAATCCCATTCATCATTGTCACTCACGCCAACGAATGGGAAAGAGGGGGGCTGAGTGGGCGGATCGTCGTCGCGTCGTGCTCACCTGTATGTTTGTGAGCTTCAAGTGTGCTATGGAGGAGCTAAAAATGGATAGATGGATGGATGGATTGATGGGCCAGCAAGCCCTCTTGAGAAGGAAGAAGAGTTTTGGATTTCATGTACCACAGAATTAATGGCACGCCACACACGTGGCTTTGGGAAGGCTGGTTAACCCTTGGTTTATTAAGGGTTTGAATACATTTTTTATTAATTTAATTTTGAACTGATGTGATTTTTTTAAATTTAAGATTTCATTTGTAGAAATTTTTTGAAAATATTCTAAAAGTAGCAAAAACGAACGCCAAGGGTAACCCCTTTGGGAAAGAAGACACCTCTCCGTTTTCACCTTGATTATCTGGCGCCTCATGCACTCATCGCTCGACGACGCCGTCGTTCCACGTTCCAAGCTCGTTACGTGACGAAATTGAAACCCGAACCTAGCTCAACTATCTCCGCAGGAGGCAGGTGGAATAAGGCAGACAATTATGGCGATTAGATTTCCATGTCGCGTAATTAGTCATCTGCTCGACTTGTATGCAAATTTCGTCACTGCCTCCGGAATTCCAATTCGATTTTCAGCGAAAGAAAAGAAGAAGTGTTGGGCTTAACAGAACTTTCGCCACCTCGACGCGCCGACAATTTATCACCTAACAGCCGTTAGATTGGCTGATTTTGTGGGACTTCCCAGGAGGTAGATCAGTCTAATTTTATAACTAATTTAAAAACGGGAGAGGTTTTTTTTTGCAAAAAAAAAACGTCGTAAAAATTTATTGCATGTTCCCCTTTTCCATCTTGGTATGCCATGTCTGTTAAATATGGTCGGGAAGATCCTAATTTCGCGACAAAAGACATCCATCTAGGTGGCGTGATACCGGTTGCTTGGTAACCGGTTTTGACGGAGTTAACTGAGCCTTTGATGTTCTTAGAAATCGCGGTCATGGGTTGCTTTGACTGCGTGTAAAATGAAGTTATTATAGTTCAGTGACTTTTGGTTGTTATTTTCAAATACTTTCGGTTTAAAGAACATGATTTTTCTTAGTCCAGTTCAAAGCTTATGATAAATGTGAATTCGACCAAAGTTTTTTGTTTTATTTTGACTTTTATTGATGATTTCCAGGTACTTTTTAACGGTGTTTTTTTTTACATTTAGCATTATAATTCGGCTGCAAAAATATGGGAAAGTATAATTTTGGATTTTGAGATTATTGGCAATTTCTAAAAGAACAAAAACCACACTGAATTTCGACCTATCTTCAAACTTTTACATCCTGGACGTATAATTTCGTACAATCGTTAAATCTCCTAGGTCCTCATTTCAAAGTACGCAGGTCAAAATTGCCGTGCGTGTTTTACAAACAAGCAAAAAAAACTCTGTTTACTCCGCCAAACAGCCATCAAATCAGCAAACTTGGCACCATTATTCACCATTTGGCAAGTTCATTACCACATCGTACACTACACTACATCGACATGAAGCAACAACAACATCACCTTGCCAAGAAGAGCTCCAAACTTTTGTAAAAAATATGCTCTGTTTACGCCGGTCGACGCTTTCTGTAGTGAAGCAACAGTTTGACGTTTTTTTAAAGTTTTTAAGTACAGTAAACTTACATTTATTCAGTTTAAAATTAATATTTTTCAAAGTTATCAAACTATTTTTAATTTTATCATTAATATTTTTATTATAAAAATCAAGTTTTGAAAACTTCGAACAATCAAAGCGTCACTGTACTTGTACTTGAATCATCAAAAATATCGTCGCGGGTTTTTCTGTTGTTGTCTGCTCTCATCCCTCTCTCACCCTTCCTCCACCGGCATTGAAGTCTCTCTCTTCACTTGTTCACTCTCAGCGCGTCAAACACTCTGCTACCAACCGACCAACCTGGTTTGGGTGAGATTCTTCGTGGTCTGCTTGTTTTTTTTTTTTGCTCACGTGATAATTGAGTGAATCATCTTTTTATCACGATTAAATCGTTCCTCATCGTTCGCGTCATCGCCGGCAGTCGTCGTCGCTGGGTGGCTTTTGAGGTTTTGGGGATTACCTGCTCTAACCTGAGAGCCGAAAGATAACAACTCGCACACTTGACGAGCGGGGATGACGATGGCGGTGGTTGAATGGAAAGATTTTTCTCTAAAAAAAAAACCTCCTAGAATGTAAAATACTTGGCATCGCTCACAAAAAAATATTTCAAAATACTTGAATTTTGTTTAATTTCAGACATGACTTGTTCTAGCCTTCTAGTCGAAATCAAAATCATTTTTTCACAGGTTTCAATTTTTACTAGAAGCAGTTTAATCACAACCGATTGAATTCAAACTTGGCATGTCAAGTTGCTAGGACATTTTCGTATATTTTTTCAGAATATAGAGTGGACAGAATTCGTTCAAAATTTCCATCTGTACAATTGATTTACATTCAATAGTTTTCTGCACCGAAATTTTCATTCACATTTTGAAGTTTTTTGAAAAAATATTATTTTAGTATCTTCGTTGTAGTTCATACTTTGACTTTTCGGAAAAAAACGTTCACGGAAAAAAATCCAATTATTTTATTAAAATTTTCAACACTAATAGTTTAATTCACAAAATACCTACTTTATGTTTTATCATCGATATCTTTTTATATGTTTTTGAGGACTAAAACAAAATTTTCTGAACCATAATGCGTAATGGTGCAATATCTGATTTTAGAGATAAGATTCAAAAATACGAAAAATTGGCTTCGTTTAGAATGAAAATAATTGTCTATAGTACTTTACAATTTGTTTGTTTCATTAAACGCAACGTTTTCAAGTTGTAATTTTTTTCGTATTTTCAAAATAATTCTCGAAAGAAGAGCACTCCTGATAATGATATGTCTGAAAAACAGGGAAATTTCCTACATTTTTTCACTCTGAGACTTTCAAAAACAAACAATTAGCTTGTGAAATGATCGATGAAAATGATATTTTCTTAGTGTCGTTAGCCTGTAATTTTTTACTGATGATATCTCTGAAACTATTGGTCTAATTTTTATTGTTAAAAATGACACTCTGGCGAAATTTTCTTATTTTTCAATGAAAATATTTCCACAAAAATAGTATAAGTAAAAAGTAAATCTTTCCCAGTTCCTGAGGGGAACACCCTTGAAGAGTATCGGGGCCGGCATTTACAAAGCGGATTCAGTGGCAGTTTCATTCTCAACTTAATGTTAACATGTTAAGGTTAATGTTAACATTCCATAGGTCGCCTCCCTAAGGTGTCGTACCTTCCCTTTACTAAGCAATCGATTCCAGAAGGGAAAAGATCACCAATTGTGTTGGTCCGAGCCGGGATTTGAACCCCGATCTACCGCTTACGAGGCGGAAGCGTTACCACTGGGCTACGTGGCTCGGTCTACAAAAATAGTATAGCCTGAACTAAAATGATCTTTTTGCAATTCCGCTGTAAAACTGTCAACTTTTCCTGTCCTTCTGGAGAAACGAAACGGCCTACTTTTCCCTACCAAAAATAACAGAAAGGAAAATAAATTAATACCTTTTAATACCAGTGCTGAAAAGTTCTACTTTTCAGCACTGAAATGGGTGCTGAAAAGTTGAACTTTTCAACACTATTATTGAAAAGTAACATTTTTAAATATTTTTTTGTTTTGTACGGTGAATTTACTAAACACATGAATGTTTGACATAAAATTCCATTCAAGAAGCGTTTTTCGGAATTGCAAAAAAAATGTTGTAAGCAACTTGTTGCAAAACTTGATTTTTTCAGCACTCGTCGTATTTATCCAACTCGGATAAAAATCTTCTTTTTGAAACTTGTTGCATAAACTACTATTTTAGATTAAAATTATGTTTATTGCACTTTATTATAATAATTACATTTCTTTTACATGTCTAGTGGTATCGTTTTATGTACTTCTTCTTTGCTGTATGTATATTTTTTTAAATGATCTTTTTGTAGAAATTAAAAAAAAGCTTGGTTTTGAAATTTGAAATAATTTTCATTAAAAAAATTAGAATCGGGCAATTATTTGTGAAATCGTAGACAACGACTATTTTTATCGATTTAGAATGACTTTATTTCTTCTTTCCTTTCGTGTTTCATGTTTTTCTTCTATTATTTTTAAGTATTTTGATTTGCATTAGTCTTGTTCAGTATCTTTTTGTTATTAGTAGTATGCCTATTTGCTGTTTTCATTTGTTTACATTCACTTTTCGATTTTATTACTTTTCCCCTTTTTTAAATACTTGAAAAACAAAATGCACTGAAACATAGAGTTTGACTTAAGCTTAAGGAATATTAATCACAATATGGCAAATTTTGGCCCTGAATAAAATACATTTTTCTAAATTTTGCCAAAATTACATACGAAAAGTAAAATCACAAAAACTAAGACTAAAAAAACAAAATTTGTTCTTCCCCATAGCTTTGATGATCAACAATTGGTTTTAACACAATTTTGACGATTTTCAAGTTCCAAGATGTAGGGTTAGGTTGTACAAAGCGATCATTGGAGTTTTGACAAAACATTTTTTTTCACGATTCAAATGCCTTTTTGCGGTACTGTACATCATAACTTCAATAATACACAAAATATTTTTATTCCTAATTAAAATTTTTGACTATGTTGAGAACATCAATTCCAAGAATGGTTTAAAAACCCCAAAGAGAAAAAACAGAACAGATCTGGCAGCACTGTCTTAGTCACAGAGATTTTCAGTAAAAATTGCTCTATATATGCTGTTGAATTGAAAGTTGTGATTGTAATCCTAACGTTTGAAGGAACAGTATAATGATTCACACACTTTTAAGATTAGGCAACCCCGACATTAAACACATTCACTTGATAAATAAATTTAAATGCTTAATGCCGAATGTAGTTAATTTTAGTTAAAAAAATACTACTCCTACTGTCCATGGTTTTGTAGAATTAAAAAAAAACTTTTATGATTAATCGTAAACATTGTAGATCTGGCAGCACTGCTGTTAAATTGAAAATTTAACTTGAAGATTGTGTTTATATTTTCAACGTAAAACGCCATCGAAAATATTTAAAATAGCACTTTTTGAAAACTGATAAATTAAATACAAAAAGTATTCTACTTGAGTTTATTAACCAAACAATATCTTTGAGAACTTGGGAATTATTTTTCTGCAAATGAAGTTGTTTGAACCAAAAACCTGTACTTCGGGAAAGTTTATTTTGATATAATTATAATGATCATCTTATTTCTAATCCAAAAATCTTGCTTCCATCCCACCGCACAACGCATCGAAAGCCACTCCAGAATCACTTGTGCCTTTGCCATCGCGGTTTCACGTTCAGTAACGAGCTCGATTTTGAAGTGGCAGATTGTAGTCTAATACCGGCCGGATGGCAGCCAGTGCCACCACTGCCGTTGATTCATTCAACGAGCGTTTTTTTTTCGGTGCTTGGACCTGTGGCGTGAGAATTTATTCCTTAATTTGATTAGGTTCGTTTGATTTCATCTTCAGTCTGTCAGAATATAGAGGGAGAGAAAAAAGAAGCGGATGCTGTTAAATAAAACAAGACCAGCCACGATTGAGTCATTATTCTAATTCTTGACCGATTCTCCTTTTTTTTCGTTCACAGATTTGATCACCATTCCGGATTGACTATACAGAGTTTAAGGCGAGCAGTCCTTTCTATGCCGACCACGAGTTCGATCAACACTAGAAGTAGTGCCAGAGGCAGTTGTAGACGAGAGATCAAATCACGCAACACGATGACGTAAATGGGACAGAATTGCGACCAGATTGGACCACTTTTACACACGGAGAGAGAGAGAGAGAGAAATTCGTCAAAAGAAGAAACCTGCACAAATCTACCAAAATACTAAAATACTAACCAAAATCGAGTGAAAGGAAAAATCGAGCAAAATCGACGCTCAAATTTTGTATGAAACAGCTCGTGGACATTCCGAAGCTAAAGCTGGCCACCAGAATGCTGACCCGGAGGAACTGGCTGCTGCGGTGCAGCATCCTGATCAACGTGGCCGTCCTGCTGTACCTCTGCAGCCATTTGCTGATTGGCGGGGGAAACTTCGCCCTCGGCCCAGCCTACATCATCTCGGAGGAGGGCATGATGAAGGCGGATGCGAGGACCGCCGGCCAGGGTCAGCTCCAGTACCGGACGCACATTCCGGCCCACCTGGCCCAGCAGTTGCGGCAGCAGGAGCAGGAACAGCAGGAGCAGGAGCAGATGATGCTGCAGCAGCAGCAGGCTCAACAGCAAGGACACGGGAGTTTAGTATTAAAAATTCAGGAAAATGGGGTAAGTTTTGCTTGCTTGCTTTTTTGTTGGTTTTGTGGGATGGACTGGACGTGATGGGACGACGACGATGACGAAGAAGGTGAATTGTGAGTGTGTGGTTTGTGTGATTAAGATGAAGGTTGGGAACGTGACGGAGAAAAAGTGATTTGAGATGAATTAGTTATTCATGGCATTTTTCAAGTGTTTGCTTCACATTTAAGTGATGGAAATTATTTATCATGAAAATTCTTTCAAAATTAACAGATTGATTAAAGGAATTTTCAATTTAAAAAAAAATAACTGAAAGTACCCTTTTATTACAGATTTTCACAAAACTTTCATATCATTTATTTCGCCGTTGCAAATATTAAACGTTTCAAAGTTCAAAGTTTATGTCGCGCCAAAACATATAAAACACATTGTTTTTCAAGGGATCTAAAATTGTTCATAGAATTAGAAGAATAGTCAATTGAAAAAAAAAAAAAATAAAATGTAAATTTTAGCTTGTTTGGGTTCGTTTAAAAGTGTTATGATTTTTTTTTTATGAAACTCCGGTGCAAAACCGAAAAAAATTCGCAAAAAACATCTCAAACACGAAGATTTTTTGAAAATGATTGCTAAACAACTGGACAAGTGTAACCTTTGGATAATCTAGTCTGGACTGTACTTGAAATTAAGTTTCAAGTCTGAATTAAAAAAGAAATCTTAGCATTTAAATTGATTCACAAAAAGTAGTTGAAACAATGACATTCAACAATACCCGAATCTTGAATTAATTTTTGATTAAAAATAAACTCCAGGTTTGATTATCCAAAGCCCTCGCCAAAATATAACTTCAAATAGACGAATCATAAAAAAAAACAATTTTCAACTGTCTTATAGCTCGAATATGACCCGGACAATCAAGCATGATCTGAATATGTGATGCAAGATGCTGGCCATCGGTGAAGGGATATTGAGATTATTCAATTGGTAATTTAGCAATTAACCTTTCAAATTTGCCTAATGATTCGATGATGACAGCAGGAAAATGTAGTTGTTTTTATTCGATTTTCAGATTATTTGATTATCTTTTTTATTCAAAACATGCTCAAAATATTTTATTAAATACAATATTGTATATTTAATTTAATTTAATTTAATTTATTTCATTAAAATATTTGACAACTTAGGCTACAGCTTAAACTATAGAATTCACTTTATCAATTTAATTTTAATACATTTTACGTTAAGTTTATTATGAACTAATTAACCACAGTTCTTTTACTAATATATTGTCTAAAATTATTCTTTTATTCTTTTTTTTGTGAAGATGGGATAACCCACATGGATTTTTTTTCTAAATTTCAATACCGGAACCTTGATCTTCTTAGAAATAAATAGAAACTTGTTTTGAATACTAAAGAAAGAAGAAACAACATTTTTGAAATTGATTAATATTGAAACATAATTTTTTTTCATTTATTTTGAATTGTTGAATTTTTTTTGAGACAAGCAAGAATTTGATTATTCAAAAAATATTTACCTGCTTGAAATAGCAAACAATATTTTAAAACGGTCAATAATAATCCCCGGGCCTGATAAACCGTTTTATCACTTCCTTTGTTTAATAGGTATCTTTTATTTCAAAAAAAAAATAATGTGGAAAATTATAATTAATATTTTTATGTAAAAAAATAGTCGAAGTTATTTAAATTAAAGGATGAAAGATAAAATCTAGATTTGAGAAAAAAGGTCAAAACCAGCAAGTTTTAAAGTTAGAATGGAAGATGCGTACACTTTTATGTGACAAAAGTTTTAAGCTTTTTGGTAACTTTTTTGTACAAGAAATGAATTAAAATGTATATTTTCAAACAGTTAAAATAAAATAAAATTTTACTATTCTGCAAAAATAAGAAATCATAAAAAAATTGCAGATCTCACTTAAAAAATAACTAAATTTATATTTCCAAGCAAAACTTTTAAAATTTGTAACAAAACAAGTTTTTTATAACATAACATTACATTTTATGTGTAATATTATGGAAATGCTGATAATTATTTTAGGTTTTTTTATGTTCTTTCAAATATAATTTGAATATCTTAGTATCAATCTAGCAAGGTGTTAAATCGATACAGTCATCGCCGATAATATTAGCGTCTAACGTTATCGTTATCGTCAGGAACGATAGATGTTTAATCGATCATGTAAAATTTTCAATGCTATCACTTAGATTATATTTTTTGAAAATGAAATTAGTTTCAAAGTATAAATACTCAAAAACATACCGTATGATTTAAAAATCCTAAAAATAATTCATTATTTGCGAACGAAGAAAAGTTTTATATTAATTTTAACTTCAGTTTGGGTTTTTTAAATGTAAAATACTCAAATTTTCATAATTTGCAATTTGGCTATCAAACACAGCCAAAAAAGTAGAAATCCAGCTGCGTGTAAAAAGCCTGGGTGTACAATAAATATTGCATTATTTTTTGCAATTTTACGTGATTTTACACCCTGAAATATGTAGCCCATCAGCATGGGAATCCTACTTGACCAAAATGTCAAGCTCATATATGCGTTGATCCTTGCCACTTTTCATCGGTCTTATGGCCGAGTGGGCTAAGGCACCAGTCCTTACTGTTGGTGCTGGGTTTGAATTCCGTCGGTTGCAACTTTTTTTGGTGTGTGTGTACATGCAGTGTGTAATAGTGTTTATTTTGACGAAGGTAATTTAAAAAAAGTATTTTGTGAAAATTTACAAAAACTATCTTTGAATATTAATTTATTACAATAAATTGATAATGCATACAGAGTGTCGCCTTGTTTAATACCCATATTGCAAATTATGAAGATTATTGTATTTCGCAAAAAAAACCGTTGCAAATTTTATTGAAAGTTTATGTTGCCCTTAACTAGGTTTGAAAAATCAGGAGACAAAAAAAATATTTTTAAAAGGCATCAAATTTTATTATAAGTAGAAGTCTAATCAACTGAAAACAATTTAAAATGCATTTTCCTGCATTTAAAATCATATTTTGTGTGTCTGGGATCAATCAAAACTAATTTGTTTTTTTTTTTTGTAAAAATGCGTTGTACAGTACTGCAAAAAGTTTGTTTTTTTCGGCGAAAAAAATTATTTCGTCAATATTTTCATTTTTTGATTGCAAAACAAATGGGCTTACGTAAAGAGCATCTTAAAACATGTTTTTTTTTCATTCGAATGTTAATACCGTGGCTTGAAATTTCAATTTTTATATTTTCTTTTCCCTCCCCCCAGGACTTCGACCAGGAACATAAACATAAGAAAAAAAAAATGTAAGAACGGTATTTTATTATCGATAATTTCATCGTAAACAACCTTGCATTCTTGTATCTAATCTTCATTCAAAATGTGACCCAAGATGTAAAATTTTGAGAGGAATTTATTTCTTATATTGATTAAGGGGATAAAACACGCTGTAGAATTTTTGATGTACCGTTAACCGGGGTGACATTGAAAGGTTAACGATGTGAAAATGTAAAATACAGAATGGTTTGAAACTGTTTACTCAAAAACATAGATTTAAAAAAAGTTTGAAAAGTTGTATTAGTTAGTATACAAATATTGGTAAATAGGATTTTCTCAATGAGATTCCTTGAATTTTCAGTCTCGAAAACATTTTAACCGAAAAGCTTGTCCAATTTTCAACAAGATAACCTTTGATAATTCGGCAATGTTTTATCATTCGGTGGCTTTCAATTTTGTTGACTTTGTTTGCTGTTTATTAGTGAATACAAAACAATGGGCTACAATATAATTATCTGAATGAATTTAAAATTGCAGCGCCAGCTCAGAAGTGCCAAATTGATCCTATAATGGACGTTTTCATCACACCAATCAATTCTCAAACCCACGATCAAACAGCCGAAATTTAAATCAAATCATCAAGTCACTATATTTCGCAAAGTGGTCGTTTATTATTTTAATCGTCTCATGCATATCAAAACTCAACAGTCACGTTCCTGTTAAGGTTGTCTTCCCATTTTTTATTTTATCAAATATTCACAAGCTCTCTCTCCTGATGGATGTCATTCGAAAAGTGCAGTGTTGCCAAGTGCGTCCAATTTGCATCCCTTCCGTAACCAGGCACAGAGACAAGATTGAGGTCGTCCGCACTCAAATCCCGACGACGACGACGACGAATGCTAAGTAATTCCGCAAAAGTCTGGTGTGTGACGAATGGATGGCGGCGGGATGGACAAGGGCAATCATTAATATTCACCTGGCACTGGCCGTGGCTGCACTTTGGCGGATGACTCCGGGAAGACAGCGGAAGCGCTAACCAAATATTTCAACTTGTGAGAAGGAGGGTTGAGGGGAGGTACTTGAACTCAACGGACTAAAAATGGGCAAAAAAATTTGTTAATTTTGCGTCTGAAAAGCGAGAAAAAAAAGTGTCTCTGTTTGTGCGAGTTCCAGGAAGTCGCGAAACATTTTGCCAAATTGTACTGCTGCCGTGCATAATTGGAGGCTTTTTGCTCTGTTGGTACCTCCCCGAATTAATGTTGGTTAAATATTTGTCCGGTGCGCGGCAATTCTTCACCTTGGCCCTCCCCACAATTGTCACCGTTGCGTATAATCTGTGAGAGTTGTTCACCTGGCCGTAACGGACCCGCGGACCACCAGAAAGTGTCACCACAAAGTTCGGGGAATCTCCCAGAATTATAATTAGTACTTTTGATGAAAGCAGCGGCTTTTGCGCGTAGCGGTTTCCATGTTCTTGGGTGCATTCAACCTGGTCTCTTGTTGACAAGATAAGTTTTGAGGGTTGGTTGGAATGGCCAACTTAGACGAGGCAGAACCATTTGTTAAGAGGAATGTTGACCCTTTTTCAACTGTAAAGAAATTAATTGAATGAGAGCTGCAATAAACAATCCAGTAAGGTGAGGAAGGCATAACAAAAAAAAAGGTTAAATATTTGACAACTAAAGTCTATTGGATGTCAAGGGTTCAAGATCTTGCAACCCTGTTAGAAAACATGAACAATTAGATAAAAAAAATCATCTAAACAGGCATTCTAATTTAGCTACATAAAACATATCAACATTTGAGCTTTTGAAAGTCAAAAAATATGTTCTGGCAATTCCAGTCCGAAGACATTAAGATCTGGTAACTCTGGATACAATTGTGGGAAGTTAAAAATAAATATTATTTCAGGCCGTCTATTGGGATGCAGATGGCATACAGGACTGAAATATATGGTACCATTTAAAATATCAGATCGTGTAAAAGCTAAATACTGAAATGGCGTTTAACTTAAATTAACATTAAAACTTTGGAGTTGAAATATCTTACAAATAATTCATGAAAGGGTTGACAGATCTTCAATGTTTATGATTAATCGGATAAGTCTAACCAAAATCGACACAACATGTCATTTCTATTACAACTTTTCCTAAAATTCACGACACCCGGCCTTGAAAAAATATAACATCTTTACTTATGTGTTCATAACGTAAAACATGTTTTTCAGCTTTTCTAAATAAGCAATCATGATCAAAGAATTACAAATGCATTAAAAAATTTGTTAAACTTGTAAAATTTGTTTTATTTGTTAAATTTGTTAAATTTTTTAAAATTTGTAATTTTTTTAAAATTAGTTTTTTAAGCTATTTTTTTAAATTTGTTAATTTTTTTCAAATTTGTTTATTTTGTTTTAAATTTGTTGTTTTATTTGTTAATATTTTTTTAATTTGATAAATTTGATTAGATAATTTTGATAAATTTGATAAATTTGATAAATTTGATAAATTTGATAAATTTAATAAATTTGATAAAGTTGATAAATTTGATAAATTTGATACATTTGATAAATTTGATAAATTTGATAAATTTAGGAGCGGCCGTGGCTGACTGGTCACTGTGTTCGCTTTGTAAGCGAATGGTCCTGGGTTCGATTCCCATCTGCTCCCAACGAGAAAGTATAGGTAATATAAATCTTGAAACTATGAACATGAACGAAAAATCAAAGTCGCTCGAGTCGGAGTTCGATCCCCCGTCCTTTGGATTGGTAAGCAAAAATGCTAACCATTAGGCCTTCGCGACTTGGTGAGCTATGACTGGAATTAGGAATACTGTTACTATCAACTATATACGCGCTGGGTCCTTGTCCATTTGACAAGGGTTCGGAAGTTCTAAATAACGTTTGAATCCGATTGGTCCAAACGTTCTTCAGGGCGGGGCTTGTCGATAAAGCTGAAGTACCTCGCGCTCGGCTAGCCAGCGTAGAAATGGGTCACCGAAGCTCGGCAGAGCTAACACCTTCCAAATGCCTATGCGAGTTATTTGCATGTATAGAATGTAGATCAAAAATACATGGAAACAACTCAATTTGTAAGAAGCGACCGCGTGGCCCGTTTGGTTGGTTGCACACACACACACACACACACACATTTGATAAATTTGATAAATTTGATAAATTTGATAAATTTGATAAATTGATAAATTGATAAATTTGATAAATTTGATGAATGTGATAAATTTGATAAATTTGATAAATTTGATAAATTTGATAAATTTGATAAATTTGATAAATTTGATAAATTTGATAAATTTGATAAATTTGATAAATTTGATAAATTTGATAAAGTTGATAAATTTGATAAATTTGATAAATTTGATACATTTGATAAATTTGATAAATTTGATAAATTTGATAAATTTGATAAATTTGATAAATTTGATAAATTTGAAAAATTTGATAAATTGATAAATTGATAAATTTGATAAATTTGATGAATGTGATAAATTGGATAAATTTGATAAATTTGATAAATTTGATAAATTTGATAAATTTGATAAATTTGATAAATTTGATAAATTTGATAAATTTGATAAATTTGATAAATTTGATAAATTTGATAAATTTGATAAATTTGATAAATTTGATAAATTTGATAAATTTGATAAATTTGATAAATTTGATAAATTTGATAAATTTGATAAATTTGATAAATTTGATAAATTTGATAAATTTGATAAATTTGATAAATTTGATAAATTTGATAAATTTGATAAATTTGATAAATTTGATAAATTTGATAAATTTGATAAATTTGATAAATTTGATAAATTTGATAAATTTTCAATTTGTGAAATTATCGCAAAAAAATCTTTTTAGCTTCCGAACTTTCTTCATCCGCGAAAGAGAGAAGAGGTGAAATTTGTAAATTATCAAATCATCAAATAAATAAAAAATAGATATTTTCATATTGTACACCGAATTTTAAAACTGTTTAGAAAAAAAATATAATTTTAAACTTTCATTACACGACTCCATAGTATCACGTTTCATAAATATTGTCTGAAGAAATCCGTAATTTGTGCAACGATCGCCCCAATCGCCATACCGATTTCCTCATATTAATTTTTCACAATCAATTTCCTTTTGCATTTCTCTGCTGCCGTTGCTACCGCTGCTGATGGAAATGAGGTTAAACCCGGTCTGACCTTTAACCATGGGTCAATTATTTATCCGTGGTATCAAGTGGGGAGCTCACCATTCAACGCAAACATTATTTTCATCCACTCAACACACATACACACACTAATTTATGTATTAAAGTAAATATATGTAGTTCACCAATTAGGGACCACTATACTACCTCAATGCTGGTGGTGGTCAAGTGTAATTTGCTTTTTCCTTCTTTGAGAGCTCGAACATGCTCGATAATGATATGGTTCATGTCCTGAGCTTTAGTTGGTCGATGGTTGGTGGCTGACTAGTAGAACGGAACCGAAAAGGCCGCGCACTTTCGCAACAACGGTCCGAACGGATGGTGGACCGTCAAAGGAAAGAAAATCGATCTCGAAATTGATGCCTTTTACCGTGAGGGGGTTTCGACGTTCTTGAAAGGCACTTGCGTGCCTAAAATTGTAATTTTTTGATTTATTATTGTATCATATAGCATATATTTTCTTTTTATTGTATTTTGTAAACCATTAAGCATAAAATTAAAAATTCATTTCGGCAAATAAAAATTTGGTTTAAATTGACGCCCTAACCCCTAATATTTTTTCAACTAGCAAAAGAATGTTTGATCCTCAAAGGTTTTTATTTTTTAAGAACAAAAAAATATGGAAATTAAAATAACAAGGCATGGTATTGAAACTGAAATGAAAAACGCGTTTTAAAATGAATTTTACACCTACCCAATTTGTTTCGCAATCATAAGTTTTCTACATAGGGGATTGTAATTCCATCGTGTAGTTTTTCAAAATATGTTGTTTAAATAGTGAAAATCACCCAATTTTATGGAACCTTAACCTTATAAACATATGAGAACTTCCCCTACACAGCAAAAGAAAGTTGAAATTTGCAGTGTTGAAAATTTGATAGTTTAAATATTACCTCCTTTTTGGGTAATATTACCTAAAAATGTGTAAAAATTTGAACCGGATAAATATTTACCAAAAAAACTGATAAAAAATTAAAATTTCCTGATGTAATATTACCATAATTTTTATTTCTGTGAATCTAATTATTAACGAAAAAAACAATTTTCCACTATATGCTAAATCAGAACAAAAAGCTACACTCTAGAAAAAAACATATTTCTTTATCAAACTTTTTTTTCACTGAGCATTGGATTCCCAATACAGTCATCCCACATATTCGGAACGGTTTCCAGATCGGCCAATGTTCAAAAAATCATAGCAGATCGATAATTGAACTTAATGATTCGCTTTTACCTTCATTTGAAAGCTTTTCTTGCGATCTTTCGAATGCTGTATCGAACATCTGCAAATTTTAAGTTTTATATGAAGTTTTTGAACCTGACCCTTGAAATCCACAAATGCGGAACACTTTTTTTCTTACGAATGTAAACAAACTTTGGATCTCTCCAGGAGTACATATTTATTATCAAATATTGACTTCACACACTGAAACCAATAAAACTCAAGCTTAGTGATGTTTTATAAATGGTTTGATAACTTTTTTTGTGAAAATATCAGTTAAATTCAGGTGTTCCACAATTGTGGGAGGCACAATAACATCCCACAATTATGAAACAGGCAATTTAGAGGCAGTGTTTTGCTGCTCTCAGTAAAATAGTCTCGAAATGCAGTTTTTTGTTCAAAAAGAACTACTTTTACTAGTGAAATAGCAAGAGAATGTCCAAAGGACCTAAAAATAGAAGGGTCGCCAGAAAAGATGCATTTGGCATGCTATTGACAAATTATCACAAAAGTGTTCGGAATTTGTGGGTGTTCCGAATATGTGGGATGACTGTATATTTTTTTTTATTTTAATTTTTTTTCTTGATATGTGTTTGACGGGGATGGTCGAAAGACATAATGTCGAATGGACAAAAGGTCGAAAGTGGACAAATGGTCGAAAGGACCAAAGGTCGAATGTGAAAAAATGAAACAAATAATTGTAATTATAAACTTATGCAAAATCTTGAAAAAAAATCTTGCAAACAATTCTGATTTTTTGCTGTGAGTTAATCCTTGGTTTATCCATCCATTTAGTAATGATCTTTTTTTTAAATAAGCAGAATAATTTCCAAACCAGTTTTTGAGAAGATTTCCATTCTTCCAAATATGAGCAAATCTTAGAAAAAAAAGTTAAGCTTCTGAAAAACGTTGGAAGTTTATTTTTATTTTTAAAAATAACCTATTCTTGATTGTCGTAATATTTATGTGAGATTTTCCCTTCTTTCTCACATGAGCAGTTCCTTAAAACAAAAGTTCGGCTTATAAAAAATTTGGAAGTTTATTTTAAACTTTAAAAACAACATTTTCTTGATTGTCTAAATATTTCTGTGAGTTTTTCCATTCTTTCAAACATGAGCAGTTCCTTAAAACAAAGGTTCGACTAGTAATATATTTTGGAATCTATTTTTATCGTTAAAAACAACAAATTTTTGATTGTCAAAATATTTTTCTGAGTTTATCCAGTCTTTCAAACATGACCAGTACCTTGAAAAAAAAGGTCAACTTCCGAAATTTGTTGGAATTTTATTTTTTATTTCAAAAACTACCCATTCTTGACTGCCAACATATTTTTGTGAGTTTTTCCTTTCTTTCAAACATGAGCAGTTCTTCCAAAAAAAGTTAGACTCCTGAAATATTTTTTTAATTTTTAATTAATTTTTAAACAACCTGTTCTTGTTTGTCATAATATTTATGTGAGTTTTTTTCCATTCTTTCAAACATGAGCAATTCCTTAAAACAAAAGTTCGACTTATAAAATATTTTGGAAGTTTATGTTTTGTTTAAAACAACAAATTCTTGATTGTCAAAATATTTTTGTGAGTTTTTCCCTTCTTTCAAACATGAGCAGTTCCTTAAAACAAAAGTTCGATTTTTATATACTTTGAAAGTTTGTTTGTATTAAAAAAAATATTTTTGTAAATTTCCATTCTTTAAAATATGAACTGTTCTTCCAAAAAAAAGGTTGACTTTCAAAATATTTTTTAAGCTTTTTTTTTATTTTCAAAAACAAAATTTTCTTGTATGTCGTAATATTGAGTTTTTTCATTCTTTCTATTTTGGAAGTTTATTTTTATTTTTAAAAACAACTTACTCTTGACTGCCGTAATGTTTTTGTGAGTTTTTCCTTTTACAATCTATCTTTCATGGTCACAATAGATCCTAAGAAAAATCTTACTTCAAAAACATAGTTGTATAAATAAAAAAAATCGTATTTATTTATATTTTTAAAGAAAAACCCCCTCTATCCCCCCCTTTTTCAAAAAGCCTTAGCATTATTTTTGTATTTAGGCTCAAATCAAAAGTTTTGTTTGGTAAATTTTTTTTTTTTAAGTTCGACCTTATGTCCTTTCGAAGTTTTGTCCATTCGACCTTATGTCTTTCGACCTTTTGTCATACATTCGTTTTATGGGACTCAAAATGACATCTTTTGAGCCATTAATGGTGAAAATTTGGGCAGAGATATGAATTTCCGGAAAATAGTAAAAATATGTTTAAAACATTCGTGCTTTGCCAAATTTTTGATAAAGTGCGCTGTTTTGAAGTTCAAATTCCTTTAAGGTTATTTCTTTCAGAAATTTAACCTTTTTTTTATTGAAAAAAACCTTTTTAATGAAAAGCAGAGAAAATTGCCGTTGAAAATCGGACAATTAGTTTCTGAGATACAGTCTCACAGATATTCGAATCAATGAAAATGAGTTTTTGCTCTGTGTCACCTAATAAATCTGTTATTATCAACAGACGATATCTAGAAAAATATTGGTCAGATTTTCAATGTTGAAAATGAAACTTTTATAAAATTTCTTACTTTGTATAATTTGGTCGAAAGTATGAAATTAGCAAAATTATCTATTTCTAGTCCTATTTAAATTCATGCTTGATTTAAAAAAAAATCCCTCCTCAATCGAGGAAATCACCAACCTCTCCCCCAATGGTATCTACATGGTTTATGGATGGCCCCATTCTGAACATAACAAAATAAAAAATAAAAAATATGCATTTTACAAAAAAGAAAAATGAAATGTATAATAAAATAAAAACCTGGATGTGTGTCCTACAGAATTCTAATCAGGATCTACAATTTTAACAAAGACACCAAATCGATAAGAAATTTCCTTCTCAAGCTACAGCTCGCACAATTGTATGGAAAAAGGAATGATTCCAAATAGATTGTTAATAACTTTACAGTGAAATTGCAAAAAAATGATAAGGAATTGTAATTCGCAAAATGAGAAAAAATCATTTAAGAATTTTAGGACACTCAAGTGCCAAACATCCACCACGGCGAATCCCTCCATTAATTCCGGCGCTCTGCTCTTCTGATTGATATGAATTTGTTTTGCTCGTAAAGGTCATCAAAAGATGCGTGTGTACGCCGAACCCATAAAAGTGCCTTCACCAATATCCATCAAACCACAACTTATGAGATCCTGTGCGAAAATGTTACAAGAATCTTTTCATCTTTCTTATCTCGATGGGCCCAATTGTTGCTAACATTTTTCTTTCTTTTTTTTGCAGATCAGTGTCCAGGAGGTGGTGCCCCAGCAGCCGGGTCAGAGTCCGGACCAGCTGACCGAGGGTGGTGCCGGAGTGGGGGAGGCAGGCGGAAGAGGACGCGATGTAGATAACACTAATAATAACAATAATAATAATAACAACAACGTAGACGATAGTCGATTCGATGTGCCAACAAACGAACCAAGCCAGAATGGTCCCAACGGGTCAAACAATAACAACAACATCAACAACAATCGAGGGGGCACCGAGGTGCTGTACCAGGACGGTGGAAATGGCCAGGGTGTCAACGGTGGCGGCGGCGGAGCTGGACTCCTGAACGTCAGTGACATCTTTTCCACCACGGCGTCGATCGATTTCGACGTAAAGCTGAGGTAAGTGATGAGAGGGGGTAATTGCAATTATGTTTAATCAAACTTAATTTACAAGTGGTCTTGAAAAAGCATGTTGGGAAAAACATAATGGCCCTCCAAATTATTTTTAAGGAAGCCTTAAGGGGTAACGGGACGGTGTAGTTGTTTTTTTAAAATGTTTTAATAAATAAATAAAAATATATTCACACGATTATAAACCAATGGAACTTTCATGTTTCGCAAGCTGCTTGACATTTCACGTGTTCATTAGCTGTGCGATAAAACAATTTACCCTACCTCATCACTGTTGAGGTTCAAGTATGAAACTTTTAAAAGCAATTTACTGCTTAATGAGCTCGCGAACGATCTGCTAGTCAAATGTTATAAAACACTTGAGGCGCTGTTCACACTTGTTTATTGTTTATCTGTTGCTGTTGTTATTAGGCACTTGTCACGTTCGTGCCCTTGAGGCGTTAATATCTGAGGACAAAATAAATCAATCTCACTTCCCTTCTTCCGCAGGTCCATCCTGAACTGTCACGACCGCGACTACGAGCCGTACATCGGCCAGCGCGGTGACTTTTGGGTGCTGAAAAACTACGTCCGGGCCGAGCACGGCGAGCTGCGGTGCCACGAGGCGATCACCTACACCACGCACGCCGACTACACCTTCCTGGACAATCTGATCCCGCTGCTGGAGAGGTACGTTTGAGGTGATGGGGCCAAGGTCGCGAACAGCTTTTTATGGGTCTTTTTGAGCAATAAGAAATTGGCTTGGCTGGTATTTTTGGCTGAAACTCTTTATTCGAGACGAATTTTATGGCGATAAAAAAAGAACCACAAACGACCCGTAGATAACGAGAGAGGGACCCCTCTTCTGCGGATGGGTACTTAATTTATTTGCAATTAGCATCTGTCTGGCGCCGAACGTGCCTTTGAAGATGGCAACCAGTGATAGTAAAACCAACTGGACATTATCACATTGTCGAATTTTAATTTAAATAATGGTGTAGGCTTTACACGGATAGAAATTCTGTAAGCAAATGCGTTAACTGTTTGTTGTAAAATTTGTAAACTTTGAAATTTTCCCGAAATCGTCATCAAATTGGGTACTAAAGCCCAATGTCAATTTTTATGTACAACGGTAAAAAACTAAAAATCATGGCTATTTTGCCTTCCTCACTGAGGAAAGGGTATAAAATCACTCGAAAATTAAACTTCATAAATACATGTTTTTTTAAACAAGTTTATCTAAGAACTGGCTGAATCGATTTTGGCCGGTTTAGCCGTATGCGGTCCGATTTGGATTCCCGTAAGACCCTATGCAAAATTATAAAGTTTAGTCAAGTGTTTTAAAAGTTGAGCTAAGAAAAAGATTTGTGTAGATAAAAAAAGGGTGAAAACAGCAAAAGTTCCGGTAGATGACGTAGGTCTAATCTTTTACCGCAGTGCTTTTTGAGGTGATTCTTCAAATTTCCAATAGGTGGCAGCTCTAAGGTTGCTAGCTTAAGCTTTTATTCGCGATTAAAAGCTCCATAATTCCGCCAGATGGCGCAAAGCATCGAAGAATGACGATTCAAATTTTCGCTCAAAAATAGTTTTGAACGCTGGAATTTAACAAAACAGAATTCGCATACATAACCTCAAAGGCCAAAAATTTCAATCGACATCCTTCGCTCTGTTCTGCTACTCAACACTAGATGCCGCATGTTGTTTAGCTTATGAATGCCAATGGAAGCAACGTAAATAATGTTTTTATTGGCATTCATAAGCTAAACAACATGCGACATCTAGTGTTGAGTAGCAGAACAGAGCGAAGGATGTCGATTGAAATTTTTGCCCTTTGAGGTTATGTATGCGAATTTGCAGGCCAAGGGTGCATGATACTGATAATACTCGTTGGTTGACACATCTAGGTGAGGAACATCCCGGAAGGAGCCCAACTACATCCGTAGTGCTGTTTGGACAAAACAGCATGGCTCTGGTTCCTTGCAAGTGTCCTATTTTCTTACCTCCACGTTGGCTTGGTTTAGTCATCATGATGACAAGGTGTAACCTAGCTGGTAGCCTGTGGAAACGACTCGTAAACCTTTGACCAGCGAGGGTCAGAGTCGAGACGGCTAGAAGAAAGGGGCGCGTCAATGTGGGAAAGGGAAGTAATTTGTGATTGTCGACGGTATTGTTTTGATTCGCAGTATGTTGAGTCAACTGCTCTGGATGTACCTGAGCATCGCAGAACGGGGTTTCTCCTCTTTCCATTTCAGCTAACAGCTTTCTTCTGTTTGTTTTGTTTCACTGATTTTCTAAAACGGCTTCTGTTTACCATCCTCCATTTGATTTCGATTTTACTTATTTGATTCTCTTATTTCTCAACGCTTTTCCACTCTATTTTATCAATTGATGCTGCTGTAACAAACTGTCTTCTTTTCCTTAATTTGGCAGCGATGTCAATTTTGTGACTTTCTTTATTTATCTATTTGAATAATTTCTCATCTTCCCTGTAAGTTGCCCTCAATACAATCTAAGCTTGTTTGTTACCTCTATTTATTAACTATTGTTGATTTCTTTATCTATTTCATAAATTACTATCTTTCTTTTATTATTGATTCTTTACATAGTATATTTCCTTCACTGTCCATTGTTTTGAAACTTCACCTTTTTCTTAAGCAAGTGAGGTTCGAGCCCTTACTTAATTTATGGAATGATTAAAGGATTAACACAAATATTGCTAATGTAGCCCGTGGGAGTCGCTCAACCTGCATTCCTGTCACACATGAGGTCTGCACAGCTGATTCCACGTAGATTTTTCCCGCCAGTAATGACAGGAAACGTTGACAAACGGAATATGTGCCAAAATCATAAGTGGTTTTTAACATATGAAGGGAAATCATCGTGAACTGGAACTGCCGGTCGTTAGCCCGGGTAAAGTGGAAACGTTGAGATGATTGTTGTCCTCTGCTCTCATCTCGCAAAATCCATACAGAGAACCACGTCTCATTCAACCGGCTCCGTGGCTTAATGGTTACGGCTTCTGTCTCCCAAGCAGAAGGTTCAGGGATCAAATCCCGGTCGGTACCTTTGAAATTTGTAATCAGGAATTTGAATATGAATAAAAACTAAAATGAATCAGGTGGGATTCGAACTCACACCTTTGGTGGTGGTGGTGGTGTGGGACGCTAAGCAGTCGGCCATCAGAAGGTTTACACTTTAGCAGTGAATTGATCCGTAGTGTTGAAACATGTTATCTCTTCTTCTCATATTATTAAATACGCGCTGATCCCTGATTTGCCTGAGGGGATTAGAAGTCTAAATATAGATCGAGTTTCCTTCAGATGCTTGCTTCTATGTTTAGGTGGGGCCAAACAATGCCCAGCGACCTCGGAATTGGTCCGCAAGGAGCTCTGTCATTCTGAAATGGGTCGTTGGAAGCAACGCGAGGGCTATCACCACCTAATACCCGGGACTAAGATAAGCTGTATCAGCATTCGGCATGTACACAGTCTGATACAAATTATACTTTCCCATAATTTCGCTACCGGTTAGCGGGTATTGGATTGGACCACACACACACACAACACAAATATTACTAATGTACTTTTGCAAAACTTTTCTAAAATGCTTAGGACCAAAATATTGTAACAAAAACCGCGACAAAAGAAATAGCAACAGACAGGGTTGTTAAAATATCAAAATATCAGCTCTCAGCAACTACAATTATCTCGCCTGAATATTCATGCCTCAAATACAACTGCTCTTCTCTCTTCATTGAAACTCTCAGCGCCGAACATAGCCGAACACGTTTTCGTGTTTACCCACTCGCGATTGACATTTTCCTTTTCCCTCTCATTCTCGCTTCCACGAACTTCCTACCGCAACAGCGTTTAACCACAAAAGCCGCCACAAAACCAATTTTGCAAACGCAGTTTGAAGGGGCGTCATGCGTGGTCGGCTCCTAATCGCCATCTCGCGTTCTCTCATAGCAGTTTTCGGAGAGATTGAGAGACTCAGCGGTGAGAGCACATAGTCGAGGAAAAGGGAAGGAGTGATAGAGAGAGAATGGCATCGCTGGGAATCACGAGACATAAGAAGATATCTCACAAGCTATAGTGACGGCCGCTATACTCTCGGATATTTTTGGTGCAGAGATAATCTATTGATAGCTTTTCTATCACTCTTTTGCAACACTGGCAACAGATAAACACGACTCAACAATAGGGAAGATTTCAGGAGAAAACAATACACAGTAAATAACAATTACTTTTTGAGCTCAAACTTAAAATATAACAGTTTTTGCTTTAATGAAATTTGATAAGCACACTATAGATGGTTAGGCGCACTTATACTTGCATCAAACCCTACGTAATGTACCACCCCCGGCCGAGTTAAAATGCGTAACCGGAAAAGAAGGTGTGCATGCCTGGCACGAACACTCAAAGCGTGTTCTAGCGTGTTGCTCGTACTGACTCAGAGCAAGGGTGAGATGTAGGTGTAAGGGTAGTGCGTGTTCGTCGGGAACCTGGTGCATAAGATCGGTCAAGGCCCGTTCTTACACTGAAAATTGCGAATTGCGAATTGCGAATTTGAGGTTATGTATGCGAATTTTGTTTTGTTAAATTCCAGCGTTCAAAACAACTTTTGGGCAAAAATTCGAGCTGATACTTTGTTAACTTTTGATGCTCTATCATTTTAAACAATTTTTTTTTCAAAATTATTTTTTTTTCAAAATCTTTTTTATTGCATTAATTTGTAGAGGGCAAAAAGTTTACACTCGTACTACTTGAATTTTTTTCAATAGTTGTTCTAAGAGCTGTAAATTCAATTTTAAGTTTGCAATCCTATATAACCGAACAGCGATAATTTGAATCGTCATTCTTCGATGCTTTGCGCCATCTGTCGGATTTATGGAGCTTTTAATCGCGAATAGCATTTTGTTTCAATACAAACAGAAAGAATCAAAAACATACATATCTTTTCAAATGATACTAACTAGATTTTATATTTTATTTTTCTTCTCTCCACAGGTGGAACGCCCCGGTCAGCTTAGCGATGCACGCGCCCGGAACCGACTTCCAGCCCACCGTCAACGCGATCAAGTATCTGCGGGACTGCCTGGCGGAGAGTCACCTCGTGCGGCAGTTTGTCACGTTTCATATTTATTTTAGTAGTAAACATATTCCAAAAAACGTAAGTTGACTTTTTTCCAGTGTAAATGTTTGGTTGTTAATTTTTAAACATTTCCTTACAGGTTCCTAAGTACGAGAAAGTATTAGAACCCCCCTACAACTGTTCGCTGCCGGCGCCGTACTTTAACGTGTCGAGCTCGCAGCTGTACAAGACGGCCAAGAAGCTGCTGTACCCGGTCAACGTCGGCCGGAACATTGCCCGGGACGCGGCAATGACGCACTTCATCCTAGCTAGTGATATCGAATTGTACCCGAATCCGGGCCTAGTGCATAAGTTCTTAGAGATGATAGCTAGAAACGAGCCGGTGCTGCAACGGAAGAACCCAAGGTTGGTCGAATAACCGCTTAAAAGACACTGAAACAAATCTTCACACCGCATTCTTACATTTTAGGGTCTTTCCGCTGTCAATCTTCGAGGTGGACAGCACGTCGCCGGTGCCGCGGGACAAAACCGAACTGCAGGAGCTGCTGCGGAACGGGAAGGCCATCTCGTTCCACAAACGGGTCTGCTCCAGCTGCCACGGCGTGCCCAAGTCGAAGGAGTGGATCGCGGCGAATGAAACCGATGGTTGGTTTGGACATCGAAATTCATTGTTTCTGAATATTGAGGATTTTTTTTTTTTACTTTGTAGATCTGGGCGTGTTCCACATCGGCAAGCGGGTGGGGTACTTTGTCCACTGGGAACCCATCTACATCGGAACGCACGCCGACCCGCACTACGACGAGCGGTTAAGTTGGGAGGGCAAAAGTGATAAAATGACGCAGGTAAGATTTCAAACATTGCTTTTTATTTAAAATTCTTAAAAGTCTTAAAATTCTTAAAAAAATTAAATTCTTGAAATTCTTACATAAATTCATATAATTTTTGAATCTCTCAAAATTATTTAAAAAAAACTCTTGAAATTCTTAAAGATCTTAAAGTTCTTAAAATTCTTAAAGTTCTTAAAATTCTTAAAATTCTTAAATTTCTTAAAATTCTTAAAATTCTTAAAATTTTTAAAATTCTTATAATTCTTAAAATTCTTAAAATTCATAAAATTCTTAAAATTCTTAAAATTCTTAAAATTCTTAAAATTCTTAAAATTCTTAAAATTTTTAAAATTCTTAAAATTCTTAAAATTCTTAAAATTCTTAAAATTTTTAAAATTCTTAAAATTCTTAAAATTCTTAAAATTCTTAAAATTATTATTATAATTCTCTCAGTATTGATCCAAGTAACCACAGGAGTCTATCTAAGACTCCACACTGAGTCAAAAAGAACGGTTCAATTTATTGATTGTCACAATAGAATGCCTCAAAACTTTTTTCTTTCCTTCCCTTTCCAGGGCTACGCCCTTTGCGTCCTCGACTACGATTTCCACATCCTGGACAACGGGTTCCTGGTGCACAAGCCCGGCATCAAGGTGCTCAAGAAGGACCCGAAGCGGGCGATGCTCGCGGCCAAGACGAACCAGCTGATCAAGAAGATCATCTACCCGGAGCTGCAGGTCATGTACGGCTCGCGGAAGGGCTGCGCCGTATAGTTGAAGGGGAAACAACCGGCGGTCCACTAGTATAAGGAGCAGCAGCAGCCTCAGCCGAAACGATCCGGGTCCGGTTCCGGAAATGGCCACGGTGGCAGCGGCAGCAGCAGCAGCGATGGTGGTGGTGGTGGTGCAGGTGGTGGTTTCAGCCGGTCGGACGGATCTGCGCAGGTCACGGCCGGGGTCGGCAACTTTCTGGTCACGTTCCGGGAGCGGCCGCGGCCGCACGTGGCCGGACGGCGCAGAAAGGGCAAACGGAAGGGGTACGTCCGCCGGCGGAAGTAAGTCTTGTTTAATTTTTAAGTGAGAGCAGCAGCAGGTAAGATCGAGTCTAGTTTTGTATTAGGTATTTTTTTTTCGATTCGGGGATGAATGAACGGGATTCGAGAATGCAACGAGAGAGAAAGAGATAGCGAGAGTTTTTAGACGTCTAAGCAGAAAAGTGATATAAACTACTGTCTTAACTATACTCTTAGGGTTAGGGATGTAAGAGGCGAATAAGCCGGAGGTGGACAAACTATAGGCCATTTTCTATAGTGATGATTTGGAGAAAAAAGAAGTTTGGCACATTTCAACACACGGGAATAAGAAAACTATTTGAAAATCAGAGCTGAAACAAGGAAAATAACCTGCAAGAAAAAAAAACACAAATCGCGGGATATTTTTTAAATCACTTTTACACGGAAAAAAGCAAATAAACAAACCATACGACTTGAAGGCATGGAACACTCACCAAAACGCGCAACACTTGTAAAAAATACTTGAAATATACACATTCTCAATCACAGACAAAATAAGCAGCAGCAATGGACGGAAGTTTGAACCAATAGCGTTACCATAACTTAGAAATTTTGACTGTTTCAATGGAAGTAGCATAAAGTTGAGCACGAAAATCCTGAAAGAACAACTCTCTATCGCATTTCTACGTCATTTACTATTTAGCAAACCTCTTTCCTCTCTGCCTTTTCAATAGATTTGATACGAGCATTTAGTTCAGTGCAGCGTCACAGTAGGCCTAACAACCTCTCTTTTCCGCGATGATATTTTCACATTAACCGGTTCACGAATTAGGTTAACCTATTTTTTCTACATCACCGTTCGAAATCGCTTAGATTTCGGCAAAACTATTTTTTTTCGTGAATTTCTATCAATTTATGTAGAATTTTGACATTTGTCTCACTTATAACAGTCTGTGCTTTATTTTAAATGTTTCAAAAGTGAAAATAATTGAAAGCATTTTTTATTTGACAAAGAATCAAAGAAGGCCGTTGCAAATAATTTTAAAAGTTTATGTTCCTTACTTCTGGCCAAAGTCTAGGGGGAGGGGAAAACAAAAAAAAATGAAACAGCTTGCCATGGTTTAAAAATTTCAATGAACAATGTGTTGTAAAATGCATTGTACATCAGTGCGGTTGTTTTACAATCATGAAATGTCGAAAAATCTACAATTTGACAAAAAAAATATTTTTTCGGTTGACATAAGCTTTAAGAATTATTTGTAACTGCCTAATTGCTTTGAAAAAAAAAAATATTTAAACAAACAAACATGTTGTGACATTATTTGTTTAGCTTGAACCTTTTTCGCAGAATTAGAATCTACAACAACAAAGATCATCTGTCAAAATCCAAAGTTGATTATTTTTTTAAGGTAAGGCGAATTTTTCGGTTGTCGAAAAATATAGCGCAGCGAAAACCGAAATTTATATGAAATTTTTCTGCAAAAAGAGAAGACAATGTTATCCGATGTTTGCTCTGTAGCAATGTTAAGGTTGCCAAACTGGATTGATTTTAGTTGCGTTTTATTTTCTTGGTTTTGTTTCAATATTGAGGCGTTTCCGAACCAGTTTGGTAGCTAACTAACCCAACAAATTCAGTTTGGGGTTTCGAGTTTTCTAGAATTCTGTCAGATTTTTTTTTGTGCCACGCAATAACATGTTTTGATCTGATCTGCCAAAGTTCGAAAATAAATCATGTACAGAGATAAATACGATAAAACTTGCCCAGGAAATGGTTCAATTTTTACTTTTCTAGTAATCTCCGTATAATATCCGCTTTGCGTGACAGTTAAATTTTAACAGTCGAAAACCCTGTCTAACCTTTTATAATCAATATACTTAGGTAAAAACCGGGTTCAGATTACGTGAAAACTTTGTTAGATAAATCCCAATTTGCTTTGATATAATTTCAGAATTTCGGTTCAAAATAATCATTTTTGTAATTTTTAGTCTGAATTTTGCTTAATTTTTTTTCAGCAATATCTTATAAAATACCGTACTAAAATACACATAAAAACACAGATCTTCCTCTTCCACCTGTCCAACTATATTTCATTTTCCAACTAAGACAAAAAACAACCTTATTTCTCGTTTCAACTATAAGATGAGTGCCTTATTGTATTGGAAAAATGAACAAACAAATAAAAAACCAACAACACACAAACAAGAAACAAAAATAACACACACACAAAAGGTAAGCTGTGTATAAAATTACTCGTAGACTACAACCCCATTTTTGTGTAGATATTAGGTGACACTAGAAAACAAAAAAAAGAAACACCCATTTTTATCATCTTGGTCGTCTGTCATAAAAGCATAAACAAACAAAAAAATCACACACACAAAAACACTCACATTTGAGAAGGAGTTTTAATCGATTCTTCGTTTTTGAAATTAATCAAATCAAATCTAACGTTGCGTTGCGTTCCAAAATCCACTAAATTAAATGATCTTATTCCTCCAAGACTCTCAAAAATCAGAAACATTTCAGTTAGAGAATTATCCTAGGTAAAACAGCCAAGTAGCGAGGCGAAACATGTGCTCATTTAAACAAACAAAACAAAAAAACTGTAAATTTATCGCTAGTAGTTTTAAATTTGTATATTATTTCCTCCTCAAGTAGGCGAACCATCCCAAAAAATGGTATAACGAGCAATTTATTAAAGCATAGTTTTTTTTTCTCACAACTTTTTCCTACCAATAGCGTTTTAAACAAAACAAAAATGGTACCAATAGACTCAGCCTATTGATTACGATTAGCGAAGCAAACAAAATAATACGGTGTTGTATCTAATACAAACAGTTAGCACGAACGAATTAAATTTGCCACTAGAAAGTTGCTTAAGGGCATACTTTTTCTCTTGTTTTTAAAACTTAGAAACTTAGTTTTAGCTAGCGTTTAGCGGTGTTCAGTTGTGGAGCAAAAGCAAACAAACTGGCAACACTGTGTGTATAGATCTTACTTATACATAGAGAACGACAGAGATGAAGCACATTTTACAATACATACCAATACAGACACACACACAGTCAAACCACATCACACAAAAGAGGCAAAACATTAAACTAAAGAAAACAAAACAACAGAAAATTTCATATCCGTGCGTGACAGCGCGAACGCAAAAAAAAAACAAACACAAACAAAAAGTTATCCAATATGTTAACGACAGAAGCAAACAAACAAAAACTTAGGCATGACTTATTTATTACCCGTTTTTTAACCTAGTGCGAGTAGTGCGGAAACTCAAATCAAAGAATCAAATAAAGAGAACAAAACAAAACAAAGCTAGCCACTTCACACTGGAAATATCTCCCTCTCTTTCTCACACAAGTACACAACTACACTCAAACACGACACGGAAGTAAAAGTCATTTTAAAGAAGACATCACACACATTTATTCACGCGCATTATACAAAGAAAGAGTAAAGTTACGGTAAGTGAGATAAACGTGAAATGAGAAGGTGAGAATGCGATTTTGGAGATGTGTGAAGAAGAAAAGAAAAAAAGATGAAGAAACAAACTATTGTGAACAGAACAATGGATACACAAACACACACACAAGCGCCCAACTCTTTTTAGTGAGCGAAGTAAGACAACAACAAAAACTACAAGCCGAACAAAATAAATGTATTCAAAATAGTTTTGGCAAATTTAGAGTAATGGAAAGTATGAGAAATCCTGCAGAGAAGCTGCAAAACATTTCAGATCCATCGTTGTTCAAAGCGGTTTTGATTTGCTTAGATAGTTTATTTTTGGAATTTCGTTCAGAAAATACCAACATTTTCCAGTCCTGCTGGAATTTTATTTATTTGTATTTGGCACAACCTTGTTGGGGCCTTCCCTATGACCAAAGACGCAATTTAGTGTAATTGGTTAACTCATACAAGTCTCTATACGATTTTGGCAGCTGTCGATACAAAAATGGTGCGTAAATATTCCAAAACTTTTGAATTAATTTTCTGACCAATTTGTTGGTGTTTTCGGGAAAGTTTAGGGGACAAAAACCCGCAACCATAAAGAAGCAAGGTAAAAAATGCTGCCTCCGAGTTATAAATTTATGAAAAAGTAGTGATTTTTAGAAAAAAACTAACTTAATCCACCTATGTGGTTGATGCCTTCCTCACTTTTAACCAACAATGGGTGGTTTGGACACATATTTCAGCTTTTTTTTAGATCCAGAGAAATAAGTAAACAGATATAACTTAAGTGGTCATAACTCGAGACAGGGTTGCCACATCTTCAATGTTGTGGACTCATTGGAAAGGGTTTTCGATTACCTAACCAACGATGGGTCGGATGATAGATCCGGACATCGTTTGCATACATTTAATTGAGATCCGGCTTCAAAAAAGTACATAAATATTACTTAAGTGGTCATAACTCGAGACAGGGTTGCCACATCTTCAATGTTGTGGACTCATTGGAAAGGGTTTTCGATTACTTAACGAACGATGGGTCGGATGATGGATCCGGACATCGTTTGCATACATTTAATTGAGATCCGGCTTCAAAAAAGTACATAAATATTACTTAAGTGGTCATAACTCGAGACAGGGTTGCCAGATCTTCAATGTTGTGGACTCGTTGGAAAGGTCTCTTGATTACCTAACCAACGATGGGTCGGATGTTGGATCCGGACATCGTTTAAATGCATATAAATGAGATCCGGATACATGTGAAAATACATTGTTATACATAACTTTTGAACTAGTTATCGAAACTTCAAACAATTCAATAGCGATGTATGGGACCCTAAACCAAGTCGACTGCAACTGGTTTGGTCAAAATCGGTTCAGCCAGTGCTGAGAAAACTCAGTGAGAATTTTGGTCACATACATACATACACACACACATACACACACACATACACACACACATACACACACACAGACATTTGTTCAGTTTTCGATTCTGAGTCGATATGTATACATGAAGGTGGGTCTTCGAGCTTTTAATAAAAAGTTCATTTTTAGAGCAGGATTATAGCCTTACCTCAGTGAGGAAGGCAAAAAATCGAAATTTCATGCATAAAATTTGTTTGACCCCATTGTTTATGCAAATTTGAATTTGCAATCGAAAAGTACTTTACAGATTTTTTGATAACGTGCCTTGTTTTCAAGATATAGCCACCGAATATTGTGGTGAAATCAAATTTTTGCTGGCTATGTCATGAAAACGAGGCATTTTATCAAATAATCTGTAAAGTACTTTCAATTGCAAATTCAAATTTACATAAAAAATTTATGCATGAAATTTTAATTTTTCCAAAAATCTCAAACTTTTCAAAAACTTGCTTTTGGCCCTAATAACACATAAAAAAAATTCGGGAATCTAAAAATAAGGATTTTGAGAAAGTGAGTTTTTGTTTTTTTTTCTATACATTCCTCATAAATATCTGCAACTTTGTCTAAAACACCAAATTGATCAGAATTTTCCTTGGAATGTTACAGATTTTCGAATACAAAAAAATCTTCAATTTTTTTATAAATTGTGAAAGCTTTTGATGCGTGCTTCGAATTCAGTTTAAAATGCAAAAACAAAAGAAACTGGTTTTGACGATTTTCAGGCAAAATTCTTACTTTCAATCAATTTTTTCCAAAATTTATTAAGGCATCTGCAGGGTTCGGGTGCAAATTTGGCTTATGAATACCGAGATCAATTTGCCACCTTGAAAAAACTCCGTCATCCCGGGCAGACGGTAATAATAAAATTAATAATATTTCAATAACAAATCCTGTTAAATTAACAAAAAGTGTTATTATTTTATCCTGAACTTCAACTTCAAGCAGAAAAAATAATAACAGTTTCTGATAAAATAACGAGATTTGGTATTTAAGTGAAATTATATTGAAAATGTTTAATAACATAAGAGTAATAATAATAAGAGAAAATGTTATACAACTCAACTACAACAGCTCTTCTATTAACAAGATTTTTTATTCGTTTGGTATTCTGACTTGGAAATATTTCCATTTTCAATATAATTTCACTTTAATATCAAATCTCGTTATTTTATCAGAAACTGTTATTATTTTTTCTGCTTGAAGTTGAAGTTCAGGACAAAATAATAGAGCAAATCCAGCTCAAATCAGGAATTTTTCTCGTACTTTTGTACCCGACCTTCTCCGATTTCAATGAAACTTTGTAGACATGTTATCCTAGACCTATATAAGCCATTTTTGTGTATGTGGAGCCAATAGTTCTCGAAAACAACATTTGAGAAGGGTGTAAGGTATTTAAATATTTTTGTATTGTGCAATTTAAAAATTACTGTATCTCGAAGCAGTTGCGTCGTATCAAAAAGTGATCAAAGACAAATTTGTAGGAAATTGGACGAGCTTTCTGAAAAAAATACACTGAAACAAAAATACACAACACTTACATGAGATTTTTTGATTTTTAAGTCTAAAACTTAAGTTTAAAGAGGATGTCACGATTTTTTTTCGTTCAAAATTTTTGAGAAAATAGCCTAAGATGTTACCAAAAGACTGACGAAAAATGCAGGATGGTATGTTACTCCTAAAAAAATACAAAAATCATTTACTAAAACTGTTTTTTTTAAAGTGGCCTAAACGTCGAAATTTTCAAAAACCGGTAGTGGCAATCGATTCCCCAGACAATTTTACATAAAAGTCTCCATGTTGACCATTGTCCTATGTCCAATTCTTGGGAAGATATAGCGGTTTTAAAAATAAAAATGTTGAAAAAATGGTTTTTTTGTGGTTTTTGGCAATTTCTATATGACAGACTTGGTTTTTCAGTCTGGTAAATATTTTTACCGGAAAGCTAGTCCAATTTCCCATAAGTTTGTCTTTGACCACATTTCAATTGGATGTATGTGCTTACAGATATAAGCTAATTTACTATCCAGGTTACTATACTACACTGAAAAAATATGACGTTTTCAGTAATGAGCAATGTAATTAGCTTATATCTGTAAGCCCATACATCCAATTGAAATGTGGTCAAAGACAAACTTATGGGAAATTGGACGAGCTTTCTGATAAAAATATTTACGAGATTGAAAAATCAAGTCTGTCATATAGAAATTGCCAAAAACAAAAAAAAAACATTTTTTCAACATTTTTATTTTTAAAACCGCTGTATCTTCCCAAGAATTGGACATAGGACAATGGTCAATATGGAGACTATTATGTAAAATTGTCCGGGGAATCGATTCCCGCTACCGGTTTTTGAAAATTTCGACGTTTGGACCACTTTTCAAAAAAACAGTTTTAGTAAATGAATTTTGTATTTTTTTAGGAGAGACATACCATCCTGCATTTTTCATGAGTCTGTTGGTAACATCTTAGGCTATCTTCTCAAAAATTTTGAACGAAAAAAAATCGTGACATCACCTTTAAATTTAAGTTTTAGACTTAAAAATCAAAAAATCTCATATAATTGGCGTGTAGAAAGCTCGTTCAATTTCCTACAAGTTTGTCTTTGACCACTTTTTGATACGACGCAACGGCTTCGAGATACAGTAATTTTTAAATTGCACAATACAAAAATATTTAAATACCTTACACCCTTCTCAAATGTTGTTTTCTAGAACTATTGGCTCCATATACACAAAAATGGCTTATATAGGTCTAGGATAACATGTCTATAAAGTTTCATTGAAATCGGAGAGGGTCGGGTACAAAAGTATCAGAAAAATTCCTGATTTGAGCTGGAATTGTTCAATAAAATTACCATAAATCGCACAAATGGAAAAGTTTTAAAGTGTCCATAACACAATCAGTTATTAGGGGACCTAAGGGACTTAACTTAAATTTGCTAGAACTATGGAATAATTTTGACCATTTTAATCGTGTTCATTTATTTGACCATGAAATGGAGTCCTTAAGATAAAATAAATCCGATAAAATTAACTTTTGAAAGATGTTTTTTTTTAATTTTGCGTCTGCCAGATGTAAATTTACACATTTATAGAGGTAAAATCAAACCTTTTTTGAGATAAAACCATGATTTTTTTTACTGTGTAGTTAAATTCGCTACTTCCACATATTGCATGCAATTTTTGCTTGTATGCAACAGCGACGAACCGTCCTAATTCTCCATGCAAACTTTGGAGATAAACCATTCAACCCTATCTAAATATTTTTGAAAAATTGATTTTGAGACCTGAAACTTCATGCTTCCCCTCGCGTTGAGATTTTGTTGGTCGGTGGTACAGTCATCCCACATATTCGGAACACCCACAAATTCGGAACACTTTTGTGGTAATTTGTCAATAGGTTGCAAAATGCAACTTTTATGTCGTCTCTGCTATTTTTAGGACCTTCATTTGGACATTCTCTTGCTAGTTCACTAGTAAAAATAGTACTTTTTGAACAAATAAACTCATTTCAAGACTATTTTATCAAAAGCAGCAAAACACTGTCTCCAAATTGCTTGTTCCATAATTGTGGGATGTTATTGTGCCTCCCACAATTGTGGAACACCTAAATTTAATTGATATTTTCACAAAAAAGTTATCAGGCCATGTTTAAAACATCACTAAGCTTGAGTTTTATTGGTTTCAGAGTGTGGAGTCATTTTTTTGTAAAAATATGTACTCCTGGAGAGAAAAAAAGTTTGCTTACATCGTAAGAAAAAAGTGTTCCGAATTTGTGGATTTCAAGGGTCAATGTTTTTCTTTAAAAACTTGATATAAAACGTAAAAATGCACAGTCGGTCTATACATCAATCGAAAGATCACAAGAAAAGCTTTCACATGAACGAAAAAGCAAATCATTATGTTCAATTATCGATTTTCTATGATTTGTTGAACATTGGCAGATCTGTAAACTGTTCCGACTATGAGGGATGACTGTATTGGTTTTTTCCTTCATCTATATCTTTTAGGCTTGTACAAATCATAAAGTTGTTTTTTTCCTTATTAACAAGCTTATTTTTATTTTCACACTTCATGTTCACGTTTTAAGTGCACTACTTAAGGGTAACCAATAAAATACACAACAAAAATACCCTTGCAATACGGCACGCACCACATTCCACTCCAGGTTGCTCCCACGTAGTGATACAGCCACTACAGCTGTTATCAGGGCCCAGAATAAGGGCACCTCCTCAACCCGATGTCCCACGTTCGCTGTCCCGTGCCAGTCCGTTTCACCACCTCCACCAATCTAATCACATCAATATCAACACCACTTTTCGCCAGTCAACAGTCGCGAGCAGACGTTTGACCTGGACAGGTGCGAAAATTGAATCTTCAATCCAAATTGTGTGACACGTTTGATAAGAGTTAAGCTCAAATTACGTCAAGTTTTACGCGGAGTTTGTTTCCACAATAATAAAAGATAGTTCGGAGGAGTCGCGCTTCGATTGTTTGGCGATTTTGGTTTGGTCAATTTATTAGTGGGTGTGATCTAAAAAGCTGTTAGCTCACTTTACAAGTTTACCGAATCGAACCAGGGTTTGCCATAGGTTAGGGTGAGTTTTTCCTGCTCGTGACGGCGGCGACGACGCCAAATCAACCACGTGCACAAACTTGCCGCTACTGTTTGTGGTACATTTTCATGATTCATCGAGCATTTCTTCCGGCAAGAACGACTTAAAAAAACACTTCAGCAACGAGTTTAGTTGTAATTAAGCAATCAAGTGCATCGGAAGTGAAATTGGTCGCAGATTAATTATAATCCATAACGCTCGAAAACCGAATCAAACAAGAAGAAACAGAAAACAAGGTGCCAACTTTTATCAGTGTGACAAACGGAAAACAGCGGTTTTGGGTGGCATTTTACCTGCTGGTTGGCGCGCCGCGTGATAAGCACGAAATTTCAGCGTTTCGACGCTGGTCCCAATTTCGGAAGACTTTGATAACGCCATGGTGTGATTCATTGCCGGGGAAAGATAGTGAGAAGTGATAGCACCAGATTGGGAACGGGGCGAATAAAATTGAAAGTGTTCCACGTGACGCTGAGAAGGGAGGAATCTTCGTTGGGTAAGTCACTGCTTTTATTTTTTATTCTTGCTGAAGTGGTACTCTGGAAGGACATTAGCCCGGGTTTTATCGAGCACTTGAGAAATAAACCCAATAAATAGGTGGTTGAGTCAGCCACTAATGGTTTAAACGCTGAAAATATTGAAAATAACGTGTTGTTATGTCAATTATTGATAAAAATAGCCCATCATGCGAGGCTATACCAGCCTAGGTAGTGAAAGTTATCGTTACAAATCTAATGTTGGCTGTGATGAAAGAGCTTTTTAGCAAATTTATAATAATCCAGCAATCCCTTACGAAAACAGCATAATTCAAAAAAAAAAATCCGCTCGTGCTCAAAAATTTTCTGGGGTCCCTTGGCCGAAACAGTTAAACTTGTCCATTAGGTTTAACTACGTCATGTCAAGAAATCAGAACTCCGCGTCATTTCAACCGATTTTAGTTATCTTGGACGCAAATGAAAGGTTAATTTGAAGTAAAAAAATGTTGCAAAACGGCAGGCTAGAAATTTGAAAAGGTCGTATGTAAACTAAAAATGCTGTGTTATTTTAATCGGATTCGTTGGAAAATTTTACAAATCAAAAAATGTTGAAGTTATGTTTTCAATATTCTGAGATACGATTTTTTGAGAATAAAAACTGGGTTTTTCGAAGCGTCAAGCGCTTCATAAAAAATGATTTTGCAGTGCAGTTTTAGTAATTTGAAAAAAAAAAATCTAAATGGCTCCAAACATGCTAAAAATCAACGTCGCTAACCAATAAGATTATCGTCGATAACTTCATCGCCCAGCGCTAACGATCAAGTTATCGTTATCGTCGTTATTTCAGACTCAGAAAACTTTATATGAATACATTTGTTTATGGAAATGGAACTGGCTTGAATGTGTAAGTACTCAAAAACTTGAGTGTAAAACAACTCTAAACTTTGTGTAAATTTTCAATTAGGTACATACATTTTGAGTTAAATAGTAAAATTCTCACAATTTACCGTTTTTATTTAAAAAAAAATGCTCATACTTTTTATTTCTACAAAAAAAAGTTGTGTTAACAAAAAAAATTCACAAAAAACCGTGTTTCATTTTAAATACTGTCCAGACAAAAATTTAACTTCGGATAATCGAATCACAAAATCCGTTTTTTTATTGCCTTATTTTTGATTGTTAACTAAAGTATTGATACTAGTTATTTACTTTAAAAAAATGCAAGGTGGAGCAGATGAAAAAATATCAATTGAATTATGCTTGACAAATATTTTATTTATTTTTTTAAACAAAGGAAACGATAACATTTTGCATACTTTAGGACCATCATTTCCAATATTTAACTTAAATCACAATCTTTAAACCTTATTGATTTTCCGATACTTGCTACAACTGTACGCCCGGTTGCAATCCCCGCTGCCCAGTCCGATGATAATCGCTTTCAAACACGTCAAAATGGTCCCCGAACCAGTTTCCGGCTCCGCCATCGCTCCCGCCAACCAGGTGACTCCCAAACTGAAATCAAAAGAGCTCATTTAAATCCAAAGCAGACTGTGCCAAACCGCGTCTCTCCACTCCACCTCCACACCCCGATCCAGTACTTCCGGTTGTACTTGAGCTGCAGCGAGTACTGATTGATATCGCAGATGGTCCGCTGGACGCAACTTCCCTCGTCCTTTCCGGTGACCGCCACGGCATCCATCGAGTCCAGCACGCGGGCTGCGATCTGGTTGATTTCACGAAGTCGCACCAACTCTAGGGTTTCCACCGGGGGAACCGCTCCGCGGCGTCTTCTTCGCCTTCGGCGAACCTCTTCCTCTCCGTCGTCCGGGTTGACCGTCGGGATCATCATCATGTTGGCGTCCGATTTGGTCATCGTGATGCACATGATGACCTGCAGGACAAACATCCCAAAGGACAGGAAGGCCAGGGTGGTTAGGGCGATGTCGAACAGGTCTTTGAGGCCGAGTCCCTTGATGCTTTTTTCCTCGATCTCGATCGGGTGGTAGGCGTAGTCCCCGCGGGAGGCATCGGAGTACGGTGGTTCGCCATGGTTGTAGACGCGGCCACCGGCCAACGGAGGGTATTGCTGGGCGGGTGGACGGTAAGGGTGTTGATTTTGGGCAGGTTGCTGATGATGATGATGATGGTAGGGATTTGGTTGATAAGCCGGTTTGGGAAAGGCCACGTGATTGGGATCGGGCTGTTGCTGGACGGCGTACCCTGTGATCATACCCTCGTCAAAGTATTCTTCCTCCGCGGAGCGCGGATTCGACACCGGAGTGATATCCGATCGATGGTTCGATACGTTCATGACGGCCATCGGCCCACCCGGAGCCAAGTAGTTGCGATAGATGTCGTCCAGCGTGGAAGATCTACAAAACAAAATCAAATCAAAGCAATCATCGAGTTTTCGTCATGAAACCCAACCCACTTTGACAACCAATTCACGTATCCGGAAGAGCCCTGATCGTACAGCATGGTGTCCTTGGATGGTGTGGGCAGGCTGTTGTTTTCCAGCATCATGAAGCTGCCCGGGGCGGTGCCGACGCGTCGCGAGAGGGAGAGCTCGCGCAGCGGAAGGACGTCCGCTATGATCTGGTTGGCGAGGAAGCCGTTGCAGCGGTAGTTGTTCATCATTTTTCTGGGGAAGGAGAGATTGAAGTCATTCAATCAGAGGAAATATGAAGGCCAACGGTGACCTATCGAGAAATTAAAAGTGAGAGTGTGTGCAACATGGAGTTAAACTTTCTGTGCAGTTTCTGTGAAGGTTCGCATGGCACTTCGAAAAGTGTAACTCCATGTTGCACGCACACACTCTCACTTTTAATTTCTCGATGCATGTTAGGGTATCAACATTTTCGTAATAGAAATACGCAACATTGCTGAAATTTTCAAGTTAGCGCAGTTTTAGTAAAAAAATCAATATTTTCCCCTTTTTCGTCATTTTTGCGCGTGGCGCGTCTAAAACCCCAGTTTTTATTTTCAAAAAATCGTATCTCAGAGTATTGAGAACATAACTTCACAATTTTTTGATATGTTATGTAAAATTTTCCAAAATAGCATTTTAAGTTTTCATACGACTTTTTCAAATGTTAAGCTAGATTTTTGAAACTTCTTACTATTTTGCTCAACCAATCACCTTTCTTTTGTGTCTAAGACAGCTAAAATCGGATAAAATGGCGCGAAGATATGATTTTTTGAAAAAAGTGGTTTTTGCGAAAATCGACAAAAATTGCCATTTTTCGGACCACCCTAATGGCCAAAAAAATACGGGTCTTAATTTGGCCAAGGAACCTCCAAAAAAGTTTTGAGCTCAATCGGAGAACTTTTTTTCGAATCATGCTGTTTTCGTGGGGAGTTGCTGCATATTTACACTGAGATCACCTGTTAAAAATTAAAATGTTATTTTTTAAATTTCTCTATTTTTAATGAAAGAGCAACTTTACGTTTTTAAAGATCGAATTTTCATTGGGTTTATGATGTTTTTTTCAAACCATTGTCAATTGATTCCTTATACCAAAAAAACTGTTTTACATCAATGGTTACATATTATTTTAATTAAGTTTTCGAAACAAGTACTCGATTTTGACAAATATTATCCCCATGAATTTTCGTATTTTTTCGATTTGTTTTAGTTTAAAAAAAATATGTTATTGTCCAAAATTATACAATATATATTTGTCCTTTTAAAGTATTATTCGAGATTTATAGGACTGTTGCAAACATTTTTAAAAATGTAAAATTGTAATAACAGACTAATAACATTTTTAGTTATCCTTCGAACAAATATTTGTTATTATTTTCGTTATTTTAACAACTATTCCGATCATCCCAATAACAGTCAGAGCTATTCTTCCATAACAAAAAATGTTATTCCAAAGTTGTTGTGGCTTTCAATCAAAATCAGACCAATAACAATTTTTGTTATGATAACATAAACTGTTATTAAACTCTTATACAAAAATGGATTTTTTAAGAAGATTCCATAACACTTTCTGTTATTTTAACAATATTTGTTATTGAAATGGCATGAATTTTGTTATTACTGTCTGCTCGTGGAGGGCAATAGATTTTTTTTCAATAAACCTCAATATTTTAACGAAGTGCAATCAGTTAAAAACAATTTAAAATATTTTTCCCTGCGTTTATTATCACTTTTTAAGTTTTTTTTTGTTATTTTTTCAGTTGTTTTTCAAACAAATGATTGCAAATCAACTCTGGAGTTTTTTTGAAAAGTTCCAATAAACCAAATTTCTAGTTTTTGCTTTTTGTGTGTTTTTGAAACCGCCTTGAGTCAGGGGTATTAAAAAACACCCAAAAAGCAAAAACTAAAAATTTGGTTTATTGGACCTTTTCAAAAAAAAAAAAACTCCAGAACTGTACCTAGTGATATAATGCATTTTCCACAACTTTTTCATTAAATGTTGAAATTTCATATTTTTGGCCACCTCTCCTTTGACTTGGCCAGAGCTGAGGTACAATGATCTTTAAAAAATATTTGCATCGGTCTAAATCTGAAAAAAATAAATCAAAATAACGAGACAATTCTACATTGTTCTGCTTTTTAAAAAAACTAATTTTATCAGGACTCGAAAGTTTTGCGAAATTTTCTGATCTATTCAATGAAAATATTTCAAAAATATTCTTATTTAGTCTAAAATGTAAAATTACAAAAAATATAAAATTATAGACTTTTTTTAAAAGTCAAGCTTGATTTTAAAATTTTGAAATTATTTTTACAGAAAAGATCAGAAAATTTTGCAAAAGTGTCAACGTTGAAAATCGGACAAATAGTTTCGGTGATATGTATTGTCAGTTGAGAATTGCAGGCTAATTAGGTGACAGATGAAAAAAAACTCATTTTCATCGATTCGAATTCTTTGTTAGGATGTATCTCGAATACTCAGCTTTTCAAAAATATGTTGTCGGACGTAATTTTCTTTCAAGAAGTATTTTGAAAATGCACAAAAATTAATCATTGCTCTAAAAAGTGGTTTTCAATGATGTCTATTTTTTCGATATTTTGCAATAAACACGATTTAAATATTCATAACCAGATATCAAATAAGATTTGCACCATTACGCACAATGGCTCGAAAACTGTCTTTTTAGTACCCTTAAGCAAATAAAAAAATATTGAAAATCAAAAAATATTTATTTTGGGACGGAGGGGCGGTACGACCCCTTCCATTTTTGAACATGCGAAAAAAGAGGTGTTTTCAATAATTTGCAGCCTGAAACGGTGATGAGATAGAAATTTGGTGTCAAAGGGACTTTTATGTAAAATTAGACGCCAGATTTGATGGCGTACTCAGAATTCCGAAAAACGTATTTTTCATCGAAAAAAACACTAAAAAAGTTTTAAAAATCCTCCCATTTTCCGTTACTCGACTGTAAATTTTTTTGGAACATGTCATTTTATGGGAAATTTAATGTACTTTTCGAATTTACATTGATCCAGAAGGGTCATTTTTTCATTTAGAACAAAAATTTTGATTTTAAAATTTCGTGTTTTTTCTAACTTTGTAGGGTTATTTTTTAGAGTGTAACAATGTTCTACAAAGTTGTAGAACAGACAATAACAAAAAAATGATATATAGACATAAGGGGCTTACAAACATCACGAGTTATCGCGATTTTACGGAAAAAAGTTTTGAAAAAGTTGGTCGTCATCGATCATGGCCGTTCATGGTCACTCGCGACAGAAACGAACGACAAAACAAAGAGAAACGCAAAAAGTAACTTTTTCAAAAAAAAAAATTTCGCAAAATCACGATTACTCGTGATGTTTATGAGCAAACCCCTTATGTCTATATATCAAAATTTTTGCAATTGTCTGCTCTACAACTTTGTAGAACATTGCCACACTCTAAAAAATATCCCTACAAAGTTAGAAAAAACACGAAATTTTAAAATGAAAAATTTTGTTCTAAATGAAAAAATGACCCTTCTGGGTCAATGTTGATTCGAAAAGAACATTAAATTTCCCATAAAATGACATGTTATAAAAATTTTTACAGTCGAGTAACGGAAAATGGGAGGATTTTTAAAACTGTTTTAAGTGTTTTTTTCGATGAAAAATACGTTTTTTTGGGAATTCTGAGTACGGCATCAAATCGGGCATCTAATTTTACATAAAAGTCCCTTTGACACCAAATTTCTATCTTATCACCGTTTCAGGCTGCAAATTATTGAAAAACACCTCTTTTTTCGCATGTTCAAAAATGGAAGGGGTCGTACCGCCCCTCCGTCACGAGATATCAAAAAACGGACCTCGGATTCGTGATCAGGGACAAAAGTTACCCCTTTGGACAAAGTTTCACGCAAATCGAAGAGGGGTCGGGGCAACTTTTCCCGATTTCGTGTGGTAGAGAATTACCCACATTTAACATTTCAAATGCTTGAATATTTTTTATTTGACAAAACAATTGTCAATTTCATGAAACATTCAACTTTTTGTTACTCACATTAACTTTCTGCTATTCATATTTGACATCATTCGGAGCTGATCGCATTTTTGAGATCATTTACAGATGATTAAATTGCATTTCCGGTCAGATTTCGGAGAAACATGATTGAGCAACCTCTACTGCTGGAAAAGTAGATTGTTGGCTTCAGGAAACGGTTCAGATAAAGTGCAGTTAGTTTTACTGTTCCGATATGCAAACTAAAACTACACTAGATTACAATGCGACGTCTTCAAAGATTCACTCTCAACTAATTTTGCATCGATATCACAATTAGCCGACTCTCACCTGTGAAATCCCATCGTCGAGAAAGCGGTTCGAAACGTGCCATCTTCACGGGTTAAATTGTGCAGCAGAGCGGTGGTCCCTCGTTCCGTGGACTTTATTTGGCCGGAACCATCCTCCGGATCCGCGGTTCGACTTTCCATTCCATCCGGCTCCATCAGTTCATCTTCGGTCCTCAGACCTAAATCGGGTGGTCCTTCCAGCATTAGAAACGTGGCCGGCATCAGCTGTTCGTTGAGGATGTCGTTGATGTTGATTGTTAGGTCACTTGGTGTCATGCCTTTGGCTGATATTTGAGCAATCGAACATAATAGTATCAAAAGTGGAATTTTCATTTTTGTTTCACTATTTGCAACTCCAAAGAACGCAGATTGCAACTGCCTATCTCAACTGTTTCAACTAGAATGATGAGTGCAAGCAAAGACAGTAACGACACAGGTTTAGTGGATTTGTCATGTTACAGTTTTGCAATTAACCTTCTATGAGGCATGATCAACATAGTACAACAAACCCCTTCATTTGAATTGACTCGTTGGCCACTCAAGGGTTAACCACCAGTTTGTGCGTTGGATGCAGTCTGTGTGAAAATCATGCTACACGACACGCTAGCTTTGAGCACTGAGCAAATTTCCATTTGAGTGCATCCAATGTCTTTGCTGCAGAAAGTTAGTTTTCCGCTTTTCCTTTCCGTTGTCTTGGCCAACTGTAACGGTAGGCTTCCTTCTGTTGATTTTCTTCCTGCGTTCTATGAGCAAGTCCAAGTGACATTATTCGACCATGATTTCGATTCAGGCTTAGTGAATCTTCACGATTTCGCAGAATGTGGGACTTTCCGTGAAAAAAATAATAGTTTAGTTTTGATGGAGACAATAAAAAAAAAGATATACTCTGATAAAAAAAAACATTTTTTTATTTTTTTTTTTTCAATAAAAAATATATTTATGTTTAAGTGGCCCAAATCAGGCAACAGAGATGCATGGACAAATTGTTTTTTTGTACTTGTTTCTTGGAGTTGTTCCTGGAAACGAGAAAAAAAAGTACTGTAATGTTCAAGCAGCAGAATAAATTCTCTGCAATATAATTTATAAACAATGAAAATTGAGCAAATAACACAGTTTAACAAAAAATCAATTGTTTCCTGTCTCTGAGACGAGTATATATTGATATCCCAGTAGAATTTGACTTGCATGCAAGTTGGAAAAACTTGAATGAGAACTAACTGAAAATATAATTTTAAAACGGCTATAAATATGCGAAGAAACAATCAAATTTAAAAAAAAACAGGGGTTTTTCAAAAAGGGGAAAACGTAAACTTTAAGATAAATGTATTCGTTTAGTTTTTTATTCAATAGTTCTTTTGTAAAATAGTCAAAAAAGTAGCTAATTTTGGGCTAAACTTACATTTCAAACGGGTGTATCTCAAAATTGGGACCGATTTGAGCAATTCTGAACCCGGAATCAGATTTAGCAGGCAAAATTATACTAGTAACACATATGAGCAACTCTCTACGAAATCGGCCGATTTCGACCATTTTTATTTTTTGTATTTTTTGAGTTGGCTCAAACTTTGTGGGGGCCTTCCCTATGACCAAATAAACTATTTTGTGTGATTGGTTCATCCATACAAGTCTCCATACAATTTGGCTGCTGTCCATACAAAAATGGTATGTAAATATTCAAACAGCTGTAACTTTTGAGTGAATTTTCTGATCAATTTGGTGTCTTGGGCACAGTTGTAGGTATTGTTGAGGACTTTTGAGAAAAAAATAGGCACACGGAAATTTTTTTTCAGATTTTTTAATCAACTTTTTTTCACTAAAACTCAATTTCCCAAAATACTTATTTTTTGATTTTCGAGATTTTTTGATATGTTTGGTCATAGGGAAGGCCCCCACAAAGTTTGAGGCAAATCAAAAAATACAAATAAAATCCATTTCCGGTTTTGGTGAAGAATTGCTCATATACTCGTCTCAGAGACAAAATCTTGTCGGACTGTGTAATTGCTGTGATTGAGCATTGCAATTGTATAGCTGAGAAAAGTGAAATTTGTATTTTGTGTGACTTACTTTTCTTGTTATTCTCGAGCCTTCTTTTCTCTACCAAAAACTTAATCATAATATCATACTTTATCGATACAAGAGCTGAACAGTTATACTAGATGTTAAAGAGTTGAAATTTGTAGCACTTATATCGAAAGTATTACTTTTCAATATTGGTTTGATTTGAACGATGAATGGACTAAACTTTTGCTTAAAATTCGATTCATAGGGTGTTTTACGGAACTGCAAAAATGTTGTTTGCAACTCGTTGCAAATCTGCATTTTGCAACTAGGGGCAAAACTATTATTTTATAATTTCAAAATCAATCCTTTTATTTCAAGAGTGCTTGAAAAAATACATTTAAAAAAGGTTTTTTTTTGAAACTTAATTTTTTTTTAAATGATTGAAAATCACTTAAAAAAAATATTTTTACAATGCTGCTATTTCAGCATTCATTTGTACAATTTCAAAAGTCTAAAAACGAAAATAAAAAAATAAACAAATTTGTTACTTTGGCTACATTTTATATGAGATATTCCAGGCTATTAAAAAAATCCATGTTTTTCTGTTGATTTCTGTTTTGGTTAAACAGAAAATCCAATATTAAACCTTTAATTCATCGCATGAACACAAAAAAAGCAGGCAATCCACGACCCCCGGGTCTTATGTGGTCTCTGTTGCAAGTTCCTGCTCGTTTTTAAGCATCCGAAGGTTATAAGTGGGGATTTTTAAAAGAAATAAATACTATATTTATGTATTATTGTACATTTCAACAATATTGATTTCAGACGTATCAAAACACTTTGTAAAGCTTGCCTAACAATTTATTCATTTTAACAATTAAAATCTTGTTAAAAACAACTTGTTAAACATCTCAAGATACATATAAAATAATTTAAAAATTAAGCTTAAATGGGCCTTCGAATAATCGAATCACGAAAAAAACTGTTTTCGTTTTTTTTTTATTTCCTTACTTTTAACATCAAATTTGAATTCAGCGACCCCATTTTTAAAAGTCAAATTTGAATAGTTGCTTGCCTAATAAATAACACAATTTTTTTTATATTTGTTCAACGCCATTTTTAGCGCCAACTTGGATTCAAAATTTCTTATTTCATGATTGATTTTGTTCAACATTTTTCAGTTAATGATGGGAAAATGATTATTATGACCATATGAAAATTATAGGCTTGTTTTGGGAAATTTTGATTTTTGGGTCATATGTGACCCATCATGCTTGAAAGAGGTAGGGGTCTAACTTAAGCTACAACATTAAAAAAAATCAAAAAAAAATTATTCCTGATTCGATTATCCGAAGATTCAATCATCCGAAGTAGAATTTTTCCAAGGTGGATAATCGAGTCCAATAGGTAGATGGTGTCTTTTACTTTTAGGGCAATGACTGTCAATGATGGTTCTGAATTCAGGGTCCAGAAATAGTAAATTGAAAAAATAATCACAATATGTACATAAAATGCTTCTACAAACAACACAAAGAAAACCATTTTTTGATTGAAAACTTACACACTAAGAAAAAAAAGTGTAAGTTTACGTCTAATTTGATAACTGGAGCGTCAAATAAAACGTATAATTACGTCTAATTACGCGCCATGCATTGGTCGTGTAATATTACACGCTTGATTTTGAATGGGTCGTGTAATATTACACGATTGATTTTGGGAACGTGCGCTCATTGCGATCGGGAAATCTTATTGGATTCTACGTTTTCTCATTGTACACAAAGAAAGCATCTTGTTTACGAAAACTCATTTTTTTATTTGCACAACTCTAAAATCATTGAATCATTACACATGCCAGTCACATTTTTCTGATGCCTTCACCATTCACTTGCCATTTACAGTGCATTTTATGTTGATTGTTTTCGACCGAATTGTCGATCATTTTCACTTCACAGATTGGGTTTCCTTTCCTCTTCCTAACAAGAATGCTCCAACGGCACTTTTCATGATGCCTCAAGTGAAACGTTGCTGTTTACACGTTGTAACGGATCAGTCCATGATTCTTATTTCGATAAACCAGCATCAGGTGACTGCTATCTGCGGAAAAAATAGTGTGAATTTCACAAGACACAGATAAATTCCACCAAGCTTACCTTGTTTATCAGTTTATAATTACTTTTGTCGCGAAGAATCCGGGTTTAACCGGGCCATAGTACGGCAAATCTTCGAAAAAATCTTTTCAAAAACAATTTTCTACGCGTTGTTAAATATGGCGGTTGCTGCAATGATTCATGGAACTGTCAAACACGAAAGAGCCAAGAACTCAAAACTGGGTTCGATTAGATGTACGATTACATCAACTTTGATGTAACGTTACATCAAATTAGATGCTCCAGTTATGTGCATCAAATAAGGCGTAATGTTAGGTTTTTTGTGACGTATGCTTATGTTTTGCCAGATGTAAAGCTAAATCAATGGAAATTTGATTAATTTCCGTGAAAATAAACCGAGATTTACATCAATATTACAATTACACGATCAGATTTTACGTTAGATGAACGATTGCGTTAAATGTAAAATTCCAAATTTTTTAGTGTATATGAATCAAAATTTGAATATTTTTCTAAAACGAACATGGTCGCCAAATGACCAATCGGGAATGATGCCTTTTAGAGCCTTAATAAGTTCTTTTTTTCGATTGATTCATAGCATTACCTCAGTGAGGTAGACAAACGACAAATTACTAAAAACCAAGTTATTTTGTTACTTCATAATTATTTTAAATTGATTCGTTTAAAATGATACTGGCCCTACATTACACCATTTGCCATCTACGTTATTTCTAAACATGGCGAAAGGCTTTCTCACTACCTTTCGAGTAAATTGAGTAACACCTTTGATAACAGGCAACAAAACAAAACAAAACAATGCTATCTCTGTCCCTGCAGGCGTGATGATAACAAAAACAATAGCACTACAATGTGCCCCTTTTCGCCACCATGATGGCATAGAACTAACAAAACTGTTGAACTTTTCATTCCAGGTGGACGCACCACCGCCGACACTCCATTTCGTTAGATGTAATTTCTACAGAACCAAAGAACCAACCCAACCATGGCCATAACGTCGAAGGTCCCGTACAATCGGCTGGACCAGCTCAACCAGCTACCTCCGAAGCCGATCATCCTGCGGATAGTGCTGCCGCTGATAGTCGCATTCTTCGTACTGTTTTGTTTATTTGGGTATTTTAGCCCGACGACTTCGGTCGTTTACGTCCACCAGCACAACGAGTACCTGGTGCAGTATCTGAACGATTCCGACCTACGGCAGGAGTTGAGGTAAGCCTACTATTTTTTTTAAATTCATTTTAAATTATGATTTTACAGTAAATATCTGTTTTATTCACAGATCTCTCCTCGACTGCAAATCCGTCGACAGCGGGTACCGGATCGAAACCCGGGGTAACTTCTGGGTCCTGCGGAACTTTATCGCCCCGCGGAGGCCCCGACCGGTGGAGTGCTACGAGACGATAACGTACACAACCCATGGCGACTATCGCTTCCTGGAGAATGTGATTCCGCTGCTGGAGCGGTGGCAGGGGCCGCTCAGTGTGGCCGTGTACGCGCCCGGGGAGGAGTTTGACCGGACGATACGGGCGCTGCGGGAGTTGCTGTACTGCAGCCGGCAGTCCTACCTGGTGGAGGAGTTCGCGTCCGTGCATCTGTACTTCGACTTTGACCGGATGCCGCCGAAGGCGGTGAGTAATTTGAGTATAGCAAACATTTTTGAACACCAGAAAAAGGAAGCTGATTTTTTTCCCCAAAATACCATAATTAAAATTCAATTTTGGTTAAAACAAAATCAGTAAAGGCTTCAGTTTCAGAAAGATTTGAGCTCCCTGAACTCGCTCCAATCGAAAGAATCGAATTCTAGTAAATTTCCTGCCAATAAATAAAATTATAAATTTCGGGAAAAAATTCTATCAAATTATCTTAAGCAACCAGGCGCACCCCTTCGCTTTTGATGTCCCCACAGATACACGTGAGTGAGCATGGTTGCTAATTCGATAGAATTCCCAAAATTTATAATTTTATTTATTTGCAGGAAATTTACTAATAATCCATTCTGTCGATTGGAGCCCAAATTCAAAAGTTATCTGCACATTTTCTAGCACAAAAACTGTATTACTTTAAATTCAAGACTTATAATTGGAAAAAAAACTATGTGTATATTTAAAAAAAATCAGAGTTGCTGTGATATTGACTTATAAAATTTGCCAGCTATTTGGGTGATTCCCAAAAACCTCATTTTCCCATTTTTTTTCTTTTCGTGGCTGCATCTCAGCAACCATCCAGTCAAGAAATATTCTAGCACATTGAATCTCAACGGGGGTACCGGGCCTACTTGATTTACATGGTAGGGGGTACCGGCGTAGAAGAAGGTTAAGAATCGCTATTCTAGCAGATCTGCCAGAATTCCGCTAGAATGGTGGAACATTTGTGCTAGAGTACTGTAAAAATATCCAGCTCTGTAAGAACTCTGCTAGAACGTCGTCCAGTCACGAAATATTTTGGCAGATCTTGTTCTGCCAGAATCCTGCTGGAACGGTGAAAAATAACTAGCCTAGGATTTTTTCTGAACTTTTTGAGAAGAAATATTTCCAGACGTGAAAAAATTAAAATTATTTTTTCTCAAAGTTGAACATGAGGTAGAATCATTTTGGACATGTTTACTGCCCCTGATCGCATGTATGTCCCATTCTTGCAAAAAAAAAAATTAGGCCTGTTTAAATCAACAAAATATTTTTTTTTGATTTGACCCTGGGTGCTGAATAGTGGTTCGCAAAACGGCCTCAATTTTGAACTGTCAAAGTGGAACCAATTTTAAAAAAAATAAAAAAAATCAAACCATCCGCAAATTTCTGCTCGAACCTAGGAGGAGTCCGAAGGCTTGAATGGGGAGAGCCGGAGTAGGTTTGGTTTGGTGTGTTGTTTGTACTTATGACTGTTTGTACTTTGGAGACGACTCCTACACCTGGAATGACTTAACGGCCTAACAACCAAGGCCGGGACCGACATTTTACTTCCTCATCCGATGGAAGGTTGCAGCAGATGGGAATCGAACCCAGAATCATCCGCTTACAAAGCGGACAGCGTAACCATTCGGCCACGCACTGCCAATTTACTGTTCGCCAAAAGTAGAGAGTATTGTTATCGATCATTAAAAATTGTTTGTTTTTGCAAGAATAAAAAATGTGTGGCTTTTAGAACCAGAAATTGAAGTCAAAAAATTTTAAGAAAGTTGACGACGAGATCGTCATTTTTTATAATTATGTATGGAAGTATTTTAGTGGTGTCAATGCGGTTTTATTTATACAGAAGCTGTCTTTATTGGTTGATTCCGATTGAAAACCTACTGGTTTCTCTGTTTGTTGGATCAGATTCGCTAGAATCAGCAATGTTTTTTCGCTGGACCAGGAAGATTCCAAAATCAGCCAGGGAATTTATCTGCGATATCACAGAATTACACTCTCGCCGCAACCAATTCTAACCGATCGAAACTTAAAAACACGCACAATTTTTCAGCAAAAATGTAAAAAAACTAGAAAAAATAAAACACATACTACTGTTTATAAAACAACTCGTTTACCTGTAAGAAAAAAGTCATGTTTGTGCTTAAACAGCCTCCTACTTTGTAGATGTAAACAAAGTGGGATCATTCGAAAATCACGTTACGCATTCTCTCTATTCATCACCCAGATTTGACCTAACGATTTTTTGTTGAAATTAGTCTCAAATCTAATTGAAACAACTCAAAATTTAGCATTGAATAAACACTCTCAATTTTGTCAACACTCTTCTGGAAAAAACAGCAAAATTTTCTGGGTTGATTCTACTTACTAATCAATTAAATCAACCCTACCATGTTTTTTAATTCAATTGGGTGCTAAACTGCCCCTGATCGCATAAATGTCCCATATGGGTCATTCCATCTCAACTGTGCACGAAAAAGTGCAAATTTGAAAATTACCCTCTCCGATCCTGCTCAAATTTGGCAGAGCTGTTGATACTATCAAAACATGTAAGAATCCCGAATTTCATCCAAATCGGACCACCCCCTCCATTTTTGTACCTCCCCAAAAAATCGACTTTTTGGCGATTTTTGACCAAACCTCCTAGTTTCAAACGTCGATAGCTCAGGAACCACAAATCTTAGAGGGTCGGTCTTAGACTCAATTTTGAAGGAAATTGGACGTAGAATCCATTTCCGTGATCAAAATTTAGATTAATTTATTTTTTCTACCTGTATTGCGCAATTGAAAACTTTAAACGGCCGTATCTCAAAACACCCCAACTTATTTTTTTATTTGACCTCACCATCGTGTTCCCGGCCAATTTTACATAAGAATCACTTATCGACAGAAATGAATATGTTTTGTTCCAGAGATATCGAATTTTAAAGTTTTGTGTTTTCGAGATTACCTACATTAGCTTCATTCGCCGCATCTGCTAGAAGCACACAGGTGGGCTGATCAATAACTGCTACCTGGTTTTCTGGGAGATAGTTAATTTAATTTATCTTTTTATAATTTTACGCATATATTTATTCAAATGGCTAATAGGGGAAATTCTCGTATGTTTGCCAGGTTAAGTCAAAAAGCCGTAATTGCCAATGGTAAACAAAGCCTATTTTGCATCGGTACTTACGAAAAAACAAATTTCAAAAATGCTTAAGATTGTTCATCAACTCGTCTCTCAAGTGCCCCAAACTGAAAAAAAAATAAATCTTGTTACAATTGGGAGAAAAACAAATATTAGTGTCGGAGGTCACGGTGGCTCTTACGGCTTTTTGAAAACTCACCCGAGATTTTTACTATTTTAACAACAAATTTTGCAAAACTTTTGATAGAAACTTGCTTGTTCACTTCTTTCTTATTGAGCTATTTATCACTCGATTTCAGTTGAAAACGCTTTTAATCAGCTGTAATTGATGCCAAAGCGCTGATATGGCAACATTAGAAGAACGCTGGAATTAGATGCTGTTCCCCTACCTTGATTAATCTATTTTTGTGAAAAAAATATTTATTGGGTTATTTTGAATGCACCGTTTATTTACGTGTTGCTAACCGTTTTAGAGAACCTCCGAGGCCATGACTAGGGCCTTTATCATGGGCGGTAGCAAAATAGTACCATTCAGCAAAAACCCCAAAACCTGCTTTATTATTATTATAGTTTATTATTGACACTTTACCATAATTTTGCAAATCTCATTTATGGGTTAAAAGATTGATCATATTAAATCAATTTTTATTTTGTGAGCCAGCTCCATTTGATTAAAAGATGATTTTGGTCAAGGTACATTTTATTTAAAAAAAATCCTTTATACGTGAGGACAGCAGCCGTATTGTGTTCCAAGAATCCAAGAATGACAGAAGAAAAAAAAACACTGTTGTTCGGACGATGTCGAAATCATCGCAACAAAATTTGGGGAATTTTGCAGCAGATCAAACTTTGTGATTTTTTTACATTTTTCAGTTTTATACTTTACAGAAATCCTTTTCCTACTCCTTGTGATCGTCCTTCACTAGAGTACAACAAATCAACAAATTTTATTCATTTTAATTCATATTTTTAACTAAATAATGTATCGTGCACTTATTGTTCAGTGTTACTAACAAGTTTAATTGCATTTTGCATCGGAATCCAATTCTGCCCTTTACTGTGTGTCGTTATTGCTCTGTCCTGTGGGTTAGCACAGAAATTCACTTCATTCATTGTTTTTAACAGATAAACATTCGCGATTAAACTCCAGTTTCCTACAGTGTTATACAGTTAATTTTTGCCCAATTTGATAAAGATTATTTATGATGAAATATTATTTCAATAAATGACCAGGTAGCAGTTATTGATCAGCCCGCCTGTGTGCTTCTAGCAGATGCGGTGAATGAAGCTAATGTAGGTAATCTCAAAAACACAAAACTTTAAAATTCGATATCTCTGGAACAAAACATATTCATTTCTGTCGATAAGTGATTCTTATGTAAAATTGGCCGGGGAACACGATGGTGAGGTCAAATAAAAAAAATAAGTTGGGGTGTTTTGAGATACGGCCGTTTAAAGTTTTCAATTGCGCAATACAGGTAGAAAAAATAAATTAATCTAAATTTTGATCAAGGAAATGAATTCTACGTCCAATTTCCTTCAAAATTGAGTCTAAGACCGACCCTCTAAGATTTGTGGTTCCTGAGTTATCGTCGTTTCAAACTAGGAGGTTTGGTCAAAAATCGTCAAAAAGTCGATTTTTTGGGGAGGTACAAAAATGGAGGGGGTGGTCCGATTTGGATGAAATTCGGGATTCTTGCATGTTTTGATAGTATCAACAGCCCTGCCAAATTTGAGCAGGATCGGAGAGGGTAATTTTCAAATGCTGTTCCGCTTCAGATGGAATGACCCATATGCATTTTCATCGAGATCGAATTTTTGATGCAGTTTGGTTCAAAATCGTGTGCTCTTTCGAAGACCTATAACATCCAGTACTTTGTTCTAGAAATCAGGAGGAAATCCAGTTTTTTGCGAAAACTTAACACGTAACCTTATGTATGGGACAAACTTCAAATGCGTTTTTCTCAGCTTGCTGTTTTTGCATATGGGACATTTATGCGAACATGGGCAGTAAAGCCCTATGACAATTTTTATGTACAACGGTAAAAACACGATTAAAAACAATTTCTGATCACTTTTTTTTCATTTTAACGCAAAAAAAAAATTGGCAAGGCAACATTTTTTCGATGGCTCAACTATGGTCCCCTTGGAACGAGCTGTCAAGTAGGAGCTTTCCTGTCAAGAAGGACCGCGAGATTAATTTTTCAAAATTGATTTAAAAATCCATTTTAAACTCTGGTGGTCGTAAAAAGGGTTATTGTACTCAGAAAAATAAGCTTTATCGCTGTAAACAATGATATCAGCAATCTAAGCTTCATTTTAGGACCCAATTGAAAGTAATTGCTGTTTACACGTGCTCTTTTTCTGTCAGAATAATCTGTTTTCGATAGCCGGCTAATAGCAAAATTATTGGTTCTAAACTCGTAGCCTTATGTGTGAAATAAACGTCAAATTAATTTTTCTCAGCTTGCTGTTTTTGAATATGGGACATTTATGCGAACATGGGCAGTGCACTTTATCAAAATTTTTGTAACGTTCTTTTCACTTCAAAATCTTATTTTATACCTAAAAATAGAGTAAGAATTTTTCAAAAACTCATGATTTTCAAAAAAGAATTACTTTAACTCAAAGTTTTTTTTTATTTTGATCTTCAGGAACAAATCCTGATTTTTTGCCTTCCTAACCTTACTGAGGAAAATGAACTTTTTAAATAGACCTCCTAGACCTACCTTCATTTGTACATATCGACTCAGAATCACCAGCTGAGCAAATGTCTGTGTGTTTGGCTGTATGTAGACATGTGTACCAAATCAATGTCACTGGAATATCTCGGCACAGGCTCAACCGATTTTGGCCGCAATGGTTTTAATCAATCCGTCTTAACGTCCCCTAAGTTGCTATTTAAATTCATGCAGTTTTATCATGTATTTAAAAAGTTATGTTAAAAAAACTGTTTCATATTAAATTAAAATTACGGTAAAAAGGGTGGTTTTTTAATGAAACCCTCAAATGTTATATATTTTTAGAAAGCATATGAGTAGACCTTTTAGGTGGAGTAAGAATTATCAAGATGTGACTTACCTATCTTAAATTACAAGCAGTTTAAAAAATGGTCAGAATTCACATAACCTCAACTGGTTGGGTTCTCAAAGACCGTGTCTGTATAATCTTGACAAAAAGTCTGTAGGTAGTCTGTTTTATTACTCATCACTTATTTTTATTAGGACCTCCTTAGGCGCTGCGAACGTTAGGGGAGATCCATAAACATGTGGACGCTTTAGGGGGATTGAAATCGCTATAAATGAGAGGAAGGCACCAACCACCTAAAGGTGGATTAAGTAACGTTTTTTGTTAAAAGGTCCTAGAAGCTATATGACTTATTCAATTAAAACTCAAGATGAGTTAGGAGTTTTTGATAAAAAAAAATAGGTAAACCGAAAAAAAACTGATTTTTTAATTTTTCTTTTTATTACTAAAAGTTCAATTCCCAAAATACCTACGTAACATTAATTTTTATTTTTGTGTGGCTTTTTTGTGGCTAATCAAAACTTCTTCTGAGCCATATTGCGTGATGGTGCAAAAGGGAGCCAAACATTTCAAAAGGGCACATAACTTTTGTAAACAACAGTGTATCCCTTTCCCTCAAATGACGCCTTTTGTTGGTGTTAAAGGGACACAGTATTGTTTACAAAAGTTATGTGTCATAATGAAATGGCAGGCATGAAATCTGTTTAAGGAGGTATGATTTTTTAAATCATTTTTTTTAATATCGAAGACCTGGCCAAAAATATTATCAAAAAACCCTTTTTAAGCATAATCAAACTTGAAATTGACAGGTACTTAACAACTTATTTGATAAAATGTGGCGGGCAGAATGGGTTTTCTTCAAAGTTTGTATGGAGAATTAGGGCGGATCGTAGCTGTTGCATACAAGCAAAAAATGCATGCAATATGGGGGGGTAGCAAACAGCACTAATTCTCCGTCTATTATTTGGAGATAAACCATTCGGCCTTGTCTAAATATTTTTGGAAAAATCAAAATGCAAGTGTTTTTGGAGTCCCAAAACTTCATGCATCCCCTCAAGTTGAGCTTGCGCAGAACTTTTGTTAGTCGGTATGATAAGACCAATTATTACCACGCTTATTAGGCAAAAAATTGGTTATTTTTTTTCATGAATTCGATTTTTAAAGTTCCCAAGAGAAAATTGTTGAAAATCCACCAGTGGAACCAGGTCTAAAACTGGGTCCTGTACCCTACCGATTTAACAATGTTTAGATACCATTTTTGTAAAAGCAGCGATTAAATTTGTAAGAAATTTGGGCCGTCCCGAAAATGTTTAGGGCAACTCTCAAAATACAAAAAGATTATTGCAAAAGAGCCAAACTTTAAATCTTGAATCAATTATATTGTTTCAAAGTTTGTTGATCAATATAACACAGAAAAATATGTTTGATTTTCAAATATTTGAAAGTTACCTTAATTTGGGTCTCGTGGCGCAGGGGTAGCGGCTTCGGCTGCCGATCCCGATGATGCTATGAGACGCGGGTTCGATTCCCGCCTTATCCACTGAGCTTCTATCGGATGGTGAAGTAAAACGTCGGTCCCGGTTTCTCCTGTCTCGTCAGAGGCGCTGGAGCAGAAATCCCACGTTAGAGGAAGGCCATGCCCCGGGGGGCGTAGTGCCAATAGTTTCATTTTTTTCTTAATTTAGATATTTTCTAGTTGAATATTATGTACCATCATCTAGCATATTTTTATTAGGTTCGTTTCGGTTAAGACCGAGTCGGCTTTGTGATCTGTTTTTTTAAAAATGTATTCTATTCTATAAAGTAACAAGTTGAATGAAATAATGACAAATTAAGCAAACCTCGATAATGAAATTGTAAAGTAAAGTTGTTGAATTTTTGTCTTTTCCAGATCAAACACTACCAGAACCTAATCCAGCAAAAACTAGCCTGCCCAAACACCACCAACTCCTTCCTGACGGAAAACTCAACCGAGCCCACGCCCCAAAACAACGCTCGCTCCTCCTCTTCCTCTTCAAACCACACCTACCCGGTCAACGTGGGCCGAAACATTGCCCGGGACGCCGCCCAGACGCACTTTGTCCTCGCGAGCGACATTGAGCTGTACCCGAATCCGGGCTTCATCGACATGTTCCTCCGGATGGTGGCACATCCGGTTTATCGGTCCACGTTGGACCGACCCGGAGTTTACGTGTTGCCGATCTTCGAGGTGACGGACGTGTCACCCGTTCCGGAGGACAAGGTCGAGCTGCTGGGGATGCTGAGGAGGGGCGAGGCGATCAAGTTCCACGAGAAGATTTGCTCCAGCTGCCACACGGTGCCGAGCTACCGGGACTGGCTGCGGGTCGTGAAGGTGGACCAAACGATGGACATTCTGGTGACGGCGAAGCGGGAGGGGGAGTTTGGTCGGTGGGAACCGATCTATGTGGGGACGAGGAAGGATCCGCAGTACGAGGAGCGACTTTGCTGGGAGGGCAAGTTTGACAAAATGACGCAAGGGTATCTGATGTGCGTGCTGGAGTATGACTTTCACATTCTGGACAATGGATTTTTAGTGCATCGACCGGGGATTAAGACCGTTAGCGAGGCGGCCAGGCCGGAACTGGAGCTGAAGCAGCGGAATTTTGTAGAGCAAGTTATCTTCCCGGAACTGATCGGATTGTACGGACAGAAGGAAAAGTGCCAAATGTGATACTTTGTAAGAAAAAACAAAAGTCAATAAATCTAAGTATTTATACCTCTCTAGTCTAGTCACGTGTCTAATTCTGAGTATTTTCAAGTGTACTTATTTCACCTCCCCCAAGCCTACTAGATCCCTTCAAATGGCACATCCGGTGACGTTCTCCGCTCCGTCGCATGCTCGGATCAGCTCGTTGAACGCCTGCTCCGGCCCGCACAGGTTAACCCTTGGCTTATCATCCACACAGATAAAGTACTTCCGGCAGTCATCCGGAGCGCGGAAGAACCGAATTGGAGCCTTCAGCTCACCCTGCGGCGGACACCGGAAGCCCAAATACGCCTCCTCGTCGCAGTCCTCCACCAGATCGGGCCAATCGCACTGGTAGGTGGCAGAGTTGAAGGCCAGCCCGTACGGACAGTCCAGCACGTGTCCTTTGCCGTTGTCGCAGTTCATAAACTGGCCGCACTGGGACCGGTCGCCGAGCTTGTAGTAGCCAAACTGGTGCGGACAGTCATCCGACGGAATGGCCGGTTGGGTCCGGGGGCGGCTCGAGCAGTCCACGTCGATGGGGTACTGACAGGGGTAGGAGAACAGGTTCAGCTTGTCGTTGAAGAGGAGGCCGTCGGGGCAGAGCTTGCGCTCGGGGATGCCTTCCTGGGAAAGTAAAGAATTGGAGTTTGGTCAAATTTGTTTGAAAGCTGTATGGAAAAATACTTACAATACACTCAATATAGGCATCGCACTCGTCAGGAACTGGGTAACGACCGTATTTTTCCGGGCATGATTGACTGTTTGCTGAAATCAATTGGGTAATACAATTTTAAAATTTTAAGAAGTTTGAATTTTTAACTTAATTTTGAAAAAAATATTCTTATTACATGCTACAACTTTGTTTTGTATATTTTTTTTTATTCAACTAAGGCCGTTGATAATCTTTTAATTAAAATGATTTATCATCTTAATTCGTTGTTTTTCTCGCTAGTTTAAAGAATCAATCAGTTGTTTCTTTAAAAATATTGGTCAAAGTCAAAAAAGATGAGTGCTATAACATACAAAAAAAAATCAAATTCAAAAAAGTAAAAGATAACCGTTAGTAAAAGTTTGTGATGTTAATCAGCACCCTGATATTTATTTTTCCAAACTTTTATTATGTGATCTTTTATGATGTAATAATGTGAAAATTTTAAATAAATTTGATACGTTGTTTTATTTAATAAGTTTTTGAAAAAATAAATTTGTACAAAGCATTTTAATTATTCTATTTTGGCAGGCTACCCGTTCATGATTTTCTAGTAATATAATTTTGCACTTCAAATTTAATATTTAAAAATATCTCATCTTTCTTTTACCAAAAAGTAAGCAGGCAAGAAAATCTATATTTAACCAAAAATGTACATTTTCATGTGGTGATTAATTGTAATATCATAATTCTTTTTCAGGAAACTACAAAAAATGGAACCTATGACATTTCCCGAAACCCTCATTCCCGAAGAGACATTTCCCCGAATGCCACATCTCCGAAAAGACACTTTCCCGAAATGACATTTACCCGAAAATCATTTCCCCGAACAATCCATTTCCCCGAACGGCCACATCACCGAATGGCGACTTCCCCTAAAAACCATTTTCCCGAATGGCCACTTCCCCAAATTTTCCACATCCCTGAAAATCATTTTTCCGAATGACCATATCCCCGAACGGCCATTTCCCCGAACGCCACTTTCCCGAACCCGGTCAGGCTGATTTAGTTATTTTAAATCTAAAATGGCGGTGATGAAATATTAAAAAATGAATTTTGTAATACAATAATCAACTATTTAGATTTGATTAAAAAGGGTTGGTTGCAGAACTTGAATTGGACGTAATAAAAATTAAAAAAAAATTGTTCAAAGCCTTCATCCAGCCAAAATTGATAAAGACGAATCAGTTCAGTAAAACATAATCTAGAACAAACTGAATCCTGCGCATCGAGTCGTCGCATAAAGCTATCGTTGCTGTTCAATCCTTACCACGTAGATACCGTTTTGGAAAATTGTCCTTTGCTGAAAATTGCCGCTACAAAAAATAAACTTTTTTTTATGGAACGTGGATAATCTCAATACCCCGCACTCTTGAAGTGTCCGCGTGGTTTATGGATGGCCTTCTACGGCTATTTGTTTTTTTTTAATCTTAAAACACGTAGGAGAATTTAATATTAAGGTCATACTTTTATTAAAAAAAATCCCTAAATAACAATTAAGTTTATATCTAGGTTATCATTCAGGAAAATTGATTTTTCGGAGAAGTAAACATTCGGGTTTATGTAAATTAGGGAAAACGACAGTTCGGTAAAATGGCCATTCAGGTAAATGACATTCGGGGATATGGAATTTTCGGGAAAATGATTTTCGGGGAAGTGGCACTTTCGGGGAAATGATTTTCGGGGATGTGGAATTTTCGGGGAAATGATTTTCGGGGACATGGGATTCGGGAAAGTGGGATTTGGGGATAAGGGATAAAACCAAAAAAATGATATAACAATAAACAAAAACAAAAAATGAGTTTCTAGCAATGTGTCAGAATGCTATTACGGAATCACTTAGATTTTGAACAATTAATTCAATTCAGTAATTCTGAATTACATAGCGATTTGGCGATGATTCGTGTAATTCCAAGAATATTGGTAATCCAGCAGTTATTCAAGAATATTCGAATTATTGTGTTAATTTCTGAGAATTCTTTACAAGGGAAATCATAACATGTCGATGAATCAATAAACACATTTTAATCAATCAGTATAAATTATGATTTTGAATTAAATTTTCATAACAAGATTAAATTGCTGTAAATACATAAATTTGTAAATAGTGTAATAAAATATTTAAGAATCAAATGAATGCAAATAATTTCTGAGTTCTTTAATTAATTTAAATATCTAGAAAGTCTAAGAATAGTAATAAAAAACGGAGTATTTTATAATTCTGACTTCGAAAGAGTTGAAAAATTAGACATATTTTGTAAAATTTCACCATGATAAAATGATCAAAAAATAGAAATAGAAATATATTTAGTTCTGAGCAACTAAAAGTTATAAATTTCCAATAATCCTTGTAATTCCATGCAGACTGGTCAGTAACCTTTGCACTTTTTCAACTTAATTTCTGCATTTCTCTTCAACACGGGAATCTTTTTGGCTTTTCAGAAATGTTATATATTTTGGACCACAGAACTACTTTTTATACCTTTTGCTACAATTAATTGAAAATAAGAATGTCATAAATTGAAGTCTAACATTTTAAAAGGATCAAAATTTGCGTTACAGATCTCTTAAAATGTTAGGTTTAGTTTTGAAATTTTGAAAACATGTTTATTTGAATTATTAGTAATTTTTACAAAGATTTCAATTTTTATCAAAGAAAATCAAACCAATAGTTTGTCGCTTGTGTGCTATCTTGTGACACGTCCTATCTTTTTACAGCAGACGTGTCACAAGATAGCACACAAGCGACGAGTTTCTGAAATATCGTCCACAGAAAAATTGAGGCTTATTCAATACTTGGCATATATTTGTCTGATTTTCTTAGTCCAACAATTTAATAAATATTAAATTTAATCATCTATATACTGCCCACCATTGAAAAAACGGCTAATATCCACTTTTGGCAAAAACGAAATATTAGCACCAGGTTGTAGAGGATGTTCCAACGCATCTTCTGAACCTTGAATTTCACAGAAATAATGTTTTGATTTGGCTGCCGATGCGAAAAACCAAACGGCTAATATGCCACTCTTATGGGAAATTGCCTTGACGGAGATTTTGTGACAAACACTAAAACGCGTTTTTCTCGGAATACTTGATTTGGCATAATAGCCGAATTTTCAATTATGGGCAGTATAGCAAAATATACGTTTTAAATTAATTAATGGACGCATAGCTTCAACAAAATATATAGAAGTGCTTATTTTTACCTGAAAATAAATTTCAAAATGGCTATAACTTCAAAACAGTACATTTTCAATACAGTCACTACACAAGATGACGTTTTCAGATTGCCGATGTTCTACTGTTGACCTCATTATACTATAAAGTAATTTAGAATTCTAAAATGATGGTGGCCAAAATGGCGATGATGATTTAAAAAAAAAAAATAATGTAAATTTATAGACAATAAACCACTCAAATTTGTTTTAATAGAGGTCGCAGAACTAGAATTTGAGGTAAAAAGAAAATGAAAAAATTAGTTTTATAAACCTTCGGGTAGTCGAACTATGGATAGTAAAAACTTCGGATAATCGAGTCTTGACTGTATTTTCAGCAATTCCCCGCGAAAACAGCATGATTCGAAAAAAAGTTCTCCGATCGGGCTGAAAATTTTTCTGGGGGATCCTTGGCCGAAACAATTAGACCCTTTTTTTTGTTTGGCCATTAGGGTAACCTACGCCGTGTTAGGGTGGTTTGAAAAATGGCAATTTTCGTCGATTTTCGCAAAAACCACTTTTTTCAAAAAATCATATCTCCGAAAGGTGATTAGTTTGGCTTTTTGGGAAAAATAGTAAGAAGTTTCAAAAATCTAGCTTAACATTTGAAAAGGTCGTATGAAAACTTAAAATGCTGTTTTGAAGGTCTCGAGACCAAAAGGCCTATGTCTGAAAATATTTTTATCGGATTCCTCGGAAAATTTCACATAACATATCAAAAAATGGTGAAGTTTTTTTTTCTTCAATACTCTGAGATACGATTTTTTGAAAATATAAACTGGGTACCAAAAGTTTCGTATTTTAATTAGGAAAATTTTGGTACCCTTACATGTATAGGTCATCGCTGAAATTTTTCATGTTATCAAGTTATTATTATCAAGTTCAAGTTCAAGTTTTAGTGAAAAAAGTAATTTTTTCAAGTTTTCGTCATTTTCCTATTTTTGCGCGTGGCGCGCCAAAAAATCCAGTTTTTATTTTCAAATAATCGTATCTCAAAGTATCGAAATCATAACTTCATTTTTTTGATATGTTATGTGAAATTTTCCGAGGAATCCGATAAAAATATTTTCAGACATAGGCTCTTTGATCCCGAGACCTTCAAAACAGCATTTTGAGATTTCATACGACCTTTTTAGATGTTAAGCTAGATTTTTTAAACTTCTTACTATTTTTCCCATAAAGCCAAACTAATCACCTTTCTTTTGCGTCTAGGACAGCTAGAATCGGATGAAATGGCGCGGAGATATGACTTTTTGAAAAAAGTGGTTTTTGCGAAAATCGACGAAAATTGCAATTTTTAGAACCACCCTAACACGGCGTAGGTCCCCCGAATGGCCAAACAAAAAAATACGGGTATAATTATTTCGGCCAAGGATCCCCCAGAAAAATTTTGAGCCCGATCGGAGAACTTTTTTTCGAATCATGCTGTTTTCGCGGGGAATTGCTGTTTTATGAAATTGTTTAAAAAGCTTTTTTGTTCATACATTTTATTAGCCCAATAGTTGCCTTTTTTCTGAAGCATGGACTCAAACATTAGAATTTTTTGATAAAAAACACTTTTTGTGAAAAGAATTAATATCACTCCATACTCTTCACTCTATTGATTGCACAACCCCTTTTAATTTTGTACGAAATATTGTATGGAAACCTGTTTGGGTGAGCGAAATCTAGAGTTTTTTTTTTAAGGTATTGTCTATCATATGTTTATAGGACCTATTCTAAAAAAAAATGTAGAAATACGCAAAATGCAATAATTTTGTTATTTTGTGAACAAATATAATTTTAATTACTGCTCAACTTAACATTGCGTTTTTTTTTTTGCAAATTCAAGCAATAAACAGTTTATTATCCTAACAATTTCTTAGTCCGATCACGCTAATCATCTCTCAACCTCAAAATGTCACCACCAAAAATCACATCTTCAATTCAACCCCCAAAACCCAGTAACATCGCCGATTATAAAACTTCTCTCGCGCGTGATCGTGCTGGAAATGCAAATTAGGCTCACAGCCCATTCCGCAGCAGCCTCAGCGTTTCAGCTGCTAAAAATCATTCACCAAGGTGAACCGCTCTCCACGCGGGAGATTGCTCATCTTCACCTTTATTTTGCTTAAATGCCTCCCCACACACAGTACACACAGCTCACATATTTTACGTGCCAAGATTAGCACCTTCGAATCACCTTTTAAATTTTCCGTTACACACGATTCACGAGGGGGCCCTTCCGAACGGCGATGTGGGTGTTCTCGATTTAATGTGGCATTATTTCAAGTATATGCTAGTTGTAGTCAGAGCAAAAAACAATCAATCTATCATTACGCAACTAGAAGTAACTGTTTTCTAGGGCAGTTTTCGTCACTAGTTCGTGATGTAGCAAATTACACTAATGTGCAATATAAAAAAAAACTTGTTTTAGAAATCAATAAGGAAGCAAAAGCAAAGGTGTTAAATTTAATATTAATTCACACTTTGAAACCTTGAACTGATTTAGAAACTGATCGCAGTTAGCCTTGAAAGTTTGAGATACCATGCGTCTCCTCTATTTGAGATTTCAATGTCACACCTCAAAATATTTAAAAAAAATCAATAAAATTACCATGAATGCAAAACAGTGCCACGGCGACGATCACTGCCGCAGGCAGAAATCCGACCGAACCCATCTTCTAATAAAACCAATAAAACACGAATCTTCAACTTCTAGAACACGTGCAACACTTCAAACAGTAACTTTAAAAATCGTTCCCGCCAAACCGTTCGGCGCCGAATTCAAACTAACACTGAGTGTGCCATGACACGCGCGCATCGAAGCAACCCCCGATCGTCGTTCTGCTGACGAGATCGCGAGGGTTGCTTTGACGCGGGGGGATGAATCTTCTGCCTTCTAGCTCAGAGATCTTCTTCTTCTTAGTTGACTAGGGTGGGGTGACATATCGACCACGTTGGGGAGCAGATCAGAGAGATCGCCGGCCAGCGATAGGCGGACAGCACCTCAACGGCCGGCGTCACCAACGGGTTATTCTTTTATTTTATTTTTTTTTTTATTTTGCTGAGATGAGGTGAGGTTATGGTAGGTTGGAACGACGTAAGATGTCACGTTGAGGTTTGCATGACTTTATAGTGAAAATGTGGCGTGTATTTTTTATGACCTGACTTTATTTAAATAAATTACCTGAACGGACGGAAGATCTTTGAGATGAAAAAAACGCTAAGAATAAAAAAAGCCAAGTCAGAAGATGCACATTAGGGTAAATTATACACAGGCCAATATTATTTCAACTCAGTGCCGTCTGCGATCATGTTTTTTTGTAAATTAATTTTAAAAATTTGTTTAGCAATTTGTCAATGGACTAAAAGTCCAGACTGGATTATCCAAAGGCGTCGACAAAATTTAATTTCCTTTTTTTTCATTGTCTTTTTTTTGGGTCGTTTAGCTCAATTATAGCCCTATAAATGCTCTGAAGTGGAAATTTGAAAATTTGCAAAAAAATGTAATCATGGCACATTGGTTGTTTTGTAAAAGTAATCTAGAATTTATAAAATCAATAAGAGACGGGAAAATTAGCTGAGCATTTAGAATAGTTTTGAAACTACAAAAAAAATAAATGAAAAGTAGATGAATAAACCCTAGAAACAAGAAAACCAAAAATCTAATGAATAAAATAATGATAAATTTAGAAAAAAATGACTTCAAAACTTTGAAATTTAGAAGATTGTTGTTGATTTTGACTTCGATTGACGATATATGACGCTTTTATGTTTTAGAATGAAAAATAATGGATTCCCATACATTAACCTTTTTTACACAAAAAACTTATTACAAAACAAATATTACTAAACCAAGTGGACACTTTACTTTTTTTCGACTTAAGCTTTTATGCAAAATTTTGTGGAAACCTTCTTTATGACCAAAGTTAGTCCAGACTCGATTATCCGCAGGCCGCAGGCCTTTTCACGTCAGATAATCAAATCACGATTTTTTTTGTTGCCTTATTTTTGATGGTCGAGGTTAAGACGAAACATTGAAAAATTGCATTTTGTTATTTAAAAAGCAATCAACTATTTAAATTTTACTAAAATAAATAGGATCGCAGATCTCGAATTTGATTAAAAAAAACAAGAAAATGAAAAAAAGTGATTCGATTATTCGAAGTCCCATACAAACCTTCGGATAATCGAAACTTCTGAAATCGAGTCTGGACTGTATACAATTGTGACCACTGTCCTTTGTTTCTTGCTATGAAATTTTTTAAAAATCAGATTGAAAAGTCACAAATTACATAAAATTTACCTATTTTTAACCGACTTTCCATGTAAAATTATCATTTGAACCCAAAATATAACCAAAAATCGATTTAGCGACACTTTGGGTCAATTCTGAGGGCAGATTCAGATTCAGCGGGCAAATTTACACGGAAAAACATATATTTGGACAATTTGTGAAATTCGTTAGGGTGGTCTCATAAGATTTTCCCTTGAAAATTAGCCTTTTTCAAATGAAGATATCTCGAGTTTAAAGAAAAACATCCCTGGATTTTTTTCAGCGTTAGTAGTGCTGGATCTCCTCTTTCAAATGCAACCTAGTGCTTAAAATTTGGCTTGCGCCTTTTCGAGATATTTAAGTTTTAAATTTGCATATTTTTGGCTGTAACTTTTGACCCTTAAGTCCAAATTGACCTGTCAAAAAATAAAATTGTTTGTTTTTAGAGTTCTAAAATTGCCCCCAACATCTCTTTTCTCTAAAACTTAACCCTGAATTGCCACATTCAAAAAACTGATTTTGGAAGGTTTGCTTAGATGCTTTCTATTAATTTGGTCATAGAAGGCGTAGATTACGAGATAAAATTTTGGTGTCTTAGACAAAGTTGCTTGGATTGGCAAGCTCAACAACTTTCTAAAAGACAAAAAAAATCCCAACAATATTTCTGAAAAGTTAGATTTTCAAAATCACCCTAATAGTGAACCACCCTAATTTTCAACAAAACCAAAAGTTGCCCCTTTCCATTTGCAACAACTCTTCTGAAGACACCAAAGCTCCAAAGCTGTGCATTCAAATGGTCGAACGAACGAACTCATATTTTTTCAATGCGATGAGATAATTTAAAATTTGTTTAATTTAGTTTTATATTGAAACGAATCTTAAAATTAATTTTTCCATCCAAAATTGATAATTCAATATTAATACATCACTTTTCTAAACAGTCTGAAAAAGCTCGTTTTTTTCGAAAAAATCAAATCATGGCCAAACCATTGTGGATTAAAAATGAAATGTTTTTCGGTGTACTCATTCTGAAAAATCCTTAACTTGAACTTCAACTTTTCCGAAGACATCAATCGATTAGAAAATCCCTTCTCAAGATAAGAAGATTTTCAAATATTTTCATGGCACCTTTGTATGGACAGTAGGGTTCCAAGAAAAAAAAAACCCTGGTCCAGAAGCGAAAAACAATTTTTAGGTTATATTAAGCATCTGTGCCAAAAAGGTGAGACTGAAGGTGGTGTTTTTAATGCAAAAATAACATTTTAAATGGCGAATTACTTTACAGGATCGAGTTTTACAGCTTTGGTATGAGCTACAAAATTGAATTGTAGAGCATTAAATTTCGAATGATAATCTTACTTTTGGGAATATTTGGATGGAAGTAGAAAATTGGGTTTTCCATCTTTTTTTCGATTTTTCCCATACAAACATCACCTTCGTGTATCAATGGGTTGTTGACCGATTTTGCTCATATGTGGCCCAGAGTTCTAGAATAGCTCAAGAAACAATTTTCAGCTTGTGGAGCGAGGTTTTGAGACAATGTCCCATATTCTGGGCACCCTAATGAACAGCCTCCAAATTATTGCGCGTATTCCCGAAAAGGACACGCGGCATATTAGCCTCGAAACGACGCGCCGCACTTTCGGCAAATGCGAGCTGTCAAATCCCATACTGTGCGTTTTGTTTTTGTTGATCTTCTTCTTCGAATTGCATGGCATTGTTGCCGGGAATGTTTTTTATTGCACCAAAAGGGCAGACAATCGCTAACAACAGTGTCTGCGGCACATTCTGAAATGCCGCGCGGCGTGTACCTTCGAGAGAAACGGACAATAATTATTTGGATATTGAAATCATTTGACAAAGTTTCATTCAAAACAGAAAAAAAAACTTAATGATCTACACTGAAAAAAAAAATAAAAGTACCAAATTCCTAAATTCTAGGAATTTTGGCTCCTTTCCTTATTAAGTAATCCAAAAATCCCGATTACTAAATAAGGAAAAGGGGCAAAATTCCTAGAATAAAGGAATTGGGTACTAGTTTTTATTTCAGTGTAGTGCTAGTTTACAATTTAAGTAAGGCCGTTGCAAATATTTTTTGAAGTTTATGTCCCTCGACTGTGACCAAAGCCAAGGGGGTAAAAGAATAAAAATGTATTAAAATTTAAATTACGAGCCATGGTTTCAATATTTCAATGAAAAAAATGTTTTAGGATGCATTATACCCCTGTCCAATTGTTATGCCATCATTGTTTTCCAAAACATCTAAGTATTGACAAAAAAATTTCTAAACGTTTTTAAACAAGCCCAAACATGCTAAATATTATTATCAATGCAGAAAAATGCATTATAGATTGTTTTCAGTTGATTAAACTTCTGGAAATTTTGAAGTTTTTCGAAAAAATATTTTTTTGCCCCCGATTTTTCAGACCATAAACTTTGAAAAATATTAGTTACGGCCTCAAGGTTAAAGAAAAATTTCTGACAAAAAGTTCTACAAATTATTTCCAATTTTTGCATCCCGTCATCGTTTGGTAATTTAGCAAGAATGCCACGACCGCAATTGTGACGTGCATCCTATAGGAAGACTTCAACGACCGCACAAGCAACGAACCTCTTCAAAAACAAATCTCCCGCTGCACATCCCCAGCTGAGAAGAAGCTCGCGGAATGTTTTACCAAACAAAACAGGCGGCAGCAGTAGTAGGCTCTGCCGGTGTTATATTTGTGCATAGGTCACCTTGACATTTAGTCTGCTCGCAGGTCCGCGTGCGTCGTTATGCTCTTCTCCATTCACAACGAATCCGGCAGCGGCTGCTTGGATGAGTTATTTCCCAGAAGTAATGTTGCGTCCGATCCATAAATTAGAAGAAGCTGTGAACAAAAACCGGTGATGATTAACGTTTGAGGCGGGTTTTGTTTAGCGGATTTTCCGGTTTTGAGCAGACTTTTTTTTGGCGGAAAGTTCTTTCAACGAAATTGAAACGCAACGTTTAATCACAAGAAAATACCATCGTTTATTTACGCCGAAAGAAATGTTTACATCTGTGACACGTGGTTGAGACCAATTTTGCATGCAAATACCGATTTTTTAAAGATTCTTGAATAATAAATACGCGACTGCTAAACACTAATAAAGAGACATCGTCTAAGAGTAAAAAAATAATGTTTTATTGTTAAAAAAAAACACAGACAAAAACGCAGCCCATCACAGCATGGCCGCCGCCTCGAGCCCCCCGACCTCGTACGACAGAACCTGCTGCAGCAGCTCGTGCCGCCCTTCGTCGTCCTCATCGTCAACGCCGCCCTCCCGACCCTGGCCAATCATGATGATGACCGCCGGATCGTGGACTCCGGCCTCCGCCGCCGTGCAGTGCACCTTGGAATGAACGGCCAACGCTTCCTTGCGCAGGAACTTGGCGTCGCACGCCCCGCACGCAAACAGCCGGTCCTCGCGGTGAACCCGCTCGTGCCGGAGCAGTTTGTCCTTGCGGGAGAACCGCTTCGAGCACTGTTTGCACTCGTACGGCTTGTGGTTCGAGTGGACCGCCGTCAGGTGCCGGTCCAGCTCGCGCTTCCGGATGAACTTTTTGTCGCACGTGTGGCACCGGTAGTTCCGGACGTCCGAGTGGGTCAGCTGGTGCGTGTGCAGCGTGTTCTTCGACAGAAACTTCTTCGGACACTTTGCGCAGGAAAACAGCTTCGGCTGAACAGTGGACAATTCTTCACGAATCACATTCGAAAAGGACGAAATGGCGGAAACGGGAGCCGCGTTCGGAATGCCCGGATCGTCCTCGGTTGGACCGGCTGCCGATGCCGGATCGATCTCCGTGCGGTACGGATCGAGCGAAATGACCATGTTTTCCCCGGCGTCAAAGTGAGACGGAATCGAGGTCGACGAAGTTGTTGTCGTCGTTGGGGCCAGAATTTGGATGAGTTGTTGTTGCTGTTGGTGTTGTTTGGCGAAGCAGATTCGTTCGTGGCTGAGCAGTTTGTCCTTGCGGGCGTAAGTGTTGTTGCATTTGGCGCACGAAAACTGCTTGCCCAGCGACATGTGGATGTTTTGGTGACGCACGAGGTCCGCTTTGTTGGCGAAGGATCTGGAAGAGAAGGGAAAGGGGAAAATTATTTTAATTTGTTAAATATAAAGAATTAAGGCCGTCCCAAATTTATCGGCTCAGTTTTTTTTTAATTTCATAGGCTTAAAAAATTGAAGACATAGAAAATTCAAAAAAACGAAAAAAAACCCCGAAATTTGTAAATTTTAGAACTTGGAAATCGGTTTTCGACGTAACGAGAAAACGTGTTTTAATGTTTGACCATATAAACAATAACAAACATGTTTTGTTTGGCTGACCGTTCTGAGCATTGTTCCGAAGTTTGGTTGAATTTGGGTGCCGAGTTATAATTACAAATGTTCACGGTTGTCGGGCATATACGTGTGTCAAACGCGTGCTGACCTGAAATCCCTTTGGCAAGTAGTCGCACTTACATCAATTTTTAGGACGACAAAATTGAAACTTCTTTCATACGAAAAGTGACAAAAATTGCACGGTGTTTTTTTTTGTTTTTTTTTTTTTTTAATCTCAGGATTGAAATCCAATTTTGGGGAACTGTTTGGAAGCATTGTGAGCTGCAGAAAATTGCGTTCTAAACACAATTTGGCCTAAAATGCACGTGTGACAAGACAAGAGCGAGGTTCCTACTCGAAACTAGGTGTCCGTAGGCTTGCAAATTGCAATTGCAAACCTATTTTTACACCTCATCATCCATCCACCCCGGGATTCGAACTGACGACCTTTGGATTGTTAGTCCAACCCAGGGACCCAGGGAGACAACTCCTACACCTGGACTGAGCTAACGACCTAACTAGGTCTAGACCGGGTCCGACAAACGGAATTCAAAAAATCTGAAATACAAATCTGGGAAAAAATGAAAATTTCAAGAATTAAAAAAAAAAGAATCCAAAAATTCGAAATTTCACAAATTTAAAAACAATATTTTGGTTTAAAGATAATTCTTTACTACCAAAAATATTTATGAATTTTCAGAATGAAGAAATACAAATTTATAATAATTCTAAAATACAAAAAAAAACTTAGAAATAAAAAAATAGAATATAATAAATTGAAAAAATCACAATTCAACAGCATCACAAATTCTACAATTCAGAAATTCAAAAAATCACACTTATGTTTCAAAATTCCTTCCAAAAATTTGAGAGTTTAACAGCAATTCCCCCCGAAAACAGCATGAAAAAAAAAAAAACAAATGTGCTCAAATCGGGCTCAAAAAATTTCAGGGGCTTCCCTGGCCGAAATAATTAGACCCGTATTATTTTGTTAAGCCCTTAGGGTGACCTACGTCGTGTTAGGGTGGTCTGAAATGTTGCCATATTCGTAAATTTTCACAAAAACCCTTTTTTCGAAAAATCATAACTCCTCGCCATTTCAACCGATTTCAAGTAATTTATACGCAAATGAAAGGTTGCGTCTTTTAAATAAGAAAATTTCGGTACCCAAACATGGATAAGACATCGCTGAAATTTAAAAAAAAATATATCAAAGTTTTAGTGAAAAAAGTTGATTTTTTGCCGATTATGTCATCTTCCCGTTTTTGCGCGCGGTGCACGGATACACGGATTTTATTTTCAAAAATCATATCTTGGAAACCTCCCATTTTATAGTATGTTACGTAAAAATGTCCGGGGAATCCGATAAAAATATTTCCAAACATAGGCAAAACGGCATTTTAAAGTTTCATACACTCTTTTCATACGTTAGGCTATATTTTTGCAACTTCTCACTATTTTTCTTTGAAAGGCTTTGCGTATAAGACAACTGAAATAGGTTGAAATGGCGAGGAGTTATGATTTTTCGACGAAAATTGCAAGTTTTTCAGACCACCCTAACACGGCGTAGGTCACCCTAATTGCCAAACAAAAAAATACGGGTCTAATTATTTCGGCCAGGGAATTCCCAGAAAAATTTTGAGCCCGATCCGAGCACCTTTGTGTTTTTTTTCAACATTCAAGAATCAAACAAATCAAAATTCAAAATTTCACATTAAAAACCAAATTATTAAAAAAAATCTACACTTCCAAACAAAAAAAAAATTATAAAGAAAAAAATTTGAAATTTCTAAAATAAAACAATCAAAGCTTACAAAATTCAAAATGACGAAAAAAAAAAACTTAGAAAATTTAAAATTTCCAAAAAAAGTGTCCACGTGGTTTATGGATGGTCCCATAGCTAATGATTCTAAATGACATGTTTTGGCATAGAGAATGCGTGGACAACGTTTAAAAATAGCGAAAAAAATGCGAAATTGTAGAGAACTACTAAGAAATTTAAAAATTCTTTAAATAACAAATTAAAAAATCACAAATTAACAAAAAAAAATCATTTAAAAATGCCAAACCTCAAAAAATTTAACATTTTATTTTTTTAAATAAAAAAAAACTATTAAATTCAAAACAAAAATCAAGAATTACGTATTAACTTTTCAAAAGGGTGAAACCTATGATGTAAACAAACGGTTCATCCCACTTGCTTTAGTGACAGTTCACGTTGAGTAATAGTGCTTTTTGTTTACATCCAAGGTTTCGCTCTACAAAGAATTTACTACGAAATATCAAAATTCTAAAATTCAAAACCCAAAAAATATAAACTATCAAAATTTGATTACAAAAAACTTTAAAACTACATGATTTTAAAATTTAAAAAATATCCCTTATAACTTAAAAAAAAATAAAATTCAACAGACTTAAGGGTGCACAACAATGAAGGAAGTTGTTGTATTCTTATTTCAAATTTGTCAAACTTACGGACCCAATCCTGCAATAACGGGATTGTAAAATTTATCAAACTTTGTTGTAAATTACTTTGTGGAGAGTACTTTAGGGGATAAATAAAAAATATTTCGATAGTAACTGTAGTTTTGAAGATACTAAAATGTCTGTAACAAAAATCTGGGTGCAAAAGCTCTGGTTTATGTGCAACGTTAAAAAAAAAACATTTTAAAAAAGCGAGAATTTACAAATTCAAGAAAATTATAAAAAAGGAAAAAGTACGATAATTTGATTTTTTAACAATAAATATTATTTTTAGATTCAAAAAATTCAATTCACGGGAACTTAAAAAAATAAGACAAAATTAAGATTAAAAAAAAATCAAATTTGAAAATAGGTAAGACCGTTGCAAATATTTTTTGAAGTTTTTCAAATAAAATAATGAGATTCATTACCTATTCGTAACAGGTTGGTAAAAATTGCGTTTTTTTAAGATTTTCGCAAAAACTACATTTTTTTCAAAAATCAAATCTTCGGAACGGCTAAACAAATTTTATCTCATCATGTTTAAAAAAAAGTTATAGTATTATTTGAGCTTTCAATGAAAAATACTAAAACATTTTTAAAACATTGTTGAACACATCTTAATATCAAATGAAAAGTTGGTTTGCTCACCGCTGAAAACATATTTCTATAATTTTTCAGGATGTTTTGCGTAACTATTCTATAACTGAACAATTCTCTATGGAATTGGTCTTTTTAGTGAAACTTATTTGGTGCTTTCGGTATGCCCAAAGAAGCCATTTTTGATCATAAAATTGTTCATATAATTTTCCATACAAATTTCACAGCTGTCCATACAAAAATGATTTATGAAAATGCAAAAATCTGAAAATCTTTTGCAGGAATTTTTTGATCGATTTTTTTGTGTTCAGCAAAGTTGTAGGTAGGGATAAGGACTACACTGAAAAAAATGATACAGGGTAAACAAAATTTTGGTGATTTTTAATTTCACTATTTGTCACTAAAACTTGATTTGCAAAAAAACACAATTTTTTTATTTTCTGATATGTTTTTGGTGACATCAGATGCCAACTTTTTTGGGCAAAAAATCTTTGACCGGATTATGATTTTTTTAATCAAAACTGATGTTTTCAATAAAATCCAAATATTGGTAGCAAAAACTTTTCAACTTAAATTTTCAATGTAAAATCGAATTTGCAATCAAAAAGTTGCTGAATTATTGCTGTGAAAAGATTCAAAAAAACAGAAAAATTGATGTTTTCTAAGTCTCACCCAAACAACCCACCATTTTCTAATGGCAACTAATGGTCCGATTTTCAATGGTAAAATATGAAACATTCGTAAAGTTTCAATAGGACCAAACATTCAATATTACGCCCTTTTGAAATGTTGGTCTTGATTCAAAAAAATCATATTTTAACATTGTAAATCGGACCATTAGGGGGACAGGGGGTAATATGCACCCCCTAAGGGAAAACTGTGATTTCTCAACCATAACAGCATTTCTTTGAAAGAATTTCGTTAGATGTTCATAAATAACTATTATTCAACGTCATCCAAGTGAAAAAAGTCTTTAAAAACCTCAAAATTGTTTAAAAATAACAGATTTCTAAAAATATTTTTGATTCATTTCAAACAACAATGCGGGGCAATATGCACCGCAACATTGGGGCAAAATGCACTACAACAACGGGGCAAAATGCACCACAACATGGGGCAAAATGCACCGGCTAAAAGCAGTTTTCACTAGTCACCACTAGATGACACCGCTGTTTTTACAAAGGAGCTTCACAGCGGTGCATTTTGCCCCGACCACGCTTTTTTGCAGAAAATTTAATTAAAAATGCATTTTTTTGATGTTTTTGGACTCATCTATCTACACAATAATGAAGATTATGGCAAAAACTATATACATCAACACTTACAATAACAATAAATGCTTTTTATACTGTCCAAAAACCAAAATGAAAGTTCAATGAAAATTAGATGAAAACACAACATTTTGAAATTTTGCAAATAAATTAAGCTGTTTTTATACCACGATGCTTAAATTTTTCCAGCATGGTTTAGCAGTGTTAAGCCTCCAATTTCTATGATTTTTCACCCGGAAAATTCTTTCAAATACCGAGAAAAGCAGGGGGTGCATTTTGCCCCGGGGGTGCATATTACCCCCTCTCCCCCTAGTTGCTGAGATATCGACATTTGAAAATGGTGGGTTGTTTGGGTGAGACTTAGAAAACATAAATTTTCCTGTTTTTAAACACTTGCATGGCAAAATCTCAGCAACTAAGGATCGTAGCAACAAAAATAAAAAAAAAGCAAAATGTAGAGAATTTTCTCAGCATTTCAATTTTTTTTTTCAAAAGTGGGCAACCATGGGCACTAATTATAAAAATGAATAACTGCGACTATTTTGAAAAAAGGTTACCTTAAAATGGCTATAACTTCACCCAAAGATCAAGAACGAGGGGATATTCCTCACGAAAAGAAACGTGAGGAAAGTGCTATTTTGCGAGAGTATAGTCCTCTCGCGTGTTCATTCGTTCATTGGAACAGTTCATCCTATTGAGTGGCTTGTATGGACAAATGACCGCCACTTAGTCACCGAACCATGGTGGCCCATACGGCAAAGGCACTGTTCAATATGCCGAAGGTCTTGGGTTCGAGTCTCGGTACCGGTACTCTTTTTTTTGATAGATGAACTTTTTTTGAAGGTGATCCCATGAGTAAAGTACTCTCGGTAGTTTTGGGATTTATCCTCTCAGTCCGCACACAGTACCATTTTACTACCGAATTGTGCTCTTTATCCTCTCGTATGCCGATGTCCAGTTCTGGGTGTTGAAAACGGTGCACTTTATCAAAATTTCACTAAAGTACTTTTTGATTGCAAATTTGATTTTAAATCGAAAAATGAAGTTGAAAAATTTTTGCGAACAATATTTCGGTTTTTTTTTTTAAATCTGTATGGATTCAAAAATTCATAACTCGGTCAAAGATTTTTTGCCCATTCTGGAAATTTCTGAAAAGTTGGCATCTGATGTCCACTAAAACATATCAGAAAATAAAAAAAAAACATTAAAAATAGTGTTTTTTGCAAATCAAGTTTTTTTTTACCTTGTATCATATTTTTTCAGTGTAGTCCGTATCCATACGTACAACTTAGCCGAAGATATCAAATCGATCAAAAAATGCCTTCAAAAGATACAGATTTTTTAATTTTCACATATCATTTTTGTATGGACAGCTGCCAAATTTGTATCGAAATAGTAGTTGCTTACAACATTTTTTGCAATTCCGAAAAACGCTTATTTAATGGAATTTTATGTCAAACATTCATGTGTTAATTAAATTCATCGTTCAAAACAAAACAATATTGAAAAATGTTACTTTTCGATACTAGTGCTGAAAAGTTCAACTTTTCAGCACCCATTTCAGTGCTGAAAAGTAGAACTTTTCAGCACTGTTATTGAAAGGTAATAATTTTCCATTCTGTTATTTTTGGTAAGGAAAAGTAGGCCGTTTCGTTTCTCTAGAAGGGCAGGAAAAGTTGACAGTTTCACAGTGGAATTGCAAAAATTATATTAACGAACTAATGATGCAAAATGGTTTCTTTGGGCATACCAAAGGCACCAAAAAAGTTTCAGCCGGAATAAAAATTAAAAAAAATATTGAATGACCGAAATTTCAGAGAATTGCTCAGTAGTTGTTCGGTAGCTTGGCGATTTTTAACTGGGTGCTCGATAACTGCCCAGTTAAAAAAACAAAAACAAACCGAAACGACTGAGGGGTTTATAGATGCAACAATCATGTTCAATAAATAAAAAAAACTTTTTTCAAACTTTTATTAATATTCATATCACAATTTAAGAACATTGTGAATAAATTTTAGTCACTTTTTTTCTTATATTTCATCTGAAAAATATTATGCATCGATGGTCCCCTCGTTATTTTTCGTTCAGCCCAGTTAGCGAGCAGCATTCGGTGACTGGGCTACGTTCTCAGCCCAGTTACCGAACAAGTACTGTACCTCAATTTCCAAACCAATTAAACTTCAGCTTTTGAATCATTAGTCAAGAGAGACAAAATCCATGCCAATTTACAAATGTCAAGGGATTTGCCTTAATTTTTGAGGGCAATTGTTGTTGTTAATTTTTGTATTGCTTCAAGTATGAAAAATTACTTTCCTTGAGAAAACAATCGAAATTGATGATGTTTGTAACGAATAGCTTAATCATTTCCAGTTTGTGAACGATTATAAAAGGGTGTTCTTCCCGCTGGAGATTGCTCACAACTGAAGTTAAATCAGTAACATCGAGGTGCCTCATACGAAACTAAAAATGTTCAGGGTGCAAGTAACGATCGGTTTGCTGTTGGCAGTGCTGGCACTTTGTCAGGTAAGTTTTGCTCTTTAATATTTGAATAAATTGCCTGAAATTCGAAGTTTTTTTCTCCCAGGCCCGTCACACCAACGAGCAGATCCAGATGATCCAGCCCCACTACGACATGTGCGTGGAGCGGAATGGGCTTCAGGACGCGCCCAAAATCGCCGACGCCGGTCTGGCCGAGCTGGTGACGCGCACGGATGACGTTTCCAAGAAGGTCATTCAGTGCGTGCTGCTGCGGCTGAACCTGATCGACTGCCAGGGCACGGTTAAGCGGAAGCGGTTCGAGGCGTTCTACGAGGATGGCCACGAGGTGGACACGCTGCCGGGGGTGATTAACGGGTGCACCCAGCGGAAGGGGACGGCGCTGGAGAAGACGTTCAACTTTTACAAGTGCTTCTTCGAGCAGAAGACGTTCGTTATTTGAGGATTTTGATAGTTGAGTTGGTTGTTTTTGTGCGTGTTTTTTTAGTGGTGATGGCTTGAAATAAATGATATTTAGTTGTTGAAAACTCACCTCGAGCAGTTGTTGAACTTGCACTTGTGCGGCTTGAATCCGGAATGAATTCGCAGGTGTTTAGTGAGGTTTGTGTTTCTGGAGAAGCTTTTGCCGCACTCGTCGCAGGAGAATGGCCTCACTCCGGAGTGTACGAAGGTGTGCTTCTTGAGGTCCGATCGCCGGTGGAAGCCCTTGTTGCACTGAATGCAAATGTACGGCCGGTCGATTCCGTGCAAATCGCGGATGTGCGTAATCAACATGTTCCGGTTGGCGGTTTTGAACTCACAAAATTGACAGCCGTACGGCGCCAGAATGTCGTGGTCTTGCGTTTCGTGGAGATAGCACGCGTTCGGAAGGGCAAAGGCCACGTCACAGTACCGGCACATGTGGACCAGCTTCTTGAGCTGTTTGTCCGCCAACTCTTCGCCCATCACTTCCAGCAGATCTTCCGACGAGTCGTTCGTGTTGGCGTCCAGCACCAGCCCAAGCCCTCCCTCGTTCAGATCACTGCTCTCCGCCAGTGCCATATCATCCCCGTCCTCACCCTCCGAATACGGTTCCGGTGCACTCTGGTTGGAGCTTTCGTAGTTGTTCGCCGGATCAATCACCACCTCCTCCCGTTCTTCCTCTTCCTCTTCATCCTCTTCCTCCTCCCCAGCCAGCGGAACCTGTTCCGCTTTCAACTCCACCGCCTGCTGCTGCTTCTCTTCCCCCTCCACAACTTCCGGCGCCGCCGGTTCCGGAAAGCAGATAATCTCCCTTAACTTCTGATCGTTGCGGATGCACACATCCCGAAACTCGGCGCAGCTCTCCGTCTGCAGCAGACACTGCTGGCAAATCTGCCGCGGCAGAATGTCCTCCTCGCAGATCCGCACCTCGAAGAAGCGCAAAATCTTCGCCACCAGTGACTCGTCCCCAGCTCCGGCCGGATTCACCTCCGCGCTGTACACACTGATCAGGCCCGTCTTATCCCGGCCCAGACAGAGCCGGCAAAAGTCCATGTCCAGAAAGGCGGTCGTCCCGCCGTGCTGGCCCACCACCTCCATCAGGAACGGGCCGGAACCGGCGGGGCCGCCACCGCCGGCGCCATCGGCCGTCCCGATCTCGTTGAAATACACTGCAAGCAATCTCAGTCATAATCACATCCTTCCAAATCATCAAAATTACCGTACCTTTGAAGCTTGACGTAAATCGACAAAAACGTAAACAAAAATCCGCTCAGAATGAACACAAACGGGACGAAACTTGCACCTTTTCCAGCACTATTTTTCACACAAAACTCGACGGAAACCGGTGGAATCGCATCCTTGGACGGAGCCCGTTTCACATCACGTACGGCCACATAAAGGTTTCAATTTTGACCAATTTAAAAAAGATTGCAGAATTTTTGGAAAACTCCGAGGACTTCCTGAAAAAAAAGTTGTTTTTGTTGTTGTTTGGAATCGACTTTGACAGAAATGACGCGAACGAGAAGAGGAGGAGAAACGTTAAAAACGATAGAAAAAATATTGATCGCGTGAAGGGGGAGGTGGATTCTGCAAAATGACTCAGTTGCACTATGGGCAGCAGGTGACCAAAAATAGAAAATTTTGCATTTTTAAATATTTTTTTCGTTGATATTAGTTAATATCTGAAGTTGAGTTTTTTTTGAAAAGGTCCAATAAACCAAATTTCCAGTTTTTGCTTGTTGGGTGTTTTTGAAACCGCTTTGAGTCAGGGGTATCAAAAAACACCCAAAAAGGCTCGTTAATTATTAAAATTGGCCCATTAGTTGCTGAGATATTGGCATTGCAAAATTCAGGATGTTTGTGTGAGAATTAGGAAACTTCAACTTCCTGTTTTTCTTTTACTCGCTTCATTTCAGCAAATTTCTGAACTTTTCGGAAAAAATATTAGCAGAAGTAGTCTAAGTACAATTTCAAAACAAAAAATCTTAAAACTGCAAATGAATGTTTGTTAAAATTTAAATTACAAGGAATGGTTTCAACATTTGAATGAAAAAAAGGTGTTAAATGCATTTTACATTGATTTTACACCTGTCTAGTTGTTTTGCAGAAGTTGGTTTGATTGCATCAGATTTGCTTTCTCTTTCTAGCAACAGTTTTTTTTTACAAGTGGCTTAAAGCTGGCTTTTAGAAGGCCTACCGTCTGATGACAACTAATATATTTCGCAGGGACAGTGACAGCTCGAGCTCATTCTTTGTTTGCACCAGGACACTGTGATGATGAGTTCGTAATTACTGAGTTAATTTATTTAAAAAGTCACTTACGATGCCTCATTGTGTTTTGTTAAAAAATGTAAACTATAAACAAGTTAACTGCCCACCATTGAAAAACGGCTAATATCCACTTTTGGCAAAAACAAGATATTAGCACCAGGTTATATAGAGAATGTTCCAACGCATCTTCTGGAACTTGAATTTTACTGAAATAGTGTTTAGACTTGGCTACCGATGCGAAAAACCAAACGGCTAATATGCCACTTTTATGGGAAATAGCCTTGACGGAGATTTTGTGAAAAACACTAAAACGCGTTTTTCTCGGAATACTTGATTTGGCAATATAGCCGAATTTTCAATTATGGCCAGTTAACCCTCTACTGCCCAAATTTTTTTTCGAATATTTATATTTTTACCGTGTTTAGGAGGTCATTTTGAGCAACTTTTGTTCAACGAAAAACTTTACTTCTCCTGTTTTATCTTTTTCTTGTTTCATTTTAAGTATTTTACTTTGAATTTATTTTGTTAAGTTTATGTTTGTTTTGGGTAGTATTTGGCTTATTCTACCACCTCCTATCATTACATTTTGATTATCTAATTGTTTCATTTTTTACAGTAACTTTTTAAATTTCTTGCATGTTTTTCACATTTTCTGCCATAAAATGGAACCATTATCATTTAAATTGTAAATAAATGCGTAGAGGCATAGTCTGGGCACTAGAAAAATTACTTCATACTTCCTTTTACTTAAAGTATAGGAAATGTTAGCATAAAACACAGCCAAAGTTGACCCCTAAAAAATTACATTTTTTTTAACATTGGCGTGAGTTTGCCAATAAAAAAAAACAAGTAAAACTTCCATCCCATACATTTTCTAAAATTTTAAGAGTTCTTCTTTCCAATTCTTTTTAAAGATCAAAAATTGGTTGAAAAATGGGTTTTTGGTGATTTTTTAAATCGAAGCCCGTCTAAAGGCAGGGTTGGGTTGTAGAGGGTTAATTCCGTGACCATATTTTTTCTGAACAGTCATCAATACCTACAAACAGCTGCCAAAATTTTATGGAGTATTGCATGGGTGAACAAAATGGCTCTTTTGGTCATAAAAAAGGCCCCCACAATGCTTGGTCTAAATAAAAATACGCAATAAATAAAAATGGCTGATTTTGCAGAAAAATAGCTAATATTTTTAATTCATATGGGACAATTTAACTTGACCCTAAATTTAGGTGAAAACTATCACAGAATGCTTTATAAAATATTTTTAATCAAATGAAAACTTTTTAATATTTTAGCAAATTTAGAATATTTGGGTCCTAGGCATTAAACAATATCAAAGGTAACGTACAATAGAACGAAACATTGGGCATTTTCAAGCAAGGTTATGTCCTTTTGAGAAATTACCTTAGATATATTCTGATTAGTTAATAAACGATTTTACAAGTTTTTTCATAGAAATTTTAATTTCAATCAATTATACTTTGTGTTCCCTATTTTTTTTTTGCAAAATAAGTTGGGGGAAGGGGGCAAAACTTGAAATTAAATTTGCAATGGCCTAACACTCGGCCTAACATAAAAGTTTCAAGCAGATAGAATGAAAGACTACATCTAGAATAAGTTGAATAATAAAAAGAGCTGATATGAAATATGTTGCAATCTGTATCATTATCGACTGGAAAAAAATATTAAAAATTAAAAAAAAAACTTTCCTAGGTAATCCGCCCATGTGGTTTGTGTCTACCTAAAACTTTACCACCAATGGGTTATAGGGGAAATATACCATTTCTAATCAAACACCTGTCTTCGTCATATGGAGAGTTTGATGCTCGATTAAAGCTCCAAAAATACTATTTAGGCTGTAAACTTACCAGCAACAGCACCGCCTCGAGTAAGCAAGCAAATGTATGCCACTTACTGGCCAAAAAGATCAAATTTAATGGACTTTTGATCATAATTTCTATTTTGCGAGACCATTTCCAAACCAAAGTCGCCATCACTATCTTTTCACTTGCGCTAACGATTTCAAAGCGCATGAGATATAAAATTGCTTCCAACTACCGGCAACATGTTCTTTTGACCGTTACTTAGTCACTCACTCGAAAAATAATCCCGAAACATGTAAATAATTAGCAAGCGCCATCAAAAAAACAAACGCGCTAAGCCTTTTGACGTTTCAATTTTGACCATCCATTCCAATCGAAGGCTGAAGAAAACCGAGCGAGCCACCAACACCACCAGCAGCGCTTGTAGTGTTGCCAGGAAACTTTCTCTATAAATGCTACTTTTTGTGAGTGTTCGCTCAAAATTTAATCAATTTTGGCAGCACGAAGCAGACCCAAACGAGCGTTGGAAGAAAAAAAGAACTAAGCTGAAAATAGAAAAATGGGCGTGGCCCAATGCACACGACTGATTAGAATGCGTTTTTGAAATATTTTTTTAAAATGCTTGTAAAAGGAATTGCATAACTTTTAATAAAAGTGAAAATAAACAGAAATGTTCACAAAAAGTTGCTCTACTCGGTGGTATACTTGGTTTTACTGAATTTCAAGGAACACTCCAGATTATCCAGCATCATTCAAACAAGACCGCTAATTAGGCTTAAAATGGGTTTATTTCCCCTATGATGGGTTTGGAGCTTTATGGGTCTCGTGGCGCAGGGGTAGCGGCTTCGGCTGCCGATCCCGATGATGCTATGAGACGCGGGTTCGATTCCCGCCTTATCCACTGAGCTTCTATCGGATGGTGAAGTAAAACGTCGGTCCCGGTTTCTCCTGTCTCGTCAGGGGCGCTGGAGCAGAAATCCCACGTTAGAGGAAGGCCATGCCCCGGGGGGCGTAGTGCCAATAGTTTCGTTTCGTTTCGGGTTTGGACAAAAAATTTCTTCTATTTTTTAAGATCCCGAATAAAAAAGTACACAAATATCACTTAAGTGGTCATAACTTTAAATAGGGTTGCCAGATCATGCCAGAATGGCAATATTTGAACTATGATTTTTTTTCTAAATCTAATTGGTAAAAAAGGGACATTTCTTGCACGAAAGCTCAAGTATTAGTCATAGTTTAAAATTTATTAGACAATTATTTACTGAACAAACATTTTATAAAATTATTTTCTTAATAATAATCACATCTCTCCCTATAATCAACATACTCAACATACTCAAAATACTCAACAAGGAGATTTCTTTGACGTTCTTCATTTAGTTTCTTCGCTTCTTCGTAAAACTGTTTGTAGTTGTAAATTCTAAATTTCTTTAGCTTAAGACAGTAAATTATAATGAACTTTGCGGAATCTTCTTGAACATATCCACGAATGTCGAGCTCTACTTCTTCCAGCTGGCATAGATTTCTTCCAATAATCTCAATAGTTTCATCATTAATATCCATTCTGAGTAAACTCAACTGTTTAAGCTGAGAAGACAACTTTAAAAATTGGTTAAGCGACTTTGCATAGAAACGGTCACACTCGTACAGGGATAAAACTTCCAGATTGTTTGGCCGGGCATTGGCAAGACACGGCTGCTCGAAACTTATAGGTTCAGGTCCCGACACTTCCAAATATCGCAGCGTTGGAATTTTATCGATGATTTCAAAAATGTCACCCCACCAGGGCACACCACCGCCTTCCAGCTGTAACTCGCGAAGTTTTGGCGCACCGGCGGCAAGTGAATCCAGGTCATTAGAGTAAAATTCGTACAGTGTGAGTTTCTTTAGATTTGTGGTGAACAAACCGTTCAATTCAACACAGTGTGATGCATAAATACAAAGCTCCTCCAGAAGAGGCATTGCTGTCAGGTATGGAGCTATCGAGATTCCTTCCGATTCCAACCGAATTTTATCGTGGAAAAGAATGTCCATCCGTTTTAGATTTGGAAAGATTGGTTCAGAGGCCTGCACCTGAAACAAAAGAGATAATTTTTTTTTAAAATAGCAAAGAACAACGAAAACATATTCAAATTCATATTTAAGTTAATTTGACTAATTCTAATGAAAAGTGTACACTGACAAAACGTATTTACACTCTCAATAGAAACGTACCACGTTCTCTGTAAACGTAGGTACAAGTGAAATAAGTTTTTAAGGAGCATTAGGACAATTCGCAGTCTATGACAAAGCATACCTCATTAATACCGAATAAATACCGATTGCCATATTCCGACAAAGTGAAATCCAGTTCCTCCAATGTTAAACGGACGTTTTTGATCAACTTGCAGCACATCGAATCTCTACTATCTTCCGAATAACCACTCTCTAGAAAAAACCGCTTTAATTTTGGACAAATCGGTATCAGTGCTTCAAACATGGAGTCTTCCTTAATCCGGAGTTTTTCCAACCGATCCAGTCGGAAATCCGGGTCTGCACATTCCAAAGAGGTGTACTCCAACGATTTCAGCGTCAAATTGACCAGGTTCGGGGTGTGACGGAGCATGTCCACAAGCCTTGCCAAGGCCACCTTGCAGTCGAACAATCTGAGGGTTGTCAATCCCGAACCTAGCGCTGGCCACCACGCGTCGATTGCAACAATTTCGACCAACGACAGGATGGCTGCACGAATCGGCACATCAGCCATCACCGGTTGATAGTCGGTGTCCAATGTTTCCGGCTCAGTGCACCGAAAGGTAAAGTTGAGCTTCTCAACCAGGGATTGTTTTGCGTCCACGATGGTCTTCCAACAGCGGCAGGTTGAGCGAGCATTACAAAGTGGATCGATGGTTAGGTGCGAGAATATTTTCTCCAAAATTTCTGTAGGAAGTTCGAAGGTTTCTTCGGCAGTTTCACCAGCTGAAGCCATCACTTTTAATTCTACGGCAGTTTTATACAAATGAAGCGATCTGGGTTTGTTGAACCGTAGACAGGCCCCTTTTGTAGTAAAGAACAATACAGAATTGATTTGTTCGATTTTTTTACTTTTAGCTGAGACACATTGAACCGTATGAGGTTGTAACATTGAAATCAACTCACGTTATTTTTTTATTCAATGAAAATTCTTCCCAAGTTATCACTGAATACTGTGATTTTGAATACTCAAATTATCATTATTTGCAATATGGGTACTAAACGATGCAGAATTCTGTAATAATTCAAATTATAAAATTATGAATATTTTGAAAAAAAGCGTTTTTTTTTGTTAAACATTTCCAAACTATACACTTAAAACATTTTTTTTAATTTTGGTAATTCTCCACCAACTCACACGAAATCGGGAAAAGTTGCCCCGACCCCTCGATTTATTTTTATTTTGTTCTTAATGAAAAAATTACCCTTTTGGGTTATTTCAGATTCAAAAAGGACATTAAATTTCCCATAAAATGACATGTCTCACGATTTTTGACAGTTGAGTAACGAGAAATGGCAGTGATTTTAAAACTACTTTTTAACTTTTTTTTGATGAAAAATACGTTTTTTCAGAATGTTGATTACGCCATCAAATCGAGCGTCTAATTAACACTAAAGTCCCTTTGAGCTAAAAATCACTCAAAAACGTGTCATAGTAAAAAACCCGAAAAATGAAAGGGGTCGTACCGCCCCACCATCAAATCGAAGAGGGGTCGGGGCAACTGCTGTGTGAGTTGGCGGAGAATTACCCATGGACAAAATTTGGACATTCTTAGAGACATTTTCCAAGGCCTTCGGATAATCGAGTCTGGACCGTATTTTGTGAAAGTGTAAGAATTTTAGAGTAAATAATCTGGATCAGTGAAAATTTATACACAACCCTGCAAATTAGGTAAACTTGAGTTTTTTACGGCCTCGTGGCGCGGTGGTTAGCGGCTTCGGCTGCTGATCCCTAAGCGCGGGTTCGATTCCCGCCTTATCCTCCTAGCCTACTATTGGATGGGGAAGTAAAACATTGGTCCACATAACCTTCGGACGCATAGAAAAGAGCAGTAACTTGTAACAGAGACCACAAAGGGCCGTTCAAATGGAATGCTTTGCTTTTTTGAGTTTTTTTTTTTATGTAAGAAAGGTATTATTTGAAAGTTGAGAACTTTATATTTAAATTCTGGTTGAGTGGAAATCTATGCAAAATTTTGCGTCATTTGAATATAGGTAGTCTAATATGAAAATTCCAGTATTAAAAAAAATGCAGTATTTTGTGAAAATTAGAGTTTGTTATACCTAAATCTTTGGTTCAGGTAAAATCATTGTAAATTTTAGAATTTTCAGAGTTTTCAAAGGATATGATTTTAATAAAAATTGGAGTATTTTTCACTAGATAATTTAATGTAGCGAAAATCTATGAAAAATTTTGCATCGCTATCACCTTATCGTTATACAGCAATTCCATTTGAAAAGAGCCTAAACCGAAAAAAATTTCTCGGATCGAGCTCAAAAATTTTCTGGGGGTTCGTCATTTTTCGCAAAAACCTCTTTTTTCGAAAAATCATATCTCCAATCCAATAAAATATTTTCAGATATAGGCTCTTTGGTCCAGACACGGTCAAAACGCCATTTTAAGTTTTCATGCGACTTTTTCAGACGTTAAGCTAGATTTTTGAAACTTCTTACTATTTTTCCCAAATAGCCAAACTCATTGCCTTTCTTTTGCGTTTAAGACAGCTAAAATCGGATAAAATGGCGCGTAGATATGATTTTTCGAAAAAAAAAACAGTTTTTGCGATAAATGACGAAAATCGCCATTTTTCGAACCACCCTAGCACGATGTAGGTCACCCTAATGGTCAAACAAAAAAATACGGGTTTGATTATTTTGGCCAAGGAACCCCAGAAAAATGTTGAGCCCGATCGGAGAACTTTTTTTAAGGTTTAGGCTCTTTTCAAATGGAATTGCTGTGTAGCCAAACTTATTTTTTTTTGTCGCTAAAACACAAAAAGCGATCAGAAATGAAAATTGACAAAAGACTACTCTAGTATAAATTTGTGCCATACATAAACCACGTGGACACTTTTTTTAAAATTCTAGACGCGCTCCTCGTCCACGTGGTTTATGGATGGCCCCCATACTGAAAAAGCATTTTATTGTTGCTTGAGTTATTTTCAAAATTTTGCTTTTTGAGTGTTTTTAATACCGCTGACTCAAGGCGGTTTAAAAAACACCCAAAAAGCAAAAACTGTAAATTTGGTTTATTGGACCTTTTCAAAAAAAACTCCAGAATTTTATTGTTGCTTGAGTTGTTATTTTTTGATTAAATTTTATTGAAAATTAGAAAGCATTTCGTCAGCTGTTTGCTATCTTGTGACATAGACCATTTTTGTCGAAAATGAGTAAATGATGACGTTTTGCTATACTTAACAAACACTACAAGAGGCTTTAACCCGATTTTGGAAACTCGCTTCCGTTTCCCGGATATCGCAATACACACTTGTGACATAGACCAATTTATCATCAAAATGATCGTGCACACTTGTGACACGTCATACATGTTGTTGGAAAATTTGGAAAAAATTTCTTGTTTTTCACAAATTTATGTAAACACATACTTTCTAAAGGCAACGCAACCTTTTGTTTATAAAAATATACTGATAAAGTCGATTAAACCATTGATTTAAGCTTGTTTTAGTTTGTATGGGAATTCTGTGCACACTTGTGACACGTAGTACAGTTTCACTTTTGAAAAACGCCTGTAACACGTGCTTTTCAGATTTTTGTTTACATTATTTACTGTATCTTTTAACTGGTGTAACCAAATTAGTTGAAACTTGGAGCGTTTGTCAAGCGATAGTATACGAACCGATTGCTTCAAAAAGTTTGGCTCTATCATTCATAGTTTTGAAATTATTTACCATCAAACTTTAAAAATCGATTTGAGCATGAGCATGAGAGACCACCCATGGTTGTCCTTCTCTGTTGCTGAACAGGACCATAATATCCTATCAATACAACCGACCATACGCTTAAACGATCAAATGATGTTTCCCTTATCAACAGCATGCATGAATGCGCTGAAAAGATAAAACATCACGATCATCAAAACTAGAGCCGTTGCTAATAGGAAACAGTCGTTGGCCAAAAACGGCGCCCGCCATGTCAGTTTGTAGATCTCGGGGGATTGGGACGGGAATGTTAGTTAGCACAGGTTGCTACAAAGGGTGGGTCATCAAACTTTAAAAATCGATTTTCTCGAAAAGTACTAAATGGTCGTTGTCACAAGATAGCACACAACTGACGTTTTTTTTTCTTCGCGGTCCTAGCCTTAGAATATTTTTTTTGCCTGTAGAGATGATTGTTAATGATTGACATTACATCATATTGCGCGTATTGAGAAATAATCAGTTTTGGTGATTATCTTGAAGGGGTCTCAAATATAGGAGCGCAAGGAATTTTTCGAATTATCGCAGCAATCGTTTTGATTTCTACTTTACATTGCTGTCAGTTCAGCTCAATTGTTTATGCTTATTTTTTCGTTTTAAAAGTCTATTTTGGAGGTGAACGTTTTAAATGGAAATGATATTTATTGCGCGTATTGAGAAATAATCAGTTTTGGTGATTATCTTGAAGGGGTCTCAAATATAGGAGCGCAAGGAATTTTTCGAATTATCGCAGCAATCGTTTTGATTTCTACTTTACATTGCTGTCAGTTCAGCTCAATTGTTTATGCTTATTTTTTCGTTTTAAAAGTCTATTTTGGAGGTGAACGTTTTAAATGGAAATGATATTTATTGCGCGTATTGAGAAATAATCAGTTTTGGTGATTATCTTGAAGGGGTCTCAAATATAGGAGCGCAAGGAATTTTTCGAATTATCGCAGCAATCGTTTTGATTTCTACTTTACATTGCTGTCAGTTCAGCTCAATTGTTTATGCTTATTTTTTCGTTTTAAAAGTCTATTTTGGAGGTGAACGTTTTAAATGGAAATGATATTTAATATTTAAAATTTATCTTCTTCCTTCTATTGCAGCGGCCATGTTTAATTTGAATTTGTATATCCACCCTGAGGCTTCTTCGCAACATAATTAATTAATTAATTAATTATTTTATTATGTAACATAGTTAGAGGGGTGTGGTAGAGACTTTTTTACGCTTTATACTTTTCTGTATCAAAAACGGATTCCGGATGTGACCACCGGGGAACCGGCCCATGAGACAAATTTATACACTAAAGAGACTCTTCATTCGAAATTATCAAATTTTATACGTAGCGACGCGTCGCATGACCAGTTTACGCTTTTTCTTAAATTCGGTTCTGGATGGGGCCACCGAAGATCGTGGGACCGGTTCCGATGTTCCAGTCTAATGGATTTTTGTTTTGTTTTTGTATACTTGAGAGTTCATGATAAAATAAAAAGAATCAAAATGAAAACTAAATTCTTGACAAAACTGGATATTTCGGTGGCCGTCAGATTCTTTTGATAGTTCGCGTAGAACCAGAGAGAAGTACTCAAGTACTCTTTGGTGGAACCGTGTTTCGGTAAATTGTTGGTCATTTTCCCATTTTTACTCGTCACGAGACGTACCGTTTAGCGTCATCATAATCAAGGAAGACAGCCCTCAGGCCGTTGACCTTAACCATCAGGAAGTGTCCATTCTGGGCAGGCCCGGATTAGCCTATGCATAGACACAAAGTTTTCCAAAGATGGGGAAGCCGACGGAGCCAACGCTGTGTGGCCATCCGACCCGGTACCCGGTACCATCAAGCCGGTCACAAAAGTCTCAGAACCATAGATTCCACCACTGGAAACCAACAAGCAATCGTCAGCCAGCAGACAAAGTTCCTTCGAAAATCTAAGATTGACAGTCAACAAATATTTGAAAAAAAAAAAAAAATGTCTAAGCCTACTCTCCGACCTTCTCTAGGTCTTCCAGGGTTTTCCCATTGCGACGATATCTTTCTGCGGCGATTAATTGGAGCGCAGGATTCTAATTTTTCTCGAAATTATTAATAACATACCCAAAATCTAAAAACAGACAACAAACCCAAGCACGAAATTCACTGCGTACGGTCGCCATGGTTACGCCGTAGTAAACAAGCTTCTATGACGTGCACACTTGCGTGAACCACTCACGCGTCGAAATGGCGCGATCAAGATTTACAATTCGTCAACGCTTGCTACGCTCCTCGCGCATTCGGCTGCAGCGGTTATCAAATTTACGAAATGAACCTTTATTATCAATAATTTACTCGTCTGAGCTTAACTCGGTTGTTTTTCTGTTTTTTTTTGGGGGTTCAAATTCTATGGTCAATTCAATCCTCTAGTATTGTGCGATGATTTGATCGGGGAGGTTGTATTTTTGCGTTTGTTTTTGGTAAAATTTGTGAAGTTTGAACGTTGGAAAATTAAAAAAGATGAGTGACTGCTTACTTTGTAGTTATGTTGGTAAGATCGTTATATTTTATGAAGTTTGATGTTACACATTTTAAAAACGTTATTTTTTAAAGGTCTTTTCTTCAAATACTACCTCAACATATGGCTGATCGCGCTGGCCATCTGGGTTGGGCTGGTGGTGGCCACCAAGGTGGGTTCCGATGGCAGCAAGTTCAAGTATTACGCCAAGTTTGGCATGATTTACTTCACGACGCAAGGACTGACGACACTATGGACGCCGATATCGTTGCTGAGCCCACTCAATATCGTGCATGCGAGGTTTGCTTAAATCAAGATGCTTAATTTATGAGAATAAAAACAATAATACTTTTAGAATTATCTCAACCATATCGTCGTACGCGACCACGCTGCTGCCGATCACTTGGGAGCTGCGAAATGCGCGGGTTCTGAAGAAGGCCAAAGGGGCGGTCGTTATGGCCAATCACCAGTCGTCGATGGATATTTTGGGTAACTTTTGTGTAAAGTGTGTTTTGTGAGGCTTAAGTTATCTAAATCTGAACTTACGATAGGAAAGAAGGAGTGTTTAATGTGAAGGAATGTCATAAGATTTCATAAGAGTATTCGTTATCAAAAGTTGAGTGTGACTCTTGATGCGATAAGATTAGGATTGATTGATTGGAGCAACAATATTACGACAATGCACTTTGTACGTTTGCTTGTTACAAGAGGATCAAAAGTTATGAATGCTATGGAGTCCACTTTGATTTCTTTGTATAAGTTTATATTTATAATTTTTGCTAAAATTTTGCACATCAACACAAATATTTAAATCATTTTGTATCTTATTAGTTTTTGCTTAAAATTTATTATTGAAAAAATGTACAATCGGCTGTGAACTGTTGATGATATATTGAATAACATTTATTTTTGTATTTTAATGCAAAACAATATTTTTAGGATTTTAAAATTTTGGACCCGGACGCTTGCAACACTTTAGAAAAATGCATGCATGCATGCGATTTTCATAAATTTATTGATATTTTGATTTTTTTACAGTTGTATGATTATTACAATGTAATTAGCATTTTGTGATGCTTTTTATTCAAAAAAAAATGATAATTAAGTTTGATTTTTTATAATCCTCGCCGCTTTGGCTTTGAATTTGTACCAGCCTATATTAATGAAAATTTTAACCAAAACACTTTTTCTGCTTTTTTTTACAGAAACATTATATTTTAAAAAATACACATAATTATTCTTTTTCGTATAAATTTGATGGTATAGAACACCAGATAATTTCAATATTTTAGAAGCCAAGCTTAATAATTTTTGAGATAAGAGATAATTCTCCGGAACTTGTAACAAAGATTGAATAAAGATGATTTGTGATATTAAATATTTTTCATAAACTTTGTGATACTTATTGCACTTCCAAAATAGTAATTTTGTATAATTACTCCTATATGCAAATCTTTATAAAAAATAATTGTCCAGACAAATGAGAATTATCAGGCTTGGCACCAAAAATGCTGTCTAAATTTTTTTTAAATATAAAAACAAAATATTGAAATGGTCTTTTCTCTTTTTATTTTATTTTTGCACAAAAATAGCGCTAAAACAATTTCTAGATACATTTGAGTGACTTTAAAAGTAAAAGTAAAAAAGTTAAATAATTGAAATTAAAGCCCACGGTTTCAACATTTGAATGAAAAAAAAAAAATGTTTTAAAATGCTTGCATAAAAATGCATAAAATGCAGTTGTTTTGCAATCATAAGTTTTCGAAAATTCGTGATTCTTGTTTCTTGAAGTATTGACGAAAAATGTTAATTTTTGCGAGAAAAATAAGTCATCCCAAATATTCGGAACACCCACAAATTCGGAACACTTTTGTGATGATTTGTCAATAGCATCTTTTCTGGCGACCTTTATATTTTTAGGACTTTTATTTGGACATTCTCTTGCTATTTCACTAGCAAAAGTAGTTCTTTTTGAACAAAACACTGCATTTCGAGACTATTTCATTCCGAGCAGCAAAACACCGCCTCCAAATTGCCTGTTGCATAATTGTGGGATGTTATTGTGCCTCCCACAATTGTGGAACGCCTGAATTTCACTAATATTTTTCACAAAAAAAAGTGATCGGCCATGCACAAAACATTACTAAGCTTGAGTTTTATTGGTTCCAGTGTGTGAAGTCATTATTTTGTAGAAAATATGTACCGTAATATGGGGTGACTTTGATAGGTTTGCGATTTTTCCGCAAAATGAAGAGTACAATTAAAATACGTACGGAATGGCATGGAAAGCACGTTTCATAAAATTTTGAAAAGTTTAAAAAGTTAGTAAATTATAGTTAAGAAAATAATGATGAACTTCATTATTTTAAACTTCTCCAAGTGTCATGATTTTCTCAATGAATCTAATTTTGAATCGGAATAAATTGAATAAGTTTGTAAATAATAAATAATATGTGTTTTTGAAACACAATTTAAAAAAAAATCTCCAAATGTATAGGCAATTTCAGTTGAACAAATTTCATGTCAAATTTAAAATTTGTGATTCGTGCTTCAAATTCAGTATAATATGCGATTAAATCGATGATTTTATAAACAAAACTAGTTTAACAAATTTCAGGTAAAATTCTGACTTTTTTCACAATTTTACCTAAAATTTATATGTGTTTAAAAAACTTATAAACTTAGTTAACTGATTATAAACATTTTTTTTCTTAAGAACTATATCAGCTACTTTAGTGATGGTACATTAAACGTTCAAACAAAGTTTGAACATCTTAAATATGATTTTCACAAGAAAAACTTTGACTATCAAAGTCACCCCGGAATTTGACGTAACTTTTTTTCTAAACACTATTGAAACATTTTTTTTTCCAAAATAGTGCATGGACTTTATGTGGCCTTCCCCAGTACATGTTTAAAAAAAAAACAATAATCTTGAGAAAACCCTTACCTGTTGGAAAATATTCCAAAAACAAATTGAAATCCTATCAAAGTCACCCCGGTTTACGGTACTCCTGGAGAGAATCAAAGTTTGGTTACATCCGTAAGAAAAAAGTGTTCCGAATTTGTGGATTTCAAGGGTAAATGTTTTTCTTTGAAAACTTGATATAAACGTAAAAAATTAACATAACTTTTACGTACAGGTGAAAGCAAATAATGATGTTCAATTATCGATTTTCTATGATTTGTTGAACATTGGCCGATCTGTGAACCGTTCCGAATAAGTGGGATGACTGTACATTGGAATTCCATGAAAGTTCAAAATATTTTTAAACGAGCCCAAACAAGCTAAATATGATTAACAATGCAGAAAAAGGCATTTTAGCTTGTTTGAGTTGGTAAGACTGCTATTTTCATTGAAATTTTTCAATTTTATGAAAAAATATTTTTTTTGACGATTTTTCGAACCAATTTTGAAGGGGGGACAAAAACTTTGAAAAATATGTGCAACGGCTTGATAAACCTTTCTTTAAAAAGCATAAAACACGTTAAGTTTTCTAAGATCAAAAGTTGCTAAAAATTACCTGTATAGGAAAATGATGAATAAGATCTCAAACAATAGATAGCATTTAATTTATTGCAATTAAAAATTAACTAAATAATCGAAAATTCAATGTTTTATTTATTTCAAAATCTTTATATCGAAAAACCAACCTTCTTCCAGGTCTCATGATGCTGTGGGACATCCTGAAGGACGTAATTTCGATTGCCAAGAAGGAACTGCTCTACCTGATCCCGTTCGGACCGGCCGGATGGCTCGCCGGAATCACCTACATAAACCGTCAAAATCGGACCTCGGCGATGCGAACGCTGGACAAGTGCAAGCGCAATATGGTCGAGAAGGGCCACAAGATGTACCTGTATCCGGAGGGCACGAGGTTCCCGGAACGGGGCATGTTGCCTTTTAAGAAGGGCGGATTTCACACGGCGATTCAGGCCGGGGTGCCGATCATTCCGGTTGTGTTTTCACACATGTACTTTATCGATGCTAAGAAGTACATGTTTAAGCCGGGTCACGTGATTATGTCGGTGCTGGAACCGATTCCGACCAAGGGAGTTACGGCGGACGGGTTGGACGCGTTGATTGAGAGGACTAGGAGTGCCATGCTGGCTGAGTATGAGAAGATTTCGGCGGAAATGGATGACAATTTGAGTAATTCACAGTGGGTTAGCCAGAATCGACCAAGATTTACGATTTTGGAAAACAAGAAGAGTGATTAGAGATTGAAGTTGCGACACAATGCAAACGTGCCATTGAATTTAAAATACTTGTGATAACAAAACATAATCAAAACTCGCCTTTGATTTAAACTCGTAATCGGTATCACAATTACTACACCGTCTAGCGAGCTAATTGCTTAAAAAATCCCTGTCCTGAAAAAAAAACGTCAAAAATCGGGTAGAAGGTCAGTAACGATTCAGTTCACGATGCGATAAGGTTTTGTAAAGCGTCCAATGCGGCCCAAATTGATTTATGTCCCCTTAAGGTGCCGTACCTCCCCTAGAACGACAAAGCTATTCTCTAAGTTAGTCACAGCACGGCTTGTCGTTTAGCGCAGCAGGCCGTGAAAGATAAATTTAGTAGTCTACATGGAATTGATTGGATGTGAACAGTGCGGTAGCAGCAGGCTTTGACTCGTTCGTTCGTTGGTGGTGCATTATTGATGAACTTTTTGTTCTAGAATGATGTTGGAGACAGTTACCAGGAGCAAAGGTTGAACCAATGTCCAATTTAAAAAAAGCAAAATTATGCTTTTCAGATTTTCCAAAAAGAAAAGTCACGACTATAAATTTCCTAGAAATTAATTCAAACAGAAATTTCAAATGTTAAACCAAAGCTACATCCCTGCCTCTTTATCTAACTTCCCCTCTTTACTTAATTGGTCATCATTGCCATCATGGACACCGGCCATCCGTTGAAATGAGCTTGTGCACTTTGTTTCCATAACATACTTTATGAGTGTTTCCATTTCTCTTTCAACGATGCACATCTTGAGGGGCATTTTAAACATACTTAAATTCATTTTTAGTATTTTACACACTTTTCAAGTTTCAAGTTATAATTAAAATAAGTTGACAAAATTTATTTTGAACGCAGTAAATTTATGCCTTCAACAAAGTAATTTATTTATCAACAAAGTATTGACGTCACATAATCGCGTGCACTCTTTTCTCTCAAATTTCCCACTTCTTGAGCACACTTTCAGACCAACGTGGGTTCGCAAAAAAAAAGTGAAAAAAAAACTAAAATCCACCGTAAGCCGCTATTATCTATCCGCACCGAGGGGGAAATCCACAGCCACATAATGCCTTTCGTTCGTTCGTTTTTACACCATTTCATTAAAGTGGAGAGATTGGCCTGGTGGTGGTGTTGGTTTTGTTGTTGGATTTGTAAATATTTTTTTTTTTTGCTTTTACTTCCTCGTTCTGCTGCCACCGCGAAAAGACTTGTCTCCAATTGAATGATCAAGCCTCCTTCACGCTTTGGGACAACAGTTGTTGGTGATTGTGCGATTTGTTAGTAGATCTTTGGTTTGGCAAAGTCCTGCATCAAAAGAATGGTGGATTGTGTTTAGATTAATTTTTAATAAATAAATAATTTGGTTAAATTTTGGATAAAACATTTTATTATTGACAATTGTATCAGATCTATACAGCAATTCCATTTGAAAAGAGCCTAAACCAAAAAAAAAGTTCTCCGATCGGGCTTAAAATTTTTCTGGGGGTTCCTTGGCCAAAATAATTAGACCCGTATTTTTGTTTGGCCATTAGGGTGGCCTACATTCGCAAAAACTTTCGTATTTTCGCAAAAACCATTTATCTCGCGCCATTTCATCCGATTTTAGCTGTCTTAGACGCAAAGAAAGGTGATGAGTTTGGCTATTTGGGAAAAATAGTAAAGTTCCAAAATCTAGCTTAACTATTGAAAAGTCGTATGAAAACTTAAAATGGCGTTTTGACCGTGTCTGGACCAAAGAGCCTATGTCTGAAAATATTTTTATCGGATTCCTCGGAAAATTTCACATTACATATCAAAATTGGCGATGTCGAACCGTACGTTTCCGAGATATGATTTTTGAAAAAACTGCGTTTTCGACGCGCCACGCGCAAAACGGAAAATGACGAAATCGGCAAAAATCAACTTTTTCCACTAAAACTGCGATAACTTTAAAATTTCAGCGATGACCTATAGATGTTATGGTACCAAAAGTTGCGTCTCTCAATTACAAAAATTTTGGTACCCAGACATGTATAGGTCATCGCTGAAATTTTAAAGTTATCGCAGTTTTAGTGAAAAAAGTTGATTTTTTGCCGATTTCGTCATTTTCCCGTTTTTGCGCGTGGCGCGTCGAAAACGCAGTTTATTTTCAAAAATCGTATCTCCAAAACGTACGGTTCGACATCGCCAATTTTTGATATGTTATGTGAAATTTTCCGAGGAATCCGATAAAAATATTTTCAGACATAGGCTCTTTGGTCCAGACACGGTCAAAACGCCATTTTAAGTTTTCATACGACTTTTTCAATAGTTAAGCTAGATTTTGGAACTTTTACTATTTTTCCCAAATAGCCAAACTCATCACCTTTCTTTGCGTCTAAGACAGCTAAAATCGGATGAAATGGCGCGGAGATATGATTTTAGAAAAAGTGGTTTTTGCGAAAAATGACGAAAATTGCCATTTTTGAACCACCCTAGCACGATGTAGGCCACCCTAATGGCCAAACAAAAAAATACGGGTCTAATTATTTTGGCCAAGGAACCCCCAGAAAAATTTTGAGCCCGATCGGAGAACTTTTTTTTTGGTTTAGGCTCTTTTCAAATGGAATTGCTGTATAACGACGTAAATCGACCAGTGTCGTTTGCGCCGATATTTCTTATACAAAATGGCAAATTGAAGAGAACAAAACAGCAGTAATAAATTCAGTCTCTTAAAAATCAATTTACGAAGATCTAAATCAAGTTTCAAACTATTTTTTTGTATCCATTCAAAATGGGCTGGATACTAAAATAAAAAAAAATATTATGAACACTGTTTATGATTTTATTCAAAGATTATCGAAAACAAATTAAAATTTAATGATGTATAGAGACCAAAAACATGAGCAGGAAATAGTGAGGAGTTATTGTAATTTTGCTTTGAACTGACTGTTGGGGAAGGTGGGGCACGATAATCACGTATTTTTTGAAAAGGACCAATAAACTATTGCCTTTCATATGTTTATAGGACCTTATTAAAAAAACTCTAGATATTCATTCTAGTAGTAGCATCCTTCTAATATCTTATTTTTTTTTGTTTTATTGATAATATTTATTAGTTTATTATGAAAAAATCATTCATTTTTGCAAATGTTTAATAGTAATGCCACTGTAATGTTGTATAAAGTATTAAGTGATACTTTGTGTTTCATAATTTTGATAATTGAGATTGAAATTGGTTTTTTATGCATTTTTTGTTAATTGCAATTTATAGCTTATTATTCTCAGTGCATCTTTTAGTTATTGATATTTGATATTTTAACAACTGATCGATCATCTGAAAAAAAATTGATTATTACCGCTTCATAGGGTTTTTGAAGAATTTTCAGTTAGAAATAGGAACATGTAAATAACAGTGAACATATAAAAAACAAATATGAACACAAAAGAAAATCTACAAAATAATCTCTTTTGAAAATTCTCTTTTTTATATTTTATAGATTTCCAAACATGCTTTTTTGAGCAATTACATAGGACGGTTTTTTTTAATTTTTGCCAGCTTTGCATTTTTTTTATCCGATTTTTTTTTAATTTTAAACGTAAAATCAAATTTGCCATCAAAACTCAATTCAAAGGGATTTTTTAAGTTACAGTTATATATTTTTTTGGTACATACCGGGATTTATGTTGAACATGTTTTAAAAAGTCATCACTTGCCCTTTTTTTATTCGTGAGTAAACCAAATTACCTGTAAAGTTGCTTCTAAGACAGAAATTCCTGAATCCCGGGATTTTTTTTATATTTTGTCCCGGGAATTCCCGAAATTGAAGAAAACTGTAAATTTTGGTAAAAAAGATTCAGATTTGATTGAGGAACTAGTTGAATACTTAGTAATCAATAAGAATTTTAAAGCATTTAAATTTTTATTAGGCATATTTCAGCATTAATTTGGGGTTTTTTAAAGAAAATTGCTAAAAATTTACTTGATAGATGTTAACGATTTTTTGTTGATTATTATTTCATGTTTATTAATTTTTTAACTGTTAATAATTTTAAACTCGAAAAATTATCACATTTAATTAAAAACAAAAGTTATGAATAAAGCCAAATGTTTTAATTTTTATACTGATTGGTAAACCGGTTTCCAAATTTATTGTTCTAAAATTTCCTCTCAGATTGTAGTCCCAATTTTCCCAATTGGCGGTAGTGACTAAAAGATAATTTGTAAAATATGTTTTATATTTAACATAAAATTCTAAACTTACCAAAAATTTCACTTTCCAGCTACCATTTTTTTGGTTTCTTGTTTTTGTAGACAGTTTTAATGATTTTTTAAGTTTTTCTTGTTATGTCTTATAAAAAATGAATAATAGAAATATATTCATAAGAAATTTTTTATACTTTGTAGTTCAAAGCACAACAATGAACATAAAACATCAATTTTAATAGTATGTTAACCTTTTTAAATTTGCTGTCATTGTTTAAATTGAAGTGTAGATTATCAACAATTACTAGTATTGAGGTCATTCTTCGATATTCAATTCAATTCAATTTATTTTCCGAAATAACAATTTTACAACTTGTGTGAATGGCTGGTTCATACAGATTTGGTGTTCCTTGCAACTATTTCCTTTTCATTAACCGCTTGGTAACAGAATATTTTCTTCTATATAAAGCTTGAAAACATACAAAATATAACGAACGAATTTTACGACTGTTTCAAAAATTTCCTGGGATCCCGGGAATTCTCGGGATTCAATAAATATTTTCCCCGTTTCCCGGGAAAATTGGACGCCCTACACTCGTGGATTTTTTTTTTATCTTTTAAACAATTAAATTTGGACCTTTTGAAAAGAAAGGCTCGGTTTGAAAAAATTAATATAATATGTTTAGCGAAAAGATCAAAACAAAATTACAAATATTGTATTTTTTGACACTTGAAATTAGGAATGTTGTAACCTGGATATTTGACGCTATTTTGCTGACTACTCAGAAAACATAATTTTGTTTCGCTCCAGCATTAATGTAATTATTGTATCGTGCAATTAAAAAAAATATTTTGCGTTATTTTTTTCAAGTAACAACCCAGAATTTCTATCGGAAATGGCATAAAATTACCGACCTTTTGATAAATAAACATTTATGTTTTTTTTTCGTTTTTATAAACTCTAATCAGTGTTCTTATCGCTTACACCAAAATAAAATTAATTATTTTATCATCATTGTCCAACCATACTTTTCCAATGAGGACTCCATTAAAAACTGTTACGGTACATGCCCTCACGTTTGTATGTTGAAAGCACACTTGGGTATTGTCTACTGTAAGTGGGAGTAACTTTGGCTCTGATGCATTTAAACCAATTCTATGCTAACTCTTTTGATATCATTCATCAGTTTTGTTTGCATCTCACAAACCAAAAACCCAAAAAGCAAAACATGTGCATCGCACATGATAGTGAGGACCCCCCTCGTTACGGTTAGTACGAACTACCGGCACAGACGAACGATAGTGAATGAAAACGACCATTCATACACGCAAGTGCAGAAGCCCAAGGGAGAGAGGCAAGTCAGTTTGTGTTGAACCGTTGATCCGTCGAGATCACTTGGTGCGCGCGCTCGAAACCATAATTTAAGCCGGCAAATACCCGCGATACCTCAGCAGGCCTTGCGGTGACTTCCGCGCGCGCGCTCGAAGGAGATGTGAGCCGTGCCGACGAAGTTCGGAAACACGCACACATAGGTTTGAAAAATTCGTCATGCGCACGACGGCGGTTGCGGCGTGACACGGGGTGACAAACGGCGTGTTGTGAGGCGTATCACGGCGGTATTTTCACAGACACACACACACGCGTGCTAGTGTCAAAACAGACCTGAAGCAGGACTTGATATTTCGGAGCAGCAATGACAGTGGACGGTCGGAGTTGATGTTTTCGTTGCTGGTTAGCGCGTGTTTGGTGGTGAAAATTAGTGTTTTATTGTTAAGGAATTGGTCAATTAGTGGCGTCTCGAAAGGTGGTGCGACTCTGGTCCCGCAGGGAACTTGAAGTTGCCGGTGCGAAATATAGTAATTAAATTACCTCAGTGGTTCACCAAAGTGACACACAAAAATCGATCCGTGAGACAAACGGCATGGCCACAATCTAGGTCATACAGTGCCGAAAAGAAAAGTGAAAAGCCGATATCAAACGATTTCCAAGCAATAGGAATAGCCCCTAAATTGCCGCAACAACCGACCAACCAAACCAAAAGTCCAACCCAAGAGACCAATAACCAAACAATCAGGAAGAAGTTCGATCGCGGCAAGCCATGGAAGCCATAATTAGTGCAATAAAGGTAAAACGCTTTAATTACACACCCCCTCGTTCGCGGGGGGTGGCCACTTTAGCAGATTGCTTGGATGCACGTGTGTGTGCATGACCGTCGTAGTAGGCGGTGGGCGCCCAACGGTCATGGTCAAGTGTGCGGAACCAGGCGGCGACCAGCAACCAAACGCCGATTCTTCCTAGTGCACCTAATGTTGGCATATTGCGGACTCCGGGCGAGTTTTGCCGGCAGTGATATATTGAATAATTAATAGTTGGTTGTTTGCAAATCTGTGTGATTGTGTGCGTTAACTCTTGTTCTGAGCGGGGATCAATAATTCATAAGGTTTCCCTCCTTCTACCTTCTTTTTTATTGGTTGCGGATGTGACTACATTATTGTGCTGAGTTTGGAGAAAAATCAATTTCAGAATGCCAATTTCACTTTCAAATGGTGTCACGTAGCGCGCCGTTCAGGGCTGGGCAAGAAGCATGTCTGGAATGACTATTTGTTACTGTACAGAATTGTGTCAAGAAGCTTCTTGCCTGCGGTTACAGAAACCGGTTTAACTGCTTCATCGAGTACGGTGACGATGTAGGAAGTAATCTAATGCTGGTTCTGTAGCGGTAATGTTTACTTCATGGTATTTACAGCTAGTTTGAGTTCTATGGAAATATCTAGTTAATTCTTATCAACACTTAGTATGTTATGTTCCTAAGGAAACTTTCAGTAATTTTGGTGCTTCAGCGATGTTTTCTCCTTATTAAATATAACATAAGCATCTTTATTGAATGGTTATGTGTCATTATTTGAGATTACATGAGATCTCCTGTTATTTTTACTTAAACTAAAAAGTGTTATTTTTACTTAAAGTAAAAAGTAGAACACGTAGAAAAGATATTGGGTCAATGTTTACACATCTACCCCAGATTCTGAAAGTTTTTTTGAATTGCTTATTCCGTTGCTAATATTTTTTTTTAAATTTAGGTCACAATATTAGAAAAACTTCAAAATTTGAAGGAAAATAGAAGTTTATTAACTGAAAACAATCTAACAACCAGCATATTTAGCATATTTAGGCTCGTTTAAACATATTGTGGATTTTAATAAAACTCCCATGTGCAAAAGCTTATAAAAACCGCAATTGTTAGGAACACCCTCAAAGTTTTGAACAAACAAAAAAAAAACGGGTTGAATTTTTTTTGGCCAAGTGTTTTGGTATTTTATTCATTATTGCTGCGAAATATTATATATTTCAAAACTTTTTGATTTGTTTTGCACATAGATCGATAACAGAGATAAAGCATTGCAACACACACACAATTTGAATAAAATCTAGTCTATTTTGCAAACTATTGGATGTAATACAATGTTGTCATGTATTATATTTTTCTCGATACTTTTGACTGAATAACACTGAAAATAATTCTTCAAATTAGAAAAAAAAACTATATTTTTTGCGTCAAAACTAAATACAATACTTTATCAAATAGTTCCCAACAAATATATAATATTTTTTATTCTTTTTTTTCTTTGACCTGTCCTTAGTAGATAGCGAAATTTGTCTAAAGTAGAAAACTGTAAAGATAAAAATGTTCAACTTCAACTTCAATGTTGACCTCAAGCAGATCGTTGTACACAGCTAAAAAAGTAGTAATCCAGCTGCGTGTAAAAGGCCTGGATGTTATATAAATATTGCATTATTTTATGCAATTTTATGTGATTTTACACCCTGAAATATGTAGTCCATCAGTACGGGAAACCTACTTGACCGAATAGGGGGATGGCGTCGCTATTTTTAGACCACATTTTCCACTTTTTCTCATCGAAATCGACTACTTTATCGACTTCATTTTGCTGGGCGAGATAGGACGCCGTCTATTTTTAGACGATGACTCAGCACTTTTACACTCTTGCGCTTAAAAAAACCAGGTGGCAGCACGATGTAACGCCACGTCCCTATAGTCAAGCGCATATATGCGTTTATCCTTTCATCTTTTCATCGGTCTGTTGGCCGAGTGGGCTAAGGCGCCAGTCCTTACTGCTGGTGCTGGGTTTGAATCCCGTCGGTTGCAACTTTTTTTTTATGTTTGCAAAAATTGTACATGCATTGTGTTATATTAAGTTTTTATTTTGACGAAGGTTATGTGCATGCTTATGCATGCGATTTTACCATCGAATTTTTTGCTGTGTATATAAACTTATTAACAATATATTATTTAGCCGGTTTTCAATGTTTATAGAAGTATGACAAGTTATTGATTTAATTTAATTGATTAATTGATGAAGCTAATAATTAAAAACTTATAAAAATGTTAAAAAAAGAAAACGATCCAAATATACTTTAAATAAAAAAAGGTTTGCTGATAATTGTATTGTCCAGTGTGATAAATTAAAATGACGTAAATTCATCTTTTCAAATTTTCAAGCAATTTTTTTCTTAAATTTGGCCATGTGAGCTTCAAATTTGATCAGCAATTCATAAACTTTGAGCCAGGGCTGTGGAGTCGGAGTCGGAGTCGGAGCCGGAGTCGGTGGAGTCGGGTCTTTTTGGGGACCTGGAGTCGGAGTCGTCAAAACTCGAACACCTGGAGTCGGAGTCGGAGCCGGAGTCGGCTAAATTTTAAGAGCTGGAGTCGGAGTCGGAGTCGGAGCCGAAGATTTCTTATAACTCGGAGTCGGAGTCGGAGCCGGAGTTATCTTAAATTCAACAAAAAATATGTTTTTTATTGTTCAGTATTTCCTATAGATCAGCTTAATTTAAAAAATATCTTATATTTTTAATTGATTTATCAGATGCCATTATGTTTTTGAAGCTTTTTATTGTGATTGAAAAGCTCTAATTGTGTTATTCCACTATAATCACACCCAAAGGAAAAATATATCTCAAAATCTGCAACAGTGGATTTGCTGCAGAAAATGTTACATTTTATAACATTTTTTGCAGCAAGCCCGTAGATCATTTTTGCCCGCGTGTAAACATTTCAGCGATCTGCAGTTCTCACCAACACATATAATGCTGGCCCATCCCCGAGCAACACTCCAAAGAGAAGCATATGTTGGTGCTCTTCCACTCAATTTTCATCTAGCGTTCATGGCGCGGTGGTAGCGTGTCGGATTAATAACCAAAAAGTTGGATGCTCAATACTCGTTCTGATAAGGTTTTTTTTTCGTGAAATACAACCAAAAAGCCGTTGGTAATGTCGATAATTGTCGGTAACGGGCAAAAATGTCATACCCATCTATCGAAAAAAATGCATGAGGAGAGTTTACATGCAGATTCTGATATACTTTCATGCTGCCATGCATCACAATCATGCGACCGCCGTTTGGGTGTGAGTACAAGAAAATCAAAGTGTTGCATTTAAAATAATTGAAACTATCAAAAAATATCAAAAGAAGTTGCAACAAATTTTGAAATAATCATTGATTGTTGATGTTGATTTTAAGTAAACTATTTTAATATTGTTGCAAATTATCGTTGAACAAATCTCAAAAATTCAGTACAAAAATAAACTAATAAAAAAATGTATAGAACAAAATAATGGATTTTAATTTATTTTTCAAATATTATAAAAAAATAAAATAAATATATTATTAACTGGTACGAATTTTCACATACTGTATGTCCCACGCCAATATGACGGAAGGTGATAATCATTGCAAATCAATGTGTTTTAAAAAAATTAAATATTTGTGACCTAGAAAATATTTAACTTGTGGATATTTGTTTTTTGTTATATTTTATGTTTTTTCATATATTTTGATGGAGAGGCAAGATCATTCATAATGCTTAGTTTTAGGTTTCACGAAGTATCGTGAACCTCCTTTTTAAAGTATATAAAATTTTAAAAATTAAAATAAATTTAAAATTTCCAGGGTAAAATATTTTCCATGTCACAGATATTTGAAAAGGACATCTTAAGTGTCCTTTCCACGAAGAAACTGTTTAGATACATTGATTTGCAATAATAATCTCCTTCAGCCATGGCGTGATGTCCATGTACGTCTTAAAAAAAAAACAAAAAAAAATGTTTCGTTTAAAATTGTCATTTAAAAAACAAGGTGCCTGTCACTGTGCTTCTTACAAATGTCAGCCTGAAAGTTAGCAAATTGAATTTTATCGTTCAATAGATCATTAAGGCCAGTTATGCATTCAAAAATAACAATTTAATATTTAAATTTATTAGCTTTGAAAAAATATTTTCAAAATTGAGGTTAAGCAAATAAATCCAAATTTACTTACAAAACTGTTCTTCTCAAAATGCCTCTAAAACTGAAGATATTTTTTGATTTCTGTTTCCATAACGTATAAAATTTGTAGCCTAGAAACTTTTTTTTTCCGTTTATTTACTTTACTTTACTTTTACTTAACTTATTTTTCTTGAGAAAACATGACGCTTAGAGAGTATTTAAATAATCCTAATTATCAATGTATTAAAAATAATTAACTAAATAAACTAATAGTTAACTAACTTTTGAAACATTTAAAAATATGTGGAGTCGGAGTCGGAGTCGGAGTCGGAGCCAACCATTTGTTGAAAGCTGGAGTCGGAGCCGGAGTCGGAGTCGGAGTCGGAGCCACTATTTGTTGAAAGCCGGAGCCGGAGTCGGAGTCGGAGTCGGCTAATCTGAGAAAGCCGGAGTCGGAGTCGGAGTCGGAGTCGGAGTCGTTTGAAATATGACCCGACTCCGCAGCCCTGCTTTGAGCACCCCTTGTTTAGAGTTTTAACTTCATTATAATTTTTATTCAAATTGTTTCAAATTGAAATTATATTTTGATAGGCATGTAGATAATTAACTTACATTTTTAGAGATTTTGATGGTTTCTTTTATGGAGTCTTAAGGTCCTCCCGTAATCGTAACCATGGAAACGCATCTAAATCTTAACCCCAAAACAACCACAACAATGTGCCTAGACGCACGTGTGCACGTGCACGGCCTACTTTGTGACTCGTTTTAGGCCTCCCTCAACAGCAGCATTAGATCATGCAATGCAGACAGGTAAACTGTCCAAAACACTTTTCGATGGGAGAAGGCAAGAGAAGGTAGTGAAAAAGGGTAAAGGCCGCGCTCAACCGCCGTTACGTAACGGATTTGGTGCCAGGTGCCATGCAAGGGGGGTGAACCGTTTGAACTGTCATCGTCGTCGTTTTTGTTGACTTTTTTTTTTGCTATTTACTTGTTTTCGGATCTATACTTAGCGCGACTTGTTAGCTTGTACGAGGTTTTATTTCTGTACCAAGTTGTTGATTTCCTTTAGTGTTCTATTCGTTGGTAGAGTGCTACTACTAGGGGGAAACATTTGAAAATGGCTTATGAAATTAATAAAATATGCTTGTCACCAACCGATGAAGTAAAGTGCCAATAAGTTGGAGTATTTTATTTACTTTGACACAATTACTGCGAATGAACATGTCAAGAACAAATTCTACCGTTCGAAAAAGACGGACGACAGTGAGGTTCGTTGGTTGGTTTAAGTTTGTTTACACTATAAATAGTGTGACGGAGGTTACTTGGATGGCTTGGTGAGGTTAATGCACTCTACTAAAGTTTATTTGCATTTGTGACGAGTGTGAATCACGCCAATGAATTGCACTTAAGGATCGTTAACCGGCCACTTAATGTCGGCTGACATCTCTACATCTCTTATTGCCCTTCGAACAGTTTTTTCATCACCAGATAGAACGAGTAAGTGGTCTGCACGGCCTGCAACGAGTTCAACACGAATAAAGAGGCAAATAATTGCTACAAAACGCTTTGTCATGGTGCATTACCTTGCCAAATTGTTCGATGGTGACATAGTAGAATTTAAACGCCGTCACGCCGACGATCCGCTGCGACCGGACGCTAATTAGTAGCACTTTTCTCTGGATCGCCAACGGAGCGTCGTACCAGTGGAAGTTGTAGATCTCGGTGGCGACGGAGGAGCTCTGGAAGATATATCCCGCATGACAGGACGAGCCATTTTTAACATTTTCAAAGTAAAGACTCACCACGTGAGTCAGTTCCGAGCCGAAGAACGAAAAGGCCAACATTTCAAAAGCTAAAATCTCGCAAAGGATTAGCGTTGTTAGGGCTCCAAAGTCTCCGATGCTCTGAAATTGTAAACGATTAACACGGTGTTTGACGTTTGCTTACCTCTATGCATTGCGCGCTTTGTTTTGACCAAGGTCAGCAACGATAAAGGTGCGTAACTGTCAAGCGCGCGCGCGCTCGCTCGTTACCATGGTCATGTAGAAGATGAGCATACACCACACAATCACACAGCCGAGGAATTGGGCCAGCAGAATTGGGCTGATAAGTTCCTCCAGAATTGCGGCACATCTGTATAAACGACATTTTTTTGGGATCGTTATCGCGAACCAAAACACACAGCGTGCGTAAAAGGCTAGACGCGCTTACTTCAGGGCCAGATAGTGATGCTTTACGACGGCGTCCACTTGGCGGTTGAGCTGCCGTCGGCGACGATGGCTTAGCGACTTATCGAGCAGCTGGATGCGCTTAAGAACCAGCTTAAACATCAGCGACACGTACTGGAGCAGACTGTAGTAGAGCATCGATTTGAGGGCGAGGAAGATTGCGCTGCAGAAGAACACTGGGGCGATCAGGACTTCGCAGATGACGTAGTGCCACATGTTGAGGTGGTTCAGGAGGGGGAGTCTGGAAGAGGGTTAGGTTATTTTAAGTCTGTGCACGGGTCCTAGACTAAACTCATTGGGAAAGTCAAAGTAAAAGGGTTCGTTGGGGTCATTCCAGCGCAGGTATTTCCAAAAGGTCAGCAAAATGGGAGCTACGATGTAGACCGGGATGTTTGCCCCGGTGTAGACGAAGTAGAACCGACAGATGTTACGGACGAACTTGTTCGTTTTGACGATCTCTTCACGAAACTCCTTAGGTTGATCGTCTTGGCAAACTGCAATCATTCAACGTTAAATTTTCGCTAAAAAAGCTATTAACTAAATTACACTTGGCAAATGCTCGATCCAGAATTTCCACCAGCTGAATCAGCTTCGGAATCTTCCACACGTAAACCACAAACACCGGGTACAACATCCCAACAAAGACAATCTCTCCAAGGTGCCGGATCAGCGTCTGCATGTCACTGGTGTCCAGGTACACGATCAGCGGCAGTAGCCGCACGGAAAAGTGCACCGCAAAGAATCCGTACAGTCCGAATAGGCGCCGACGGGATCCCCAAGCGCGGAAGAATCGCAGCAGGCGTAGCACAATCGGGAACACCTGGTCCAGCTCGCCGAAGCGAAGCGCTCTAGGGAACAGCTGCATGGCTAGCTTGGATGGGTTGTGAGCTGACGGGCTTCGTTGGAGGGCTGGTTTTGATTCAGCAGTTGCGTGAGGATCTTTGGGAAATGCTTCACCAGGTTGCGTTACCCTATAATTCGGAGCATGCTTTGATTGGGTGTAAACGTGACTACTTTCAAGGGTAATCGATGATTACAATGTCCGCGCGTCCAAGCAATCCGCCTTCAGTTAAAAGCTGTTATTAGATATTAATGTTTGATTTTCCTTTCCAGGACGCCTTTTTCGGCAGTTGGTCCCTTCAGCTCGTGCTCGGTTCGATCCTGCTTAGTCTGGTATGGCCAACGTTCAAATATTATGCGAAGATGACCGCCATACTGTTCGTTTCGTTCATGGTGCTGGTGATTCCGATTCCATTGTTCCTGATTAAGCCCCGGTGGCCACTGAATGCGCTGTGAGTATTCCAGATGTCATGAATTTCGATTCATGAATGCGTGAATAAGTTTTACATGTTCATGAACTGTCATTTTCAGTATATCCGGGATCGTAGCCTGCGAATTCATCCGCTGGCTCGGGGTGGAGTACGAAATCCGGGGGACAGAAAATATCAACGTCAAGAACGGTGGAGTAGTTCTGCTGAATCACCAGAGTGCGATAGACATCGTTTGTGAGTTTTTCAAGCCTCAATCCTTCCAGTCAATTAAAATTTTGCATCTTTCCAGTACTATCCCGCTTGCTTCGCGACTTCCGTAACATCGTTCCGGTCGTGAAAAAGGAGCTGTTCTATGCGTTCCCCTTCGGCATCGGTTCCTACCTGGTGGGCGTGGTGTTCATCGACCGCAAGAACACCGCCTCGGCAAAGGATGTCATGAACCGCGAGTCGATCGCCATCAATCGCGACAACGTAGGGCTCTGAACTCGCCTCGCCTGCTTCGATCACCTTTAAACAATCGCCTTTTTTCCCTTTTCCAGCTCAAACTGGCCATCTTCCCGGAGGGCACCCGCCACGACAAGGACACGCTGCTTCCGTTCAAGAAGGGCTCGTTCCACGTGGCCATCGACTCGCAGTCGATCGTGCAGCCGGTCGTCGTGTCCAAGTATCGCTTCATCGACCACAAGCGGAAGCGGTTTGGCCGTGGACGGGTGATAGTGAACATCCTGCCGGAGATTTCGATGCAGGGCAAAACCAAGGAGGACCTGAACGCGCTGGTCGAGCACTGCCAGAGCACGATGCAGGCCGAGTTCGATGCGCTAAGCGCCGAGGTGCAACAGTACTGCCATCTGTAGGGCGGGTCACGCGTACTGAGCAAACAAAACAAAAACATAGAGCAATTTCGGTTGTGTAGGGGAGTCCGCGAAGGGAGATATTACCAAAACAACAAAACCAAGGACAGGGTCGAACCTTGCCACTTTTCGGGGAGTAGTTTTAGAATAAGTGACTCAAATACCTTACTCTACCGAGGGTTAAGGGTAGGCAAAGAGTATTAGATCGAGTGCGTGCATGGAAGTAGGGATGCTCATTTGATCTTTGCGTTGCCAAACGAGGTCATTCTTAGGAGTTTTTTTTAATTACTACAAAGTATGTCGCATCGTTAATCACTAGTCGAACGCATGTTTTTTCGCAAGCAAAAAAAAAAAAGGTTAGGAATTGATACTTAAGGTCTAAAAGTCCAACCCGTTAGTAGGGTAACGAATAAATTTTTATTGATCTTGGAATTGGTTAAATTAAAGAAAAAGACAAAACTGTAAGCAATCGGTGTTTGATTCTTGAGAAATGATCGAAGAAGTTCCTGCTGCAATTTCATGGCACAAAGTATGATTCACCAAAATAACCTAAACTTTGACGATCAAATGTCACTATCTATTCTTAGCTTAACGCTTAATCAAAAAAAATAAAATAACGTACATAGCTAGTGCCTAGTATTATTATTTGTGATAACACTAATAATTGAGTTTTCACATTTTGTGCTATAATTTTCCCAATTAAAAGAAATGTACAGATATTTTGTGTATCAATCGAAAACATATGAAGCATTGGAAAAAAGATTTTATTCTATTCAATAAATTTTTCGAATGAATTGTAGGTTTCGAATAAATTTCTTGGATAAATCTCAATCATTTTCCGATAAGTTTTTCCCGAAAACGTTAACAACTTCCTCATATGTGTTTTCCGGCTTTAGTGGAAATCAGATATTGAATTAAAATGTAAGTTTCATGAAATACGTTTCCCTTTCCCCTGTTGAAACAGTTTTTTTTTTTACGAAAATTTGATCATGAATTACAGCTTTTATAAGGTATTTTTGATTATTTTAAAGTAATAAATAGCTAAAACAAGTGAGTAAGCATCTCTATTGTTGATATATCTCGAAATGAGCATTGAATAGTGGCAAACTTCAAAAGTAACGAGAATAGGTCGAAAACATTAGTGTGACGATATTTCCACTACTTAATTTTTTTTAATTTTCATTTTACAGCTCTGAAGGTTGTAACCACGGCTTTATTTTAAATTAGGTTATCCTTTTTAAACATCAGATAGAGTCGATTACAATAAACATAAAAACATATTTGATTCATGAAAAACAAAATCTGAAAGTTTTGAAAAAGTTACTTTTTGCGTTTCTATTTGTTTCGTCGTCCGTGTCTGTCGCGAATGACCATGATCGGCCATGATCGATGACGACCAACTTTTTCAAAACTTTTTTTTAGTAAAATCGCGATAACTCGTGATGTTTGTAAGCAAACCCCTTATGTCTATATATCAAAATTTTTGAAATTGTCGTTACAACTTTGTAGAACATTGTTACACTCTAAAAAATAACCCTGCAAAGTTAGAAAAAACACGAAATTTTAAAATGAAAAATTTTGTTCTAAATGAAAAAATTGCCCCTTCTGGGTCAATGTAGATTCGAAAAGTACATTAAATTTTCCATAAAATGACATGTTCCAAAAAATTTTACAGTCGAGTAACGGAAAATGGGAGATTTTTTTAAAAAAATTAGTGTTTTTTTCAATGAAAAATATGTTTTTTTCGGAATTCTGAGTACACCATCAAATCGGGCGTCTAATTTTACATTAAAGTCCCTTTGACATCAAATTTCTATCTCATCACCGTTCCAGGCTGCAAATTATTGAAAACACCTCTTTTTTCGCATGTTCAAAAATGGAAGGGGTCGTTCCACCCCTCCGTCACGAGATATCAAAAAACGGACCTCGGATTCGTGATCAGGGACAAAAGTTACTCCTAAGGACAAAGTTCCACGCAAATCGAAGAGGGGTCGGGGCAACTGCTGAGTGAGTTGGCGGAGAATTACCCAAATATAAATTTTTTCACTTTGAGTTCGTCCATAAAAAATAGTATCGTCATCTGGGGCGAAACCGGACCCAAATTTTTTTTCGAGATTTTTTATTTTTCCCGTGTTCAGGAGGTAATTTTGAGCAACTTTTTCCTACGAAAAACTTTACTTCTCTTGTTCTATGTTTTCTTGTTTCATTTTTTATATTTTAATTTGTATTTGTCTTGTTTAGTTCATGTTTGTTTTTGGTAATATTTTGCTTATTTTACCATCTCCTATCATTACATTTTGCCTATCTAATTTTTTCATATTTGTACAGTCACTTTTTCAATTTTGTGCTTGTTTTTCAAATTTTCTGCTTTAAAATGACACCATTATCATTTAAATTGTTTGAAAATTCATAGATGCACTGTCTGGGGCACCAGAAAAATTACTGCATACATATTTTTAGTCAAAATATAAGAAATATTATTAAAAAAACACAGCCAAAGTTGACCCCTAAAAAAAATGCCATTTTTGAAAACATTAGCAAAGTCACATAAAACAAGTAAAACAAGTAAAACTTTTAACCCATAAATTTTCTAAAATTTTAAGAGTTCTTCTTTCCAATGCTGTTTAATGATCAAAAATTTGTTGAAAAATGGATTTTTGGCGATTTTTTTAAATCGAAGCCCGTCTAAAGGCGGGGTTGGGTTGTAGAGGGTTAAGACAAAAAAAAAATCAGAAACAGGCTGATTCCTGGAGGAGTTGCTCTATTTTGTTTGAAAATATAAAATTTTTCACTCTGAGTTCGTCCATAAAAAATAGTATCGTCATCTGGGGCGAAACCGGACTCATCGTTTGAATCGGGACAACTGTTTTAGCCTTGTTATTGCGGATAAAACAGACACAGGACAACAAAAAAAGTGCATCGTTTTCAACATTTCAAGCTTCAAAAAGCTCTAAAATTGCTGTCCCTATTAAGACTGCAGTCCTGATTCGCCCCAATTGACGGTAGATCAAAACATGATTTTGGCCGATTTAAAAAAAAAGTTAGACTTTAAATTTTTTGTTATCATTTTTTTAATGGAAATTAAAAATAACCCACTTATAAACTAAAAGTATATAACAAGTTTTTAAAACATAAAAATTTGCCTAAATTTCTTGAAAGTGTTTTGCAAGTTATAAGAAAATTAAATCCAAAGCAAGTGTTGGTCGATTAAGATGGATTGAATTTAAAAATTTTAATTGATTGTATAAACTTTTGAATTATTCTGTAAAAAAGGATTAATAAATCATTTGAAAAGTTTCTCTTTCTTTAATTTTGATTATGCCGAATTTTTATGAATGTTTTTGTTGATTATTATTATAATTTAATTGTAATTGTTGTAGTGCTAGTGTAGCAATCGATTTAACAAAGTCTCTTAAAAAAATAACAAAATCACGCTCAAATCAATTCTAAATTTAAAATAGTTATAAAATAAATCAAATAACACTGTTAGATTCAGCAACACTCACATATCTAACTCATATAATTCAATCTTCAAATCGTAGAGATAAATTGAGCATCCCTACCATGGTGCCGATTGTTAGTCAACAACATTTTCTTCGGACTGAACAATTAAAAACAAATTAAGCATACAAATGAACAACAAAACAAAAGAATTTAAAAAATCAAACATTAACATTAACACGTAAGGTTCCCATTCTAGGCAGTGAGTCGCGAAGCTTTACTTCGACGATGCCGTGCCGTGCGGGTGGCATACCCTTCGGGGGGTTAAACAGGAAAAATACAGAAATTAAAGTTTGTTTTCTAGTGCCGTATTCACTCACACAACAACTCAGTTGGTTAGCATTTAAGGCGTCGAGCTTTAATTTGAAGAGGCGATTGCGACGAAGCAAGGGAAAGTAGCATCACACATTACTGTTACAATTAGCGCAAAATGTAATCTTAACCTTCTAATAAAATTTCTTGAGAAGAAGTTGGGGACGAGTTGAAACAAAGGCTCTTTCAAAGTGGTTCTAAATCCGAAAATGCAAATGAGGTCCTCCAAGTCACTGCCAGTTGGATTGCGTGAGAATTAGTTTCTAGTCTTATCGTCTAGCGGTCATCTAGTTTTCCTAGCACGGAACTTGCCTTCTTGGACAACGACAGCCCCGCTTGCTGCGCAGAAATCGGAAATAACCAAAGCGACCTATTTTTGGATCCTTGGAAGAAAATCGCTCCAACCTTTGGCATTTCCGTTTTGGGGGTTTGGTGACCTATTTTGGTCACAAGAAAAATATCTCGAGTTTTTTTTTTAAAGGTCCAATTAACCAAGTTTTTGCTTTTTGGGTGTTTTTGAAACCACCTTGAGTCAGGGGTATTAAAAAAACCCAAAAAGCAAAAAAAAAAAAACAAGCTTCCACCCTTTCTAAGTCAAACTTGTTTGAGATAGTTATCGGGAAAACCCCGCGCGGGGGTCACCCGTCCAGAGTCAAGACAGAGTGGCACTCACAATGGCCATCGTACCGTGTCCCAGGACAATGATTGATCGGCTCAAACCATCAACAATGGCGTTCCAATTTTAGATCTTTTCATTCCAATTGCGTGTGTTTTGATTGTAATGGCCAACTGTTGCCCTCTCCTGGAAAGGTTGACCTTTTCCGTCAACGGCTAGAGCAGCAGTGCTGGTCAGCGAAGTAGGCTTTGGACTCCCCCGCACTTCAAGTGGGGTGTTGAGTCCTTTCATAGTAGGCCGTGGGAGGTGGTGCTGATGGGCTGGAAAAGCGCCAAATTGTCGGTTGATGGATGGTGGCTGCGTTGTTGGTGGAATAAAACGAGAAAAATGAGCTCGTGACACGCGAGGAGGCGCGAAGAGACGGTTCAGGGTTGAATAAATAAATAAATAAATTAAATTTAAAGAATATATTTTACTTAAATTTTAAGAAAGACAGATATAGATTCAATACAGATATTTTAATATTATTTAACTTTTGGAAATATTACCATAATTTTTTAACCTGCTATCAACAAAAGATTTGTTCAATTGCAATATTCTAGAATCAACGTGATTTTACTTGCTGATTCATCAAAATATTGACATTTTTAACTATCATTCAATATCAAATCGACGAACGCAAAAATTACCATTGCTTAATTCATCCCTGCCGGTGGTGGGAAGCTTTTGCTCACGGGCGATAGACGAATAGTACCCTGACAAGCTTGGTGGTTCATTGTTTGTACACCCACATAATGTGGTCATGGTTGCCAGTAAGACAGATATTTCTGGATTTCAAAAAGTATTTGTTTTTTTTAAACTTCATTATCCCGGTACGAGAATCAAACTCACGACCTCTGGATTGGAAACCCAGCACGCTGCTAGTCGAAACCCATCCCCTACCGGTCAGTATTCCCAGTGAGCATATTTACTCTTTAAGGGATCTGACTTTACCGAGCCAGACAGGAATCGAACCCATCACCATCCGCTTACAAGGCGAAACCCGTAACCTCACGGCCACGGAAGCTCGGAATGCAGTTTTGATTCAAAAATATTATATTTATTTTTAATCATTTAAGAACTTAAAGACATCCAAATTTGAAAAAGGTCTAATTATGAAAACTTCAACAAAATAACTTTTTATAGCAAACAACCTGTTTGTAGTTAACACAAATACCAAAATTGAGTTGTTTTCGTAATCGATATAGCATTTACTTAAAGAGTTGATTAAAGTAAAGTACTCAAATTAATGGAATTGGCAGTGTGGGCATCAAACGTTTAAATTTGCATTGAATTTAAAAAAAACAATTCTATTTGAAAAAAGCATACACCGAAAAAAGTTCAGAAATTAAGCTTAACATTTTTGGCCAAAATAATGAGACCCGTATTTTTAGGCCATCAGGGTGATCTACACCGTTCTAGGGTGGTCCCAAAAATGATTAATTTCGTACTTTTTTTTAAAAACCACATTTTTCAAAAAGAATAACTCTTAGTCGTTTCCCCAATTTGAGCTGTCTTGAACGCAAATGTAAGGTTTTTTGTGGACCTTTAATTTAATAGTCTAGTATATTATTTGAAAAAGTCGTATGAAAACTAAATATGGCGATTTGACCGAGTTTAGACCAAAAAGCCTATGTCTGAAAATATTTCTGTCGGATTCCTCGAAAAAAAAAAAATACTGTAATCTGGAGTGAATCGGGACTACAGTCTGAATAGGGACAGCAGTTTTTAGAGCACTTAAAGCTTTTAAATTTGGAAATGGGTTAACACATTTTGTTGGTCTGAATCTGTTCTAACCGAAACCAACCAGAAAAATCAAAATGTTGTGCACCAACTTGGTTAAAACGGCTGTCCCAATTCGTCCCATGTGTCCCGATTGACCCCAGTTTACGGTACATAATATATCATAAAATTGAGATATCGACCCGTTCGTTTGCGATACTTCATTTTTTGAAAATAAAAAATAAAACCGTAAAATGTCGAAAACGAGAAAAAACTTTAACTTAAACTGCGATAACTCGAAAATTGCGATGTGAAAACTGTAAATAATTTTAAAGTGAATATTACTTGAATTTTTAAAAAATACAAAATTTTTATAATTTGTAATGTGGATACCGGACGACGCAATATTTCGTATAGATTTTCTCTGTGTTACATTTTTAGTGTAAAATGTTAAAATTCTACAAACAATCTTTTTTTATGGGGAAATTCGAGTGCTCAACAAAAAAAAAAATGAATATTGTGAAAATAAAATTCTATTATTTTCAACAAAAACATTTTTTGACTTAATTACTAAATAAAAATATTTTTAGGAGAATTTCATAACTTCACATTAGAAACTCCTAAACTTGCAGTAAAGGTATCAAACAATGCGAAATTTCGTTTAGAAAATATTATTGCTTTATTTCTTTAAATCATAGGGTTTTTTCAGGCAGTAATTTACCAATATTTGATTTTTTTTATGCAAAATCCCATAATGCTTTAAAAATATTAAACTCTGCATTATTTTACTTTATTTTGTGTACATTTAAACTGATTCAAAAATTCCAGTGTGTTATACTAAAATTTTCAGAAACTACCTATTTTTAGTCAACATTTTAGTGTTTTACACAAAAATTAAATACTGTGGCAATCTATACGAAAGTTTACATCGTATAGTATCTTGAACAAAATATATTTGATTACTTTTTGAAAACATCGGTATTTTGCAAAAAAAAAAATCATATTACAACATTGATGCAGTGAAACTCTATAGAAAATTTCTAAAGTACTTATAAAAACTGAAACATAACAGAACTTTTGCTTCGAGATTTTCAATACATGCATTTTAGTATTTTGAAAACTACGGAAACTTTCGAAGTTATTTTAGATTCATCCCAAGTTTGACTATTTTTTTAACATTATTTTTATCGTTATCGTCTCTACGATTTTTTTGAATATAACCTCAAGATTGAGGTAAAGGAAGTGTGGCAATTTTTGATGAAATGATTTTTCAAAATTTAATGTTGAGAATTCAAATATAGGAATTTGATTTTTTCAATTTGAAAATGCATATTAATTTTTTTTTATAAAAGCACGTGCAGTGTAAAAGATTTAAGTATGCTTTTAAAATAGCGATCCACCATATTTATTGAGCGTTTTTTATTGATGAAATCAATCTTTTATTTCCTTTTTATTGACTAGAATTACCGTGAAATTACCCCGTGACTAGTAATTCCATCCCCATTCAATACAAACCTCCAAGCTTAAAGTGACTCACTTCACCTCACTTCCTCACAAGTCGGGAACTTCCCTCTGCTGGCATCACTGAATCAGTTCATCGCTGCCGCCGCGAGGCGCACTCAGCCGCAAGTAATTCCCGGCCGTTCGGTTCAGTTTGTTTCAGTTCAACGAAGGAACATGTCACCGGTCGTGCTAGAAGCTACTCGTCGAAGTCGCGTCGCGCAGTAGGTCGTGCTTTTCGCGGAGTGTTCAAAGTTCGTCCAGCGTTTTCTTGGATCCGTCCAGTACTTTTTCGTATTTTTTTTGTGTGAAAAGTGTAAAACTCTGTCAAACCTCAAAGGCAAGACACTTTTTTTCTCTCTCAGAAAACAGTTTCGATTTTATAATCCTTGCATAAAACAGCAGGCGGTGCGAACCCACTACAGCCACCCACCCACCTTCCACCTGCTTTTGCGCCAGTTGCTTCCGGCGCTTGCTTTGATCCTTATTCTGTGTGTGTGCTTGGGTGGTGGTGCCAACTTTCAGCCGAAATTTTCCGGCGTGCTAGTGTGTGCGTGCGAAAGCTTACAAGAGAGAGCGTTTTTTTTTCGTGGGAAATTCGTTGAAGCTCTCTCTAAGAAGAAAGAGAGGGAGCTTTTCCAACTGTTGGTCGAGCACGTGCAATTTTCCGACTACCACCCCCAAAACAACAAAGAAAGAGATCTTGAAGCTATTGTTGTTCAATTGTGTAATCAGCAGGCTGTGGGAAATAATAGAGTCGTCTGCGACAAAGAAATAAGGACTCACAGAGTGCTTTGATTGCAGTTGGCTGCCGGCTTGCTGCGATAAAAATAGCATCCACCGGAGGTTGTGAATCGTTTCTGGCCGAAGCTCAATTGAATTAATTTAGGACCAATTTAGAGGTGTCGCGAGCGCGCGTCTGGTCGGTGTGGTGAGCTTCAAGTGTGAAATAACTTTTTTTTTTGCTAAGTGAAAGGTATATATGGCAGTTTTTTTTTCGTTCTTTTTGGATGCTGACAAAAAGTGTGATAAAGAAAAGCTGGAAAATGCTTTCAGGAAGGAGGGATGATGCGTACGTCGTTGTGTGTGTTACTACGAGTGCGTGGGTGTTTGTTTGTTGTTTTTAAGAGTGTTTTTGTGAGTTGGCATGCGAGAACAGATAAAAAGTTCGGCTTTCCGGAAGCGTTTTGAGAGGAAAAGAAGAAATGAAAACAAAGTGTGTCTGTCTGGTACCAAGTTAAGAGGGGGGATGGATGTATTATGTAAACATAAGTGCTAATCGATGATTTTTTTTTCAAGGGTTGAATTACTACACGTGAACTTAAAAAAACTAAGCATAACATATAAGTAACGTTTTTAAAATTGTGTTCAGATTGATTACTGACCTTAGCATGCATTGCTCACGCTGAAGAATGTTGCATCATAACAAAGATTAATCTCTATCGGATGATTCAGTTCACTTTCAATGCACATGTTTGCACTTGAAAGGAGGGCAGTAATATGTATTACCTACACCCAAAGGAAAAATATATCTCAAAATCTGCAACATTGGATTTGCTGCAGAAAATGTCATATTTTATAACATTTTTTGCAGCAAGCCCATAGATCATTTTTGCCCGCGTGTAAAAATTTCAGCGATCTGCAGTTCTTACCAACACATATAATGCTGGCCCGTCCCCGAGCAACACTCCAAAGAGAAGCATATGTTGGTGCTCTTTCACTTACTTTTCATCAAGCGTCCATGGCGCGGTGGTAGCGAGTCGGATCAATAACCAAGAAGTTGGTGATTCAATCCTCGTTCTACTAAGTTTTTTTTTGTGAAATACAACCAAAAAGCCGTCGGTAATGTCGATAATTGTCGGTAACGGGCAAAAATGTCATACTCCTATATCGCAAAAAATGCATGAGGACAGATTTCATGCAGATTCTGATATACTTTCATGCCGCCATGCATCACAATCATGCGACTGCCAGTTGGGTGTATAAAAAAAATCGCCAAAAATTCTGTAGAGGCAGTCGTTTTAAAAAAAGGTGGATTAAGATGGATCGCAGAAATTTCAGATTTGATCAAATCAAGTTCTGCAAAATTATAGGATCATCTAGACATTCTTACAAATCACTGAAAGCAAGAATCGTCTCGATTGGGCGTCCGTGTAAGTTGGACATGCGTTGGGCGTTCCAGTGTTAACTGCCAACCCAAAATTTGCTGAAAACTTAAAAAAAGTTACACCATTTTTTGAACCAGTTACAATACGATTGAACCAGTTTGTTAAGTAAAAATGTTTTTTATGTTATGTTTTTGCTCGTTAATTTTCTTTGACAGTTTTGAAGGGGAGGTGAGTTACACTTATGATACTTTTTATTGAAAATTATGACTAAAGTAGAGTACGCTACCTTTAAGGAAAGCAGTCTAGAGAAGAGTTTTGGCAAATTAAAAAAAATGATTGTGATAAAACTGTGGGCACTGTAAATCTGCATGTAATCGTTTGAAATAAATGTTGAATCCATTTTCCATCCTTACTGAGGAAAGGTTACTATCCTGCTTGGAAACAATCTATTTTTTTATTTTTCCTTTCGACATGAATTTTAATTCAATATTACGCCCTTTTGAAATGTTAGTCTTGATTTAATTTTTTTGAAAATATACATTTCAAAAAGATCGAAATTTCACGAATGTTTCATATTTTAACATTGTAAATCGGACCATTAGTTGCTGAGATATCGACGTTAGAAAATGGTGGGTTTTAAACAATATCTCAGGCAATAACTAAAGGTCGTTTCTACAAAGTTCAAAAAAGCTGAATTTTCTCAGCCTTTAATTTTTTTAAGTTGAAAATAAGGAAACAAAAAAAAATAAAATAAAAAATAAACTGTCGATTATCCGAAGTTCCATACAAAACTTAGGATAATCGAACTTTGGATAATTGAGCACGGAAAAAATCAATTATTGAAATCAAAATATAAAAATTAGGCCTGATCATGAAATTTAGTATTTGTTTGACGTTTCCCTCGACTGCGATCAGAGCTGACGATCAAAAAATTTGAATAAAAACTGTACTAAGTTAACTATTATGTATCTAAAAAAAACAGTGCTATCCATCAAACATCAATTTGATAAACTTCTCCAAAACTGAACCTGGCAACAAAACGCCACCTCAAACTGACGTCAATCTGGACACGACAATGGGTCGCGCAAACGACAACGACACATCAGTTGATTCTTTACCTAGAGGCTAGCTTCTGAATCAGCTCTGAATCGTGCTCAACAATATTCGTTCGAGCATCGCATGATTCTATTATGAGGCAATTTGTGCAAATTATCATTTGAAAGGGGGAGTTCTTAAATTGTTGTGGTTTGAAGTAACTTTAAAAACATTAAAAACTTTATGTTTTTAATTCAAAAGCTTCTCGAAAAAACTTGTTTACTATTCGCCACCGTTGAAACCCATGATGATGGCATCACATTGATAACAGTTCACGTTTAATCACACTACTCGAACCGCCTAGATTAGTCAGGGCTTACTAGGATGATTCGAGCTCGTGCGTCGTGACGACATTGAAATTGGCGGCGTGTCTGCGGCAACAATAGTTTTCGGAAGTGGTTAAGAACACGCCACTTTAAAATTTGGCTGAGAACGGCAGTTTGAGTCAGTTCGTTGACTCCTGGTTGGCTCGACTTTCGCTTAGTTACGATATACCTTATACATTGTGGTGGTTGTATGTCAAATGCATTATAATAAAGGGCAATCAATAAATATTGATAAAACTTGGCGAAGGGGTGCGCGATAGTGTTACATTAAAGTACCTGAGGATTCGATAGCAACGACAATGATGTAGGAATGTGTGGACTTTATTAACACGATAATATTGATATAAATGTGGATTGAAGGTTTCCTGTTGTTTGTTGAGGGCCAATCAGAAGGTTTGATGAATCAATGAGCCGGTATTTATCTTATCTGAAATATAGTTACAGTTGAGATACTGCTTTTAATTTTGCAAAACATATAATCTTATAGTTTGATGGCAAAGTCATCTATTATTTTGAATGGTTTCATTTTATTAGTTCTTTACAGCGACATAAAACAAAACAAATTTTAAGATTATAGATTTGTGATTAAACGAATTCAAGCCATAAGTAAACATCTCAAGAGAATTGTTTGAACTTGATTGAATGTCGACAACCTCAATAGCCTAACCCTTATCACTTCAATCGATAAAGCCCGAGAGAAAGCAATTAAGTAACACCTGCTGCCGCAGTTCTAGTGCACGCTACTCCTAATTTTCTAAATTTGCTGATAAACACGTTGCCATTGAGTTCACGTTTCGATTCGTTATCTTTGCCTGATTAATTTTTGCTTTGAGTGGTTTTCTTTTGTTCCTGAACTCAACCCGCGTGGGGGTCATAAAATAAGCCACCTTCTTCTCTTACGTAGTGTCGTTATCGGACACAGCTGGTTGAGTTTATCGATGGGAATTTAAAGTGATTTCTAGAATCAGTTAATAAGAAATGGATTAGCGATTTCATTCGCCGCGACAGAGCTTCAGTTAGGGGAAATTCCAAGGGAATTTCCGTTTTTCTTCGGAAATCCGAGCTTAAAACAAAATCGATTTAATCAATTTGCAAAATTTGTTGCACTTTTCAGGAGGCTCGTCTCTTTTGCAATTATTTTAAATGCTATTTGGAATGAGTTAAATAAAATGTCCTTTTCGCTTGCTGTTACTAATCAAGAAGATTTTTTTCAAAAATAACATAGTAGGCGTTGCTGCTTCTAGTGTCTTAAAAATGAAAATTAAAAAAAATCCAAATTCCCCCCCCCCCACAGATGACCGCCACCAACAACGAGCTGCTGGGGCTGGCCTTCATGGCGTTCTTCATCATCACGCTCTCGTCCACGGCCCGGTACTACTTCAAGTTCTTCTGCTTCGTGGTGCTGTCCGTGGTGTGCGCCGTGGGACCGGTTCCGTTGATGCTGCTGCGGCCACGTGACTACCGGAATGCGCTGTGAGTGGGGCTTGATTCTGGGGGAGAATCGTAGTAGGCCGTGAGCTTTCTGTTTGCAGATTTCAGTTAGTGACTTTCATGAGTGGGCTTCTTGATCGATTATTTTCAAATTAGAAAAGAGGTCAAATACTTCCGTGACCAGGTCGGTACAAGAAGGGTCGTTTGTTTTCTATTTAAAGGAAAATGAGCATCAATTTTCCCCCAACCACAAAGGCTATAGTTATTGTTCAGTGACCATCAAAATAGAGAACATTTTGTTCATGAATTATTCAGCAGATTTGACCCTTTTTGTCCGCGATATCTTACAGTAATATTGGTTACAGTAGCTTGAACTCAAAGCAGTAATACACATCAATGCATATTAAATGCCGTCGAAATCCACCAAACAAAGAATTACTTAGAAACATTTACTCAACCCTACCCCAACAGTAATCATCACGACGCTAATGACTGTTATTCTTGTCCCTGTTTACCGTACCCATACAGACTGCCGGCGTATTTGTGCACCAAATTCGGAAAGGCGCTCGGGGCGTCCTTCGAGGTCCGGGGGAAGGAGAACGTGAACCGGCAGCATGGCGGAGTCGTCCTGATGAACCATCAGAGCGCGCTGGATTTGGTCGGTAAGTTGAGTGAAAGGTTCGATGAGCAAATGAAACTTTATTTTTCTAAAAAATGGTGCAGTACATGATCAGTTAGATTGTATTGAAGGATCACTAGATTTGCAATGATTTTTAATGAATTTAAAACGAATGAAATATCTGTATAAAAATACTGATTTAGATATGTGCAAACAATCTCAAGTAAAAACATCCCGAAAGCAGCGTTCCAACCTATGATCAGTGCATAACAAGCCGGTTCCAACTTGGTGATCCCAATATCTACACCCTAAAAAAACATAAAACGCGACTGTATTACTCCAAATACCTTTCGATAGCGCTTCCTCGCCCAAAAGACGTACAGTCCCGTCTCGAATCCTAGCACTTCAACACGCTGAATCTTGGGCACCAAAGGATTCCGGTAACCACAGAAGTAGAACGTGGTCCAAATACCAAGGGTTAACTGGTCCAGGATGACGATTCGTGTTGTCGTCCTGTAGTCGGTTCAATGTTTCGGAGATCATTCAGGGTGAATCTCATAAAGGTACGATCACTGGTGATCAGTACGATAAGGATGATCTTTTCCAGCGTTGCTACCAGATGAAATTGTCTACGGTCGAATCCACAAATGGGGGGTAGGATTAGGTATTGTTGGTGAACCCACTTGGCTACAGGACCCAAGTACGTTGTTACATGCTCATTACATCAACACATGATATAGTATAAAAAAAAACTAATGATGCTTGAAGGATTTCCGCGTGAAACATGCAATCACTAGAATAAAATTCTTGACAGATGTTAATGACCTCATAAGAATCGCAACGATCATATCGCGAATCATAGCCGGTCCAAAAGATTCCTTCCACATCGCGGTCATCGCCCTTTGATACCTGCCCGTAATGAACTTCCAAACAAACTCCAACACAAGCGCCACACATCCCATCCCCATCCCAATACCCAAAGCATACCAGGCCGGTTCCAACTCAGCAATCCCAACGTCCACACTGTCCAGCATCAGGTAGCGTGACTGACGGATACCAAACTCGTGCCGGGTTCGCTCCCGCACCCACAAGTCGTACAAGCCAGCTTCAAAGCGCCACACTTCCTCCAGTTTGATCTTCGGCGCAAGCGGATTCCGCCTGCCGCAGAACATGAACATGACACGAATCCCCAGAGTGAAATCGGACATGATGATGAACCGCTGCCGTCCCGTGTCCGGGTCGTAGTTGTTGGGATGATTCAGGACCATCTGCATGAAGGATCGACCTGCGGTGAGTGCATGATCCTTTGAATTCCACTGAATATCGTGCTGCGATTGATGAGCGGATCGTGAGAACAGCTGTCCGATTCGGGGATCGTCTTCGAACATGGTCCTTCCCCAGCTTTGGCCGTACTGTTGGATGGTAATGTTGCGTCGGAGTAGATCGTCCAGCGTGCGAGGGTCAGCTTGATGCGGAAACTCCGTCATGAATGCGATGATCTTCGCTTCATAAGCGCTGAGCAGGGCGAAGAAGATCACGGTCAGTGTAATGAGAATGGTTTTCTCCCCGGGTGATACCAGATGGAACTCGCGACGTTCGAAGCCACAAATTGGCAGAAGGATTAGGTTGTTGGTGATGCGTAAAGGTTGCAGGATCATCAGAAGTATGCAGATCAGAAGGAAGGCAAAAAATCCAATCCAGACCTCTTGGCGGAATGGAACCGTAAACACCTCGAATGTGGTAAAGGGACGTCCTGTGGGTACAGCAATGATCATAGCACTGGGTATGACTGACGGCATGTAATACTCGTTCCTCAATTCTAATAGCGTGTACCCGTTCGTGGAAAAGTCGAACATGGTGGTTGAATTGTAAGAGTATATCTTAGAAGTGCACTCAGCAGACGACATGCTAGCATTGCAGAAGATGCTGTGGTACTGGATCCTTCCTCCAAGTCTTGGTATAACATCGTTGAGTAGGTTCTCATTGTATCCAGCATTTTTAGCTTTTTTGAGTGAAAATTTGAATGATTCGACTATGCTGCTGGAATGCGATACGTGAACCGTGTGTCCTGTTAGATTCTTGACAGGATCCTCAAACAGCTGCCAAAACGGAGGTGCTCCATAGAAAATGATGCAATCTGTTTGGTAAGCAGGCTTCTGGTGTATTTCCAGCGAGTCTAGTCGAACGAAGATGGTATTGTGAAGCTCGAAGTATGCAAAGTATTCCATTGCATAGATAAGTTCACCCTGAATAGTAGAGTCGTAAAACACGATCACTTTCATCGTTCGATCGAAAAACGATTGCAAGAATTGACCAATTTCCAAAAAGTATGTTCCCTTGTAGTTGACGATCAAAAGGGCTGGTGACCGTGAAACTTCAATCGAGAAAGTTGCGCGAAGGATTCGTTGAGGAATCATTACGGCCTGGTTCAATGTAATGATGTAATCGAGGATTGTTCTCTGCTGCGGTTCTGCGGTTTCGTAGAACCAGCAGTCGAACGATCCCGGCTCCTTGGCGGCCAAATAGCGGATCAACGTTGCGATGTAGGATCCGACCAGCGCCGAGTATTCAACAGCAGTGACAACGTTCAGGAGTAGTAATAGTCCAAGAATCTTCCAAGTGGTCGGCATTTTGACTGCTTTGACACGGAGTTCAATTGGCAGCTATTTATAGACATTTTCCAGATTACTATCGAAAGCTTAAGCAAACAGCTTTATGGCACTCTCGCGAGGGGCATTATTCCGCTTCAACATATCGTCACTAATGTCTGCCGGACATGCTTTCCAGGCAATCTCCAAGGTCAACGTGATGCATGCCGGGTCAAACCGACCTTCGATAGTGAAAATTATGTCGAGTCAACTTTTCTAGGTTGAAGTTTTGAGGATCACCTATAAGACCACATAAGGGTAGCAAAATCTCGATTTGGTACATCATGTTGGTTTCAGTATCATCTTATCGCAATAGAAACATCAATCCGATCCACAGGTTCCATTGGAAAGGGATTACGACTTCATGATGCAGCCAAGAGCAATTTATTTGATATGCTGGATTGAACATACAACCCACAAACTGTGGGTGTAAAGATCCTTCCTAACATTACTCAATGTAAACACTTTTGTTGAAAAGTCAAATTTGGCCGTTGAATTGTGTGCCTTTTCAAAACAATCTCCTTCGATCCGTTGCAAGCTATCTGGTCAAATATTGTTCTACTCCAAGGTTAATTTTACACAACAATTCTGTCAATCTACCAGCAAGCTAAGGTTCCAGAATTTTTGTCAGTCCTATGCAGGATCATCGATGCAATTCTCGACTTTTTTTAATTAGATCCTTTAAACAAATGTAAACATTGAGTGTATCCCTTTCTGACCTTTCGGCAATGTCCATCGGAGTAAGTGGGATACACTTAATGTTTAAATTTGCTTATAGAAGATTTTCAAAAAAAAGTCAAGAATTATCCACTCATTTAACATCTTCACTGGTTCAGTTTTAACGCAGTATGCTGCGTTTTATAAACTTTGACAAGATTGCAATCGCTTGCTAACGCAGCAAAATGTTCTGGAGCACGTGCACATATGTTCCAGTCCCAGTAGGTATACCGGGTATGCTTCCCTAAATGCACGTGTTATTCTCTGGAGAGTGAAAGACAATAGCTTATAGGACCTTTTCAAACAAAACTCTAGATTTAAGGAAAGGATTTTTCGAAAGCATTTAAGTACGCGTTTTGACGGGACTGAACAAAAAGTTGACAGATTAAGCAATTCTTAGAAAGAGATGATCGACAAATAGAGAGTTAATTGTATGACCATTAGGTGGGTTCGAGCTAGTTGAGGAGCTTAAAAAACGATTTAAATATTTATGCATTAATTAATTTAATATTTTTCTATTAATTAAAATCACGAGTGTATGATCCCACAGAACTAGGAATGCTAAAATTAAGTGGAATAAATTGATAACTCCTTAATTTGACGTCCTATCCAAATGGTGTCTTGGGAAGAGTTGATGTACTTGCTATGTACTATCTTTTAAAGTTATTGACAAACAGGGTGACAACCTTCCAGGGTATCAACCAAAAACTAACTTTATTGGATGACGTTCTAGGGCTTTGGTGTCTTCAGCAAAGTTGTAGAAGAGATGATTTTATCAAAGTTTGTCCAAGGCGTCAAATTTGTAGCTCTTAATCTACTCGAGATACACGCCATTTTTGCAAATATGGTCCAAAAATGTAGTTTTTTAGTGTTAACTCAAAATGTTAGTAATTTAGCGGCCTACTATGTTCTGAAGAGTTGTTTATGACATAAAATTACACATCTTTGCCCAAGACAGCAAAACGTTTTGAGTCTTTATTGAAGATAATAACAATTTTTTTTAGTGATTTTGAGCCTATTTTCTAATTGCTTTGTTTTCAAAATGGCGCATTTTGGCGCAAATCAAACAATGCACCTAAAAGTACACACTTTCACCTACATTTTCTGAAAATATCTCCGTGTCTATCGGTGTCTGTTTTTAAATATCTCAAGTTGACTTTGACAGTTTTTCATCAATTTATTCATAATTTTTACGCTTGGTAATGATCGGTTAATTCAAGAGTAAATTGATCGATTTTTATGGAAAATACATTGTCTACAAAAAATTACGACAACCTTTCTAAAGTGACCAAATATAAAAGGAAATATTTATATATAACCAAATCACACGAAATCGCGAAAAGTTGCCCCGACCCCTCTTTGATTTGCGTGAAACATTGTCCTAAGGGGTAACTTTTGTCCCTAATCACAAATCAGAGGTCCGTTTTTTTTAAATCTCCTAACGGAGGGGCGGTAGGACACCTTGCAGTTTTGAACATGCGAAAAAAGAGGTGTTTTTCAATAATTTGCAGCCTTAAACGGTGATGAGATAGAATTTTTGTGTAAAAGGGACTTTTATGTAAAATTAGATGCCCAATTTGATGCCGTACTCAGAATTCCCAAAAAAACGTATTTTTCATCGAAAAAAAAAACACTTAAAATGTTAAAAAAAACTCTGCCATTTTCCGTTACTCAACTATAAATAAAAATGGAACGTGTCATTTTATGGGAAATTTAAAATACTTTTCGAATCTATATTGACCCAGAAGGGGCTATTTTTTAGAGTAGAACAATGTTCCTAAAATATGTAGAGCAGACAATTACAAAAATTGTGATATATAAACATAAGGGGTTTGCTTATGAAAATCACGAGTTATCGCGATTTCACTAAAAAAAAGTTTTGAAAAAGTTATCAAAAAACGGACCTTGGATTCGAGACCAGGGACAAAAGTTACCCCTTAGGACAAAGTTTCACGCAAATTAAAGAGGGGTCGGGGCAACTGCTGTGTAAGTTGGCGGAGAATCACCCAAAAACGAACAATTAATTTAAGTTTTAACTTACATTATTTTTGGGCTAAATATGTTTTTATTCATTATTTCGTGATGGGAGCAAGGGCGTCTATACAAAACTGTGGATCCGTCATCGGAGTAATTGGGATGCATAAACATATGAAAGACAATAGTTAAAATTTTTACTAAAATATAGGAACTTATTAAAACAAACAAGTCCAGATTTTTTGTCAGTGTATAGGTAGCTCACCCGGAAATGTCACTCAGTGTGTAACTTATGGCTTTCTAACGAATTTCCATACAATCCATAGTATTATAAGGATAAAGTTAACAGTATGACTGAAAATTAATAGCAAAATTTTGGACGGTTCAAAAGATTTCTGTGATATGACGGTTTTGATCTGTTTATACATCTTCCATATAAACTTGAATGTGATTTCCAATACCAACACAGCTAAGGATGTTCCCCAACCGATAGCCAAAATGTACCACGCCGGTTCCAGCTCAGCTATTCCTACATCTACACCACTTAGCAACGAAAAGCGTGACTGGCGAATACTAAATTCCTTGTTGGTTAACTCTCGGACGTATTGTTCGAACAAACCTGCTTCTAAGTGCCACATTTCAGATTGCTCGAGTTTTGGAACCAACGGGTTACGGTAGCCGGTGAAAAAGCTCTGAATCATATTGCCCAAAGTAAACTCTCTCAAAATGACGTACCGTGGTCCACCCGAGATCGAATCTTAGTTATCGGACCTACTGACGAAGTATCTCATGAAATATTGGTCACTTATGTAGGCGTTCTTCTGAAAATTCCACTCTGCTGATAAGGGTAATTTGGAGAAGAGTGGCTCCATCTGTGGATATTCCTCAATCATCTGTCTGGCCCAACCGTCGGTAAAATGTCGGATTGTTATGCCGTTACGGAGAAGATCATCGAGCGTTCTGGGATCTGGTGTATATGGGAACTCCGTCATGAAAGCAATGATCTTTGCTCCATAAGCATTTAGGAGTATGAAAAAGTTCACGATCAATGTGAGGAGGACAGTTTTCTCCAACGGCGATACGAGGTGAAACTTTTTGCGATCAAATCCACAGATGGGAAGCAGGATCAGATTGTTAGCGAAAAGAGTTGGAAACACAAACATCAGGAGTGTACGGATCAGCAAAAAGGACAACAGTCCAATCCAGAGTTCAGGTTTGAATGGGATCGTGAATACCTCGAACGCGGTTAATCGTCGTCCACTTGGAGCAGCAATGACCATCGCGTTTGGAATTATGGAGTGCATGTGGTAAATGTTCTGTAAGAAGTTAAACGTTAACATATCTGTACAAAAGTCATACGGGGTCGTAGAGTTGTAGTAGAATATACTACGACTGCAACTAGTAGACGATTGCGTTACGTGGCAGTTGATTCTCCTTAAATGGACGTTCCCTCCAAGTCTGTGCATCGTTTCAATAAACATCTCCGAGTAGTATTGGTTGATTCCAACCCGCTCATTCAATACCGGAAATGAAGACGATACGTGGAAGTTGTGCCCACTAACATTGCCAACAGGATCAACGAATAGCTCCTCAATAGGGATTTCGCCGTAACGAACGTTGACCTCCTCTTGATATGCCATTTTGTGATGTATTTTAAGTGAGTCCGATCGAACAAAAATTACGTTATAAAGCTTTGACAAATTGATCAAGTTCATAGCTTTTGTGAGCTCTTGTTGATGTTTAAAGTCGTAAAACACGATAAACTTCGTCGAGCGATCAAACTGTGTCTGCAGAAAGGGACCGATTTTGAACTGAAGGTTGCTGTTATAGTTGAGAATCACCAGTGCCGGCGATCGATGCATCCTTACTTGCTTCACGGAGTGCAGAATTCGACGAACAATCATGCTTGTTTGGTTTTGAATCAAAAGATCGTATAATATCGAGTCCACCGATGATGTGGAACTATCGTAGAACCATAAGTCGAATGATCCGGGACCATGAGATGCCAAATAATGAATCGCGGAAGCAACGTAGTCTACAACCTGCTTCGAATGTTCCCCAGAAGCTGATCTTGAAAGTAAGACCAGTCCAACTGTTAAGATTGTCCATGTTGAAGCCATTGTGACTGCCAAATTGGACTCGATTTGCTAGCTTTTATAGGGGATCTACAGATAACTATCACGCACTATTGAGTTAAAAAGGCACGTGTTATTCCCTGTGGTTTTAAAACATTGTAACAAGAATGTTACATTTTATGATTGATTTGTTGTAAGATAAAAGTGGATTTTAAGAATTCATGATTTTAAAGTATTACATTATCAGTTCGTTAAATGACCACATTAAAAGAAAGCACGATTGTAGGATAAAGAGATTGCAATATTTTTTGATCATAAAAGAGAAGAAAAATGTAAGAACAAAGATTAAGAATTCTGTATTACATTTTCAATGGGTCCTAAATGCATAGTAAACCCATCAACAAAAAAATAAATAAAAAAATCCAATTCATAGCCTTCTTGGACCATCCCGTATGCTAACAATTCTATCCCTTTGATCCTTCATCCTCTTCCGCACAGTCCTGGCCTACTTGTGGCCCATCGTCGGGCGCGCCACGGTCGTGGCCAAGCGCGAGGTCCTGTACATGTTCCCGTTCGGGCTGGCCAGCTGGCTGTGGGGCACGCTGTTCATCGATCGGCGGAACCAGAGCTCGGCCAAAACCGCCATCAACAAGGAGTCCAAGGCGATCAATGAGAAACAGGTACGATTTTTCTTCAAGTGAAGTTTCATTGAAATTCAATTGATTTTTATTTTTTAAGGCAAAAATCCTATTCTTCCCTGAGGGAACCCGAGGAGAGGGGGACAATTTGCTTCCGTTCAAGAAGGGTTCCTTCCACGTGGCCATCGAATCCCAAGGGATTCTTCAACCCGTCGTGATCTCCAAGTATCACTTCTTGAATTCCAAGGCGAAAATTTTCAACAGAGGTTCGTCCGTAATTATTTATTCCCCTTTTAAACGATGCTTAAAAGTCCCCAACAAACCCCAGGTCACAACATCATCCACATCTTGCCGGAGATTTCGTGTGCCGGCATGACCAAGGAGGACATCCCGGCGCTGATGGATCGCGTGCACGACCTGATGCAGGCCGAGTACGAAGCGCTCAGTGAAGAATCGTTGGCGATTAACAATCTTGGCAAAAGTCTTTAGGGCTGCTTGCCGACAAAAGCTTGATTTTCCACCGCAATAAAAATCTAATGACGGAGAGGGGGGCAGGTCATGTTTCATTCTCCCAAAAGATTGCTTCCCCAAAGGGAGAAGGAAATTAGTACTCCACCTCCACAACTAAAAACAGCACAAAAGAATTGCTCAAAGAATTAATTTTCCCCGCCGCGAACAAGAAACCGCCGAAATAGCAACTGAACAACTTATTTAAAATTTATGCAATAAAAACATTCTTTTCGAAAAAAAAAACACCAAAGCGGAATGCTTCTAGTGCAAATAGTCAGGAAAACGTGTCTTAATCCGGAACATTCATGCCAGGAATGGGTAGAACGTAGAACTAGTAGCTTTAAAGGGATTAAACGTATTGAAAATTATCGAGAAAGGGTGTGTTAAGAGTTCCTCAAATCTTGTGTGAAAAGTAAACAAACAATCGTACCGAAAAAGCGGTGGCTAAAAAATGATCTTTAAAAAGAACATGGAATTGAAGTAAGGGAAAATGTAGAATGTAAATATTTCTATGTATCCAATAAGTAGAAATTAAGAGTAAAAATCAGGTGAGCAAATAGCAATAAAAAAATGTATGTATATGTGATATAAGTTCAAAGAAATATAGAAAAATAGGAGTTAAAAATAAACATTTCGAAAAAAATGCTAAACATTATGATTTTTTTTTAATATTTGTGGGGGCCTTCCCTATGACCAAATAAACTATTTTGTGTGATTGGTTCATCCATACAAGTCTTTATACATTTTTGGCTGCTTTCCATACAAAAATGGTATGTAAATATTCAAACAGCTGTAACCTTTGAGTGAATTTTTTGATTAATTTGGTGTCATCGGCAATGTTGCAGGTATTGTTGAGGACTTTTGAGAAAAAAAAAAATAGGTACACGGAAATAAAATTGCAGATTTTTTTTTATCAACTTTTTTTTCACTAAACCTCAATTTCCCAAAATACGTATTTTTTGATTTTCGAAATTTTTTGATATGTTTTAGGGGACAAAATTTGCAACTTTTGAGCCATACAGAAACATGGTAAAAAAATCTGCCGCCAAGTTATACATTTTTGAAAAAACAGTAATTTTTGGAAAAATATCGAAGTTTCATGCAAAAACAAGTTTGACATTATTTTTTAATGCAAAATTGAATTTGCAATCGAAAAGGTAATTTACAAATTTTTTGATAAAGGGCTCCGTTTTCAAGATATAGCCACCGAAAGATTGATTTTAGCAAAATATTTGCAGTTTTCCAATTTTTAAAAATAGTGAACATAATGACCATTTCTAAACATATTTTTTTTTTCCAAGCTCAAAAAAATGGCTATAAAATTGTCTAAGAGACATTGAAGATTGGACCTTGGGTTGCTGAGATAGAGCCGCTTGAAGAAAAATAAACAAGAAAATTGAAGTTTTCTTAATCTCACCAAAATAACCCACCATTTTCTAATGACGATATCTCAGCAACTAATGGTCCGATTATCAATGTTAAAACATGAAACATTCGTGAAATTACGATCCTTTCGAAAAAAATATTTTGTATTTTTTTAAATCAAGACTATCATTTTAAAAGGGCCAAACATTGAATATTACGCCCATTTGAAATGCTAGTCTTGATTTAAAAAATTTCAAAATATTTTTTTTCGAGAAAATTTCACAAATTTTTCACGTATTAAAATTGAAAATCGGACCATTATTTGCTGAGATATGGTCATTAGAAAATGGTGGGTTGTTTGGTGAGATTTAGAAAACTTCAATTTTCGTGTTTCTTTTTCTTAAAGCGGCTCCAAGGTTGAAAAAAATCACTTCGAGCGAATAACGATTGCCCTCTGAGTATGCTTTGATCGTTTCTTTCCCGACTGACATTTGATCGCTGGCTGTGGCATAGACGAATAAAAATTTCAATGATTGGGTTTAGTCGTCAACTTGCTGCGATCTGATTATAATTTTCCCCATTTAACACCAGCAGTCATGGGTTGTTACAATCATCGTCTGCACTCTTGACGAATGACAGCTAGTCGTGGCAATTTGAGAATAAAGATTATTCTCACCAGTCTTATTCGTGAGGTGTAACAGGCAGCGATTAATCGCCAAATTAATCATAGTCGTCGGATTTTCAACACTGAGCGGCTCTATCTCAGCAACCCGAATTCGAATCTTCAATGTCTCTTAGACAATTTTATAGCAAATTTTTTGAACTTCTAAGAAAAAATATTATTAGAAACGGTCACTTATGGTCAGTATTTCTAAAAATTGAAAAACTGCAAATATTTCGCTAAAATCAAACTTTTGGTGGCTATATCTTGAAAACGGAGCCCTTTTTCAAAAAATCTGTAAAATACTTTTCGATTGCAAATTCAATTTTGCATTATAAAATAATGTCAAACTTGTTTTTGCATGAAACTTCGATTTTTTTTCCAAAAATCACTATTTTTTTTCAAAAATTCAAAACTCAGCGACAGATTTTTTGACCATGTTTCTCTACGGCTCAAAAGTTTTAGTAAAAAAAGTCGATTAAAAATTTGCATTTTTTTCCATGTACCTATTTTTTCCTCAATTGTCCTCTTTAAAACCAACAACTTTGCCGAAGACACCAAATTGATCAGAAAATTCACTCAAAAGTTACAGCTTATGAATATTTACATTAGGATGTAACAAAATGACACTTTTTCGCGGGCATTTCAGGGGATGATCCCCTAGGTGTACTGAGTCAGAATCCCAAATATGAGCCCGTTTGGTTGCGACAGGACCTGGCGCTCCGGCTTCAAAGTTTAAATGGGATTTAACCCGTAAAATCGGTGCGTTTTGGTTATAGCCACTTTTGAGTCCTTCAACGATTTTTGGATTTTTCAAAAACCTCATGAGCTTATAGTTTGAGTTTCAGGGCACAACTTTGCCGAAGACTGTGAAGAGATTTGATAATTAGTACTGCTTGTACAATGATTTGAAAATAAAAAAACTTTTTGCCATTAATTTGTTTGATTTGTATTGGCAACACTTTCTTTGAACGCGCGCATCCAGAGCCAGGCGTCGTACTCGACCAGTTGTGGTGCTGGGGGACATGTTAGCGAACCAATGCTCGAACATAGTGCAACTGGTGTCTAATGAGTTCGCAAAATATCTAGCCAGAGAAGTCTGCTGTATGAAAATAGTGTTTACTAATGTTGTCAATGCAATACATTAATTTGTTTATGACCGATTTTATTACCAAATTGCCATAACTCTTTGATTGATTACAAAGCGAGTGAAAACTCTCACTAAAATGCGTGTCTCTCGAAATATCTTCCGGAATACGGAATATTCAAAATGCACACAACATCCGTGCGTAATAATGCGCTTTCAAGACAGCCGCGTTAGTTGGCACTCGAGCAAGGTTTAGAATCGGTTCTGCCTGGGCATCCAACTGAACCCTGAGAGTCAACCGGAGAGCTTCTTGCAGTTCCATAAGAACTTTAGTTCTCAACAATCACAACAACAAAAACAACAACACGACGCTTGGACAAATACATGCCGACGCGTCGCGACCTGTCGCGACGCCCCGTAGCATGCGTTGCATAGTTTGCCGAAAGCGCGCCTCAAAAGCGAGTGTTGCCAGAACATGTTTTACGTTATCAGAAAAACAAGAGATAAGATTTTGTGAATTCTGTACCATTTTTCAGAGCGGTCAAATCTCTTCGCAGTCTTCGGCAAAGTTGTACCCTGGAACACAAACTACAAGCTCATGAGGTTTTTGAAAAATCCAAAAATCGTTGAAGGACTTAAAAATGGCAAAAACCAAAACGCATCGATTTTACGGGTTAAATCCCATTTAAACTTGAAAGCCGGAGCGCCAGGTCCTGTCGCAACCAATCCGGCTCATATTTGGGATTCTGACTCAGTACACCTAGGGGATCATCCCCTGAAATGCCCGCAAAAAAGTGTCATTTTGTTACATCCTAATTTACATACCATTTTTGTGTGGACAGAAGCCAAAATTGTATAAAGACTTGTATGGATGAACCAATCACACAAAATAGTTTATTTGGTCATAGGGAAGGCCCCCACAAAGTTTGAGCCACGTTCGATTTGATAATTTAGGAAAAAAATGTGTTTAAAAGTTTGTTACAACGAACAGATATGTTTACAATGGAAATTGAGCAAAAGTCCTCTTTTATTTATGATATATATAATTAGTAAGAACGAACTAAAATTTGGAATTTTACCTAGTGATGTTTCAATCTTCGATTTCAGGAGGTAGCCCCGATTATGACCGGATTTGGACCACCCTAATGTACAAGATAAAGAAATACGATCACCATGAACCAATGTCAAACATGGGTGCTCTTTCGAATTCAGTTTTTTTTTCTCAGTAAGATACAGAATAGTAGTAATGGTATTTATTGATTAAAATAAGCCAATATTCAAATTCACAACAATCATATTACTGTCAAAACAGTACACTCAAATAATCGTTCAATCAAACAGCGTCGGCGAAACCGTGTACGTGGACTGAATCTTCTTCGACTGCGAAGCCACCTTAGGCTTCCTCTTGCGCTGGCTGTGGTTCTTCATGTCCAAAAAACTCGCCGAAGGTTCCGGCCGCGGACTGTCCTCCCTGCGCTCCACGACGTACGTGCTGTTGGGCAGCTGCAGCTTCGGCGACTGCAACAACAGATCGTCCACCAGCGGGGGAACCACCGGCGCCGGAACAACTCGCGTTTCCCGCTCGTTTCGCCGCTCGACGGCCGCCGTCAGCTTGCTGTCCACCTTCCGGCGGAGATACTTTTGGAAGGACAGCTCCTCTCCCTTCCAAATGCGCTCCGAGGTCAGCGAGTTGCAGTAGTAGTCGTAGTACTCGTCCAGCTTGGTCACGCACCGGTGGCAGATCGTCTTGGAGTGATTGTCGTTCCGATCGACCGTAATCGGAAGACAAACACGGATCTTGACGGGTATGTTGTGGGTCCGGCCGTACGCACCGTAGATCGCGACCTGCAGCACGTCGTTGGACAGACACACGCGGCACACGGGACGGGGTGGGGCGGTTTCGCTGCGATTGGCCATGGTTGTTTACGGTGGGGAACAGCTTCCGGTGACGACGTTTGTTTACGAAAGCACGTGCTAGTGACGGAGACGCATGGTTTGCTTTGATGTTTGGGTTGACAGTTGGATGGGAAGGCGCGCGTGACAAACGAGGGGCGCGCCGATTCGCATTTTTTAACAGGTTAAAAGTAATTTCCGCTGCCAAAAGGATAACTCCCAAAGCCCAACCAATGGCGATTGCGTACCACGATGGTTTCATAGCAAAGAAACCAATGTTTTCATGTACGATATTGTATCCCTTAGCCACAATGTCAACGATGTTGGCTCCCTGCACTCGTTGTGTTATTTGTTTCAGCCAAAATTGAGTAAATCCACCCTCAAAGAATTGAAACTCGACACGCTGCAGCTTTGGAACCAGCGGATGCCGGTAATTGGTAAAGAAGAATCCAACTCGGATTCCAAACGTGAATTGATCTAATACTACCATGCGACGACGTCCTGTTATCGGATCAAAGTTTCGAGGATGGTGCATATTTGTGTAAAGATGCGGAAGACTCCCGGTATAGGCATGTTTGCATGTTGTCCAATCTAATTCGCGCATTTTACTAAATTCAGTGATTGAAAAAAGTAGCTTCATTCGGGGATCTTCATCGATCATTAAATTTATAAAAAGATCATTTGGGAGTTCGATCGTGATACCGGATTGCAGCAGATCGTCTAACGTTCGAGGATCTGTCTTGTAAGGATAATCAGCCAAAAAAGCAGAAATCTTTGCTTCATATGCTGTTGTCAGCACAAAATAGATCACAGTTAATACTGCAAGAACTGTCTTTTCTAGTGTAGTAACCTGATGAAACGCGTTTCGTTCAAAGCCACACAATGGAAGAAGAATTATTTTTTTTAATCGATGTGGTAGGACTAACATAAGCATGACACAAAAAACGATAAGAGCTAGTAAAAAAATCCACAGTTCTGATCGAAATGGTAACACAAACAGATTTATTAAGCTTAGTTTTTGCCCACACGGTGCAGCAATCTGTATAGTAATAGGTAAAATTGTGTGCAAGCAGATTTCGTTTATCATAATAGTATTGCTGAAGGTGTTTAAACCAAAATCATAAGTAATGGTCGAATTGTAGTTAAATGACTTCATCAGACAATCTTTCACAGATTTAACTTCTTTACAGTCAAAAAAATGGAACTGATATCGACCTCCAAACCTTTCAATGGTTTGAGGGAAAAGCTCAGTTGCATACCCATTGAAAGCATCAGTGTTCCACAGTGTCGAATTCGATAGAGAAAGATGGAAAGTGCGACCTGTAAGGTTATTTGTAGGATCAATGAATACTTCCGGGAATGGAACGGCACCGATTCGTGTAATGGTTTGGGTTTGAAATGCTTCCGCATTGTGTATCATCAAAAAATCTGTGCATATGTAGACAGAATTATGTAACTGCATAGCTCTGAGTGTTTGATGAATATTTATCAATCCCTCGTAATTTTTGTAACTGTATAAGACTACGATTTTCATACCTCTATCAAAACTTGAAGTCAAAAATAACTCTATCGTATAACACTGATAACGAGAACACCAGGTGAGCGGTGGACTTCAATCTTTGCCGTTGAATACAGAATCCTTTTCGGAATTAAGTTCAAATGTTCAGAAGTTATGATCGCATCCAAAGAGATACGCTCCACAGATTGTTTTGGAATCTCATAGAACCAACAATCTAACGATCCAGATTCTTGATCGACTAGATATCGTATCAATGAGGTTATGTAATCCAATACCGGTCTCGAAGGATCCTCAATAGCCGTTAGGTCTGCCCAAACGTCGATCGTTACGAGCAGTCCAAAAAGGGTTGCTTTCCAAATGGAGTTCATGATGACTTGTGGTAAACATACATTGAAGGTTTATCTTGAATAGTTTTTCAATTGCCCTGCTAGATTTTGTAATTATGTCTGTTTTAGAAAACAACTACGTTAATACCTATTATAGGATACCACGTGTCAACGTGCGTCAATAAAGCGCAATCGTGCAGATCTATCGAGAAATTAAAAGTGAGAGTGTGTGCGTGCAACATGGAGTTAAACTTTTCGAAGTGCCATAGGAACCTTCATAGCAACTGCACAGAAAGTTTAACTCCATGTTGCAAACACTCTCACTTTCAATTTCCCGATAGTCTGAATTACGCAAGCTTATATCGACGTTGTCGTGCTATCATATTACACGTCGCTTTTTGACATTCCGAGAAAACATGTTTTAACAATAAATAACATGTTTTGTTTCGCTGATCATTTTGTATCACGTTAAAAGGCACATTAAAACTATTCAATGATATACTTACTAATAGTCTAATTGTCATAAAGAAACGATAGCCATGTTTGGAACATTATATTATTTGTCCTCGTCTTTGGCATTATGCCACACAGACTGTATATTAGAATGGCTCGAGATGGTCGATTTTTCAGAACATGTTTTTTTCGATTGCTTTAGACCTCTAAACAACTCTCGAAATTTGGGAGCGATTGGGTGCGTCGGCCTCGTGGCGCGGTGGTTAGCGGCTTCGACTGCCGATCCCTATGTTGCTGTGGGGCGCGGGTTCGATTCTCGCCTTATCCCCCTGGCCTTCTATCGGATGGGGAAGTAAAACATCGGTCCATTTGCGTAAAAGAGGTATTGGGTGACTCACCACACATAACCTTTGGACGCCTGCTCAAAACTGGTCTAAATCGTGACAAAACGTAACTTAAGCACTTACAAAGCGAACAGCGTAACAACACGGCCTAGGCAGTAGGCTGAGAAAATCAGTAAACAATACATCGTCAAAAAATAAAATATTCATGATTATTCAAAGATATCTTTTTTTAATTTGCTTACTATAAACATCAAATTCATGATCATGCTAGTAAAATTTTTATAATTTAAATGACAAAATTCTTTTTAACCGCTATTTTGGTCATCTTGAATTTAAATTTTCTAAATCAGTTAGGCTCGACAATCAAAAATGAGTCAACGCAATCAACAAAATTCCACGGCCTTCGGATAATCGAGATTTTGTTATCGTCGGACAATTACAGATTTTCAAACTTGCTGAGCTTTTATTTTGTTTAAATTTGGGGCAAAGAATCTCATGACGAAGCCCCGGTACATAACAAAGATTTTTTTTTCAAATTTTGACTGATACATTTTAAACTTTACCTTAAAGTCTGTCTTTTTAAGAGATTTAAACAAGGGTTAACCGAGTTCCCGAGAATCCATCTGTCAAAATGTCTAAGCGCACTTTTAAATGATGATTCGGATAAATAAATAAAAAAAAGACATCTCTTGAAACAAGTTGAAAATACACCACAGGATCGTGGAACCAATCTTCAAAACAATCCTTTTGATTCATAAAACTCTTGGAAACATCTGCATCTACAATAACAATTCAAATTGATCCAGTGACACATCGAGTGAACCTTTTGTGATATCGACGTCACTACGGGCCTCCACTGTCCAGGAAGCTCACCAAAAGCTAAGAACAAGATTGTCCGTTCGACGCAGTGGTGAACGCAGAACGCTGTGCCAGTTCGATTTTTCCATCAACTGTCAGTCGAACAATCTGCAGGGGTTGCTTTGTTCAATGGTCGATGACTGGCAGGCTATGACAGGCGCAAAATTTTGCGTTTGCGTTCAGGCCTGACGGACAATCTTGTTCTTACCTTAAGTCTTGCCAAAGAGATCAGGCATGGGAAACAACTTTCTATGACGCCGTTTGTTACCAAAAGAACGTGGAAGTGACGGTGACGCATGGTTTGCTTTGAATTTATTACAGTTTGATGGACAAACACGCGTGTTGAACGAGGGGTCTTTCAATGCAAAATCGACATCGTGTTGAAACCAATGAGTGTCCTAACACAAACACAACTAGACTTTTTTAAACGATCTTATAATATTTGCTTTTAGGGTGTTGTGTCTTAAGTCAGGGATATTAAAAAGCACTCAAAAAGCAAAACAAAAAACGCATGGTTTGCTTTGCTGTTGATGTTGACAGTTGGATGGAAAGGCGTGCTTGACGAACGAAAGGCTCACCGCAGCCTTCTTTTCAGCATGTTTAAACAAATTTCTGCGATTAAAAATATGATTCCCAAGGTCCAACCAAAAGCGATGACATACAAAGCAGGATCCACAGCAAAAACTCCGATATTTTCATGCACGAAATTGTATCCAGTACTGACAATGCCCACATGGCGAGCTCCATACAGCTGTCGCGTTATTTGCTGCTGCCAAAGGTCAGTAAATCCACCTTCAAAAAAATTAAACTCGGCACGTTGCAGCTTCGAAACCAGTGGATTCCGGTAACTGGTGATAAAGAAACCATTGCGATTTCCGAAGTTAAACTGATCCAAAACTATCATCCGACGCCGGCCTGTTTCCGGGTCAAAGTTTTTAGGATCGTGCATTACAGAAGACAAATGCGGACGACTTCCGGTATAGGCAAATTTGCGTGTAGTCCAGTCTAATGTGCACCATTGATTTGCTTCTTTTTTTGCAAATAGGTTTCTCATTTGGGGATCTTCTTCCATCATTGAGTTTTCGAAAGATTCGCCCATTTGTTCGATTTTTAAACCAGATTCTAGCAAATCGTCGAGCGTATGAGGATCTGGTGCGTAGGGATAATCAGTCAAATACGCAGAAATCTTGGCATCATAAGCAGTTAATAGTAGAAAATAGATCACGATTAAAACTGTAAGAATAATCTTTTCTACTGAAGAAACCTGATGAAACTTGCTTTTCTCAAATCCACACAATGGCAGAAGAATCAAATCGTTTTTAAACCGTTGTGGAAGAATCGCCATAATCAAGATACTGACCATAATTGCAGCTAGTAGCAATATCCACAACCCTGGCTGAAATGGTATCACAAACACATTCAACAATGTTAGTTTTTGTCCACTTGGTGCAGCAATTAGTATTGTGATGGGAACCAACGAGTGCATGAAATGTTCATTAACGATTCTAGTATTGCTTAGGATGTTGGTTCCAAAATCATACTTGGTTGTTGAATTGTAGAACCACGACTTCATAGAGCAATCCATTAAAGAGTCATTCGAGTCACAATTGTACAGATGGAACTGAACTTTACCTCCAAGTCTTTTTATGATTGCTTCAAATAGTTCAGTTGCATAACCATTAATGCTATCACTGTTCCAGAATATCTTTACAGAACTAGATAGGTGGAATGTGCGACCCGTAAGGTTTCTTGTAGGATCTATGAATACTTCTCGGAATGGGATGGCACTGGTTCGAGTAGAGGCTTGGGTTTGAAATGCTTCCATATTCTGTATTTCGAGAAAATCCGTACAAATGTAGACAACATTGTGTAACTCCATAGCTCGAAAAAGCTGTTTACTGATTGCTAATGCCTCAACATTATTGTCAGTGTACAAAACGATGATTTTCATACCTCTATCAAAACTTGAACATAGGAAAAGGTGCATCAAATCAAATTGATTTCCACTAACGAACACCACGAGAATACTTGGAGATCGTGAGACTTTAACACTTCCCTCGGAATACAGAATCCTTCTTGGAATCAAGCTCAACCGATCGGAAGTGACGATGGGATCCAACATGGATTCTTCCGAAGGCTGTTCCAAATTTTCGTAGAACCAACAGTCGAATGATCCTGGCTCTTCTTCCGACAGATTCCATATCAACGACGTGACGTACTCCAAGACCTGCCTTGAATAATGCTCGGAGGACGAACCCATCGTTACAATCAGTCCAAGAAGGACAACTTTCCAAAAGGAGGCCATGATAACTTGTGATGGACGGAGTTCACAAGTGCTGCTTAAATAAAAATTTAATTGATCTGTTCATTGTTTGATTTTGTAATGATGGTTATTTGTTACATCACCAAGTTGATACCTGTGGGATAACACGTGGCTTCAAACATTGTATGGTTTTGTATAACTTTTATGACCTTGAAAATGGTCTTGCAGTAACAATGAATCGCCATCCCTGAGATAGGAGTTAACTACGTGCCGATGCTCTCTGTCTCGATATTCCTCTTTGTCTCACTCTTTTGTGCTTCCTGTGTTTACATGTGTGAGTTTAAATGTGTTTCCACAAATGGGTTTGCATGCGGGTTGTTTAATTTGTTTCAACGTGTATTTTGGAGCTTTAATCAAGCATCAAACTCTCCATATGACGAAGATAGGTTTTTGATTAGAAAGGGCATAATTCCCCTATCGCACACTTTGAAAACATTACTTAAAACTTTAAAAATATTTTAAACAGTTGAAACAAATGCATGAAAATACTATGTATTATAAAGATCATGTAAATTATGCAATTCTTGAAAATATTCAAAAGAATATTTGTGAAAATTCGTTTATACCTTGTTGTTCGTTTGATGCATCGTTTCAACTTAGGCCAACACAGTTCCAAAACAAACACCAATGTACCTAAAATACACCCCGCCATCAGTCCATACCAAGCTGGTTCTAGTTCTGAAATTCCAATATCGTTCTGGACCGAAGCACGTCCTTTGTACTCATAGCGAATTTCGTCATCTTTTCGTGCTATCATTGTAGGCCAATAGTTGATTAAACCAGCTTGGAATAGTAGTATTTCAGCACGCTGAATTTTTGGAACCAGAGGATTCCGATAATTTGTTAAGAAGAAACCAACTCGAAGACCGAGGCGGGACTGTTCGACAAGGACCTTTCGGTAGCGTCCTGTGTTTGGGTCAATGTTTTGGATCCCCTTCAAGAAGATGCGCAAATGAGATTCACTTAAAATGAAGGCATACCTTGGTGAGCTCCAGCTATCAGTATCATAGTCTTCTGTTGCTTGCACTAGTTTCTTGAGTTGAGGGTTGTCATCCTCGTTCCATTCGTCAATAGCATCTTGTGATACTTGGATAATAATGTTGGATCTAATCAGATCGTCCAACGTTCTGGGATCGGGTGCGTACGGAAAGTCCGTCATAAAAGCAACGATCTTTGCTTCGTATGCGTTGGAGAGCACGAAATAAATTACAATCAGCACAATAAGGATTGTCTTTTCTGCTAATGCAACTCGATGAAATGATCGTCGCTCGAATCCGCACAACGGAAGCAAAATTAAATTATTGTAAAACAATGTAGGGTTCAGACACATCGCAACGCTACAAACTAGCATAAGAGTTTATAAACTGAACCATAGCTCATCCTCAAATGGTAGCATAAACACTTGGAACGAGGTCAATTTCTGTCCACTAGGTGCTGCTATGTACATTGGGATCGGTACCATTGAGTGCATTAAGTATTCTTGATTAATTTGAATAGCACTCTGTGTGTTCAATCCAAAGTCATACGCTGTTGTCGAATTGAAAAAGAACGACTTTGCCACACAAGCTCTTGTCACTATATTAGTTTCACAAGTCAACTCGTGAATGTACGTTTTTCCTCCAAATTTTTTAATAATGTAACCGAAAAGTTCACCCGCATATCCATTGTAATATTCACAGTTCCACATTCCCGTTCTTAGCCACGATAAATGGAAAGTACGTCCCGTTAGGTTCCTTGTCGCATCCGTGAACACTTCATTGTACGGAACGGTCCCTTGTCGAGGGAAAGTTTTTCGCTGGAATGCTGCTACATTATGGATACACAGTTGGTCCATCCGTATGTAGACTGTGTTGAACAATTGATAAGTAGACAAAATGTTTAACACCGATTTCAGTGAGGTTAAATCCTTAAAGTGGTATAAAGCCAAAACTTTTAAAGCTCTATCAAACGATGACTTAACAAACTTGGTGAACTGATCGAATTGACTTCCAGCCGCATTTAGCACGAGAACCCCTGGCGATCTTCGAACTTCAACAAGATTCTCAAAACGCAACAAACGACGAGGAATCATTCCTAGTTGATCTGAGGAGATGATCGCATCCAGAATGGAATCCTTCGGGGGTTCCTTCAAAGTCTCGTAAAACCAACAGTCGAACGATCCCGGTGCCTGGTCGAATAGATGTCGGATCAACGATACAACGTAGTCTACGGCCTGCTCAGAGTATCCTTGAGCTGATGAACGTTGCATGGCTACACCCAAAATTCAGAATCGAGATAATCGTTCTCTCAAAATTTATTGAGGGCTCAGTGCCAAAATCGATAGAATAATGGTACCAACTCACACCATCATAACAAATGAGTTCATTCGTTAGTTGAATCAATAAATCTCCAACAAGTGTCATACATCGACTTCTGACTTCTCCTTAGTCACCAAGCTGTGGTGGCCGAGGCAGCTAAGTCATTGGATAAGTTTGTCAAAGGTCTCTGGTTCGATTCCCGTTGTCGACACTTTTGGTTTTTTGTTTGACGGATGAACTTTTTTTGCAAATGAACCTCGAGAGAATAGTTCTATCGCCCATCTCGAGCTGTGTTCTCTGCGTCCGTGAATGGTACCACTATTCTCTCGACTCGAGACCATCATTCTCTCGGACTAGCGCTGCCTGTTTTGGGTGTAGCAGTCCAAAAAGCGTGACTTTCCAAAGGGAGTCCATGTTGACAACTGTTGGCAATGGTACGTAACTTTCAGGTATGCACTGAATGTAGACTGTTTGATTTGATAATGACAGTTATTCATGACTTACTCACTAGGGAGTTTAAGTTTGCGTGAAAGCAGTAGTAAACTGGGAATTTTCTTTAATGGTCAACTTAAACTTGATTTGGAAGGTTGCTGCAGTCCTAGGTTACGTAGTTTCAGCTAGGAACGTTCGACTGTTGGTTCTACGCAACTGCTGAACAATCCCCGGGCTGCTGTCATTCTGGAAGGCAATCATCACCTCAAAGCAATTAGAAATGATTCCTCGCCATTCGCCAGGACTTCTCGTTGCAGCAGAGATGCCAGATGATTTGTCTGTGACATTTGAGCTTGTGTCAGACATTTTTTGAGGTGCACAGACTAAAAAAAAACTGCATAAACTTAATATTTTGTAAAAATATCAACCGAAACTTATTTCGTTAGTCGCAATTTCTGATGGAGTTCTATGACTGTGAATTGATCTATTTGAATTTCAGACAAATGCACAGACATACACAGACAGACACGTGTATATGTACAAAAGATACATCCCTGAGAAAAAGAATATTGGAATGCAGGAATTACTGCCACCTTGGTACGCATTAGGCTTTGGGTGGCTGTTTGGGATTTATGTTTCTTGCTTTGGAAGTCGTAAGGGACATTTTTGGAAAATTTGCTGTTTACATTAATATACAATACTTCTACGAATATTAGTAAATGATATTCTTATGAATGTATCCGAATCAATTCCAAAATTAAAGAAAAAAAAAACAAGCATAAACATTCCGGTTTGTTTTTTTTTATATTTTAGTATTTTAGTAGTTTAGTACCTTCGTATTTTAATATTTTAGTATTTTAGTATTTAGTATTTTAGTATTTTAGTATTTTAGTATTTTAGTATTTTAGTATTTTAGTATTTTAGTATTTTAGTATTTTAGTATTTTAGTATTTTAGTATTTTAGTATTTTAGTATTTAAGTATTTTAGTATTTTAGTATTTTAGTATTTTAGTATTTTAGTATTTTAGTATTTTAGTATTTTAGTATTTTAGTATTTTAGTATTTTAGTATTTTAGTATTTTAGTATTTTAGTATTTTAGTATTTTAGTATTTTAGTATTTTAGTATTTTAGTATTTTAGTATTTTAGTATTTTAGTATTTTAGTATTTTAGTATTTTAGTATTTTAGTATTTTAGTATATTAGTATTTTAGTATATTAGTATTTTAGTATTTTAGTATTTTAGTATGCTATTGACTGCAACTCAACATAAGCCAACTCATCTCCGAAATCAACACAATCCCGGCGATCATCCACCCAATAGCCAGCGCACACCATGCCGGTCCCAACTCAACGATCCCGATAGTATTTCTAGTCGTAGCGAACCCTTTGGCCACAAAATCCACATGCCGTACGCCAAAAGTCTCCTGAATGTGCCTTTTCAACCAGTGGTCCATCATTCCCGCCTCAAAGTGCTGCATTTCCACGCGTTGAACCATCTTCGCCAGCGGATTCCGATAGCTGGTGAAGACAAACCCAACCCGGTTACCCAGCGTGAATCGGTCCAGGATGACCAACCGACGGCGTCCCGTTTCCGGGTCATAGTTCTTGGCGTTGCTCATGATAAACTTCAGGTACGGTCGACTGCCGATGTAGGCGCGATCGCGAGAGTTCCACTCGATCGAGCTGTTGGTGCGGGCCATCGGTTTGGCAAACAGCTGCCTCATGCGAGGATCTTCCGTGATCATCATGGTCTCGAAGCCCGCATCAAAGTTCTGGATGGTGACGTTTGATTGGAGGAGATCGTGTAGGGTGTGAGGATCTGACGCGTACGGAAAGTTGGTCATGAAAGCGATGATCTTGGCTTCGTACGCGTTGAAAAGGATGTAGTAGACGATGATCAGTGTTACGAGGGTGGCCTTCTCGAGGGGTGATACTTGGTGGAACTGTCTTCGTTCAAATCCACAAATTGGCAGAAGGATCAAGTCGTTGTGGAATTGTTTCGGAAATAGACGCATCATTGCGATACAGATCGCGATCATTACAAACAAGCTGACCCAAAGCTCAATCTTGAAAGGAATGACAAACACTTCAAATGACGTTAGTTTTAATCCAGTTGGAGCAGCAACCGCCATCGTAATCGGTATAATAGAATACGTAAAATGTTCATTCCTCACGTGACTCCTTGTCATTCTCATTACGCCAAAGTCGTACATCGTTGTCGCATTGCAAAAGAAAGACTTATTGTAACAATCTGTCACGGAAATTTCATTCTCACAAGATATACGGTGCAGACGAGTTCGACCTCCAAGTCGTTGAATGGTATCCTCCAGTAGGTCCGTTCCGTAACCATTGCGAGTTTTGATATTCCACAAAGAATCGATCGGTGTTGTTGCGTACGAGATTGCAAAGGCTTGACCCGTAAGGTTACCAATTGGGTCAGCAAAAGTTTCTTCAAATGGTATTGGTTCCGATCTAGCTACAATCTCATCACGAAATGGTAACTTTTGCTGGATCACCAACCAGCTCGTGCGGATGTAGATCACGTGATGTAGCTGCGCGTCACTGATTACTCGTTGTAGTTCGTGCGGAAAGTGAGCGTGGTACAACACGATCACCTTTAAGGACCAGTTAAGGTCGGACGAAAAGAAGCGCTGCAATTTTTTGGCGGAGTAGTTTTTGGAGAACAGTACGAGGACAGCTGGTGGGTGTAGAATTTTGGTAGAACCATTGTAGTACAGAACTCGACGAGGGATCATCGCTAGGCTAGTTGATGTTATAATTTCTTCGAATGTTGTGTCCGTTGAGGATCGCTTCATTGTGTCGTAGAACCAGCAGTCGAAAGATCCCGGCTCGCGATCGTGTAGGTATTGGATCAACGTTGTAACATAGTTTACGACGTTCGTTGTGTGCTCAGAAGCAAAAAAAGGTGTCAGGAAAACAATCACATCTACAAGCACTATCCATGGGAGATTCATTGTGACTGATGCAACATGACCCTTTTTAAGTGTAACCGAGTAAACTGATAATTATGAGTATTCTCTCAAGAGAATTGTAGCATAACATGTTGATAACATCACAAAATAATTTCTTCGTAAATACCAACCCTGCCATGATCCATCCGATCGATATTCCATAGAAAACCGTGGCTGGCCCGTTTCCGGCTTAACAGTTCCGAGCATCACTCATAGCCAGTTTCGTGAATAATCGACTTCCGACGAACGCATGGTTTTACGATTTCCAACCTGTGAGAAGAGCTGTCTGTACCGGGGATCGCTCATATCCTCGCCAAAGTCACAAATAAGTTGTGTTGTTGTTTGTTTTTGTGCTAAGTCACGGGACATCCCTAGAGAATCAACGTGGTGATTTGGAAAATAACCATCTTTAAAAAGTCAAACAGAGGCATGAAAGGACCAGTTTCGATGTGATTGCAGCGAAGCTAGTTTATTAGTCATCATGGTATCCGCAAGTAAAGCTGTCCTTCGTGGGCTGCTCGTATCGACCTGTTTATCTACCAAGGATCATTCGGAACTGGTTTTGAATTACGTTACGTTGTTGATAAGATACCTATCCAACCATGAGCCAGGATCGTTCGACTGTTGGTTCTATGAGCCTGCGAAGCAAACTTGGAAGGATTCTACATTGGATGCGATCGTTACTTCGAAACGTTTGAGTCTGATTCCAAAAAGGATTCTGAATTCCGAGGGAAAGGTTGAAGTATATCGTTCTCCGGGCATTCTCGCGTTGTTCGTTGATGGTGATCACTTTGATCCGATGCAGCAATTTCCTTCTTCATGTTTTGATAGAGGAATGAAAATTATTGTTTTGTACAGCTGCGACAACATGGTGGGATTAAAAACTAGTTTAATGATACTTCGTGCAATGCATCTATTCAATGTAGTTTGCATATGTACGAATTATCTAGTATTACAAAACACGGAAGTATTCCAAACTAGAACTCATATTCGAACCGGTGCAGTACCGTTCCAGGAAGTGTTCATTGATATTACAAATAACCTTACAGGACGTACAATTCATCTTTCGATTTCGGAACAAATAACATGGAACATTTCCAACGGTTATCCAGATGAAATTTTTGCTGGAGTCATACAAAGACTTGGTGGTCGTGCTCAATTTCATGTCGTCGATTGTGAAATGACAATATCTGTGAATGATTGTATTCTAAGGACGTTTATCTACAACTCTACAACCACATATGATTTTGGAGTGAACACCTTTGGAAATACTAAAATTAATAATGAAAACTATATGCATTATGTTGTTCACGTTACGTTACGATTGTTGCACCAGCAGGACAAAAACTGTCTTCATTTGATGTGTTTGTGTTACCATTCCAAGTGGAACTGTGGATATTTCTGCTAGCTCTGTTTGTGATCTGTATCATACTTATGTTGATTCTTCCAAAACAATTCCAGAACAATTTGATACTTCACTCATTGTGTGGCTGTGAGAGTCACGCGTTCCATCGGGTTTCACCTTTAGAAAAAACCATTCTCATCATGCTGATTGTGATCTACTTTGTGTTGTCAACAGCATTTGAAGCAAAAATATCCGCATTTATGATCAACTTTCCGTACGCAGAGGATCCTCATACGTTGGAAGATTTGTTTAGAATTGGGTACACGATCGAGCAAACTGATGATACTTTTGCAAAAACAATGATCGATCAAAATTCCCGAATTAAGCAACTATTTTCAACAATTGAATTCACCAAATTACACAAAGTTGACTGGAGCTCTCGTAAATGGGCTTATGTTGGAAGTCGTGCACATTTGTACACATGTCTGCACAGTCCCAATAATTTTGATCCTGCAACAGGACGAAGTCGGATGGTAATTTTGGACTAGCTCAACTTCGGAACCCGCATTGGTTTCTTCTTCAACAGTTACCGGAACCCTCTGGTTCCAAAACTGCAACGAGCTGAGTTTCAATTTTTTGAGGGAGGATTTACCCACTTTTGGTTGAAAAGCGTAACACAACGAATGTTTGGAGCTTACCGCGTGGACATTGTGGCTAAGGGATACAATATCATTCAAACAAACATCGGATTTTATGATATGGAGCCGGCTTGGTACGTCGTTGTCATCGGTTGGACTTTGGAAGTCATCTTTTTGGCTGTGGAAATATGTTTCCATTTGTTGCTCAAAAAACGGCACTGGCGGGCCCCTCGTTGCGCGAACAACAAAGCAGTCCATGAGTCTCTGTTACTACCGCGTGCCACGTGTTAATGTAAACAAGCATCGAATTGCATAATTAGCTTAAGGAATGCACTTATTCTCTACTACCCTTGAAACCGACTGCACGAAATAAATATCTTTAAATATCTATTAATATTTTTACTCGTAACTTGATCGACCAAATTGGAAAAAAATGTAATGGTTTTAAGTTAACATTCCATATAAAACAATGCAGGTTTAATCATGTTTAAAAAATGCATGGTTGTAGAGAAACTTGTTATTGAAGACAAAAATGATAAAATTTTGGAATAAATCTAACATGAGCTAAGGGAAATGTACCCATTTTAAGCTTAATTGGGTCCTAAAGCCTTTTGTAAATTTTTATGTACAACGGTAAAAAACACGATTCAAAACCATTTCTAATCACTTTTTTTTATTTTAATGCAAAATTTTTTTTTGACAAGACAACATTTTTTCGATGGATCAACTATGGTTCCCTTGGAACGAGCTGTCAAGTAGGAGCTTTTCTGTCAAGAAGGACCGCGAGGTTAATTTTTCAAAATTGATTTAAAAATCCATTTCAAACTCTTTGTGGTCGTACAAAGGGTCATTGTACTCAGAAAATAAGCTTTATCGCTGTAAACAATAATATCAGCAATCTAAGCTTCATTTTAGTACCCAATTAGCGGTCGCGTTTGAATGATGCTGGATACTCTTTGTTCTTTATTTGCCTTCGCTTCTCGCTCGGTTTTCTTCAGCCTTCGATTGGAATGGGTCGTCAAAAGTCAAACGACAAAAGACTTGGCATGTTAGTGTTTTTGATGGCCCTTGCTAATTATTTACATGTTTCGGGATTATTTTTCAAGTGAGTGTCTAACAAATGTTCAAAAGAACATGTTGCTGGTAGTTGGAAGCAATTTCACATCTTAAGCGCTTTGGAAACGTTAGCGCAAGTGAATAGACATTGATGGCGACTTTCCTTAAGCAATTAAGGTCTCATCTTGCGTGTGGATGTGTTGTGATGATGAGAAATGGTTTCGCAAAATAGAAATAATGATCAAAATTGCATTAAATTTGATCTTTTTGGCCAGCAAGTGGCATACATTTGCGTGCTAACTCGAGGCGGTGCTGTTGCTGGTAAGTTTGTGGCTTAAACAGGCATTTTGGAGCTTTAATCGAGCAACAAACTCTCCATATGAAGAAGATAGGTGTTTGATTAGAAAGGGTATCTTTCTCCTACGTTATTTAACGCTATATATATTAGGGTGTTTCATCCAAAACCAAAAGTTCTCAGAATCAGGCAAACCGAGGTTCCCCTAGTAGAGGATACCCATAGGGACTCTCATGCCAAATATCAGCCCATTTGGTTGAGAATTGGCCTGTCCCCAGCGGTTTTAAGTTTACATGGAAATTACTATGGGATTTTTATGCTTTTCGTTCAATCGTTCCTACAGGTCTGGGGACAACATGAATTCACTCGGAATAAAGACAGGTGTGTAGGGGATGGTCCAATGAACACATTCCAGAAGGAATTAGGCTTGTCCATGCTGTCCCCAAGGTGCGCATTGGATCGACGTCCGGTGTCTCCAGAATCATCGATTCACCCTTCAAATGTACGCATTGTCCTTAGTATGCTATGACGGCTAGGAGAAAATTACGACGCCCCATGTCAGACGGTGAACACGTGGCAGAGCATCTATTCGAGTTTTGGCTCAGAAACATTCTTTAAAGTACTAAAATTATAATTATTGATGTTCCTGGAAGAATTTCAACTATTCTAAATAAAGTAAAACGATGATTTTGTGTTAATAATGCAATCGATGCCTCTCCACGTGTTCACCGTCTCATATGGGGCGTCGTGGTTTCCACCTAGCCGTCATAGCATACTAAGGAAATGTAATGCTTTTGAAGGATGAATCGTTGGTTTTGGAGACACCGGACGTCGATCCAATGCGCACCTTGGGGACAGAATGGACAAGCCTAATTCCTTCTGGAATGTGTTCATTGGACCATCCCCTACACACCTGTCTTTATTCCGAGTGAATCCATGTTGTCCCCAGACCTGTAGGAACGATTGAACGAAAAGCATAAAAATCCCATAGTAATTTCCATGTAAACTTAAAACCGCTGGGGACAGGCCAATTCTCAACCAAATGGGCTGATATTTGGCATGAGAGTCCCTATGGGTATCCTCTACTAGGGGAACCTCGGTTTGCCTGATTCTGAGAACTTTTGGTTTTGGATGAAACACCCTAATATATATACGCACGTGATATCGCAAAGGAACCAATGTGGTGATTTGCAAAATTATCAGCATCAAAAGTTAAACAGAGACATAAAATAATCATTTAGATGCATTGGAAATGACAGTCCACCATTCGTCATCATGACCTCCGTTTGGAAAGTCGCTCTCCTTAGACTGCTAGTTACAACCTGTACATCCGCAGGGGAACCAACGGGTAAGGTCGTGGGATACGTCTCGTCGTTGATAAGGTATTTATCTGAGGAAGAGGTAGGATCATTCGACTGTTGATTCTACAAAAATTCGAAGCAACCATCGATGGACACCATTCTGGATGCGATCGTTTCTTCACATCGTTTGAGCTTGATTCCGAGAAGGGTTCTGTATTCCGAAGGAAAGGTTGAAGTTCAACGATCTCCTGGTGCTCTCATTATAGTTGTTAATGGAAATCAGTTTATGGAGATGGCACTGTTCCTAACTTCTAGTTTTGATAGAGGATTAAAAATTGTTGTTTTGCACAACAATAACAATTTAGAGGGATTCATATACATTGTAGAAGCACTACGACTTATGCAGCTACACAATGTTGTCTACATTTTTACGGATTTTCTGGTGATACAGAATATGGAAGCATTTCAAACAGTATCGCACATTCGGACGGGTGCCGTCCCGTTCCATGAAGTGTTTATTGATCCTACAAGCAACCTTACAGGTCGCACCTTTCATCTATCTCTGTCAAGTTCCATACTTTGGAACAGTGATGCTTACAATGGTTATTCGAATGAACTATTCTCTGGAACCATACGAAGACATGGTGGTTGAGCTGAGATTTATTTAATTGATTGTGTTAAAGAAATCTCTTTAAGGGATTGCTTCCTGAAGTTGGTACATTACAATTCGACAGCCACGTATGATTTTGGAGTGAACACCCTAAGCAATCCAGACATTGTTGATGAATTCTACATGCATTCAATAGTACCAATTCAAGTACAGATTGCTGCACCGAGTGGACGTAAATTGGCCTTGTTCGATGTATTTATGATTCCATTTCAGCGTGAACTGTGGATATTCTTACTAAGCCTATTTGTAACCAGCGCCTTACTTACGGCGTTTTTTCCATCACGATTTAAAAATGATTTGATACTTTTGCCATTGTGTGGTTTTGAGAAAAGCTCGTTCCATCAGGTTACACCACTAGAAAAGACCATTCTTACAGTGTTGATCATGATCTATTTTGTACTATCGACAGCTTACGAAGCAAAGATGTCTGCTTTTATGACCGATTTTCCGTACGCTCCGGATCCTCGTACGCTCGACGATCTTCTTGTAACCGGAATTACGGTCGAACAGACCGGTGACAATTTTTTAAAAGCTACAATTGAGCATGACCCTCGAATAAAGAAACTTTTTTCAAAAATCGAATTCAACAAATGGCGCCAAGGTGACTGGAACTCGCAAAATCATGCTTATGTCGGAAGTCGTTCCCATTTCTACTCATGCTTGAACGATCCTCATAACTTTGACCCGGAAACGGGACGTCGTCATATGGTTGTGCTGGACCAGTTCACTTTGGGAATGCGAGTTAGATTCTTCTTCACCAGTTATCGGAATCCACTGGTTCCGAAGCTGCAACGTGCCGAGTTTCAATTCTTTGAGGGGGGATTTACCCATTTTTGGTTACAGCAGATAACACGACAACAGTACGGTGCTCGCCACGTGGGCATTGTGGCTAAGGGATATAACAGAGTGCAGAAAATCATCGGATTTTACGAGATGGAACCAGCGTGGTACGCTATTCTGGCTGGTTGGACTTTGGGAGTCATCGTTTTAGTTGCAGAGATTTTCTACGACACGATCAAGCAATAAAAGTACAGAACAAAAAAACGTAAATGATTTCGAATAAAACGATTTTGTGTGAAATAAATTTCATGTTATTGCAAATATTTTTATTCAAAAATGCAAATCTGAACATGTGGTGAAAATGGTTGTAAAAAAATTACCTTTTGTTATGAGGATTCGGGCATGTTCTAACAGAATGGCTGGTGAAAGTAGACAGAAAGACAGAACAACTTGATATTTTGATGCCTGTAAACGCTTCAGTTTCGTCAAGGTATGATAGATTTGGGCTCTCTGAACGTGTTCCAATCGACAGAATTGAATTTTAGTGAACTTCCTGCGAAAGAATAAAGTTGTCATTCTAAGAAATCTCAAAATGAAACCATGGAGTTGCCAGGCTTCTTAGCGTTAAAACATATAATTTATACTAAAATTTTAAAACTTTATTTTTTTAAAGAAAATTCACGAAAAATTTAATAACCAAGATTGCTTCAATCAGGGAGTGTTCAGAGAGCCCAACACTGGCATACTTTAACAAAACTGAAGCGGTAATTGACGTTAATTTCAAAAAATGTCGAGTTGTGCTATCGTAAACTGGATTAAACCATAAACCATCAAAAATCTGACGTGATTACCTTCAACTTCGATCATTATCTGATTAGCTTGAGTTCATTTTCTTCTCAGCAGGGGAGAGTCATTACGCTACGAGCAATGGGATGGCTTTTTTCCTTCTCCCCAGAATGTAATTCAAGAGGCACCTGTGTGAACTTTGAGCTAATTGAAAAATCTTCCTGCACAAGTAGGTGTTACTTGTAGATAATGCTGAGTAAAGTTAGAGCATTATATTTTGCCTAGTGTAACGATGATAACGATGATGATGATAAAACATTCAAAAGACGTTGAACTTGCCTCAATACCTGTTATCTGCAATCGGAACTCGCCGTAATTGAATTTCGGTATTAGCAAAGTTTGCTCCCATGCTCGTGCTAAACTTTAAAGATTCCTTGAACTTGGATACTTTTTATCTTGCAAAGTTTTCTCCTCTCTCTCTCTCCCCTCAACTACAGTTCAGGGAGCACTTGTCACGTTGAGATAACATTCCGAAACATTTTGACTTTTTCCCTTCTCCTTTTTTTTTGCTGGCGATGTGTAAAAACCGCAAAAAGTCACCAGGTCGGTCTCGAGAGTAACCCCCCCAAAAAACGACAAACTTTCCAAATCATCTCTGGCTTGGGATGCTGCAACCAGATAATACCTTTGCCATGGTCCGTAATAAACCCCCGTCCCGAGCTCTCCCGGAACAACCCGGATTATCAACGGTGACATATCTCAAACAGGAGGGAGTGATATCAGCTTCTTCTTCTTCTTTCGAATGAGACAACTTATCTGTGGGGTAGTGCTTCTCGACTTTTTGAGGTTTGATCCAATAAAACGAGGGGATTTTGGAATGATTCCTCTCCGTGGGTGGATTTCGGGAGGGTTTCAGGTAGATCAAATGGAATGAAACCCCTCCGATAAAAAAGAATCCAGGATGATTTCCTCCGTTGAGCCGAAAATGGAAAGTTTTTGATTCACCTTGCTTCCCCCTCTGGCAGTGGCCACAAAAGTATGTAATGATAAAGAGAAAATATGTCGAACAACTGGCCGGAAGGGGCGGGATTCGCCGGTAGGGGTCAGGGATGGACGGAAGTAATGGAGGGGAAGTTGCTTTGGGTGCAAATTGAGAGCATAGTTGTCCTTTCTGGTCGTAATAGAATAAAACAGTTTAACTACCTTTATGAAGACGCAAACTACGTCGAAACGTCAAAAACATAAAAATATTGTATTTTTATTATTGTTATAAGACATTTTTGCATTTATACCTCAATTCACTGCAGGAATTCCAATAAACCCCTGACCCGTCCATAGAAAAACATCAAGTACAGCACAAATCCCCCGGAAAAGCAATCAACATTTTCATCTTACACCACCCAAGATGAAATACCCGCCAACCGCAAGATGAATCATAAATTAAAAGTTTCACCCCTCGCCCTTAATTCACCATCACCCCTCACCACACCGGAAACGTGTCTATTTCGGCGTGTGAAAAGACTGTGCTTTAAAAGTGCCAAATCATCACTCAATCATAATTAGATGCAGGAAGGAAGTTAATCCGCTTAGACGTTCCGTCCCGCAACCATCAAACCAACCGCGGCGTCACAAAACTATGGCCATTGTGGAATTACTTCCGTTTTTTGTTGGGAGGTTTCCCCAACCTCCCCGGAAAAAGGACCGCAAAAAACATTAGCATTGTAATCTCAGTTGGCTGGGAGATTTTTGTTAAAAGCACCCTCCCCGGGGTGAAAATTAAGAAAAATGAGGAGGCCACTCCAGAATCAACCTGGGAGAAGATAATCACAGTAGGCGAACGCGGCGTACTGGATATTCTGGACGTTTTGACTTGAAGTGAGTGCTCGGGTTGCTGGGATCTGCGTTTGACAGCGATACACTGCCGAAGGACGGCTGTGTTGGGCAACTATTGCGGTGGGGTGCATAACGAGGTTGGTCTTCTCAAAGGTGCTGGAGATGAGTATTTTGCATCATTTGTCACCGAACGTGTAAATCCGAACTGACGTTCAATAAGCTCCGGTTGATGGAGGGATAACAATCTCTTGAGTGCTTTAGGAAGGTGAAGGTTATTTGTCATTGCAGGGATCAGCATTATATGAATGGGATTTAAATATTTATGTTTTTTAATTTCGCAGAATCTATTTTCAATCTTGTATATTTTAAGGATGCTTAGGAGAAATTTATATTTTAAATTGTTTATTTATCACTGAAAGTTAAATTAACAAAATATATATTTTATAGGTTAATTATTCATCGAGATTTTTTGTAATTTTAGAGAACTAAAGATGCACATTTTGCACCAAAGTTTACTAAAATATAGTTCAACAAAATACAAAAATCATTTTGTTTTTTTTGTTTATTATAGAGTTTTTCAAAAGATTCAACGCTTTAACATTAAAAAATCATGTTTAGATGCCAAATCAAAATCAAAATAGGAAATGACTCATCAATTTTCTTGATAATGTGCATCTTTTCCTAGTTATAGGCATTCTTGGTGAAGTTTTGATCAGTTGTTGCAATCAAAAATACAAATAGTAGCACCCCAGTTAAAAAAATCAAAAGCTAAAATATTTTCTTATAATTATAATTTTAAAATTGTAATTTTTAAATTTGGCATTCTTGATCGAACTGCTGGTTGCTGAGAAACAGATTCTAGAGTTTTAAATACTGTGAAAAACAAGTTTTGATTTTCAATGTTCCCAATCAAGCAATCATTTTTCTCATTAGTGATAAATATCTCGGACACAATTTATACGATTTTCAATGCTAAAAAGAAAACTTCTGTGTAATTTTTGCTCTTTTCAAATAAATCATGCAACATTTTTTGAATGGGCCAAAACTAGTTTTTTTACTGGTTTGCAAATATTTAAATTATGTTTTTTTGAAAAAAAGCAGAAAATAAAAAAATACCTTATTTATTGAGAATCATTGGTATTCAAGTTATTGCAAATTAAAAAATGAAGGCGTATTAGATGCCGCAGAAAAAAACAAGTTTTTCACAAAAAAAAAAAAAAAACATTTTGATGCCGTATCTTAGCAGCCTGTATTCCGATGTCAAAGCAAATAAAAAAGGAAATTTTCTCAGATCATCGATTTTTTTCTTTGCATAGGTGCTTTTCCTTCCCAAAGTTTTTTAAGCAGCAAAACTCTTATCAGTTTGCGAATTAATATCAATTTTTCATCTCAAAAATATGTTTTAGTTTTGTTTAACAGCATTTTCGATATTTTCCTTAAATCACTGACTTTGTGGTCAGAGTTGAAGGACATAACTAGGCTTAGTGATTTTTCACGCTCCAAATTGCAAATTTCACGGGGACCCCGATTTAAAAACATAAAATTTCACGGAACTTGAAAAATGTTAAAATAACTCTGAAAATCTTATATTTTAATCACACAAACTACTTTTTATGCTTTATCATATATTAATCTATATATATTTTGAAACAAAATGTGGGGCACGCGTATTCTCATTTACTGAACTGCTCTTTTGATATTCAACTAATAAAGCTAAAATGTTTTCGCTAATTTGCTTCTGTTATATCATGTTACATTTTATTGAATTTCATATCAAAGGGACCATCCATAAACCACGTGGACACTTTAGGGTTGGGGGTATGGCGATTGTCCACGATCCATACAAAAGATTTTTTATCTATGGACAATTGTCCACGGAGGGGGGGGGGGGGTTGCAGAATCCCAAAAAAAAGTGTCCACGTGGTTTATGGATGGTCCCAAAGCAAGATTTATTAATCTTGTCCAGTCAAAAAAAGTAAAATAATTTGAATTTTCTGTCGGTTAAATTAAACAAGCCAAAAACAAATTTATATGTTTTTAAAATGTGATTCCGAAGAATAAAAATGCTTTTCACATAATTTTGAATAATTCAAAGCTTGATTCTTTTAATTTCTTTCAAAACTTTACCTTTCAAATAAAATAATAGTTAAATTGTTAATGCGAATTTGTTTATACAAATTAAAATATTATAGTTTATAAGAGTTTCTAAAAAAACTCAAAAATCTGAACATTTCTTCAAATTATTCATATCAACTTGACATACATATATATTCAAGTTTATTTATTGAAAATTAATAAAATTTAATCAAATAGTTTTTTGGGTAAAATATTAAAAAAAAACATGATTTGAGAAAATTGATATATTTCTCGAATTTTGCGCCGTCCACGAAATCGTCAAAAATCACTAACCCTATATTAGTAATGAAACCAGGGTATTCACTCGCTTAATTCTACAGTAGGTCATAACATTGTTTTTTTTTTTGAGTTTGATAAATTATTTTGAGAAAAATCGTTACATTTTCACAACAAACATAAAATTTCAAGGGATTTCGCGGAAAAAGTAAAATTTAGCGGATTTCAGGCTGTCCGTGAAATCGTGAAATTTCACTAACCCTAGTAATCAAGTTACAACAATTTAGTTTTATGTACAATACAGAGTTTAATTTCAATTGGGTAATGCATCAAAATTCCTTTTTGAGCAACTTTTTTTTTAATATGCCTTCCAAAAATCCAAAATTCATTCCTTTTTCAGAAGTTCAAGTTTTCGCTGAAAAAAAAAAAACAAAACAAATTTGAAATTTAGGCAAGTAGTGTTATCAGCATGCCATAAAAATTACCCGAGTTCTCATTTTCGAACACACGATGATCTCTTCTAACCAGCGAACGCACCCCTCGTTGAGGTGAGTTCTCTTCTCTTCTCTTTCAATTCAAAACACTCTCATCTCTCCCTCTCCCGCAGGAGAACCGGAAAAACAAACAAACCTCATCGGCTGCTTGGATGCCGGTTCGGGTTGGTAGCTTCGCGAAAATCAAGTGAAGAGTTTTCCCACTGTTGATGATTCAGTCGCCTACTACATTTCACCCAAAGCGGATGCTTTTTCTCTCTGCTCACTTGGATCGAAATTTTCGTCATCATTTTTTTTTTTATTTTTCTTTGCCGGGTTGGCGGAAAATTGATGCTCCCTTTTTCCCTCAATTATGTGACCTGCAAAAAAAAAAAAAAAGAAAAAAAAACTGGATGATTCGTCTTTCGCACAGGGATTTTTTTTTTGGCTGGCTGACGTGACAGATGGATCTCGGTTGGTGCGACTTTTGGCTACCGGTCCATAATCCGTGGTCATCGTGGTCCCCAATCCTTGGGATGCTGCGGCAGTTTCTGCATCGTTACGTGGCTATTATTATCATGCAAAAAAAAGTGGAAACTGTTTGGTCAAGGGGTGTGGGGGCATTGATTGGCTTACATTGTGATTGTGCCAAGGTTATGATTCTCTCTATCTCTCTCTCTCGCTAGGAGGATGAGCAGAGCATGTCGTGCATAAAATTTTGTTCGAGTGGCTCGTCATCCTTTTGTTTGCCAGGATCATCAACATCGGTAAGGAGGAAGCTCGGTAGGGTGGTGCAGCGAAGGGGGTTAGGGTGGTTCTCTATGTGTGAGTGGGTTGTTGTTGTTATGCTGATTGGGGCCGAGATAACGTGATATTGGGGACAAATAAAAGCCGGATAATGTGAGAACGTTTGTGCCCGGGCGAATTTTTTATGGCTTTTCGGACAAAATAATAGACATTGGAAAATTGGATGGCGCGCACGTTTTACGAGCCGGAACGAATCTCCCCGGCGATATGCTGGGTTGCCGCGAGGGATAACATGACCTTCAAATGAGTGTGTGGTTGGGGCAGAATTTGGTTTTATAATCCCTGATGCGGGAAATTATGCTAAGTGATGTTTTTGTTTTATTTATTTATAATTAAGATGTCACAAATTGGTTTTCTTTTTTTGTCCATTGTTGGTTTCAAAATCAGATTCACGAAATGCCTAAACTATTTTAAAATGAGAATTTTTTAGTGTTGTTTCGATGGTAACATTTGTTCTTCAACAAATCATATATTTTTGCCTTATGTTTTATCACATTTTATTACGGTTGAGCTGTCTATCATTTTTTTCAATTGAATTCAATTTAACGAATTTCTGCAAAAACATGAATCATAAAATGATGGGAATTCCTTAACATATTTTTAACATTTATTTCAGTATAATTTTGTTTAGATTTTCCTAACCTTTTTTAGACATTTTTTTAAACAAATATTGTTTACCATATCCTTAACACTTTTTTTTACCATTTTCTTAACATTTTCTAAACTTTTTTTTATTTTTTTTTAACATTTTCTAAACATTTTCTTAACATTTTCTAAACATTTTCTTAACATTTTCTTAACATTTTCTTAACATTTTCTAAACATTTTCTTAACATTTTCTTTACATTTTCAAAACATTTTCTTAGCATTTTCTTAACATTTTCTTAGCATTTTCTTATTATTTTCTTAGCATTTTCTTATTATTTTCTTAACATTTTCTTAACATTTTTTTAACTTTTTCTTAACTTTTTCTTAACATTTTCTTAACATTTCTTAACATTTTCTTAACATTTTCTTAACTTTTTCTTATTATTTTCTTAACATTTTCTTAACATTTTCTTATCATTTTCACAAAAATTTCTCAAAATTTTCGAAACATTATTTTCATAACAGTTTCTCAACACTTTCTTTCCATTTTCTTAAAATTTTCTCAACATTTTCTCAGCATTTTCTCAACATTTTCGAAACATTTTCTATGCATTTGTTTTACAATTTCTTGAAATTTCCTAAACATTTTCAAAACTTTTTCTATACTTTTTCTGAACTTTTTTTATTCATTTTCTAAAAATTTTCTAAACATTTCGAAACATTATGAAACATTTTTGAAGCATTTTTGAAACATTTTTGAAACATTTTCGAAACTTTATCTAAACATTTTTGAAACATATTCTTAACTTTTTCTTGACATTTTTGAATATTTGTATTACATTTTCTTAACATTTTTAAACATTTCCCCAATTTTGTATTCATGTTTTCTAAACATTTTCTTAACATTTTAATATTTTTATAACAAATTGTTTATTCTGAACACATTTAGAACCCTTTCTTGAACATTTTTCAACGTTTTTTTTAAACATTTTCTTAACATTTTATTTTTTTTAACAATTTATAGATATTTTCTTAACATATTCCTAAAACGTCCTAACATTTTTTTCCCATTTGCTCAACATTTTCTAAACATTTTCTCAACATATTCTAAACATTTTCTGAACTTTTTCCTATCAACATCGTTTTTTTTTTCCTTTTCAACATTTTCTATTGATTTTACATTTTCTAATTTCTTAATTTTTACAACATTTTCCTCTCATATTCTTAACATTTGTGTTAAATTTTCCTAGTTTTTTTTCTGCTGTTTGCTTAGCTTTTTTTTACAATTTTTACCATTTCTTCATTCTACAGTTCTACATTTTCTTAACATTATATTGATTTTTAATTATTATTTCCATTTTTAAATTTTCCTCACATTTTATACACTCCTTGTTTTACTTTTTTTTATCTTTTCTTTATTTGTTATTCTTATTATCATTTCAACATTTTCTACACATTTAACTTTTTATTAACATGTTATAAATACCTACTTTCTAAACATTTCCAAAAAATCTTTTAAATTTTAAATTGTCATATTTTTTAATTTTTCATATTTTTATACTCTTTTTTAAAACATTTTCTTAACATTTTTTGCTTTTTTTTATCGTTTCTTACCGTTTGCTCAACAATTTCAAGATTTTCTTAATATTAATTTGTTTATTTTTAAATTTTCCTTAAATTTTCTATAAACTTTGTTAAACATTTTCCTAATAAAATCCTCAGATCACTTTGATGAGTTTTCTGAATGTTCAGAAATCCAGTGTAAGAGTCTCTGATCAAGAACTAATTGAACATCAGATATTTGTGAATTAGGATACTCGAGTCTGAACTGCATGTTAAATATCTTTTTTCAATATTTTATCATAATTATTTTTACTTCAAACTTATCAAAAAAACTTGTGAACGATTTTTACAACATTTTCACCAGCTTTACATTTTCATCCTCACCACACCAGGTGAGTTGCCTTAAATTGAGCAATAAATTGCTGACAAACCCTCACCGCCGTTTAGGGACCATCCATAAACCACGTGGACAATTTAGGGGGTATGGCGATTGTCCACGCTCCATACAAAAAGTTTTTTTTTGTATGGACAATTGTCCACGAGGGGGGGGGGGGGGTTCGAGATTTCCAAAAAAGTGTCCACGTGGTTTATGGATGGTCCCTTACTTGAAGGCAACGCCCTTAATTTGCTACCTGCCAAAATGAGCAAATTCTTTTATAAAATTTTAATTACTTTCACGAGCACCTTCTGGGGTGGCCACATTTTGGTCCAGGTTTGAAAGTTTGGGCACTTAACCGTTCTAGCTCGCCGGAAGTGGCAAACTCTGCGAGGGTGGCTGCAAGCAATAAAACCCCTTTTTAACACTTCTTTTCCCTTCTAATCGCTTTTTTTCTGGGGGAAGGAGAGTTCTTCGAACTCCCAACGTGTCGGAAGGGATTGTTGATTGTTGGTTGTGAAAAAAATACTCTAAGCTGGTGAAGATAATTGTCTTCCTGGTTTGCTGGGAAGCGTTTAATCGAATAAATGTTCTTGGAGAAGAAAAAACAAACCTCACTCCAAAGTGCCCTGACAAGGATGTGTGCCCTTTTGTCCTTTTTATTTAACTTTTCATTGAGGAAATTTCTTCGTCCCACTCATTCGTATCAATTTATTTCCCTGTTTGTTGTCTGGCGGAAACCGCTTCCCCTTAAACTTAAGGAGAAATGGAAAAAAGGGCAATGGAACAATTTGTCAGCTTCCTGTAGCTCTTGCACTTGATTTAATTTATGGATTTTCTTTGCAGGGATTGTACGATTGGCGGATTTAGGGATGCTTTTTTCAATATTTTATAAACAATGAAATTTTGCTGAGTTCCAAAAAGCCAAAAATGATTTTTTTTAATGACAATGAAAAATTTATGCTTTTAAGAGCATCCCTACCCTTGATTCACCTGAACCCTGGGGACATTTTCCCTAATGTAAACAGCGCCCTTTCCCTAATTACTTTATTTCGATCTAATGTAAACATAATTGCATACATTTGTTTAGGGAAAGCCTTCACCCCGCCCTCTTCACCCCAACCGCCCACAACTAATTCGTTTTATTTTCACATCCAATAATCAGCACCTATACGTAGGACCTTTTCGCCTAAAGGCAGGCAACACACTACATTACCATCCCAGCAAGCCGCGTTGTAATGCACGAAATAATTCATGCTTTCGCTCCTCCCACCCAACAGCATAGCACGGCCTACTGGGGCCTATGTTATTGTAGCGAACTGAGTTGTTGTTTATGTTGAGCTTTTGATTTATTCTATTGTGCGGCTTGGCCAGCGCACGAAGCAGGCCACGCTAAGGGGTTCAATCCGGTTAAATCAGCCAGAGGCTACTCGATTTTGTTTATCGTCCTCCTGTGCGAGGAGGTCGGACGGTCAAACATGAATATTTAAAAGGTTGGACTTTTGGACGCTTCAACGGATTGAAAAAAAGGTTGGACGCCAACCGCCAGAGGATGAATGGACGGTGGATGAGATGTCAGGTGCACTATTTTACGCCGATTGGCCGATATCCGGCCAGTCGGTTGATGAATGGAGCCTGTCTGCAGGGAAAATTAATTGGAGTGAAAGGCCAGGGCCCGGATCCGGTCCGGTTTGGGTGCAAATTTGCACATGTTTACTCGCGGGTGATAATTGAGAAATTAAAATCTTTCATTCATGGGGCCAGATGCGATAAATCGTGTGAAAAATAAAGGGCAAATAGTGTCTTTTAAAATATTATAAGTGCTTATAATTTTATTAGGCTGATGAAAATAATAAAAAAAATTGTACGAGGCTATATAATTCCAATGACAATTTTATTCTTTGGCTTCACAACTGAGATCACTTCTCTTAAAATGAACTATTTGAAAACAACTCATAGAACCATGTTTATGTAAATCAGTGTTTTCCAAAATGGGTACTGGGCCTCACTAGCGGGTCTGAGCGATTTCGTAGGTTCTAGATTTAAAGTGCTCCGATTGAGCTCAAATTGGTCGCAAAAATTTTTCAACTTCATTTTTCAAGTGAAATTTTGATAAGATGCACCATTTTTTTAAGTTAAAGCCATTTTGAGAAAGATTCTCTATATTTTTGGATTTTGAACTTTGTTAATTCGACCCTCAATTGCTGATTTTCCGATCTTTTTTTAATATTTTTTTAAAAGAAATCGGAAAATTTCACGAATACTTTATATTTTAACATTGTAAATCGGACCATTAATTGCCGAGATATCGACGTTAGAGAATGGTTGGTTATTTTGGTGATACTTGGAAAACATCAAATTTCATGTTTTTAAACTGTTGCATGGCAATATCTCAGCAACTACGGGTCAATTCATAAAAAAAACGTTTCAATAAAGTTCAAAAAAGAAAAATATAGAGAATTTTCTCAGCATTTCAAAACAATTTTTTTTTCGAACGTGCGCTTATTTAAAAAATTGAAAATTGCGACTATTTAAAAAAAATAAGTTGTTTAAAAATGGCTATAACTTGAAAATTGTGCACTTTATCAAAATTTCACTAGAGTACTAATTGATTGCAATTTTAGTTTTACATCAAAAAACTAACTTAATCAACCTATGTGGTTGGAGCCTTCCTCACAACAATGGCTGTACACAAGTTTCATCTATTTTTTAGATCCGGCTTCCAAAAAGTACATCGATATCACTTAAGAGGCCATATTTCAAGACAGGGTTGCCAGATCTTCAATGTTTTGGGCTCTTTGGAAAGGTTTTTTGATAACCTAACCAACGATGGGTCGGATGATGGATCCGGACATAGTTTACATATATTTAAGTGAGATCCGGCTTCAAAAAAGTACATCAATATCACTTAAGTGGCCATATCTCGATACAGGGTTGCCAGATCTTCAATCTTTTGGACTTATTGGAAAGGTATTTTGATAATTTAACCAACGATGGGTCGGATGGTGGATCCGGACATAGTTTACATACATTTAAGTGAGATCCGGCTTCCAAAAAGTACATCAATATCACTTAAGTGGCCATATCTCGAGACAGGGTTGCCAGATCATCAATGTTTTGGGCTCTTTGGAAAGGTTTTTGATAACCTAACCAACGATGGGTTGGATTATAGACCCGGACATAGTTTACATACAGTTAAGTGAGATCCAAATATATGTGAAAACACATTTTTATGCATAGCTTTTTAACTACTTATCAAAACTTCAATCTGTATAAAACTCGATCTATGAGACCCTAAACCAAGTCGAGTGCAACAAGTTCGGGTCAAATCGGTTCAGCCAGTGCCGAGAAACATGAGCTAGTTTGTTGGTCACATACATACATACACACACACATACACACACACATACACACACATACACACAGACATTTGTTCAGTTTTCGATTCTGAGTCGATATGTATACATGAAGGTGGGTCTACGACGTTTTTATACGAAGTTCACTTTTAGAGCAGGATTATAGCCTTACCTCAGTGAGGAAGGCAAAAAGGAGGTTAAAAAATGTTAGCGACCAAAATTTCGTTTTTTTTTTTTGAAAAATTCAGTATTGATTAAAAGATCTTAACTTGGTCAAAGATTTTTTGCACAACCTGGATAATTCTGAAAAGATAGCATTTAATGTCCCCAAAAATATATCAAAAAATAAAAAAATAAAGTTTCAAATGACCTTAATCTGAGAGAATTGATCATTTCGACCACATAAAACGGATTTAAAATAAATAACGTGTATTTTTATTTCAGTGCATTTTTCAACAGACAATTCGTTTAGTTTCCTACAATTTCTTTATATAACAAAATGCGAAAATATCTTAATAACTTACGCCCATCTCAAATGTCATTTTCGAGTGCAACTGGCTCCACATACAAAAAAATTGCCTATATAAGCCTAGAACAAAGTTTCATTGTTATCTGAGATGGTCGAGTAAAACAGTACCTGAAAATTCTTGTTTTGGGCTAGAATTGCTCTGGAGTGTACCAGTAGTTTCTCAACAATGGATTGAAAATAATTTTTGACCCGTAAAATTGTTTCCATTTTCATGATGAAATTTGAAGAAAACAAAATGCAACAAAATTACAATTGCCAACTCAACCTCACCCTCCTAAATTATCCTATAGTTAATAAATTATCCTACTACCAAAAGATTTCAAGAAAGAAAAATCAAGAATCATACCAAAATTAAATTTGCCAAAAAAATTAAATGCTTTGGTATTAAAAAAAAATCAATTAAAATGTCAAACATTTTCAGTAGGAAAAAATAGTTTCGAAAGTTTCCTCAAATCATTGATTCTCAATTTTAAAAATCAAGGTATAATCAAAGTATTTTATCTGACATGACAAAACATTGCAAAAAAAAAATCTAATTGCAGTATAATTTCAAATAAACATAAAAAAATAAACATAGAAACAAAGAAAAAAAAAACAAAATTAAAATGCTTCTTTAAGCTTCTGCTCTAATTGCGTAAAGCTTTATTTATCACCATCAACTACCGTACCAAGAGTTTAATCTTCCCTGCACTTGTTGATAGCTCATAATTTTTGCCCTTACAGTGTCTATCTCGCTCCCGAAGCCAACAAAGACAACTCCATAAAACTCGCCGTTTCATTGCGACGACTTCATAAAATAAAAATATTTACGAGATCATCCAACCTGCCTGGCCCGGGATAAGTAGGCCCTGGACCATCGAATTAATCAACGCCGCTTGGAGCTAAAAGTCACCGTTTTCATTACACGTGCCGCATGGCCTACTTGCGGACAGACTTCAGGGGGTCACCGGATGTAAGTTTTTTTTCCTTTTTCTTCTCATTTTCAATGCAATAAAAACGATGAAGAATGAGCAACAGCTACCGGAAATTGGGGTGGAAAATCAGCGGGTGGTTTTCGGTAAGGGAGAAAAAAAAGCGAAGGAAACGAATTACGTGACAGTTTTCTCTAATGAACTTGTAAAATTTCCTCGTAAAAATAAGCAATGGCTGTCATGTTTTCGCTTGGCTTGCTTGGTCGTAAAAAAATGTGCCAGCGCCGAGCTTGATGACAGAGATCGCGTCTCACCGCACTAACAAGTTGATGACGCGTAGATCCTTGAGCAAGTTGTTTATTGTCTGCTTACTTTAGTGAAAGAAAAACTCGTCCTTTTCGGTACACATGGACACAGAGAAAAAGGATAAACAAACATTGTGATGCGCTGGGTGGGAAAGCCAATAACAAAAATTAAATTCGAATTCGAAATCCGATCAAATGAAAAAGTTTTCTATTGATTCATAGGTTAAGTGGTGGTGGGGGGGTCCCCAAAAGTGCACCCCGTTTTCCCCAGGAGGGGGGGGGGGAATCCGTACGAAATTTTCCGCTTAGGATTTCCCAAAATGACGAAAATAGCTTACGACGACCAGACAGTGACTAGCCTGGAGTTTCGCCGTACAAGTACCGCCGTCAGTCTGTAGTTAATTTTATTTATTGTCTGGCTGCACGACGAGGGGGCCACCAACGGCATTACGTTGAAGAAGAATCTGCAGAGACAGCCATCGCAGGAGGCGGCGTGCCGGGATGAGTAATGTTAATTTCGTTTTTCGACTGGACAAATCCTGGTCAAGTTTTTCATGATTAATGTGTGTGGAACAAGTGGAGTGAGCTTTGCAAAAATTTTATATTTGCCACCCACTTGGAAGAAAGGTACAAAAATATAAAAGAACGGACTAGTGCAGCAACAATGCACGAGTATGTGGTAGAAAGTGTAACATTTTAGCAAATACTGGACACAGGGGGGGATAATTTATTGCGGCAATAAAAGGGAAATGAAAAGATATTTAATTTTGTCACGGCACACAGTTAAGTGACCATGTGGTAGGGTGAGTGAGGCCCCAGTTTGCTTGAATTTTCTTGAACCATTGAATACCTCATGAAAGAACAAAATATTTTCGTTTTTCTTTAAAATATTTAAATAATATCGAAACCCACTGGAAAATCCGAGGAAAAACAACTTCAGGCCGTCAACCTCCAAATCGGCACCATAACATTCCAAAAGGTACAACCGTCCCCTCTGCTCACATCTATATGCAAATCGGGCTTGTATCGATTTCAAATCTGAGCGCCTCAACTGCGACCTTTCCCGGCCCTACTCTGCTATCTTAAGCGCCAAACACCACCATTCTCTCCCCTTCTAAGAAATCCTGGCGAAGATATCCTCTGGTCCAGAGCACCACCATCCCGGGTTGGCCAAATAATACCATAAAGAACACACTGCGCAGCACTTTTTTTCTGCTGGGAGTGCTGGATGGAAACTGTTAAGTAGAACCATTTCTCCGGGCCTAGACTCCCCAGCGACGACGATATTTCTCCATTACTGGCAATTTCTGGAGAGATTTAAGCCGCCCCAATTCCAGGTTTAGAGGCTCGTTCCTTCTCTCGATATCGGAATCGATTTTACTAGCTTTAGTTTGAGGCTGAGATTTGTTAAAGCTAGCAAAATTGTATATATTTTTTTATTCAAATTGAATTCAAACAGTTCGATTGGTAGAAAAAACAAACAACATGTCTTTTGATATTTTTATTACCCTTTGGAAACATTTTTCCGCACCGTAAAGCCAATCAGTTGACGACGGCGAAGACAGTTTTGGGTGCCATCTGCTCAATGTATTTCCATAGAATTTGAATCGATTTTTTTCGCTCAAAGTCAGCACTTTGCAGAAATAGACAACGGAAAACGGTTTGACTTCTTCCGCCAACGTCATGCTTGCTTTCATAAATATAAAAAGCTTATTTCACAGATGGAATGGTTTTTTCTTGCACTGCAGGTCTCAAATGATGTTCGCGAGGCACAGTTGTGCCAAAGAAGCTGGCTGCTGCACAATTTCCATAAGAATTTTTCCCCCGGGCAACGATCGGGAGATAAATGTGAGGTTCGTTTCATCTCAATTCAAAACGATTTATTTCTTGTTTGAAGCGACATATTGTGGTTGAAGAGTGAAATGTTGAAGCACTTGAGTTTGAAACGATCTTTTGAATATCATACTAGACATTTGGGTAATTCTCCGCCAACTCACACAGCAGTTGCCCCGACCCCTCTTCGATTTGCGTGAAACTTTGTCCTAAGGGGTAACTTTTGTCCCTGATCACGAATCCGAGGTCCGTTTTTTGATATCCCGTGACGGAGGGGCGGTACGACCCCTTCCATTTTTGAACATGCGAAAAAAGAGGTGTTTTTCAATAATTTGCAGCCTGAAACGGTGATGAGATAGAAATTTGGTGTCAAAGGGACTTTTATGTAAAATTAGACGCCCGATTTGATGGCGTACTCAGAATTCCGAAAAACGTATTTTCATCGAAAAAACACTAAAAAGTTTTAAAAATTCTCCCATTTTCCGTTACTCGACTGTAAAAATTTTGGAACATGTCATTTTATGGGAAATTTAATGTACTTTTCGAATCTACATTGACCCAGAAGGGTCATTTTTTCATTTAGAACAAAGTTTTTCATTTTAAAATTTCGTGTTTTTTCTAACTTTGCAGGGTTATTTTTTAGAGTGTAACAATGTTCTACAAAGTTGTAGAGCAGACAATTACAAAAATTTTGATATATAGACATAAGGGGTTTGCTCATAAACATCACGAGTTATCGCGATTTTACGAAAAAAGTTTTGAAAAAGTTGGTCGTCATCGATCATGGCCGTTCATGGTCACCCGCGACAGACACGGACGACGAAACAAAGAGAAACGCAAAAGTAACTTTTTCAAAACTTTTTTCGTAAAATCGCGATAACTTGTGATGTTTATAAGCAAACCCCTTATGTCTATATATCAAAATTTTGTAATTGTCTGCTCTACAACTTTGTAGAACATTGTTACACTATAAAAATAACCCTGCAAAGTTAGAAAAACACGAAATTTTAAAATGAAAAATTTTGTTCTAAATGAAAAAATGACCCTTCTGGGTCAATGTAGATTCGAAAAGTACATTAAATTTACCATAAAATGACATGTTCCAAAAATTTTTACAGTCGAGTAACGGAAAATGGGACAATTTTTAAAACTTTTTAGTGTTTTTCGGAATTCTGAGTACGCCATCAAATCGGGCGTCTAATTTTACATAAAAGTCCCTTTGACACCAAATTTCTATCTTATCACCGTTTTGCAAATTATTGAAAAAGCATGGAAAACGGACGGACCTCGGATTCGGATCAGGGACAAAAGTTACCCCTTAGGACAAAGTTTCACGCAAATCGAAGAGGGGTCGGGGCAACTTTTCCCGATTTCGTGTGAGTTGGTAGAGAATTACCCATTTATAAAATCCTGCTTCCAGGCGGGCTTCGGTATAAAAATTCACCAAAAATCAATTTTTCAACCAATTTTTGATCTTTTAAAAGCGTTGGACTTAAGAAATCTAAAAATCAGAATATTTTTGGGTTGCAAGTTTGACTAAACTTGTTTCATGTGATTTTGTGAGTGTTTTTCAAATGTCTTGATTTACACAATTATTTTGTTGATAATATCATTTGCATATTTTTTTCTATTTTTATCGAAATAGTTTTTCATTAGTTAGAATAAATCTAAATTGAATTTCAATGTTTAAAGGTGAAACTTTTTTGAAATTTTCTGAAAAGCGAAGTTTGAGTCTTAAAATTACACTTTTGAAACATCTTAAAATGTATTTCTGTGCTTCTTGTTTTTATTTCAATAGTGTCTGATATATCGTGAATTGAAAAAAATAATCCTTAATTTATAACCACTGCAAAAAAACTCATTTTGCAAAAAAAAATGCACTTTATAAGAGAACAACCAGCACACAGAAAAAATGATGGAAATATTCACCAGGAAAAGGTGATCAATTTTGTTTCAAAAAAAAAAAATAAAATTTTTTTTGAGTAATATTATTCAAAAACGAGGTAACTTTCAACCAACCAAATTTACAACATTCCAAAATTCAACTTTTTTTTGTTGTTCAGTATATTCAAGAAAATCAAAAACTGAAAATTGCAGGAACTATTTTCATCTTTAAAAAAATAGTTTTTGCAGGGTTACTTGTTAATTTTGTTTAAGTATGACTCTTTGTACGATCGTTGTGTTTCGTGCATTACTAGAATCAGTTATATTTTTTTCTAAAAAAATAAATAAATAATGATGAGCGGCAACCAATGGTTTGTTTTTTTTTATTTCATACTTGCCATTTCATTAGGGCATACTTTTTTTTAAACAAGGGTGTGTCCCTTTCACACCTTATGTAAACTGTCATTTGAGTGAACACTATTCTTTACAAAAGTTATGTGCCCATTTGAAAAGTTAAGCTCCATTTTAGAAAAATACCCACATACAAGCAGTGCACGAGCCACAAAAATCGACCAAAAGATCGTTCTCATGCAAAAAAAAAAATCCGTAAAAAATATTTTCACAGTAACAGGATTAAACTATAGTGGTCAAAAAATCAAATAAGTGGTCAAAAAATCAAATGTTACAACATTGTTACACTCTAAAAAATAAACCTGCAATGTTACAATAAAAAACGAAATTTTAAAATGAAAAATGTTGTTCTTAATGAAAAAAATACCCTTTTGGGTTAATGTAGATTCGAAAAGAACATTAAATTTTCTTTAAAATGACGTGTTCCAAAAAAAAAAAAAAACAAAATTACAGTTAAGTTTCGGAAAATGGCAGAGATTTTAAAGTTTTTTTTGTGTTTTTTCGATGAAAAATACGTTTTTTTCGGAATTCTGAGTACGCTATTAAATCCGGCGTCCAATTTTCCGTAAAAGTCCCTTGTAATTGTAATTGTAATTGTAATTGTAATTGTAATTGTAATTGTAATTGTAATTGTAATTGTAATTGTAATTGTAATTGTAATTGTAATTGTAATTGTAATTGTAATTGTAATTGTAATTGTAATTGTAATTGTAATTGTAATTGTAATTGTAATTGTAATTGTAATTGTAATTGTAATTGTAATTGTAATTGTAATTGTAATTGTAATTGTAATTGTAATTGTAATTGTAATTGTAATTGTAATTGTAATTGTAATTGTAATTGTAATTGTAATTGTAATTGTAATTGTAATTGTAATTGTAATTGTAATTGTAATTGTAATTGTAATTGTAATTGTAATTGTAATTGTAATTGTAATTGTAATTGTAATTGTAATTGTAATTGTAATTGTAATTGTAATTGTAATTGTAATTGTAATTGTAATTGTAATTGTAATTGTAATTGTAATTGTAATTGTAATTTTATTGAAACGATATCCTGTCGATGGTAAATGTTTTTAGGAAGAGACATTGCATGAAACAAAAAACTTGACAAAGTAAAAAAAATACAAAAAAGGTATTCTTTTGTTTTAGGGTATGGCTAGTAAATCAACCAATTAACAAGTGGCAAGCACGCGCATATCATTAGTACGTCAAATTTCGACCGTAACCTGCGAGGAATATGTCCTCGAGCCCAAGAAACCCCGGCAGACATCCGCACCGGAAGCGTTCGTTAAACATGTCCCCCTCCACAAGTTGAGCCCCAAAACGAAAGAAAAACTACCCCGCGATTTCCGTTTCCGCACCCACCCAAACACCATAAAAGGTTGAAGACATCCAAGCAGGCTTTCGCTACAAATCCTGATGGCGTCGAAGTCGACACGACTTGGTTTTTTTTTATGTTTTCGCAAAAATCACACAGCAGGCGCTGGGAAGGCAGATAAGGAAAAACGCTTTTCCTGCCTACTTTGACACTTCACGACCGCCGACTTGTGGATAGTGTGACTTGTATTGGTGCTAGTAGGCGTTGCCCGGGGTGCTTCCGGCCTGGATGCCAATCAAACGCCCATATGTCATGGGAAATTATATCCTAATTTCATGTTAATACCGCATAACCGACGGCGTTGTCGTCTTGTTCTTGGTCTTGTTGGCCAAGGAGAAATTCTTGAACACTGTTGCACGAGTGTCGCCTCCCCCTGAAAAGCTAGACACGGAATGTGAGAAGGGTTCGTCAATTACCGCCGTCATGGCACACTGTGTTTTACGTTTACGGTAGAAATTGTACGCTAGGAAAATTCGTTCCGGACGCAGGAAGTAAACCCAGATGGTTCGCAGCGATGCCAATTAATGGAGGGGGATGGAAACATCTGTTGTTTGCCAAAGCAGAGCAAGAGGTATTAGATTTCCTCTCGGGGTTGTAATTGAAGTCGGTGTTGCGGTAAATAATAGAGTGGATCTTGTTCTGGTGGATTCGATTTGAGAAATGCTGTGCAAATAGTGAAGTTATGATAACCGGGTTGAAGTAAACATTGGGAAATGAAAGGTCAGTTGAATCGTTTGAGGGTATTTGGTAGATTCTTGTTTATATACCGCTCAGAGGAAGAACATGAAAACAAATGATAAATGTTCAAATTGGTTAAGCATGATCAAAATTTCCAGGAAATGAGACGCTTCAAATGAAACGACGCGTAAACTAACAGTCGCAACATCGCACTTCAAAAACGGCAAGTTAGCCTTGACATCGTACTTTTTGACACTCTCTGGCGTCAGTCGGACAAAAAATCGCCCCACAATTGACTGCGAAAAGTGCCATAAAGATCACCAGCTCGATAAGGCCAGAGACCAGAGAGCAGAGAGGTCGACCCGACAATCAGACAACCAGACATCAGTCGGAATTGCTCTGAACTTTTTCCAGCCAGCCCACGCCGGGGTCCACTTGTCAAGATCGTCGAGCCGTGACCGAAAACTGATTCACCCAACTCTAGGATTTTTCCCTGCTTGTCGAAATTTTAAATTTTCTAGTCCTGAATTTAGGCAAGGAAGCGAGCAAACGTCGCAAACTCTGCTTTAAATTTAATGGAAAATTTTAATGGGTCAATATGGCAACACAGTGGTGGTGGTGATAGTAGGCCATGTCGAAGGGTGTCTTATTCAACGGGGAAGAGAAGGTTGGAATCATGATACCACCACAGCCTGCTGTGTTGGGTGTCGTGTTCCGGGGAGGGCGGGGTGTGCTGGAATTTGTTTGGTACTTATCCGGAAAATCGAGTCTTGGATGCATAAAAACGCGGGCATTTCCTTAAGGAGGGGAGTTGGTCTGCTCTGGGGGCAGCAGCATAAAATACGGATAACAGCCAAATGGACGTGGACGAGGCAGGAATGTTATGGTGTCTTCCGGGATCAGGACCACTTTGGGGAGTTGGAGGCGATAATGGGGACGAGGATAAAATTTTAAATTGAAAATCAATATAAATATCATTATTCTTAATTCGATCGGTCGTAAGACGCCTTGAGGGTGGTAATTTATTGCTGAGCGATAAATTACGCACAGAGAACGAACATAGGCACCATGTTTTGTGAAATATCAAAGGTGCAGTGCTTTAGTTGTCACCAGAACCCATTATTTTGGGTGCTTGTAATAAGCACCCCAGTTTGAAGGTGCTTATTTTTGCAACGTTTTTTTTTTTATCTAGGCATTAGGATGATGAAATTTGTATGTATATTTGTAGATAATTGCTGTAGCTGTTATTTTAAATGTAAATCTTTTTGCTTCTTCGCATTTTTTTGAAAACGGGAAGAAATGCCGCAGCATTTTCCTCAGCACGGGTTTGACCTTGCGAGAATTGACGGATGACATTTTTGAAACGTTTCTCATAGAGATCGAGGGGCATAAGGGGATTGTGTCCTGCGTTCATAGTGGCTTTTTACTAGGTTTAAACAGCTGCACCATGAACATCCTGTATTACTCAAGATTTATTTTCACACTCTTCTGCCTCAAGTTTATGAAGGATTTGGTGCCTCCACGCCAATTGACCCTATTGTGGGTAAAAGTTCAAATAAAGTCACTTGAAGACAGTGATTTTTTTACTAATTATGAAGTCTGCTCAAAAATAGGACTCGAAGCCGTCTTCTTCTCACGATCTACACTCAAAATTCGGTCACTGATGTCTAATTTTGGCCACATTGTAACATGCCATTGCTCCTCAAGAAGTACAAAATCTGTTAGGAACTGACCAAAAACCAAGTTCTAATTGACAATGTTGACAACAGTTATTTTTTCTGTGGTAACAAAGAAAGACAAGTCATAGTTACCTTGCTTGAAAAATATGCACCAGCACCGCACCCAAATATTTTAAAGTTCGGTGCTTATCGTAGTTACCTTACTACAAGTGCAGGTACTTATTTCCCTTCCCTGATTACGCACTGATAGTATATCTTATCACATAAAATGCTAAACGTTATGGATTTTTCGATGCTTACAGATGAGAGATAATAAAGTGATGGTGGTTTTGATGAATTATTAAGTCCAATAAAATAAAAGCTACGTTTCGTGTCTCAAAACTCAAGAGGCAAGATATAGCTAAATTTAATCTCCGTTAATTTTGATTAAAGATTATCAAGTTTGATAAAATTACGAAAATTACGAAAATTACGAAAATTACGAAAATTACGAAAATTACGAAAATTACGAAAATTACGAAAATTACGAAAATTACGAAAATTACGGATATTACGAAAATTACGAAAATTACGAAAATTACGAAAATTACGAAAATTACGAAAATTACGAAAATTACGAAAATAACGAAAATAACGAAAATTACCAAAAATTACGAAAATCACGAAAATGCGAAAATAACGAAAATCACGAAAATTACAAAAATAACGAAAATAAAGAAAATTAAAAAATTACGAAAATTACGAAAGTTACGAAAATTACGAAAATTACGAAAATTACGAAAATTACGAAAATTACGAAAAATAAGAAAATTACGAAAGTTTCGAAAATGACGAAAATTACAAAATTACGAAAATTACGAAAATTACGAAAATTACGAAAATTACAAAAATTACGAAAATTACGAAAATTACGAAAAAATTACGAAAATTACGAAAGTTTCGAAAATGACGAAAATTACAAAATTACGAAAATTACGAAAATTACAAAATGCAGAAAATTACAAAATGCGAAAATTACGAAAATACGGTGAAAAGGTGCGAAAATTGCGAAAATTGCAAAATTGCGAAAATTGCGAAAATTGCGAAAGGTGCGAATTGCGAAAATTGCGAAAATTGCGAGAATTGCGAGAATTGCGAAAATGCGAAAATGCGAGGTGCGAAAATTACGAAAATGCGAAAGTGCGAAAATTACGAAAATTACGAAAATTACGAAAATTACGAAAATTACGAAAATTACGAAAATTACGAAAATTACGAAAATTACGAAAATTACGAAAATTACGAAAATTACGAAAATTACGAAAATTACGAAAATTACGAAAGTTACGAAAATTACGAAAATTACGAAAACAACGAAAATTACGAAAATAACGTAAATTAGGAAAATTACGAAAATTACGAAAATTGGGAAAATTATGAAAATTAGGAAAATTACGAAAATTACGAAAATGAAAAAAATGAGGAAAATGACGAAAATAACGAAAAATTACGCTAATTGACAAAAATGACAAAAATGACAAAAATGACAAAAATGACAAAAATGACAAAAATGACAAAAATGACAAAAATGACAAAAATGACAAAAATGACAAAAATGACAAAAATGACAAAAATGACAAAAATGACAAAAATGACAAAAATGACAAAAATGATAAAAATGACAAAAATGACAAAAATGACAAAAATGACAAAAATGACAAAAATGACAAAAATGACAAAAATGACAAAAATGACAAAAATGACAAAAATGACAAAAATGACAAAAATGACAAAAATGACAAAAATGACAAAAATGACAAAAATGACAAAAATGACAAAAATGACAAAAATGATAAAAATGACAAAAATGACAAAAATGACAAAAATGACAAAAATGACAAAAATGACAAAAATGACAAAAATGACAAAAATGACAAAAATGACAAAAATGACAAAAATGACAAAAATGACAAAAATGACAAAAATGACAAAAATGACAAAAATGAAAAAAATGACAAAAATGACAAAAATGACAAAAATGACAAAAATGACAAAAATGACAAAAATGACAAAAATGGCAAAAATGACTAAAATGACAAAAATGACAAAAATGACAAAAATGACAAAAATGACAAAAATGACAAATATAACAAAAATTACAAAAATGACAAAAATGACAAAAATGACAAAAATGGCAAAAATGACAAAAATGACAAAAATGACAAAAATGACAAAAATGACAAAAATGACAAAAATGACAAAAATGACAAAAATGACAAAAATGACCAAAATGACAAAAATGACAAAAATGACAAAAATGACAAAAATGACAAAAATGACAAAAATGACAAAAATGACAAAAATGACAAAAATGACAAAAATGACAAAAATGACAAAAATGACAAAAATGACAAAAATGACAAAAATGACAAAAATGACAAAAATGACAAAAATGACAAAAATGACAAAAATGACAAAAATGACAAAAATGACAAAAATGACAAAAATGACAAAAATGACAAAAATGACAAAAATGACAAAATGACAAAAATGACAAAAATGACAAAAATGACAAAAATGACAAAAATGACAAAAATGACAAAAATGACAAAAATGACAAAAATGACAAAAATGACAAAAATGACAAAAATGACAAAAATGACAAAAATGACAAAAATGACAAAAATGACAAAAATTACAAAAATTACAAAAATGACAAAAAATGACAAAAATAACCAAAATTATCACATGTCATCTAAATTACAAATTTACCATTATAACCATGACCAAAATTACCAAAATGGCAAAAAATCATCAAAATAATCAAAATTGCAAAAATGACCAAAATTACAAAAATATACCAATATGACCGAAACGACCAAAGCTACAAAAATGACTGAAATTACCGAAATGACCAAAAATACCAAAATGCGGAAATGACCTTAATGAAATAATTTTGGTAATTTTAGGAATATTGGTAATTTTAGGAAAATTGGTAGTTTTGTAATTTTTTTAAATTTTGGTATTTTTTGTTATTTTTTGGTAATTTTGGTGATTTTGTAAATTTGTAAATTTTGGTATTTTTGGGTGATTTTGGTAAATTTGGTAAATTTGGTAATTTTGGTAATTTCGGTAATTTTGGTAATTTTTGTGATTTTTGTAATTTTGGTAATTTCGGTAATTTTGGTAATTTTGGTAATTTTGGTGATTTTTGTAATTTTGGTAATTTTAGTTATTTTGGTTATATTTGAAATTTTGGTTATTTTGTTAATTTTGGTTTTTTTTGGTTATTTTGGTAATTTTTAGTAATTTTGACAATTTTGATATCTTTGGTTATTTTGGTAATTTTGGTGATTTTGGTCATTTTGGTAATTTTGGTGATTTTTGTTATTTTGGTAATTTTGGCAATTTTGGTAATTTTGAAAATGTTGGTAATTTTTTTAATTTTGGTAATTTTAGTTATTTTGGTTATATTTGAAATTTTGGTAATTTTGGTAATTTTAGTGATTTTGGTAATTTTGGTTATTTTGTCAATTTTGGTAATTTTGGTAATTTTTAGTTATTTTGATAATTTTAATATCTTTGGTTATTTTGGTAATTTTGATGATTTTGATAATTTTTGTGATTTTGATAATTTTGTTTATTTTGGTGATTTTGTTGATTTTTTGTGATTTTGGTGATTTTGGTAATTTTGGTAATTTTGGTAATTTTGGTAAATTTGGTAATTTTGGTAATTTTGGTAATTGTGGTAATTTTGGTAATGTTGGTATTTTTTGGTAATTTTGGTATCTTTTGTAATTTTGGTGATTTCGGTAATGGTGGTAATTTTGGTGATTTTGGTAATTTTGGTAATTGTGGTAATTTTGGTAATTTTGGTTATTGTGGTTTTTTTTGGTAATTTTGGTTATTTTGTTTATTTTGGTAATTTTGGTAATTTTGGTAATTTTTGTAATTTTTGTAATTTTTGTAATTTTGGTAATTTTGGTAATTTTGGTAATTTTGGTAATTTTGGTAATTTTGGCAATTTTGCTTAATTTGGCAATATCGCCAAAAGATGTCAATGGAAGGTATTTGGATTACACGTCGGTAAGCCCATTTTCACACAAAAAGAACACAGTCATTGCATTAGTTGACAGAGTATTAAAACTAACACACGCTAAGTACCGGGAAAACACAATTAAAACTGTGAAACACATTTTGAGAAACAACAATTATCCAAGTTTTTTGGTAGAAAAAGTGATTAGGGAAAGGTTACACATAATGTACAACACATTACAACAAAAGACACGTAAAGACACCACGGGGTTTGTTACACTTCCTTACGTACCAGGCCTTGGGGAAAAGTTAGCAAGGTATTTGGGACAACACGATCTTAAAGTAGCTTTTAAACCAGTTGACAAGATAAAAGATGTGTTGTTTACAAAAACGAAAGACAAAATACCAAAAATGAAGAACACAGATGTGGTGTATGAAGTTCCATGTGGTGCTTGCCCTAAAACGTATATAGGGGAAACAAGCCAGTTTTTGAAAACACGTTTAGACAAACACAAATCAGACGTAAGAACAAAAAACATTGGTGGAACAGGCCTTTCGCAACACACAATAGAAGAGGGGCATATTTTTAACTTTGACAATACGAAAATACTTGACAAAGTTACAAACTATAAAACAAGATTGACTGTCGAAACTTTTAACATTAAGTTGAAGGGGGATGAAAATGTGGTCAACAAACAAAGAGACTCACTAAATTTCAAAACAACGTACAACTCTATTGTAACAAAGCTTAAATCTACCAGAAGGGACACAAGGGTAACACAACAGTGAACTCTGTAAACAAACGTGGCCGTAGCCAGAAAAGAAACGGCAGGAAGAGTGTAAGAGTTAATTTTTTTTTGTATTTTTGCACGTATTTTAATAATTAAATTAATTTTTAGTGTCCGCTGAAGATGGTCGCAAGCCAGTGAGGCGACCGAAACGTTCGGACAATCTGGCAAACAAATAATTGTTTTTTTTCTTCGCCGAAAACAAATCGATCAACAACCCAAAATCATTTCGCGGCGATTAACACCTAAAAACATGTTGATAATTATGGGAGCGGCCGTGGCTGACTGGTCACGGTGTTCGCTTTGTAAGCGAATGGTCCTGGGTTCGATTCCCATCTGCTCCCAACGAGAAAGTATAGGAATTATAAATCTTGAAACTCTGAACATGAACGAAAAATCAAACTCGCTCGAGTCGGGGTTCGATCCCCCGTCCTTTGGATTGGTAAGCAAAAATGCTAACCACTAGGCCATCACGGCTTGGTGAGCTATGAATGGAATTAGGAATACTGTTACTACCAACTATATACGCGCTGAGTCCTTGTCCATTTGACAAGGGTTCGGAAGTTCTAAATAACGTTTGAACCCGATTTGTGCAAACGTTCTTCAGGGCGGGGCTTGTCGGTAAAGCTGAAGTACCTCGCGCTCGGCTAGCCAGCGTAGAAATGGGTCACCGAAGCTCGGCAGAGCTAACACCTTCCAAATGCCTATGCGAGCTATTTGCATGTATAGAATGTAGAACTTAAAAAAAAATACATGGAAACAACTCAATTTGTAAGAAGTGACCGCGTGGTCCCGTTTGGTTGGTTGCAAACACAACAAACACAACATCGGTTATTTTGGTAATTATGGTAATTTTTTAATTTTAGAAATTGTGGTAATGATGTTAATGGTAATGGTAATATTGTTAAAATTTTAATTTTGGTCATTTTTAGAAATTCTGGTAATAGGAATAAAAATACTTTGAAATTTCAACATTTGAAAAAAGTCAAAAACACTTGTTTTCGAACATTCTACTTCACAGTTAATCTGAGAACGTCACCAGCTGTGACGCCAAATCCGGATCGAATTTTATTGCTCAAAGTCAGCGGAAAACTGCCTCAAAATCGGCTCAAGCCCAAGGATAACATGGCTCAAAACTTTTTACCGAGATGATTTCCTGCCAAACCGCAGCGCAAATGAAGTGTATCAAAATCTTGTCTAGCTTTTGCTTGCTGTTTTGTAACTTTCATTTGTACAGGAGCAGAAGAAGAAGGAAGCAGTCTAAACCCCCAGTCAAGAACGCGGCGTTGCAAATGAGTTAATTGAACACGCAACCACATAAACATAAACTAGGGCCCAAATGTTGGTTTTGAGGAGGTTTCGCTCGCTGGAGCTGTTTATGGTCCCTTTTGAGATGTTGTGCTTCGCGTGCGTGTGTGGTTTTATAGTCTTTTCCTCTCGTTCTCTTATGTAAGTGTGTATGTGTGTGTGTGTGTGTGTGTGTGTGTGTGTAACGGTTGATTGTCTGCCAGATATTCGCTTGTAGGTGAAATGGTGTAAGTTTAATTACGTTTCGCACTGATACGAGCTTTTGTACGCATTGTGGTTTTGCCATCACCCACCCTCCCCCTCTCAGAAGAAAGCCCGTGGAGAAGAAAGGGAAAATGAATTGCTTGGGCGGGAAATGGTTTACTGTCTGAACCTCCCCCCCCCCCCTCAAAATGTTGTGGCACGTACGAGGAAGCCCTCCGCAGTCAGTCAGGATTACAACTTTTAATTCAATTACACGAACGCTAATTTATGTGGCACTGTGTGTGGATGGAAGCTGGGCTGGGAGCGTCTTCACTGATGCTGAAAATGAGAACAAGCTCCGCGATGCTGGTGCGGGGTGGGCGTGAAGAAGTGATAAGGATTCACTCATGAGAGATGGTTATTTGCTTGCTAGCTTGTTCCTGTTGAGGGAAGAAAGCGTCCTGTTTCATTGCAAACAGTGAGTCCAACAAACAGGACCCACCGGAAGTGGTATCCTTTCTCGGAGTGAGCGACGGTGTGAGTGTGTGTTGAAAGTGTGGTTAAACTTTCGCTTTGAAAACTGGATTAATTTAACAGAGTAGTTGAAATGAGTGGATTTTCCGGATGTTATTGGATTAGAGCTGTAAGAAGGATAACTTTTTGTTTTAAGAGTTGGGTAGCAAATGACTTTACAAAGGAAATCTACAAAAAAAGATCCTAAATTTTTCGAGCTATTGGGTTCTTAAAATAAACTTAAGGGTGAATCCACGAGCAAAATCTGCCTGAAATTTTCAGTGGTTGTTTGTACTTATAAAACTAGCATCTGGCCAAAATCTAGGTCAACGGGAAGTAGGACAACTCGGGACACAAAGTTTTATGGTCCAAAGACGTCAAACATCTTAAAAAGGCTGTAACTTGAGCAAACTTCAATTAAATTTAAAATTCAACATGCATATGAAATGCAACAAAATGTGGAGTGAAGCTTCCCAGTTGGTTGAAACTAAAGGGAGTTATTTGCATTTTATTTAAAAAAAAGCACAACTTTCCATACACAAATAAAAAAGACCTGGAGCTTGTAGGAGACATCTGGGCAGTTTAACACATAAAATAGACACTTTTTCTTTTAGTGAATTTTTTGGTTGTAAATTTTTGCTCGGTAGACCCCTTAGATCCCATTTTATAGTGATAAGTTTATCATATTCGTGCTCCTGAGTTAATTTCACAATTGAAACATGCATTGAAATGATTATTTTCACCCATTTTAAAAATTAAAGTTTAAAAAATTCTTCGATTCACATTTATTAACACCAAGTACGTTTCCATGGATACTATAGATGTCACCAGAATAGCAGCTTCTTATTTTTTATTTAACTGTAAGTTTTTAAAGGATGAAAATTAACATTTTTATGCATGTTTCTATAAAAATATCAGTAGAAAATGGGAACTATTTTGTTTTTCGTAGAGATTAGAAAAATATTCAAGAATAATTTATTATTTGGAATTGAAAATCAAAGCATAAGTTCCAGAGTTACCAGCATTTGAAAAACGAGCGTTCTATGGATTAAAATTAGAAAAAAACATTCTTTCTTTATTTTTAAGAGGCTGTATCTCAGGAACGGAAAAAAAATCTTCAATGTCTTCTAGAAAGACGACTTCATATGACATTTTCTGAACTCTTAAATAATAAAAACATTTTTTAATCAATCGTAAAACTGTTGTTTTTTTTAGTTTCAATAAAACTTAAAGTGGTTTTATCTTTTAATCTAAGCTTGGCGGCAGATTTTTGTCCATACTTCTCTGTGGCTTAAATGATGCCTTTTCGCTCCTCCAAAAAACTATTAAAAAATTTAAAAAATGTTTAAAGCAGAATTTGAGAAACATTTTTTTGTGATAAAAAGTGAATCAAAAATTGGGTATTTTAAGATAGTAAAAAAATTTCTGAACAGTCCTAATTTTCAGTTTGGAATTACTTATATCACCTATAAATAAAAAAACAAACTTAAAGTTAAGAAAAAAAAAATCATGGACTCATGAATATTTTGCAAATTTGTGAATATAGCATTACTGATATAATGAATAGAGCATAAAAAATGAATAAAGATTTGAAAAATACATTAGCAAAAAGTTCATTTGTTGGCTCCATTTCTACAAAGAAACATTAGAAATTTAAATAAATTTGTAATATTCTAAAAAAAAATCTGGTTCACTTCTGCTTTCAAAAAAAAAAAAAAATGGAAATTTTTTGTCAAAGGGATTTTTATGTAAAATTGGATAGAGTACATACTCAAAATTTCGAATCGCAAAAAATGTGTTGAAACCTCTGCCATTTTTCATTACTGATCTTTTAAAAAAAATCGTGGGACACTTTTAATGAAATCAAATATTTTATTTAATGAACTCACGAGAGAACAAAATTCTTTATTTAAAAAACGACATTGATTGCATTACTTAAACATGTAGACTGCCATATCGTTTTTGGCAATACGGCGTGATTTTTATGGAAAAATATTATTTTTAATTAAAAAAAACTACTTATATTTGTGTGAGAATCATCAATAAACATTGTTAACCCTTCATAATGACGGTTGGGGTTGAAGGGAATTTTCAAAAGTCACGTAATGAACAAAAAAGATGATTTTTCGACTTAAAAATTGATTTATGTTAAAAGATAAGTATATTTCGAGTAATAATCAATCAATTTATATATAAAATGAATTAAGAGACCAAAAATACCACATTAATTTAGTTGTTGCCAAAATCGGGACTAGTTGAAGAACTTGTTGCCAAAATCGGGATGACACTGTACATTTTGACGATTTTTTTCGTACAAACTTTGATTTCAGGGGGTAGCCCCGAGAAAGTCCGGATTTGGACCACTGAAGTGTATATGATCACCAATGTCATTTACTATTCTCATTGCTCTTCTCCTAATTTAAATGTGCAACACACTTTGTTTTTGTTTTTTATTTAATTTACTTCAAAAACTCGAGTCGTGGCCGGCTTCTCGTTTTAAGAGTGAAAAAGGCATCAAAAACTTAGGTTAATGTTAGTTTTTTGGATTTTTTAAGCCAGTCTCTCCGAGCACAACAAAGATAACATTTGCTACAACGTTACTTACCTTTGTCTTGACATTGTAGTTCTCTACAGAGAGCACTGTAATCAAACTTGATGCACTCGAAAGTTTTCTCTGTACCTTTACTATGTTGCACCTGAACCGGTTATTGCTTGTTCCGAAACGAACAACAAGAACCGAAATATCCCAGAGCATGGCTTTCAAAATACTGTACTATAAATCTAGCGGATGTTTTGAATAGGACCAATTTTTTTTGTCATTCAAAATCTTATATTGATTCTCTTAAGACTGTTTTGAAAACCCGAAAAACTTTCCAAAAATGCCTAAATCTTTTAACAAGCTTACTCCAGCAAGTCCAAAAAAAGAAAAAGCCTGATAAAATTTATAGCCGCACTGCATCCGAATGTTTGTGTACATTCTTTTGACCCGATGTCCGTCCTAAACACGATAAGGGCTTGTAAAAACGGTGTTCCTCCCCGTCGAAGCAGGCTGTGCTGTTGCTGCCGAACTTCCAAGCTGCTGGCCGAACAGGTCAATTAAATGCAGGGCCCAACTCAGGAGTTTCGTAGACAAGAGGACGAGTATTTGATCTTGGGGATGACTAATCGGATAAAGGTCTCCCTCTCTCCCCTCCGCTCCAAAGGACTTGTAACATAAAAAAGTGCTCCCACCGTGTTATTGGTTGCCAGGACAAAAGGTGATATTTTATGGGCTGTCTATTGATTGGACAGCAGCAGAGTCACACACTGGGTCCTTGTCGGACCTTTTGCCGGAGCGGGCTGTCTAGACAAAATTTATTTAGTGACAAGGCGACCTGCAGCGGCAGCATCCCTGCTGAACTTTTGCCGTGGTGGGTGACACCGTAGAGCTCAGTACGACAACTCTCGAAAGGGGGGGTGCAAATTTTTCGCGATTTGCAGCAGGCTTACGGCGTGCCCGTCAGCGCAGTAGGCGAGGAAAATCGATAATCCTTGAGAAAATTTTCACTTTTTGCAGCTTGGAATGGAATTGAGGAGTTTTTTTTTGTTGCTTGCTGGAGACGATGCTTTTTGAAAAGCTTGTGTATTTTACAGGCCCGGCAAGAAGAGCAACACTCCGAGAGATTACGCCATCTGGTGGAAGATTTATGTACGTTGGATTGCTGGGTTGGTTTACTTTGGAACCCACCAGTTTTTTTCGGTATTTTCTGGAAAAGATACCTGATGTTTTTTAAGGTTGTCATTTTTTTCAAACATAAAATATCGATCGAATATCATCATTCAATGTCCACCCGGTAAAACCGTTAAGGGAAAAAGTAATTCCAAAAACACTTACTTTATTACTTCCCTGTTCAACGCTGCCCACGGCACCAGGTGCCAAATTAGGCAATTACGGGCAATTTGTAATGCCACCCCAGGCCCAGGTTTACTTTTCATTTAACCACCCTCTGCCCAGAGCACAAACCACACAACAGGGTGGACATGAAAAATCGGTTGAGGAAAAAAAAACTCTCATTAGCCACGTTGGCGCAATTTTGGGGCCTTACCCAATAATGTGTACTTGTGCTGTTTTGTTTGGTAATGTTTCGAAACTTTCGTCCAATTAGGCCATCCAATGCTTTTTTGTGTTGTTTTTTCGTACCTAAGTAAATCGTTTCGGAAATTCCTTCCTTTTCTGGAGGAATTTTCCCCTCCAATTGTCCACGAAAAGTCCGCCAAACGGAGGTCCCCCCTCCCCCTTTCCCATACATAATTAATTAAATAATTAAGACTTGCCGTGTCTTGGCGAAATTAGTGATAAGTTTTGGAGTTTTCCCTTGGCTGCGCCAAATGCAATTAGATGTGGTGGAAAAGGGGGGGGGGGCATGAAAAATTGGGTGGCTTGGAAGGGGTCGCAAGTTTTAATTTATGCTGATGCAATTTAGATTGTGCCCCTTTTCTGAAGGGTGGGCGACCTTGGTATGCAAGGAAAATTTCTTCTGTTTAATTAGTAGGCGTTGGGTACTGAAAGTGTACTTGGATTGTGAGGAAAAGGCGTGAAATTGATTTTCCGGAATGTTTATTGAAGCCATTTGCGTTAGGTTATGTTTGCAAGGTTGGATATAATTTTATTAAATTGTTTTATTAATCGAATCACCAAAACGCAGTTCCGAAGACGCCTGCTTAGATTTCGTTATCGTGTCAAAATTCAAAAAGCTTTTCCCGAAGGCTTCGACCCAAACGCGTTATACTCAAAATTTAAAGCAAACAACCCTGAACGTAATTTTCCTTTTCCTTTGATTTTCTTTTTCCTTTTTTTCTTGCCGGAAGCAACAAAATGCAAACAAGATTGATTTAAATGCATCATCACTTCTGTTTTCCCTTCTTGTTTGAGTTTTCCCAACCTTCCGTTTCGTCCTTGCTTCCCTCAATGAGCAAGTACTTTTTCCGATTAAAACGGGATCCTTTCTTTTGAAAAAAGGAAAAAAAACCTCCCTGGCGCAGCACTTCAGCGCGGAAATGACTTTCACAAAAATTGTTGAGAAATGTCAGAACAGAGCAACCGCTGACGTCCGTCGACCATCGGAGCAGGCCTACTTTGCGGAACTTTTTCACGGAGCACTTAATCAAGTTGACTTGCAACAAAAGGGCGCTTTTTATCTTGAGAGCTGAAAGGTAAGGGTGGTCTTTTTCTCTCTTTTTTTGCGCTGGTTTGCCCCTGCAGAAAGGATGAATAATTTATTGCCCCGGCTGAGGTTAATATTCCTTGAGTTTGGTTGGGTTGGAGTAATTTTGCTGTTTTTTTAAGGGAAGTTTTTATCACATCCAAGGCAGACGGTTCGCATTATTTATGATTTCTGTTTTGTTTTCACGCTGTTTTCGGGAGTGTGTTTATTGTGGTTTGAAAAATTGCGCTAATAAAGTTTGAAAAGTTTGTGATTTAAATTATGACTGGGATGAAGAATTACAGAGATGATTTTCCAGAACGGTTCACATTATATTATCTACCAGATTTGATTCATTTTATCAAAAATGCCGAAACAATTACCTAATCGATTTCCCAGATCAATTTTCCAAATGACATTTTCCTTCGTCACCTTTCACCTGTTTCGCATTGGTGAAAGACATTTTTTCTCGAATCAAATTTGTGTTGATTGCTTTCCAATCAATCATGAATCCAAGCAGGCCGGAAATCCGAACCTGCTCCCCTACAAAACTTGACCGTTTACAAAAAACGCCTTAATCTGGGCAAAGCACTCGAATCGATGAAGAAACGAAAGAAAAACAAACTCGTATCGTATCGTGTTTTTCGCCTCCATCAACATTTGCAGTAAATGTCAACATATTAACAATTTTTCATCTTCTCAAAAGGGGGTATGACAAACAAGAAAAAACACACTCTGAGGGGGCAAATGTTGTGCCAAAACGATACCCAAGCAAAGGCAAACTTTTTTTTATCGTATTGATCTCATCTTTCTCTTCCCTCCTCCAACTCTAACATTTCATATGTGTAACACGAAAATACAAAAAAAAGATGAAGAAAAATTATGCTCAAAGGGGCCGTTACACCCTTTTCATAATTTTTCATTGCGCTGAGAGCTCGTCCCATGTTGTCGTCGTTCGAACTTTTCCGGACTGCTTGGATGCTTTCGGTTCAACAGTTTTAATAAAGCGATAAAAGCGGGCGCTTCTAATGCTCTTATGACGAGGGAGGGAGGAGGTGGAAAATGACACCCTGTTTGGGACCGGCGAGGGTCAGTGTGAGTGTCAACTTTATGATTTAATTTTATTCATAATATTGTAATCGAATTAACTTTTCTGTACTTTCACCTCCCTTTGGTTGGGAATTGGGCAAACCAAGGTGGAAAATGGTGTGAAACTTTTAGTTAATGGGCCCTTTGGTACCTTTGGTCGCCAGCTTTTTTAGTTGATAATATTTGGATTTTCAAAGGGATTTTCATTTCATTTTCGCATTAAATTGTTTTCAATTCTATTCATAGTTTAAAAGTTGGCTTAAATTAATAAATTTGGTCATCGTAACAAAACTTACTTACGTCAATAGAGAAGTTTAATTTTTAAGAGCTTCTCAATGTATCCGAAAAATAAACTCAACAATAAATTCTGATATTTCCTGAAAAAATACACGTTCTACAAACATAATCCACTAACACCTTTTCCCCTAGCCACATTCTGCTAACACGTTGTAATCCCCGCCTAGCTTAGTCCCCAACATTCAACTGGTCAAATTGCAAGTGCAAAACCAACAATTGCTCTCCCCCCTACGAACACTCTCCAATAACATTCCCGGCACGCATCGCCAATAGTTTCCTCGCCCTCGTCCATATTTTCGATTTCATGACAGTACAATTTGGTGCTGTTTGCGTCCACAAACCACGTGGACTTGACACCCCACTTTCCGGCACCACGAGCTGCTCGGAATATTTATTCTGCGCCACCCCTTTTTCCAGGGGTAGGTGACTTGAATGAAGCAATTTACGAGTACAGCTTCCGAAATTCTGCAGAGTTCCATTATGTTGCTTCAGGTTCAGTTCCATTATGTTGCTTCAGGCAAATCTATGTTTATTCGATACCCATTAGGAGTAAATATGGAATTATCTGTCCATAAAATCATTCAACTGCGAAATTAGCTCCGGCGTCAAAATTTGGCACCGGATGTTTCGAGGGCATGGGAAGTAAAACCTGCTGATAATTAATTTATCCTCAACGCAGCAGCTGTCGGAATGCTAATTGGTGCTCATTTGTGAATTGGGCTTTGATGTTTGTTGCTTATGACTCATTTGGGGTTGTTTGTTTTTTGGGGGATGTTTTCCTTTTATTCTTGTTGAATGTGTTGTTTAAAAATTATTCCTCATCAATTGCAAATCAATTTCCACCATGGGTTTTTTTTTCATTTTGTATTTTGTCTTTTTCCCAATTTTATTGCTGGCCCCTGAAATTTTGATATTCCTGCAATAAGGGTTGTTTTTATCGTTTGGATTGTTTTTGAAATTTACAACTTTAGTAAGTTTTCTTCAGAGCTGTGGAGTCGGGTCATATTTCAAGTGACTCCGACCCTGACTCCGACTCCGGCTTTCTGAGATAAGCCGACTCTGACTCCGATTCCGGCTCCAGCTTTCCACAAATTGTTGACTCCGGATCCGACTCCGACTCCGGCTACCAACTCTAGCCGACTCCGACTCCAACTCCGACTCTAGCTTTCCAAAAATTTATTGAATCCGGCTCCGACACCTAATCTGTATTTTAAATATAGAAAAACACATTTTCAACACAACAAAAAAAAATTCAAAATAAATTTGAATTTTGTTGTTTGAAATTTTTTTTAACATTATATTCAACTACTTTAAATTTACATTCATTTTGTAAGTTAATAAGCTAGCTACACTAATTTCCAATTGTTTTTTTTTCAGCTAGTTTTCATTTACTGAAAATTTCAGTAGTGCAGATTTCAATAAATATAACTGAATTCAGTAATGAGAAATTGGTGTGCAGTAACTATCAAAGATACCCTGGTTTTGAAATAAACAATTTTTAAAGTAACTACTTTTTAAGCTTTTTAGAATTTATTTGAGAAGACGTACATACATGGACAATGCACAGTAGTCCAGATCGCAAAATTAAGTGGAAAACGGATTTTCCGAAAAATTGTGAAGTTTTGGAGCTTTGGTGTCTTTAGAAGAGTTGTTGCAAATGGAAAAGGGCAACTTTTGGTTTGGTTGAAAATTAGGCTGGTTCACTATGAGGGTGATTTTAAAAATCTAACTTTTCAGGAATATTTTTGGGATTTTTTTGTCTTCTAGAAAGTTGTTGAGCTTGCCAATTCAAGCAACTTTGTCGAAGACATCCAAAATTTTATCTCGTAATCTACGCCTTCTATGACCAAATTAATAGAAAGCATCTAAGCAAACCTTCAAAAATCAGTTTTTTGAATGTGGCAATTCAGGGTTAAGTTTTAGAGAAAAGTGATGTTCAGGGCACTTTTAGAACTCTAAAAAACCAACAATTTTTTTTTGACAGGTCAATTTGGACATAAGGGTCAAAAGTTACAGCCATTTTAAGGTAAAAAAGATGCAAATTTAAAACTAAAATTTTAAGCACTAGGTTGCATTTTAAAGAAGAGATCCAGCACTACTAACGCTGAAAAAATTCCAGGGGTGTTTTTCTTTTAACTCGAGATATCTTCATTTGAAAAAGGCTAATTTTCAAGGGAAAACCTTATGGGACCACCCTAACGAATTTCAAAAATTGTCCAAATATATGTTTTTCCATGTAATTTTGCCCGCTGAATCTGAATCTGCAATCAGAATTGACTCAAAGTGTCGCAAAATCGATTTTTGGTCATATTTTGGGTTTCCATGTAAAATTATCATTTGAACCCAAAATATATTAGTAGTGCTGGATCTTTTCTTTCAAATGCAACCTAGTGCTTAAAATTTGGTTTGCGCCTTTTCGAGATATTTAAGTTTTAAATTTGCATCTTTTTTACCTTAAAATGACTTTTGACTCTTTTGAGCTCGTCCAATTTCCCATAAGTTTGCCTTTGACAGCTATTTGATTTATATCGTTTTTATATTTACGTAATCAAATTTACTATCCTGGTTTCTACCACACTGAAAAAAATATTCTATTTTCAGTTATAAGCAATGTAATTAAGCTTATATCTGTAAGCCCTTACATCCTATTAAAATGCTGTCCAAGGCAATCTTAAAGGAAATTGGACGAGCTTTCCGTTAAAAATATTTACGAGACTGAAAAACCAAGTCTGTCATATAAAAAATGTCAAAAACCACAAAAAATCCCGTTTTTTCAACATTTTTATTTTTAAAACCGCTGTATCTTCCCAAGGATACAGGACAATGGTCAATACGGAGACTTTTATGCAAAATTGTCTGGAAAATTGATTCCCACTACCGGTTTTTAAAAATTTTGACGTTTATACCACTTTTCAACAAAAATAGTTTTAGTAAATGATTTTTGTATATTTTTAGGAGAGACATACCATCCTGCATTTTTCGTCAGTCTTTTGTTAACTTTTTAGGCTATTTCCTCAAAAATTTTGAACGAAAAAAAATTGTGACATCACCTTCAAATTTAAGTTTTAGACTTAAAAATCAAAAAAAAATCATAGATGTGGCGTGTATTTTTGTTTCAGTGTATTTTTTTTCAGAAAGCCATCCAATTTCCTACAAGTTTGTCTTTGACCACTTTTTGATACGATGCAACGGCTTCGAGATACAGTAATTTTTAAATTGCAAAATGCCAAAATATTTAAATACCTTACGCCCTTCTCAAATGTTATTCTCGAGTACTATTTGCTCCATATGCACAAAAATGGCTTTTATAGGCCTAGGATAACATGTCTACAAAGTTTCATTGAAATGGGAGAGGGTCGGGTACAAAAATATCAGACAAATTCCTAATTTGAGCTGGAATTGCTCGTATTTAAAAATCAGTTGCAACTTATGTTCGATATTTTTTGTCAGCTAGAAATGTTTTCAGCACAACACTTGGATTTGTTTTTATTTACATACAAAATAAGCATGTTGCGTTCCAAGTAGAAGATTGATATAATAGTTGATAATGTTTTTAAAAACATAATTATTTTTGTTAAATACTGATAGTGAGCTTTCCAATCACAATTAAAATGCTTCGAAAACAGCATGGTATCTGATAAATATCTTGAACCAAAAAATAAATTAAACAAAAAATGTCAACGCGGTGCACGCAATTCAATAAATAAATTTAAAATATAAAAAATGGGAATCAACCTGAATTATAACAAATATTGAACAATAAATAAGTTCATAAATTATATTAAACTTTTTGACAACTCAGACTCCAGCTCCGACTCCGGGTCTATCAGAAATTTAAGACTCCGGCTCCGACTCCGACTCCAGCTCATACAATTTAGTCGACTCTGACTCCAGCTAATAGAGTTTTGCAGACTCCGACTCCGACTCCAACTCCAGGTCCCCAAAAGACCCGACTCCACCGACTCCGGCTCTGACTCCGACTCCGACTTTACAGCCCTGGTTTTCTTTAACTTTTCCTACTCTTGGTAGTGCTTTAGTTAAAAGCAATAATTGTGTAAAATGATTCACGAAGTAACACAGCTGAGACATTTTTCAAAACTCCGTTACGCATTGCAAAAAAAAACTTATTCTCTCTTGATTATTCACCAATAACACCGAATTGATAATTGGAAATTGAAATTTACAGCTTGTTAACATATAATGCTATGTTGAATATTTATCTCCTCTTTAACGCAGCATCATACATAATTCTGTAAGAGCCAAAATTTCATTCTGTCATCAATAGTTGAGTGAAAAATGTACGCAATTTTGTTGCTCTTATATGTTTTGCAGACTTTCCATCCAACACTGCACACTGACGGACGCAGTTTTTCATTTTTCCTTACTCAAAAAATCATCTCATTTCACTGCCCCTGACCGCATAAATGTCCCATATGCATTTTCATCGTTTTTGAGTTATTGATGCAGTTTGGTTCAACATCGTGTGCTCTTTCCGAAAAGCCTATAACATCCAGTACTTTATTCTAGAAATCAGGAGGAAATCCAGTTTTTTCGTGAAAACTCAACACGTAGCCTTATGTGTGGGACGAACTTGAAATGCGTTTTTCTCAGCTTGCTGTTTTTGCATATGGGACATTTGTGCGAACATGGGCAGTAATCATGTTTCACTCTAAACGTATCCATTTTTCGACATGCTGCAGATTCTACAACCATCAATGATGATGATGACGCAGATGATGACGATACCCCCAACATTGTCTCACATTCACCTTTACGATCCTTATCCCTTTTTATGGTCGCTTTTTTCAAAGGTGAGGTAGTGTGGGGTTACTACAAAAGGTCTCGACTGAGTTATGTTAATCACCTGGCTTCATCCTGTCGGTGCCCAACTTTGAACTCTGTATGTAAAATCACTGGAAAATCTCGCAGAAAGGGAGCACGTCATTACCATTTGGAGGGAATTTTGTGTGGGATTCTCGGGATAAGCCCCGGAATGGCAGTGTTAGTGTGCGTGAGCGCAAGTTGGGCCCTTTTATTGGAATTGGGCGGGTACTTATCGTGACAAAGGTGCACGGTGAAAAAATGTGTGTCAATCTTGATTATTAGTAAAAAGCGCTAGTCCGAAAACTTTTTTTTCTCAGTGTTCAGTGATGAAAAAGCGATTTATCTAAAAAAAAGCAAGAAGACGCGCGTCCCGATTGAATCTAACGACGCGTCTGATAAAACGATTTTCCGGGAGGTCTTTGAACTAACCCGGCCGAGGGCTTCGGGGCAGATCAAAAAGCGATTAACCTTGCTGCTGCTACTTTGCAGTAGAAAATGCTGCCATTCTGGGTGGAAAACGGGAAAACTACTTCAGTTTTTGTTCCAACACAAACTGAGCTGCAATAATCATAAAAGTTAAATGCCATGAATTTTATGGGTTACTAACGTTCTGCTCTGTTTTCCGTGTTACCTCACCTTCTGAATCTAGGCTTCCGGTGCGGTGTGTAGTGGGAGGAAAAGGGGGGCCAGCTAAACTCACAAACACATCGCCTACTTGGGTCGTGACTGTTGGATTGGATCTTGCGATTTTCTCCGGAGGCTCATTATAATGCAGTAAAAGAACTATCACATTCGAATCCGAGCGAAGCTCGGTCAGCAAAGTTGGAGTCAGTTGCATGAAAAATACGAATTTTTGAAAATTAAATTTTATCAATCTTTAGAGTTTGAAAAAAATAAATTTCATCTGAAAATTTCGAGAAAAAACATAAATATTCCTGGTTTGAGATAAAATTATCAAGCACCTGAGTGCAACACCCAAGGAAATGGTCACTTCAGAGTTCCAACGAGGACACCATGAGTGGGACGGGATTGGGACAAACGTAGCAGTGAGACCGAAAGAAAAGAAGAAAAAGCTGCTCGAGAGTGAAATAATATGAGGCAAATGTGATTGTTTGATTAAACGGGTGGGAGTTGTGCCCGAGAAGGGGACAGACTTGTGGCACCAGCTGCAGCAACGCTGGCCCCGGTCAGCCTGGTCGGTCAATAGGACGCGACGATGAGTCATGTGACCTAAGCATGGCTGCTGCTGCCGGTTGACATTGATACTTGTGTGTAGTGGAAAGTTACCTTGTTTGAATTATTAAAGCAAAAGCAACAGCAACAGCAACAGCAACAGCAACAGCAACAGCAACAGCAACAGCAACAGCAACAGCAACAGCAACAGCAACAGCAACAGCAACAGCAACAGCAACAGCAATAGCTTGTTTCAAAAGATGTTCTTAATAGAATATAATTCATTTTAACTGCTAAAAAAGATTTTTTGATCAAACAGGATACAACGCGACAAAGCAGAGCCATATCAACCTGTTGATTGCTAATTGGTTTCACTTCTTTCGTCAGGGAAATTAAATCAAGACCGGCTTCACCTTGATTGGCTTTGCATATTTTAAATTTCCATTTCAATTAAAAGCGATCAATCTCGTTTCTTTTTTTTCCAAACGACGTAGTTTAAAAAGAAAGTACTTAAATGATCAGACTGACAAACCTGAACCAGTCACAATGGACGCCACCCAGCGAATCAAACTTCCGGAAGAGCTCCGGGTGATGCCGTTTAACCTTCGCTTCCTGGAGTTGGTCGGTTTGTGGGGCCCGCGTGGGCAGCTGTACAGATTCTACCTCCCGGTTACGTTCGCCACAATGGTGATTCTGTTTCCGAAGGCCGTTTTGGGCATCGGAAGCAGTGACGTGACGGCGATCTGCAAGGGAAACGCAGAGTTTGTGTTTGAGCTGGCAATATTTGTGAACGTGACCATCATTGCTGTCAAGAGGAAATCGTTGGAAAGTGTCATTCAAGGACTTGGTGAAATATTTTACGAGTGTGAGTTAATATTTTTTGGTATTTCAGTTTGTTTCAGTATATTAGAGATTGTTTTTTTTTTCAGTTTCTGTTGGCGAAGAATCTGATGACAGCTACGATATGATATTGAAACTAAATTTAAAAATGAGGAAGTTTTTCAATTTTTTAATACTTTACAGTGGTTATGCTCCATTTGCATTTTGCTTACCTTCACTCATTATTAATCATTGGAGATTCTGGAACAATCACTTTCCCCTTAATTTTGAGCTACCAATGGAACAAGAGTACGATATAAATGTTGTTTGAGAGTTAAGTAACAACTTTAATTTTTTAAAGGTTTTACGGTTTACACATTCGGAAAAATTTTACCCACTACCACATTTTCGTGGCATTTTCGATAGCAGCCTACTGCATATGCGCCTTTTTAGAGTTGATCAAGATTGCTACAACCTGTTTTATTATAAAATACAGCTCATTAACTTATCGACTCATTGCTACAATGATTAAAAAATTGCCAAATAATGATAAAGATATGCAAACAACGGTTGATGTGGAAAAGTTGAAGGAGATTGTTGAGCTACACCGAAAGGCTTACAAGTTAGTATTTCATGCTGCATTTGTTGCAAAATTATGGATTGATAACATTTATTTCAGCATCACTAACCAAATTGAGGAAATTTGTCAAATACCGGTTGCTTTAGAATTTCTCACATGCGTCATGTTCTGGTGCTTGAACATGTTTTATACCTCTAATGTTGACACTCTTATGCATTTGTAAACATTGCAGTTACTAACGAATTTTTATTTTCAAAAAGTTGACTTAAATCTCGTCAGCGTGTTGATAATATTTTGGCTTTCTTTGGTGCAAACATTGGGCTTTTCCTACCTTGGATCAGAGTTGGCCGAGGAGGCTGCCGCCGTGGGCCAGGCCATCTTTGATCTCTCGTGGTACGAACATCCGGTAGGATTGCAGCGTTGCTATAGGTTGATTATTCAGCGTACCCAGCGGCCTACTGGGATTGCGGGAGTGAAATTATTTTTTGTTCACCGGACCACATTTGCCAGTGTAGATGAAGAGTGCTGATTGTTTGGGTAAAATTATGATATCATTTATTTTATTTTCAGGTGATGCAAATGTCCTACTCGTACTATTTGGTGTTGAATGACGTTTTGAACAAACTGTAATAGGAGTATGAATTTAATGTGGACTTGTTTTTTTTAAGAAACGAGAAGAAATGTTTAAAAAATCGTTTTAAGAGTATTCAAACATAGGACAACTGTTATTTTAGTGTCACAAATTCAATGTCACAATTTCAATAACATTACAGCACATGTTTCAAAATGTTTTTTTAAACAGATAAAATGATTTGTTGGCAAATAATGAGAATAAATTATCTCTTTTGAACGTTATTTTAAAGACTGATGACAATTCGTTCTCCACCAAACCCGGGAATGGATTTTAATTATATATATAATTTTTTATTTTATATACTTATTTGGCTCAAACTTTGTTTGGGCCTTCTCTGTCACCAAAGAAGCCATTTTGTGTACAAATCTCCATATAATTTTGACAGCTGTTCATACAAAATTTTACTTAAATATTACAAAATCAGTAACTTTTCAAGGAATTCAAAGTCGTATGTATTTTTGAGGACTATTCTGCAAATATAGGTACACGGAAAACAATAAACTTTTTTTTTCAAAAAAATTAATTTCCCAAGATCTGTATTTTTTTATTTTTGAAATTTTGTTATTTGTTGTGGGAGACAAAACCCAGCATCAAGCCTTTGCCGAGGAGTTAGGATTAAAAAAGTGATTTTTGTTAATAAATTAAAATTCTGTAATTAAAATTTTTAGACCTTATTATTTTATGTTAAAATCGAATTTCCAATCGAAACATATCTTACAATTTTTTTGATTAAGTGCACCGTTTTAAAAAAATGTTCAGAAAATGTCCTATGGATATATATAAAGATATAAGAAAAAGAAAAAGGAAAATTGATTTTTTAAAGTTTCATCAAAACAACCCTCCATTTCTAATGTGGGTTATCTCAGTAACTAATGATCCGATTTTCAATGTTTAAAAAAAATCGTGAAATTTTCCGATCTTTTCGAAAATGGTATCTTGAAAAAAATATTAGTATGGGTGAACCAATGACACACAATGACTTCTTTGGTAGTAGGGAAGGCCCACACAAAATTTGTGCTAAAAATTAAGATCGATAACAATAATTGCAAATAATTGCACAGAAAAAAATATGATGGTAATGTTCATCAGGAAATGGTGACAGATTTGGTGTCGAAAAAATGATAAATTTTACCCCAGAAAATTATTAATTTTCATCAGTTTTTGATGAATATTCATCAGGTTTACATTTTTACACATTTTTTATATAATATTACTAAAAAAAGAGGTAATATTCAACCTTCCAAATTTTCAACATTCCAAAATTCAACTTTAATATCAGTTGTATACACTGAAAAAAAGTTGAATTTTGGAATGTTGAAAATTTGGTAGGTTGAATATTATTTTAGAGTAATATTACATAAAAAAATGTGTAAAAATGTGAACCTGATGAATATTCATCAAAAACTGATGAAAATTCATCATTTTCTAGGGTAAAATAAATATTATTTTTTGCCACAACGTCTGTCATCGTTTCCTGATGAATATTACCATCATTGTTTTCTGTGTACGATACAACTTTATTTGAAGCATTGATTGCGCAAAGACGTCATAGTCTTTTTTACTAACCTCTATTTCAAATATTCCATCTGAAGTTTAAACCAACAAAAAAGTCAGTTGTATATCCAAGAACCGCCAAGTTCTCCATTAGTTAAAATCCAGCAAGCAACCAGGATGGACACAGTCCGGTGGGCTTCACTTCCGGAAGACCTCCGGGTTATGCCGTTCAATTTGCGCTTCATGAGGTTCATCGGACTGTGGGGACCGCGGCGAAAAGTTTACAAGTTTTTGGTTCTACTAATCTTCGCGACGATGGTGATCATGTTCCCAAAGGTGGTGCTCGGTATTGGGAGTTCCGATATTACGGTGATTTGCAAGGGGGTGGCCGAGTTCGTGTTTGAACTTCCCAACTTTGTAACGCTGACCATTTTGGCTCTGAAGAGGCAAAGATTCGAAACGGTGATTCAAGGGTTGGACGATTTTTTCCGTGAAGGTGATTGTTACGTTTTGTTAACGTTTCTAGCATGAATGTTAAGAAGAAAAAAAAACATTTTAGTTGCTATAGGAGAGGAGTCCAAAGCATGCTACGATTTGATAAGGAAGCAAAACAATAAAATCAAAAAAAGTTTTCAATTTTTTGGTGCAATACTGCGCGTATGGTACGTTTGGATTTTGGCTGCCAGCAGTTTTGATCAGCCATTGGCGGTTTTGGACACATTCTGATCCTCTCATTTTTGAACTGCCTATGGAGCAAGAGTAAGACTAGTTATAATAAATCGTAATCAAATCAGTAACATTAAAATTTTCAGGTTTTATTGGTTGCATATTCGAACAAATTTTGCTCACTATCACATTTTTGTGGGATTATCGATATTTGCCTACACAGCTTGTGGTTTTTTTCAGTTGTTAAAAGTCACTACCACGTGTTTTATGATCAAGTATAGTTCTTTAACGTACCGATTGATTTCTGCCAAAGTCAAAATGTTGCCCCAACCAACTGATGATGATCAACGTTCGAAAGTGCATGTGCAAGATTTGAAGAAACTGGTTGATTTGCACCGAAAGGCATACGGGTAATTAATGATTTTGCTCTGCATTCAAATCTTAATTGATTTTTCAGCATTACAGATGTGATCGAGGAAATATGTCAAATCCCAGTAGCCATGGAATTTTTTTCTTGCGTCATCGTTTGGTGCTTAGGCATGATCTATATTTCACAGGTGACCATTTCATATATGTTCTTATTTAACAACCAAGCGATTTCACCTGTTTTGATTTTCTTCAGAAAATTGACATAAACCTTATCAATGTGATGTTGATTTTTTCGATAACTCTGCTGCAAGTGTTTGGCTATTCCTACCTGGGATCCGAGCTGGCTGAGGAAGCTGAAGCCGTTGGCAAGGCCATCTACGATCTGCCGTGGTACGAGCACTCGGTTGAGTTGCAACGTTTCTACCGGCTGATTATTCAACGCACCCAGCGGCCTACTGGCATTACGGGGGTGAAATTTTTCATCGTTCAACGAACTTCTTTTGCAACTGTACGAAAGACTCTGTTTTTTCCCTGAAATGTATGCTTAGTATGACACATTTTTATTTCAGGTGGTCCAAATGTCCTACTCGTACTATTTGGTTCTCAAAGATTTGCTTAACAAGTTGTAATGAGTTCAAATACAAAGGATTAGTTACCAATGTTGTTGCTTCTTAGTGAAATTCTGCAAATTGTCATTTTCATGAAATACAAATGTAGTTTGATTTGAATTGAAATACAAATGTAGTTTGAATTGAAACAAAGTTGAATATATTTTGCTGACATTACATAGTTGAAACATCCTAATTTTCTTACAGAGATCAAGTTATCATTTTTTTATGAAAGTCGTTGCGGTTACTATGGCATCGAGGAAACAAAACAATCAACTTCAAAATGTGATTTTTTTTCGTGGTACCAGCTGTTTTCAAAAGAATTTTAAATATGAAAACTTTTTTTTCTAATCTTTTTAATTTACTCAACGTTCGATTCTATTCGATGGTTGGCTTAGTCATAGACTAACCAGCCTCACAAAATGGCCGTCATCGCTAAAGAACTAATGGTTATTGTAGTAGATTTGTTGGATTTATAATATCGTCATATTTGCAGGTGATGCAAATGGCCTACTCATGTTATCTGGTCCTGAAGGATAGGTTGAACAAATTGTAAACCTTTGTTTGGTAAGAAATAAATTTATAATTTATCAATTTGTTTTCATTGTTTGATATTGAAGAAATCGCAAACCATTTTAAATTTCAAAAAGTCTCTCTGAAATTCTCAGCAATAGATGGTTAGTTTCAAATCGAAGAATCGCTGATTCATAACATCAGTTCTAGACCAGCTGCCATCCAGGATGGCCACAGTTCGGTGGGCTTCACTGCCGGAGCATCTCCGAGCTATGCCGTTCAATTTGCGCTTCATGGGATTCATCGGACTGTGGGGTCCACGGCGGGAAATTTGCAAGTTTTTGGTTCCACTAATCTTCGCCACGATGGTGATCATGTTCCCAAAGGTGGTTTTCGGAATTGGAAGTTCCGACGCAACGGCGATTTGCAAGGGGGTGGCGGAGTTCATTTTTGAACTTTCCAACTTTGTAACGCTTGTCATATTGGCGCTGAAGAGGACTGCGTTGGAAAGGCTGATCCAAGAACTGGAAGATTTTGTTCGTGAAGGTAACGCTTGCTTGGATCATTGTTCTAAAACAAGCATTTTAACGAATTGTTACTTTTCAGTTGCCATCGGAGAGGAATCAAAAGAATGCTACGATATGATTTGCAAGCAAAACTACAAAATGAGAAAAGTTTTCAATTTTTTGGTACACTATTGCGCATATGGGACGTTGGGATTTTGGCTTCCATCATTTTTGATAAGTCATTACCGTTTTTGGACAAATTCTGATCCTCTTATCCTTGAACTGCCTATGGAACAAGAGTAACATATATTCACAGTGCTAAACACAACAATCTACTAATCAAAGAACATTTTCTAGATTTTATTGGCTGCAAATCCGAACCAATTTTGCAGATTATCACATTTTTATGGGATTCTCGCTGATTGCCTACGCGATTTGTGCGTTTTTTGAGTTGTTGAAGGTTTCGACCACGTGTTTCATCATACGATACAGTGCCCTAACCTTTCGGCTAGTGGCTGCAAAAATCAAAACATTGCCTCAAATAACTGAAGATGAATCTCGGACGGAAGTACACGTCGAAGATTTGAAGAAAGTTGTTGAGCTGCACCGGAAGGCATTTGGGTGTGTGATTGTTTGCTTTTTGAACTTTTTTCTACACGCTAAAATGGACTTTTTACAGCATCACGGAATTGATTGAGGAAATTTGTCAACTACCAGTTGCCCTGGAGTTTTTCTTCTGTATAATTTTCTGGTGTTTGAGCATGTTTAAGGTGGTAAACCTGGAAAATTGTATCCCAATTTGCGATAACTTGTTTTTATTCCAGAAAGTTGACCTGAACCTGATCAATGTGATGATCATTTTTGGGTTATCTTTGGCGCAAGTGTTTGGTTATTCCTATCTGGGATCGCAGCTGACTGAGGAAGCCGATGCCGTTGGCAAGGCCATCTACGATCTGCACTGGTACGAGCATTCCATTGAGTTGCAACGATTCTACCGGCTGATCATTCAACGTACGCAGCGGCCTACTGGGATTACGGGGGCAACGTTTTTCATCGTTCAACGGACTACTTTTGCTTCTGTAAGATATTCGGTGTTTGACGGAGGTGTGTTTCTAATTTTTGACTGTTTACAGGTCGTTCAAATGTCCTACTCTTACTATTTGGTGCTTAAAGATGTTCTCAACAAATTGTAGTAACGTAAATGATGATAAAGTGTTGTGGATATATGAATTTAATGTAGTTTAAACCGAATTTATTAAATAAAGTTATTTCGAACTGTTCTATACTTTCTTGAAGTTTTTATTATTGATGACATTTTATTTGCTCAAAACAATTTTTTAGCATTCATTTTGTTTTCATTTTTTAGCATTCATTCCTATTGAAAAAAAAAACTCCATTATGGTTGTCATGGGAACAGAAATACAACACTATTCATTTCAAAATGGGATTTTTCCAAGCTTGCAGCTGTTATCAAAGGTTTTCTTCAAGTAAAATTTTAAGTCATAGTTCTTTCGTCGATAGCTGGCTCAGTCACAGACTAACCAGCCCCACAAAATGGTCGCCATCGCTGAAGAACTTCAGGTTATGCCCTTCAACCTACGAATCTTGGAGTTGATTGGCTTGTGGGGCAATCGGGGCAAATTGTACCGATTTTTGCTTGCATTCACTTACGTCGTAATGGTGATCATGTTCCCGAAGGCAGTTTTGGGAGTTGGAAGTAGTGATGCGACGCAGATTTGCAAGGGCATCGCCGAGTTTATCTTTGAGTTGTCCAACTTGGTAACGTTGGGTGTCCTCGCGGCGAAGAGGAATACCTTTGAACAGGTCATTCAAGGGTTGAACGAATTTTTTGATGAAGGTGAATATTGAATGTGGTATTTTTTGCCTTCCTCACCTCAATGAGGAAAGGCTATAAAATCACTCGAAAAATGAACTTCTTTATTCGACCTCGTAGACCCACCTTCACGTATACCTATCGACTCAGAATCAAATTCTGAACAAATGTCTGTGTGTGTGTCTGGATGTGAGTCCGTGCACCGAAAAATATGCACACGATTATCTCCGGACTGGCTTAACCGATTTGGACTGTTTTGGTCTCATTCGATCCATCTTGGGGTCCCACAAGACCCTAGTTAATATTATGAAGTTTAGAAAAGTACTTCAAAAGTTATGCTAAAAAAACGATTTTAGCTAAACTTCTGAAGATTGTAAAAAGGGTGGTTTTTGTAAGAAACCCCGTCATGCTACATATTGTTAGAAAGGTATTTGAAAGACCTTTCCAATGCATTCAAAAGATTGAAGATCTGACAACCCCATCAAAAGTTATGAGCACTTAAGTGTTATTTATAAACTTTTTTGTGGCCGGATCTCAAATATTTTGATGAAAAAGCTGTCCGGATCTATCATGCGATCCATCGTTGGATAGGCAATCAAAAGACCTTTTCAATAAGCCCAAGAGATTGAGGATCAGACAACCATATCAAAAGTTATAAGTACTTTAGTGTTTTGTATACACTTTTTATAGGCCGGATCTCAGATATTTTGATAAAAATAAGTGTTATTTTTACACTTTTTTGAGGCTGTGTAGGGTATTCACTTTTATGAATGGAAGGAAGGCACCAACCACCTAAAGGTGGATTAAGTAACGTTTTTTTTTGAGTGATTCTTACTATGCATTACATTCCAGTTGCTTTCGGGGAAGACTCCAATGTCTGCTACGAAATGATCCTGAAACAAAATTTGAAAATCAAAAAAGTTTTCAAATTTTTAATGTTCTACTGCGGATACGGATCGATTGCTTACTGCCTGCCAGCAGTTGTGATTAGTCATTGGCGTTTTTGGAGCAGCTGTGAACCTATCATTTTAGAGTTGCCTATGGAGCAAGAGTAGGCAATTTATTAAACTAACTTCTTTTCAATTTATTTCGAATTTCCTAATTTCAGATTCTATAGTTAGTCCGAGTCTGAGTTTGTCTGTTTTTCAGAATTCTAAATTTGATTGAAGAAATTTGTCACGTTCCGGTTGCGATGGACACGCTCTTTTGTGTGATATTTTGGAGCCTGAACATGTTTTATCTGTCAAAGGTTACAACCCTTCTTAGTTTTGTTTGGTTATTTGATCAACTTTTCTTCTCGTAGAAATTGGACCCAAACTTGCTCAACGTGATGATTATATTTCTGCTGACTTTGGTTCAAACCTTTGGATATTCGTACCTGGGAACGGAGCTGGCCGAGGAGGCTGAAGCAGTTGGCAAGGCCATCTACGATCTGCCGTGGTACGAGCACTCGGTTGAGTTGCAACGTTTCTACAGGCTGATGATTCAACGTACCCAGCGGCCTACTGGGATTACGGGGGCAAAATTTTTCATCGTTCAGCTAACTACTTTTGCTAGTGTAAAGTTTGAGTGTTTTAATGGTTCTGGCTATGATTTGATTGCAATTATTTTTTAGGTGGTCCAAATGTCCTACTCGTACTATTTGGTTCTTAGAGATGTGCTTAACAAATTGTAAAACTACTTCAATTGGGAATTTGATAACAAACATCCTAATATAACTAAGTGATATGATTTCCTTTGTTACAAATTATAATAAAATAATTTGTGTTGGTTATGTAAATGACTAACATAGAATTTAATGATGTTTTTTCAACTAGTTTTTAATAGCTTGGAATTTATAAATTTTATAATTGAACAATTTGTAGAAAACTCATGAAGCTGTTGTTACTTTTAAAAATAAACCACGTCATTCTCATGAATTACTTTCACTGGAATCGGTGATTACTTTTCATTTTTCCGTTACAAATGCTCACCGAGAGGGCAATTTTTCCACAATTTTGCTTTATGATACCCATAAGTTTAGCACATTTTCACGAACAAATTTGGTGGAAAAGAAGGGGGGAAGAATCCACAGATGCAGCCAACAGCCGCTCACGCAATATCCATTCGTTTATCGTGCGTGAGATTTCCTCCTCGTGAACGGCTTCACTGATAGCCATGGGTAAAGAATAAACTGTTTCCGGGGGGGAAAAATTGTTATCCATTCCCGAAATTGCCCTTAACGAAAAAAAAAGTTTTATTTCGCATTGGCCGAAAGGAGAGAAAGGAAAATTTCGTTGATCTCGTTTTTGGGGAGAGGGAAAAAAAGGGAAAATTCTGCCATTGTCAGGTTTCACTTTCGTCTCTCGTCTCGGAAAAGCTCATTGCTTTCCGATGACGAAAGGTCCCTTCGGTTGGTCGGCGAAGGCATTCTTGTGGTTTTACGCCCCAAAACTGAGCTATGTGTGCCGCTCTGGGGGAATATTAGAATTCTGCTCTCGTGGACTGTTGCAGGAAAAAAGTTGCTCCTTTCGGAGCTGGGGAGCGAAACCGTTGGAACCGATGTCAAGAGTGTGCGGTTGTTGTTTGGTTGCGGTAAACTGATCCAAACCGTTTGAATTGATGGGATTTCTAGTGATGAACGGTTGCTGAAAGAAACGATTTGGGAAAGTTCTGGATCAAACTGGTTGTATTGAACTGCTGTGACAGGAATTTGTGATTAAGCTTGAACAACACTGTGATTGTGGTGCAAAAGAACAATTCTTCAGGATTTCTTCTGCTTTTCTTAGAAGTTATTCAAAACATCCTGCAGAACGAGGTAGTATGAGTAAGACATTTGAATCACCTGTAATTAAAAGAAAAAGTTGCAACTCATGCTCCCCCTCAAGTCGTAAAATATTCATCTACACTAGCAAACGTGGTCCGTTGAACGACGAAAAGCTTCACCCCTGTGATCCCAGTAGGCCGTTGCGTACGTTGAATGATCAGCCGGTAGAAGCGTTGCAACTCAACCGAGTGCTCGTACCACGGCAGATCGTAGATGGCCTTGCCAACTGCCTCGGCTTCCTCGGCCAACTCCGATCCCAGAAAGGAGCAGCCAAACGTCTCAATCAGAGACAGACAAAATATGATCATCACGTTGATTAGGTTGAAGTCGATTTTCTGAAAATTTCAAAAAAGAATTAATGGATTGAAATTTGATTGTTTAAAATCAATCACCTTTGAAATGTAAATCATGCTCAAACACCAGAATATTACACAGGTCAAGAATTCCAAAGCCAACGGTACTTGACAAATGTCTTCTATCAATATTGTAACACTGAAATCAATTGTGTTAATCGTTTTTACCATAAAAAATCATACAAATTCCTCACTTGTAAGCTTTTCGATGCACCTCAACAAGCTTTTTCAAATCTCCGATGTTAACCTTCGTCGACCCATCATCTGTTGGCTGTGGCAGCTTCCTAATCTTCTCCGCGACCAGTCGATAGCACAGGGAATTGTACTTGAACATAAAACACATCGTGGCAATTTTGATTAGTGACATAAATCCACAGAAACTGTACGCAACCATTGACAAACCCACAAAAATGTGATAGTGAGTGAAATTTGTACGAATTTGTAGACCGTAGAAGCTGCAAAAATCAAATTTGTGTAAACAGACGTTTTCCAAAAAAATCAATTCAGTTAACTTCAAGCTCAAGGCTCAAAACTGTTCCAAAATCTCCAGATCAAAACCGCCGGCAAGCAGTACGCAAACGGGCCATAAACGCAGAAACAAGCACTGATTCTTGGATTCCTCAACAACTTAACTTCTCGTCAAACGCCTCGGAAAACCAGGCATGTATCGGATGCAAATCTCGGCAGTTCAAATCGTGATCTTGGTTCGAACAGAATCTTGAACGGCATGACTTGCAGTTCCTCCGGAAGGGATCCCCACTGGATGGTGTCCATCGTGCTGGGCTCGTTGGGTGAGACTGACGTGAAAATTTTCCACTTGAATGGCGGGGTGTGAGCGATTGCTTCAAAAGGAATATTTCAATGAATTTATCAGCGGTTTGTGATTTTTATAAAAGAAATATTGAACGCAATTTGCTAAGCAATTGAATTTAACACTATTTTAAATAGCTGAGTCATGACAAGTTTGTTTTACAAGATATTTCCTAAATTAATCACATTTAGAAAGGAATGTCACAGTTTAAAACATTCAGACTAGTTAGAACTTCTAACTTAGAAGGGTCTTTCAATGAACTGTTCAACGATCGCATCCATACAGCCAAACAAATATGTGAAACAAGCGCAAGAGAAATATTTTTTGAAAAGTAACTTTAATTTAAGAGGTTTCATAAATGTATAAAGTCTCAAAAATTATTATTATAGACAAAAATATTAAATGTAGTATTTTTTTCCTATCTCTCCTGAAAGTTTCATTTTGATATATCATGATTTAAGTTAGTTAGTGACGATTTAAGCTTGAAATTCCACCCATTTCCGTCGAATATTCCATTCATTTTCCAAAGTTTGATTATCCAATGTTTTCAAATGTAAAAAATAAATTAATTTAGCTTTTTAGTTTTAAGTTAGGATTAGCTGTTAAAGTGTTTTTTTCTTTTTTACCCAAATATATTCCGTTAGTGCAAAAATAAATAACAATTTGAAGTAAATAAATGATTGTTCACTGAACAACTAATAATAAAACGAAAAGTACAACGAAGATGAAGAGCATTTAGCAATACCATTTAAAATGTTAATGAAATGTTATTGTTATAAGAATGTTCAATAAGGATATATTTATTTAAAAAAAGGGTAAATTAAGTTGTCAACGAATTTATCATAAACAAAGTAAAGTAATTGAGTCCTAAAATTAAGGTTAAATTTGTGATATTATTGTTCACAGCGATAAATCTTATTTTTCTGAGTAAAATGACCCTTTGTACGTCCGGAAAGGATTTGAAAAGGATTTTTAAATCAATTAAAAAAAATAACTTCGAGGCCTTTCATGACAGAAAAGGACAGCTCGTTCCAAGAGGACCATACTGCCCATGTTCGCATAAATGTCCAATATGCAAAAACAGCAAGCTGAGAAAAACGCATTTTAAGTTTGTCCCACACATAAGGCTACGGGTTAAGTTTTCGTGAAAAAACTGGATTTCCTCCTAATTTCTAGAACAAAGTACTGGAAGTTATATGCTTTTCTGAAAGAGCACACGATTTTGAACCAAACTGCATCAATAACTCAAAATCGATGAAAATACATATGGGACATTTATGCGATCATGGGCAGCATAGTTGATCCATCGAAATTTTTTTTTTTTTTGCATTGAAACGAAAAAAAGTGATCAGAAACTGTTTTTTTTGTTGATAACGTGACTTTTTTACCTGTAGACCACCTCCGAAATTTTTTTTTTCGAAAAAATCATAAATAAGATAAAATTTTGCTTAAAAATATCATTAAGATTTTTTGAAAAAAGTGATTTTTACAAAATCTTAAAATCCTGGTCGATGTAAAATGGAATAAGCAATTTTACAGCACAAATAAATTGAAAAACGGCACTGTTTTCTGGTTTTCACTCTTGGAAATTTCCAATTTAAAACCTTTGAAACTTCCAATTTTAAATCTTGAAAACTTCAAACATTAAATTGATAATCTTAATTTTTTTAAAATTTCAGATTGTTAGGTTTTCAAATTGTAAAGCATTCAATTTTAATTTATTTTCATTTTCAGATTTTCAAATTTTTTAATTTTCAAATTTTCAAATCATCAAATCTTCAAATCTTCAAATCTTCAAATCTTCAAATCTTCAAATCTTCAAATCTTCAAATCTTCAAATCTTCAAATCTTCAAATCTTCAAATCTTCAAATCTTCAAATCTTCAAATCTTCAAATCTTCAAATCTTCAAATCTTCAAATCTTCAAATCTTCAAATCTTCAAATCTTCAAATCTTCAAATCTTCAAATCTTCAAATCTTCAAATCTTCAAATCTTCAAATCTTCAAATTTTCAAATCTTCAAATCCTCAAATCTTCAAATCTTCAAATCTTCAAATCTTCAAATTTTCAAATCTTCAAATCTTCAAATCTTCAAATCTTCAAATCTTCAAATCTTCAAATCTTCAAATCTTCAAATCTACAAATCTTCAAATCTTCAAATCTTCAAATCTTCAAATCTTCAAATCTTCAAATCTTCAAATCTTCAAAACTTCAAATCTTCAAATTTGAAAGAAAGGGATTTTAATATTCAGCGTTTATTGTTTTTTTTTCAATTGGTGTTTTTATTAGAACTTAGCAGTTCTATTCCAGGATGATACATTTGCCATTCAGATATTTTGAGAACCTTTCAGCTGAGATCTATATTTGCTAGCTTAGTGCTCTTTTAGGGAAAATAAATTTTGAGAAAAAAAAACCTAGATCTATGTCGTTTATTAGGTTACACTCAGAAAACCTTTCTTTTCCTTTTTGTTTTTCTTGCAGAGGCTTCAGTAAATGGGCTTCATCCATAAAGCACGTCACGCTAAAATTATTCCAAATTTCGATACAAAACTGCACCCAGGTTTATTATACGCATTTTAGGATCTTCAAAGCTACGGAAACTATGGATATAATTAAGGATTTAGTCCCTAATGTTATGTCTACAAAATCACAAAAATAAGGTTATAATTTTCACTATCAATAAGCTTTTTTAATAAACAGAATTGATATCCCTTCATCAAATTTCAAACATTATAACAGGTAATCCACCCATCTTAAACCAACCGAACAAAATTCCTTCATTTTTGTTTACTTATTGCCATTAAACATATTTTCTTCCTCCCCCCTTTTCGCGTAGTTACTCAACAAATTGCATCGTTACCCAAGGAAGGCAACACGAAGAAAATCAAAGATGCAAGCCTCCTTCCACCCACCAAAAACCATCAACCCTCACATATTCTTTTCCCTTCCACCGCCCAAAATTGAATTCGACCTTCGCTGCGTCGTTTACAACCCAATAAAATATTTATTCAAGAGGGTGTGTGCAACATCAACTAATAAAAATTTATAGTCGTCGGTCGGACGAAGACGAAAGAGTAACCTTAGTAAAAACTGGCAAAAGGCCAACCTCCGTCAACGCATCGCAGCAAGCCAAGTTCAAACATTTGCTTTCTCTTCTTTCTGCACCAGGTTTCCTTCATTGTTTGAGGAGAAATGTTAAACATTTTGAAAAAGGGGTGGTTTTGCTCGATTGTGGGTGCAGCGAAAACGCATGAAATTAGGCTGTGAGTTGTGGTGGCTTTTGGAACTAATCCAGCTGCTGGGAGGTGTCTTGGGTAAAGTGACAGCAAAATGGAACTCAAGTTTGGGAAATTTGAAAGACAGCATGGAACTCACGGGGAAATGGAGGAGAAAATTACGCTCATGAGTGAAGAAGTTTGTTTGCAGGGAAAGTAACTCAAAGTGTGTCTTGGATAGAATGATTGCACAAATTGATGGCAGATGGAGTTTACAGCTTGCGAGATTTTTGGAGAATTCCATACTTTATTTTTTATCATTTGAAGATTTGAAAATTTAATGCATGATTTAAAGATCTGCAGATTAATTAATTTAAAGATTTTAATGTTCGAAAAAATATTTTAAGATTTAAAAATGTGAAGATTCAATAATTTAAAGATTAGTAAATTTTAAAATTGGAAGATTTCAAGATTTGAAAATTTGAAGATTGAAAGATTTGAAGATTTGAAGATTGTTCTGATCAGGGTGTAATATTGAATATTTGACACTTTTGAAACATCCATAAGGGCGATGCAAACATTTTTTAAAGTTTTTGTCAATTTGTAAATAAATTTTGTTTCAGCCTTAATAATTCCATAATTTTTCAAATATTTATGTCGAATCGATCCGAAAATTTCGAAAATGATTCTAAAATATTCTAAAATTTCATAATTTTTAAAATATGTACTAAACGAGGCCAAACTTTGTTTGTATTTTTACTTTATTGCACTTTTTATTTGTGTGCACAATTTTGCATAATTCTGGAGTTTTTTTTTTTGAAAAGGTCCAATGAACCAAATTTTTATTTTTAGCTTTTTGGGTGTTTTTTAATAACCCTGACTCAAGGCGGTTTCAAAAACACCCAAAAAGCAAAAACTGGAAATTTGGTTTATTGAAACTTTTCAAAAAAAAAAAAATACTCCAGAATTTTAAATTTGAGTATGTTAATGAAGTACGGTATTTAATGAAAATTTTAGTATTTTATTCCAAAAACTCTAACATTGTGATAATTTATGCAAAATTTCGCTTCGATTAATACTCATATTGAAAATTATGAAAATTCGAGTATTTATTTGAAATGCGGTATTTTGTGAAAAAAATCAGTAATTTATTTGTTTAGGTGAGAGTTTGAAAAATTTAATGCATGTTCCTGTTCGTTTTTTCCGCAGTATCTCAGCAACGAGAAGTCCAATCTTCAATATTAATTTGGGGTCCCTCCATAAACAACGTGGACACTTTAGGGGGGGGGGATGGTAATTGTCCACGCTCCATACAAACACTTAGGAGTCCAGGGTGGCCGACAGCTATAAATACTTCGTTTCTTAAAAATTGGCAAATTTTTTAGTGTATCAATTTGATCTAAACTTTACTGATTTACCTACAACTTTGCCGAAGACACTAAATCGATCAGAAAATTCCTTCGAAAGATACAGATTTTTGATAAAAGAATGGCTCTTGGGTGTAGATCATGAATTCGAATTAATAACATTTTTTTAAATTGATAAATTATAATTATGTTGCTGGTCAAAACTACGAAAATTCGTTTATCTTTTTCAAAATCTTTACAACTTTGCTTTAAAATCGATCAAAAATCTACAAGAAAAAGCTGATCTTTTCTCCGACTAAATATTACAATTCATCCGGGAAAAAGCTCGTCTTTCAGTGTTAATCAATTAATATCAATCATCAATCATATCACACCGTGATTTAACTTGATTTCTTATTTATTTTAAATTTAATTTGTATTGCAAAATGTTTTTTGAGTTGTCAATTTAGGCTGTTGCAAATATTTTTCAGAGTTTTTGATAGTAAAAACCGTTGCAGCCTTAATATAATTTCATTTTTTTTTTAATTTTTTTTTCGAGTTTTTGAAAAAAAAATAAACATTCTGGTTACTGAACTACGGTCTCCAAAATAATTTCTTTTTAAAAATTTAAAATTGTGAAATTTACAGTATGGACGGCAACATTGATTGCAAAATAATCAGAGAACTCTTTTCAAATCATTATATATTTTCCAATAATTAATAAAAAAATAATAAATCTACAAAAGCTAATTTTTTTTGCTATCGTTTTCAATTTCCTCAAACTGTCACCATCGTTACTCGATGCATCATCATACATCTATCTCTTATTCCAAAATCATCCCTCCAGCCAAACCACAGATGCCTCGAGGACAGTGGCAATAAACGCAAATAAAGGTAAACCTTGATGTGTACCACGCGGAAGAAGATGAAGAATCTACAACCAAAAAGTAATAAAAAAGGTAAAATAAATTACATTTTATCGTACTCCCCCCTACGCACAAATTCTTAGCAGATCTTTCGTCATTCACTTTTTCCTTCGTTGGTGGCGGTTGTAAGAAAAAGCCAAAGAAAAACTCGTAACAAGTTTGTCCTTCCTGCCTCACGGACCCAAATCCGGAAGTCGAGGCCGCCAGTGGCGGCCAATCCTTGATAAAATATGTAACACCTCTCCCGACGTATTCTTGGTCGTCGTCCTCGAGAGCAAAAGGACACTCTAACCCAAATTGACTTTATCACTGCTTTGAGGTGGGGAGCGGAGTTGGGACGACTTAAAATTGCGTTTTTGTGTTTTGTGTTTTAAAAGTAAGCTTGCAAGTGCAAAGAAAATGAAGGAAAAGCTTTTGAAGATTGCAAAAAACAAGGACCTTTTTTTTAACGGGCAGGAAACTTTTTTGTGGCCACTCAGAGGATTAGCCGAATGCGCTGTAAACTTGGCACTGAAAAATTGTGGCACATTAATTTGAAACAACAATAAAAGTAAAAGCCTTGATTACTTACTCGAGTCAGCTTTTTAGGGTTTCACTCGAAATCTCCTTATTTCTCCATTCCACCTGACGCATAATTTGAATTCCCAAAAGGCATCAATAAAAAAGGGCTCATATTTCAATGAACCAGAAACGAAATGCTCCTCAGGTTTTGATCTCGACAGGGGAAGTTATGTTCGGCATTTGAAACCTTTCCCCCCTCACAGTTGAACGAGGGTGTGAAAATTATTGACATTTTTGAACTTTTTGCGCCACCCTTTCCTCCCCTTCAAAAATCGACCTTTATCTTAGGGTACCGACACTGATTGAACTGAACAAGGGGGAAAACACTCCCCCAAATACATTGATGAAGGGAATTTTCCACCCCGTCTAAGCCTAAGCGATTTTCCAGCTTTGCAT